>NC_134101.1:48386371-49791371 GCF_000715075.1 Nicotiana tabacum | reverse complement strand
TACAATCAAATAGAAAGCCCCAAGGGCGCCATATTCTAGGAGCCCAAACTATGTGATTGAATAAATCCTCCTGCGGGTCAAGGGCTCCTTCTCCCTCCCCTTCTTCAAACTCCGATTCATATTTTTCATAGAGAAATCTCTGATCAAGGATAGAACAAGAGCCGTTTTGCATCATATCTAAGGGATTCCTCGGTTCGGGCCGAAGAAGCAATGTCACTCGATCATTATCAAACTGACTGCAATCCTTTTCTGTCCGTGAAGATCCCACCAGAGCGCCTTCTACTTCTAATAGGCCATGAACTAGATCAGAATCATTCTCAACGAGTCCATAAGAAGTGATCCCACTTTTTTCATCGGGTCCGGATAAAGACCAAAGATCTTGAGCGACCGATCCGGCAGAACAACTCAAAAGATAAAAGAAGTATCGTTAATCTCTTCATGCTCGTTCCAAGCTCGAAGTACCATTTGTACAAATAAGAATCCCCTTCGTTACATGATTTCTTCTTCATATAGATAGATATAGGATCTATGGGGCAATTACTTAGAAGTACATTTTGTGCTACAGCCCTTCCTATCTGATAGAAAAGGATCCCATGATCCTGAACCGATCTTACCTGGGATCGCAAATCCCAAGTTTGTCTATGAAGAGCGGATCTAATTGTATTAGTGTCTATAATTGATTTCTTCTGTGTAATACTAATCGATAGGACCTCATTGGTAAGTGCTACAAGATCTCGTGCATTGGAACCCATGGTTATGGACCCGAATCCGTTAGTATGGAACATTTTCTTTTCCAAGTGAAATCCCCTAGTATATGAAAGAGTGAAAAAGTGCTTTCGTTGTTGTGGAAGAAGAAGCCTTCGTATCTTAATGCACGTATTTAATTTATTCGGAGCTATTAGAGCGGGATCCACTTTTTGGGGAATATGAGTCGAAGCAATAACAAGAATATTTCTAGTAGAACATCTTTCACAATCCCTGGAGAGATGGTTCACTAATAGACCGAGGGCTAAGTCATTCGACTCATTCACATCCAGATCATGAATGTTTGGAATCCATATTATGCAAGGAGACATTGCTTTTGCTAATTCGAATTGAAGGGTGATATAAAATCGGTCTATTTCCGGCATCATATCCATAGTTAGCCCATTCATCCTAGTTAGCAGTTCCAGCTCCGTATCAAGGTCACGATCGATATCGTCACTAGCATCAAGATTGGCACTATTGATTAGCCCACGCCTTCCAAGTGGTCCCAGGACCCCGATCGCCTAAATTTTTCCGGGACATAAAATATGACCTAAAGAACCATAGTCACCTCCCCGCCATGATCTTTCCTCTTATTTTGCGATTTTCGGCCAAAAAACTAGAATTTCGCCTGATTCCAATATTTTCATGTGCTATAGCCCATGCCTTCCCAGTGGGTAGGGCTCCCCGGAGCCGGATCGCCTAAAATTTTTCCGGGCCATCAAATATGACCTAAGGAACCTTAATCACCGCCCCGTCATGATCATTCCTCATTTTTGCATTTTTCGGCCAAAACACTAGAATTCCGCCTGATTCCCATATTTTCGTGTGCTATAGCCCACGCCTTCCGAGGGGGAAGGGCTCCCCGGAATCGGATTGCCTAAAAGTTTTTAGGGCCATCGAATATGACCTATGGAACCATAGTCGTTGCCCCGCCGTGATTGCTCCTCATTTTTTCCATTTTTCGGCCAAAAAACTTGAATTCCACCCGATTCCCATATTTTTGTGTGCTATAGCCCACGCCTTCCAAGTGGTCTCGGGACCCCAAGACTCGGATCGCCTAAAGTTTTTTCGGGCCATTAAATACGACCTTAGGAACCATAATCATTGCCCCGCCATGATCGTTCCTCACGTTTTGCATTTTACGGCCAAAAAACTAGAATTCCGCCCGATTCCCATATTTTCGTGTGCTTTAGCCCACGCCTTCCAAGTGGTCCCGGGACCCCCGAACCCCGATCTCCTAAAAATATTTTGGGCCATCAAATATGACCTAAGGAACCGTAGTCACCGCCCCGCCATGATCGTTCCTCATTTTTTGCATTTTTCGGCTAAAAACTTGAATTCCGCGCGATTCCCATATTTTCGTGTGCTATAGCCCACGCCTTCCGAGTGCTCCCGGCCCCCCGGACCCCGATCGCATAAAATTTTTTCGGTCCACCAAATATGACCTAAGGAACCATAGTCACCGCCCCGCCAAGATCGTTCCTCATTGTTTGCGTTTTTCGGCCAAAATACTAGAATTCCGCCCGATTCCCATATTTTTGCGTGCGCCCATGCCTTCCGATTGGGCCGGGCCACCCGTACTGGGATCGCCTAACAAATTTCGGGCCATCAAATATGACCTAAGGAACCACAGTCACCGCTCCACCATGATCATTCCTAATTTTATAAGATTTTTGGCCAAAAAACTAGAATTCCGCCCGATTCCCATATTTTCGTGTGCTATATCCCACGCCTTCCAAGTGGTCCCGAGACCCCCGAACCCCGATCTCCTAAAAGCTTTTTGGGCCATAAAATACGACCTAAGGAACCATAGTCACCTCCCCGCCATGATCGTTCCTCATTTTTGCGTTTTTTGGCCAAAAAACTTGAATTCCGTGTGATTCCCATATTTTCGTGTGCTATCACGTCTTCCGAGTAGTCACGGGCCCCCGGACCCCGATCGCCTATAATTTTTTCGGGACTTCAAATACGACCTAAGTAACTATAGTCACCGCCCCGCCATGATCGTTCCTAATTTTTTGCATTTTTCGGCCAAAAAACTAGAATTCGCCTGATTCCCATATTTTCGTGTGCGCCCACGCCTTCTGAGTGGACCGCCCCCTGGACTATGATAGCCTAAAAAATTTTCGGGCAATCAAATACGACCTAAGGAACCATAGTCACCTCCATGCCATGATCGTTCCTCATTTGTTATGTTTTTCGGCCAAAAAACTAGAATTGCGCCCGAATATTATATTTTCGTGTGCTATAGCCCACGCCTTCCGAGTGGTCCCGGCCCCCCCGGTCCCCAATCGCCTAAAATTTTTCCAGTCCATCAAATACGACCTAAGGAACCATAGTCACCGCCCCGCCATGATCGTTCTTCATGTTTTGCGTTTTTCAGCCAAAAAACTAGAATTCCGCCTGATTCCCATATTTTCGTGTGCTATAGCCCACGCCTTTCGAGTGGGCTGGGCCCCCAAACTTGGATCGCCTAAAAAATTTTCGGGCCATGAAATACGACCTAGGGAACCAAAGTCACCGCCCCGCCATGATCGTTCCTCATTTTTTGCATTTTTCGGCCAAAAAACTTAAATTCCGCCCGATTCCCATATTTTCGTGTGCTATAACCCACGCCTTCAAAGTGGACCCGGGACCCCCGGACCATGATAGCCTAAAATTTTTCCTGGTCATCAAATATGAGCTAAGGAACCATAGTCACCGCCCCGCCATGACCTTTTCTCATTTTTTGCATTTTATGGCCAAAAAACTAAAATTTCGCCTGATTCCCATATTTTCTTGTGCTATAGCCCACGCCTTCCAAGTGGTCCCGGGACCCCTGGACCCCGATGACCTAAAATTTTTCGGGCCATAAATTATGACCTAAAGAACCATAGTCACCGCCACACCATGATCGTTCCTCATATTTTGCATTTTTTGGCCAAAAAACTAGAATATCGCCTGATTCTAATATTTTCGTGTGTTATATAGCCCACGCCTTCCCAGTGGGTAGGGCCGCCCGGAGCCTGATCGCCTAAAATTTTTTCGCGCCATCAAATACGACTTAAGTAACCATACTCACCTCCCCGCCATGACCTTTCCTCATTTTTTGTATTTTATGGCCAAAAAACTAAAATTTCGTCCGATTATCATATTTTCGTGTGCTATAGCCCACGTCTTCCGAGTGGGCCGGGCCCCCTGGACTCGGATCACCTAAAATTCTTCCGGGTCATCAAATATGACCTAGAGAACCATAGTCACCACCCCGCCATGACCATTCCTCGTTGTTTCTGCGTTTTACGGCCAAAAAACTAGATTTCCGGGTGATTCCCATATTTTCGTCTCCTATAGACCACGCCTTTCGAGTGGTCACTGGCCCCCGGACCCCAATCGCCTAAAATTTTTTCGAGCCATCAAATACGACCTAAGGAAACATATTCACCGCCCCGTCATGATCGTGCCTCATCTTTCCTCATTTTTTGCGTTTTTCAGCCAAAAAACTAGAACTTCGCCCGATTCCCATATTTTCGTGTGCGCCCCACGCCTTCCGAGTGGGCCGAGCCCCCCGTACTAGGATCGCCTAAAAAATTTTCAGGCCATCAAATATGACCTAAGGAACCATAGTCACCGCCTTGTCGCGAACGTTCCTCAGGTTTTCCATTTTTCGGCCATAAAACTAGAATTTCGCCCGATTCCCATATATTCGTGTGCTATAGCCCATGCCTTCCGAGTGGGCTGGGCCCCCTGGACTCGGATAGCCTAAAAGTTTTTCGATCCATAAAATATGAACTAAGGAACCATAGTCACTGCACCGCCATGATCGTTCCTCATTTTTTACGTTTTTCGGCCAAAGAACTAGAATTTCGCGTGATTCCCATATTTTCGTGTGCTATAGCCCATACCTTCCAAGTGGTCCCGGGACCCCCGGACCCTGATCGCCTAAATTTTTTTGGGCCATAAAATACGACCTAAAGATCTATAGTCACCGCTCCACTATGATCGTTCCTCATTTTTGCATTTTTCGGCCAAAAAACTAGAATTTCGCTTGATTCCTATATTTTCGTGTGCTATAGCCCACGCATTCCCAGTGGGTAGGCCCCCCCGGAGCCGGATCGCCTAAAAATTTTTCGGGCCATAAAATACTACCTAAGGAACCATAGTCACCGCCCCATCATGATCGTGCCTCAATTTTTGCGTTTTTCGGCCAAAAAACTAAAATTCCGCCCGATTCCCATATTTCGTGTGCTATAGTCCACGCCTTCCGAGTAGGCCAGGCCCCCCGGATTCAGATTGCCTAAAAGTTTTTCGAGCCATCAAGTATGACCTTAGGAACCATAGTCACCGCCCCGCCGTGATCGCTCCTCATTTTTTTCATTTTTCGGCCAAAAAACTAGAATTCCGCCCGATTCCCATATTTTCGTGTGGTATAGCCCAGGCCATCCAAGTGGTCCCGGGACCCCCGGACTCGGATCGCCTAAAGTTTTTTTGGGCCATTAAATATGACCTAAGGAACCATAGTTACCGCCCCGCCATGATCGTTCCTCACGTTTTGCATTTTACGGCCAAAAAACTAGAATTCCGCCCGATTCCCATATTTTCGTGTGCTTTAGCCCACGCCTTCCAAGTGGTCCCGGGACCCCCGAACCCCGATCTCCTAAAAATATTTCGGGCCATAAAATACGACCTAAGGAACCGTAGTCACCGCCCCTCCATGATCGTTCCTCATGTTTTACATTTTTCGGCTAAAAAACTAGATTTCCAGCTGATTCCCATATTTCCATCTGCTATAGACCACGCCTTCCGAGTGGTCACTGGCCCCCGGACCCCGATTGCCTAAAATTTTTACGGGCCATCAAATATGACCTAAGGAACCATAGTCACCGCCCCGCCATGATCGTTCCTCACGTTTTGCATTTTACGGCCAAAAAACTAGAATTCCGCCCGATTCCCATATTTTCGTGTGCTTTAGCCCACGCCTTCCAAGTGGTCCCGGGACCCCTGAACCCCGATCTCCTAAAAATATTTCGGGCCATCAAATATGACCTAAGGAACCATAGTCACCGCCGCGCCATGATCGTTCCTCATATTTTACATTTTTTGGCCAAAAAAACTGGAATTCCGCGCGATTCAAATATTTTCGTGTGCTATAGCCCACGCCTTCCGAGTGACCCCGGCCCCCTCGGACCCCGATCGCCTAAAATTTTCCGGTCCATCAAATACGACCTAAGGAACCATAGTCACCGCTCGGCCATGATCGTTCCTCATTTTTTGTGTTTTTCGGCCAAAATACTAGAATTCCGCCCGATTCCCATATTTTCGCGTGCGCCCACGCCTTCCGAGTGGGCTGGGCCACTCGTACTGGGATCGCCTAAAAAAATTTTGGGCTATCAAATACTACCTATGGAACCATAGTCACCGCCCCGCCATGATCATTCCTCATTTTTTATGATTTTCAGCCAAAAAAACTAGAATTCCACCCGATTCCCATATTTTCGTGTGCAATAGCCCACGCCTTTCGAGTGGGCCGGGCCCCCTGACTCGGATCGCCTAAAAATTTTCGGGCTATCAAATACGACCTAGGGAACCATAGTCACCGCCCCGCAATGATCGTCCCATATTTTCGTATGCGCCCACGCCTTCCAAGTGGTCCCGGGACCCCCGGACCTTGATCGCCTAAAGATTTTCTGGGCCATCGAATACGACTTAAGGAACCATAGTCACCTCTCCGCCATGATCATTCCTCATTTCTTGCGTTTTTCGGCCAAAAAACTAGAATTCCGCCCGATTCCCATATTTTCATCTGTTATAGCCCATGCCTTCCCAATGGGTTGGGCCCCACGCAGCCAGATTGCCTAAAAAAATTTTGGGCCATCAAATATGACCTAAGGAACCATAGTCACCGCCCCGGCATGACCTTTCCTCATTTTTTGTATTTTACGGTCAAAATACTAGAATTCTACCCGATTCCCATATTTTTGTGTGCTATAGCCCACGCCTTCCAAGTGGTCCCGGGACTCTCGAACCCCGATCTCCTAAAAATTTTTGCGGCCATCAAATATGACCTAAGGAACCATCGTCACTGCCCCTCTATGATCGTTCCTCATTTTTTGCATTTTTCGGCCAAAAAACTAGAATTCCGCCCGATTCCCATATTTTCGTGTGAGCCCACGCCTTCTGAGTGGGCCGGGGCCCCCGTATTGGAATCGCCTAAAAAAATTTCGGGCCATCAAATACGACCTAAGGAACCATATTCACCGCCCTGTCGTGAACGTTCCTCAGGTTTTCTATTTTTCGGCCAAAAAACTAGAATTCCGCCCGATTCCTATATTTTTGTGTCCAATAGCCCACCCCTTCCGAGGGGGCCGGGCACCCTGACTCGGATCGCCTAAAAAATTTTTGGGCCATCAAATACGATCTAGGGAACCATAGTCACCGCCCCGCCATGATCGTTCCTCATCTTTTGCATTTTTCAGCCAAAAAACTAGAATTTCGCCCGATTCCCATATTTTCGTGTGCTATAGCCCACGCCTTCCAATTTTCCATGGACCCCCGGACCCTGATCGCCTAAATTTTTCCGGGCCATAAAATACGACCTAAAGATCTATAGTCACCGCCCCGCTATGATTGTTCCTCATTTTTTGCGTTTTTTGGCCAAAAAACTAGAATTTCGCCTGATTCCCATATTTTCGTGTGCTATAGCCCACGCCTTCCCGGTGGGTAGGGCCCCCCGGAGCCGGATCACCTAAAATTTTTCCGGGCCATCAAATACGACCTAAGGAACCATAGTCACTGCCCGTCATGATCATTCCTCATTTTTTGCGTTTTTCGGCCAAAACACTAGAATTCCGCCCGATTCCCATATTTTCCTGTGCTATAGCCCACACATTCCGAGTGGGCCGGGCCCCCGGACTCAGATTGCCTAAAAGTTTTTTGGGCCATCAAATATGACCTAAGGAACCATAGTCACCGCCCAACCGTGATCGCTCCTCATTGTTTTCATTTTTCGGCCAAAAAACTAGAATTCCGCCCAATTCCCATATTTTCGTGTGCTATAGCCCACGCCATCCAAGTGGTCCCGGGACCCCCGGACTCGGATCGCCGAAAGTTTTTCCGGTCCATTAAATACGATCTAAGGAACCATAGTCACCGTCCCGCCATGATCGTTCCTCACATTTTGCATTTTACGGCCAAAAAACTAGAATTCCGCCTGATTCCCATATTTTCGTGTGCTTTAGCCCACGCCTTCCAAATGGTCTCGGGACCCCGAACCCCGATCTCCTAAATATTTTTCGGCCATTAAATACGACATAAGGAACCATAGTCACCGCCCCATCATGATCGTTCCTCATGTTTTGTTTTTTTCGGCCAAAAAACTTGAATTCCGCGCGATTCAAATATTTTCGTGTGCTATAGCCCACGCCTTCCTAGTGGTCCCGGCCCCCTCGGACCGTGATCGCCTAAAAATTTTCTGGTCCATCCAATACGACCTAAGGAACTATAGTAACCGCCCCGCCATGATCGTTTCTCAGTTTTTGCATTTTTCGGCCAAAATACTAGAATTCCGCCTGATTCCCATATTTTTGCGTGCGCCCACGCCTTCCGAGTGGGCCGGGCTACTCGTACTGGGTTCGCCTAAAAAAATTTTTGACCGTCAAATACGACCTAAGGAACCATAGTCACCGCCCCGCCATGATCATTCCTCATGTTTTATGATTTTCGGCCAAAAAAACTAGAATTCCACCCGATTCCCATATTTTCGTGTGCAATAGCCCACGCCTTTCGAGTGGGCCAGGCCCCCGTGACTCGGATCGCCTAAAAGATTTTCGGGACATCAAATACGACCTAGGGAACCATAGTCACCACCCGTCATGATCGTTCCTCATTTTTTGCATTTTTTGGCCAAAAAACTAGAATTCCGCCCGATTCCCATATTTTCGTGTGCGCCCACGCCTTCCAAGTGGTCTCGGGACCCCCGGACCTTGATTGCCTAAAGCTTTTCTGGGCCATCCAATACGGCCTAAGGAACTATAGTCACCGCCCCGCCATGATCATTCCTCATTTTTTGCATTTTTCGGCCAAAAAATTAGAATTCCGCCTGATTCCCATATTTTCGTGTGCTATAGCCCATGCCTTACCAATGGGTACGGCCCAACACAGCCGGATTGCCTAAAATTTTTCTGGGCCATCAAATACGACCTAAGGAACCATAGTCACCGCCCCGACTTGACCTCTCCTCATTTTTTGCATTTTACGGCCAAAAAACTAGAATTCTGCCCGATTCCCATATTTTTGTGTCGTAAAGCCCACGCCTTCCAAATGGTCCTGGGACCCACTCCCGAACCTCGATCTCCTAAAAAATTTTCGGGCCATCAAATACGACCTAAGGAACCATAGTCACCACCCCTCCATGATCGTTCCTCATTTTTTTCGTTTTTCGGCCAAAAAAACAGGAATTCCGTGCGATTCCCATATTTTCGTGTGCGCCCACGCCTTCCGAGTTGGCCGGGCCCCCCGGACTGGGATCGCCTAAAAAAATTTTGGGCCATGAAATACGACCTAAGGAACCATAGTCACTGCCCCGCCATGATCGTTCCTTATTTTCTGCATTTTTCGGCCAAAAAACAAGAATTCCGCCCGATTCCCATATTTTCATGTGAGAGCCCTCGCCTTCCAAGTGATCCAGAGACCCCCGGACCCCAATCGCCTAAAATTTTTCTGGGCCATCAAATACAACCTAAGAAACCATAGTCACCGCCCCGCCATGATCATTCCTCATTTTTTTTCATTTTTCGGCCAAAAAATTAGTATTCCGCCCGAGTCCCATACTTTCGTGTGCTATAGCCTACGCCTTCCCAATGGATAGGGCCCCACGGAACCGGATTTCCTAAAATTTTTCCGGGCCATCAAATACGACCTAAGGAACCATAGTCACCGCCCTGACATGACCTTTCCTCATTTTTTGCATTTTATGGCCAAAAAACTAGAATTCTGCCCGATTCCCATATTTTCGAGTGCTATACCCCACGCCTTCCAAGTGGTCCCGGGACCCCCGAACCCCGATCTCCTAAAACATTTTCGGGCCATCTAATACGACATAAGGAACCATAGTCATTGCCCCACCATGATCGTTCCTCATTTTTTGCGTTTTTCAGCCAAAACCTAGAATTACACCCGATTCCGATATTTTCGTGTGTGTCCGCCGGGCCCCACGGACTGGGATCGCCTAAAAAACTTTCGGTCCATCAAATATGACCTAAGGAACCAAAGTCACCGCCCCGCCATGACCATTCCTCATTTTTTCTACGTTTTATGTCCAAAACACTAGAATTCTGCCTGATTCCCATATTTTCGTGTGCTATAGACCACGCCTTCCGAGTGGTCCCTGGCCACCTGGACCCCGATCACCTAAAAATTTTCCGGTCCATCAAATACAACCTAAGGAACCATAGTCACTTCCCCGCCATGATCGTTCCTCATTGTTTGTGTTTTTCGGCCAAAATACTAGAATTCCACCCGATTCCCATATTTTCGCGTGCGCCCACGCCTTTCGAGTGGGCCGGAACCCCCGAACTGGGATCGCCTAAAAACTTTTTGGGCTTTCAAATACGACCTAAGGAACCATAGTCACCGCCCCGCCATGATCGTTCCTCATTTTTTGCGTTTTTCAGCCAAAAAACTAGAATTCTGCCCGATTCCCATATTTTCGTGTGCTATAGCCCACGCCTTCCAAGTGGGTCGGCCCCCCCGAACTCGGATCGCCTAAAGTTTTTTCGGGCCATCAAATACGACCTAGAAAACCATAATTACCATCCTGCTATGATCGTTCCTCATTCTTTCTGCGTTTTTCGGCCAAAACACTAGAATTCCGCCCGATTCCCATATTTTCGTGTGCAATAGCCCACGCCTTCCTATTGGGCCGGGCCCCCTGACTCGGTTCGCCTAAAATTTTTTCGGGCCATCAAATATGACCTAAGGAACCATAGTCACCACCTTGCCATGATCGTTCCTTTTTATTTGTGTTTTTCGGCCAAAAAACTTAAATTTCACGCGATTCCCATATTTTCGTGCGCTATAGCCCACGCCTTCCGAGTGGTCCCGTGCTCCCCGGACCTCGATTGCCTAAACTTTTTCTGGTCCATCAAATACGAACTAAGGAACCATAGTCACCCCCCCTCGATGATCGTTCCTCATTGTTTTGCATTTTTCGGCCAAGAAACTAGAATTCCGCCCGTTTCCCATATTTTCGTGTGCGCCCACGCCTTCCGAGTGGGCCGGGCACCCTGACTCGGATCACCTAAAAGTTTTTCAGGCTATCAAATACGACCTAGGGAAACATAGTTACCGCCCTGCCATGATGGTTCCTCCTTTTTTTGCAGTTATCGGCCAAAAAACTAGAATTCCGCCCAATTCCCATATTTTTGTGTGCTATCGCCCACGCCTTCCAAGTGGTCCCAGGACCTCCGGACCCCGATCGCCTAAAATATTTTTGGGCCGACAAATATGACCAAAGGAACCATAGTCACCGCCCCTCCATGATCATTCCTCATATTTTGCAATTTTCGGCCAAAAAATTAGAATTCTGCCCGATTCCAATATTTTTGTGTGCTATAGCCCACACCTTCCCAATGGGTAGGGCCCCATGGAGCCGGATTGCCTAGAATTTTTTCGGGCCATCAAATACGACCTAAGGAACCATAGGCACCACCCTGACATGACCTTTCCTCATTTTTTGCATTTTACGACCAATAAACTTGATCTCTGCCCGATTCCCATATTTTCGTGTGCTATAGCCCACAAATTCTAAGTTGTCCCGGGACCCCCGAACCCCGATCTCCTAAAAATTTTCCGGTCCATCCAATATGACCTAAGGAACGATAGTCACCGCCCCACCATGATCGTTCTTCATTTTTTGTATTTTTTGGCCAAAAAACTAGAATTTCGCCTAATTCCTATATTTTCGTGTGCTATAGCCCACGCCTTACCAGTGGGTAGGGCCCCCCAGAGCTGGATCGCCTAAAAATTTTTCGGGCCATCAAATACGACCTAAGGAACCATAGTCACCGCCCCGTCGTGATCGTTCATCATTTTTTCCATTTTTCGTCCATAGAACTAGAATTCCACCCGATTCCCATATTTTCGTGTGCTATAGCCCACGCCTTCCGAGTGGGCCGGGTCCCCTAGACTCGAATCGCCTAAAAGATTTTCGGGCCATCAAACACGACCTAAGGAAACATAGTCATCGCTCTGCCATGATCGTTCCTCATGTTTTATGTTTTTTGGCAAAAAAACTAGAATTCTGCCCGATTCCCATATTTTTGTGTGCAATAGTCCACGCCTTCCGAGTGGGCCGGGCCCCCTGATTCAGATCGCCTAAAAAATTTTCGGGCCATCAAATACTTCCTAGGGAACCATAGTCACCGCCCCGTCATGATCGTTCCTCATGTTTTGTTTTTTTTGGCCAAAAAACTTGAATTCCGCGCGATTTAAATATTTTCGTGTGCATAGCCCATGCCTTCCTAGTGGTCCCGGCCCTCTCGGACCGTGATCGCCTAAAAATTTTTCGATCCATCCAATACGACCTAAGGAACTATAGTAACCGCCCCGCCATGATCGTTCCTCAGTTTTTGCATTTTTCGGCAAAAATACTAGAATTCTGCCTGATTCCCATATTTTCGCGTGCGTCCACGCCTTCTGAGTGGGCCGGGCCACTCGTACTGGGATCGCCTAAAAAATTTTTGGGCTACCAAATACGACCTAAGAAACCATAGTCACTGCCCCGCCATGATCATTCCTCATGTTTTACGATTTTCGGCCAAAAAAACTAGAATTCCACCCGATTCCCATATTTTCATGTGCAATAGCCCACGCCTTCCAAGTGGGCTAGGCCCCGTAACTCGGATCGCCTAAAATTTTTTCGGGACATCTAATACGTCCTAGGGAACCATAGTCACCGCCCATCAATGATTGTTCCTCATTTTTTGCATTTTTCGTCCAAAAAACTAGAATTCCGCCTCATTCTCATATTTTCGTGTGCGCCCACGCCTTCCAAGTGGTCCCGGGACCCCCGGACCTTAATCGCCTAAAGCTTTTCTAGGCCATCCAATACGATCTAAGGAACCATAGTCACCACCCCGCCATGATCATTCCTCATTTTTTGCGTTTTTCAGCCAAACAATTAGAATTCTGCCTGATTCCCATATTTTCATCTGCTATAACCCATGCCTTCCCAATGGGTAGGGCCCCACGCAGCCGGATTGCCTAAAATTTTTCTGGGCCATCAAATACGACCTAAGGAACCATAGTCACCGCCCCGACATGACCTTTCCTCATTTTTTGCATTTTATGGCAAAAAAACTAGAATTCTGCCCGATTCCCATATTTTCGTGTGTTGTAGCCCACGCCTTCCAAGTGGTCCTGGGACACACCCCCAAACCTCGATCTCCTAAAAAATTTTCGGGCCATCAAATATGACCTAAGGAACCATAGTCACCACCCCTCCATCAACGTTCCTTATTTTTTCCGTTTTTCAGCCAAAAAACTAGAATTTCGCCCGATTCCCATATTTTCGTGTGCGCCCACGCCTTCCGAGTGGGCCGGGCCCCCCGGACAGAGATCGCCTAAAATTTTTTAGGTCCATCAAATACGACCTAAGGAACTATAGTCACAACCCCGCCATGATCGTTCCTCATGTTTTATGTTTTTCGGATAAAAAACTAGAAATCAGACCGATTCCCATATTTTCGTGTGTTATAGCCCGCGCCTTCCGAGTGGGCCGGGCCCCCTGACTCGAAAAGCCTAAAAAATTTTCGGGCTATCAAATACCATATAGGGAACCATAGTCACCGCCCGCCATGATCGTTCCTCATATTTTTTTATTTTTCGGGCCATCAAATACGACCTAAGGAACCATATTCACTGAATCGCCATGATCGTTCCTCATTTTTTGCATTTTGCGGACAAAAAACTAGAATTCTGCCCGATTCCCATATTTTCGTGTGCTATAGCCCACGCCTTCCAAGTGGTCCCTGCACCCCCGGACCCCGATCGCCTAAAATTTTTCTGGGCCATCAAATACGACTTAAGGAACCATAGTCACCACCCCGCCTTGCTCATTCCTCATATTTTGCATTTTTCTGCCTAAAAATTAGAATTCTGCCTGATTCCCATATTTTCGTGTGCTATAGCCCACGCCTTCCCAATGGGTAGGCCCCCACGGAGCCGGATTGCCTAAAAATATTTCGGGCCATCAAATACGACCTAAGGAACCATAGTCACCGCCCTGACATGACCTTTCCTCATTTTTTGCATTTTACGGCCAAAAAATAAGAATTCTGCCCGATTCCAATATTTTCGAGTGCTATTGCCCACGCCTTCCAAGTGGTCCCAAGACCTCCGAACCACGATCTCCTATAAAATTTTTGGGCCATCAAATACGACCTAAGGAACCATAGTCACTGCCCCGCCATGATCATTCCTCATGTTTTACGATTTTCGGCTAAAAAAACTAGAATTCCACCCGATTCCCATATTTTCATGTGCAATAGCCCACGCCTTCCAAGTGGGCCAGGCCCCGTAACTCGGATCGCCTAAAATTTTTTCGGGACATCTAATACGTCCTAGGGAACCATAGTCACCGCCCATCAATGATTGTTCCTCATTTTTTGCATTTTTCGTCCAAAAAACTAGAATTCCGCCTCATTCTCATATTTTCGTGTGCGCCCACGCCTTCCAAGTGGTCCCGGGACCCCCGGACCTTAATCGCCTAAAGCTTTTCTAGGCCATCCAATACGATCTAAGAAACCATAGTCACTGCCCCGCCATGATCATTCCTCATTTTTTGCGTTTTTCAGCCAAACAATTAGAATTCTGCCTGATTCCCATATTTTCATCTGCTATAACCCATGCCTTCCCAATGGGTAGGGCCCCACGCAGCCGGATTGCCTAAAATTTTTCTGGGCCATCAAATACGACCTAAGGAACCATAGTCACCGCCCCGACATGACCTTTCCTCATTTTTTGCATTTTATGGCAAAAAAACTAGAATTCTGCCCGATTCTCATATTTTCGTGTGTTGTAGCCCACGCCTTCCAAGTGGTCCTGGAACACACCCCCAAACCTCGATCTCCTAAAAAATATTCGGGCCATCAAATATGACCTAAGGAACCATAGTCACCACCCCTCCATCAACGTTCCTTATTTTTTCCGTTTTCAGCCAAAAAACTAGAATTTCGCCCGATTCCCATATTTTCGTGTGCGCCCACACCTTCCGAGTGGGCCGGGCCCCCCGGACAGAGATCGCCTAAAATTTTTTAGGTCCATCAAATACGACCTAAGGAACTATAGTCACAACCCCGCCATGATCGTTCCTCATGTTTTATGTTTTTCGGATAAAAAACTAGAAATCAGACCGATTCCCATATTTTCGTGTGTTATAGCCCGCGCCTTCCGAGTGGGCCGGGCCCCCTGACTCGAAAAGCCTAAAAAAATTTCGGGCTATCAAATACCATATAGGGAACCATAGTCACCGCCCGCCATGATCGTTCCTCATATTTTTTCATTTTTCGGGCCATCAAATACGACCTAAGGAACCATATTCACTGAATCGCCATGATCGTTCCTCATTTTTTGTATTTTGCGGACAAAAAACTAGAATTCTGCCCGATTCCCATATTTTCGTGTGCTATAGCCCACGCCTTCCAAGTGGTCCCTGCACCCCCGGACCCCGATCGCCTAAAATTTTTCTGGGCCATCAAATACGACTTAAGGAACCATAGTCACCACCCCGCCTTGCTCATTCCTCATTTTTTGCATTTTTCTGCCTAAAAATTAGAATTCTGCCTGATTCCCATATTTTCGTGTGCTATAGCCCACGCCTTCCCAATGGGTAGGCCCCCACGGAGACGGATTGCCTAAAAATATTTCGGGCCATCAAATACGACCTAAGGAACCATAGTCACCGCCCTGACATGACCTTTCCTCATTTTTTGCATTTTACGGCCAAAAAATAAGAATTCTGCCCGATTCCAATATTTTCGAGTGCTATCGCCCACGCCTTCCAAGTGGTCCCAAGACCTCCGAACCACAATCTCCTAAAAATTTTTTGGGCCATCAAATACGACCTAAGGAACCATAGTCACCGCTCCGCCATGATCGGTCCTCATTTTTTTCGTTTTTCTGCCAAAAAATTTGAATTCCGTGCGATTCCCATATTTTCGTGTGCTATCGCCCAAGCCTTCCGAGTGGTCACGGGCCCCCCGGACCCTGATTGCCTAAAATTTTTCCGTGCCCTCAAATACGACCTAAGGAACCATAGTCACACCCCTGCCATGATCGTTCCTCATTTTTTGCATTTTTCGTCCTAAAAACTAGAATTTCGCCTGATTCCCATATTTTCGTGTGCGCCCATGCCTTCCGAGTGGGCCAGGCCCCCCGGACTGTGATCACATAAAAAATTTTCGGGCCATCAAATACGACCTAAGGAACCATAGTCACTGCCCCGCCATGATCGTTCCTCACTTTTTGTATTTTACGGCCAAAAAACTATAATTCCGCCCGATTCCCATATTTTTGTGTGCTATAGCCCACGCCTTCCAAGTGGTCCCGGGACCCCTGAACCCTGATCTCCAAAAAATTTTTAGGGCCATCAAATACAATCTAAGTAACCATAGTCACCGCCCCGCCATGATCGTTCCTCATTTTTTGCTTTTTTCGGCCAAAAACATGAATTCCGCGCGATTCCCTTATTTTCGTGTCCTACGCCTTCCGAGTGGTCCCGGCCCCCCGGACCCCGATCGCCTAAAATTTTTCCAGGCCATCAAATATGACCTAAGGAACCATAGTCACCGCCCCGCCATCATCGTTCCTCATTTTTTGCATTTTTCGGCCAAAAAACTAGAATTCCGCCCGATTTCCATATTTTCGTGTGCGCCCACGCCTTCCAAGTGGTCCCAAGACCCCTGGACTCATATCGCCTAAAAATTTTCCGTGCCATTAAATACAACCTAAGGAACCATAGTCACCACCCCGCCATGACTGTTCCTCACTTTTTGTATTTTACGGCCAAAAAACTAGAATTCCACCCGATTCCCATATTTTCGTGTGCTATAGCCCACGCCTTCCAAGTGGTCCCAGGACCCCCAAACTCCGATCTCCTAAAAAAATTTCGGGCAATCTAAGACGACCTAAGTAACCATATATAGTTCCTCATTTTTTGTGTTTTTCGGCCAACAAACTAGAATTCCGCCCGATTCCCATATTTTCGTGTGCGCCCACGCCTTCCGAGTAGACCGGGCCCCCCGCACTGGGATCGCCTAAATTTTTTTAGGGCCATCAAATACGACCTAAGGAACTATAGTCACCGCCCCGCCATGATCGTTCCTCATGTTTTATGTTTTTCGGATAAAAAACTAGAATTCAGCCTGATTCCCATATTTTCGGGTGCTATAGTCCATGCCTTCCGAGTGGTCCCGGCACCCCCGGACCCCGATCGCTGAAAATTTATCCAGTCCATCAAATATGACCTAAGGAACTATAGTCACCTCCCCTCCATGATCGTCCCTCATGTTTTATGTTTTTCAGATAAAAAACTAGAATTCAGCCCGATTCCCATATTTTCGTGTGCTATAGCCCGCGCCTTCCGAGTGGGCCGGGCCTCCTGACTCGGATCGCCTAAAATATTTTTGGGCCATCAAATACCACCTCCTGACTCGGACCCCGATCACCTAAAAATTTTCTGGGCCATCAAATACGACCTAAGGAACCATAGTCACCGCCCCGCCTTTATCATTCCTCATTTTTTGCGTTTTTCTGCCAAAAAATTAGAATTCTTCTTGATTCCCATATTTTCGTGTGCTATAGACCACGCCTTCCCAATTGGTAGGGCCCCACGTAGCCGGATTTCCTAAAAATATTTTGGGCCATCTAATACGACCTAAGGAACCATATTCACCGAATTGCCATGATCGTTCCTCATTTTTTGTATTTTGCGGCCAAAAAACTAGAATTCTGCCCGATTCCCATATTTTCGTGTGCTATAGCCCACGCCTTCCAAGTGGTCCCTGCACCCCCGGACCCCGATCGCCTAAAATTTTTCTGGGCCATCAAATAAGACCTAAGAAACCATATTCATCACCCCGCCTTGATCATCCCTCATTTTTTGCGTTTTTCTGCCAAAAAATTAGAATTCTGCCTGATTCCCATATTTTCGTATGCTATAGCCCACGCCTTCCCAATGGGTAGGCCCCCACGGAGCCGGATTGCCTAAAAAAATTTCGGGCCATCAAATACGACCTAAGGAACCATAGTCACCGCCCTAACATGACCTTTCCTAATTTTTTGCATTTTACGGCCAAAAAATAAGAATTCTGCCCGATTCCAATATTTTCGTGTGCTATAGCCCACGCCTTCCAAGTGGTCCCAAGACCCCCGAATCACGGTCTCCTAAAAAAATTTTGGGCCATCAAATACGACCTAAGGAACCATAGTCACCGCTCCGCCATGATCGTTCCTCATTTTTTTCGTTTTTCGGCCAAAAAATTTAAATTCCGTGCGATTCCCATATTTTCGTGTGCTATCACCCACGCCTTCCGAGTGGTCACGGTCCCCCCGGACCCTGATCGCCTAAAAATTTTCCGTGCCCTCAAATACGACCTAAGGAACCATAGTCACACCGCTGCCATGATCGTTCCTCATTTTTTGCATATTCGGCCAAAAAACTAGAATTCCGCCCGATTCCCATATTTTCGTGTGCGCCCATGGTTTCCGAGTGGGCCAGGCCCCCCGGACTGTGATCACCTAAAAATTTTTCGGGCCATCAAATACGACCTATGGAACCATAGTCACAGCCCCACCATGATCGTTCCTCACTTTTTGTATTTTACGGCCAAAAAACTAGAATTCCGCCCGATTCCCATATTTTCGTGTGCGCCCACGCCTTCCAAGAGGGCCAGGCCCCCCGGACTGTGATCAACTAAAAATTTTTCGGGCCATCAAATACGACCTATGGAACCATAGTCACAGCCCCACCATGATCGTTCCTCACTTTTTGTATTTTACGGCCAAAAAACTAGAATTCCGCCCGATTCCCATATTTTAGTGTGCTATAGCCCACGCCTTCCAAGTGGTCCCGGGACCCCCGAACCCTGATCTCCAACAGATTTTTAGGGCCATCAAATACAACCTAAGGAACCATAGTCACCGCCCCGCCATGATCGTTCCTCATTTTTTGCTTTTTTCGGCCAAAAACACTAATTCCGCGCGATTCCCTTATTTTCGTGTGCTATGGCCCACGCCTTCCGAGTGGTCCGGGCCCCCGGACCCCTATCGCCTAAAATTTTTTCGGGCCATCAAATATGACCTAAGGAACCATAGTCACCGCCCCGCCGTCATCGTTCCAAATTTTTGCATTTTTCGGCCAAAAAACTAGAATTCCGCCCGATTCCCATATTTTCGTGTGCGCCCACGCCTTCCAAGTGGTCCCAAGACCCCTGGACTCGTATCGCCTAAAATTTTTCCGTGCCATTAAATACGACCTAAAGAACCATAGTCACCACCCCGCCATGACTGTTCCTAACTTTTTGTATTTTACGGCCAAAAAACTAGAATTCCACCCGATTCTCATATTTTCGTGTGCTATAGCCCACGCCTTCCAAGTGGTCCCAGGACCCCCGAACCCCGATCTCCTAAAAATATTTCGGGCAATCTAATACGACCTAAGTAACCATATGTAGTTCCTCATTTTTTGCGTTTTTCGGCCAAAAAACTAGAATTCCGCCCGATTCCCATATTTTCGTGTGCGCCCACGCCTTCCGAGTAGACCGGGCCCCCCGCACTGGGATCGCCTAAATTTTTTTAGGGCCATCAAATACGACCTAAGGAACTATAGTCACCTCCCCGCCATGATCGTTCCTCATGTTTTACGTTTTTCGGATAAAAAACTAGAATTCCGCCTGATTCCCATATTTTCGTGTGCTAAGCCCACGCCTTCCGAGTGGTCCCGGCACCGCCGGACCCCGATCGCCGAAAATTTTTTCGGTCCATCAAATATGACCTAAGGAACTATAGTCACCTCCCTTCCATGATCGTTCCTCATGTTTTATGTTTTTCGGATAAAAAACTAGAATTCAGCCCGATTCCCATATTTTCGTGTGCTATAGCCTGCGCCTTCCGAGTGGGCTGGGCCTCCTGACTCGGATCGCCTAAAAATTTTTTGGGCCATCAAATACCACTTAGAGAACCATTGTCACCACCCCGCCATGATCGTTCCTCATATTTTGCATTTTTTGGACAAAAAACTAGAATTCCGCCCGATTCCCATATTTACGTGTGCAAATAGCCCATGCCTTCCGAGTGGGCCAGGCCCCCTTACTCGGATCTCCTAAAAAATTTTCGGGCCATCAAATACGACCTAAGGAACCATATTCACCGACTCGCCATGATCGTTCCTCATTTTTTGCATTTTGCGGCCTAAAAACCAGAATTCTGCCCGATTCCCATATTTTCGTGTGCTATAGCCCACGCCTTCCAAGTGGTCCCTCGACCCCCGGACCCCGATCACCTAAAATTTTTCTGGGCCTTCAAATACGACCTAAGGAACCATAGTCACCGCCCCGCCTTGATCATTCCTCATTTTTTGCGTTTTTCTACCAAAAAATTAGAATTCTGCCTGATTCCCATATTTTCGTGTGCTATAGACCACGCCTTCCCAATTGGTAGGGCCCCACGCAGCCGGATTGCCTAAAAACATTTTGGGCCATCAAATACGACCTAAGGAACCATAGTCACCGCTTTGACATGACCTTTCCTCATTTTTTGCATTTTACGGCCAAAAAACAAGAATTCTGCCCGATACCCATATTTTCGTGTGCTATACCCACGCCTTCCAAGTGGTCCCGCGACCACCGAACCACGATCTCCTAAAAAAAAATTTTGGGCCATCAAATACGACCTAAGGAACCATAGTCACCGCTCCGCCATGATCGTTCCTCATTTTTTTCGTTTTTCGGCAAAAAAACTTGAATTCCGTGCGATTCCCATATTTTCATGTGCTATCGCATACGCCTTCCGAGTGGTCATGGGCCCCCCGGACCCTGATCGCCTAAAATTTTTCTGGGCCCTCAAATACGACCTAAGGAACCATAGTCATACCCCTGCCAAGATCATTCCTCATTTTTTGCGTTTTTCGGCCAATAAATTAGAATTCCGCCCGATTCCCATATTTTCGTATGCGCCCACGCCTTCCGAGTGGGTAGGGCCCCCTAGCCTGGGATCGCCTAAATTTTTTTAGGGACATCAAATACGACCTAAGGAACTACAGTCACCACCCCGCCATGATCGTTCCTTATGTTTTACGTTTTTCGGATAAAAAACTAGAATTCAGCCCGATTCTCATATTTTCGTGTGCTATATCCCACGCCTTTTGAGTGGTCCCGGCACACCCGGACCCCGATCGCCGAAAATTTTTACGGTACATCAAATACGACCTAAGGAACTATAGTCACCTCCCTGCCATGACCGTTCCACATGTTTTACGTTTTTCGGATAAAAAACTAGAATTCAGCCTGATTCCCATATTTTCGTGTGCTATAGCCCGCGCCTTCCGAGTGGGCCGCGCCCCCTGACTCGGATCGCCTAAAATTTTTTGGGCCATCAAATACCACCTAGGGAACCATAATCACCGCCACGCCATGATCGTTCCTCATATTTTGAATTTTTCGGGCAAAAATCTAGAATTCCGACCTATTCCCATATTTGCGTATGCAAATAGCCCATGCCTTTCGAGCGGGCCGGGCCCCCTGACTCAGATCTCCTAAAAAATTTTCGGGCCATCAAATACGACCTAAGGAACCATATTCACTGACTCGCCATGATCGTTCCTCATTTTTTGCATTTTGCGGCCAAAAAACTAGAATTCTGCCCGATTTCCATATTTTCGTGTGCTATAGCCCATGCCTTCTTAGTAGTCCCTGGACCCCCGGACCCCGATCGCCTAAAATATTTTGGGCCATCAAATACGAACTAAGGAACCATAGTCACTGCCCTGACAGGACCTTTCCTCATTTTTTGCATTTTACGGCCAAAAAACAAGAATTCTACCCGATTCCCATATTTTCGTGTGCTATAGCCCACGCCATCCAAGTGGTCCCGGGACCCCCGAACCACGATCTCCTAAATTTTATTTGGGACATTGAATACGACCTAAGGAACCATAGTCACCGCTCTGCCATGATCGTTCCTCATTTTTTTCATTTTTCGGCCCAAAAACATGAATTCCGTGCGATTCCTATATTTTCGTGTGCTATCGCCCACGCCTTCCGAGTGGTCATGGGCCCCCCGGACCATGATCGCGGAAATATTTTCCGAACCCTCAAATACGACCTACGGAACCATTGTCACACCCCTGCCATGATTGTTCCTCATTTTTTGCGTTTTTCGGCCAAAAACTAGAATTCCGCCCGATTCCCATATTTTAGTGTGCGCACATGCCTTCCGAGTGGGCCGGGCCCCCCGGACTGTGATTGCCTAAAATTTTTTTGGGCAATCAAATACGACCTAAGGAACCATAATCACCGCCCCACCATGATCGTTCCTCACTTTTTGTATTTTACGGCCAAAAAACTAGAATTCCGCCCGATTCTCATATTTTAGTGTGCTATAGCCCACGACTTCCAAGTGGTCCCGGGACCCCCGCCCCGATCTCCAAAATTTTTTTAGGGCCATCAAATATGACCTAAGGAACCATAGTCACTGCCCCGCCATGATCATTCCTCTTTTTTGCTTTTTTCGGCCAAAAAACATGAATTTCGCGCGGTTCCCTTATTTTCATGTGCTATATAGCCCACGCCTTCCGAGTGGTCCCGGCCCCCCGGAGCCCGATCGCCTAAAATTTTTCCAGGCCATAAAATACGACCTAAGTAACCATAGTCACTACCCCGCCGTCATCGTTCCTTATTTTTTACATTTTTCGCCCAAAAAACTAGAATTCCGCCCGATTCCCATATTTTCAAGTGCGCCCACGCCTTCCAAGTGGTCCCGGGACCCCCGGACTCGTATCGCCTAAAAGTTTTCCGGGCCATTAAATACTACCAAAGGAACCATAGTCACCACCCCGCCATGACTGTTCCTAACCTTTTGTATTTTACGGCCAAAAACCTAGAATTCCACCCGATTCCCATATATTCGTGTGCTATAGCCCACTCCTTCCAAGTGGTCCCGGTACCCCCGAACCCCGATCTCCTAAAACAATTTCGGGCAATCTAATACGACCTAAGTAACAATAGATAGTTCCTCATTTTTTGCATTTTTCAGCCAAAAAACTAGAATTCCGCCCGATTCCCATATTTTCGTGTACGCCCATGCCTTCCGAGTGGGCCAGGACCCCCGGACTGGGATCGCCTAAATATTTTTAGGGCCATCAAATACGACCTAAGGAACTATAGTCATCGCACCGCGATGATCGTTCCTCATGTTTTATATTTTTCGGATAAAAAATTAGAATTCAGCCCGATTCCCATATTTTCGTGTGCAGCCCACGCCTTCTGAGTGGTCCCGGCACCCCCGGACCCCGATCGCCTAAAACGTTTTTGGTCCATAAAATACGACCTAAGGAACTATAGTCACCGCCCCGCCATGATCATTCCTCATGAATTATGTTTTTCGGATAAAAAACTGGAATTCAGCCCGATTCCCATATTTTCGTGTGCTATAGCCCGCGCCTTCCGAGTGGGCCGAGCCCCCTGACTCGGATCGCCAAATTTTTTTGGGCCATCAAATACCACCTAGGGAACCATAGTCACCGTCTCGCCATGATCGTTCCTCATATTTTGCATTTTTCAGGCAAAAAATTAGAATTCCGCCCGATTACCATTTTTACGTGTGAAAATAGCCCATGCCTTCCGAGTGGGCCGGGCCCCCTGACTCGGATCTCTTAAAAATTTTCGGGCCAACAAATACGACCTAAGGAACCATATTCACCGACTCGCCATGATCGTTCCTCATTTTTTGTATTTTGCGGCCAAAAAACTAGAATTCTGCCCGATTCCCATATTTTCGTGTGCTATATCCCACGCCTTCCAAGTGGTCCCTGGACCCCCGGACCCCGATCGCCTAAAATTTTTTTGGGCCATCAAATACGACCTAAGGAACCATAGTCACCGCCCCGCCTTGATCATTCCTCATTTTTTTGCATTTTTCTGCCAAAAATTAGAATTCTGCCCGATTCCCATATTTTCGTGTGCTATAGCCCACGCCTTCCCAATGGGTAGGGCCCCACGCAGCCGGATTGCCTAAAATTTTTTCAGGCCATCAAATACGACCTAAGGAACCATAGTCACCACCCTGACAAGACCTTACCTCATTTTTTGCATTTTATGGCCAAAAAACAAGAATTCTACCCGATTCCCATATTTTCGTGTGCTATATCCCACCCTTCCAAGTGGTCCCGGGACCTCCGAACCACGATCTCCTAAAACATTTTTGGGCCAACAAATACGACCTAAGGAACTATAGTATAGCCCATGCCTTCCCAATGGGTAGGGCCCCACGCAACCGGATTGCCTAAAAACTTTTCGGGCCATCAAATATGACCTAAGGAACCATAGTCACCGCCCTAACATGACCTTTCCTCATTTTTTTGCATTTTACGGCGAAAAAACAAGAATTCTGCCCGATTCCCATATTTTCGTGTGCTATAGCCCACCCTTTCAAGTGGTCCCGGGACCCTCGAACCACAATCTCCTAAAAATATTTTGGGCCATCAAATACGACCTAAGGAACCATAGTCACTGCTCCGCCATGATCGTTCCTCATTTTTTTCGTTTTTCGGCAAAAAAACTTGAATTCCGTGCGATTCCCATATTTTCATGTGCTATCGCATACGCCTTCCGAGTGGTCATGGGCCCCCCGGACCCTGATCGCCTAAAATTTTTCTGGGCCCTCAAATACGACCTAAGGAACCATAGTCATACCCCTGCCAAGATCATTCCTCATTTTTTGCGTTTTTCGGCCAATAAATTAGAATTCCGCCCGATTGCCATATTTTCGTATGCGCCCACGCCTTCCGAGTGGGTAGGGCCCCCTAGCCTGGGATCGCCTAAATTTTTTTAGGGACATCAAATACGACCTAAGGAACTACAGTCACCGCCCCGCCATGATCGTTCCTCATGTTTTACGTTTTTCAGATAAAAAACTAGAATTCAGCCTGATTCCCATATTTTCGTGTGCTATATCCCACACCTCTTAAGTGGTCCCGGCACACCCGGACCCCGATCACCGAAAATTTTTACGGTCCATCAAATACGACCTAAGGAACTATAGTCACCTCCCTGCCATGACCGTTCCACATGTTTTACGTTTTTCGGATAAAAAACTAGAATTCAGCCTGATTCCCATATTTTCATGTGCTATAGCCCGCGCCTTCCGAGTGGGCCGGGCCCCCTGACTCGGATCGCCTAAAATTTTTTTGGGCCATCAAATACCACCTAGGGAACCATAGTCACCGCCCCGCCATGATCGTTCCTCATATTTTGAATTTTTCGGGCAAAAATCTAGAATTCCGACCTATTCCCATATTTTCGTATGCAAATAGCCCATGCCTTTCGAGTGGGCCGGGCCCCCTGACTCGGATCTCCTAAAAAATTTTCGGGCCATCAAATACGACCTAAGGAACCATATTCACTGACTCGCCATGATCGTTACTCATTTTTTGCATTTTGCGGCAAAAAAACTAGAATTCTGCCCGATTTCCATATTTTCGTGTGCTATAGCCCACGCCTTCTTAGTAGTCCCTGGACCCCCGGACCCCGATCGCCTAAAATTTTTTGGGCCATCAAATACGAACTAAGGAACCATAGTCACTGCCCTGACATGACCTTTCCTCATTTTTTGCATTTTACGGCCAAAAAACAAGAATTCTACCCGATTCCCATATTTTCGTGTGCTATAGCCCACGCCATCCAAGTGGTCCCGGGACCCCCGAACCACGATCTCCTAAATTTTATTTGGGACATCGAATACGACCTAAGGAACCATAGTCACCGCTCTGCCATGATCGTTCCTCATTTTTTTCGTTTTTCGGCCCAAAAACATGAATTCCGTGCGATTCCTATATTTTCGTGTGCTATCGCCCACGCCTTCCGAGTGGTCATGGGCCCCCCGGACCCTGATCGCCGAAATATTTTCCGAACCCTCAAATACGACCTACGGAACCATAGTCACACCCCTGCCATTATTGTTCCTCATTTTTTGCGTTTTTCGGCCAAAAAATTAGAATTCCGCCCGATTCCCATATTTTCGTGTGCGCACACGCCTTCCGAGTGGGCCGGGCCCCCCGGACTGTGGTTGCCTAAAAATTTTTTGGGCAATCAAATACGACCTAAGGAACCATAATCACCGCCCCACCATGATCGTTCCTCACTTTTTGTATTTTACGGCCAAAAAACTAGAATTCCGCCCGATTCCCATATTTTAGTGTGCTATAGCCCACGACTTCCAAGTGGTCCCGGGACCCCGAACCCCGATCTCCAAAATTTTTTTAGGGCCATCAAATATGACCTAAGGAACCATAGTCACCGCCCCGCCATGATCATTCCTCTTTTTTGCTTTTTTCGGCCAAAAAACATGAATTTCGCGCGGTTCCCTTATTTTCATGTGCTATATAGCCCACGCCTTCCGAGTGGTCCCGGCCCCCCGGACCCCGATCGCCTAAAATTTTTCCAGGACATAAAATACGACCTAAGTAACCATAGTCACCACCCCGCCGTCATCGTTCCTCATTTTTTACATTTTTTGCCCAAAAAGTAGAATTCCGCCCGATTCCCATATTTTCAAGTGCGCCCACGCCTTCCAAGTGGTCCCGGGACCCCCGGACTCGTATCGCCTAAAAGTTTTCCGGGCCATTAAATACTACCAAAGGAACCATAGTCACCACCCCGCCATGACTGTTCCTAACCTTTTGTATTTTATGGCCAAAAACCTAGAATTCCACCCGATTCCCATATATTCGTGTGCTATAGCCCACGCCTTCCAAGTGGTCCCGGTACCCCCGAAACCCGATCTCCTAAAAAATTTTCGGGCAATCTAATACGACCTAAGTAACAATAGATAGTTCCTCATTTTTTGCGTTTTTCAGCCAAAAAACTAGAATTCCGCCCGATTCCCATATTTTCCTGTGCGCCCATGCCTTCCGAGTGGGCCGAGCCCCCGGACTGGGATCGCCTAAATTTTTTTAGGGCCATCAAATACGACCTAAGGAACTATAATCATCGCACCGCGATGATCGTTCCTCATGTTTTATATTTTTCGGATAAAAAGTTAGAATTCAGCCCGATTCCCATATTTTCGTGTGCAGCCCACGCCTTCCGAGTGATCCCGGCACCCCCGGACCCCGATCGCCTAAAAATTTTTTGGTCCATAAAATACGACCTAAGGAACTATAGTCACCGCCCCGCCATGATCATTCCTCATGATTTATGTTTTTCGGATAAAAAACTGGAATTCAGCCCGATTCCCATATTTTCGTGTGCTATAGCCGGCGCCTTCCGAGTGGGCCGGGCCCCCTGACTCGGATCGCCTAAAATTTTTTTGGGCCATCAAATACCATCTAGGGAACCATAGTCACCGTCTCGCCATGATCGTTTCTCATATTTTGCATTTTTCAGGCAAAAAACTAGAATTCCGCCCGATTACCATTTTTACGTGTGAAAATAGCCCATGCCTTCCGAGTGGGCCGGGCCCTCCTGACTCGGATCTCCTAAAAATTTTCGGGCCAACAAATACGACCTAAGGAACCATATTCACCGACTCGCCATGATCGTTCCTCATTTTTTGTATTTTGCGGCCAAAAAACTAGAATTCTGCCCGATTCCCATATTTTCGTGTGCTATATCCCATGCCTTCCAAGTGGTCCCTGGACCCCCGGACCCCGATCGCCTAAAATTTTTTTGGGCCATCAAATACGACCTAAGGAACCATAGTCACCGCCCCGCCTTGATCATTCCTCATTTATTTGCATTTTTCTGCCAAAAATTAGAATTCTGCCCGATTCCCATATTTTCGTGTGCTATAGCCCACGCCTTCCCAATGGGTAGGGCCCCACGCAGCCGGATTGCCTAAAATTTTTTCAGGCCATCAAATACGACCTAAGGAACCATAGTCACCGCCCTGACAAGACCTTTCCTCATTTTTTGCATTTTATGGCCAAAAAACAAGAATTCTACCCGATTCCCATATTTTCGTGTGCTATAGCCCACCCTTCCAAGTGGTCCCGGGACCCCCGAACCACGATCTCCTAAAACATTTTTGGGCCATCAAATACGACCTAAGGAACTATAGTATAGCCCACGCCTTCCCAATGGGTAGGGCCCCACGCAGCCGGATTGCCTAAAAAATTTTCGGGCCATCAAATATGACCTAAGGAACCATAGTCACCGCCCTGACATGACCTTTCCTCATTTTTTTGCATTTTATGGTGAAAAAACAAGAATTCTGCCCGATTCCCATATTTTCGTGTGCTATAGCCCACCCTTTCAAGTGGTCCCGGGACCCTCGAACCACAATCTCCTAAAAATATTTTGGGCCATCAAATACGACCTAAGGAACCATAGTCACCGCTCCGCCATGATCGTTCCTCATTTTTTTCTTTTTTCGGCCCAAACACATGAATTCCATGCGATTCACATATTTTCGTGTGCTATCGCCCACGCCTTCCGAGAGGTCACGGGCCCCCCGGACCTTGATCGCCTAAAATTTTTCCGTGCCATCAAATACGACCTAAGGAACCATAGTCACACCCCTGCCATGATCGTTCCTCATTTTTTGCATTTTCGGCTAAAAAACTAGAATTCCGCCCGATTCCCATATTTTCGTGTGCCCCCACGCCTTCCGAGTGTGCCGGGCCCCCCCGGACTGGGATCGTCTAAATTTTTAGGGCCATCAAATACGACCTAAGGAACTATAGTCACCGCCCCGCCATGATCGTTCCTCATTTTTCACTTTTTTCGGATAAAAAACTAAAATTCAGCCCGATTCCCATATTTTCGTGTGCCATAGCCCACGCCTTCCGAGTGGTCCCGGCACCCCCGGACCCCGATCGCCTAAAAATTTTCCGGTCCATCAAATACGACCTAAGGAACTATAGTCACCACCCCGCCATGATCGTTCCTCATGTTTTACGTTTTTCAGATAAAAAATAGAATTCAGCCCGATTACCCCGCTGACTCGGATCGCCTAAAATTTTTTTTGGCCATAAAATACCACCTAGGGAACCATAGTCACCGCCCCGCCATGATCGTTCCTAATATTTTGCATTTTTCGGGCAAAAAACTAGAATTCCGCCCGATTCCCATATTTTCGTGTGCAAATAGCCCATGCCTTCCGAGTGGGGCGGGCCCCCCTGACTCGGATCTCCTAAAAAATTTTCGGGCCATCAAATACGACCTAAGGAACCATATTCACCGACTCGCCATGATCGTTCCTCATTTTCTTCATTTTGCGGCAAAAAAACTAGAATTCTGCCCGATTTTCATATTTTCGTGTGCTATAGCCCACGCATTCCAAGTGGTCCCTGGACCTCCGGACCCCGATCGCCTAAAATATTTTTGGGCCATCAAATACTATCTAAGGAACCATAGTCACCGCCCCGCCTTGATCATTCCTCATTTTTTGTGTTTTTCTGCCAAAAAGTTAAAATTCTGCCTGATTCCCATATTTTCGTGTGCACCCACGCCTTCCGAGTGGTCCGGGCCCCCCGGACTGTGATCGCCTAGCATTTTTTTGGGCCATCAAATACGACCTGAGGAACCATAGTCACCGCCCCACGATGATCGTTCCTCACGTTTTGTATTTTACGGCCAAAAAACTAGAATTCCGCCCGATTCCCATATTTTAGTGTGCTATAGCCCACGCCTTCCAAGTGGTCCCGGGACCCCTGAACCCCGATCTCCAAAAAACTTTTAGGGCCATCAAATATGACCTAAGGAACTATAGTCACCGCCCCACCATGATCATTCCTCATTTTTTGCTTTTTCGGCCAAAAAACATGAATTTCGCGTGATTCCCTTATTTTCGTGTGCGCCCACGCCTTCCAAGTGGTCCCGGGACCCCCGGACTCGTATTGCCTAAAAATTTTCCGGGCCATTAAATACTACCTAAGGAACCATAGTCACCACCCCGCCATGACTGTTCCAAACTTTTTGTATTTTACGGCCAAAAAACTAGAATTCCACCCGATTCCCATATTTTCGTGTGCTATAGGCCACGCCTTCCAAGTGGTCCCGGGACCCCCGAACCCCGATATCCTAAAAACATTTCTGGCAATCAAATACGACCTAAGTAACCATAGTAACCGCCACGCCATGATAGTTCCTCATTTTTGGCATTTTTCGGCCAAAAAACTAGAATTCTGCCCGATTCCCATATTTTCGTGTGCTATAGCCCACGCCTTCCGAGTGGGCCGCGCCCCCCGTACTGGGATCGCCTAAATTTTTTTAGGGCCATCGAATATGACCTAAGGAACTATAGTCAACGCCCCGCCATGATCATTCCTCATGTTTTACGTTTTTCGAATAAAAAACTAGAATTCAGCCCGATTCCTATATTTTCGTGTGCTATAGCCCGCGCCTTCCGAGTGGACCTGGCCCCCTGACTCGGGTCGCCTAAAATTTTTTTGGGCCATCAAATACCACCTAGGGAACCTTAGTCACTGCCCCGCCATGATCGTTCCTCATATTTTGCATTTTTAGGGCAAAAAACTAGAATTCCGCCCGATTCCCATATTTTCATGTGCAAATAGCCCATGCCTTCCGAGTGGGCCAGGCCCCCCTGACTCGGATCTCCTAAAAAATTTTCGGGCCATCAAATATGACCTAAGGAACCATATTCACTGACTCGCCATGATCGTTCCTCATTTTTTGCATTTGGCGGCCAAAAAACAATAATTCTACCCGATTCCCATATTTTCGTGTGCTATAGCCCACACCTTCCAAGTGGTCCCTGGACCCCCGGACCCCGATCGCCTAAAATTTTTCTGGGCCATTGAATACGACCTAAGGAACCATAGTCGCCGCCCCGCCTTGATCATTCCTCATTTTTTGCGTTTTTCTGCCAAAAAATTAGAATTCTGCCTGATTCCCATATTTTCGAGTGTTATAGCCCACGACTTCCCAATGGGTAGGGCCCCACTCAGCCGGATTGCCTAAAAAGTTTTCGGGCCATCAAATATGACCTAAGAAACCATAGTCACCGCGCTGACATGACCTTTTCGCATTTTTTGCATTTTACGGCCAAAAAACAAGAATTCTGCCCGATTCCCATATTTTCGAGTGCTATACCCACGCCTTCCAAGTGGTCCCGGGACCCCCGAACCATGTTCTCCTAAAACAATTTTGGGCCATCAAATACGACCTAAGGAACCATAGTCACCGCTCCGCCGTGATCGTTCCTCATTTTTTTGGTTTTTTGGCCAAAAAACTTAAATTCTGTGCATTTTCCATATTTTCGTGTGCTATCGCCCATGCCTTCCGAGTGGTCACGGGCCCCCCAGACCCTGATCGCCTAAAAATTTTTCAGGCCCTCAAATACGACCTAAGGAACCATAGTCACACCCCTGCCATGATCGTTCCTCATTTTTTGCATTTTTCGGCCAAAAAACAAGAATTTCGCCCGATTCCCATATTTTCGTGTGCGCCCACGCCTTCCGAGTGGGCCGGGGCCCCCGGACTGTGATTGCCTAAAAAATTTTTGGGCCATCAAATACGACCTAAGGAACCATAGTCACCGCCCCGCCATGATCGTTCCTCACTTTTTGTATTTTACGGCCAAAAAACTAGAATTCCGCCCGATTCCCATATTTTAGTGTGATATAGCCCACGCCTTCCAAGTGGTCCCGGGACCCCGAACCCCGATCTCCAAAAAAATTTTAGGGCCATCAAATACGACCTAAGGAACCATAGTCACCACCCCGCCATGACCGTTCCTCATTTTTTGCTATTTTCAACCAAAAAATATGAATTCCGCGTGATTCTCTTATTTTCGTGTACTATAGCCCACGCCTTCCGAGTGGTCCCGGACCCCGATCGCCTAAAATTTTTTCGGGCCATCAAATACGACCTAAGGAACCATAGTCACCGCCCCGCCGTCATCGTTCGTCATGCTTTGCATTTTTTGGCCAAAAAACTAGAATTCCGCCCGATTCCCATATTTTCGTGTGCGCCCACGCCTTCCAAGTGGTCCTGGGACCCCCGGACTCGTATCACCTAAAATTTTTCCGTGCCATTAAATACGACCTAAGGAACCATAGTCACCACCCGGCCATGACTGTTCCTAACGTTTTGTATTATACGGCCAAAAAATTGGAATTCCACCCGATTCCCATATTTTCGTGTGCTATAGCCCACACCTTCCAAGTGGTCCCGGGACCCCCGAACCCCGATCTCCTAAAAAATTTTTGGGTTATCAAATACAACCTAAGTAACCATAGTCACCGCCACGCCATGATAGTTCCTCATGTTTTGCGTTTTTCGGCCAAAAAACTAGAATTCTGCCCGATTCCCATATTTTTGTGTGCGCCCACGCCTTCCGAGTGGGCCGGGCCCCCGAACTGTGATTGCCTAAAAAATTTTCGGACCATTAAATACGACCTAAGGAACCAAAGTCACTCCCTCGCCATGATCGTTCCTCAATTTTTGCATTTTACGCCCAAAAACTAGAATTTCGCCCGATTCCCATACTTTCGTGTGCTATAGCCCACGCCTTCCAAGTGGACCAGGGACTCCCGAACCCTGATCTCCAAAAAATATTTTGGGCCATCAAATATGACCTAAGGAACCATAGTCACCGCCCCGCCATGATCATTCCTCATTTTTTTTTCGGCCAAAAACCAGGAATTCCGCGCGATTCCCATATTTTCGTGTGCTATAGCCCACGCCTTCCGAGTGGTACCGGCCCCCTGGACCCTGATCGCGTAAAAATGTTCCGGGCCATCAATTACGACCTAAGGAACCATAGTCACCGCCCCGCCGTGATTATTCCATATGTTTTGTTATTTTCGACCAAAAAACTCGAATCGTGCCCGATTCCCATATTTTCGTGTGCTATAGCCCATGCCTTCCAAGTGGTCCCGGGACCCCTGGACGCCGATAGCCTAAAATTTTTTTGGGCCATCGAATACGACCTAAGGAACCTTAGTCACCACCCCGCCTTGATCATTCCTCATTTTTTGCGTTTTTCTGGAAACAAAATTAGAATTCCGCGTGATTCCCATATTTTCGTGTGCTATAGCCCACGCCTTCCCAATGGGTAGGGCCCCACGGAACCGGATCGCCTAAAAATTTTTCGGGACATCAAAAATGACCTAAGGAACCATAGTCACTGCCCTGACATGACCTTTCCTCATTTTTTGCATTTTACGGTCAAAAAACTAGAATTCTGCACGATTTCCATATTTTCGTGTGCTGTAGCCCTCGCCTTCCAAGTGGTCCCGGGACCCCCGAACCACGATCTCCTAAAAATTTTTTGGGGCATCAAATACTACCTAAGGAACCATAGTCACTGCTCCTCCATGATCGTTCCTCATTTTTTTTCATTTTTCTGCCAAAAAACATGAATTCCGCGCGATTCCCATATTTTCGTGTGTTATAGCCCACGCCTTCCAAGTGGTCACGGGCCCCCCGGACACTGATCGCCTAAAATTTTTCCGGGCCCTCAAATATGACCTAAGGAACCATAGTCACCACCCCGCCATGATCGTTCCTCATTTTTGCATTTTTCGGCCAAACAACTAGAATTCCGTCCGATTCCCATATTTTTGTGTGCGCCCACGCCTTCCGAGTGGGCCGGGCCCCCCGGACTGTGATCGCCTAAAAAATATTCGGGCCATAAAATATGACCTAAGGAACCATAGACACTGCCCCGCCATGATCGTTCCTCACTTTTTGCATTTTACGCCCAAAAAACTAGAATTCCGCCCGATTCCCATATTTTAGTGTGTTATAGCCCACGCCTTCCAAGTAGTCCCGTGACCCCCGAACCCCTATCTCCTAAAAATTTTTCGGGCGATCAAATACGACCTAAGGAACCGTAGTCACCGCCCCGCCATGATCATTCCACATTTTTTGAATTTTTCGGCCAAAAAACTAGAATTCCGCCCTTTTACCATATTTTCGTGTGCTATAGCCCACGTCTTCCAAGTGGTCCCGGGACCCCCAGACCCTGATAACCTAAATTTTTTCCGGGACATCAGATATGACCTAAGTAACCATACTCACCTCCCCGCCATGACCTTTCCTCTTTTTTTTTGCATTTTATGGCCAAAAAACTAAAATTTCGCCCGATTCCCAAATTTTCGTGTGCTAGCCCACGTCTTCCGAGTGGGCCAGTCCCCCCAGAATGTGATCGCCTAAAAATTTTTCGGGCCATTAAATACGACCTAAGGAAACATACTCACCACCCCGCCATGATCGTTCCTCACTTTTTGCATTTTACGACCAAAAAACTAGAATTCCGCCCGATTCCCATATTTTAGTGTGCTATAGCCCACGCCTTCCAAGTGTTTCCGGGACCCCTGAACCCCGATCTCCTAAAAATTTTTCAGGCCTTCAAATACGACCTAAGGAACCATAGTCACCGCCCCGCCATGATCGTTCCTCATTTTTTGCTTTTTTCGGCCAAAAGGCATGAATTCCGCGCGATTCCCGTATTTTCGTGTTGCCCACGCCTTCCAAGAGGTCCCGGGACCCCCGCACCCCGATCGCCTAAAATTTTTCCGAGCCATTAAATACGACCTAAGGAACCATAGTCACTGCCCCGCCATGATCATTCCTCATTTATTGCGTTTTTCGGCCAAAAAACTAGAATTCCGCCCGATTCCCATATTTTCATGTGCTATAGCCCACGCCTTCCCAATGGGTAGGGCCCCACGGAGCCGGATCGCCTAATATTTTTGCGGGCCGTAAAATACGACTTAAGGAACCATAGTCACCGCCCCACCATGACCTGTCCTCATTTTTTGTATTTTACGGCCAAAAAACTAGAATTCCGCCCGATTCCTATATTTTTGTGTGCTATAGCCCACGCCTTCCAAGTGGGTCGGGCCCCCCGGACCCTGATCGCCTAAAAAATTTTCGGGCCATCAAATACGACCTAAGCAACCATAGTCACCACCCCGCCATGATCGTTCCTCATTTGTTGCGTTTTTGAGCCAAAAAACTAGAATTCTGCCCGATTCTCATATTTTCGTGTGCCCCACGCCTTTCGAGTGGGCCGGGCCCCCCCGGATTGTGAACGCCTAAAAAATTTTCAGGCCATCAAATACAACCTAAGGAACCACAGTCACCTCCCCACCATGATCGTTCCTCATTTTTTACGTTTTTCGGCCAAAAAACTAGAATTGCGCCCGATTCCCATATTTTTGAGTGCTATAGCCCAAGCCTTCCGAGTGGGCCGGGCCCCCTGACTCGGATCGCCTAAAATTTTTTTGGGAAATCAAATACGACCTAAGGAACCATAGTCACTGCCTCGCCCCACCATGATCGTTCCTTTTTTTTTGCGTTTTCGGACAAAAAACTAGAATTCCGTATGATTCCCATATTTTCGTGTGCTATAGCCGACGCCATCCCAATGGGTAGGGCCCCAAGGAGCCGGATCGCCTAAAAGTTTTTCGGGCCATCCAATACGACCTAAGGAACCATAGTCACCTCCCCGCCATGATCGCTCTTCATTTTTTGAATTTTTCTGCCAAAAAACTTGAATTCCGCGCAATTCCCATATTATCATGTGCTATAGACCAGGCCTTCCGAGTGGTCACGGGCCCCCCGGTCCCTGATCGCCTAAAATTTTTCCATGCCATCAAATACGACTTAAGGAACCATAGTCACCACCCCGCCAAGATCGTTCCTCTTTTTTTACATTTTTCGGCCAAAAACCTAGAATTGCGCCCGATTCTCATATTTTCATGTGTTATAGCCCATGCCTTCCGAGTGGGCCGGGCCCCTTGACTCGGATCGCCTAAAATTTTTCGGGACATCAAATACAACCTAAGGAACCATATTCACCGCACCGCCATGATCGTTCCTCATTTTTTGAATTTTTCGGCCAAAAAACTAGAATTTCACCCGTTTCCCATATTTTTGTGTGCTATAGCCCATGCCTTCCAAGAGGTCCCAGGACCCCCGGACCTCGATCGCCTAAAAACTTTTCGGGCAATCAAATACGACCAAAGGAACCATAGTCATTGCCCCACCATGATCATTCCTCATTTTTTGCGTTTTTCGGCGAAAAAACTAGAATTCCGCCCGATTCACATATTTTTGTGTGCTATAGCCCACGCCTTCACAATGGGTAGGGCCCAACGAAGCCGGATCGCCTAATATTTTTGCGGGGCATAAAATATGACCTAAAGAACCATAGTCACCGCCACGCCATAATCGTTCCTCATTTTTTCCATTTTACGGCAAAAAAACTAGAATTGCGCCTGATTCCCATATTTTCGTGTGCTATAGCCCACGCCTTCCAAGTGGGCCGGGCCCCCTGACTCGGATCACCTAAAAAATTTTCGGGTAATCAAATACGACCTAAGGAACAATAGTCACTACCTCGCCATGATCGTTTTTAATTTTTTGCGTTTTCGGCCAAAAAACTAGAAATTCGTATGATTCCCATATTTTCGTGTGCTATAGCCCACGCCTTCCCAATGGGTAGGGCCCCATGGAGCCGGATCGCTTAAAATAATTCCGGGCCATCAAATACGACCTAAGGAACCATAGTCACCGCCCCGCCATGATCGTTCCTCATTTTTTGAATTTTTCGGCCAAAAAACTTGAATTCCGCGCAATTCCCATATTTTCATGTGCTATAGACCATGCCTTCCGAGTGGTCACAGGCCCCCCGGACCCCGATCGCCTAAAATTTTTCGGGCCATCAAATACGACCTAAGGAACCATAGTCACCGCCCCGCCAAGATCATTCCTCATTTTTTACGTTTTTCGGCCAAAAACCTAGAATTGCGCCCGATTCCCATATTTTCGTGTGCTATAGCCCACACCTTCCGAGTGGGTCGGGCCCCCTGACTCGAATCGCCTAAAATTTTTCAGGCCATCAAATACAACCTAAGGAACCATAGTCACCGCTCCGCAATGATCGTTCCTCATTTTTTGTGTTTTTCGGCCAAAAAACATGAATTCCCCGCGATTTTCATATTTTCGTGTGCTATAACCCACGCCTTTCGAGTGGTCACGGGCCCCCCGGACCCTGATCGCCTAAAATTTTTCCGGGCCATCAAAATACGACCTAAGGAACCATAGTCACCACCCCTCCATGATCGTACCTCATTATTTGCGTTTTTTGGCCAAAAACCTAGAATTCCTCCCGATTCCCATATTTTCGTGTGCGCCCACGCCTTCCGAGTGAGCCGGGCCCCCCGGACTGTGATCGCCTAATATTTTTTCGGGCCATCAAATACGACCTAAGGAACCATAGTCACTGCCCCGCCAAGATCATTCTTCATTTTTTGCTTTTTCGGCCAAAAAACATGAATTTCGCGCGATTCCCTTATTTTCGTGTGCTATAGCCCATGCCTTCCGAGTGGTCCCGGTCCCCCGGACCCCGATCGCCTAAAATTTTTCCGGGCCATCAAATATGACCTAAGGAACCATAGTCACCGCCCCGCCGTCATCGTTGCTCATTTTTTGCATTTTACGGCCCATAAACCAGAATTCTGCCCGATTCCCATATTTTCGTGTACTATAGCCCACGCCTTCCAAGTGGGCCTGACCCCCCGGACCCTGATCGCCTAAAATTTTTTTGGGCCATCAAATACGACCTAAGCAACCATAGTCACCGCCCCGCCATGATCGTTCCTCATTTGTTGCGTTTTTCAGCCAAAAAACTAGAATTTCGCCCGATTCCCATATTTTCGGGTGCGCCCACGCCTTCCGAGTGGGTCGGAACCCCCGGGCTGTGATCGCCTAAAAATTTTTCGGGCCATCAAATATGATCTAAGGAATCATAGTCACCACCCCGCCATGATCGTTCCTCATTATTTAAGTTTTTCGGCCAAAATACTAAAATTTCGCCCGATTCTAATATTTTCGTATGCGCCCACGCCTTTCGAGTGGGGGTCCGGGCCCCCAGACCCCGATCGCCTAAAATTTTTTCGAGCTATCAAATACAACCTAAGGAACCAAAGTCACCGCCCCACCATGATCGTTCCTCATTTTTTACGTTTTTCGGCCAATAAACTAGAATTGCGCCTGATTCCCATATTTTCGTGTGCTATATCCCAAGCCTTCCAAGTGGGCCGGGCCCCCCTGACTCGGATCTCCTAAAAAATTTTAGAGGCATCAAATACGACCTAAGAAACCATATTCACCGACTCGCCATGATCGTTCCTCATGTTTTGCATTTTGCGGCCAAAAAACTAGAATTCTGCCCGATTCCCATATTTTCGTGTGCTATAGCCCACGCCTTCCAAGTGGTCCCTGGACCCCCGGACCCCGATCGCCTAAAATATTTTTGGGCCATCAAATACGATCTAAGGAACCATAGTCACCGCCCCGCCTTGATCATTCCTCATTTTGTGTGTTTTTCTGCCAAAAAATTAGAATTCTGCCTGATTCCCATATTTTCGTGTGCGCCCACGCCTTCCGAGTGGGCTGGGCCCCCCGGACTGTGATCGCCTCAAATTTTTTCGAGCTATCAAATACGACCTAAGGAACCATAGTCACCGCCCCGCCATGATTGTTCCTCACTTTTTGTATTTTACGGCCAAAAAACTAGAATTCCGCCCGATTCCCATATTTTAGTGTGCTATAGCCCACGCCTTCCAAGTGGCCTCGGGTCTCCCGAACCCCGATCTCCAAAAATTTTTTAGGGCCATCAAATACGACCTAAGGAACCATGGTCACCGCCCCGCCGTAATCGTTCCTCATTTTTTGCATTTTTCGCCCAAAAAACTAGAATTCCGCCCGATTCCCATATTTTCGTGTGCGCCGACGCCTTCCAAGTGGTCCCGGGACCCCCGGACTCGTATTGCTTAAAAATTTTCCGGGCCATTAAATACGACATAAGGAACCATAGTCACCGCCCCACCGTAATAGTTCCTCATTTTTTGCATTTTTCGCCCAAAAAACTAAAATTTCGCCCGATTCCCATATTTCCGTGTGCGCCCACGCCTTCCAAGTGGTCCAGGGAACCCCAGACTCGTATTGCCTAAAAATTTTTCGGGCAATTAAATACGACATAAGAAACCATAGTCACCACTCCGCCATGACTGTTCCTAACTTTTTGTATTTTACGGCAAAAAAAACTAGAATTCCACCCGATTCCCATATTTTCGTATGCTATAGCCCATGCCTTCAAAGTGGTCCTGGGACCCCCGAACCCTGATCTCCTAAAAAATTTTCGGGCAATCAAATATGACCTAAGTAACCATAGTCACCGCCACGCCATGATCGTTCCTCATGTTTTACGTTTTTCGGATAAAAAACATGAATTCAGCCCGATTCCCATATTTTCGTGTGCTATAGCCCACGCCTTCCGAGTGGTCCCAGCATCCCCGGACCCCGATCGCCTAAAATTTTTCCGGTCCATCAAATACGACCTAAGGAACTATAGTCACCGCCCCGCCATGATCGTTTCTCATATTTTACGTTTTTCGGATAAAAAACTAGAATTCAGCCCGATTTCTATATTTTCGTGTACAATAGCCCGCGCCTTCCGAGTGGGCCGGGCCCCCTGACTCGGATCGCCTAAAAATTTTTTGGGCCATCAAATACCACCTAGGGAACCATAGTCACTGCCCAGCCATGATCCTTCCTCGTATTTTGCATTTTTCGGGCAAAAAACTAGAATTCCGCCCGATTCCCATATTTTCGTGTGCAAATAGCCCATGCCTTCCGAGTGGGCCGGGCCCCCTGACTCGGATCTCCTAAAAAAAATTTGGGCCATCAAATACGACCTAAGGAACCATATTCATCGACTAGCCATGATCGTTCCTCATTTTTTGCATTTTGCGGCCAAAAAACTAGAATTCTGCCCTATTCCCATATTTTCGTGTGCTATAGCCCACGCCTTCCAAGTGGTCCCTGGACCACCGGACCCCGATCGCCTAAAATATTTTTGGGCCATCAAATACGATCTAAGGAACCATAGTCACCGCCCCACCTTGATCATTCCTCATTTTTTGTGTTTTTCTGCCAAACAATTAAAATTCTGTCTGATTCCCATATTTTCGTGTGCGCCCACGCCTTCCGAGTGGGCCGGGCCCCCCGGACTGTGATCGCCTAAAATTTTTTCGGGCTATCAAATACGACCTAAGGAACCATAGTCACCGCCCTGCCATGATTGTTCCTCACTTTTTGTATTTTACGGCCAAAAAACTAGAATTCTGCCCGATTCCCATATTTTAGTGTGCTATAGCCCACGCCTTCCAAGTGGTCTCGGGACCCCCGAACCCCGATCTCCAAAAAAATTTTAGGGCCAACAAATACGACCTAAGGAACCATGGTCACCGCCCCGCCGTAATCGTTCCTCATTTTTTGCATTTTTCGCCCAAAAAACTAGAATTCCGCCCGATTCCCATATTTTCGTGTGCGCCCACGCCTTCCAAGTAGTCCCGGGACCCCCGGACTCGTATTGCCTAAAATATTTCCGGGCCATTAAATACGACATAAGGAACCATAGTCACCGCCCCGCCGTAATCGTTCCTCATTTTTTGCATTTTTCGCCCAAAAAACTAGAATTTCGCCCGATTCCCATATTTTCGTGTGCGCCCACACCTTCCAAGTGGTCCCGGGACCCCCGGACTCGTATTGCCTAAAATTTTGTTTGGGCCATTAAATACGACATATGGAACCATAGTCCACACCCTGCCATGACTGTTCCTAACTTTTTGTATTTTACGGCCAAAAAACTAGAATTCCACCCGATTCCCATATTTTCGTACGCTATAGCCCATGCCTTCAAAGTGGTCCTGGGACCCCCGAACCCCGATCTCCTAAAAATTTTTCGGGCAATCAAATACAACCTAAGTAACCATAGTCACCGCCACGCCATGATCGTTCCTCATGTTTTACGTTTTTCGGATAAAAAACTTGAATTCAGCCCGATTCCCATATTTTCGTGTGCTATAGCCCACGCCTTCCGAGTGGTCCCGGCACCCTCGGACCCCGATCGTCTAAAATTTTTTCGGTCCATCAAATACGACCTAAGGAACTATAGTCACCTCCCCGCCATGATCGTTTCTCATATTTTACGTTTTCGGATAAAAAACTAGAATTCAGCCCGATTCCTATATTTTCGTGTACTATAGCCCGCGCCTTCCGAGTGGGCCGGGCCCCCTGACTCGGATCGCCTAAAAATTTTTTGGGCCATCAAATACCACCTAGGGAACTATAGTCACCGCCCCGCCATGATCGTTCCTCATATTTTGCATTTTTCGGGCAAAAAACTAGAATTCCGCCCGATTCCCATATTTTCGTGTGCAAATAGCCCATGCCTTCCGAGTGGGCCGGGCCCCCTGACTCGGATCTCCTAAAAAAATTTTGGGCCATCAAATACGACCTAAGGAACCATATTCACCGACTAGCCATGATCGTACCTCATTTTTTGCATTTTGCGGCCAAAAAACTAGAATTCTGCCCGATTCCCATATTTTCGTGTGCTATAGCCCACGCCTTCCAAGTGGTCCCTGGACCCCCGGACCCCGATCGCCTAAAATATTTTTGGGCCATCAAATACGATCTAAGGAACCATAGTCACCGCCCCACCTTGATCATTCCTCATTTTTTGTGTTTTTCTGCCAAAAAATTAAAATTCTGCCTGATTCCCATATTTTCGTGTGCGCCCACGCCTTCCGAGTGGGCCGGGCCCTCCGGACTGTGATCATCTAAAAAATTTTTGGGCCACCAAATACGCCTAAGGAACCATAGTCACCGCCCCGCCATGATCGTTCCTCACTTTTTGTATTTAACGGCCAAAAAACTATAATTTCGCTCGATTCCCATATTTTAGTGTGCTATAGTCCACGCCTTCCAAGTGGTCCTGGGACCCCCGAACCCCGATCTACAAAAAAATTTTAGGGCCATCAAATACGACCTAAGGAACCATGGTCACCGCCCCTCCATGATCGTTCCTCATTTTTTGCTTATTCGTTCAAAAAACATGTATTCCGCGCGATTCCCTTATTTTCGTGTGCTATAGCCCACGCCTTCCGAGTGGTCCCAGCCCCCCGGACCCCGATCGCCTAAAATATTTTCGGGCCATCAAATACGACCTAAGGAACCATAGTCACCGCCCCGCCGTAATCGTTCCTCATTTTTTGCATTTTTCGCCCAAAAAACTAGAATTCCGTCCGATTCCCATATTTTCGTGTGCTCCCACGCCTTCCAAGTGGTCCCGGGACCCCCGGACTTGTATTACCTAAAATTTTTCCGGGCCATTAAATACAACCTAAGGAACCATAGTCCACACCCTGCCATGACTGTTCCTAACTTTTTGTATTTTACGGCCAAAAAAATAGAATTCCACCCGATTCCCATATTTTCGTGTGCTATAGCCCACGCCTTCAAAGTGGCCCCGGGACCCTCGAACCCCGATCTCCTAAACAACTTTCGGGCAATCAAATACGACCTAAGGAACCATGGTCACCAGCCCGCCCTGATCGTTCCTCATTTTTCTGCTTTTTCGGCCAAAAAAACATGAATTCCGCGCGATTCCCATATTTTCGTGTGCTATAGCCCACGCCTTCCAAGTGGTCCCGGCCCCCCGGACCCCGATCGCCTAAAATATTTTCGGGCCATCAAATACGACCTAAGGAACCATAGTCACCTCCCCGCCGTAATCGTTCCTCATTTTTTGCATTTTTCGCCCAAAAAACTAGAATTCCGTCCGATTCCCATATTTTCGTGTGCGCCCACGCCTTCCAAGTGGTCCCGAAACCCCCGGACTCGTATTGCCTAAAAATTTTCCGGGCCATTAAATACGACCTAAGGAACCATAGTCCACACCCCGCCATGACTGTTCCTAACTTTTTGTATTTTACGGCCAAAAAACTAGAATTCCACTCGATTCCCATATTTTCGTGTGCTATAGCCCACGCCTTCAAAGTGGCCCCGGGACCCTCGAACCCCGATCTCCTAAATAATTTTCGGGCAATCAAATACGACCTAAGGAACCATGGTCACCGGCCCGCCCTGATCGTTCCTCATTTTTCTGCTTTTTCGACCAAAAAAACATGAATTCCGCGCGATTCCCATATTTTCGTGTGCTATAGCCCACGCCTTCCGAGTGGTCCCGGCACCCCGGACCCCGATCGCCTAAAATTTTTCCGGTCCATCTAATACGATCTAAGGAACTATAGTCACCGCCCTGCCATGATCGTTCCTCATTTTTACGTTTTTTGGATAAAAAACTAGAATTCAGCCCGATTCTCATATTTTCTTGATCTATAGCCAGCGCCTTCCGAGTGGGCCGGGCCCCCTGACTCGGATCGCCTAAAAATTTTTTGGGCCATCAAATACCACCTAGGGAACCATAGTCACCGCCCCGCCATGATCGTTCCTCATATTTTGCATTTCGGGCAAAAAACTAGAATTCCGCCCGATTCCCATATTTTCGTGTGCAAATAGCCCATGCCTTCCGAGTGGGGCGGGCCCCCCTGACTCGGATCTCCTAAAATTTTTTCAGGCCATCAAATACGACCTAAGGAACCATATTCACCGACTCGCCATGATCATTCCTCATTTTCTTCATTTTGCGGCAAAAAAACTAGAATTCTGCCCGATTCCCATATTTTCGTGTGCTATAGCACACGCATTCCAAGTGGTCCCCGGACCCCCGGACCCCGATCGCCTAAAATATTTTTGGGACATCAAATACGATCTAAGGAACCATAGTCACCGCCCCGCCTTGATTATTCCTCATTTTTTGTGTTTTTCTGCCAAAAAATTAAAATTCTGCGTGATTCCCATATTTTCATGTGCGCCCACGCCTTCCGAGTGGGCCGGGCCCCCCGGACTGTGATCGCCTAACATTTTTTTGGGCCATCAAATACGACCTAAGGAACCATAGTCACCGCCCCGCCATGATCGTTCCTCATGTTTTGTATTTTACGGCCAAAAAACTAGAATTCCGCCCGATTCCCATATTTTAGTGTGCTATAGCCCACGCCTCCAAGTGGTCCCGGGACCCCTGAACCCCGATCTCCAAAAAACTTTTAGGGCCATCAAATACGACCTAAGGAACCATAGTCACCACCCCACCATAATCATTCCTCATTTTTTGCTTCTTCGGCCAAAAAACATGAATTTCGCGCGATTCCCTTATTTTCGTGTGCTATAGCCCACGCCTACCGAGTGGTCCCGGCCCCCCGGACCCCGATCGCCTAAAATTTTTCCGGGCCATCAAATACGACCTAAGGAACCATAGTCACCGCCCCGCTGTCATTGTTCCTCATTTTTTGCATTTTTCTCCCAAAAAACTAGAATTCCGCCCGATTCCCATATTTTCGTGTGCGCCCATGCCTTCCAAGTTGTCCCGGGACCCCCGGACTCGTATTGCCTAAAAATTTTTCGGGCCATTAAATACGACCTAAGGAACCATAGTCACCACCCCGCCATGACTATTCCAAACGTTTTGTATTTTATGGACAAAAAACTAGAATTCCACCCGATTCCCATATTTTCGTGTGCTATAGCCCACGCCTTCCAAGTGATCCCGGGACCCCCGAACCCCGATATCCTAAAAATATTTTGGGAAATCAAATACGACCTAAATAACAATAGTCACCGCCACGCCATGATAGTTCCTCATTTTTTCCGTTTTTCGTCCAAAAAACTAGAATTCTGCCCGATTCCTATATTTTCGTGTGCGCCCACGCCTTCCGAGTGGGCCGCGCCCCCCGGACTGGGATCGCCTAAATTTTTTTAGGGCCATCAAATACGACCTAAGGAACTATAGTCACCACCCCGCCATGATCATTCCTCATGTTTTACGTTTTTCGGATAAAAAACTAGAATTCAGCCTCATTCCCATATTTTCGTGTGCTATAGCCCACGCCTTCCGAGTGGTCCCGGCCCCCCGGACCCCGATCGCCTAAAATTTTTCCGGTCCATCTAATACGATCTAAGGAACTATAGTCACCGCCCTTCCATGATCGTTCCTCATGTTTTACGTTTTTCGGATAAAAAACTAGAATTCAGCCTGATTCCCATATTTTCGTGTGCTATAGCCCACGCCTTCCGAGTGATCCCGGCACCCTCGAACCCCGATCGCCTAAATTTTTTCCGGTCCATCAAATACGACCTAAGGAACTATAGTCACTGCCCCGCTATGATCATTGCTCATGTTTTACGTTTTTCGAATAAAAAACTAGAATTCAGCCCGATTCCTATATTTTCATGTGCTATAGCCCGCGCCTTCCGAGTGGACCCGGCCCCCTGACTCGGGTCGCCTAAAATTTTTTTGGACCATCAAATACCACCTAGGGAACCATAGTCACTGCCCCGCCATGATCGTTCCTCATATTTTGCATTTTTATGGCAAAAAATTAGAATTTCGCCCGATTCCCATATTTTCATGTGCAAATAGCCCATGCCTTCCGAGTGGGCTAGGCCTCCCTGACTCGGATCTCCTAAAAAATTTTCGGGCCATCAAATACGACCTAAGGAACCATATTCACCGACTCGCCATGATCGTTCCTCATTGTTTGCATTTGGCGGCAAAAAAATAATAATTCTGCCTGATTCCCATATTTTCGTATGCTATAGCCCACACCTTCCAAGTGGTCCCTGGACCCCCGGACCCCGATCGCCTAAAATTTTTCTGGGCCATCAAATACGACCTAAGGAACCATAGTCACCGCCCCGCCTTGATCATTCCTCATTTTTTGTGTTTTTCATCCAAAAAATTAGAATTCTGCCTGATTCCCATATTTTCGAGTGTTATAGCCCACGCCTTCCCAATGGGTAGGGCCCCACTCAGCCGGATTGCCTAAAAAATTTTTGTGCCATCAAATACGACCTAAGAAACCATAGTCACCGCCCTGACATGACCTTTCTGCATTTTTTGCATTTTACGACCATAAAACAAGAATTCTGCCCGATTCCCATATTTTCGTGTGCTATACCCACGCCTTCCAAGTGGTCCCGGGAACCCCGAACCATGTTCTCCTAAAAATATTTTGGGCCATCAAATACGACCTAAGGAACCATAGTCACCGCTCCGCCATGATCGTTCCTCATTTTTTTGGTTTTTTGGCCAAAAAACTTAAATTCCGTGCGATTCCCATATTTTCGTGTGCTATCGCCCATGCCTTCCGAGTGGTCACGGGCCCCCCGGATCCTGATCGCCTAAAAATTTTCCGGGCCCTCAAATACGACCTAAGGAACCATAGTCACACCCCTGCCATGATTGTTCCTCATTTTTTGCATTTTTCGGCCAAAAAACTAGAATTCCGCCCGATTCTCATATTTTCGTGTGCGCCCACGCCTTTCGAGTGGGCCGGGGCCCACGGACAGTGATTGCCTAAAATTTTTTTGGGCCATCAAATACGACCTAAGGAACCATAGTCACCGCCCCGCCATGATCGTTCCTCACTTTTTGTATTTTACGGCCAAAAAACTAGAATTCCGCCCGATTCCCATATTTTAGTGTGCTATAGCCCACGCCTTCCAAGTGGTCCCAGTCCCGGGACCCCGAACCCCGATCTCCAAAAATTTTTTAGGGCAATCAAATACGACCTAAGGAACCATAGTCACCACCCCGCCATGACCGTTCCTCATTTTTTTGCTATTTTCGGCCAAAAAACATGAATTCCGCGTGATTCCCTTATTTTCGTGTACTATAGCCCACGCCTTCCGAGTGGTCCCGGCCCCCCGGACACCGATCGCCTAAAATTTTTCCGGGCCATCAAATACGACCTAAGGAACCATAGTCACCGCCCCGCCGTCATCGTTCGTCATGTTTTGCATTTTTCGGCCAAAAAACTAGAATTCCGCCCGATTCTCATATTTTCGTGTGCGCCCACGCCTTCCAAGTGGTCCCGGGACCCCCGGACTCGTATCACCTAAAATTTTTCCGGGCCATTAAATACGACCTAAGGAACCATAGTCACCACCCGGCCATGACAATTCCTAACGTTTTGTATTTTACGGCCAAAAATTGGAATTCCACCCGATTCCCATATTTTCGTGTGCTATAGCCCACGCCTTCCAAGTGGTCCCGGGACCCCCGAACCCCGATCTCCTAAAAAGTTTTTGGGTAATCAAATACGACCTAAGTAACCATAGTCACCACCACACCATGATAGTTCCTCATGTTTTACGTTTTTCGGATAAAAAACTTGAATTCAGCCCGATTCCCATATTTTCGTGTGCGCCCACGCCTTCCGAGTGGGCCGGGCCCCCCGAACTGTGATTGCCTAAAAAATTTTCGGACCATTAAATACGACCTAAGGAACCAAAGTCACGCCCTCACCATCATCGTTCCACACTTTTTGCATTTTACGCCCAAAAAACTAGAATTTCGCCCGATTCCCATACTTTCGTGTGCTATAGCCCACGCCTTCCAAGTGGACCAGGGACTCCCGAACCCCGATCTCCAAAAATATTTTGGGCCATCAAATATGACCTAAGGAACCATAGTCACCGCCCCGCCATGATCGTTCCTCATTTTATTTTCGGCCAAAAAACAGGAATTCCGCGCGATTCCCATATTTTCGTGTGCTATAGCCCACGCCTTCCGAGTGGTCCCGGCCCCCTGGACCCTGATAGCGTAAAAATTTTTCGGGCCATCAAATACGACCTAAGGAACCATAGTCACCGCCCCGCCGTGATTATTCCATATGTTTTGTGATTTTCGGCCAAAAAACTCGAATCCTGCCCGATTCCCATATTTTCGTGTGCTATAGCCCATGTCTTCCAAGTGGTCCCGGGACCCCCGGACCCCGATAGCCTAAAATTTTTCTGGGCCATCAAATACGACCTCAGGAACCTTAGTCACCACCCCGCCTTGATCATTCCTCATTTTTGCATTTTTCTGGAAACAAAATTAGAATTGTGCCTGATTCCCATATTTTCGTGTGCTATAGCCCATGACTTCCCAATGGGTAGGGCCCCACGGAGCCGGATTGCCTTCCATATTTTCGTGTGCTGTAGCTCTCGCCTTCCAAGTGGTCCCGGGACCCCCGAACCACGATCTCCTAAAATTTTTTTGGGCCATCAAATACTACCTAAGGAACCATAGTCACTGCTCCTCCATGATCGTTCCTCATTTTTTTCATTTTTCTGCCAAAAAACATGAATTCCGCTCGATTCCCATATTTTCGTGTGCTATAGACCACGCCTTCCGAGTGGTCACGGGCCCCCCGGACGCTGATCGCCTAAAATTTTTTCGGGCCCTCAAATACGACCTAAGGAACCATAGTCACCACCCTGCCATGATCGTTCCTCATTTTTGCATTTTTTGGCCAAACAACTGGAATTCTGTCTGATTCCCATATTTTTGTGTGCGCCCACGCCTTCCGAGTGGGCCGGGCCCCCCGGACTGAGATCGCCTAAAAAATATTCGGGCCATCAAATACGACCTAAGGAACCATAGACACTTTTTGCATTTTACGCCCAAAAAACTAGAATTCCACCCGATTCCCATATTTTAGTGTGTTATAGCCCACGCCTTCCAAGTAGTCCCGGGACCCCCGAACCCCTATCTCCTAAAAAATTTTCGGGCCATCAAATACGACCTAAGGAACCGTAGTCACCGCCCCGCCATGATCATTCCACATTTTTTGAATTTTTCGGCCAAAAAACTAGAATTCCGCCCTTTTACCATATTTTCGTGTGCTATAGCCCACGCCTTCCAAGTGGTCCCGGGACCCCCGGACCCTGATAACCTAAATTTTTTCCGGGACATCAGATATGACCAAAGTAACCATACTCACCTCCCCGCCATGACCTTTCCTCTTTTTTTGCATTTTATGGCCAAAAAACTAAAATTTTGCCCGATTCCCAAATTTTCATGTGCTAGCCCACGTCTTCCGAGTGGGCCGGGCCCCCCAAAATGTGATCGCCTAAAATTTTTTCGGGCCATTAAATACGACCTAAGGAAACATACTCACCACCCCGCCATGATCGTTCCTCACTTTTTGCATTTTACGGCCAAAAAACTAGAATTCCGCCCGATTCCCATATTTTAGTGTGCTATAGACCACGCCTTCCAAGTGGTCCCGGGACCCCCGAACCCCGATCTCCTAAAAAAATTTCAGGCGATCAAATACGACCTAAGGAACCAAAGTCACCGCCCCGCCATGATCGTTCCTCAGTTTTTGCTTTTTTCGGCCAAAAAACATGAATTCCGCGCGATTCCCATATTTTCATGTGCTATAGCCCACGCCTTCCGAGTGGTCCCGTCCCCCCCGGACTCCGATCACGTAAAATATTTTAGGGCAATCTAATACGACCTAAAGATTCATAGTCACCGCCCCGCCATGATCGTTACTTATTTTTTCCTTTTTTCAGACAAAATACTAGAATTTCGCCCGATTCCCATATTTTCGCGTGCGCCCACGCCTTCCGAGTGGGCCAGACCCCCTGACTCGGATCACCCAAAAATTTTTTCGGGCCATCAAATACAACCTAGGGAACCATAGTCACCACCCCGCCATGATCATTCCTCCTTTTTTGTGATTTTCGGCCAAAAAACTCGAATTCCGCCCGATTCCCATATTTTCGTGTGCAATAGCCCATGCCTTCCGAGTGGGCCGGGGCCCCCTGACTCGGATTGCCTAAAATTTTTTCGGGCCATCAAATACGACCTAGGGAATCATAGTCACCACCTTGCCATGATCGTTCCTCATTGTTTGCATTTTTCGGCCAATAAACTAGAATTCCACCCGATTCCAATATTTTCGTTTGCTATAGCCCATGCCTTCCAAGTTGTCCCAGGACCCCTGGACCCCGATCGCCAAAAAAAATTTTAGGCCATCAAATACAACCTAAGGAACCATAGTCACCACCCTGCCTTGATCGTTCCTCATTTTCTACATTTTTCGTCCAAAAAATTAGAATTCCGCCCGATTCCCATATTTTTGTGTGCAATAGCCCACGCCTTCCCAATGGGTAGGGCCCCACAGAGCTGGATTGCCTAAATTTTTTTGGAGCATCAAATACGACCTAAGGAACCATAGTCACCGCCCCGACATGATCGTTCCTCATTTTTTGAGTTTATCGGCTAAAAAACTAGAATTTCGCCCGATTCCCATATTTTCGTGTGCCGCCACGTCTTCTGAGTGGGCCGGGCCACCCGGACTGTGATCGCCTAAAATTTTTTCGGGCCATCAAATACAACCTAAGGAACCATAGTCACCGTCCCGCCAAGATCGTTCCTCATTTTTTACGTTTTACGGCTAAAAACCTAGAATTGCGCCCGATTCCCATATTTTAGTGTGCTATAGCCCACGCCTTCCAAGTGTTCCCGGGACCCCTGAACCCCGATCTCCTAAAATTTTTTCAGGCCTTCAAATATGACCTAAGGAACCATAGTCACCGCCCCGCCATGATCGTTCCTCATATTTTGCTTTTTTCGGCCAAAAAGCATGAATTCCGCGCGATTCCCATATTTTCGTGTTGCCCACGCCTTCCAAGAGGTCCCGGGACCCCCGCACCCCGATCGCCTAAAATTTTTCCGAGCCATCAAATACGACCTAAGGAACCATAGTCACTGCCCCGCCATGATCATTCCTCATTTTTTGCGTTTTTCGGCCAAAAAACTAGAATTCCGCCCGATTCCCATATTTTCGTGTGCTATAGCCCACGCCTTCCCAATGGGTAGGGCCCCACGGAGCCGGATCGCCTAATATTTTTGCGGGCCATAAAATACGACTTAAGGAACCATAGTCACCGCCCCGCCATGACCTGTCCTCATTTTTTGCATTTTACGGCCAAAAAACTAGAATTCTGCCCGATTCCTATATTTTTGTGTGCTATAGCCCACGCCTTCCAAGTGGGTCGGGCCCCCCGGACCCCGATCGCCTAAAAAATTTTCGGGCCATCAAATACGACCTAAGCAACCATATTCATCGCCCCGCGTTGATCGTTCCTCATTTGTTGCGTTTTTGAGCCAAAAAACTAGAATTCCACCCGATTCCCATATTTTCGTGTGCCCCCACGCCTTCCGAGTGGGCCGGCCCCCCCCCCGATTGTGAACGCCTAAAAAATTTTCAGGCCATCAAATACAACCTAAGGAACCACAGTCACCGCCCCACCATGATCGTTCCTCATTTTTTACGTTTTTCGGCCAAAAAACTAGAATTGCGCCTGATTCCCATATTTTTGAGTGCTATAGCCCAAGCCTTCCGAGTGGGCCGGGCCCCCGGACTCGGATCGCCTAAATTTTTTTCGGGAAATCAAATACGACCTAAGGAACCATAGTCAATGCCTCGCCCCACCATGATCGTTCCTTTGTTTTTGCGTTTTCGGCCAAAAAACTAGAATTCCGTATGATTCCCATATTTTCGTGTGCTATAGCCCACGCCATCCCAATGGGTAGGGCCCCATGGAGCCGGATCGCCTAAAAATTTTTCGGGACATCAAATACGACCTAAGGAACCATAGTCACCACCCCGCCATGATCGTTCCTCATTATTTGAATTTTTCGGCCAAAAAACTTGAATTCCGCGTAATTTCCATATTATCATGTGCTATAGACCAGGCCTTCCAAGTGGTCACGGGCCCCCCGGTCCTCGATCGCCTAAAATTTTTCCAAGCCATCAGATACGACTTAAGGAACCATAGTTACCACCCCGCCAAGATCGTTCCTCGTTTTTTACATTTTTCGGCCAAAAACCTAGAATTGCGCCCGATTCTCATATTTTCGTGTGTTATAGCCCATGCCTTCCGAGTGGGCCGGGCCCCTTGACTCGGATCGCCTAAAATTTTTCGGGACATCAAATACAACCTAAGGAACCATAGTCACCGCACCGCCATGATCGTTCCTCATTTTTTGAATTTTTCGGCCAAAAAACTAGAATTTCACCCGTTTCCCATATTTTTGTGTGCTATAGCCCACGCCTTCCAAGAGGTCCCAGGACCCCCGAGCCCCGATCGCCTAAAATTTTTTCGGGCCATCAAATACGACCGAAGGAACCATAGTCATTGCCCCACCATGATCATTCCTCATTTTTTGCGTTTTTCGGCCAAAACACTAGAATTCCGCCCGATTCCCATATTTTTGTGTGCTATAGCCCACGCCTTCCCAATGGGTAGGGCCCCACGGAGCCGGATCGCCTAATATTTTTGCGGGGCATAAAATACGACCTAAAGTACCATAGTCACCGCCCCGCCATGACCTTTCCCCTTTTTTTCCATTTTACGGCCAAAAAACTAGAATTTCGCCCGATTCCCATATTTTCGGGTGCTATAGCCCACGCCTTCCAAGTGGGCCGGGCCCCCCGGACCCCGATCGCCTAAAAAATTTTCGGGACATCAAATACGACCTATGCAACCATAGTCACCGCCTCGTAATGATCGTTACTCATTTGTTGCGTTTTTCACCCAAAAACTAGAATTCCGCCCGATTCCCATATTTTTCTGTGCTATAGCCCACGCCTTCCTAATGGGTTGAGCCCCATGGAGCCGGATCGCCTAAAATATTTTCGGGCCATCAAATACGACCTAAGGAACCATAGTCACCGCCCCGTAATGATCGTTCCTCATTTTTTGCGTTTTTCATCCAAAAAACATGAATTCCCCTCGATTCCCATATTTGCGTGTGCTATAACCCACGCCTTCCGAGTGGTCACGGGCCCCCAGACCCTGATCGCCTAAAATTTTTCCGGGCCATCAAAATGCGACCTAAGGAACCATTGTCACCGCCCCTCCATGATCGTTCCTCATTATTTGCGTTTTTCGGCCAAAAAACTAGAATTCCGCCCGATTCCCATATTTTCGTGTGCGCCCACGCCTTCCGAGTGGGCCGGGCCCCCCGGACTGTGATTGCCTAAAAAATTTTTGGGCTATCAAATATGACCTAAGGAACCATAGTCACCACCCCGCCAAGATCGTTCCTCATTTTTTATGTTTTTCGGATAAAAACATAGAATTGTGCCTGATTCCTATATTTTCGTGTGCTATTACCCAAGCCTTCCGAGTGGGCCGGGCCCCCCACACTCGGATCGCCTAAAATTTTTTAGGCCATCAAATACGGCCTAAGGAACCATAGTCACCGCACCGCCATGACCGTTCCTCATTTTTTGCATTTTTCGGCCAAAAAACTAGAATTCCGCCCGATTCCCATATTTTCGTGTGTTATAGCCCACGCCTTCCCAATGGGTAAGGCCCCACGGAGCCGGATTGCCTAATATTTTTGCGGATCATAAAATATGACCTAAGGAATCATAGTCACCGCCCCGCCATGACCTGTCCACATTTTTTGCATTTTACGGACAAAAAACTAGAATTCCGCCCGATTCCCATATTTTCGTGTGCTATAGCCCACGCCTTCCAAGTGGGCCTGGCCCCCCGGACCCCGATCGCCTAAAATTTTTTTGGGCCATCAAATACGACCTAAGCAACAAAATTCACCGCCCCGCCATGATCGTTCCTCATTTGTTGCATTTTTCAGCCAAAAAACTAGAATTCCGCCCGATTCCCATATTTTCGGGTGCGCCCACGCCTTTCGAGTGGGTCGGAACCCCCAGGCTGTGATCGCCAAAAAAATTTTCGGGCCATCAAATACGATCTAAGGAACTATAGTCACCAACCAGCCATGATCGTTCCTCATTATTTAAGTTTTTCGGCCAAAATACTAAAATTTCGCCCGATTCCCATATTTTCGTATGCGCCCATGCCTTCCGAGTGGGCCCTCCCCCCCGGAATGTGAACGCCTAAAATATTTTTTGGGCCATCAAATACAACCTAAGGAACCAAAGTCACCGCCCCGCCATGATCGTTCCTCATTTTTTACGTTTTTTGGCCAAAAAACTAGAATTGCGCCTGATTCCCATATTTTCGTGTGCTATAGCCCAAGCCTTCCAAGTGGGCCGGGCCCCCCTGACTCGGATCGTCTAAAAAATTTTCGGGTAATCAAATATGACCTAAGGAACAATAGTCACTACCTCGCCATGATAGTTTTTAATTTTTTGCATTTTCGGCCATAAAACTAGAATTCCGCGTGATTCCCATATTTTCGTGTGCTATAGCCCACGCCTTCCCAATGGGTAGGGCGCCATGGAGCCGGATTGCCTAAAATATTTCTGGGCCATCAAATACGACCTAAGGAACCATAGTCACTGCCCCGCCAGGATCGTTCCTCATTTTTTGAATTTTTCGGCCAAAAAACTTGAATTTCGCGCAATTCCCATATTTTCATGTGCTATAGACCATGCCTTCCGAGTGGTCACGGGCCCCCCGGACCCCGATCGCCTAAAATTTTTCGGCCCATCACATACGACCTAAGGAACCATAGTCACCGCCCCTCCAAGATCGTTCCTCATTTTTTATGTTTTTCGGCCAAAAACCTAAAATTGCGCCCGATTCCCATATTTTCGTGTGCTATAGCCCACACCTTCCGAGTGGGTCGGGCCCCCTGACTCGGATCGCCTAAAATTTTTTAGGCCATCAAATACAACCTAAGGAACCATAGTCACCGCCCCGCAATGATCGTTCCTCATTTTTTGCGTTTTTCGGCCAAAAAACATGAATTCCCCGCGATTCCCATATTTTCGTGTGCTATAACCCACGCCTTTCGAGTGGTCACGGGCCCCCCGGACCCTGATCGCCTAAAATTTTTCTGGGCCATCAAAATACGACCTAAGGAACCATAGTCACCACCCCTCCATGATCGTTCCTCATTATTTGCGTTTTTTGGCCAAAAACCTAGAATTCCACCCGATTCTCATATTTTCGTGTGCGCCCATGCCTTCCGAGTTAGCCGAGCCCCCCGGACTGTGATCGCCTAATATTTTTTCGGGCCATCAAATACTACCTAAGGAACCATAGTCACTGCCCCGCCAAGATCGTTCCTCATTTTGCCCGATTCCCATATTTTCGTGTGCAATAGCCCACGCCTTCCGAGTGGGCCGGGCCCCCACACTCGGATCACCTAAAATATTTCGGGCCATCCATTACGACCTAAGGAACCATAGTCACTGCCCCGCCATGATCGTTCTTCATTTTTTGCATTTTTCGGCCTAAAAACTTGAATTCCGCGCGATTCCCATATTTTCGTGTGTTATAGCCCACGTCTTCCGAGTGGTCCCGGGCCCCGATCGCCTAAAATTTTTACGGGCCATCAAATATGACCTAAGGAACCATAGTCACCTCCCTGCCATGATCGTTCCTCATTTTTTGCGTTTTGGGCCAAAAAACTAGAATTCCACGTGATTCCCATATTTTCCTGTGCTATATCCCACGCCTTCCAACTGGTCCCGAGACCCCTTGAGCTCGATCTCCTAAAATTTTTCCGGGAAATCAAATACGACCTAAGGAACCATAGTCACCGCCTCGCCATGATCGTTCCTCATTTTTTGCATTTTTCGGCCAAAAACCTAGAATTCCGCGCGATTCCCATATTTTCGTGTGTTATAGCCCACGACTTCCGAGTGGGCCAGGCCCCCCATACTGTGATCGCCTAAAAAATTTTCGGTCCATCAAATACAACCTAAGGAACCATAGGCACCGCCCCGCCCTGATCGTTTCTCATTTTTTATGGTTTTCGGCTAAAAACTTAGAATTGCGCCCGGTTCCCATATTTTTGTGTGTTATAGACCACGCCTTCCGAGTGGGCCGGGCCCCCCTGACTCGGATCGCCTAAAACGTTTTTGGCCATCAAATACGACCTAAGGATCCATAGTCACCGTACCACCATGATCGTTCCTCATTATTTGCATTTTTCGGCCAAAAAAATAGAATTCCGCCCGATTCCCATATTTTCGTGTGCTATAACCGACACCTTCCAAGTGGTCCCAAGACTCCCATACCCCGATCATCTAAAAAAATTTTGGGCCACCAAATACGACTTAAGGAACCAAACTCACCGGCCCGCCATGATCATTCCTCATTTTTTGCATTTTACGGCCAAAAAACTAGTATTCCACCCGATTCCCATATTTTCGTGTGCTATAGCCCACGCCTTCCAAGTGGTCCCGGGACCTCCGGACCCCGATCGCCTAAAAGTTTTTCGGGCCATCAAATACGACCTAGGTAACCATAGTCACTGCCCCGCCATGATCATTCCTCATTTTTTGCATTTTTCGGGAAAAAAACTAGAATTCTGCCCGATTCCTATATTTTCGTGTGCTACACGTCTTCCCAATGCGTAGGGCCCCAAGGAGCAGGATCGCCTAATATTTTTGTGGGCAATGAAATACGACCTAAGGACTCTTAGTCACCACCCCGCCATGACCTGTCCACATGTTTTGCATTTTACGGCCAAAAAAATAGAATTCCGCCCGATTCCCATATTTTCGTGTGCTATAACCGACACCTTCCAAGTGGTCACGGGACTCCCGTACCCCGATCGTCTAAAATTTTTTGGGCCACCAAATACGACTTAAGGAACAAAACTCACCGGCCCCGCCATGATCGTTCCTCATTTTTTGTATTTTTCGGCCAAAAAACTAGTATTCCGCCTGATTCCCATATTTTCGTGTGCTATAGCCCACGCCTTCCAAGTGGTCCCGAGACCCCCGGACCGCTATCGCCTAAAAATTTTCTGGGCCATAAAATACAACCTAAGGAACCATAGTCACTGTCTCGCCATGATCATTCCTCATATTTTGCGTTTTTACGGCCAAAAAACTAGAATTTCGCCCGATTCCCATATTTTTGTGCTATAGCCCACGTCTTCCCAATGTGTAGGGCCCCACGGAGCCGGATTGCCTAATATTTTTGCGTGCCATCAAATACGACCTAAGGATCCATAGTCACCGCCACGCCATGACCTATCCTCAGTTTTTGCATTTTACGGCCAAAAAACTAAAAGTTCGCCCGATTCCCATATTTTCGTGTGCTATAGCCCACGCCTTCCAAGTGGTCCCGGGACTCCCGGACCACGATCTCCTAAAACTTTTTCGGGCCATCAAATACGACCTAAGGAACCATAGTCACCGCCCCGCCATGATCGTTCTTCATTTTTTGCATTTTACAGCCAAAAAACTAGTATTCCGCCGGATTCCCATATTTTCGTATTCTATAGCCCACGCCTTCCAAGTGGGCCGTCCCGCCAGACTCGGATCGCCTAAAATTTTTTCGGGCCATCAAATACGACCTAAAGAACCATAGTCACCGCCCCGCCATGACCGTTCCTCATTTTTTGTGTTTTACGTCCATAAACCTAAAATTCAACCCGATTCCCATATTTTAGTATGCTATAGCCCATGCCTTCCAAGTGGTCCCAGGACCCCCGAACTCCGATCGCCTAAAATTTTTTCGGACTATTAAATATGACCTAAGGAACCATAGTCACTGCCCTACCATGATCGATCCTCATTTTTTGGGTTTTTCGGCCAAAAATCTATTCCGCCCGATTCTCTTATTTTCGTGTGCAATAGCCCACGCCTTCCGAGTGGGCCGGGCCCCCGGACTCGAATCGCCTAAAATTTTTTCAGGGCATCAAATATGACCTAAGGAACCATAGTCACCGCCCCTCCATGATCATTCCTCATTTTTTTCATTTTTCGGGAAAAAAACTAGAATTCCGCCCACACAAAAATATGGGAATCGGGAGAAATTCTAGTTTTTGGCCGAAAAATGCAAAAAATGGGGAACGATCATGGCGAGGCGGTGACTATGGTTCCTTAGGTCATATTTGATGGCCTGGAAATATTTTAGGCAATCGGAGTCCGGGGGTCCCGGGACCACTTTGAAGGCGTGGAATAGCACACGAAAATATGGGAATCGGGCGGGATTCTAATGTTTTTGCCGAAAAACACAAAAAGTGAGGAACGATCATTGCAGGGTGGTGGCTATGGTTCCTTAGCTCGTATTTAATGGCCCGGAAAAATTTTAGACGTTTCGAGTCCAGGGGGCCCGGCCCACTCGGAAGGTGTGGGCTATAGCACACGAAAATATGGGAATCGAACGGAATTTTATTTTTTTTCGCTGAAAAATGCAAACAACAAGGAACGTTCATGGCGGGGCGGTGACTATGGTTCCTTAGGTCGTATTTGATGGCCCAAAAATTTTTTAGGCGATCCGGCTCCGGGGGGCCCTACCCATTGGGAAGGCGTGGGCTTTTATAGCATATGAAAATATGGGAATCGGGCGGATTTCTAGTTTTTTGGCCGAAAAACATAAAATATGAGGAACGATCATGGCGGGGCGGTGACTATGGTTTCTTAGGTCATATTTGATGGCCCGAAAAATTTTTAGGCGATCGGGGTCCGGGGGTCCCGGTATCACTTTGAAGGCGTGGGAAATAGCACACGAAAATATGGGAATCAGGCGAAATTCTAATTTTTTGGCCAAAAAACTCAAAATGTGAGGAATGATCATGGCGGGGCGGTGACTATGCTTCCTTAGATCGTATTTAATGGCCCGGAAAAATTTTAGACGTTCCGAGTCCGGGGGACCCAGCCCACTCGGAAAGTGTGGGCTATAGCACATGAAAATATGGGAATCGGGCGAAATTCTAGTTTTTTCGCTGAAAAGCGCAAACATCTAGGAAGGTTCATGGTGGGGCAGTGACTATGGTTTCTTAGGTCGTATTTGATGGTCTGGAAAATTTTTAGGTGATCGGGGTCCGGGGGTCCTAGGACCAATCGGAAGGCGTGGGCTATAGCACACGAAAATATGGGAATCAGGCGGAATTCTAGTTTTTTGGCCAAAAATGCAAAAATGAGGAACGATCATGGCGAGGCAGTGACTATGGTTCCTTAGGTCCTATTTGATGGAACGAAAAATTTTAGGCGATCCGTGATTGGGGGGCCCTGCCCACTCGGAAGGCGTGGGCTAGCACACGAAAATATGGGAATCGGGCAGAATTCTAGTTTTTTTGCCGAAAAATGCAAAAAATGAGGAACGATCATGGCGGGGAGGTGAGTATGGTTCCTTAGGTCTTATTTGATGGCCCGAAAATTTTTAGGTGATCCGAGTCAGGGGCCCGACCCACTCGGAAGGCGTGGGCTATAGCACACGAAAATATGGGAATCGGGCGGAATTCTATATTTTTGGCAGAAAAAGGCAAAAAATGAGGAACGATCATGGCGAGGCAGTGACTATGGTTCCTTAGTTCGTATTTGAGGTCCCGGATAAATTTTAGGTGATCGGGGTCCGGGCGGCTTAAGACCACTCGGAAGACGTGGGCTATAGCACACGAAAATATGGGAATCGTGCGGAATTCTAGTTTTTTGGCCAAAAATTGCAAAAAATGAGGAACGATCATGGCGGGGCGCTGACTATGGTTCCTTAGATCGTATTTGATGGCCCGGAAAAATATTAGGAGATCAGGGTCCGGGGGTCCTGGGACCACTTGAAAGGCGTGGGCTGTAGCACACAAAAAAATGGGAATCAGGCGGAATTCTAGTTTTTTGGCCGAAAAATGCAATACGTTAGGAACGATCATGGAGGGGCGGTGACTATGGTTCCTTAGGTCATATTTAATGGCCCGAAAAAATTTTAGGCGATCCGAGTCCGGGGGGCCCGGCCCACTCGGAAGGCGTGGGCTTTAGCACACGAAAATATGGCAATCACGCGGAATTCTTGTTTTTTGGCCGTAAAATGCAATAAATGAGGAACGATCATGGCGGGGCGGTGACTATGGTTCCTTAGGTCGTATTTGATGGCCCAGAAATATTTTAGGCGATTGGGGTCCGGGAGTCCTGGGACCACTTGGAAAGCGGCACACGAAAATATGGAAATCGGGCGGAATTCTAGTTTTTTGGCCGAAAAATGCAAAAAGTGAGGAACGATCATGGCGGGGCGGTGACTATGTTTCCTTCGGTCATATGTAATGGAGGGAAAAATTTTAGGCGATCGGGGCCCGGGGGGCCCGGCCTACTCGGAAGGCGTGGGCTATAGCACACGAAAATATGGGAATCAGGAGTAATTCTAGTTTTTTGGCCGAAAAGCGCAAAAAATGATGAACGATCATGGCGGGGCGGTGACTATGGTTCCTTAGGTCGTATTTGATGGCCCGGAAAAATTTTACACGATCCGGGGGTCCCGGGACCAATATGGGAATCGGGCATAATACTAGTTTTTTGGCCGAAAAATGCAATAATGAGGAACGATTATGGAGGGGCGGTGACTATGTTTCCTTAGGTCGTATTTAATGGCCCGGAAAAATTTTACGCGATCCGAGTCCGGGGGGCCCGGCCCACTCGGAAGGCGTTGGCTATTGCATACGAAAATATGGGAATCACGCGGAATACTTATTTTTTGGCCGTAAAATGCAATAAATGAGGAAGGATCATGGCAGGGCGGTGACTATGGTTTCTTAGGTCGTATTTGATGGCCCAGAAAAATTTTAGGCGATTGGGGTCCGGGAGTCCCGGGACCACTTGGAAGGCGTGGGCTATAGCACACGAAGATATGGAAATCAGGCGGAATTCTAGTTTTTTGGCCGTAAAATGTAAAAAATGACGAAAGGTCATGGTGGGGCGGTGACTATGGTTCCTTAGATCGTATTTGATGGCCCGAAAAACTTTTACGCGATCCGGCTCCGTGGGGCCCTACCCATTGGGATGGCGTGGGCTATAGCATACGAAAATATGGAAATCACGCGGAATTCTAGTTTTTTGGCCGTAAAACGCAAAGAATGAGGAACGATCATGGCGGGGGGTTGACTATAGTTCCTTAGGTCATATTTGATGGTCCAAAATTTTTTTAGGTGATCCGGGGTCCGGGGGTCCCGGGACCACTTGGAAGGCGTGGGTTATAACACACGAAAATATGGGAATCGGGCGGAATTCTAGTTTTTAGGCCGAAAAATGCAAAAATGAGGAACGATCATGGCGGGGCGATGAATATGGTTCCTTAGGTCGTATTCAATGGCCCGGAAAAATTTTAGGCAATCCGAGTTCGGGGAGCCCGGCCCACTCGGAGGCGTGGGCTGTAGCATACGAAAAATATGGGAATCGGGCGAAATTCTAGTTTTTTGGCCAAAAAATGCAAAATATAAGGAACGATCATGGCGGGGCGGTGACTAAGGTTCCTTAGGTCGTATTTGATGGCCCGAAATAAATTTAGACGATCAGAGTCCGGGGGGCCCGACTCACTCGGGAAGGCGTGGGCTATAGCACCCAAAAATATGGGAATCGGGCGGAATTCTAGTTTTTTGGCCGAAAATGCAAAAAATGAGGAACTATCATGGCGGGGCGGTGACTATGGTTTCTTAGGTTGTATTTAATGGCCCGAATAAATTTTAGGCGATCTGGGCTCCGGGGATCCCAGGACCTCTTGGAAGGCGTTGGCTTAGCACACGAAAATATGGGAATCAGGCAGAATTCTAGTTTTTAGGCCGAAAAATGCAAAAAATGAGGAACGATCATGGCGGGGTAGTGACTATGGTTCCTTAGGTCGTATTTAATGGCCCAAAAATTTTTTAGGCGATCCGAGTCCGGGGGGCCTGGCCCACTCGGAGGCGTGGGCTGTAGCACACGAAAATATGGGAATTGCGCTTAATTCTAGTTTTTTGACCGAAAAATGCAAAAAATGTGGAACGATCATTGCGGGGCGGTGACTATGGTTCCTTAGGTCGTATTTGATGGCCTGAAAAAATTTTAGGCGATCCGAGTCCGGGGGGCCCGACTCACTCGGAAGGCGCGGGCTATAGCACGCGAAAATATGGGAATCGGGCGGAATTCTAGTTTTTTTGCTGAAAAGCGCAAACAACTGGGAAGGTTCATGGCGGGGTGGTGACTATGGTTTCTTAGGTCGTATTTGATGGCCTGGAAAATTTTTAGGTGATCGGGGTCCGGGGGTCCTGTGACCAATCGGAAGGCGTGGGCTATAGCACACGAAAATATGGGAATCGGGCGGAATTCTAGTTTTTTGGCCGAAAAAAGCAAAAAATGAGGAACGATCATGGCGAGGCAGTGATTATGGTTCCTTAGGTCCTATTTGATGGCCCGAAAAATTTTAGGCGATCCGAGATCGGGGGGCCCTGCCCACTCGGAAGGCGTGGGCTAGCACATGAAAATATGGGAATCGGGCAGAATTCTAGTTTTTTTGCCGAAAAATGCAAAAAATGAGGAACGATCATGGCGGGGAGGTGAGTATGGTTCCTTAGGTCTTATTTGATGGCCCGAAAATATTTAGGTGATCCGAGTCAGGGGGCCCAGCCCACTCGGAAGGCGTGGGCTGTAGCACACGAAAATATGGGAATCGGGCGGAATTCTATGTTTTTGGCAGAAAAAGGCAAAAAAAGAGGAACGATCAGGACGAGGCGGTGACTATGGTTCCTTAGTTCATATTTGATGGCCCGGATAAATTTTAGGTGATCGGGGTCCGGGAGGCTTAAGACCACTCGGAAGGCGTGGGCTATAGCACACGAAAATATGGTAATCGTGCGGAATTCTAGTTTATTGGCCAAAAAATTCAAAAAATAAGGAACGATCATGGCGGGGCGCTGACTATAGTTCCTTAGATCGTATTTGATGGCCCGGAAAAATATTAGGAGATCAGGGTCCGGGGGGCCCTGCCCACTCGGAAGGTGTGGGCTTTAGCACACAAAAATATGGCAATCATGCGGAATTCTTGTTTTTTGGCCGTAAAATGCAATAAATGAGGAACGATAATGGCAGGACGGTGACTATGGTTCCTTAGATCGTATTTGATGGCCCAGAAAAATTTTAGGCGATTGGGGTCCGGGAGTCCCGGGACCACTTGGAAGGCGTGGGCTATAGCACACGAAGATATGGGAATCAGGCGGAATTCTAGTTTTTTGGCCGTAAAATGCAAAAAATGAGGAAAGGTCATGGCGGGGCGGTGACTATGGTTCCTTAGGTCATATTTGATGGCCCGAAAAAATTTTAGGCGATCGGGGTCCGGGGGTCCCGGGACCACTTGGAAAGCGTGGGCTATAGCACACGAAAATATGGAAATCGGGCGGAATTCTAGTTTTTTGGCCGAAAAACGCAAAAAGTGTGGAATTATCATGGCGGGGCGGTGACTATGTTTCCTTAGGTTGTATGTAATGGAGGGAAAAATTTTAGGCGACTCGAGTCCGGGGGGCCCGGCCTACTCGGAAGGCGTGGGCTATAACACACGAAAATATGGGAATCAGGAGTAATTCTAGTTTTTTGGCCGAAAAGCGCAAAAAATGATGAACAATCATGGCGGAGCAGTGACTATGGTTTCTTAGGTCATATTTGATGGCCCGGAAAAATTTTACACAATCCGGGGGTCCCGGGACCAATATGGGAATCGGGCGTAATACTAGTTTTTTGGCCGAAAAATGCAATAATGAGGAACGATCATGGAGGGGCGGTGACTATGTTTCCTTAGGTCGTATTTAATGGCCCGAAAAAATTTTAGGCGATCCGAGTCCGGGTGGCCCGGCCCACTCGGAAGGCGTTGGCTATAGCACACGAAAATATGGGAATCACGCGGAATACTTATTTTTTGGCCGTAAAATGCAATAAATGAGGAACGATCATGGCGGGGCGGTGACTGTGGTTCCTTAGGTCATATTTGATGGCCTAGAAAATTTTTAGGCGATTGGGGTCCGGGAGTCCCGGGACAGCGTGAGCTATAGCACACGAAGATATGAAAATCAGGCGGAATTCTAGTTTTTTGGCCGTAAAATGTAAAAAATGAGGAAAGGTCATGTCGGGGTGGTGACTATGGTTCCTTAGGTCGTATTTGATGGCCCGAAAAACTTTTATGCGATCCGGCTACGTGGGGCCCTACCCATTGGGATGGCGTGGGCTATAGCACACGAAAATATGGGAATTGCGCGGAATTCTAGTTTTTTGGCTGAAAGACGCAAAAAATGAGGAACGATCATGGCGGGGGGTTGACTATGGTTCCTTAGGTCATATTTGATGGTCCAAAATATTTTTAGGTTATCCGGGGTCCGGGGGTCCCGGGACCACTTGGAAGGCGTGGGCTGTAGCACACGAAAATATGAGAATCGGGCGAAATTCTAGTTTTTTGGCTGAAAAATGCAAAATAAAAGGAACGATCATGGCGGGGCGGTGACTAAGGTTCCTTAGGTCGTATTTGACGGCCCGAAAAAGTTTTAGGTGATCCGAGTCCGGGGAGCCCGACTCACTCGGAAGGTGTGGGCTATAGCACACAAAAATATGGGAATCGGGCGGAATTCTAGTTTTTTGGCCGAAAAACGCAAAAATGAGGAACGATCATGGCAGGGCGATGACTATGGTTCTTTAAGTCATATTTAATGGCCCGAATAAATTAAAGGCAATCCGAGGTCCGGCGGTCCCGGGACCACTTGGAAGGCGTGGGCTATAGCACAAGAAAATATGGGAATCAGGCGGAATTCTAGTTTTTAGGCCGAAAAATGCAAAACATGAGGAACGATCAAGTCGGGGTGGTGACTATGGTTCCTTAGGTCTTATTTAATGGTCTGAAAAAAATTTTGGCGATTCGAGTCCGGGGAGCCCGGCCCACTCGGATGCGTGGGCTGTAGCACACGAAAATATGGGAATTGCGCGGAATTCTAGTATTTTGGCCGAAAAATGCAAAAAATGAGGAACGATCACGGCAGGGCGGTGACTATGGTTCCTTATGTCGTATGTAATGGCCCGAAAAAATTTTAGGCGATCCGAGTCTGGGGGGCCCGGCACACTCGGAGGCGTGGGCTGTAGCACACGAAAATATGGGAATTGCGCGGAATTCTAGTTTTTTGGCCGAAAAATGCAAAACAAAATGAGGAACGATCATTGCGGGGCGGTGACTATGGTTCCTTAGGTCGTTTTTGATGGCCCGAAAATTTTTTAGGTGATCCAGGGTCCGGGGGTCCTGGGACCACTTGGAAGGCGTGGGCTATAACACACGAAAATATGGGAATCGGGCGAAATTCTAGTTTTTTCGCTGAAAAGCGCAAACAACTAGGAAGGTTCATGGCGGGGCGGTGACTATGGTTTCTTAGGTCGTATTTAATGGTCTGGAAAAATTTTAGGTGATCGGGGTCCGGGGGTCCTGGGACCAATCGGAAGGCGTGGGCTATAGCACACGAAAATATGGGAATCGGGCGGAATTCTAGTTTTTTGGCAAAAAAATGCAAAAAATGAGGAACGATCATGGCGAGGCAGTGACTATGGTTCCTTAGGTCCTATTTGATGGCCCGAAAATTTTTAGGCGATCCGAGATCGGGGAGCCCTGCCCACTCGGAAGGCGTGGGCTAGCACACGAAAATATGGGAATCGGGCAGAATTCTAGTTTTTTTGCCGAAAAATGCAAAAAATGAGGAACGATCATGGCGGGGAGGTGAGTATGGTTCCTTAGGTCTTATTTGATGGCCCGAAAATTTTTAGGTGATCCGAGTCAGGGGGACCGACCCACTCGGAAGGCGTGGGCTATGGCACACGAAAATATGGGAATCGGACAGAATTCTATGTTTTTGGCAAAAAAAAGCAAAAAATGAGGAACGATCATGGCGAGGCGGTGACTATGGTTCCTTAGTTCGTATTTGATGGCCCGGATAAATTTTAGGCGATCGGGGTCCGGGAGGCTTAAGACCACTTGGAAGGCGTGGGCTATAGCACACGAAAATATGGGAATCGTGCGGAATTCTAGTTTTTTGGCCAAAAAATGCAAAAAATGAGGAACGATCATGGCGGGGCGCTGACTATGGTTCCTTAGATCGTATTTGATGGCCCGGAAAAATATTAGGAGATCAGGGTCCGGGGGGCCCTGCCCACTCGGAAGGTGTGGGCTATAGCACACGAAAATATGAGAATCGTGCGAAATTCTAGTTTTTTGACCGTAAAATGCAATAAATGAGGAACGATCATAGCGGGGCGGTGACTATGGTTCCTTAGGTCGTATTTGATGGCCCAGAAAAATTTTAGGCGATTGGGGTCCGGGAGTCCCGGGACCACTTGGAAGGCGTGGGCTATAGCACACAAAGATATGGGAATCATGCGGAATTCTAGTTTTTTGGCCGTAAAATGCAAAAAATGAGGAAAGGTCATGGCAGGGCGGTGGCTATAGTTCCTTAGGTCGTATTTGATGGCCCGAAAAAATTTTAGGCGATCGGGGTCCGGGGGTCCCGGGACCACTTGGAAAGCGTAGGCTATAGCACACGAAAATATGAAAATCGGGCAGAATTCTAGTTTTTTGGCCGTAAAATGCAAAACCTGAGGAACGATCATGGCGGGGCGGTGACTATGTTTCCTTAGGTTGTATGTAATGGAGGGAAAAATTTTAGGCGACTCGAGTCCGGGGGGCCCGGCCTACTCGAAAGGCGTGGGCTATAGCACACGAAAATATGGGAATCAGGAGTAATTCTAGTTTTTTGGCCGAAAAGCGCAAAAAATGATGAACGATCATGGCGGGGCGGTGACTATGGTTCCTTAGGTCGTATTTGATGGCCCGGAAAAATTTTACACGATCCGGGGATCCCGGGACCAATATGGGAATCGGGCGTAATACTAGTTTTTTGGCCGAAAAATGCAATAATGAGGAACGATTATGGAGGGGCGGTGACTATGTTTCCTTAGGTCGTATTTAATGGCCCGGAAAAATTTTAGGCGATCCGAGTCCGGGGGGCCCGGCCCACTCAGAAGGCATTGGCTATTGCACACGAAAATATGGGAATCACGCGGAATACTTGTTTTTTGGCCGTAAAATACAATAAATGAGGAACGATCATGGCGGGGCGGTGACTATGGTTCCTTAGGTCGTATTTGATGGCCCAGAAAAATTTTAGGCGATTGGGGTCCGGGAGTCCCGGGACCACTTGGAAGGCGTGGGCTATAGCACACGAAGATATGGAAATCAGGCGGAATTCTAGTTTTTTGGCTGTAAATTGTAAAAAATGAGGAAAGGTCATGGTGGGGCGGTGACTATGATTCCTTAGATTGTATTTGATGGCCCGAAAAACTTTTATGCGATCCGGCTCCGTGGGGCCCTACCCATTGGGATGGCGTGGGCTATAGCATACGAAAATATGGAAATCACGCGGAATTCTAGTTTTTTGGCCGAAAAACGCAAAAAATGAGGAACGATCATGGCGGGGGGTTGACTATGGTTCCTTAGGTCATATTTGATGGTCCAAAATTTTTTTAGGTGATCCGGGGTCCGGGGGTCCTGGGACCACTTTGAAGGCGTGGGCTATAACACACGAAAATATGGGAATCGGGCGGAATTCTAGTTTTTAGGCCGAAAAATGCAAAAATGAGGAACGATCGTGGTGGGGCGATGAATATGGTTCCTTAGAACGTATTCAATGGCCCGGAAGAATTTTAGGCAATCCGAGTTCGGGGAGCCCGGCCCACTCGGAGGCGTGGGCTGTAGCACACGAAAAATATGGGAATCGGGCGAAATTCTAGTTTTTTGGCCGAAAATGCAAAAAATGAGGAACGATCATGGAGGGGCGGTGACTATGGTTCCTTAGGTCGTATTTAATGGCCCGAATAAATTTTAGGCGATCTGGGCTCCGGGGATCCCAGGACCTCTTGGAAGGCGTGGGCTTAGCACACGAAAATATGGGAATCGGGCAGAATTCTAGTTTTTAGGCCGAAAAATGCAAAAAATGAGGAATGATCATGGCGGGGCAGTGACTATGGTTCCTTAGGTCGTATTTAATGGCCCAAAATTTTTTTAAGCTATCCAAGTCTGGGGGGCCTGGCCCACTCGGAGGCGGGGGCTGTAGCACACGAAAATATGGGAATTGCGCTTAATTCTAGTTTTTTGACTGAAAAATGCAAAAAATGTGGAACGATCATTGCGAGGCGGTGACTATGGTTCCATAGGTCGTATTTGATGGCCCGGAAAATTTTTAGGTGATCCAGGGTCCGGGGGTCCCGGGACCACTTGGAAGGCGTGGGCTATAACACACGAAAATATGGGAATCGGGCGAAATTCTAGTTTTTTCGCCGAAATGCGCAAACAACTAGGAAGGTTCATGGAGGGGCGGTGACTATGGTTTCTTAGGTCGTATTTGATGGCCTGGAAAATTTTTAGGTGATCGGGGTCCGGGGGTCCTGTGACCAATCAGAAGGCGTGGGCTATAGCACACGAAAATATGAGAATCGGGCGGAATTCTAGTTTTTTGGCCGAAAAATGCAAAAAATGAGGAACGATCATGGCGAGGCAGTGATTATGGTTCCTTAGGTCCTATTTGATGGCCCGAAAAATTTTAGGCAATCCGAGATCGGGGGGCCCTGCCCACTCGGAAGGCGTGGTCTAGCACACGAAAATATGGGAATCGGGCAGAATTCTAGTTTTTTTGCCTAAAAATGCAAAAAATGAGGAACGATCATGGCGGGGAGGTGAGTATGGTTCCTTAGGTCTTATTTTATGGCCCGAAAATTTTTAGGTGATCCGAGTCAGGGGGCCCTGCCCACTCGGAAGGCGTGGGCTATAGCACACGAAAATATGGGAATCGGGCGGAATTCTATATTTTTGGCAGAAAAAGGCAAAAAAAGAGGAACGATCATGGCAAGGCAGTGACTATGGTTCCTTAGTTCATATTTGATGGCCCGGATAAATTTTAGGTGATCGGGGTCCGGGAGGCTTAAGACCACACGGAAGGCGTGGGCTATAGCACACGAAAATATGGGAAATCGTGCGGAATTCTAGTTTTTTGGCCAAAAAATACAAAAAATGAGGAACGATCATGGCGGGGCGCTGACTATGGTTCCTTAGATCGTATTTGATGGCCCGGAAAAATATTAGGAGATCAGGGTCCGGGGGTCCTGGGACCACTTGAAAGGCGTGGGCTGTAGCACACGAAAATATGGGAATCAGGCGGAATTCTAGTTTTTTGGCCGAAAAATGCAATAGGTGAGGAACGATCATGGAGGGGCGGTGACTATGGTTCCTTAGGTCGTATTTAATGGCCCTAAAAAATTTTAGGCGATCCGAGTCCGGGGGCCCGGCCCACTCGGAAGGCGTGGGCTTTAGCACACGAAAATATGGCAATCACGCGGAATTCTTGTTTTTTGGCCATAAAATGCAATAAATGAGGAACGATCATGGCGGGGCGGTCACTATGGTTCCTTAGGTCATATTTGATGGCCCAAACTAATTTTAGGCGATTGGGGTCCGGGAGTCCCGGGACCACTTGGAAGGCGTGGGCTATAGCCCACGAAGATATGAGAATCAGGCGGAATTCTAATTTTTTGGCCGTAAAATACAAAAAATGAGGAAAGGTCATGGCAGGGCGGTGACTATGGTTCCTTAGGTCGTATTTGATGGCTCGGAAAAATTTTAGGCGATCGGGGTCCGGGAGGCTTAAGACCAATCGGAAGGCGTGGGCTATAACACACGAAAATATGGGAATCAGGAGTAATTCTAGTTTTTTGGCCGAAAAGCGCAAAAAATGATGAACGATCATGGCGGGGCGGTGACTATGGTTCCTTAGGTCGTATTTGATGGCCCGGAAAAATTTTACACGATCTGGGGGTCCCGGGACCAATATGGGAATCGGGCGTAATACTAGTTTTTTGGCCGAAAAATGCAATAATGAGGAACGATTATGGAGGGGCGGTGACTATGTTTCCTTAGGTCGTATTTAATGGCCCGAAAAAATTTTAGGCGATCCGAGTCCGGGGGGCCCGGCCCACTCGGAAGGCGTTGGCTATTGCACACGAAAATAAGGGAATCACGCGGAATACTTATTTTTTGGCCGTAAAATGCAATAAATGAGGAACGATCATGGCGGGGCGGTGACTATGGTTCCTTAGGTCGTATTTGATGGCCCAGAAAAATTTTAGGCGATTGGGGTCCGGGAGTCCCGGGACCACTTGGAAGGCGTGGGCTATAGCACACGAAGATATGGAAATCAGGCGGAATTCTAGTTTTTTGGCCGTAAAATGTAAAAAATGAGGAAAGGTCATGGTGGGGCGATGACTATGGTTCCTTAGGTCGTATTTGATGGCCCGAAAAACTTTTACGCGATCCGGCTCCGTGGCACCCTACCCATTGGGATGGCGTGGGCTATAGCATACGAAAATATGGAAATCATGCGGAATTCTAGTTATTTGGCCGAATAACGCAAAAAATGAGGAACGATCATGGCGGGGGGTTGACTATGGTTCCTTAGGTCATATTTGATGGTCCAAATTTTTTTTAGGTGATCCGGGGGTCCCGGGACCACTTGGAAGGCGTGGGCTATAACACACGAAAATATGGGAATCGGGCGGAATTCTAGTTTTTAGGTAGAAAAATGCAAAAATGAGGAACGATCATGGCGGGGCGATGAATATGGTTCCTTAGGTCGTATTCAATGGCCCGGAAAAATTTTAGGCAATCCGAGTCCGGGGAGCCCGGCCTACTCGGAGGCGTGGGCTGTAGCACACGAAAAATATGGGAATCGGGCGAAATTCTAGTTTTTTGGCCAAAAAATGCAAAATATAAGGAACGATCATGGCGGGCGGTGACTAAGGTTCCTTAGGTCGTATTTGATGGCCCAAAAAAATTTTAGGCGATCCGAGTCCGGGGGGCCCGACTCACTTAGGAAGGCGTGGGCTATAGCACCCAAAAATATGGGAATCGGGCGGAATTCGAGTTATTTGGCCGAAAATGCAAAAAATGAGGAACGATCATGGCGGGGCGGTGACTATGGTTCCTTAGGTCGTATTTAATGGCCCGAATAAATTTTAGGCGATCTAGGCTCTGGGGATCCCAGGACCTCTTGGAAGGCGTGGGCTTAGCACACGAAAATATGGGAATCGGGCAGAATTCTAGTTTTTAGGCCGAAAACTGTAAAAAATGAGGAACGATCATGGCGGGGCAGTGACTATGGTTCCTTAGGTTTTATTTAATGGCCCAAAATTTTTTTAGGCAATCCGAGTCTGGGGGGCCTGGCCCACTCGGAGGCGTGGGCTGTAGCACGCGAAAATATGGGAATTGCGCTTAATTCTAGTTTTTTGACCGAAAAATGCAAAAAATGTGGAACGATAATTGCGGGGCGGTGACTATGGTTCCTTAGGTCGTATTTGATGGCCCGGAAAATTTTTAGGTGATCCAGGGTCCGGGGGTCCCGGGACCACTTGGAAGGCGTGGGCTATAACACACGAAAATATGGGAATTTGGCGAAATTCTAGATTTTTCGCTGAAAAGCGCAAACAACTAGGAAGGTTCATGGCGGGGCGGTGACTATGGTTTCTTAGGTCGTATTTGATGGTCTGGAAAATTTTTAGGTGATCGGGGTCCGGGGGTCCTGTGACCAATCGGAAGGCGTGGGCTATAGCACACGAAAATATGGGAATCGGGCGGAATTCTAGTTTTTTGACAGAAAAATGCAAAAAATGAGGAACGATCAGGGCGAGGCAGTGATTATGGTTCCTTAGGTCCTATTTAATGGCCCGAAAAATTATAGGCGATCCGAGATTGGGGGCCCTGCCCACTCGGAAGGCGTGGGCTAGCACACGAAAATACGGGAATCGGGCAGAATTCTAGTTTTTTTACCGAAAAATGCAAAAAATGAGGAACGATCATGGCGGGGAGGTGAGTATGGTTCCTTAGGTCTTATGTGATGGCCCGAAAATTTTTAGGTGATCCGAGTCAGGGGGCCTGGCCCACTCGGAAAGCGTGGGCTATAGCAGACGAAAATATGGGAATCGGGCGGAATTCTATGTTTTTGGCAGAAAAAGGCAAAAAAAGAGGAACGATCATGGCGAGGAAGTGACTATGGTTCCTTAGTTCGTAATTGATGGCTCGGATAAATTTTAGGCGATCAGGGTCCGGGAGGCTTAAGACCACTCGGAAGGCGTGGGCTATAGCACACGAAAATATGGGAATCGCGCGAATTCTAGTTTTTTGGCCCAAAAATGCAAAAAATGAGGAATGATCATGGCAGGGCGCTGACTATGGTTCCTTAGATCGTATTTGATGGCCCGGAAAAATATTAGGAGATCAGGGTCTGGGGGTCCTGGGACCACTTGAAAGGCGTGGGCTGTAGCACACGAAAATATGGGAATCAGGCGGAATTCTAGTTTTTTGGCCAAAAAATGCAATAGGTGAGCAACGATCATGGAGGGGCGGTGACTACGGTTCCTTAGGTCGTATTTAATGGCCCGGAAAAATTTTAGGCGATTATAGTCCGGGGCCCCCGGCCTACTCGGAAGGCGTGGGCTTTAGCGCACGAAAATATGGCAATCACGCGGAATTCTTGTTTTTTGGCCATAAAATACAATAAATGAGGAACGATCATGGCAGGGCGGTGACTATGGTTCCTTAGGTCGTATTTGATGGCCCAGAAAAATTTTAGGCGATTGGGGTCCGGGAGTCCCGGGACCACTTGGAAGGCGTGGGCTATATAGCACACGAAGATATGGGAATCAGGCGGAATTCTAGTTTTTTGGCCGTAAAATGCAAAAAATAAGGAAAGGTCATGGCGGGGCGGTGACTATGGTTCCTTAGGTCGTATTTGATGGCCCGAAAAACTTTTAGGCGATCGGGGCCCGGGGGTCCCGGGACCACTTGGAAAGCGTGGGCTATAGCACATTAAAATATGGAAATCGGGCGGAATTCTAGTTTTTTGGCCGAAAAACGCAAAAAGTGAGGAACGATCCTGGCGGGGCGGTGACTATGTTTCCTTAGGTCGTATGTAATGGAGGGAAAATTTTTAGGCGACTCGAGTCCGGGGGGCCCGGCCTACTCGGAAGGCGTGGGCTATAGCACACGAAGATATGGGAATCAGGAGTAATTCTAGTGTTTTGGCCGAAAAGCGCAAAAATGATGAACGATCATGGCGGGGCGGTGACTATGGTTCCTTAGGTCGTATTTGATGGCCCGGAAAAATTTTACACGATCCGGGGGTCCCGGGACCAATATATGAATCGGGCGTAATACTAGTTTTTTGGCCGAAAAATGCAATAATGAGGAACGATTATGGAGGGGCGGTGACTATGTTTCCTTAGGTCGTATTTAATGGCCCGGAAAAATTTTAGGCGATCCGAGTCCGGGGGGCCCGGCCCACACGGAAGAAGTTGGCTATTGCACACGAAAATATGGGAATCACGCGGAATACTTGTTTTTTGGCCGTAAAATGCAATAAATGAGGAACGATCATGGCGGGGCGGTGACTATGGTTCCTTAGGTCGTATTTGATGGCCCAGAAAAATTTTAGGCGATTGGGGTCCGGGAGTCCCGGGACCACTTGGAAGGCGTGGGCTATAGCACACGAAGATATGGAAATCAGGCGGAATTCTAGTTTTTTGGCCGTAAAATGTAAAAAATGAGGAAAGGTCATGGTGGGGCGATGACTATGGTTCCTTAGGTCGTATTTGATGGCCCGAAAAACTTTTATGCGATCCGGCTCTGTGGGGCCCTACCCATTGGGATGTCGTGGGCTATAGCATACGAAAATATGGAAATCATGCGGAATTCTAGTTTTTTGGCCGAAAAAGCAAAAAATGAGGAACGATCATGGCGGGGGGTTGACTATGGTTCCTTAGGTCATATTTGATGGTCCAAAATTTTTTTAGGTGATCCGGGGTCCGGGGGTCCCGGGACTACTTGGAAGGCGTGGGCTATATAACACACGAAAATATGGGAATCGGGCGGAATTCTACTTTTTTGACCGAAAAATGTAAAAAATGAGGAAAGATCATGGTGGGGCGGTGACTATGGTTCCTTAGGTCGTATTTGATGGCCCGAAAAAATTTTAGGCGATCGGGGTCCGGGGTTCCGGTGACCACTTGGAAGGCGTGGGCTATAACACACGAAAATATGGGAATCGGGCGAAATTCAAGTTTTTTGACCGAAAAATGCAAACAATGAGGAACGATCATGGCAGAGCGGTGACTATGGTTCCTTAGGTCGTATTTGATGGCCCGAATAAATTTTAGGTGATGCGAGTCCGGGGAGCCCGGCCTATTCGGAAGGCGTGGGCTATAGCACACAAAAATATGGGAATCGGGCGGAATTCTAGTTTTTTGGCCGAAAAACGAAAAAAATGAGGAACGATAATGGCGGGGCGGTGACTATGATTCCTTAGGTCGTATTTGATGGCATGGAAAAATTTTAGGCGATCGGGGTCTGGGGTTCCCGTGACCACTTGGAAGGCGTGGGTATAGCACACGAAAATATGGGAATCGGGTGGAATTCTAGTGTTTTGGCCGAAAAATGCAAAAAATGAGGAACGATCATTGCGAGGCAGTGACTATGGTTCCTTAGGTCGTATTTGACGGCCCAAAAAAATTTTTGGCGATCCGAGTCCGGAAGGCCCAGCCCACTCGGAAGAAGTAGGCTATTTAGCACACGAAAATATGGGAATCACGCGGAATTTTAGTTTTTTGGCCGAAAAACGCAAAAAATGTTGAACGATCATGGCGGGGCGGTGACTAAGGTTCCTTAGGTCGTATTTGATGGCCTGAAAAAATTTTAGGCGATCCGAGTCCGGGGGGCCCGACTCACTCGGAAGGCGCGGGCTATAGCACGCAAAAATATGGGAATCGGGCGGAATTCTAGTTTTTTGGCCGAAAATGCAAAAAATGAGGAACGATCATGGCGGGGTGGTGACTATGGTTCCTTAAGTCGTATTTAATGGCCCGAATAAATTTTAGGCGATCCGGGGTCTGGGGGTCCCGGGACCACTTGGAAGGCGTGGGCTATAGTACACGAAAATATGGGAATCGGGCAGAATTCTAGTTTTTAGGTCGAAAAATGCAAAAAATGAGGAACGATCATGGCGGGGCGGTGACTATGGTTCCTTAGGTCGTATTTAATGGCTCGAAAATTTTTTAGGCGATCCGAGTCCGGGGGGCCTGGCCCACTCATAGGCGTGGGCTGTAGCACACGAAAATATGGGAATTGCGCGGAATTCTAGTTTTTTCACCGAAAAATGAAAAAAATGTGGGACGATCATGGCGGGGCGGTGACTATGGTTCCTTAGGTCGTATTTGATGGCCCGGAAAATTTTTAGGCGATCCAGGGTCCGGGGGTCCCGGGACCACTCGGAAGGCATGGGTTATAGCACACGAAAATATGGGAATCGGGCGAAATTCAAGTTTTTTGGCCAAAAAATGCAAACAATGAGGAACGATCATGGCGGAGCGGTGACTATGGTTCCTTAGGTCGTATTTGATGGCCCGAATAAATTTTGGGTGATCCGAGTCCGGCGGGCCTAGCCCACTCGGAAGGCGTGGGCTATACCACACAAAAATATGGGAATCAGGCGGAATTCTAGTTTTTTGGCCGAAAAATAAAAAAAATGAGGAACGATCATGCGGGGGCGGTGACTATGGTTCCTTAGGTCGTATTTGATGGCCCGAAAAATTTTAGGCGATCGGGGTCTGGGGTTCTGGTGACCACTTGGAAAGCGTGGGCTATAGCATACGGAAATATAGGAATCGGGCAAAATTAATGTTTTTTGGCCGAAAAATGCAAACAATGAGGAATGATCATGGCAGGGCGGTGATTATAGTTCCTTAGGTCGTATTTGATGGCCCGGAAAATTTTAGGCGATCGGGGTCCGGGGTTCCTGGGACCACTTGGAAGGCGTGGGTAGAGCACACGAAAATATGGGAATCGGGCGAAATTCTAGTTTTTTGGCCGAAAAAGGCAAAACAAGAGGAACGATCATGGCGGGGCGGTGACTATGGTTACTTAGGTTGTATGTAATGGAGGGAAAAATTTTAGGCGACTCGAATCCGGGGGGCCCGGCCTTCTCGGAATGCATGGGCTATAGCACACGAAAATATGGGAATGAGGAGTAATTCTAGTTTTTTGGCTGAAAAGCCCAAAAAATGATGAACGATCATGGCGGGGCGGTGACTATGGTTCCTTAGGTCGTATTTGATGGCCCGGAAAAATTTTACACGATCCGGGGGTCCCGGGACCAATATGGGAATCGGGCGTAGTACTAGTTTTTTGGCCGTAAAATTCCAAATTTGAGGAACGATCATGGCGGGGCGGTGAATATGGTTCCTTAGGTCGTATTTGATGGCCTAGAAAAAATTTAGGTAATTGCGGTCCGGGAGTCCCGGGACCACTTGGAAGGCGTGGGCTATAGCACACGAAAATATGGGAATTATGCGGAATTCTAGTTTTTTGGCCGTAAAATGCAGAAAATGAGGAACGATCATGGCGGGGCGGTGACTATGGTTCCTTAAGTCATATTTAATGGCCCAGAAAAATTTTATGCGATCCGAGTCCGGGGGGCCGATTCACTCGGAGGCGTGGGCTGTAGCACACGAAAATATGGGAATTTCGCGGAATTCTAGTTTTTTGGCCGAAAAACACAAAAAATGAGGAACGATCATGGCGGGGCGGTGACTATGGTTCCTTAAGTCGTATTTGATGGCCCGGAAAATTTTAGGCGATCGGGGTCCGGGGTTCCTGGGACCACTTGGAAGGCGTGGGTAGAGCACACGAAAATATGGGAATCGGACGAAATTCTAGTTTTTTGGCCGAAAAAGGCAAAAAAAGAGGAACGATCATGGCGGGGCGGTGACTATGGTTACTTAGGTTGTATGTAATGGAGGGAAAAATTTTAGGCGACTCGAATCCGGGGGGCCCGGCCTTCTCGGAAGGCGTGGGCTATAGCACACGAAAATATGGGAATTAGGAGTAATTCTAGTTTTTTGGCCGAAAAGCCCAAAAAATGATGAACGATCATGGCGGGGCGGTGACTATGGTTCCTTAGGTCGTATTTGATGGCCCGGAAAAATTTTACACGATCCGGGGGTCCCGGGACCAATATGGGAATCGGGCGTAATACTAGTTTTTTGGCCGTAAAATTCCAAATTTGAGGAACGATCATGGCGGGGCTGTGAATATGGTTCCTTAGGTCGTATTTGATGGCCTAGAAAAAATTTAGGTGATTGGGGTCCGGGAGTCCCGGGACCACTTGGAAGGCGTGGGCTATAGCACACGAAAATATGGGAATCAGGCAGAATTCTAGTTTTTTGGCCGTAAAATGCAAAAAATGAGGAACGATCATGGCGGGGCGGTGACTATGGTTCCTTAAGTCGTATTTAATGGCCCGGAAAAATTTTATGCGATCCGAGTCCGGGGGCCCGACCCACTCGGAGGCGTGGGCTGTAGCACACGAAAATATGGGAATTTCGCGGAATTCTAGTTTTTTGGCCGAAAAATACAAAAAATGAGGAACGATCATGGCGGGGCGGTGACTATGGTTCCTTAGGTCGTATTTGATGGCACGAAAATTTTTTAGGTGATCCGCGGTCTGGGGGTCCCGGGACCACTTGGAAGGCGTGGGCTATAGCACACGAAAATATGAGAATCAGACGAAATTCTAGTTTTTTGGCCGAAAAATGCAAAATATTAGGAACGATCATGGCGGGGCTGTGACTAAGTTTCCTTAGGTTGTATGTAATGGATGGAAAAATTTTAGGCGACTCGAATCCGGGGGGCCTAGCCTTCTCGGAAGGCGTGAGCTATAGCACACGGAAATATGAGAATCAGGAGTAATTCTAGTTTTTTGGCCGAAAAGCCCAAAAAATGATGAACGATCATGGCGGGGCGGTGACTATGGTTCCTTAGGTCGTATTTGATTGCCCGGAAAAATTTTACACGATCCGGGGGTCCCGGGACCAATATGGGAATCGAGCGTAATACTAGTTTTTTGGCCGTAAAATTCCAAATTTGAGGAACGATCATGGCGGGGCGGTGAATATGGTTCCTTAAGTCGTATTTAATGGCCCGGAAAAATTTTATGCGATCCGAGTCCGGAGGGCCCGACCCACTCGGAGGCGTGGGCTGTAGCACACGAAAATATGGGAATTTCGCGGAATTCTAGTTTTTTGGCCGAAAAATACAAAAAATGAGGAACGATCTTGGCGGGGCGGTGACTATGGTTCCTTAAGTCATATTTGATGGTCCGGAAAATTTTAGGCGCTCGGGGTCCGGGGTTCCTGGGACCACTTGGAAGGCGTGGGCTGTAGCACACGAAAATATGGGAATTTCGCGGAATTCTAGTTTTTTGGCCGAAAAACACAAAAAATGAGGAACGATCATGGCGGGGCGGTGACTATGGTTCCTTAGGTCGTATTTGTTGGCCCGGAAATTTTTTAGGTGATCCGCGGTCTGGGGGTCCCGGGACCACTTGGAAGGCGTGGGCTATAGCACACGAAAATATGGGAATCAGACGAAATTCTAGTTTCTTGGCCGAATAATGCAAAAAAAGAGGAACGATCATGGCGGGGTTGTGACTATGGTTCCTTAGGTTGTATGTAATGGAGGGAAAAATTTTAGGCGACTCGAATCCGGGGGGCCCGGCCTTCTCGGAAGGCGTGGGCTATAGCACACGAAAATATGGGAATCAAGAGTATTTCTAGTTTTTTGGCCGAAAAATGCAAAAAATGAGGAACGATCATGGCGGGGCGGTGACTATGGTTCCTTAAGTCGTATTTAATGGCCCGAAAAAAGTTTTTAGGCGATCCGAGTCCGGCGGCCCGGCCCACTCGGAAGGCGTGGGCAATAGCACACAAAAATATGGTAATCGAACGGAATTCTAGTTTTTTGGCCGAAAAACGCAATAAATGAGGAACGATCATGGCGGGGCGGTGACTATGGTTCCTTAGGTCGTATTTGATGGCCCGGAAAATTTTTTAGGCGATCGGGTTCCGGGGGTCCCGGGACCACTTGGAAACCGTGGGCTATAGCACACGAAAATATGGGAATCAGACGAAATTCTAGTTTTTTGGCCGAAAAATGCAAAATATAAGGAACGATCATGGCGGGGCTGTGACTAAGGTTCCTTAGGTTGTATGTAATGGAGGGAAAAATTTTAGGCGACTCGAATCCGGGGGGCCCGGCCTTCTCGGAAGGCGTGGGCTATAGCACACGAAAATATGGGAATCAGGAGTAATTCTAGTTTTTTGGCCGAAAAGCGCAAAAAATGATGAACGATCATGGCGGGGCGGTGACTATGGTTCCTTAGGTCGTATTTGATGGCCCGGAAAAATTTTACACGATCCGGGGGTCCCGGGACCAATATGGGAATCGGGCATAATACTAGTTTTTTGGCCGTAAAATTCCAAATTTGAGGAACGATCATGGCGGGGCGGTGAATATGGTTCCTTAGGTCGTATTTGATGGCCTAGAAAAAATTTAGGTGATTGGGGTCCGGGAGTCCCGGGACCACTTGGAAGGCGTGGGCTATAGCACACGAAAATATGGGAATCAGGCAGAATTCTAGTTTTTTGGCCGTAAAATGCAAAAAATGAGGAACGATCATGGCGGGGCGGTGACTATGGTTCCTTAAGTCGTATTTAATGGCCCGGAAAAATTTTATGCGATCCGAGTCAGGGGGCCCGACCCACTCGGAGGCGTGGGCTGTAGCACACGAAAATATGGGAATTTCGCGGAATTCTAGTTTTTTGGCCGAAAAACACAAAAAATGAGGAACGATCATGGCGGGGCGGTGACTATGGTTCCTTAGGTCGTATTTGATGGCCCGAAATTTTTTTAGGTGATCCGCGGTCTGGGGGTCCCGGGACGACTTGGAAGGCGTGGGCTATAGCACACGAAAATATGGGAATCAGACGAAATTCTAGTTTTTTGGCCGAAAAATGCAAAATATAAGGAACGATCATGGCGGGGCTGTGACTAAGGTTCCTTAGGTCGTATATGATGGCCCGAAAAAATTTTAGGCGATCCGAGTTCAGGGGGGCCCGACTCACTCGGAAGGCGTGGGCTATAGTACGCAAAAATATGGGAATCGGGCGGAATTCTAGTTTTTTGGCCGAAAAATGCAAACAAATGAGGAACGATCATGACGGGGCGGTGACTATGGTTCCTTAAGTCATATTTATTAGCCCGGATAAATTTAGGTGATCCGGGGGTCCCGGGACAACTTGGAAGGCGTGGGCTATAGCACACGAAAATATGGGAATCAGGCGAAATTCTAGTTTTTAGGCCGAAAAATGCAAAAAATGAGCAACGATCATGGCGGGGCGGTGACTATGGTTCCTTAAGTCGTATTTAATGGCCCGGAAAAATTTTAGGCGATCCGAGTCCCGGGGGCCTGACCCACTCGGAGGCGTGGGTTGTAGCACACGAAAATATGGGAATCGAGCGGAATTCTTGTTTTTAGCCCGAAAAATGCAAAAAATGAGGAACGATCATGGCGGAGCGGTGACTCTGATTCCTTAGGTCGCATTTAATGGCCCAAAAATTTTTTAGGCGATCCGAGTCCAGGGGGCCCGGCCCACTCAGTAGCGTGGGCTGTAGCACATGAAAATATGAGAATTGCGCGGAATTCTAGTTTTTTGGCCAAAAAACGCAAAAAATAAGGAACGATCATGGCGGGGCGGTGATTATGGTTCCTTAGGTCGTATTTGATGGCCCGGAAAATTTTTAGGTGATCCGGGGTCTTGGGTTCCTGGGACCAATTGGAAGGCGTGGGCTGTAGCACATGAAAAAATGGGAATCAGGCGAAATTCTAGTTTTTTGGCCGAAAAATGCAAAATATAAGGAACGATCATGGCGGGGCAGTGATTAAGGTTCCTTAGGTCGTATTTGATGGCCCGAACATTTTTTAGGCGATCCGAGTCTGGGGGCCCCGACTCACTCGGAAGGCGTGGGCTATAGCACGCAAAAATATAGGAATCGGGCGGAATTCTAGTTTTTTGGCTGAAAAATGCAAAAAATGAGGAACGATCATGGCGGGGCAGTGACTATGGTTCCTTAAGTCGTATGTAATGGCCCGGATAAATTTAGGGGATCCGGGGGTCCCGGGACCACTTGGAATGTGTGGGCTATAGCACACGAAAATATGGGAATCGGGCAGAATTCTAGTTTTTAGGCCGAAAAATGCAAAAAAAGAGGAACGATCATGGCGGGGCGGTGACTATGGTTCCTTAGGTCGTATTTAATGGTCCGAAAATATTTTAGGTGATCCGAGTTCAGGGGGCCCGGCCCACTCGGAGGCATGGGCTGTAGCACACGAAAATATGGGAATTGCGCGGAATTCTAGTTTTTTGATCGAAAAAGGCAAAAAATGTGGAACGATCATGGCGGGGCAGTGACTATGGTTCCTTAGGTCGTATTTGATGGCCCGGAATATTTTTAGGTGATCCAGGGTCCGGGGGTCCCGGGACCACTTGGTAGCACACGAAAATATGGGAATCGGGCGAAGTTCAAGTTTTTTGGCCGAAAAATGCAAAAAATGAGGAACGATTATGGCGGCGGTGACTATGGTTCTTTAGGTCGTATTTGATGGCCCAAAAAGCTTTTGGGCGTTCCCAGTCCCGGGGGCTCGACCCATTCTATAGCGCACGAAAATATGGTAATCGGGCGGAATTCTAGTGTTTTGGCCGAAAAACGCAAAAAAGAGGAACTATCATGGTGGGGAAGTGACTATGGTTCCTTAGTTCATATGTGATCGCCCGGAAAAATTTTAGGCGATCGGGATTCGGGGGTCCCGGGAGCACTAGGAAGGCGTGGGCTATTAGCACACGAAAATATGGGAATCGGGCGGAATTCTAGTTTTTTTGCCAAAAAATGCAAATAATGAGGAACGATCATGGCGGGGAGGTGACTATGGTTCCTTAGGTCTTAATTGTTGGCCCGATAAAAATTTAGGTTATCTGAGTCTGGGGGGCCCATCCTACTCGGAAGGCGTGGGCTATAGCACACTAAAATATGGGAATCGGGCGAAATTCTAGTTTTTTGGCCGAAAAATGCAAAATATGAGGAACGATCATGGCGGGGCGGTGACTATGGTTCCTTAGGTCGTATTTGATGGCCCAGAAATATGTTAGGCGATCGGGGTCCGGGGGTCCCGGGACCACTTGGAAGGCGTGGGCTATAGCACACGAAAATATAGGAATCGGGTAGAATTCTAGGTTTTTAGCCGTAAAACGCAAAACAACAAGGAACGGTCATGGCAGGGCGGTGACTATGGTTCCTTAGGTCGTATTGGATGACCCGGAAAAATTTTAGGCGATCGGGGTCCGGGGGCGACCCGGGACCACTCGGAAGGCGTGGGCAATAGCACACGAAAATATGGGAATCGCGCGGAATTCTAGTTTTTTGGCCAAAAAACACAAAAAATGAGGAACGATCATGACGGGGCGGTGACTATGGTTCCTTAGGTCTTATTTTATGTGCCGGAAAAATATTAGGAGATCGGGGTTCGGGGGTCCCGGGACCACTTGGAAGGCGTGGGCTATAGCACCCGAAAATATGGGAATCGGGTGGAATTCTAGTTTTTTGGCCGAAAAACGCAATAATGAGGAACGATCATGGCGGGGTGGTGACTATGGTTCCTTAGGTCATATTTGATGGCCCGAAAATATTTTATGCGATCCGGCTCCGTGGGGCCCTACCCATTGGGAAGGCGTGGGCTATAGCACACGAAAATATGGGAATCGCGCGGAATTCTAGTTGTTTGGCTGAAAAACACAAAATATGACGAACGATCATGGCGGGGCGGTGACTATGGTTCCTTAGGTCGTATTGGATATCCTGGAAAAGTTTTTGGAGATCGGGGTTCGGGGGTCCCAGGACCACTTGGAAGGCGTGGGCTCTAGCACACGAAAATATGGGAATCGGGCGGAATTTTAGTTTTTAGGCCGAAAATGCAAAAAATGAGGAACGATTTTGGCGGGGCGGTGACTATGGTTCTTTAGGTTGTATTTGATGGCCCGGAAAAATTGTAGGCGTTCCTAGTCCGGGGGGTCCGGCCAAATCTATAGCACACGAAAATATGATAATCGGGCGAAATTCTAGTTTTTTGGCCGTACAATGCAAAAAATGAGGAATGGTCATGACGGGGTTGTGACTATGGTTCCTTAGGTCATATTTGATGGCTCGGAAAAATTTTAGGCGATCCGGTTCCGCGGGGCCCTACCCATTGGGAAGGCGTGGGCTATAGCACACGAAAATATGGGAATCGCGCGGAATTCTAGTTTTTTGGCCAAAAAACACAAAAAATGAGGAACGATCATGGCGGGGTAGTGACTATGGTTCCTTAGGTCATATTTGATATCCCGGAAAAGTTTTAGGAGATCGGGGTTCGGGGGTCCCGGGACCACTTGGAAGGCGTGGGCTCTAGCACACGAAAATATAAGAATCTGGCAGAATTCTAGTTTTTAGGCCGAAAAAAGCAAAAAATAAGGAACGATTATGGCGGGGCGGTGACTATGGTTCTTTAGGTCGTATTTGATGGCCCGGAAAAATTTAAGGCGTTCCCAGTCCGGGGGGCCCGACCCACTCTATAGCATACAAAAATATGGTAATCGGGCGGAATTCTAGTTTTTTGGCCAAAAAAAGCAATAAATGAGGAATGATCATGGCGGTGTGGTGACTATGGTTTCTTAGGTCGTATCTGATGGCCTGAACAAATTTTAGACGATCCGAGTTCGTGGGGCCAGGCCCACTCGGAAGGCGTGGGCTATAGCGTACGAAAATAGGGGAAACGAGTAGAATTCTAATTTTCTGGTCGAAAAAAGCAATAAATGAGGAACGATCATGGCGGTGCGGTGACTATGGTTTCTTAGGTCGTATCTGATGGCCTGAACAAATTTTAGGCGATCCGAGTTCAGGGGACCAGTCCCACTTGGCAAGGCGTGGGCTATAGCATACGAAAATAGGGGAATCGAGTAGAATTCTAATTTTTTTGCCAAAAAAGCAATAAATGAGGAACGATTATGGCGGTGCGGTGACTATGGTTTCTTAGGTCGTATCTGGTGGCCTGAACAAATTTTAGGCGATCCGAGTTCGGGGGACCAGGGCCACTTGGAAGGCGCGGGCTATAGCATACGAAAATAGGAAATCGAGTAGAATTCTAATTTTTTGGCCGAAAAAAGCAATAAATGAGGAACGATCATGGCGGTGCGGTGACTATGGTTTCTTAGGTTGTATCTGATGGCCTGAACAAATTTTAGGCAATCCGAGTTCGGGGGGCCAGGCCCACTCGGAAGGCGTGGGCTATAGCACACGAAAATATGGGAATCGCGCAGAATTCTAGTTTTTTTTGCCGAAAAACACAAAAAATGAGGAACGATCATGGCGGGGCGGTGACTATGGTTCCTTAGGTCATATTTGGTGTCCCAGAAAACGTTTTGGAGATCGGGGTTCGGGGGTGCCGGGATCACTTGGAAGGCGTGGGCTCTAGCACAGGAAAATAAGGGAATCGGGCGGAATTCTAGTTTTTAGGCCGAAAAATGCAAAAAATGAGGAACGATCATGGCGCGGCAGCGACTATGGTTCCTTAGGTCGTATTTGATGGCCCAAAAAATTTTTAGGCAATCCAAGTCCGGGGGGCTCGGCCCCCTCGGAAGGCGTGGGCTGTTGTACACGAAAATATGGGAATCGGACGAAATTCTAGTATTTTGGCCAAAAAACGCAAAAAATGAGGAATGTTCATGTTGGGGCGGTGACTATGGTTCCCTAGGTCGTATTTGATGGCCCGAAAAAATTTTAGGCTATCAGGGTTCGGGGGTCCCGGGATAACTCGGAAGGCGTGGGCTATAGCACATGAAAATATGGAAATCGAGCGGAATTTTAGTTTTTTGGCTGTAAAATGCAAAAAAAGAGGAACGATCATGGCGGGGCGGTGACTATGGTTCCGTAGGTTGTATTTGTTGGCCCGAAATAATTTTATGCGATCCGAGTCCGGGGGCCCCGTCCCACTCAGAAGGCGTGGGAATAGCACACGAAAATATGGGAATCGGGTAGAATTCTATTTTTTTGCCATAAAATGCAAAAAATGAGAAACGATCATGGCGGGGCGGTGACTATGGTTCCTTAGGTAGTATTTGATGGCCTGGAAAAATTTTAGGCGATTGGGGTCTGAGGGTCCCGGGACCACTTGGAAGGCGTGGTCTATAGCACACGAAAATATGGGAATCGGGCGGAATTCTAGGTTTTTGGCCGTAAAATGCAAAAAACGAGGAACGGTCATGGCAGGGCGGTGACTATGGTTCTTTAGGTCGTATTTGATGGCCCGAAAAATTTTTAGGCGATCCGAGTCGGGGGTGCACGGCCCACTTGGAAGGCGTGGGCTATAGCACACGAAAATATAGGGATCGGGCGGAATTCTAGTTTTTTGGCCGTAAAATGCAAAATATTAGGAACGATCATGGCAGGGCGGTGACTATGGTTCCTTACATCGTATTTGATGGCCCAGAAAAATTTTAGGCGTTCGTGGTCCGGGAGTCCCGGGACTACTTGGAAGGTGTGGGCTATAACACACGAAAATATGGGAAACGGGCGGAATTCTAGTTTTTTTCCCGTAAAACGCAAAAAATGAGGAATGATCATGGAGGGGCGGTGACTATGGTTCCTTAGGTTGTATTTGATGCCCTGCCAAAATTTTAGGCGATCCGAGTCCGGGGGACCCGGCCCACTCGGAAGGCGTGGGCTATTGCACACGAAAATATGGGAAACGGGCAGAATTCTAGATTTTTGGCCGAAAACCCCAAAATGAGGAACGATCATGGCGGGGCGGTGACTATGGTTCCTTAGGTCGTATTTGATTGCCTGGAAAACTTTTAGGTGATCCGGCTCTGTGGGACCCTACCAATTGGGAAGGAGTGGGCTAGCACACGAAAATATGGGAATCGAGCAGAATACTAGTTTTTTGGCCGAAAAACGCAAACAATGAGGAACGATCATGGCGGGGCGGTGACTATGGTTCCTTAGTTTGTTTATAATGGCACGTAAAATTTTAGGCGATCCGAGTCCGGGGGTTCCGGGACCACTTGGTAGGCGTGGGCTATAGCACACGAATATATGTGAATCGGGCGAAATTCTAGTTTTTTGGCCGAAAATGCCAAAAATGAGGAACGATCATGGCGGGGCGGTGACTATGGTTCCTTAGGTCGTATTTGATGGCCCGAAATAATTTTAGGCTATCCGAGTCCGGGGGCCCAGCCCACTCGGAAGGCGTGGGCTATTGCAAACGAAAATACGGGAATCGGGCGAAATTCTAGTATTTTGGCCAAAAAACGCAAAAAAATGAGGAATGTTCATGGTGGGGAGGTGACTATGGTTCCTTAGGTCGTATTTGATGGCCCGAAAATTTTTTAGGCTATCAAGGTTCGGGGGTCCCGGGATAACTCGGAAGGCGTGGGCTATAGCACACGAAAATATGGAAATCGAGCGAAATTTTAGTTTTTTGGCTGTAAAATGCAAAAAATGAGGAACGATCATGGCGGGGCGGTTACTATGGTTTCGTAGGTTGTATTTGATGGCCCGAAATAATTTTATGCGATCCGAGTCCGGGGGCCCCGGCCCACTCGGAAGGCGTGGGCTATTGCACACGAAAATATGGGAATCGGGTAGAATTCTAGATTTTTTGCCATAAAATGCAAAAAATGAGAAACGATCATGGCGGGGAGGTGGCTATGGTTCCTTAGGTCGTATTTGATGGCCTGAAAAATTTTTAGGTGATTGGGGTCTGAGGGTCCCGGGACCACTTGGAAGGCGTGGTCTATAGCACACGAAAATATGGGAATCGCGCGGAATTCTAGGTTTTTGGCCGTAAAACGCAAAAAAAAAAAGAGGAACGGTCATGGCAGGGCGGTGACTATGGTTCCTTAGGTCGTATTTAATGGTCCATAAAAATTTTAGGCGATCGGAGTTCGGAGGTCCCGGGACCGCTTGGAAGGCATGGGCTATATCACACGAAAATATGGGAATCGGGCGGAGTTTTAGGTTTTTGGCCATAAAACGCATGAAAATGAGGAACGGTTATGGTGGGGCAGTGACTATGGTTCTTTACGTCGTACTTGATGGCACAAAAAAATTTTAGGCGATCCGAGTCCGGCAGGATGGCCCACTTGGATGGCGTGGGCTATAGAACACGAAAATATGGGAATCGGGCGGAATACTAGTTTTTTTGCCTTAAAATACAAAAAATGAGGAATGATCATGGCGAGGCGGTGACTATGGTGCATTAGGTCATATTTGATGGCCCGGAAAAGTTTTAGGCGATCGGGGGTCCGGGAGTCCCGGGACCACTTGGAAGGCGTGGGCTATAGCACACGAAAATATGGGAATCGGGCGAAATTTTAGTTTTTTGGCCGTAAAATGCAAAAAATGAGGATAGGTCATGGCGGGGCGGTGACTATGGATCCTTAGGTAGAATTTTATGGCACGAGAAAATATTAGGCGATCCGGCTCCGTGGGGCCCTACCCATTGGGAAGGCGTGGGCTATAGCACACGGAAATATGGGAATCGGGCAAAATTCTAGTTTTTCGGCCGTAAAACGCAAAAAATGAGGAATAATCATGGCGGAGCAGTGACTATTGTTCTTTAGGTCGTATTTTATGGCCCTGAAAAATTTTAGGCGATCGGGGTCCGGGGGTCCCGGGACCACTTGGAAGGCGTGGGCTATAGCACACGAAAATATGGGAATCGGTCGGAATTCTAGTTTTTTTGTCAGGAAATGCAAAAAATAAGGAACGATCATGGCGGTGCGGTGACTATGGTTCCTTAGGTCGTATATGATGGCCCGAAAAATTTTAAAACGATCTGAGTCAGTGGGCCCGGCCCACTCGGAAGACGTGGGCTAGCACACGAAAATATGGGAATCGGGCGCAATTCTAGTTTTTTGGCCGAAAAATTTAAAAAAATGAGGAACACTCATAGCAGGGTGGTGACTATGGTTCCTTAGGTTGTATTTGATGGCCCGAAAATTTTTTAGGCGATCACGGTGCGGGGGGCCCGGCCCACTCGGAGGCGTGGGCGCACACTAAAATGTGGGAATCGGGCGGTATTCTAGTTGTTTGGCCAAAAAACGCAAAAAAAGAGGAACAATCATGGCGGGGCTGTGACTATTGTTCCTTAGGTTGTATTTGATAGCCCGAAAATTTTTTAGGCGATCGGGGTCCGGGGGGGCCGGCCCATTTGGAATCATGGGCTATAGCACATGAAAATATGGGAATCGGGCGGAATTTTAGGTTTTTTGCCGTAAAACGCAAGAAAATGAGGAACAGTCATGGCGGGATGGTGACTATGATTCTTTAGGTCGTACTTGATGGTCCAGAAAATTTTTAGGCAATCTGAGTCCGGCGGGATGGCCCACTTGGATGGCGTGGGCTATAGAACACGAAAATATGGGAATCGGGCGGAATACTAGTTTTTTGGCCGTAAAATGCCAAAAATTAGGAATGATCATGGCAGGGCGGTGACTATGGTTCATTAGGTCGTATTTGATGGCCCGGAAAAGTGGGGGTCCGGGAGTCCCGGGACCACTTGGAAGGCGTGGGCTATAGCACACGAAAATATGAGAATCGGGCGAAATTTTAGTCTTTTGGCCGCAAAATGCAAAAAATGAAGACAGGTCAAGGCAGGGTGGTGACTATGGATTCTTATGTCGTATTTGATGGCACACAAAAATATTAGGCGATCCGTCTCCGTGGGGCCCTACCCATTGGGAAGGCGTGGGCTATAGCACACGAAAATATGGGAATCGGGCGAAATTCTAGTTTTTTGGCCGTAAAACGGAAAATATGAGGAATGATCATGGTGGGGCAGTGACTATGGTTCCTTAGGTAGTAATTTATGGCCCGAAAAAATTTTAGGCGATCGGGGTCTGGGGGTCTCGGGATCACTTGGAAGGCGTGAGCTATAGCACCCGAAAATATAGGAATCGAGCTGAATTCTAGTTTTTTGGCCGAAAAATGCAAAAAATGAGGAACACTCATGGTTGAGTGGTGACTATGGTTCCTTAGGTCGTATTTGATGGCCCGAATATATTTTAGGCGATCACAGTCCAGGGAGCCCGGCCCACTCGGAGGCGTGGGCGCACACTAAAATATGAAAATCGGGCGGAATTCTAGTTTTTTGGCCAAAAAGTGCAAAAAAAGAGGAACGATCATGGCGGGGCGGTGACTATGGTTCCTTAGGTCGTATTTGATGTCCCGCAAATTTTTTAGGCGATTAGAGTCGGGGGGTCCGGGACCACTTGGAAGGCATGGGCTATAGCACACGAAAATATGGGAATCGGGCAGAATTTTAGGTTTTTGGCCGTAATACGCAAAAAAATGAGGAAAGGTCAAGGCGGGGCGGTGACTATGGTTCTTTAGGTCGTATTTGATGGCCCGAAAAAATTTTAGGCGATCCGAGTCCGGCGGGATGGCCCACTTGGAAGGCATGGGCTATAGAACACGAAAATATGTGAATCAGGCGGAATACTAGTTTTTTGGCCGTAAAATGCAAAAAATGAGGAACGATCATGGAGGGGCAGAGACTTTGATTCCTTTGGTCGTATTTGGTGGCCCGAAAAATTTTTACGCGATCGGGGTCCGGGAGTCCCGGGACCATTTAGAATGCGTCGGCTATAGCACACGAAAATATGGGAATCGGGCGGAATTCTAGTTTTTTGGCCGTAAAATGTAAAACATGAGTACAGGTCATGGCAGGGCGATGATTAAGGTTCCTTAGGTTGTATTTGATGGCCCACAAAAATATTAGGCAATCCGGCTCCGTGGGGCCCTACCCATTGGGAAGACGTGGGCTATAGCACACGAAAATATGGGAATCGGACGGAATTCTAGTTTTTTGGCCGAAAAATGCAAAAAAGAGGAACAATCATGGCGGGGCGGTGACTATGGTTCCTTAGGTCGTATTCAATGGAATGAAAAAATTTTAGGCGATCGGGGTCAGGGGGTCCTGGGACCAGTTGGAAGGCGTGGGCTATAGCACACGAAAATATGGGAATTGGGCGAAATTCTAGTTTTTTAGCTGAAAAGTTCAAAAACTGAGGAACGATCATGGCGGGGCAGTGACTATGGTTTCTTAGGTCATATATGATGGCCTGAAAACTTTTTAGGCGATCCGAGTTTGGGGGGTCAGGCCCACTCGGAAGGAGTGGGCTATAGCACACGAAAATATGGGAATCGCGGGGAATTATAGTTTTTTGGCAGAAAAATGAAAAATTAGGAACGATCATGGTGGGGCGGTGACTATGGTTCCTTAGGTCATATTTGATGGCCCGTAAAAATTTTAGGCGATCGGGGTCCGGGGGGCCCGGGACTACTCGAAAGGCGTGAGCTATAACACACGAAAATATGGGAATCGCGAGAAATTCTAATTTTTTGCCGAAAAACGCAAAAAATGAGGAAAGATCATGGCAGGGCGGTGACTATGGCTCCTTAGGTCGTATTTGATGGACAAGAAAAATTTTAGGAGATCGGGGTTCGTGGGTCCCGGGACCACTTGGAAAGCATGGGAGCGCATGAAAATATGGGAATCGAGCGAAATTCTAGTCTTTTGGCCGTAAATTGCAAAAAATGAGGAACAATCATGGCGGGGCGGTGACTATAGTTCCTTAGGTCGTATTTGATGGTCCGGAAAAATTTTAGGCGATCGAGGTCTGGGGGTCCCGGGACCACTTGGAAGGCATGGGCTATAGTACACGAAAATATGGGAATCGGGCGAAATTCTAGTTTTTTGGCCGAAAAATGCCAAAAATGAGGAACGATCATGGTGGGGCGGTGACTATAGTTCCTTAGGTCGTATTTGATGATCTGGAAAAATTTAGGGCGATCAGGGTCCGGGGGTTCCGGGACCTGTTGGAAGGCATGGGCTATAGCTTACGAAAATATGGGAGTCGGGCGGAATTCTAGTTTTTTGGCCGAAAAATGCCAACAATGAGGAACAATTATGGCGGGGCAGTGACTATGGTTCCTTAGGTCGTATTTGATGATCCGGCCGAATTTAGGGCGATCGGGGTCCGGGGGTCCCGGGACCAGTTGGAAGGCGTGGGCTATAGCACACGAAAATATGGGAATCGGGCGAAATCCTAATTTTTTGGCCGAAAAATTCAAAAAATGAGGAACGATCAGGGCGGGGCGGTGACTATGGTTTCTTAGGTCGTATCTGATGGCCCGAAAAAATTTTAGGCAATCCGAGTTCGGGGGGCCAGGCCCACTCGCAAGGAGTGGGCTATAGCACACGAAAATATGGGAATCGCGCGGAATTCTAGTGTTTTGGCCGAAAAACGCAAAATATGAGGAACAATCATGGCAGGGCGGTGACTATGGTTCTTTAGGTCATATTTGATGGCCCATAAAAATTTTAGACAATCAGGGGTTCGGGGGGCCCGGGACCACTCGGAAGGCGTGGGCTGTAACACACAAAAGTATGGGAATCGCGCGGAATTCTAGTTTTTTGGCCGAAAATTGAAAACAACGAGGAACGATCATGGCGGGGCGGTGACTATGGTTCCTTAGGTCGTATTTGATGGCCCAGAAAAATTTTAGGAGATCGGGGTTCGTGGGTCCTGGGACCACTTGGAAGGCGTGGGCTATAGCGCACGAAAATATGGGAATCGGGCGAAATTCTAGTCTTTTGGCCGTAAAATGCAAAAAATAAGGAACAATCATGGCGGGGCGGTGACTATGGTTCCTTAGGTCGTATTTGATGGCCTGGAAAAATTTTAGGCGATCGGGGTCTACGGGACCCGGGACCATTTGGAAGGCGTGGGTTATAGCACACGAAAATCTGGGAATCAGGCAGAATTCTAGGGTTTTGGGCTTAAATCGCAAAACAAACGAGGAACGGTCATGGCAGGGCGGTGACTATGGTTCTTTAGGTTGTATTTGATGGCCCGAAATTTTTTTAGGCGATCCTACTCCGGGGGGCACGGTCCACTTGGAAGGCATGGGCTATAACACACGAAAATATGGGAATCAAGCGGAATTCTAGTTTTTTGGCCGCAAAATGCAATAAATGAGGAACGATCATGGTGGGGCAGTGACTATGGTTCCTTAGATCGTATTTGATGGCCCGGAAAAATTTTAAGGGATCGGGGTCCGGGAGTCCCGGGACCACTTGGAAGGCGTGGGCTTATAGTTCATGAAAATATGGGAAACGGGCGGAATTCTAGTTTTTTTTTCGAAAAATGCAAAAAATGAGGAACAATCATGGAGGGCCGGTGACTATGGTTCCTTAGGTCGTATTTGATGCCCTGAAAAAGTTTTAGGCAAACCGAGTCCGGGGTGCCCGGCCCACTCGGAAGGCGTGGGCTATTGCACACGAAAATATGAAAATCGGGCGGAATTCTAGATTTTTGGCCGAAAAACCCAAAAAATAAGGATCGATCATGGGGGGAGGTGACTATGGTTCCTTAGGTCATATTTAATGGTTCGGAAAATTTTTAGGCGATCGGAGTCCGGGGGTCCAGGGACCACTTGGAAGGCTTGGGCTATAACACACAAAAATATTGAAATCGGGTGGAATTTTAGGTTTTTGGCCGTAAAACGCAAGAAAATGAGGAACGGTCATGGCAGGGCAGTGACTATGGTTCTATAGGTCATACTTGATGGCCCGAAAAATTTTTAGGCGATCCGAGTCCGGCGGGACGACCTACTTGGAAAGCGTGGGCTATAGAACACTAAAATATGGGAATCGGGAGGAATACTAGTTTTTTGGCCATAAAATACAAAAAATGAGGAACGATCATGGCGGGGCGGTGACTATGGTTCATTAGGTCGTATTTGATGGCCCGGAAAAGTTTTAGGCGATCGGGGCCCGGGAGTCCCGGGACCACTTGGAAGGTGTGGGCTATAGCACACGAGGAATAGCAATGGCAGGGCGGTGACTATGGTTCCTTAGGTCGTATTTGATGGCCTGAAAAAATGTTAGGCAATCCGGTTTTGGTGGACGCGGGCCCACTCGGAAGGCGGGGGCAGCACACGAAAATATGGGAATCGGGCGGAATTCAAGATTTTTGGCCGTAAAATGCAAAACAACGAAGAACGGCCATGGCGGGGCGGTGACTATGGTTCCTTAGATCGTATTTGATGGCCTGGAAAATTGTTAGGCAATCCGGTTTCGTGGGACCCTGGCCCACTCGGAAGGCGTGGGCTAGAGTACACGAAAATAGGGGAATCGGGCCGAATTCTAGTTTTTTGGCCGAAAAATGCAACAAATGAGGAACAATCATGGCGGTGCGGTGTCTATGGTTCTTTAGGTCGTATTTGATGGCCCGAAAATTTTTTACGCGATCCGAGTCAGTGGGCCTGGCCCACTCGGAAGGCGTGGGCTAGCACACGATAATATGGGAATCGGGCGCAATTCTAGTTTATTGGCCGAAACATTTAAAAAATGAGGAACACTCATGGCGGGGTGGTGACTATGGATCCTTAGGTCGTATTTGATGGACCGAAAATATTTTAGGCGAGCACAGTCCGGGGGGCGGCCCACTCGGAAGGCGTGGGCGCACACTAAAATATGGAAATCGGGCGGAATTCTAGATTTTTGGCCAAAAAATGCAAAAAATGAGGAACGATCATGGAGGGGCGGTGACTATGGTTCCTTAGGTCGTATTTGATGGCCTGAAAAAATTTTAGGCGATCGGGGTCCGGGGGTGCCGGCCCACTTGGAAGGTGTGGGCTATAGCACACGAAAAAATGGGAATCAAACGGAATTCTTGTTTTTTGGCCGTAAAATGCTAAAAATGAGGAACGATCATGGCGGGGTGGTTACTATGTTTCATTAGGTCGTATTTGATGGCCCGGAAAAGTTTTAGGCGATCGGGGCCCGGGAGTCCCGGGACCACTTGGAAGGCGTGGGCTAAAGCACACGAAAATTTGGGAATCGGGAGAAATTTTAGTTTTTTGGCCGTAAAATGCAAAAAATGAGGACAGGTCATGGTGGGGCGGTGACTATGGATCCTTAGGTCGTATTTGATGGCACGCAAAAATATTAGGCGATCCGGCTCCGTGGGAATCGAGCGGAATTCTAGGCTTTTGGCCTTAAAACGCAAAATATGAGTAATGATCATGGCGGGGCAGTGACTATGGTTCCTTAGGTCATAATTTATGTCCCGAAAAAATTTTAGGCTATCGGGTTCCGCGGGTCCTGGGACCACTTGGAAGGCGTGGGCTATAGCACACGAAATTATGAGAATCGGGCCGAATTCTAGTTTTTTGGCCGAAAAATGCAACAAATGAGGAACAATCATGGCGGTGCGGTGACTATGGTTCTTTAGGTCGTATTTGATGGCCCGAAAATATTTTACGCGGTCCGAGTCTGTGGGCCTCGCCCACTCGGAAGGCGTGGGCTAACACACGAAAATGTGCGAATCGGGCGCAATTTTAGTTTTTTGGCCGAAACATTTAAAAAATGAGGAACATTCATGGCGGGGTGGTGACTATGGTTCCTTAGGTCGTATTTGATGGTCCGAAAATTTTTTACGCGATCCGAGTCTGTGGGCCTGGCCAACTCGGAAGGCGTGGGCTAGCACACGAAAATATGGGAATCGGCGCAATTTTAGTTTTTTGGCCGAAACATTTAAAAAATGAGGAACACTCATGGAGCAGTGGTGACTATGCTTCCTTAGGTCGTATTTGATGGCCCGAAAATATTTTTGGCGAGCACAGTCCGAGGGGGCGGCCCACTCGGAAGGCGTGGGCGCACACTAAAATATGGGAATCGGGTGGAATTCTAGTTTTTTGGCCAAAAAATGCAAAAAATGAGGAACGATCATGGAGGGGCGGTGACTATGGTTCCTTAGGTCGTATTTGATGGCCCGAAAAAATTTTAGGCGATCGGGGTCCGGGGGTGCCGGCCCACTTGGAAGGTGTGGGCTATAGCATACGAAAATATGGGAATCAGACGGAATTCTTGTTTTTTGGCCGTAAAATGCTAAAAATGAGGAACGATCATGGCGGGGCTGTGACTATGGTTCATTAGGTCGTTTGTGATGGCCCGGAAAAGTTTTAGGCGATCGGGGTTCGGGAGTCCCGGGACCACTTGGAAGGCGTGGGCTATAGCACATGAAAATATGGGAATCGGGAGAAATTTTAGTTTTTTGGCCGTAAAATGCAAAAAATGAGGACAGGCCATGGTGGGGCGGTGACTATGGATCCTTAGGTCGTATTTGATGGCACGCAAAAATATTAGGCGATCCGGCTCCATGGGAATCGAGAGGAATTCTAGGTTTTTGGCCGTAAAATGCAAAATATGAGGAATGATCATGGCGGGGCAGTGACTATGGTTCCTTAGGTCATAATTTATGTCCCGGAAAAATTTTAGGCTATCGGGTTCTGCGGGTCCTGGGACCACTTGGAAGGCATGGGCTATAGCACACGAAAATATGGGAATCGGGCCGAATTCTAGTTTTTTGGCCGAAAAATGCAACAAATGAGGAACAATCATGGTGGTGCGGTGACTATGGTTCTTAAGGTCGTATTTGATGGCCCGAAATTTTTTTACGCGAGCCGAGTCTGTGGGCCTGGCCCACTCCGAAGGCATGGGCTAACACACGAAAATATGGGAATCGGGCGCAATTTTAGTTTTTTCGCCGAAACATTTAAAAAATGAAAAACAATAATGGCGGGGTGGTGACTATGGTTCCTTAGGTCGTATTTAATGGCCCAAAAATATTTTAGGCGAGCACAGTCCGGGGGGGCCGGCCCACTCGGAAGGCGTGGGCGCACACTAAAATATGGGAATCAGGCAGAATTCTAGTTGTTTGGCCAAAAATGCAACAAATGAGGAAAGATCATGGCCGGGCGGTGACTATGGTTCCTTAGGTCGTATTTGATGCCCGAAAATATTTTAGGCGATCGGGGTCTGGGGGGCCGGCCCACTTGGAAGGCGTGGGATATAGCACACGAAAATATGGGAATCGGACGGAATTCTTATTTTTTGGCCGTAAAATGCAAAAAATGAGGAACGATCATGGTGGGGCGGTGACTTTGGTTCCTTAGGTTGTATTTGGTGGCCCGAAAAAATTTTACGCGATCGGGGTCCGGGAGTCCCGGGACCACATGGAAGGCGTGGGCTATAGCATACGAAAATATGGGAATCGGGGCGGAATACTAGTTTTTTGGCCTTAAAATGCAAAAAATGAGGAACGATCATGGTGGGCTGGTGACTTTGGTTCCTAAAGTCGTATTTGGTGGCCCGGAAAATTTTAGACGATCGGGGTACGGGAGTCCCGGGACCACTTGGAAGGCGTCGGCTATAGCGCACGAAAATATGGGAATCGGGCAGAATTCTAATTTTTTGGCCGTAAAATACAAAACATGAGGAACAATCATGGTGGGGCGGTGACTATGGTTCCTTAGGTAGTATTTCATGGCCCGAAAATATTTTTAGGCAATCGGGGTCCGGGGGGCCGGCCCACTTGGAAGGCGTGGGCTATAGCACACGAAAATATGGGAATCGGGCGGAATTCTAGTTTTTTGGCCGAAAAATGCAAAAAATGAGGAACGATCATTGTGGGGGGTGACTATGGTTCATTAGGTCATATTTGATGGCCCGGAAAAGTTTTAGGCGATCGGGGTCCGGGGTTCCCGGGACCGCTTGGAAGGCGTGGGCTATAGCACACGAAAATTTGGGAATCGGGCGAAATATTAGGTTTTTGGCCGTAAAATACAAAAAATGAGGACAGGTCATGGCAGGGAAGTGACAATGGATCCTTAGGTAGTATTTGATTACACGCAAAAATATTAGGCGATCCGGCTCCGTGGGAATCGGGCGGAATTCTAGATTTTTGGCCGAAAAACCCAAAAAATGAGGATCGATCATGGCGGGGCAGTGACTATGGTTCCTTAGGTCGTATGTAATGGTCTAGAAAAATTTTTGGCAATCGGAGTCAGGGGTCCCGGGACCACTTGGAAGGCGTGGGCTATATTACACGAAAATGTGGGAATCGTGCGGAATTCAAGTTTATTGGCCGTAAAATGCAAAACATGAGGACAGGTCATGGCGCAGCGGTGACTAAGGTTCCTTAGGTCATATTTGATGGCCCACAAAAATATTAGGCTATCCGGCTCGGTGGGGCCCTACCCAATGGGAAGGCGTGGGCTATAGCACATAAAAATATGGGAATCGGGCGAAATTCTAGTTTTTTGGCCGTAAAATGCAAAAAATGAGGACAGGTCATGGCGCGACGGCGATTAAGGTTCCTTAGGTCGTAATTGATGTCCCACTAAAATATTAGGCTATCCGGCTCCGTGGGGCCCTACCCATTGGGAAGACGTGGGCTATAGCACACGAAAATATGAGAATCGGGCGGATTTCTAGTTTTTTGGCCGAAAAACGCAAAAGATGAGGAATGATCATGGCGGGGCGGTGACTATGGTTCCTTAGGTTGTATTTGATGGCCCAGAAAAATTTTAGGCGATCGGGGTCTGGGGGTCCCGCGACCACTTGGAAGGCGTGGGCTATAGCACACGAAAATATGGGAATCGGGCGGAATACTAGTTTTTTGGCCGTAAATTGCAAAAAATGAGGAACGATCATGGCGGGACGGTGACTTTGGTTCCTTAGGTCATATTTGGTGGCCCGGAAAAATTTTATGCGATCGGGGTCCGGGAGTCCCGGTACCATTTGGAAGGCGTCGGCTATAGCACACGAAAATATGGGAATCGGGCAGAATTCTAGTTTTTTGGCCGTAAAATGCAAAACATGAGGACAGGTCATGGCGCGGCGGTGACTAAGGTTCCTTAGGTCGTATTTGATGGCCCAAAAAAATATTAGGCGATCCGGCTCCGTGGGGCCCTACCCATTGCGAAGACGTGGGCTATAGCACATGAAAATATGGTAATCGGGCGGAATTCTAGTTTTTTGGCCGAAAAATGCAAAACATGAGGAATGATCATGGCGGGGCAGTGACTATGGTTCCTTAGGTCATATTTGATGGCCCGAAAAATTTTTAGGCGATCGGGGTCCGGGGGCCCGGAACCACTTCGGAAGGCATGTGCTTTAACACACGAAAATATGGGAATCGCGCGGAATTCTCATTTTTTTTCGAAAAACGCAAAAAATGAGGAACAATCATGGCGGGGCAGTGACTATGGTTCCTTAGGTCATATTTGATCGCAAAGAAAATTTTTATGGAGATCGGGGTTCGTGGGTCCCTGGACCACTCGGAAGGCGTGGGATCCGGCTCCGTGGGAATCGGGCGGAATTCTAGATTTTTGGCCGAAAAACCCAAAAAATGAGGATCGATCATGGCGGGGCAGTGACTATGGTTCCTTAGGTCGTATTTAATGGTCCGAAAATTTTTTAGGTGATCGGGGTCTGGGGGTCCCGAGACCACTTGGAAGGCGTGGGCTATAGCACACGAAAATATGGGAATCGGGCGAAATTCTAAGTTTTTGGCCGTAAAACGCAATAAAAACGAGGAACGGTCATGGCAGGGCGGTAACTATGGTTCTTTAGGTCGTATTAAATTCCTTGAAAATTTTTTACGCTATCTTAGTTCGGGGAGCACAGCCCACTTGGAAGGCATGGGCTATAGCACACGAAAATATGGGAATCAGGCGAAATTCTAGTTTTTTGGACGTAACATAAAAAAAAATGAGGAACGATCATGGCGGGGCGGTGACTATGGTTCCTAAGATCATATTTGATGGCTCGAAAAAATTTTAGGCCATCAGGGTCCGGGAGTCCCGGGACCACTTGGAAGGCGTGGGAAATAGTTCACGAAAATATGGGAAACGGGCAGAATTCTAGATTTTTGGCCGAAAAACCCAAAAAATGAGGATCGATCATGGCGGGGCAGTGACTATGGTTCCTTAGGTCGTATTTAATGGCCCGGAAAAATTTTAGGCGATCGGGGTCTGGGGGTCCCGGGACCACTTGGAAGGCGTGGGCTATAGCACACGAAAATATGGGATCGGGCGGAATTCTAGGTTTTTGGCCGTAAAACGCAAAAAAAATAAGGAACTGTCATGGCAGGGCTGTAACTATGGTTCTTTAGGCTGTATTAAATTTCTCGGAATAAATTTACGCTATCTTAGTCCGAGGAGCACAGCCTACTTGGAAGGCATGGGCTATAGCATACGAAAATATGGGAATCAGGCGGAATTCTAGTTTTTTGGACGTAACATGCAAAAAAATGAGGAACGATCATGAAGGGGCGGTGACTATGGTTCCTTAGGTCGTATTTGATGCCCTGAAAAACTTTTAGGTGATCTGAGTCCGGGGGGCCCGGCCCACTCGGAAGGCGTGGGCTATTGCACACGAAAATATGGGAATCGGGCGGAATTCTAGATTTTTGGCCGAAAAACCCAAAAAAAGAGGATCGATCATGGCGGGGCAGTGACTATGGTTCCTTAGGTCATATGTAATGGTCTAGAAAAATTTTTGGCGATCGGAGTCAGGGGTCCCGGGACCACTGGTAAGGCATCGGCTATAACACACGAATATATGGGAATCGGCCGGAATTCTAGTTTTTTGGCCGTAAAATGCAAAACATGAGTACAGGTCATGGCGTGGCGATGACTAAGGTTCCTTAGGTCGTATTTGATGGCCCACAAAAATATTAGGCTATCTTGCTCCGTGGGGCCCTACCCATTGGGAAGACGTGGGCTATAGCACACGAAAATATGGAAATCGGGCGAAATTCTAGTTTTTTGGCTGAAAAATGCAAAAAATGAGGAATGATCATGGTGGGGCAGTGACTATGGTTCCTTAGGTTTTATTTGATGGCCCGGAAAAATTTTAGGCGATCGGTGTCCGAGGGTCCGGGGACCACTTGGAAGGCGTGGGCTATAGCACACGAAAATATGGGAATCGGGAGGAATACTAGTTTTTTGGCCGTAAAATACAAACAATGAGGAACGACCATGGCGTGCCGGTGGCTTTGGTTCCTTAAGTCGTATTTGGTGGCCCGATAAATTTTATACAATCGGGGTACGGGTGTCCCTGGACCACTTGGAAGGCATCGGCTATAGCACACGATAATATGAGAATTGGGCAGAATTTTAGATTTTTAGCCGTAAAATGCAAAACATGAGGACAGGTCATGGCGGGGTGGTGGCTAAGGTTCCTTAGGTCGTATTGATAGACCTAAAAAACATTAGGCGATCCGGCTCCGTAGGGCCCAACCCATTGGGAAGACGTGGGCTATAGCACACTAAAATATGGGAATCGGGCGGAATTCTAGTTTTTTGGCCGAAAATCGCAAAAAATGAGGAACAATCATGACGGGGAGGTGACTATGGTTCCTTAGGTCGTATTCGATGGAACGGAAAAATCTTAGGCGATCGGGGTCAGGGGGTCCCAGGACGAGTTGGAAGGTGTGGGCTATAGCATATGAAAATATGGGAATCGGGAGAAATTCTAGTTTTTTGGCCAAAAAATTCAAAAAATGAGGAACGATCATGGCGGGGCAGTGACTATGGTTTCTTAGGTCGTATCATGTCCCGAAAACTTTTTAGGCGATCCGAGTTCGGGGGGTCAGGCCCACTCGGAAGGAGTGCGCTATAGCATACGAAAATGTGGGAATCACGCGTAATTCTAGTGTTTTGGCCGAAAACGCAAAAAATGAGGGACGATTATGGATGGGCGGTGACTATGGTTCCTTAGGTCATATTTGATGGCCCGTAAAAATTTTAGGCGATCGGGGTTCGGGGGGCCCGGGAACACTCGGAAGGCGTGGGCTATAAAACACGAAAATATGAGAATCGCGCAGAATTCTAGTTTTTTGGCCGAAAAACGCAAAAATGAGGAACGATCATGGCGGGGGGTTGACTATGGTTCCTTAGGTCGTATTTGATGGCCTAGAAAAATTTTAGGAGATCGGGGTTCATAGGTCCCGGGACCACTTGGAAGGCGTGGGCTATAGCGCACGAAAATATGGGAATCGGGCGATATTCTAGTTTTTTGGTCGTAAAATGCAAAAAAATGAGGAACAATCATGGCAGGGCAGTGACTATGGTTCCTTAGGTTGTATTTGATGCCCCGGAAACGTTTTAGGCGATCGGACTCTGGGGGTCCCGGGACTACTTGGAAGGCGTAGGCTATAGCACACGAAAATATGGGAATCAGGCTAAATTCTAGGTTTTTGGCCATAAAACGCAAAAACAACAAGGAACGGTCATGGCAGGGCGGTGACTATGGTTCTTTAGGTCGTATTTGATGGCTCGGAAAAATTTTAGGCTATCCTAGTCCGGGGGGGACGGCCCACTTGGAAGGCATGGGCTATAGCACACGAAAATATAGGAATCAGGCGGAATTCTAGTTTTTTGGCCGTAAAATGCAAAAAATGAGGAACGATCATGGCGGGGCGGTGACTACAGTTCCTTAGATCGTATTTGATGGCCCGGAAAAATTTTAGGCGATCGGGGTCCGGGAGTCCCGGGACCACTTGGAAGGCGTGGGCTATAGTTCACGAAAAAATGGGAAACGGGCGGAATTCTAGTTTTTTTCCCCAAAAATGCAAAAAATGAGGAACGATCATGGAGGGGCAGTGACTATGGTTCCTTAGGTCATATTTGATTCCATGAAAAAATGTTAGGCGATCCGAGTCCGGAGGGCCCGACCCACTCGGAAGACGTGGGCTATTGCACACGAAAATATGGGAATCGTGCGGAATTCTAGATATTTGGCCGAAAAACCCAAAAATGAGGATCAATCATGGCAGGGCGGTGACTATGGTTAATTAGGTCATATTTGATGGCCCGAAAAAATTTTAGGCGATCCGAGTCCGGTGGGATGGCCCACTTGGAAGGCGTGGGCTATAGAACACGAAAATATGGGAATCGGGCGGAATACTAATTTTTTGGCCGTAAAATGCAAAAAATGAGGAACGATCATGGCGGGGCGAGGACTATGGATCCTTAGGTCATATTTGATGGCCCAGAAAAGTTTTAGGCGATCGGGGTCCGGGAGTCCCGGGACCACTTGGAAGGCGTGGGCTATAGCACACGAAAATATGGAAATCGGGAAAAATTTTAGTTTTTTGGCCGTAAAATGCAAAAAATGGCGACATGTCATGGCGTGGTGGTGACTATGGATCCTTTGGTTGTATTTGATGGCACGCAAAAATATTGGGCGATCCGGCTCCGTGGGGCCCTACCCATTGGGAAGGCGTGGGCTATAGCACACGAAAATATGGGAATCGGTGCGGAATTTTAAGTTTTTGGCCGAAAAACGCAAAAAATGAGGAACGATTATGGCGGGGGTTGACTATGGTTCCTTAGGTCGTATTTGATGGCAGAGAAAATTTTTAGGAGATCAGGGTTCATGGGTCTGGGGACCACTTGGAAGGCGTGGGCTATAGCGCACGAAAATATGGGAATCGGGCGATATTCTAGTCTTTTGGTCGTAAAATGCAAAAAATGAGGAACAATCATGGCGAAGCGGTGACTATGGTTCCTTAGGTCGTATTTGATGGCCCGGAAAAGTTTTAGGCGATCGGGGTCCGGGGGTCCCGGGACCACTTGGAAGGCGTGGGCTATAGCACACGAATATATGGGAATCGGGCGGAATTCTAGGTTTTTGGCCGTAAAACGCAAAAACAACGAGGAACGGTCATGGCAGGGCGGTGACTATGATTCTTTAGGTCGTATCTGAAGGCCCGAATTTTTTTTAGGCGATCCTAGTCCGGGGGGCACGGCCCACTTGGAAGGCATGGGCTATCAGTTGTATTTGATGCCCCGCAAAAATTTTAGGCGATCCGAGTCCGGGGGGCTCGTCCCACTCAGAAGGCGTGGGCTATTGCACACGAAAATATGGGAATCAGGCGGAATTCTAGATTTTTGGATGAAAAACCCAAAAAATGAGGAACGATCATGGCGGGGCGGTGACTATGGTTCCTTAGGTCGTATTTGATTGCCCGAAAAACTTTTAGGCGATCCGGCTCTGTGGGACCCTACCCATTGGGAAGGAGTGGGCTAGCACACGAAAATATGGGAATCGGGCGCAATACTAGTTTTTTGGCCGAAAAACGCCAACAATGAGGAACGATCATGGCGGGGAGGTGACTATGGTTCCTTAGGTCGTATATAATGGCGCGTAAAATTTTAGGCGATCGGGGTCCGGGGGTTGCGGGACCAGTTGGAAGGCATGGGCTATAGCACACGAAAATATGGGAATGGGGCGGAATTCTAGTTTTTTGGCCGAAAAATGCAAAAAATGAGGAACAATCATGGCGGGGCAGTGACTATGGTTCCTTAGGTCGTATTTGATGGAACAGAAAAATTTTAGGCGATCGGGGTCAGGGGGTCCCGGGACCAGTTGGAAGGCGTGGGCTATAGCACACGAAAATATGGGAATCGGGTGAAATTCTAGTTTTTTGGCCAAAAAAATCAAAAAATGAGGAACGATCATGGCGGGGCGGTGACTATGGTTTCTTGGGTCGTATTTGATAGTCCTGAAAAATTTTAGGCGATCGGGGTCCGGAGGACCAGGTCCACTCGGAAGGAGTGGGCTATAGCACACGAAAATATGGTAATCGCACGAAATTCTAGTTTTTTGGCCGAAAAATGAAAAAAATGAGGAACGATCATGGAGGGGAGGTGACAATGGTTCCTTAGGTCGTATTTAATGGCCCGGAAAAATTTTAGACGTTCCGAGTCCAGGGGGCCCGGCCCACCCCACTCGGAAGGTGTGGGCTATAGCACACGAAAATATGGTAATCGGATGGAATTCTAGTTTTTTCGCTGAAAAACGCAAACAACTAGGAAAGTTCATGGCGAGGCGGTGACTATACTTCCTTAGGTCGTATTTGATGGCCCGAAAGAATTTAGGCGATCCGGCTCCGGGGAACCCTACCCATTGGGAAGGCGTGGGCTATTATAGCATACGAAAATATGTGAATCGGGCGGAATTCTCGTTTTTTGGCCGAAAAATGCAAAACATGAGGAACGATCATGGCGGGGCAGTGACTATTGTTCCTTAGGTCGTATTTGATGGCCCGGAAAATTTTAGGCGATCGGGGTCCGGGGTTCCCGGGACCACTTGGAAAGCGTGGGTATAGCACACGAAAATATGAGAATCGGGCGGAATTCTAGTTTTTTGGCTGAAAAATGCAAAATATGAGGAACGATCATGGCGGGGCGGTGATTATGGTTTCTTAGGTCATATTTGATGGCCCGAAAAATTTTAGGCAATCGGGGTCCGGGGGTCCCGGGACCACTTTGAAGGCGTGGGTTATAGCACACGAAAATATGGGAATCGGGCGGAATTCTAATTTTTTGTCCGAAAAACGCAAAAAGTGAGGAACGATCATGGCGTGGCGGTGACTATGCTTCCTTAGGTCATATTTAATAACCCGAAACAATTTTAGACGTTCCGAGTCTAGGGGGGCCCGGCACACTCGGAAGGTGTGGGCTATAGCACACGAAAATATGTGAATCGGGCGGAATTCTAGTTTTTTCGCTGAAAAGCGCAAACAACTAGGAACGATCATTGTAGGGTGGTGACTATGGTTCCTTAGGTCGTATTTGATGGGCCAGAAAAATTTTAGGCGATCCGGCTCTGGGGGGCCTTACCCATTGGGAAGGCGTGGGCTATTATAGCATACGAAAATATGGGAATCGTGCGGAATTCTAGTTTTTTGGCCGAAAAATGCAAAATATGAGGAACGATCATAGCAGGGCGATGACTATGATTTCTTAGGTTATATTTGAAGGCCCGGAAAAATTTTAGGCGATCGGGGTCCGGGGGTCCCGGGACCCTTTTTAAGGCGTGGGCTATAGCACACGAAAATATGGGAATTGGGCGGAATTCTAATTTTTTGGCCAAAAAACGCAGAAAGTGAGGAACGATCATTGCGGGGCGGTGACTATGCTTCCTTAGGTCATATTTAATGGCCCGAAAAAATTTTAGACGTTCCGAGTCCGGGGGGCCCGGCCCACTCGGAACTAAGGTACCATAGTCACTGCCCCTCCATGATCGTTCCTCATTTTTTGCGTTTTGCGGCCAAAAAACTAGAATTTCGCCCGTTACCCATATTTTCGTGTGCTATAGCCCACGCCTTCCAAGTGGGCCGTGCACTCCGGACTCGGATCGCCTAAAAATTTTCCTGGTCATCAAATACGACCTAAAGAACCATAGTCACCGCCCTGCCATGACCGTTCCTATTTTTTTGCATTTTACGGCCAAAAACCTAGAATTCCGCCCGATTCCCATATTTTCGTGTGCTATAGACCACGCCTTCCAAGTGGTACCGTAACCCTTAGACCCCGATCGCCTAAAAATTTTCCAGGCCATCAAATACGACCTAAGGAACCATAGTCACCGCCCCGCCATGATCGTTTCTCATTTTTTGCATTTTACGGCAAAAAAACTAGAATTCTACCCGATTCCAATATTTTCGTGTGCAATAGCCCACGCCTTCCGAGTGGGCCGGGGTCCCCGGACTCGGATCGCCTAAAATTATTTTTGGCTATCAAATACAACATAAGAAACCATAGTCACCGCCCCGCCATGATCGTTCCTCATTCTTTTGCATTTTTCGGCGTAAAAACTAGAATTCTGCCTGATTCCCATATTTTCGTGTGCTATAGCCCACGCCTTCCGAGTGGTCCCGGGCCCCCCGGACCCCAATCGCCTAAAATTTTTCTGATGCATCAAATATGACCTAAGGAACCATAGTCACCGCCCCGCCATGATCGTTCCTCTTTTTTTGCATTTTACAGCCAAAAAACTAGAATTCTGCTCGATTTTCATATTTTTGTGTGCTATAGCCCACGCCTTCCAAGTGATCCCGGGACCCGTGAACCCCGATAGCCTAAAATTTTTTCGGGCCATCAAATACGACCTAAGGAACCATAGTCACCGCCCTACCATGAACATTCCTCATTTTTTGTGTTTTTCGGCCAAAATACTAGAATTTTACCCGATTCCCGTATTTTCATTTGCAATAGCCCACGCTTTCCGAGTGGGCCAGGCCCCCGGACTCGGATCGACTAAAATTATTTCAGGCCATCAAATACGACCTAAGGAACCATAGTCACCACTTCGCCATGATCGTTCCTCATTCTTTTGCATTTTTCGGCATAAAAATTATAACTCCACCCGATTCCCATATATTCATGTGCTATAGCCCACGCCTTCCGAGGGGGCCGAGCCCCCCAGACTTGGATCGCCTAAAAAATTTTTGGGCGATCAAATACGACCTAAGGAACCATAGTCACTGCCCCGCCATGATCGTTCCTCATTTTTTGCATTTTTCGGCCTAAAAACTAGAATTCCGCCCGATTCCCATATTTTCATGTGCTAGAGCCCACACCTTCCAAGTGGTCCCGGGACCCCCGAACCCCGATCTCCAAAACATTTTCCAGGACATCAAATACAACCTAAGGAACCATAGTCACCTCCCCACAATGATCGTTCCTCATTTTTTTGTGTTTTTCGGCAAAAAAAATAGAATTCTGCGCGATTCCCATATTTTCGTGTGCTATAGCCCACGCCTTCCGAGTTGGCCTGGCCCCCCGAACTCGGATAGCCTAAAATTTGTTCAGGCCATCAGATACGACCTAAGAAACCATAGTCACTGCACCGCCATGATCGTTCCTCATTTATTGCTTTTTTCGGCCAAAATAGTAGAATTCTACTCGATTCCCCTATTTTCGTATGCCATAACCCACGCCTTCCGAGTGGGCCGAGCCCCCCGGACTTGGATCGCCTAAAAAACATTTGGGCCTTCAAATACAATCTAAGGAACCATAGTCACTGCCCTGCCATGATAGTTCCTCATTTTTTGCGTTTTTCAGCCAAAAAACTAGAATTCCGCCCGATGGGAAGGGCCCCACGGAGCCGGATCGCCTAAAATTTTTCCGAGCAATCAAATATGACCTAAGGAACCATAGTCACCACCCCGTCATGACCATTCCTCATTTTTTGCATTTTACATCTAAAAAACTAGAATTTCGCCCGATTCCCATATTTTCGTGTGCTATAGCACATGCCTTCCGAGTGATCCCGGGACTCCCGGACCCCGATCGCCTAAAAATATTCTGGGCAATCAAATACGACCTAAGGAACCATAGTCACTGCCCCGCCATGATCGTTCCTTAGTTTTTGCATTTTACGGCCAAAAAACTAGTATTACGCCTGATTCCCAAATCGTGTAAAATTTTTTCGGGCCATCAAATACGACCTAAGGAACCATAGTCACCGCTCTGCTATGAACGTTCATCATTTTTTGTGTTATTCGGCTAATAAACTAGAATTCCGCGTGATTCCCATATTATTGTGTGTTGTAGCCCATGCCTTCCGAGTGGGCCAGGCCCCTCGGACTGTGATCGCCTAAAAAAATTTCGGTCCATCAAATACGACCTAAGGAACCATAGTCACCGCCCCGCCATGATCGTTCCTCATTTTTTGCATTTTTCGGCCAAAAAACTAGAATTCCGCCCGATTCCCATATTTTCGTGTGCTATACCCACACCTTCCAAGTGGTCCCGGGAACCCCGGACCCTGATCGCCTAAAATTTTCCGGGCCATCAAATACGACTTAAGGAACCATAGTCACCGCCCCGCCATGATTGTTTCTCATTTTTTGCATTTTTCGGCCAAAAAACTTGAATTCCGCCCGATTCCCATATTTTTGTGTGCTATAGCCCACGCTTTCCGAGTGACTCGGGCCCCCCGGACTCGGATCGCCTAAAACTTTTTCGGGCCATCAAATACTACCTAAGGAACCATAGTCACCGCCCCGCCATGATCGTTCCTCATTTTTTGCATTTTTCGGCCAAAAAACTAGAATTTCGCCCGATTCCCATATTTTTGCGTGCTATAGCCCACGCTTTCCGAGTGACTCGGGCACCCCGGACTCGGATCGCCTAAAAGTTTTTCGGGCCATCAAATACGACCTAAGGAACATTAGTCACCACCCTGCCATTATCGTTCCTTATATTTTGCATTTTTCGGCCAAAAAACTAGAATTTCGCCCGATTCCCATATTTTCGTGTACTATAGCCCACGCCTTCCAAGTGGTCCCGGGACCCCCAGACCCCGGATCACCTAAAATTTTTCCGGGCCATCAAATATGACCTAAGGAACCATAGTCACCGTCCCGCCATGATCATTCCTCATTTTTTTGCGTTTTTTGGCCAAAAAACTAGAATTCCGCGCAATTCCCATATTTTCGTGTGCTACAGCCCATGCCTCCGAGTGGGCCGGGCCCCCCGGACTCGGATCGCCTAAAAAGTTTTCGGGCCATTAAATACGACCTAAGGAACCATAGTCACCGCCCCGCCATGATCGTTCCTCATTTGTTGCATTTTTTGGCCTAAAAACTAGAATTCCGATTCCCATATTTTCGTGTGATATAGCCCACGCCTTCCAAGGGGTCCCGGGACCCCCGGACCCCGGATCGCCTAAATTTATCCGGGCTATTAAATACGACTTAAGGAACCATAGTCACCGCCCTGCCATGATCGTTCCTCATTTTTGCGTTTTTGGGCCAAAAACTAGAATTTCGCCCGATTCCCATATTTTTGCGTGCTATAGCCCACGCTTTCCGAGTGGGCCCCAGCCCCCCGGACACGAATCGCCTAAAATTTTTTCGGGCAGTCAAATACTACCTAAGGAACCATAGTCACCGCCCCGCCATGATCGTTCCTCATTTTTTGCATTTTACAGCCAAAAAACTAGAATTCCGCTCGATTTCCATATTTTCGTGTGCTATAGCCCACGCCTTCCAAGTGATCCCGGGACCTGCGAACCCCGATAGCCTAAAATTTTTCCGGGCCATCAAATACGACCTAAGGAACCATAGTCACCGCCCTACCATGAACATTCCTCATTTTTTGTGTTTTTCGGCCAAAATGCTAGAATTTCGCCCGATTCCCGTATTTTCGTTTGCAATAGCCCACGCTTTCCGAGTGGGCCGGGCCCCCAGACTCGGATCGCCTAAAATTATTTCGGGCCATCAAATACGACCTAAGGAACCATTGTCACCACGTCGCCATGATCGTTCCTCATTCTTTTGAATTTTTCGGCATAAAAACTATAACTCCACCCGATTCCCATATATTCGTGTGCAACAGCCCACGCCTTCCGAGGGGGCCGAGCCCCTCAGACTTGGATCGCCTAAAAAATTTTCGGGCCATAAAATACGACCAAAGGAACCATAGTCACTGCCCTGCCATGATCGTTCCTCATTTTTTGCATTTTTCGGCCTAAAAACTAGAATTCCGCCCGATTCCCATATTTTCATGTGCTAGAGCCCACACCTTCCAAGTGGTCCCGGGACCCCCGAACCCCGATCTCCAAAACATTTTCCAGGACATCAAATACAACCTAAGGAACCATAGTCACCTCCCCACAATGATCGTTCCTCATTTTTTGTGTTTTTTGGCAAAAAAACTAGAATTCTGCGCGATTCCCATATTTTCGTGTGTTACAGCCCACGCCTCCGAGTGGGCCGGGCCCCCAGGATTCGGATCGCCTAAAACATTTTCGGGCCATTAAATACGACCTAAGGAACCATATTCACCACCCCGCCATGATCGTTTCTCATTTGTTGCATTTTTTGGCCTAAAAACTAGAATTCCGATTCCCATATTTTCGTGTGATATAGCCCACGCCTTTCAAGTGGTCCCGGGACCCCCGGACCCCGGATCGCCTAAATTTATCCGGGCCATTAAATACGACTTAAGGAACCATAGTCACCGCCCCGCCATGATCATTCATCTTTTTTTGCGTTTTTCGGCCAAAAAACTAGAATTCCGCCCGATTCCCATATTTTTGCATGCTATAGCCCACGCCTTCCTAGTGAGTCGGGGCCCCCGGACTCGGATCGCCTAAAATTTTTTTGGGCCATTAAATACGACCTAAGGAACCTTAGTCACTGCCCCGCCATGATCGTTTCTTATATTTTGCATTTTTCGGCCAAAAAACTAGAATTTCGCCCGATTCCCATATTTTCGTGTGCTATAGCCCACGCCTTCCAAGTGGTCCCGGGACCCCCAGACCCCGGATCACCTAAAAAATTTTCGGGCCATCAAATATGACCTAAGGGACCATAGTCACCGAACCGCCTTGATCGTTCCTCATTTTTTGCGTTTTTCGGCCAAAAAACTAGAATTCCGCGCAATTCCCATATTTTCGTGTGCTACAGCCCACGCCTCCGAGTGGGCCGGGCCCCCCGAAATCGGATCGCCTAAAAATTTTCCGGGCGATTACTTACGACCTAAGGAACCATAGTCACCGCCCCGCCATGATCGTTCCTCTTTTTTTGCATTTTTCTTCCAAAAAACTAGAATTCCGCGCAATTCCCATATTTTCGTGTGCTACAGCCCACGCCTTCGAGTGGGCCGGGCCCCCGGACTCGGATCGCCTAAATTTATCCGGGCCATCAAATACGACCTAAGTAACCATAGTCACCGCCCCGCCATGATCGTTCCTTATTGTTTGCGTTTTTTGGCCAAAAGGCGTGGGCTATAGCACGCAAAAATATGGGAATCGGGCAGAATTATATTTTTTTGACCTAAAAACGCAAAAATGAGGAACGATCATGGCGGGGTGGTAACTATGGTTCGTTATGTCGTATTGGATGCCCTGTAAACTTTTTAGGCGATCGGGGTCCGGGGGGCCCAGGACCACTTGGAAGGCGTGCACACAAAAATATGGGAATCGGGCAAAATTCTAGTTTTTTGGCCGTAAAACGCAGAAAATGAGGAATGGACATGGCAGGGCGGTGACTATGGTTCTCTAGGTTGTATTTGATGGCCCGGAAAAATTTTAGGCGATCCGGTTCCGGGGAGCCCTACCCACTAGGAAGGCGTGGGCTATAGCACACGAAAATATGGGAAACGGGCGGAATTCTAGTTGTTTGGCTGAAAAACGCAAAAAATTAGGAACGATCATGGCGGGGCGGTGACTATGGTTCCTTAGGTTGTATTTGATGTCCCTAAAAAATTGTAGGAGATCGGGGTCCAGGGTTCCCGAGACCACTTGGAAGACGCGGGCAATAACACACGAAAATATGGGAATCAGGCAAAATTCTAGTTTTTTGGCCGTAAAACGCAGAAAATGAGGAATGGACATGGCAGGGCGGTGACTATGGTTCTCTAGGTTGTATTTGATGGCCCGGAAAAATTTTAGGCGATCCGGTTCCGGGGAGCCCTACCCACTAGGAAGGCGTGGGCTATAGCACACGAAAATATGGGAAACGGGCGGAATTCTATTTTTTTGGCCGAAAAATGCAAATATGAAGAACGATCATGTCGGGGCGGTGACTATGGTTCCTTAGGTCTTATTTGATGGGCCGAAAAATTTTTAGGCGATCCGGTTTCGGGGGGCCCTTCCCACTAGGAAGGCGTGGGCTATAGCACACGAAAATATGGGAATCGGGCGGAATTCTATTTTTTTGGCCGAAAAACACAAAAATGAGGAACGATCATGGTGGGGCGGTGACTATGGTTCGTTATTTTGTATTGGATGCCCCAAAAAACTTTTAGGCGATCGGGGTCCGGGGGTCCCGGGACAACTTGGAAGGCGTGGGATATAGCACACGAAAATATGGGAATCAGGCGAAATTCTAGTTTTTTGGCCGTAAAACGCAAACAATGTGGAAAGGTCTTAGCGAGGCGATGACTATAGGTTCTTAGGTCTTATTTGATGGGCCGAAAATTTTTTAGGCGATCCGAGACCGGGGGGCTCGGCCCACTAGGAAGGCGTGGGCTATAGCACACGAAAATATGGGAATCAGGCGAAATTCTAGTTGTTTGGCCGAAAAACGCAAAAAATGAGGAACGATCACGGCGGGGCGGTGACTATGGTTCTTCAGGTGGTATTTGATGGCCCGGAAATATTTTAGGAGATCGGGGTCCTGGGGTCCCTGGACCTCTTGGATGACGCGGGCAATAACACACAAAAATATGGGAATCGGGCGAAAGTCTACTTTTTTGGCGAAAAAATGCAAAAACTGAGGAATGAACATGGCAGGGTGGTGACTATGGTTCCTTAGGTCGTATTTGATGGCCCATAAAAATTTTAGGACATCGGGGATCAAGGGTCCCAGGACCACTTGGATGACGCAGGCAATAGCACGCGAAAATATGGGAATCGGGCGAAAGTCTAGTTTTTTGCCGAAAAATGCAAAATATTAGGAATTATCATGGCGGGGCAGTGACTATGGTTCCTTAGGTTGTATTTAATAGCCCAAAATAATTTTAGGCGATCCGAGTCCGGGGGTTCCGGCCCACTCGGAAGCCGTTGGCTATATCACATGAAAATATGGGAATCGGGCGAAATTCTAGTTTGTTTGGCCGAAAAACACAAAAAATGAGGAAGAATCATGGTAGGGCAGTGACTATGGTTCCTTATGTCATATTTGATGGCCTAGAAAAATTTTAGGCGATCGGGGTCCGGGGGTCCCGGGACCACTTGGAAGGCGTGGGCTACCACACGAAAATATGGGAATCGGGCGGAATTTTAGTTTTTTGGCCGAAAAACACAAAAATTGAGGAACGATCATGGCAGGGCGGTGACTATGGTTCCTTAAGTCATATTTGATGGACCGAAAAAATTCTAGGCGATTGTGGTCCGGTGGTTCCGGGACCACTTGGAAGGCATGGGCTACCACACGAAAATATGGGAATCGGGCAGAATTTTAGTTTTTTGGCCGGAAACCACAAAAAATGAGGAACGATCATGGAGGGGCGGTGACCATGGTTCCTTAGGTCGTATTTGATGGCCTGCAAAAATTTTAAGCGATCAGGGTCTGGGGGGACCACTTGGAAGGCATGGGCTATAGTACACGAAAATATGGGAATCGGGCGGTATTCTAGTTTTTTGGCCGTAAAATGCAAAAAATGACGAAAGGTCATGGCAGAGCGGTGACTATGGTTCCTTGGGTCGTATTTGATGGCCTGGAAAAATTTTAGGCGATCCGACTCCGGGGGGCACTATCCACTAGGAAGGCGTGGGCTATAGCACACGAAAATATGGGAATCACGCGATATTCTAGTTTTTTTGCCAAAAAACGCAAAAAATGAGGAACGATCACGGCGGGGCGGTGACTATGGTTCCTTAGGTCGCATTTGATGGCCCGGAAAAAATTTAGGACATCGGGGTCTAGGGGTCCCGAGACCTCTTGGATGATGCGGGCAATAACACACAAAAATATGGGAATCGGGCGAAAGTCTAGTTTTTTGGCGAAAAAATGCAAAAAATGAGAAATGAATATGGCGGGGCGGTGAATATGGTTCCTTAGGTCGTATTTGATGGCCCAGAAAAATTTTAGGACATCGTGGTTCAGGGGTCCCGGGACCACTTGGATGACGCAGGTAATAGCACACGAAAATATGGGAATCAGGCGAAAGTCTAATTTTTTGCCGAAAAATGCAAAAAATGAGGAACTATCATGGCGGGGCGGTGACTATTGTTCCTTAGGTTATATTTAATAGCCTGGAATAATTTTAGGCGATCCGAGTCCGGGGGTTCCGGCCCACTCGGAAGGCGTTGGCTATAGCACATGAAAATATGGGAATCGGGCGAAATTCTAGTTTGTTTGGCCGAAAAAAACAAAAAATGAGGAAGAATCATGGTAGGGCGGTGACTATGGTTACTTATGTCATATTTGATGGCCCAGAAAATTTTTAGGCGATCGGGGTCCGGGGCTCCCGGGACCACTTAGAAGGCGTGGGTTACCACACGAAAATATGGGAATCCGGCGGAATTTTAGTTTTTTGGCCGAAAAACGCAAAAATTGAGGAACGATCATGGCGGGGCGGTGACTATGGTTCCTTAGGTCATATTTGATGGCCCGGAAAAATTTTAGGCGATCGGGGTCCGGGGGTCCCGGGATCACTTGGAAGGCATGGGCTATTATAGCACATGAAAATATGGGAACCGGGCGGAATTCTAATTTTTTGGCCGTAATGTGCCAACAATGAGGAAAGGTCATGGCGGGGCGGTGAAGATGGTTCCTTAGGTCGTATTTGTTGGCCTGGAAAAATTTTAGGCGATCCGTTTCCGGGGGGCTCTATCCACAGGGAAGGCGTGGGCTATAACACACGAAAATACGGGAATCACGTGATATTCTAGTTTTTTGGCCGAAAAATGCAAAAACTGAGGAACGATCATGGTGGGGCAGTGACTATGGTTCCTTAGGTCGTATTTGATGGCCCTAAAAAATTTTAGGAGATCGGGGTTCAGGGGTCCCGGGACCACTTGGATGACGCGGGCAATAGCACACGAAAATATGGGAATCGGGCGAAAGTCTAGTTTTTTGGCGAAAAAATGCAAAAAATGAGGAATGATCATGGCGGGGCGGTGACTATGGTTCCTTAGGTTGTATTTAATGGCCAGAAAAAATTTTAGGCGATCAAGGTCCGGGGGTCCCGGGACAACTTGGAAGGCCTGGGCTATAGCACACGAAAATATGGGAATCGGGCGGAATACTAGTTTTTTGGCCGTAAAATGCAAAAAATAAGGAAAGGTCATGGCGGGGTGGTGACTATGGTTCCTTAGGTCATATTTGATGGCCTGGAAAATTTTTAGGCGATCCGGCTCCGGGGGGCACTATCCACTAGGAAGGTGTGGGCTATAGCACACGAAAATATGGGAATCACGCGATATTCAAGTTCTTTGGCCGAAAAACACAAAAAATGAGGAACGATCACGGCGGGGCGGTGACTATGGTTCCTTAGGTAGTATTTGATGGCCCGGAAAATTTTTAGGAGATCGGGGTCCAGGGGTCCCGGGACAACTTGGATGACGCGGGCAATAACACACAAAAATTTGGGAATCGGGCAGAATTCTAGTTTTTTGGCCGTAAAATGCAAAAAATGAGCAACGATCATGGCGGGGCGGTGACTATGGTTCCTTAGGTCGTATTCGATTGCCCCGAAAAATTTTAGGCGATCGGGGTCGGGGGGTCCCGGGGTCCCGGGTCCACTTGGAAGGCGTGGGCTAGCACACAAAAATATGGGAATCTGGTGGAATTCTAGTTTTTTGGCCGTAAAACCCAAAACAACGAGGAACCGTCATGGCAGGGCGGTGACTATGGTTCTTTAGGTCGTATTTGATGGCCTGGAAAAATTTTAGGCGATCCGGCTCCGGGGGTCCCTAGCCATTGGGAAGGCATGGGCTATTTAGCAAACAAAATATGGTAAAGAGGCGAAATTCTAGTGTTTTGGCCAAAAAACTTAAAAAATGAGGAACGATCACGGCGTGGTGGTGACTATGGTTCCTTAGGACATACTGGATGCCCCGAAAATTTTTTAGGAGATCGGGGTCCGAAGGTCCCGGGACCACTTGGAAGGCACGGGCTATAACACACGAAAATATGAGAATCGGGCGGAATTCTAGTTTTTTGGCCGTAAAATGCAAAAAATGAGGAACGATCAGGGCGGGGCGATGCTTATGGTTCCTTAGATCGTATGTGATGGCCCGGACAAAGTTTAGGCGATCGGGGTCCCGGGACCACTTGGAAAGCGTGTGCTATAGCACATGAAAATATGGGAAATCAGGCGAAATTCTAGTGTTTTGGCCGTAAAACGCAAAAAAACAAAGAACGGTCATGGCAGGGTGGTGACTATGGTTCTATAGGTCGTATTTGATATCCCGAAAAAATTTTAGGCGATCCGGTACCGGGGGCCCCTACCCACTAGGAAGGCGTGAGATAGCACACGAAAATATGGGAATCGGGCAGAATTCTATGTTTTTGGCCGAAAAATACAAAAATGAGGAACGATCATGGCGCGGAGGTGACTATGGTTCCTTATGTCGTATTGGATGCCTCGGAAAAGTTTTAGGCGATCGGGGTCCGGGGGTCCAGGGACCAGTTGGAAGGCGCGGGCTATAGCACCCGAAAATATGGGAATCAGGCGGAATTCTAGTTTTTTTGCCGTAAAACCCAAAACATGAGGAACGATCATGGCGGGGCGGTGACTATGGTTCCTTAGGTCATATTTGATGGCCCGAAAAAATTTTAGGCGATCGGGGTCAGGGGGTCTCGGGACCACTTGGAAGGCGCGGGCTATAGCACACGCAAATATGGGAATCGGGCGGAATTCTAGTTTTTTTGCCATAAAATGCAAACAATGAGGAACGATCTTGGCGGCGGTGACTATGGTTCCTTAGGTCATATTTGATGGTCTCGAAAAGTTTTAGGCTATCGGGATCCGGGGGTCCCGGGACCACATGGAAGGCGTGGGTTATAGCACACAAAAATATGGGAATCGGGCGAAATTCTAGTTTTTTGGCTGTAAAACGCAAACAATGTGGAAAGGTCTTGGTGGGGCGATGACTATGGTTCCTTAGGTCTTATTTGATGGCACAAATGAATTTTAGGCGATCCGAGTCCGGGGGGCCTGGCCCACTCGGAAGGCGTGGGCTATAGCACACGAAAATATGGGAATCGGGCGGAATTCTAGTTTTTTGGCCGAAAAATGCAAAATATGAGGAACGATCATGGCGAGGAGGTGACTATGGTTCCCTATGTCATATTTGATGGTCCGGAAAAATTTTAGGCTATGCAAGTCCGGGGGGGCCGGCCCACTCGGAAGGCGTGGGCTATAGCAGGCGAAAATATGGGAATCATGTGGAATTCTAGTTTTTTTCCGAAAAAATGCAAAACATGAGGAACGATCATGGCGGGGCGGTGACTATGGTTCCTTAGGTCGTATTTGATGGCCAGGAAAAATTTTAGGCGATCAGGGTCCGGAGGTCCCGGGACCAGTTAGAAGGCGTGGGATGTAGCACACAAAAATATGGGAATCGGGCAGAATTCTAGTTTTTTGGTCGTAAAATGCAAAAAATGAGGAAAGGTCATGGCAAGGCGGTGACTATGGTTCCTTAGGTCGTATTTGATGGCCTGGGAAAATTTTAGGTGATCCGGCAACGGGGGGCCCTACCCACTGGGAAGGGGTGGGCTATATCACACGCAAATATGGGAATCAGGCAAAATTCTAGTTTTTTGGCCAAAAAACGCAAAAAATAAGGAACGATCATTGTAGGGTGGTGACTATGGCTCTTTAGGTCATATTTTCTGGCCCTAAAAAATTTTAGGCGATCGGGGTCCGAGGGTCCGGGGACCACTTGGAAGGCGTGGGCTATAGCACACGAAAATATGGGAATCGCATGAAATTCTAGGTTTTTGGCCGTAAAATGCCAAAAATGAGGAAAGGTCAAGGCGGGGCGGTGTCTATGGTTCCTTAGGTCATATTTTATGGCCCGGAAAAATTTTAGGCGATCGGGGTCTGGGGTTCTTGGGACCACTTGGAATGCGTGGGCTATAGCACACGAAAATATGGGAATCGGGCAGAATTCTAGTTTTCTGGCCGTAAAAGGCAAATAATTAGGAATGATCATGGCGGGGCGGTGACTATTGTTCCTTAGGACATATTTGATGGTCCGGACAAATTTTAGGCTATCGGGGTCCGGGGGTCCCAGGACCACATGGAAGGCATGGGCTATAGCACACGAAAATATGGGAATCGGGCGAAATTCTAGTTTTTTGGACCTAAAATGCAAACAATGTGGGAAGGTCTTGGTGGGGCGATCACTATGGTTCCTAAGGTCTTATTTGATGGCCCGAAAAAATTTAGGCGATCCGAGTCCGGGGGGCCTGGCCCACTCGGAAGGCGTGGGCTATAGAACACGAAAATATGGGAATCGAGCAGAATTCTAGTTTTTTGGCCGAAAAACACAAAATATGAGGAACGATCATGGCGGGGCGGTGACTATGGTTCCCTATGTCGTATTGGATGCCCCGGAAAACTTTTAGGTGATCGGGGTCTGGGGGTCCCGAGACCACTTGGAAGGCGTGGGCTATAGCGCACAAAAATATAGGAAACGGGCGAAATTCTAGTTGTTAGGCCGAAAAATGCAAACAATTAGGAACGATCATGGTGCGGCGGTGACTATGGTTCCTTATGTCGTATTGGATGCCCCGGAAAAATTTTAGGCGATTGGGGTCCGGGGGTCCCGGGACCACTTGGAAGGCGCGGGCTATAGCACACGAAAATATGAGAATCGGGCGGAATTCTAGTTTTTTGGCCGTAAAATTCAAAAAATGAGGAACGATCATGGCGGGGCGGTGACTATGGTTCCTTAGGTTGTATGTGATGGCCCGGACAAAGTTTAGGCGATCGGGGTCCGGGGGTCCCGGGACCACTTGGAAGGCGCGGGCTATAGCACACGAAAATATGAGAATCGGGCGGAATTCTAGTTTTTTGGCCGTAAAATTCAAAAAATGAGGAACGATCATGGTGCGGCGGTGACTATGGTTCCTTATGTCGTATTGGTTGCCCCGGAAAATTTTTAGGCGATTGGGGTCCGGGGGTCCCGGGACCACTTGGAAGGCGCGGGCTATAGCACACGAAAATATGAGAATCGGGCGGAATTCTAGTTTTTTGGCCGTAAAATTCAAAAAATGAGGAACGATCATGGCGGGGCGGTGACTATGGTTCCTTAGGTCGTATGTGATGGCCCGGACAAAGTTTAGGCGATCGGGGTCCGGGGGTCCCGGGACCACTTGGAAGGCGTGTGCTATAGCACACGAAAATATTGGAAATCAGGCGAAATTCTAGTGTTTTAGCCGTAAAACGCAAAAAACAAAGATCGGTCATGGCAGGGCGGTGACTATGGTTCTATAGGTCGTATTTGATGTCTTGGAAAAATTTTAGGCGATCCGGTTCCAGGGGCCCCTACCCACTAGGAAGGCGTGAGCTATAGCACACGAAAATATAGGAATCGGGCAGAATTCTATTATTTTGGCCGAAAAATGCAAAAATGAGGAACGATCATGGCGCGGAGGTGACTATGGTTCCTTATGTCGTATTGGATGCCTCGGAAAATTTTTAGGCGATCGGGGTCCGGGGGTCCCGGGACCACTTGGAAGGCGCGGACTATAGCACACGAAAATATGGGAATCGGGCGGAATTCTAGTTTTTTTTGCCGTAAAATCCAAAACATGAGGAACGATCATGGCAGGGGTGACTATGGTTCCTTAGGTCATATTCGATGGCCCGGAAAAATTTTAGGCGATCGGGGTCAGGGGGTCGCGGGAACACTTAGAAGGCGTGGGCTATAGCACATGCAAATATGGGAATCGGGCGGAATTCTAGTTTTTTGGCCATAAAATGCAAACAATGAGGAATGATCATGGCGGCGGTGACTATGGTTCCTTAGGTCATATTTGATGGCCTGAAAAAATTTTAGGCGATCGGGGTCCGGGGGTCCCGGGACCACATGGAAGGCGTGGGTTATAGCACACAAAAATATGGGAATCGGGAGAAATTCTAGTTTTTTGGCTGTAAAATGCAAACAATGTGGAAAGGTCTTGGTGGGGCGATGACTATGGTTCCTTAAGTTTTATTTGATGGCCCAAATGAATTTTAGGCGATCCGAGTCTGTGGGGCCTGGCCCACTCGGAAGGCGTGGGCTATAGCACACGAAAATATGGGAATCGGGCGGAATTCTAGTTTTTTGGCCGAAAAACGCAAAATATGAGGAACGATCATGGCAGGGCGGTGACTATGGTTCCCTATGTCATACTGGATGCCTCAAAATATTTTTAGGTGATCGAGGTCTGGGGGTCCCGGGACCACTTGGAAGGCGTGGGCTAGCACACAAAAATATGGGAATCGGGCGGAATTCTAGTTGTTAGGCCGAAAAACGCAAAAAATAAGGAACGATCATTGTGGAGCGGTAACTATGGTTCCTTATGTCATATTTGATGGCCTAGAAAAATTTTAGTCTATGCAAGTCCGGGGGGGCCGGCCCACTCGGAAGGCGTGGGCTATAGCAGGCGAAAATATGGGAATCATGTGGAATTCTAGTTTTTTTTCCGAAAAAATGCAAAACATGAGGAACGATAATGGAGGGGCGGTGACTATGGTTCCTTAGGTCGTATTTGATGGCCAGGAAAAATTTTAGGCGATCAGGGTCCAGAGGTCCCGGGACCAGTTAGAAGGCGTGGGATGTAGCACACAAAAATATGGGAATCGGGCAGAATTTTTTAGGTCGTAAAATGCAAAAAATGAGGAAAGGTCATGGCGGGGCGGTGACTATGGTTCCTTAGGTCGTATTTGATGGCCTGGGAAAATTTTAGGTGATCCGGCAACGAGGGGCCCTACCCACTGGGAAGGGGTGGGCTATATCACACGCAAATATGGGAATCAGGCGAAATTCTAGTTTTTTGGCCAAAAAACGCAAAAAATAAGGAACGATCATTGTAGGGTGGTGACTATGGCTCTTTAGGTCATATTTTCTGGCCCTAAAAAATTTTAGGCGATCGGGGTCCGAGGGTCCGGGGACCACTTGGAAGGCGTGGGCTATAGCACACGAAAATAAGGGAATCGCGCGAAATTCTAGGTTTTTGGCCGTAAAATGCCAAAAATGAGGAAAGGTCAAGGCGGGGCGGTGTCTATGGTTCCTTAGGTCGTAGTTTATGACCCGGAAAATTTTTAGGCGATCGGGGTCTGGGTGTCTTGGGACCACTTGGAATGCGTGGTCTATAGCACACGAAAATATGGGAAACGGGCAGAATTCTAGTTTTCTGGCCGTAAAATGCAAAAAATTAAGAACGATCATGGCGGGGCAGTGACTATTATTCCTTAGGTCATATTTGATGGTCCGGACAAATTTTAGGCTATCGGGGTCCGGGGGTCCCGGGACCACATGGAAGGCATGGGCTATAGCACACGAAAATATGGGAATCAGGCGAAATTCTAGTTTTTTGGCCGTAAAATACAAACAATGTGGGAAGGTCTTAGTGGGGCGATCACTATGGTTCCTAAGGTCTTATTTGATGACCCGAAAAAATTTTAGGCGATCCGAGTCCGGGGGGCCCGACCCACTCGGAAGGCGTGGGCTATAGAACACAAAAATATGGGAATCGGCCGGAATTCTAGTTTTTTGGCCGAAAAATGCAAAATATGAGGAACGATCATGGCGGGGCGGTGACTATGGTTCCCTATGTCGTATTGGATGCCCCGGAAAACTTTTAGGTGATCGGGGTCTGGGGGTCCCGGGACCACTTGGAAAGCATGGGCTATAACACACAAAAATATGGGAAACGGGCGGAATTCTAGTTGTTAGGCCTAAAAATGCAAACAATTAGGAACGATCATGGTGCGGCGGTGACTATGGTTCCTTATGTCGTATTGGATGCCCCAGAAAATTTTTAGGCGATTGGGGTCCGGGGGTCCCGGGACCACTTGGAAGGCGCGGGCTATAGCACACGAAAATATGAGAATCGGGTGGAATTCTAGTTTTTTGGCCGTAAAATGCAAAAAATGAGGAACGATCATGGCGGGGCGGTGACTATGGTTCCTTAGGTGGTATCTGATGGCCCGGACAAAGTTTAGGCAATCGGGGTCCGGGGGTCCCGGGACCACTTGGAAGGCGTTTGTTATAGCACACGAAAATATGGGAAATCAGGCGAAATTCTATTGTTTTGGCCGTAAAACGCAAAAAAAAAAAGATCAGGTGCCTCGGAAAATTTTTAGGCGATCAGGGTCCGGGGGTCCCGGGACCACTTGGAAGGCGCGGACTATAGCACACGAAAATATGGGAATCGGGCGGAATTCTAGTTTTTTTGCCGTAAAATCCAAAACATGAGGAATGATCATGGCAGGGCGGTGACTATGGTTCCTTAGGTCATATTCGATGGCCCGGAAAAATTTTAGGCGATCGGGGTCAGGGGGTCCCGGGACCACATGGAAGGCGTGGGTTATAGCACACAAAAATATGGGAATCGGGAGAAATTCTAGTTTTTTGGCTGTAAAACGCAAACAATGTGGAAAGGTCTTGGTGGGGCGATGACTATGGTTCCTTAGGTCTTATTTGATGGCCCAAATGAATTTTAGGCGATCCGAGTCCGAGGGGCCTGGCCCACTCGGAAGGCGTGGGCTATAGCACACGAAAATATGGGAATCGGGCGGAATTCTAGTTTTTTGGCCGAAAAACGCAAAATATGAGGAACGATCATGGCAGGGCGGTGACTATGGTTCCCTATGTCGTATTGGATGCCCCGGAAAACTTTTAGGTGATCGGGGTCTGGGGGTCCCGGGACCACTTGGAAGGCGTGGGCTATAGCACACAAAAATATGGGAAACGGGCGGAATTCTAGTTGTTTGGCCGAAAAATGCAAACAATTAGGAACGATCATGGGGCGGTGACTATGGTTCTTTAGGTCGTATTTGATGGCCAGGAAAATTTTTAGGCGATCAGGGTCCGGAGGTCCCGGGACCAGTTAGAAGGCGTTGGATGTAGCACACAAAAATATGGGAATCGGGCAGAATTCTAGTTTTTTGGTCGTAAAATAAAAAAAATGAGGAAAGGTCATGGCGGGGCGATGACTATGTTTCCTTAGGTCGTATTTGATGGCCTGGGAAAATTTTAGGTGATCCGGCAACGGGGGGCCCTACCCACTGGGAAGGGGTGGGCTATATCACACGCAAATATGGGAATCAGGCAAAATTCTAGTTTTTTGGCCAAAAAACGCAAAAAATGAGGAACGATCGTTGTAGGGTGGTGACTATGGCTCTTAAGGTCATATATTCTGGCCCTAAAAAATTTTAGGCGATCGGGGTCCGAGGGTCCGGGGACCACTTGGAAGGCGTTGGCTATAGCACTCGAAAATATGGGAATCGCGCGAAATTCTAGGTTTTTGGCGTAAAATGCCAAAAATGAGGAAAGGTCAAGACGGGGCGGTGTCTATGGTTCTTTAGGTCATATGTTATGGCCCGGAAAAATTTTAGGTGATCGGGGTCTGGGGGTCTTGGGACCACTTGGAATGCGTGGGCTATAGCACACGAAAATATGGGAATCGGGCAGAATTCTAGTTTTCTGGCCGTAAAATGCAAAAAATTAGGAACGATCATGGCGGGGCGGTGACTATTGTTCCTTAGGTCATATTTGATGGTCCGGACAAATTTTAGGCTATCGGGGTCCGGGGGTCCCGGGACCACATGGAAGGTATGGGCTATAGCACACGAAAATATGAGAATCGGGCGAAATTCTAGTTTTTTGGCCGTAAAATGCAAACAATGTGGGAAGGTCTTGGTGGGGCGATCACTATGGTTCCTTAGGTCTTATTTGATGGCCTGAAAAAAATTTAGGCGATCCGAGTCCGGGGGCCCGGCCCTCTCGGAAGGCGCGGGCTATAGAACACGAAAATATGGGAATCGGGCGGAATTCTAGTTTTTTGGCCGAAAAACGCAAAATATGAGGAACGATCATGGCGGGGCGGTGACTATGGTTCCCTATGTCGTATTGGATGCCCCGGAAAACTTTTAGGTGATCGGGGTCTGGGGGTCCCGGGACCACTTGGAAGGCGTGGGCTATAGCACACAAAAATATGGGAAACGGGCGGAATTCTAGTTGTTTGGCCGAAAAATGCAAACAATTAGGAACGATCATGGTGCGGCGGTGACTATGGTTCCTTATGTCGTATTGGACGCCCCGGAAAAGTTTTAGGCGATTGGGGTCCGGGGGTCCCGGGACCACTTGGAAGGCGCGGGCTATAGCACACGAAAATATGAGAATCGGGCGGAATTCTAGTTTTTTCGCCGTAAAATGCAAAAAATGAGGAACGATCATGGCGGAGCGGTGACTATGGTTCCTTAGGTCGTATGTGATGGCCCGGACAAAGTTTAGGCGATCGGGGTCCGGGGGTCCCGGGACCACTTGGAAGGCGTGTGCTATAGCACACGAAAATATGGGAAATCAGGCGAAATTCTAGTGTTTTGGCCGTAAAACGCAAAAAAACAAAGATCGGTCATGGCAGGGCGGTGACTATGGTTCTATAGGTCGTATTTGATGTCTCGAAAAAGTTTTAGGCTATCCGGTTCCGGGGGCCCCTACCCACTAGGAAGGCGTGAGCTATAGCACAAGAAAATATGGGAATCGGGCAGAATTCTATTTTTTTGGCCGAAAAATGCAAAAATGAGGAACGATCATGGCGCGGAGGTGACTATGGTTCCTTATGTCGTATTGGATGCCTCTGAAAATTTTTAGGCGATCGGGGTCCGGGGATCCCGGGACCACTTGGAAGGCGTAGACTATAGCACAGAAAATATGGGAATCGGGCGGAATTCTAGTTTTTTTGCCGTAAAATCTAAAACATGAGGAACGATCATGGCGGGGCGGTGACTATGGTTCCTTAGGTCATATTCGATGGCACGAAAAAATTTTAGGCGATCGGGGTCAGGGGGTCCCGGGACCACTTAGAAGGCGCGGGCTATAGCACATGCAAATATGGGAATCGGGCGGAATTCTAGTTTTTTGGCCATAAAATGCAAACAATGAGGAACGATCATGGCGGCGGTGACTATGGTTCCTTAGGTCATATTTGATGGCCTGGAAAAATTTTAGGCGATCGGGGTCTGGGGGTCTTGGGACCACTTGGAATGCGTGGGCTATAGCACACGAAAATATGGGAATTGGGCAGAATTCTAGTTTTCTGGCCGTAAAATGCAAAAAATTAGGAACGATCATGGCGGGGCGGTGACTATTGTTCCTTAGGTCATATTTGATGGTCCGGACAAATTTTAGGCTATCGGGGTCCGGGGGTCCCGGGACCACTTGGAAGGAGTGTGCTATAGCACACGAAAATATGGGAAATCAGGCGAAATTCTAGTGTTTTGGCCGTAAAACGCAAAAACACAAAGATCGGTCATGGCAGGGCGGTGACTATGGTTCTATAGGTCGTATTTGATGTCTCAGAAAAATTTTAGGAGATCCGGTTCCGGGGGCCCCTAACCACTAGGAAGGCGTGAGCTATAGCACACGAAAATATGGGAATCGGGCAGAATTCTATTTTTTTGGCCGAAAAATGCAAAAATGAGGAACGATCATGGCGCGGAGGTGACTATGGTTCCTTATGTCGTATTGGATGCCTCGGAAAATTTTTAGGCGATCGGAGTCCGGGGGTCCCGGGACCACTTGGAAGGCGCGGACTATAGCATACGAAAATATGGGAATCGGGCGGAATTCTAGTTTTTTGCCGTAAAATCCAAAACATGAGGAACGATCATGGCGGGGCGGTGACTATGGTTCCTTAGGTCATATTCGATGGCCCGGAAAAATTTTAGGCGATCGGGGTCAGGGGGTCCCGGGACCACTTAGAAGGCGCGGGCTATAGCACATGCAAATATAGGAATCGGGCGGAATTCTAGTTTTTCGGCCATAAAATGCAAAACATTAGGAACGATCATGGCGTGGCGGTGACTATTATTCCTTAGGTCATATTTGATGGTCCGGACAAATTTTAGGCTATCGGGGTCCGGGGGTCCCGGGACCACATGGAAGGCATGGGCTAGCACACGAAAATATGAGAATCGGGCAAAATTCTAGTTTTTTGGCCGTAAAATGCAAACAATGTGGGAAGGTCTTGGTGGGGCGATCACTATGGTTCCTTAGGTCTTATTTGATGGCCCGAAAAAATTTTAGGCGATCCGAGTTCGGGGGGCTCGGCCCACTAGGAAGGCGCGGGCTCTAGAACACGAAAATATGGGAATCGGGCGGAATTCTAGTTTTTTGGCCGAAAAACGCAAAATATGAGGAACGATCATGGCAGGGCGGTGACTATGGTTCCCTATGTCGTATTGGATGCCCCGGAAAACTTTTAGGTGATCGGGGTCTGGGGGTCCCGGGACCACTTGGAAGGCGTGGGCTATAGCACACAAAAATATGGGAAACGGGCGGAATTCTAGTTGTTAGGCCGAAAAATGCAAACAATTAGGAACGATCATGGTGCGGCGGTGACTATGGTTCCTTATGTCGTATTGGATGCCCCGGAAAATTTTTAGGCGATTGGGGTCCGGGGGTCCCGGGACCACTTGGAAGGCGCGGGCTATAGCACACGAAAATATGAGAATCGGGCGGAATTCTAGTTTTTTGGCCGTAAAATGCAAAAAATGAGGAACGATCATGGCGGGGCGGTGACTATGGTTCCTTAGGTCGTATGTGATGGCCCGGACAAAGTTTAGGCGATCGGGGTCCGGGGGTCCCGGGACCACTTGGAAGGCGTGTGCTATAGCACACGAAAATATGGGAAATCAGGCGAAATTCTAGTGTTTTGGCCGTAAAACACAAAAAAACAAAGATCGGTCATAGCAGGGCGGTGACTATGGTTCTATAGGTCGTATTTGATGTCTCAAAAAAGTTTTAGGCGATCCGGTTTCGGGGCCCCCTACCCACTAGGAAGGCGTGAGCTATAGCACACGAAAATATGGGAATCGGGCAGAATTCTATTTTTTTGGCCGAAAAATGCAAAAATGAGGAACGATCATGGCGCGGAGGTGACTATGGTTCCTTATGTCGTATTGGATGCCTCGGAAAATTTTTAGGCGATCGGAGTCCGGGGGTCCCGGGACCACTTGGAAGGCGCGGACTATAGCATACGAAAATATGGGAATCGGGCGGAATTCTAGTTTTTTGCCGTAAAATCCAAAACATGAGGAACGATCATGGCGGGGCGGTGACTATGGTTCCTTAGGTCATATTCGATGGCCCGGAAAAATTTTAGGCGATCGGGGTCAGGGGGTCCCGGGACCACTTAGAAGGCGCGGGCTATAGCACATGCAAATATGGGAATCGGGCGGAATTCTAGTTTTTTGGCCATAAAATGCAAACAATGAGGAACGATCATGGCGGCGGTGACTATGGTTCCTTAGGTCATATTTGATGGCCTGGAAAAATTTTAGGCGATCGGGGCCCGGGGGTCCCGGGACCACATGGAAGGCGTAGGTTATAGCACACAAAAATATGGGAATCGGGAGAAATTCTAGTTTTTTAGCTGTAAAACGCAAACAATGTGGAAAGGTCTTGGTGGGGCGATGACTATGGTTCCTTAGGTCTTATTTGATGGCCCAAATGAATTTTAGGCGATCCGAGTCCGGGGGGCCTGGCCCACTCGGAAGGCGTGGGCTATAGCACACAAAAATATGGGAATCGGGCTGAATTCTAGTTTTTTGGCCGAAAAACGCAAAATATGAGGAACGATCATGGCGGGGCAGTGACTATGGTTCCCTATGTCGTATTGGATGCCTCGAAAAAATTTTAGGGGATCGAGGTCTGGGGGTCCCGGGACCACTTGGAAGGGGTGGGCTAGCACACAAAAATATGGGAATCGGGCGGAATTCTAGTTGTTAGGCCGAAAAACGCAAAAAATGAGGAACGATCATGGTGGGGCGGTGACTATGGTTCCTTATGTCATATTTGATGGTCCAGAAAAATTTTAGGCTATGCAAGTCCGGGGGGTCCGGCCCACTCGGAAGGCGTGGGCTATAGCAGGCGAAATTATGGGAATCATGTGGAATTCTAGTTTTTATTCCGAAAAAATGCAAAACATGAGGAACGATCATGGCGGGGCGGTGACTATGGTTCCTTAGGTCGTATTTGATGGCCAGGAAAAATTTTAGGCGATCAAGGTCCGGAGGTCCCGGGACCAGTTAGAAGGCGTGGGATGTAGCACACAAAAATATGGGAATCGGGCAGAATTCTAGTTTTTTGGTCGTAAAATGCAAAAAATGAGGAAAGGTCATGGCGGGGCGGTGACTATGTTTCCTTAGGTCGTATTTGATGGCCTGGGAAAATTTTAGGTGATCCGGCAGCGGGGGACCCTACCCACTGGGAAGGGGTGGGCTATATCACACGCAAATATGGGAATCAGGCGAAATTCTAGTTTTTTGGCCAAAAACGCAAAAAATGAGGAACGATCATTGTAGGGTGGTGACTATGGCTCTTTAGGTCATATTTTCTGGCCCTAAAAAATTTTAGGCGATCGGGGTCCGAGGGTCCGGGGACCACTTGGAAGGCATGGGCTATAGCACACGAAAATATGGGAATCGCGCGAAATTCTAAGTTTTTGGCCGTAAAATGCCAAAAATGAGGAAAGGTCAAGGCGGGGCGGTGTCTATGGTTCCTTAGGTCGTATTTTATGGCCCGAAAAAATTTTAGGCGATCGGGGTCTGGGGGTCTTGGGACCACTTGGAATGCGTGGGCTATAGCACACGAAAATATGGGAATCGGGCAGAATTCTAGTTTTCTGGCCGTAAAATGCAAAAAATTAGGAACGATCATGGCGGGGCGGTGACTATTGTTCCTTAGGTCATATTTGATGGTCCGGACAAATTTTAGGCTATCGGGGTCCGGGGGTCCCGGGACCACACGGAAGGCATGGGCTATAGCACACGAAAATATGGGAATCGGGCGAAATTCTAGTTTTTTGGCTGTAAAATGCAAACAATGTGGGAAGGTCTTGGTGGGGCGATCACTATGGTTCCTTAGGTCTTATTTGATGGCACGAAAAAATTTTAGGCGATCCGAGTCCGGGGGGCCCGGCCCACTCGAAAGGCGTGGGCAATAGAACACGAAAATATGGAAATCGGGCGGAATTCTAGTTTTTTGACCGAAAAACGCAAAATATGAGAAACGATCATGGCGGGGCGGTGACTATGGTTCCCTTTATCGTATTGGATGCCCCGGAAAACATTTAGGTGATCGGGGTCTAGGGGTCCCGGGACCACTTGGAAGGCGTGGGCTATAGCACACAAAAATATGGGAAACGGGCGGAATTCTAGTTGTTAGGCCGAAAAATGCAAACAATTAGGAACGATCATGGTGCGGCGGTGACTATGGTTCCTTATGTCGTATTGGATGCCCCGGAAAATTTTTAGGCGATTGGGGTCCGGGGTTCCCGGGACCACTTGGAAGGCGCGGGCTATAGCCCACGAAAATATGAGAATCGGGCGGAATTCTAGTTTTTTGGCCGTAAAATGCAAAAAATGAGGAACGATCATGGCGGGGCGGTGACTATGGTTCCTTAGGTCGTATGTGATGGCCCGGACAAAGTTTAGGCGATCGGGGTCCGGGGGTCTTGGGACCACTTGAAAGGCGTGTGCTATAGCACTCGAAAATATGGGAAATCAAGGAAAATTCTAGTGTTTTGGCCGTAAAACGCAAAAAAATAAAGATCGGTCATGGCATGGCGGTGACTATTGTTCTATAGGTCGTATTTGATGTCTCGGAAAAATTTTAGGAGATCCGGTTCCGGGGGCCCCTACCCACTAGGAAGGCATGAGCTATAGCACACGAAAATATGGGAATCGGGCAGAATTCTATTTTTTTGGCCGAAAAATGCAAAAATGAGGAACGATCATGGCGCGGAGGTGACTATGGTTCCTTATGTCGTATTGGATGCCTCGGAAAAGTTTTAGGCGATCGGGGTCCGGGGGTCCCGGGACCACTTGGAAGGCGCGGACTATAGCACACGAAAATATGGGAATCGGGCGGAATTCTAATTTTTTTGCCGTAAAATCCAAAACATGAGGAACGATCATGGTGGGGCGGTGACTATGGTTCCTTAGGTCATATTCGATGGCCCGGAAAAATTTTAGGCGATCGGGGTCAGGGGGTCCCGGGACCACATAGAAGGCGCGGGCTATAGCACATACAAATATGGGAATCGGGCGGAATTCTAGTTTTTTGGCCATAAAATGCAAACAATGAGGAACGATCATGGCGGCGGTGACTATGGTTCCTTAGGTCATATTTGATGGCCTGGAAAAAGTTTAGGCGATCGGGGCCCGGGGGTCCCGGGACCACATGGAACGCGTGGGTTATAGCACACAAAAATATGGGAATCGGGAGAAATTCTAGTTTTTTAGCTGTAAAACGCAAACAATGTGGAAAGGTCTTGGTGGGGCGATGACTATGGTTCCTTAGGTCTTATTTGATGGCCTAAATGAATTTTAGGCGATCCGAGTCCGGGGGGCCTGGCCCACTCGGAAGGCGTGGGCTATAGCACACGAAAATATGGGAATCAGGCTGAATTCTAGTTTTTTGGCCGAAAAACGCAAAATATGAGGAACGATCATGGCGGGGTGGTGACTATGGTTCCCTATATCGTATTGGATGCCTCAAAATTTTTTTAGGTGATCGAGGTCTAGGGGTCCCGGGACCACTTGGAAGGCGTGGGCTAGCACACAAAAATATGGGAATCGGGCGAAATTCTAGTTGTTAGGCCGAAAAACGCAAAAAATGAGGAACGATCATGGTGGGGCGGTGACTATGGTTCCTTATGTCATATTTGATGGTCCAGAAAAATTTTAGGCTATGCAAGTCCGGGGGGGCCGGCCCACTCGGAAGGCGTGGGCTATTGCAGGCGAAATTATGGGAATCATGTGGAATTCTAGTTTTTTTTCTGAAAAAATGCAAAACATGAGGAACGATCATGGCGGGGCGGTGACTATGGTTCCTTAGGTCGTATTTGATGGCCAGGAAAAATTTTAGGCGATCAGGGTCCGGAGGTCCCGGGACCAGTTAGAAGGCGTGGGATGTAGCACACAAAAATATGGGAATCAGGCAGAATTGTAGTTTTTTGGTCGTAAAATTCCAAAAATGAGGAAAGGTCATGGCGGGGCGGTGACTATGGTTCCTTAGGTCGTATTTGATGGCCTGGGAAAATTTTAGGTGATCCGGCAACGGGGGGCGCTACCCACTGGGAAGGGGTGGGCTATATCACACGCAAATATGGGAATCAGGCGAAATTCTAGTTTTTTGGCCAAAAAACGCAAAAAATGAGGAACGATCATTGTAGGGTGGTGACTATGGCTCTTTAGGTCATATTTTCTGGCCCTAAAAAATTTTAGGCGATCGGGGTCCGGGGACCACTTGGAAGGCGTGGGCTATGGGAATCGCGTGAAATTCTAGGTTTTTGGCCGTAAAATGCCAAAAATGAGGAAAGGTCAAGGCGGGGCGGTGTCTATGGTTCCTTAGGTCGTATTTTATGGCCCGAAAAATTTTTAGGCGATCGGGGTCTGGGGGTCTTGGGACCACTTGGAATGCCTGGGCTATAGCACACGAATATATGGGAATCGGGCAGAATTCTAGTTTTCTGGCCGTAAAATGCAAAAAATTAGGAACGATCATGGCGGGGCGGTGACTATTGTTCCTTAGGTCATATTTGATGGTCCGGCCAAATTTTAGGCTATCGGGGCCTGGGGGTCCCGGGACGCACACGAAAATATGGGAATCGGGCGAAATTCTAGTTTTTTGGCCGTAAAATGCAAACAATGTGGGAAGGTCTTGGTGGGGCGATCACTATGGTTCCTTAGGTCTTATTTGATGGCCCGAACAAATTTTAGGTGATCCGAGTCAGGGGGGCCCGGCCCACTCGGAAGGCGTGGGCTATAGAACACGAAAATATGAGAATCGGGCGGAATTCTAGTTTTTTGGCCGAAAAACGCAAAATATGAGGAACGATCATGGCGGGGCGGTGACTATGGTTCCCTATGTCGTATTGGATGCCCCGGAAAACTTTTAGGTGATCGGGGTCTGGGGGTCCCGGGACCACTTGGAAGGCGTGGGCTATAGCACACAAAAATATGGGAAACGGGCAGAATTCTAGTTGTTAGGCCGAAAAATGCAAACAATTAGGAACGATCGTGGTGTGGCGGTGACTATGGTTCCTTATGTCGTATTGGATGCCCCGGAAAATTTTTAGGCGATTGGGGTCCGGGGGTCCCGGGACCACTTGGAAGGCGCGGGCTATAGCACACGAAAATATGGGAATCGGGCAGAATTCTAGTTTTTTGGCCGTAAAATGCAAAAAATGAGGAACGATCATGGCGGGGCGGTGACTATGGTTCCTTAGGTCGTATGTGATGGCCCGCACAAAGTTTAGGCGATCGGGGTCCGGGGGTCCCGGGACCACTTGGAAGGCGTGTGCTATAGCACTAGAAAATATGGGAAATCAAGCGAAATTCTAGTGTTTTGGCCGTAAAACGCCAAAAAACAAAGATCGGTCATGGCAGGGCGGTGACTATGGTTCTGTAGGTCGTATTTGATGTCTCGGAAAAATTTTAGGAGATCCGGTTCCGGGGGCCCCTACCCACTAGGAAGGCGTGAGCTATAGCACACGAAAATATGCGAATCGGGCAGAATTCTATTTTTTTGGCCGAAAAATGCAAAAATGAGGAACGATCATGGCGCGGAGGTGACTATGGTTCCTTATGTCGTATTGGATGCCTCAGAAAATTTTTAGGCGATCGGGGTCCGGGGGTCCCTGGACCACTTGGAAGGCGCGGACTATAGCACACGAAAATATGGGAATCAGGCGGAATTCTAGTTTTTTTGCCGTAAAATCCAAAACATGAGGAACGATCATGGCGGGGCGGTGACTATGGTTCCTTAGGTCATATTCGATGGCCCGGAAAAATTTTAGGCGATCGGGGTCAGGGGGTCCCGGGACCACTTAGAAGGCGCGGGCTATAGCACATGCAAATATGGGAATCGGGCGGAATTCTAGTTTTTTGGCCATAAAATGCAAACAATGAGGAACGATCATGGCGGCGGTGACTATGGTTCCTTAGGTCATATTTGATGGCCTGGAAAAATTTTAGGCGATCGGGGTCCGGGGGTCCCGGGACCACATGGAAGGCATGGGCTATAGCACACGAAAATATGGGAATCGGGAGAAATTCTAGTTTTTTGGCTGTAAAACGCAAACAATGTGGAAAGGTCTTGGAGGGGCGATGACTATGGTTCCTTAGGTCTTATTTGATGGCCCAAATGAATTTTAGGTGATCCGAGTCCGGGGGCCTGGCCCACTCGGAAGGCGTGGGCTATAGCACACGAAAATATGGGAATCGGGCGGAATTCTAGTTTTTTGGCCGAAAAATGCAAAATATGAGGAACGATCATGGCGGGGCGGTGACTATGGTTCCCTATGTCGTATTGGATGCCTCGAAAAACTTTTAGGTGATCGAGGTCTGGGGGTCCCGGGACCACTTGGAAGGCGTGGGCTAGCACACAAAAATATGGGAATCGGGCGGAATTCCAGTTGTTAGGCCGAAAAACGCAAAAAATGAGGAACGATCATGGTGGGGCGGTGACTATAGTTCCTTATGTCATATTTGATGGCCCAGAAAAATTTTAGGCTATGCAAGTCCGGGGGGGCCGGCCCACTCGGAAGGCGTGGGCTATAGTAGGCGAAAATATGGGAATCATGTGGAATTCTAGTTTTTTTTTTTCGAAAAAATGCAAAACATGAGGAACGATCATGGCGGGGCGGTGACTGTGGTTCCTCAGGTCGTATTTGATGGCCAGGAAAAATTTTAGGCGATCAGGGTCCGGAGGTCCCGGGACTAGTTAGAAGGCGTGGGATGTAGCACACAAAAATATGGGAATCGGGCAGAATTATAGTTTTTTGGTCGTAAAATGCAAAAAATGAGGAAAGGTCATGGCGGGGCGGTGACTATGGTTCCTTAGGTCGTATTTGATGGCCTGGGAAAATTTTAGGTGATCCGGCAATGGGGAGCCCTACCCACTGGGAAGGGGTGGGCTATATCACACGCAAATATGGGAATCAGGCGAAATTCTAGTTTTTTGGCCAAAAAACGCAACAAATGAGGAACGATCGTTGTAGGGTGGTGACTATGGCTCTTTAGGTCATATTTTCTGGCCCTAAAAAATTTTAGGCGATCGGGGTCCGAGGGTCCGGGGACCACTTGGAAGGCGTGGGCTATAGCACACGAAAATATGGGAATCGCGCGAAATTCTAGGTTTTTGGCCGTAAAATGCCAAAAATGAGGAAAGGTCAAGGCGGGGCGGTGTCTATGGTTCCTTAGGTCGTATTTTATGGCCCGGAAAAATTTTAGGCGATCGGGGTCTGGGGGTCTTGGGACCACTTGGAATGCGTGGGCTATAGCACACGAAAATATGGGAATCGGGCAGAATTCTAGTTTTCTGGCCGTAAAATGCAAAAAATTAGGAATGATCATGGCGGGGCGGTGACTATTGTTCCTTAGTTCATATTTCATGGTCCGGACAAATTTTAGGCTATCGGGGTCCGGGGGTCCCGGGACCACATGGAAGGCATGGGCTATAGCACACGAAAATATGGGAATCAGGCGAAATTCTAGTTTTTTGGCAGTAAAATGCAAACAATGTGGGAAGGTCTTGGTGGGGCGATCACTATGGTTCCTTAGGTGTTATTTGATGGCCCGAAAAAATTTTAGGTGATCCGAGTCCGGGGGGCCCGGCCCACTCGGAAGGCGTAGGCCATAGAATACGAAAATATGAGAATCGGGCGGAATTCTAGTTTTTTGGCCGAAAAACGCAAAATATGAGGAACGATCATGGCGGGGCGGTGACTATGGTTCCCTATGTCATATTGGATGCCCCGGAAAACTTTTAGGTGATCGGGGTCTGGGGGTCCCGGGACCACTTGGAAGGCGTGGGCTATAGCACACAAAAATATGGGAAACGGGCGGAATTCTAGTTGTTAGGCCGAAAAATGCAAACAATTAGGAACGATCATGGTGCGGCGGTGACTATGGTTCCTTATGTCGTATTGGATGCCCTGGAAAATTTTTAGGCGATTAGGGTCCGGGGGTCCCGGGACCACTTGGAAGGCGCGGGCTATAGCACACGAAAATATGAGAATCGGGCGAAATTCTAGTTTTTTGGCCGTAAAATGCAAAAAATGAGGAACGATCATGGCGGGACGGTGACTATGGTTCCTTAGGTCGTATGTGATGGCCTGGACAAAGTTTAGGCGATCGGGGTCCGGGGGTCCCGGGACCACTTGGAAGGCGTGTGCTATAGCACACGAAAATATGGGAAATCAGGCAAAATTCTAGTGTTTTGGCCGTAAAATGCAAAAACACAATGATTGATCATGGCAGGGCGGTGACTATGGTTCTATAGGTCGTATTTGATGTCTCGGAAAACTTTTAGGCGATCCGGTTCCGGGGGCCCCTACCCACTAGGAAGGCATGAGCTAGCACACGAAAATATGGGAATCGGGCGGAATTCTATTTTTTTGGCCGAAAAATGCAAAAATGAGGAACGATCATGGCGCGGAGGTGACTATGGTTCCTTATGTCGTATTGGACGCCTCGGAAAATTTTTAGGCGATCGGGGTCCGGGGGTTCCGGGACCACTTGGAAGGCGCGGACTATAGCACAAGAAAATATGGGAATCGGGCAAAATTCTAGTTTTTTTGCCGTAAAATCCAAAACATGAGGAACGATCATGGCGGGGCGGTGAATATGGTTCCTTAGGTCATATTCGATGGCCCGAAAAAATTTTAGGCGATCGGGGTCAGGGGGTCCCGGGACCACTTAGAAGGCGCGGGCTATAGCACATGCAAATATGGGAATCGGGCGGAATTCTAGTTTTTTGGCCATAAAATGCAAACAATGAGGAACGATCATAGCGGCGGTGACTATGGTTCCTTAGGTCATATTTGATGGCCTAGAAAAATTTTAGGCGATCGGGGTCCGGGGGTCCCGGGACCACATGGAAGGCGTGGGTTATAGCACACAAAAATATGGGAATCGGGAGAAATTCTAGTTTTTTCTCTGTAAAACGCAAACAATGTGGAAAGGTCTTGGTGGGGCGATGACAATGGTTCCTTAGGTCTTATTTGATGGCCCAAATGAATTTTAGGCGATCCGAGTCCGGGGGGCCTGGCCCACTCGGAAGGCGTGGGATATAGCACACGAAAATATGGGAATCGGGCAGAATTCTAGTTTTTTGGCCGAAAAATGCAAAATATGAGGAACGATCATGGTGGGGTGGTGATTATGGTTCCCTATGTCGTATTGGATGCCTCGAAATATTTTTAGGTGATCGAGGTCTGGGGGTCCCGGGACCACTTGGAAGGCGTGGGCTAGCATACAAAAATATGGGAATCGGGCGGAATTCTAGTTGTTAGGCCGAAAAACGCAAAAAATGAGGAACGATCATGGTGGGGCGGTGACTATGGTTCCTTATGTCATATTTGATGGCCCAGAAAAATTTTAGGCTATGCAAGTCCGGGGGGGCCGGCCCACTCGGAAGGCGTGGGCTATAGCAGGCGAAAATATGGGAATCATGTGGAATTCTAGTTTTTTTCCGAAAAAATGCAAAACATGAGGAACGATCATGGCGGGGCGGTGACTATGGTTCCTTAGGTCGTATTTGATGGCCAGGAAAAATTTTAGGCGATCAGGGTCCGGAGGTCCCGGGACCAGTTAGAAGGCGTGGGATGTAGCACACAAAAATATGGGAATCGGGCAGAATTCTAGTTTTGTCGTAAAATGCCAAAAATGAGGAAAGGTCATGGCGGGGCGGTGACTATGGTTCCTTAGGTCGTATTTGATGGCCTGGGAAAATTTTAGGTGATCCGGCAACGGGGGGCCCTACCCACTGGGAAGGGGTGGGCTATATCACACGCAAATATGGGAATCAGGCGAAATTCAAGTTTTTTGGCAAAAAAACGCAAAAAATGAGAAACGATCATTGTAGGGTGGTGACTATGGCTCTTTAGGTCATATTTTCTGGCCCTAAAAAATTTTAGGCGATCGGGGTCCGGGGACCACTTGGAAGGCGTGGGCTATAGCACACGAAAATATGGGAATCACGCGAAATTCTAGGTTTTTGGCCGTAAAATGCCAAAAATGAGGAAAGGTCAAGGCGGGGCGGTGTCTATGGTTCCTTAGGTCGTATTTTATGGCCCGGAAAAATTTTAGGCAATCGGGGTCTGGGGGTCTTGGGACCACTTGGAATGCGTGGGCTATAGCACACGAAAATATGTGAATCGGGCAGAATTCTAGTTTTACTGGCCGTAAAATGCAAAGAATTAGGAACGATCATGGCGGGGCGGTGACTATTGTTCCTTAGGTCATATTTGATGGTCCGGACAAATTTTAGGCTATCGGGGCCTGGGGGTCCCGGGACGCACACGAAAATATGGGAATCGGGCGAAATTCTAGTTTTTTGGCCGTAAAATGCAAACAATGTGGGAAGGTCTTGGTGGGGCGATCACTATGGTTCCTTAGGTCTTATTTGATGGCCCGAACAAATTTTAGGTGATCCGAGTCCGGGGGGCCCGGCCCACTCGGAAGGCGTGGGCTATAGAACACGAAAATATGGGAATCGGGCGGAATTCTAGTTTTTTGGCCGAAAAACGCAAAATATGAGGAACGATCATGGCGGGGCGGTGACTATGGTTCCCTATGTCGTATTGGATGCCCCGGAAAACTTTTAGGTGATCGGGGTCTGGGGGTCCCGGGACCACTTGGAAGGCGTGGGCTATAGCACACAAAAATATGGGAAACGGGCAGAATTCTAGTTGTTAGGCCGAAAACTACAAACAATTAGGAACGATCATGGTGCGGCGGTGACTATGGTTCCTTATGTCGTATTGGATGCCCCGGAAAATTTTTAGGCGATTGGGGTCCGAGGGTCCCGGGACCACTTGGAAGGCGCGGGCTAGCATACGAAAATATGAGAATCGGGCGGAATTCTAGTTTTTTGGCCGTAAAATGCAAAAAATGAAGAACGATCATGGTGGGGCGGTGACTATGGTTCCTTAGGTCGTATGTGATGGCCCGGACAAAGTTTAGGCGATCGGGGTCCGGGGGTCCCGGGACCACTTGGAAGGCGTGTGCTATAGCACACGAAAATATGGGAAATCAGGCGAAATTCTAGTGTTTTGGCCGTAAAACGCAAAAAAACAAAGATCGGTCATGGCAGGGCGATGACTATGGTTCTATAGGTCGTATTTGATGTCTCAGAAAAATTTTAGGCGATCCGGTTCCGGGGGCCCCTACCCACTAGGAAGGCGTGAGCTATAGCACACGAAAATATGGGCATCGGGCAGATTTCTATTTTTTTGGCCGAAAAATGCAAAAATGAGGAACGATCATGGCGCGGAGGTGACTATGGTTCCTTATGTCATATTGGATGCCTCGGAAAAATTTTAGGCGATCGGGGTCCTGGGGTCCCGGGACCACTTGGAAAGCGCGGACTGTAGCACACGAAAATATGGGAATCGGGCAGAATTCTAGTTTTTTTCCCGTAAAATCCAAAACATGAGGAACGATCATGGCGGGGCGGTGACTATGGTTCCTTAGGTCATATTCGATGGCCCGGAAAAATTTTAGGCGATCGGGGTCAGGGGGTCCCGGGACCACTTAGAAGGCGCGGGCTATAGCACATGCAAATATGGGAATCGGGCGGAATTCTAGTTTTTTGGCCATAAAATGCAAAGAATGAGGAACGATCATGGCGGCGGTGACTATGGTTCCTTAGGTCATATTTGATGGCCTGAAAATATTTTAGGCGATCGGGGTCCGGGGGTCCCGGGACCACATGGAAGGCGTGGGTTATAGCACACAAAAATATGGGAATCGGGAGAAATTCTAGTTTTTTGGCTGTAAAACGCAAACAATGTGGAAAGGTCTTGGTGGGGCGATGACTATGGTTCCTTAGGTCTTATTTGATGGCCCAAATGAATTTTAGGCGATCCGAGTCCGGGGGGCCTAGCCCACTCGGGAGGAGTGGGCTATAGCACACGAAAATATGGGAATCGGGCGGAATTCTAGTTTTTTGACCGAAAACGCAAAATATGAGGAACGATCATAGCGGGGCGGTGACTATGGTTCCCTATGTCTTATTGGATGCCTCGAAACCTTTTTAGGTGATCGAGGTCTGGGGGTCCCGGGACCATTTGGAAGGCGTGGGCTAGCACACAAAAATATGGGAATCGGGCGGAATTCTAGTTGTTAGGCCGAAAAACGCAAAAAATGAGGAACGATCATGGTGGGGCGGTGACTATGGTTCCTCATGTCATTTTTGATGGCCCAAAAAATTTTAAGCTATGCAAGTCCGGGGGGGCCGGCCCACTCGGAAGGCGTGGGCTATAGCAGGCGAAAATATGGGAATCATGTGGAATTCTAGTTTTTTTTCCGAAAAAATGCAAAACTTGAGGAACGATCATGGCGGGGCGGTGACTATGGTTCCTTAGGTCGTATTTGATGGCCAGGAAAAATTTTAGGCGATCAGGGTCCGGAGGTCCCGGGACCAGTTAGAAGGCGTGGGATGTAGCACACAAAAATATGGGAATCGGGCAGAATTCTAGTTTTTAGGTCGTAAAATGCAAAAAAAGAGGAAAGGTCATGGCGGGGCGGTGACTATGGTTCCTTAGGTCATATTCGATGGCCTGGGAAAATTTTAGGTGATCCGGCAACGGGGGGCCCTACCCACTGGGAAGGGGTGGGCTATATCACACGCAAATATGGGAATCAGGCGAAATTCTAGTTTTTTGTCCAAAAAACGCAAAAAATGAGGAACGATCATTGTAGGGTGGTGACTATGGCTCTTTAGGTCATATTTTCTGGCCCTAAAAAATTTTAGGCGATCGGGGTCCGAGGGTCCGGGGACCACTTGGAAGGCGTGGGCTATAGCACACGAAAATATGGGAATCGCGCGAAATTCAAGGTTTTTGGCCGTAAAATGCCAAAAATGAGGAAAGGTCAAGGCGGGGCGGTGTCTATGGTTCCTTAGGTCATATTTTATGGCCTGGAAAATTTTTAGGCGATCGGGGTCTGTGGGTCTTGGGACCACTTGGAATGCGTGAGCTATAGCACACGAAAATATGGGAATCGGGCAGAATTCTAGTTTTCTGGCCGTAAAATGCAAAAAATTAGGAACGATCATGGCGGGGCGGTGACTATTGTTCCTTAGGTCTTATTTGATGGTCCGGACAAATTTTAGGCTATCGGGGTCCGGGGGTCCCCGGACGCACATGAAAATATGGGAATCGGGCGAAATTCTAGTTTTTTGGCCGTAAAATGCAAACAATGTGGGAAGGTCTTGGTGGGGCGATCATTATGGTTCCTTAGGTCTTATTTGATGGCCCGAAAAAATTTTAGGCGATCCGAGTCCGGGGGGCCCGGCCCACTCTGAAGGCGTAGGCTATAGAACACGAAAATATGGGAATCAGGCGAAATTCTAGTTTTTTGGCCGAAAAACTAGAAATATGAGGAACGATCATGGAGGGGCGGTGACTATGGTTCCCTATGTCGTATTGGATGCCCCGAAAAACTTTTAGGTGATCGGGGTCTGGGGGTCCCGGGACCACTTGGAAGGCGTGGGCTATAGCACACAAAAATATGGGAAACGGGCGGAATTCTAGTTGCTAGGCCGAAAAATGCAAACAATTAGGAACGATCATGGTGCGGCGGTGACTATGGTTCCTTATGTCGTATTGGATGCCCCGGAAAATTTTTAGGCGATTGGGGTCCGGGGGTCCCGGGACCACTTGGAAGGCGCGGGCTATAGCACACGAAAATATGAGAATCGCGCGGAATTCTTGTTTTTTGGCCGTAAAATGCAAAAAATAAGGAACGATCATGGCGGGGCGGTGACTATGGTTCCTTAGGTCGTATTTAATGGCCCGGACAAAGTTTAGGCGATCGGGGTCCGGGGGTCCCGGGACCACTTGGAAGGCGTGTGCTATAGCACACGAAAATATGGGAAATCAGGCGAAATTCTAGTGTTTTGGCCGTAAAACGCAAAAAAACAAAGATCGGTCATGGCAGGGCGATGACTATGGTTCTATAGGTCGTATTTGATGTCTCAGAAAAATTTTAGGCGATCCGGTTCCGGGGGCCCCTACCCACTAGGAAGGCGTGAGCTATAGCACACGAAAATATGGGAATCGGGCATAATTCTATTTTTTTGGCCGAAAAATGCAAAAATGAGGAACGATCATGGCGCGGAGGTGACTATGGTTCCTTATGTCATATTGGACGCCTCGGAAAATTTTTAGGCGATCGGGGTCCGGGCGTCCCGGGACCACTTGGAAGGCGCGGACTATAGCACACGAAAATATGGAAATCGGGCGGAATTCTAATTTTTTTGCTGTAAAATCCAAAACAAGAGGAACGATCATGGCGGGGCGGTGACTATGGTTCCTTAGGTCATATTCGATGGCCCGAAAAAATTTTAGGCAATCGGGGTCAGGGGTTCCCGGGACCACTTAGAAGGCGCGGGCTATAGCACATGCAAATATGGGAATCGGGCGGAATTCTAGTTTTTTCGCCATAAAATGCAAACAATGAGGAACGATCACGGCGTCGGTGACTATGGTTCCTTAGGTCATATTTGATGGCCTGGAAAAATTTTAGGCGATCGGGGTCCGGGAGTCCCGGGACCACATGGAAGGCGTGGGTTATAGCACACAAAAATATGGGAATCGGGAGAAATTCTAGTTTTTTGGCTGTAAAACGCAAACAATGTGGGAAGGTCTTGGTGGGGCGATGACTATGGTTCCTTAGGTCTTATTTGATGGCCCAAATGAATTTTAGGCGATCCGAGTCCGGGGGGCCTGACCCACTCGGAAGGCGTGGGCTATAGCACACGAAAATATTGGAATCGGGCGGAATTCTAGTTTTTTGGCCGAAAAACGCAAAATATGAGGAACGATCATGGCGGGGCGGTGACTATGGTTCCCTATGTCGTATTGGATGCCTCAAAAATTTTTTAGGTGATCGAGATCTGGGGGTCCCGGGACCACTTGGAAGGCGTGGGCTAGCACACAAAAATATGGGAATCGGGCGGAATTATAGTTGTTAGGCCAAAAAATGCAAAAAATGAGGAACGATCATGGTGGGGCGGTGACTATGGTTCCTTATGTCATATTTGATGGCCCAGAAAAATTTTAGGCTATGCAAGTCCGGGGGGGCCGGCCCACTCGGAAGGCGTGGGCTATAGCAGGCGAAAATATGGGAATCATGTGGAATTCTAGTTTTTTTTCCGAAAAAATGCAAAACATGAGGAACGATCATGGCGGGGCGGTGACTATGGTTCCTTAGGTCGTATTTGATGGCCAGGAAAATTTTTAGGCGATCAGGGTCCGGAGGTCCCGGGACCAGTTAGAAGGCGTGGGATGTAGCACACAAAAATATGGGAATCGGGCAGAATTCTAGTTTTTTGGTCGTAAAATGCAAAAAATGAGGAAAGGTCATGGCGGGGCGGTGACTATGGTTCCTTAGGTCGTATTTGATGGCCTGGGAATGTTTTAGGTGATCCGGCAATGGGGGGCCCTACCCACTGGGAAGGGGTGAGCTACATCACACGCAAATATGGGAATCAGGCGAAATTCTAGTTTTTTGGCCAAAAAACGCAAAAAAAAAATATGAGGAACGATCATTGTAGGGTGGTGACTATGGCTCTTTAGGTCATATTTTCTGGCCCTAAAAAATTTTAGGCGATCGGGGTCCGAGGGTCCGGGGACCACTTGGAAGGCGTGGGCTATAGCACACGAAAATATGGGAATCGCGCGGAATTATAGGTTTTTGGCCGTAAAATGCCAAAAATGAGGAGAGGTCAAGGCGGGGCGGTGTCTATGGTTCCTTAGGTTGTATTTCATGTCCCGAAAAAATCTTAGGCGATCGGGGTCTGGGGGTCTTGGGACCACTTGGAATGCGTGGGCTATAGCACACGAAAATATGGGAATCGGGCAGAATTCTAGTTTTCTGACCGTAAAATGCAAAAAATTAGGAACGATCATGGCGGGGCGGTGACTATTGTTCCTTAGGTCATATTTGATGGGAATCGGGTGAAATTCTAGTTTTTTGGCCGTAAAATGCAAACAATGTGGGAAGGTCTTGGTGGGGCGATCACTATGGTTCCTTAGGTCTTATTTGATGGCCCGAAAAAATTTTAGGCGATCCGAGTCCGGGGGGCCCGGCCCACTCGGAAGGCGTGGGCTATAGAACACGAAAATATAGGAATCGGGCGGAATTCTAGTTTTTTGGCCGAAAAACGCAAAATATGAGGAACGATCATGGCGGGGCGGTGACTATGGCTCCCTATGTCGTATTGGATGCCCCGGAAAACTTTTAGGTGATCGGGGTCTGGGGGTCCCGGGACCACTTGGAAGGCGTGGGCTATAGCACACAAAAATATGGGAAACGGGCGGAATTCTAGTTGTTAGGCCGAAAAATGCAAACAATTAGGAACGATCATGGTGCGGCGGTGACTATGGTTCCTTATGTCGTATTGGATGCCCCGGAAAATTTTTAGGCGATTGGGGTCCGGGGGTCCCGGGACCACTTGGAAGGCGCGGGCTATAGCACACGAAAATATGAGAATCGGGCGGAATTCTAGTTTTTTGGCCGTAAAATGCAAAAAATGAGGAACGATCATGGCGGGGCGATGACTATGGTTCCTTAGGTCATATGTGATGGTCCGAACAAAGTTTAGGGGATCGGGGTCCGGGGGTCCCGGGACCACTTGGAAGGCTTGTGCTATAGCACACGAAAATATGGGAAATCAGGCGAAATTCTAGTGTTTTGGCCGTAAAACGCAAAAAAACAAAGATCGGTCATGGCAGGGCGGTGACTATGGTTCTATAGGTCATATTTGATGTCTCGAAAAAATTTTAGGCGATCCGGTTCCGGGGGCCCCTACCCACTAGGAAGGCGTGAGCTATAGCACACGAAAATATGGGAATCGGGTAGAATTCTATTTTTTTGGCTGAAAAATGCAAATATGAAGAACGATCATGGTGCAGAGGTGACTATGGTTCCTTATGTCGTATTGGATGCCTCGGAAAACTTTTAGGCGATCGGGGTCCGGGGGTCCCGGGACCACTTGGAAGGCGCGGACTATAGCACACGAAAATATGGGAATCGGGCGGAATTCTAATTTTTTTGCCATAAAATCCAAAACATGAGGAACGATCATGGCGGGGCGGTGACTATGGTTCCTTAGGTCATATTCGATGGCCCGGAAAAATTTTAGGCGATCGGGGTCAGGGGGTCCCGGGACCACTTAGAAGGCGCGGGCTATAGCACATGCAAATATGGGAATCGGGCGGAATTCTAGTTTTTTGGCCATAAAATGCAAACAATGAGGAACGATCATGGCGGCGGTGACTATGGTTCCTTAGGTCATATTTGATGGCCTGGAAAAATTTTAGGCGATCGGGGTCCGGGGGTCCCGTGACCACATGGAAGGCGTTGGTTATAGCACACAAAAATATGGGAATCGGGAGAAATTCTAGTTTTTTGGCTGTAAAACGCAAACAATGTGGAAAGGTCTTGGTGGGGCGATGACTATGGTTCCTTAGGTCTTATTTGATGGCCCATATGAATTTTAGGCGATCCGAGTCCGGGGGGCCTGGCCCACTCGGAAGGCGTGGGCTATAGCACACGAAAATATGGGAATCGAGCAGAATTCTAGTTTTTTGGCCGAAAAACGCAAAATATGAGGAACGATCATGGCGGGGCGGTGACTATGGTTCCCTATGTCGTATTGGATGCCTCGAAATTTTTTTAGGTGATCGAGGTCTAGGGGTCCCGGGACCACTTGGAAGGCGTGGGCTAGCACACAAAAATATGGGAATCGGGCGGAATTCTAGTTGTTAGGCCAAAAAATGCAAAAAATGAGGAACGATCATGGTTGGGCGGTGACGATGGTTCCTTATGTCATATTTGATGGCCCAGAAAAATTTTAGGCTATGCAAGTCCGGGGGGGCCGGCCCACTCGGAAGGCGTGGGCTATAGCAGGTGAAAATATGGGAATCATGTGGAATTCTACTTTTTTTTCCGAAAAAATGCAAAACATGAGGAACGATCATGGCGGGGCAGTGACTATGGTTCCTTAGGTCGTATTTGATGGCCAGGAAAATTTTTAGGCGATCAGGGTCCGGAGGTTCCCGGACCAGTTAGCACACAAAAATATGGGAATCGGGCAGAATTCTAGTTTTTTTGGTCGTAAAATGCAAAAAATGAAGAAAGGTCATGGTGGGGCGGTGACTATGTTTCCTTAGGTCGTATTTGATGGCCTGGGAAAGTTTTAGGTGATCCGGCAACGGGGGGCCCTACCCACTGGGAAGGGGTGGGCTATATCACACGCAAATATGGGAATCAGGCGAAATTCTAGTTTTTTGGCCAAAAAACGCAAAAAAATGAGGAACGATCGTTGTAGGGTGGTGACTATGGCTCTTTAGGTCATATTTTCTGGCCCTAAAAAATTTTAGGCAATCGGGGTCCGAGGGTCCGGGGACCACTTGGAAGGCGTGGGCTATAGCACAAGAAAATATGGGAATCGCGCGGAATTGTAGGTTTTTGGCCGTAAAATGCCAAAAATGAGGAAAGGTCAAGGCGGGGCGGTGTCTATGGTTCCTTAGGTCGTATTTTATGGCCCGAAAAAAATTTTAGGCGATCGGGGTCTGGGTGTCTTGGGACCACTTGGAATGCGTGGGCTATAGCACACGAAAATATGGGAATCGGGCAGAATTCTAGTTTTCTGGCCGTAAAATGCAAAAAATTAGGAACGATCATGGCGGGGCGGTGACTATTGTTCCTTAGGTCATATTTGATGGTCCGGACAAATTTTAGGCTATCGGGGTCCGGGAGTCCCGGGACCACATGGAAGGCATGGGCTATAGCACACAAAAATATGGGAATCGGGCGAAATTCTAGTTTTTTGGCCGTAAAATGCAAACAATGTGGGAAGGTCTTGGTGGGGCGATCACTATGGTTCCTTAGGTCTTATTTGATGGCCCGAAAAAATTTTAGGCGATCCGAGTCAGGGGGGCCCGGCCCACTCGGAAGGCGTGGGCTATAGAACACGAAAATATGGGAATCGGGCAGAATTCTAGTTTTTTGGCCGAAAAACACAAAATATGAGGAACGGTCATGGCGGGGCGGTGACTATGGTTCCCTATGTCGTATTGGATGCCCCGGAAAACTTTTAGGTGATCGGGGTCTGGGGGTCCCGGGACCACTTGGAAGGCGTGGGCTATAGCACACAAAAATATGGGAAACGGGCGGAATTCTAGTTGTTAGGCCGAAAAATGCAAACAATTAGGAACGATCATGGTGCGGCGGTGACTATGGTTCCTTATGTCGTATTGGATGCCCCGGAAAATTTTTAGGCGATTGGGGTCCGGGGGTCCCGGGACCACTTGGAAGGCGCGGGCTATAGCACACGAAAATATGAGAATCGGGCGGAATTCTAGTTTTTTGGCCGTAAAATGCAAAAAATGAGGAACGATCATGGCGGGGCGATGACTATGGTTCCTTAGGTCATATGTGATGGTCCGAACAAAGTTTAGGGGATCGGGGTCCGGGGGTCCCGGGACCACTTGGAAGGTGTGTGCTACACGAAAATATGGGAAATCAGGCAAAATTCTAGTGTTTTGGCCGTAAAACGCAGTAAAACAAAGATCGGTCATGGCAGGGCGGTGACTATGGTTCTATAGGTCATATTTGATGTCTCGAAAAAATTTTAGGCGATCCGGTTCCGGGGGCCCCTACCCACTAGGAAGGCGTGAGCTATAGCACACAAAAATATGGGAATCGGGCAGAATTCTATTTTTTTGGCCGAAAAATGCAAAAATGAGGAACGATCATGGCGCGGAGATGACTATGGTTCCTTATGTCGTATTGGATGCCTCGGAAAATTTTTAGGCGATCGGGGTCCGGGGACCCCGGGACCACTTGGAAGGCGCGGACTATAGCACACGAAAATATGGGAATCGGGCGGAATTCTAGTTTTTTTGCCGTAAAATCCAAAACATGAGGAACGATCATGGCGGGGCGGTGACTATGGTTCCTTAGGTCATATTCGATGGCCCGGAAAAATTTTAGGCGATCGGGGTCAGGGGGTCCCTGGGACCACTTAGAAGGCGCGGGCTATAGCACATGCAAATATGGGAATCGGGCGAAATTCTAGTTTTTTGGCCATAAAATGCAAACAATGAGGAACGATCATGGCGGCGGTGACTATGGTTCCTTAGGTCATATTTGATGGCCTGGAAAAATTTTATGCGATCGGGGTCCGGGGGTCCCGGGACCACATGGAAGGCGTGGGTTATAGCACATAAAAATATGGGAATCGGGAGAAATTCTAGTTTTTTGGCTGTAAAATGCAAACAATGTGGAAAGGTCTTGGTGGGGCGATGACTATGGTTCCTTAGGTCTTATTTGATGGCCCAAATGAATTTTAGGCGATCCGAGTCCGGGGGGCCTGGCCCACTCTGAAGGCATGGGCTATAGCACACGGAAATATGGGAATCAGGCGGAATTCTAGTTTTTTGGCCGTAAAACACAAAATATGAGGAACGATCATGGCGTAGCGGTGACTATGGTTCCCTATGTTGTATTGGATGCCTCGAAAACTTTTTAGGCGATCGGGGTCTGGGGGTCCCGGGACCCCTTGGAAGGCGTGGGCTAGCACACAAAAATATGGGAATCGGGCGGAATTCTAGTTGTTAGGCCGAAAAACGCAAAAAATGAGGAACGATCATGGTGGGGCGGTGACTATGGTTCCTTATGTCATATTTGATGGCCCAGAAAAATTTTAGGCTATGCAAGTCCGGGGGGGCCGGCCCACTCGGAAGGCGTGGGCTATAGCAGGCGAAAATATGGGAATCATGTGGAATTCTAGTTTTTTTTACGAAAAAATGCAAAACATGAGGAACGATCATGGCGGGGCAGTGACTATGGTTCTTTAGGTCGTATTTGATGGCCAGAAAAAATTTTAGGCGATCAGGGTCCGGAGGTCCCGGGACCAGTTAGAAGGCGTGGGATGTAGCACACAAAAATATGGGAATCGGGAAGAATTCTCATTTTTTGGTCGTAAAATGCAAAAAAATGAGGAAAGGTCATGGCGGGGCGGTGACTATGGTTCCTTAGGTCGTATTTGATGGCCTGGGAAAATTTTAGGTGATCCGGCAACGGGGGGCCCTACCCACTGGGAAGGGGTGGGCTATATCACACGCAAATATGGGAATCAGGCGAAATTCTAGTTTTTTGGCCAAAAAACGCAAAAAATGAGGAACAATCATTGTAGGGTGGTGACTATGGCTCTTTAGGTCATATTTTCTGGCCCTAAAAAATTTTAGGCGATCGGGGTCCGAGGGTCCGGGGACCACTTGGAAGGCGTGGGCTATAGCACACGAAAATATGGGAATCGCGCGAAATTCTAGGTTTTTGGCCGTAAAATGCCAAAAATGAGGAAAGGTCAAGGCGGGGCGGTGTCTATGGTTCCTTAGGTCGTATTTTATGGCCCGGAAAAATTTTAGGCGATCGGGGTCTGGGGGTCTTGGGACCACTTGGAATGCGTGGGCTATAGCACACGAAAATATGGGAATCGGGCAGAATTCTAGTTTTCTGGCCGTAAAATGCAAAAAATTAGGAACGATCATGGCGGGGCGGTGACTATTGTTCCTTAGGTCATATTTGATGGTCCGGACAAATTTTAGGCTATCGGGGTCCGGGGGTCCCGTGACCACATGGAAGGCATGGGCTATAGCATACGAAAATATGGGAATCGGGCGAAATTCTAGTTTTTTTGCCGTAAAATGCAAACAATGTGGGAAGGTCTTGGTGGGGTGATCACTATGGTTCCTTAGGTCTTATTGGATGGCCCGAAAAAATTTTAGGCGATCCGAGTTCGGGGGGCCCGGCCCACTCGGAAGGCGTGGGCTATAGAACACGAAAATATGGGAATCGGGCGGAATTCTAGTTTTTTGGCCGAAAAACGCAAAATATGAGGAACGATCATGGCGGGGCGGTGACTATGGTTCCCTATGTCGTATTAGATGCCCCGGAAAACTTTTAGATGATCGGGGTCTGGGTGTCCCGGGACCACTTGGAATGCGTGGGCTATAGCACACAAAAATATGGGAAACGGGTGAAATTCTAGTTGTTAGGCCGAAAAATGCAAACAATTAGGAATGATCATGGTGCGGCGGTGACTATGGTTCCTTATGTCGTATTGGATGCCCCGGAAATTTTTAGGCGATTGGGGTCCGGGGGTCCCGGGACCACTTGGAAGGCGCGGGCTATAGCACACGAAAATATGAGAATCGGGCTGAATTCTAGTTTTATGGCCGTAAAATTCAAAAAATGAGGAACGATCATGGCGGGGCGGTGACTATGGTTCCTTAGGTCGTATGTGATGGCCCGGACAAAGTTTAGGCGATCGGGGTCCGGGGGTCCACGGGACCACTTGCAAGGCGTGTGCTATAGCACACGAAAATATGGGAAATCAGGCAAAATTCTATTGTTTTGGCCGTAAAACGCAAAAAAACAAAGATCGGTCATGGAAGGGCGGTGACTATGGTTCTATAGGTCGTATTTGATGTCTCGGAAAAATTTTAGGCGATCCGGTTCTGGGGGCCCCTACCCACTAGGAAGGCGTGAGCTATAGCACACGAAAATATGGGAATCGGGCAGAATTTTATTTTTTTGGCCGAAAAATGCAAAAATGAGGAACGATCATGGCGCGGAGGTGACTATGGTTCCTTATGTCGTATTGGATGCCTCGGAAAATTTTTAGGTGATTGGGGTCCGGGGGTCCCGGGACCACTTGGAAGGCGCGGGCTATAGCACACGAAAATATGAGAATCGGGCGGAATTCTAGTTTTTTGGCCGTAAAATGCAAAAAATGAGGAACGATCATGGCGGGGCGGTGACTATGGTTCCTTAGGTCGTATGTGATGGCCCGGACAAAGTTTAGGCGATCGGGGTCCGGGGGTCCCGGGACCACTTGGAAGGCGTGTGCTATAGCACACGAAAATATGGGAAATCAGGCGAAATTCTAGTGTTTTGGCCGTAAAACGCAAAAAAACAAAGATCGGTCATGGCAGGGCGATGACTATGGTTCTATAGGTCGTATTTGATGTCTCAGAAAAATTTTAGGCGATCCGGTTCCGGGGGCCCCTACCACATGGAAGGCATGGGTTATAGCACACAAAAATATGGGAATCGGGAGAAATTCTAGGGTTTTGGCTGTAAAACGCAAACAATGTGGAAAGGTCTTGGTGGGGCGATGACTATGGTTCCTTAGGTCTTATTTGATGGCCCAAATGAATTTTAGGCGATCCGAGTCCGGGGGGCCTGGCCCACTCGGAAGGCATGGGCTATAGCACACGAAAATATGGGAATCGGGCGGAATTCTAGTTTTTTGGCCGAAAAACGCAAAATATGAGGAACGATCATGGTGGGGCGGTGACTATGGTTCCCTATGTCGTATTGGATGCCTCGAAAACTTTTTAGGCGATCGAGGTCTAGGGGTCCCGGGACCACTTGGAAGGCGTGGGCTAGCACACAAAAATATGGGAATCGGGCGGAATTCTTGTTGTTAGGCCGAAAAATTGAAAAATGAGGAACGATCATGGTGGGGCAGTGACTAGGGTTCCTTATGTCATATTTGATGGCCCAGAAAAATTTTAGGCTATGCAAGTCCGGGGGGGCCGGCCCACTCGGAAGGCGTGGGCTATAGCAGGCGAAAATATGGGAATCATGTGGAATTCTAGTTTTTTTTCCGAAAAAATGCAAAACATGAGGAACGATCATGGCGGGGCGGTGACTATGGTTCTTTAGGTCGTATTTGATGGCCAGGAAAAATTTTAGGCAATCAGGGTCCGGAGGTCCCGGGACCAGTTAGAAGGCGTGGGATGTAGCACACAAAAATATGGGAATCGGGCAGAATTCTAGTTTTTTGGTCGTAAAATGCAAAAAATGAGGAAAGGTCATGGCGGGGCGGTGACTATGGTTCCTTAGGTCGTATTTGATGGCCTGAGAAAATTTTAGGTGATCCGGCAATGGGGGACCCTACCCACTGGGAAGGGGTGGGCTATATCACACGCAAATATGGGAATCAGGCGAAATTCTAGTTTTTTGGCCAAAAACGCAAACAATGAGGAACGATCGTTGTAGGGTGGTGACTATGGCTCTTTAGGTCATATTTTCTGGCCCAAAAAAATTTTAGGCAATCGGGGTCCGAGAGTCCGGGGACCACTTGGAAGGCGTGGGCTATAGCACACGAAAATATGGGAATCGCGCGAAATTCTAGGTTTATGGCCGTAAAATGCCAAAAATGAGGAAAGGTCAAGGCGGGGCGGTGTCTATGGTTCCTTAGGTCGTATTTTATGGCCCGGAAAAATTTTAGGCGATCGGGGTCTTGGGACCACTTGGAATGCGTGGGCTATAGCACAGGAAAATATGGGAATCAGGCAGAATTCTAGTTTTCTGGCCGTAAAATGCAAAAAATTAGGAACGATCATGGCGGGGCAGTGACTATTGTTCCTTAGGTCATATTTAATGGTCCGGACAAATTTTAGGCTATCGGGGTCCGGGTGTCCCGGGACCACATGGAAGGCATGGGCTATAGCACACGAAAATATGGGAATCGGGCGAAATTCTAGTTTTTTGGCCGTAAAATGTAAACAATGTGGGAAGGTCTTGGTGGGGCGATCACTATGGTTCCTTAGGTCTTATTTGATGGCCTGAAAAAATTTTAGGCGATCCGAGTCCGGGGGGCCTGGCCCACTCGGAAGGCGTGGGCTATAGAACACGAAAATATGAGAATCTGGCGGAATTCTAGTTTTTTGGCCGAAAAACGCAAAATATGAGGAACGATCATGGAGGGGCGGTGACTATGGTTCCCTATGTCGTATTGGATGCCCCGGAAAACTTTTAGGTGATCGGGGTCTGGGGGTCCCGGGACCACTTGGAAGGCGTGGGCTATAGCACACAAAAATATGAAAAACGGGCAGAATTCTAGTTGTTAGGCCGAAAAATGCAAACAATTATGAACGATCATGGTGCGGCAGTGACTATGGGTCTTTATGTCGTATTAGATGCCACGGAAAATTTTTAGGCGATTGGGGTCCGGGGGTCCCGGGACCACTTGGAAGGCGCGGGCTATAGCACACGAAAATATGAGAATCGGGCGGAATTCTAGTTTTTTGGCCGTAAAATGCAAAAAATGAGGAACGATCATGGCGGGGCGGTGACTATGGTTCCTTAGGTCATATGTGATGGCCCGGACAAAGTTTAGGCGATCGGGGTCCGGGGGTCCCGGGACCACTTGGAAGGCGTGTGCTATAGCACACGAAAATATAGGAAATCAGGCGAAATTCTAGTGTTTTTGCCGTAAAACGCAAAAAAACAAAGATCGGTCATGGCAGGGCGGTGACTATGGTTCTATAGGTCGTATTTGATGTCTCGAAAAAATTGTAGGTGATCCGGTTCCGGAGGCTCCTACCCACTAGGAAGGCGTGAGCAATAGCACACGAAAATATGGGAATCGGGCAGAATTCTATTTTTTTGGCCGAAAAATGCAAAAATTAGGAACGATCACGGCGCGGAGGTGACTATGGTTCCTTATGTCGTATTGGATGCCTCGGAAAATTTTTAGGCGATCGGGGTCCGGGGGTCCCGGGACCACTTGGAAGGCGCGGACTATAGCACACGAAAATATGGGAATCAGGCGAAATTCCAATTTTTTTGCCGTAAAATCCAAAACATGAGGAACGATCATGGCGGGGCGGTGACTATGGTTCCTTAGGTCATATTCGATGTCCCGGAAAAATTTTAGGCGATCGGGGTCAGGGGGTCCCGGGACAACTTAGAAGGCGCGGGCTATAGCACATGCAAATATGGGAATCGAGCGGAATTCTAGTTTTTTGGCCATAAAATGCAAACAATGAGGAACGATCATGGCGGCGGTGACTATGGTTCCTTAGGTCATATTTGATGTCCTGGAAAAATTTTAGGCGATCGGGGTCCGGGGGTCCCGGGAACACATGGAAGGCGTGGGTTATAGCACACATAAATATGGGAATCGGAAGAAATTCTAGTGTTTTGGCTGTAAAACGCAAACAATGTGGAAAGGTCTTGGTGGGGCGATGATTATGGTTCCTTAGGTCTTATTTGATGGCCCAAATGAATTTTAGGCGATCCGAGTCCGGGGGGCTGGCCCACTCTGATGGCGTGGGCTATAGCACACGAAAATATGAGAATCGGGCGAAATTCTAGTTTTTTGGCCGAAAAATGCAAAATATGAGGAACGATCATGGCGGGGCGGTGACTATGGTTCCTTATGTCGTATTGGATGCCTCGAAAATTTTTTAGGTGATCGAGGTCTGGGGGTCCCGAGACCACTTGGAAGGCGTGGGCTAGCACATAAAAATATGGGAATCGGGCGGAATTCTAGTTGTTAGGCCGAAAAATGCAAAAAATGAGGAACGATCATGGTGGGGCGGTGACTATAGTTCCTTGTGTCATATTTGATGGCCCAGAAAAATTTTAGGCTATGCAAGTCCCGGGGGGCCGGCCCACTCGGAAGGCGTGGGCTATAGCAGGCGAAAATATGGGAATCATGTGAAATGCTAGTTTTTTTTTCGAAAAATGCAAAACATGAGGAACGATCATGGTGGGGCGATGACTATGATTCCTTAGGTCATATTTGATGGCCAGGAAAAATTTTAGGCGATCAGGGTTCGGAGGTCCCGGGACCAGTTAGAAGGCGTGGGATGTAGCACACAAAAATATTGGAATCGGGCAGAATTCTAGTTTTTTGGTCGTAAAATGCAAAAAATGAGGAAAGGTCATGGCAGGGCGGTGACTATGGTTCCTTAGGTCGTAATTGATGGCCTGGGAAAATTTTAGGTGATCCGGCAACGGGGGACCCTACCCACTGGGAAGGGGTGGGCTATATCACACGCAAATATGGGAATCAGGCAAAATTCTAGTTTTTTGGCCAAAAAATGTAAAAGATGAGGAACGATCGTTGTAGGGTGGTGACTATGGCTCTTTAGGTCATATTTTCTGGCCCTAAAAAAGTTTAGGCGATCGGGGTCCGAGGGTCCGGGGACCACTTGGAAGGCGTGGGCTATAGCACACGAAAATATGGGAATCGCGCGAAATTCTAGGTTTTTGGCCGTAAAATGCCAAAAATGAGGAAAGGTCAAGGCGGGGCGGTGTCTATGGTTCCTTAGGTCGTATTTTATGGCCCGGAAAAATTTTAGGCGATCGGGGTCTGGGGGTCTTGGGACCACTTGGAATGCGTGGGCTATAGCACACGAAAATATGGGAATCGGGCAGAATTCTAATTTTCTGGCCGTAAAATGCAAAAAATTAGGAACGATCATGGCGGGGCGGTGACTATTGTTCCTTAGGTCATATTTGATGGTCCGGACAAATTTTAGGCTATCGGGGTCCGGGGGTCCCGGGACCACATGGAAGGCATGGGCTATAGCACACGAAAATATGGGAATCGGGCGAAATTCTAGTTTTTTGGCCGTAAAATGCAAACAATGTGGGAAGGTCTTGGTGGGGCGATCACTATGGTTCCTTAGGACTTATTTGATGGCCTGAAAAAATTTTAGGCGATCCGAGTCCGGGGGGCCTGGCCCACTCGGAAGGCGTGGGCTATAGAACACGAAAATATGGGAATCGGGCGGAATTCTAGTTTTTTGGCCGAAAAACGCATAATATGAGGAAGGATCATGGCGAGGTGGTGACTATGGTTCCCTATGTCGTATTGGATGCCCCGGAAAACTTTTAGGTGATCGGGGTCTGGGGTCCCGGGACCACTTGGAAGGCGTGGGCTATAGCACACAAAAATATGGGAAACGGGCGGAATTCTAGTTGTTAGGCCGAAAAATGCAAACAATTAGGAACGATCATGGTGCGGCAGTGACTATGGTTCCTTATGTCGTATTGGATGCCCAGGAAAATTTTTAGGCGATTGGAATCCGGGGGTCCCGGGACCACTTGGAAGGCGCGGGCTATAGCACACGAAAATATGAGAATCGGGCGGAATTCTAGTTTTTTGGCCGTAAAATGCAAAAAATGAGGAATGATCATGGCGGGGCGGTGACTATGGTTCCTTAGGTTGTATGTGATGGCCCGGACAAAGTTTAGGCGATCGGGGTCCGGGGGTCCCGGGACCACTTGGAAGGCGTGTGCTATAGCACACGAAAATATGGGAAATCAGGCGAAATTCTAGTGTTTTGGCCGTAAAACGAAAAAAACAAAGATCGGTCATGGCGGGGCGGTGACTATGGTTCTATAGGTCGTATTTGATGTCTCGGAAAATTTTTAGGCGATCCGATTCCGGGGGCCCCTACCCACTAGGAAGGCGTGGCACACGAAAATATGGGCATCGGGCAGAATTCTATTTTTTTGGCCGAAAAATGCAAAAATGAGGAACGATCATGGCGCGGAGGTGACTATGGTTCCTTATGTCGTATTGGATGCCTCGGAAAATTTTTAGGCGATCGGGCTCCGGGGGTCCCGGGACCACTTGGAAGGCGCGGACTATAGCACACGAAAATATGGGAATCAGGCGGAATTCTAGTTTTTTTGCCGTAAAATCCAAAACATGAGGAACGATCATGGCGGGGCGGTGACTATGGTTCCTTAGGTCATATTCGATGGCCCGGAAAAATTTTAGGCGATCGGGGTCAGGGGGTCCCGGGACCACTTAGAAGGCGCGGGCTATAGCACATGCAAATATGGGAATCGGGCGGAATTCTAGTTTTTTGGCCATAAAATGCAAACAATGAGGAACGATCATGGCGGCAGTGACTATGGTTCCTTAGGCCATATTTGATGGCCTGGAAAAATTTTAGGCGATCGGGGTCCGGGGGTCCCGGGACCACATGGAAGGCGTGGGTTGTAGCACACAAAAATATTGGAATCGGGAGAAATTCTAGTTTTTTGGCTGTAAAACGCAAACAATGTGGAAAGGTCTTGGTGGGGCGATGACTATGGTTCCTTAGGTCATATTTTTTGGCCTAAATGAATTTTAGGCGATCCGAGTCCGGGGGGCCTGGCCCACTCGGAAGGCGTGGGCTATAGCACACCAAAATATGGGAATCGGGCGGAATTCTAGTTTTTTGGCCGAAAAATACAAAATATGAGGAACGATCATGGCGGGGCGGTGACTATGGTTCCCTATGTCGTATTGGATGCCTTGAAAACCTTTTAGGTGATCGAGGTCTGGGTGTCCCGGGACCACTTGGAAGGCATGGGCTAGCACACAAAAATATGGGAATCGGGCAGATTCTAGTTGTTAGGCCGAAAAATGCAAAAAATGAGGAACGATCATGGTGGGGCGGTGACTATGGTTCCTTATGTCATATTTGATGGCCCAGAAAAATTTTAGGCTATGCAAGTTCGGGGGGGCCGGCCCACTCGGAAGGCGTGGGCTATAGCAGGCGAAAATATGGGAATCATGTGGAATTCTAGTTTTTTTCCGAAAAAATGCAAAACATGAGGAACGATCACGGCGGGGCGGTGACTATGGTTCCTTAGGTCGTTTATGATGGCCAGGAAAATTTTTAGGCGATCAGGGTCCGGAGGTCCCGGGACCAGTTAGAAGGCGTGGGATGTAGCATACAAAAATATGGGAATCGGGCAGAATTCTAGTTTTTTGGTCGTAAAATGCAAAAAATGAGGAAAGGTCATGGCAAGGCGGTGACTATGGTTCCTTAGGTCGTATTTGATGGCCTGGGAAAATTTTAGGTGATCCGGCAACGGGGGGCCCTACCCACTGGGAAGGGGTGGGCTATATCACACGCAAATATGGGAATCAGGCAAAATTCTAGTTTTTTGGCCAAAAAACGCAAAAAATGAGGAACGATCATTGTAGGGTGGTGACTATGGCTCTTTAGGTCATATTTTCTGGCCCTAAAAAATTTTAGGCGATCAGGGTCCGAGGGTCCGAGGACCACTTGGAAGGCGTGGGCTATAGCACACGAAAATATGGGAATCGCGCGAAATTCTAGGTTTTTGGCCGTAAAATGCCAAAAATGAGGAAAGGTCAAGGTGGGGCGGTGTCTATGGTTCCTTAGGTCGTATTTTATGGCCCGGAAAATTTTAGGTGATCGGGGTCTGGGGGTCTTGGGACCACTTGGAATGCGTGGGCTATAGCACACGAAAATATGGGAATCGGGCAGAATTCTAGTTTTCTGGCCGTAAAATGCAAAAAATTAGGAACGATCATGGCGGGGCGGTGACTATTGTTCCTTAGGTCATATTTGATGGTCCGGACAAATTTTAGGCTATCGGGGTCCGGGGGTCCCGTGACCACATGGAAGGCATGGGCTATAGCACACGAAAATATGGGAATCGGGCGAAATTCTAGTTTTTTGGCCGTAAAATGCAAACAATGTGGGAAGGTCTTGGTGGGGCGATCACTATGGTTCCTTAGGTCTTATTTGATGGAACGAAAAAATTTTAGGCGATCCGAGTCCGGAGGGCCCGGCCCACTCGGAAGGCGTGGGCTATAGAACACGAAAATATAGGAATCGGGCGGAATTCTAGTTTTTTGGCAGAAAAATGCAAAATATGAGGAACGATCATGGCGGGGCGGTAACTATGGTTCCCTATGTCGTATTGGATGCCCCGGAAAACTTTTAGGTGATCGGGGTCTGGGGGTCCCGGGACCACTTGGAAGGCGTGGGCTATAGCACACAAAAATATGGGAAACGGGCGGAATTCTAGTTGTTAGGCCGAAAAATGCAAACAATTAGAAACGATCATGGTGCGGCGGTGACTATGGTTCCTTATGTCGTATTGGATGCCCCGGAAAATTTTTAGGCGATTGGGGTCCAGGGGTCCCGGGACCACTTGGAAGGCGCGGGCTATAGCACACGAAAATATGAGAATCGGACGGAATTCTAGTTTTTTGGCCGTAAAATGCAACAAATGAGGAACGATCATGGCGGGGCGGTGACTATGGTTCCTTAGGTCGTATGTGATGGCCCGAACAAAGTTTAGGCGATCGGGGTCCGGGGGTCCCGGGACAACTTGGAAGGCGTGTGCTATAGCACACGAAAATATGGGAAATCAGGCGAAATTCTAGTGTTTTGGCCGTAAAACGCAAAAAAACAAAGATCGGTCATGGCAGGGCGGTGACTATGGTTCTATAGGTCGTATTTGATGTCTCGGAAAAAATTTTATTCGATCCGGTTCCGGGGGCCCCTACCCACTAGGAAGGCGTGAGCTATAGCACACGAAAATATGGGAATCGGGCAGAATTCTATTTTTTTTGGCCGAAAAATGCAAAAATGAGGAACGATCATGGCGCGGAGGTGACTATGGTTCCTTATGTCGTATTGGATGCCTCGGAAAATTTTTAGGCGATCGGGGTCCGGGGGTCCCGGGACCACTTGGAAGGCGAGGACTATAGCACAGGAAAATATGGGAATCGGGGCGGAATTCTAGTTTTTTTGCCGTAAAATCCAAAACATGAGGAACGATCATGGCGGGGCGGTGACTATGGTTCCTTAGGTCATATTCGATGGCCCGGAAAAATTTTAGGCGATCGGGGTCAGAAGGTCCCGGGACCACTTAGAAGGCGCGGGCTATAGCACATGCAAATATGGGAATCGGGCGGAATTCTAGTTTTTTGGCCATAAAATGCAAACAATGAGAAACGATCATGGCGGCGGTGACTATGGTTCCTTAGGTCATATTTGATGGCCTGGAAAAATTTTAGGCGATCGGGGTCCGGGGGTCCCGGGACCACATGGAAGGCGTGGGTTATAGCACACAAAAATATGGGAATCGGGAGAAATTCTAGTTTTTTGGCTGTAAAACGCAAAAAATGTGGAAAGGTCTTGGTGGGGCGATGACTATGGTTCCTTAGGTCTTATTTCACGGCCCAAATAAATTTTAGGCGATCAGAGTCCGGGGCCTGGCCCACTCGGAAGGCGTGGGCTATAGCACACGAAAATATGGGAATCGGGCGGAATTCTAGTTTTTTGGCCGAAAAATGCAAAATATGAGGAACGATCATGGCGGGGCGGTGACTATGGTTCCCTATGTCGTATTGGATGCCTCGAAAATGTTTTAGGTGATGGAGGTCTGGGGGTCCCGGGACCACTTGGAAGGCGTGGGCTAGCACACAAAAATATGGGAATCGGGCGGAATTCTAGTTGTTAGGCCGAAAAACTCAAAAAATGAGAAACGATCATGGTGGGGCGGTGACTATGGTTCCTTATGTCATATTTGATGGCCCAGAAAAATTTTAGGCTATGCAAGTCCGGGGGGGCCGGCCCACTCGGAAGGCGTGGGCTATAGCAGGCGAAAATATGGGAATCATGTGGAATTCTAGTTTTTTTTCCAAAAAAATGCAAAACATGAGGAACGATCATGGCGGGGCGGTGACTATGGTTCCTTAGATCGTATTTGATGGCCAGAAAAAATTTTAGGCGATCAGGGTCCGGAGGTCCCGGGACCAGTTAGAAGGCATGGGATGTAACACACAAAAATATGGGAATCGGGCAGAATTCTAGTTTTTTGGTCGTAAAATGCAAAAAATGAGGAAAGGTTATGGCGGGGCAGTGACTATGGTTCCTTAGGTCGTATTTGATGGCCTGGGAAAATTTTAGGTGATCCGGAAACGGGGGGCCCTACCCACTGGGAAGGGGTGGGCTATATCACACGCAAATATGGGAATCAGGCGAAATTCTAGTTTTTTGGCCAAAAAACTCAAAAAATGAGGAACGATCGTTGTAGGGTGGTGACTATGGCTCTTTAGGTCATATTTTCTGGCCCTAAAAAATTTTAGGCGATCGAGGTCCGAGGGTCCGGGGACCACTTGGAAGGCGTGGGCTATAGCACACGAAAATATGGGAATCGCGCGAAATTCTAGGTTTTTGGCCGTAAAATGCCAAAAATGAGGAAAGGTCAAGGCGGGGCGGTGTCTATGGTTCCTTAGGTCGTATTTTATGGCCCGGAAAAATTTTAGGCGATCGGGGTCTGGGGGTCTTGGGACCACATGGAATGCGTGGGCTATAGCACACGAAAATATGGGAATCGGGCAGAATTCTAGTTTTCAGGCCGTAAAATGCAAAAAATTAGGAACGATCATGGCGGGGCGGTGACTATTGTTCCTTAGGTCATATTTGATGGTCCGGACAAATTTTAGGCTATCGGGGTCCGGGGGTCCCGGGACCACATGGAAGGCATGGGCTATAGCACAAGAAAATATGGGAATCGGGCGAAATTCTAGTTTTTTGGCCGTAAAATGCAAACAATGTGGGAAGGTCTTGGTGGGGCAATCATTATGGTTCCTTAGGTCTTATTTTATGGCCCGAAAAAATTTTAGGCGATCCGAGTCCGGGGGGCCCGGCCCACTCGGAAGGCGTGGGCTATAGAACACGAAAATAGGGGAATCGGGCGAAATTCTAGTTTTATGGCCGAAAAATGCAAAATATGAGGAACGATCATGGCGGGGCGGTGACAATGGTTCCCTATGTCGTATTGGATGCCCCGGAAAACTTTTAGGTGATCGGGGTCAGCGGGTCCCGGGACCACTTGGAAGGCGTGGGCTATAGCACACAAAAATATGGGAAACGGGCGGAATTCTAGTTGTTAGGCCGAAAAATGCAAACAATTAGGAATGATCATGGTGCGGCGGTGACTATGGTTCCTTATGTCGTATTGGATGCCCCGGAAAACTTTTAGGCGATTGGGGTCCGGGGGTCCCGGGACCACTTGGAAGGCGCGGGCTATAGCATACGAAAATATGAGAATCGGGCGGAATTCTAGTTTTTTGGCCGTAAAATGCAAAAAATGAGGAACGATCATGGCGGGGCGGTGACTATGGTTCCTTAGGTCGTATGTGATGGCCCGGACAAAGTTTAGGCGATCGGGGTCCGGGGGTCCCGGGACCACTTGGAAGGCGTGTGCTATAGCACACGAAAATATAGGAAATCAGGCGAAATTCTAGTGTTTTTGCCGTAAAACGCAAAAAACAAAGATCGGTCATGGCAGGGCTATATAACACACAATAATATGGGAATCACCTTGAATTCTAGTTTTTTGGCCGAAAAATGAAAAAAATGAGGAATGAACATGGCAGGGTGGTGACTATGGTTCCTTAGGTTGTATTTGATGGCCCAGAAAAATTTTAGGTGATTGGGGTCCGGGAGTCCCGGGACCACTTGGAGGGCGTGGGCTATAGCATACGGAAATATGGGAATCGCGTGGAATTCTAGTTTTTTGGCCGAAAAAAGCAAAAAATGAGGAACGATCATGGCGGGGCAGAGTCTATGGTTCCTTAGGTTGTATTTAATGGCCCGAAAAAATTTTAGGCGATCACAGTCCGGGGTGCCTGGCCCACTCGGAAGGCGTGGGCTATATAACACACAATAATATGGGAATCACGTAGAATTCTAGTTTTTTGGCCGAAAAATGAAAAAAATGAGGAACGATCATGGCGGGGCGGTGACTATGGTTCCTTAGGTTGTATTTGATGGCCCGAAAAATTTTTAGGCGATCGAGGTCCGCGGTGCCCGGGAACACTCGGAATGCGTGAGCTATAGCATACGAAAATATGGGAATCGTGCGGAATTCTAGTTGTTTGGCCGAAAAATGCAAAAAATGAGGAACAATCATGGGGGGCGGTGACTATAGTTCCTTAGGTTGTATTTCATGACCCTAAAAAGTTTAAGGCGATCGGGGTCCGCAGGGCCCGGGACCACTCGGAAGGCGTGAGCTATATAGTACACGAAAATATGAGAATCGGGCGAAATTCTAGTTTTTTGGCCGAAAAATGCAAAAGAATGAGGAACGATCATTTCGGGGCAGTGACTATCGTTCCTTAGATCGTATTTGATGGCCCGGAAAATTTTTAGGCGATCACAGTCCGGGGTGCCTGGCCCACTCGGAAGGCGTGGGCTATATAACACACAATAATATGGGAATCACGTAGAATTCTAGTTTTTTGGCCGAAAAATGAAAATAATGAGGAACGATCATGGCGAGGCGGTGAATATGGTTCCTTAGGTCGTATTTGATGGCCCGAAAAATTTTTAGGCGATCGGGGTCCGCGGTGCCCGGGAACACTCGGAATGCGTGAGCTATAGCATACGAAAATATGGAAATCGTGCGGAATTCTAGTTGTTTGGCCGAAAAATGCAAAAAATGAGGAACAATCATGGGGGGCGGTGACTATAGTTCCTTAGGTTGTATTTGATGACCCTAAAAAGTTTAAGGCGATCGGGGTCCGCAGGGCCCGGGACCACTCGGAAGGCGTGAGCTATATAGTACACGAAAATATGGGAATCGGGCGAAATTCTAGTTTTTTGGCCGAAAAATGCAAAAGAATGAGGAACGATCATTTCGGGGCGGTGACTATCGTTCCTTAGATCGTATTTGATGGCCCGGAAAATTTTTAGGCGATCGGGGTCTGGGGGTCCCAGGACCACTTGAAAGGCGTGGGCTATAGCAGACGAAAATATGGGAATCGGCAGAATTCTAGTCTTTTGGCCGAAAAACGGAATAAATGAGGAACAATCATGGCGGGGCGGTGACTATGGTTCCTTAGGTCGTACTTAATGGCCCAGAAAAATTTTAGGCGATCCGAGTCCGGGGGGCCCGGCCCACTCGGAAGGCGTGGGCTATTAGCACAAGAAAATATGGGAATCACGCGGAATTCTAGTTTTTTGGCCGAAAAACGCAACAAATGAGGAACAATCATGGTGGGGCGGTTACTATGGTTCCTTGGGTCATATTTGATGGCCCGAAAAAATTTTAGGCGATCGGGGCCCGGGGGTCCCGGGAACACTAGGAAGGCGTGGGCTATAACACAAGAAAATATGGGAATCGGGCGGAATTCTAGTTTTTTGGCCGAAAAAGGCAAAAAATGAGGAACGCTCATGAAGGGGCGGTGACTATGGTTCCTTAGGTCGTTTTTGATGACCCGGATTTTTTTTAGGTAATACGAGTCCAGGAGGCCCGGCCCACTCGGAAGGCGTGGGCAATAGCACACAAAAATATGGGAATCGGTCGGAATTCTAGTTTTTTTCGCCAAAAAATGCAAAAAACGAGGAACGATCAAGGCGGGGTGGTGAGTATGGTTCCTTAGGTCGTATTTGATGGCCCGAAAAAATATTAGGCTATCTGGGGTCCGGAGGTCCCGGGACCAATTGGAAGGCGTGGGCTATAGCACACGAAAATATGGGAATCAGGCGTGATTCTAGTTTTTTTGCCGTAAAATGCAAAATATGTGGAATGATCATGGCAGGGCGGGGATTATGGTTCCTTAGGTCGTATTTTATGGCATAAAAAAATTTTGGCGATCCGGGGTCCGGGGGTTCCGGGACCACTTGGAAGGTGTGGGATATGCACACGAAAATACGGGAATCGGGCGGAATTCTAATTTTTAGGCTGAAAAATGCAAAAAATAAGGAACGATCATGGAGGGGCGGTGACTACGGTTCCATAGGTCGTATTTAATGGCCCGAAAACATTTAGGCGATCCGGGGTCCGGGGGTTCCAGGACCACTTGGAAGGGGTGGGGTATGCACACGAAAATATGGGAATCGGGCGGAATTCTAGTTTTTAGGCCGAAAAATGCAAAAAATAAGGAACGGTCATGGTGGGGTGGTGAGTATGGTTCCTTAGGTCGTATTTAATGGCCCGAAAAATATTTAGGCGATCCAAGTCCGGGAGGCCAGGCCCACTCGGAAGGCATGGGCAATAGCACACAAAAATATGGGAATCGGGCGGAATTCTATTTTTTGGCCGAAAAACACAAAAGATGAGGAACGATCATGGTGGGGTGGTGACTATGGTTCCTTAGGTCATATTTGATGGTCCGGAAAAATTTTAGGTGATCGGGGTCCGGGGGGCCCGGGACCACTCGGAAGGCGTGGGCTATATAGCACACGAAAATATGGGAATCGCGCGGAATTCTAGTTTTTTGGCCGAAAAATGCAAAAAATGATGAACGATAATGGCGGGGCGGTGACTATGGTTCCTTAGGTCATAATTGATGGCCCGAAAAATTTTTAGGCGATCACAGTCTGGAGTGCCTGGCCCACTAGGAAGGCGTGGGCTATAGCACACGAAAATATGGGAATCACGCAGAATTCTAGTTTTTTTGGCGAAAAACGCAAAAAATGAGGAACGATCATGCCAGGACGGTGACTATGGTTCCTTAGGTCAGATTTGATGGCCCGGAAAAGTTTTAGGCGATTGGGGTCAGGGGGTCCCGGGACCAGTTGGAAGGCGTGGGCTATAGCACACGAAAATATGGGAATCGGGTAAAATTCTAGTTTTTAGGCCGAAAAATACAAAAAATGAGGAACGATCATGGCGGGACAGAGTCTATGGTTCCTTAGGTCGTATTTAATGGCCTGGAAAAATTTTAAACGATCACAGTCCGGGGTGCTTGGCCCATTCGGAAGGCGTGGGCTACAGCACACGAAAATATGGGAATCGGGCGAAATTCAATTCTTTTGGCTGTAAAATGCAAAAAATGAAGAACGATCATGGCGGGGCGGTGACTATGGTTCCTTAGGTCGTATTTGATGGCCCAGAAAAATTTTAGGCGCTTGGGGTCCGGGAGTCCCGGGACCACTTGGAAGGCGTTGGCTATAGCATACGGAAATATGGGAATCGCGTGGAATTCTAGTTTTTTGGCCGAAAAAAGCAAAAAATGAGGAACGATCATGGCGGGGAAGAGTCTATGGTTCCTTAGGTCGTATTTAATGGCCCTGAAAAATTTTAGGCGATCACAGTCCTGGGTGCCTGGCCCACTCGGAAGGCGTGGGCTATAACACACAATAATATAGGAATCACGTAGAATTCTAGTTTTTTGGCCGAAAAACGCAATAAATGAGGAACGATCATGGCGGGGCGGTGACTATGGTTCCTTAGGTCGTACTAGATGGCCCGGAAAAATTTTAGGCGATCGAGGCCCGGGGGTCCCGGGACCACTAGGAAGGCGTGGGCTATAACACACGAAAATATGGGAATCGGGCGGAATTCTAGTTTTTTGGCCGAAAAAGGCAAAAAATGAAGAACGATCATGAAAGGGCGGTGACTATGGTTCCTTAGGTCGTATTTGATGACCCGAATTTTTTTTTAGGTAATACGAGTCCAGGAGGCCCGGCCCACTCGGAAGGCGTAAGCAATAGCAGACAAAAATATGGGAATCGGTTGGAATTCAAGTTTTTTGGCCGAAAAATGCAAAAAACGAGGAATGATCATGGCGGGGTGGTGACTATGGTTCCTTAGGTCGTATTTGATGGCCCGAATAAATATTAGGCGATCTGGGGTCCGGGGGTCCCGGGACCAATTGGAAGGCGTGGGCTATAGCACACGAAAATATGGGAATCAGGCGTGATTCTAGTTTTTTGGCCGTAAAATGCAAAATATGAGGAACGATCATGGCAGAGCGGGGATTATGGTTCCTTAAGTCGTATTTAATAGCCCAAAAAAATTTTAGGCGATCCGAGTCCGGGGGTCCCGACCTACTCGGAGGCTTGGGCTGTAGCACACGAAAATATGGGAATTGCGCGGAATTCTAGTTTTTTGGCCGAAAAATGCAAAAAATGAGGAACGATCATGCCAGGACGGTGACTATGGTTACTTAGGTCGTATTTGATGGCCCTGAAAATTTTTAGGCGATTGGGGTCAGGGGGTCCCGGGACCAGTTAGAAGGCGTGGGCTATAGCACACGAAAATATGGGAATCGGGCGAAATTCTAGTTTTTAGGCCGAAAAATGCAAAAAATGAGGAACGATCATGACGGGGCGGTGACTATGGTTCCTTAGGTCATATTTGATGGCCCGAAAATATTTTAGGCGATCGGGTCCGGGGGGCCCGGGACCACTCGGAAGGCGTGGGCTATGGCACACAAATATATAGGAATCGCGCGGAATTCTAGTTTTTACGGGACATCAAATATGACCCAAGGAACCATAGCAACCGCCCCGCCATGATTGTTCCTCATTTTTTGCGTTTTTCGGCAAAAAACTAGAATTCCGCTTGATTCCCATATTTTTGTGTACTATAGCCCACGCCTTCTGAGTGGGCTGGGCCCCCCGGACTCAGATCGCCTAAAATTTTTTCGGGCCGTTAAGTACGACCTAAGGAACCATAGTCATCACCCCGCCATGATCGTTCCTCACTTATTGCATTTTTCGGCCAAAAAACTAGAATTCCGCCTGATTCCCATATTTTCGTATACTATAGCCCACGCCTTTCAAGTGGTCCTGGGACCCCCGGACCCCAATCGCCTAAAATTTTTCGAGGCCATCAAATACGATCTAAGGAACCATAGTCACCGCCCCGCCATGATCGTTCCTCATTTTTTGCATTTTTCGGCCAAAAAACTAGAATTTCGCCCGATTCCCATATTTTCGTGTGCTATAGCCCATGCCTTCCAAGTGGTCCCGGGACCCCCAGACCCCGATCGCCTTAAACTTTTTAGGGCCATCAAATACGACCTAAGGAACCATAGTCACCGCCCCGCCATGATCGTTCCTCATTTTTTGCGTTTTTCGGCAAAAAAATTAGAATTCTGCGTGATTCCCATATTATTGTGTTTTATAGCCCACGCCTTCCGAGTGGGCCAGGCACCCTGGACTGTGATCGCCTAAAAAATTTTCGGGCCATCAAGTATGACCTAAGGAACCATAGCCACCGGCCCGCCATTATCGTTCATCATATTTTATATTTTTCGACCAAAAAACTAGAATTTCGCGCGATTCCCATATTTTTGTGTGCCGTAGCCCACGTCTTCCAAGTGGTCCCGGGCCCCCCAGACCATGATCGCCTAAAATATTTCCGGTCCATCAAATATGACCTAAGGAACCATAGTCATTGCCCCACCCTAATCGTTCCACATACTTTGCATTTTTCAGCCAAAAAACTAGAATTCTGCCTCATTCCCATATTTTCATGTGCTATAGCCCACGCTTTCCGAGTGGGCCGGCCCCCCGGACTCGGATCATCTAAATTTATTTCGGGCCATCAAATAATACCTAAGGAACCATAGTCACCTCCCCTCCATGATCGTTCCTCATTTTTTTGCATTTTTCGGCCAATAAACTAGAATTCTGCCCGATTCCCATATTTTCGTGTGCTATAATAGCACACGCCTTCCAAGTGGTTCTGGGAACCCTGGACCCCGATCGCCTAAAATTTTTTCGGGACATTAGATATGACCTAAGGAACCATAGTCACCGCCCCGCCATGATCGTTCCTCATTTTTTGCGTTGTTCGGCCAAAAATAGAATTTCGCCCGATTCCCACATTTTATGTGCCCACGCCTTCCGAGTGGGCCTGGCCTCCCGGACTTGGATCGCCTAAAATTTTTCCGGGTGATTAAATACGACTTAAGGAACCATAGTCACCACCCCGCCGTGATCATTCCTTATTGTTTGCATTTTTCGGCCTAAAAACTAGAATTCCGCCCGATTCCCATATTTTCGTGTGCATACGCCACACCTTCCAAGTGGTCCTGGAACCCCCAAACCACGGATCACCTAAAAAATTTTCGTGCCATAAAATACGACCTAAGGAACCATAATCCCCGCCCCGCCATGATCGTTCCTCATATTTTGCATTTTATGACCAAAAGATTAGAATTACGCCTGATTCCCATATTTTCATGTGTTATAGCCCACGCCTTCCCATTGGTCTAGCGACCCCCGGACCCTAGATCGCCTAATATTTTTTTGGGCCATCAAATACGGCATAAGGAACCATAGTCACCACCCCGCCATGATCGTTCCTCATTTTTCACATTTTTCGGCCAAAAACCTAGAATTCCGTCAGATTCCCATATTTTTGTGTGCTATTGCCCACACCTTCCGAGTGGGTCGGGCCTCCCTGACTCGTATCGCCTACAAACTTTTCGGCTCATCAAATATGACCTAAGGAACACTAGTCACCACCCCGCCATGATCGTTCCTCATTTTTTGTATTTTCCGGCCAAAAAACTAGAATTCTGCCCAATTCCCATATTTTCGTGTGTTACCTAGTGGTCCCGGGACCCCTGGAACCCGATCGCCTAAAATTTTTACGGGCCACCAAATGTGACCCAAGGAACCATAGTAACCGCCCCGCCATGATCGTTCCGCAGTTTTTGCATTTTTCGGCCAAAAAATAAGAATTTCGCGTCATTCCCATAATTTTCGTGTGCTATAGCCCACGCCTTCCAACTGGTCACGGGACCCCCTGACCACAATTGCCTAAAAATTTTCCGGGCCATCAAATACGACCTAAGGAACCATAGTCACCGCCCCGCCATGATCGTTCCTCATTCTTTCCGCTTTTCGGCAAAAAAATAGAATTTTGCCCGATTCCCATATTTTTGTGTGCTATTGCCCACGCCTTTCGAGTGGGCCGGGCATTTCGGACTTGGATCACCTAAAAAATATTCGGGCCATTAAATATGACCTAAGGAACCATAGTCACCGCTCCGCCATGATCGTTCCTTAGTTTTTGCATTTTTCGGCCTATAAACTAGAATTCCGTCCGATTCACATATTTTCGTGTGCATAGCCCACACCTTCCAAGTGGTCCCGGAACTCCCGGACCCGGATCGCCAAAATATTTCCGTGCCATCAAATACAACCTAAGGAACCATAATCCCCGCCCTGCCATGATCGTTCCTCATATTTTGCATTTTACGGCAAAAAAATTAGAATAACGCCTGATTCCCATATTTTCGTGTGCTATAGCCCACGCCTTCCGAGTGGGCCGGGCCTCCCGGACTAGTATCGCCTAAAAAGATTTCGGGTCTTCAAATACGACCTAAGGAACCATAGTCACCGCCCTGCCATGATCGTTCCTCATTTTTTGCATTTTCGGCCAAAAAACTAGAATTCCGCTCGATTTTCATATTTTCGTGTGTTATAGCCCACGCCTTCCTAGTGGTCCCGGGACCCCCGGACCCCGATCGCCTAAAATATTTTCGGGACATCAAATATGACCCAAGGAACCATAGCAACCGCCCCGCCATGATTGTTCCTCATTTTTTGCGTTTTTCGGCAAAAAACTAGAATTTCGCTTGATTCCCATATTTTTGTGTGCTATAGCCCACGCCTTCCGAGTGGGCCGGGCCCCCCGGACTCAGTTCGCCTAAAAAATTTTCGGGCAGTTAAGTACGACCTAAGTAACCATAGTCATCGCCCCGCCATGATCGTTCCTCACTTATTGCGTTTTTCGGCCAAAAAACTAGAATTCCGCCCGATTCCCATATTTTCGTCTGCTATAGCCCACGCCTTTCAAGTGGTCCTGGGACCCCCGGACCCCAATCGCCTAAAATTTTTCCAGGCCATCAAATACGATCTAAGGAACCATAGTCACCGCCCCGCCATGATCGTTCCTCATTTTTTGCGTTTTTCGGCCAAAAAACTAGAATTTCGCCCGATTCCCATATTTTCGTGTGCTATAGCCCACGCCTTCCAAGTGGTCCCAGTACCCCCGGACCCCGATCGCCTTAAACTTTTTAGGGTCATCAAATACGACCTAAGGAACCATAGTCTCCGCCCCGCCATGATCGTTCCTCATTTTTTTCGTTTTTCGGCCAAAAAACTAGAATTCTACGTGATTCCCATATTATTGTGTGTGATAGCCCACGCCTTCCGAGTGGGCCAGGCACCCCAGACTGCGATTGCCTAAAATTTTTCTGAGCCATTAAATATCACCTAAGGAGCCATAGACTCTGCCCCACCATGATCGTTCCTCATTTTTTGCATTTTTCAGCCAAAAAACTAGAATTTCGCCCGATTCCCATATTCTCGTGTGCTATAGCCCACGCCTTCCAACTGGTCACGGGACCCCCTGACCCCAATCGCCTAAAAAATTTTCGGGCCATCAAATACGACCTAAGGAACCATAGTCACCGCCCCGCCATGATCGTTCCTCATGTTTTGCGTTTTTCGGCAAAAAAACTAGAATTCTGCGTGATTCCCATATTATTGTGTTTTATAGCCCATGCCTTCCGAGTGGGCCAGGCACCCCGGACTGTGATCGCCTAAAATTTTTTCGGGCCATCAATTATGACCTAAGGAACCATAGCCACCTGCCACGCCCTGATCGTTCAACATACTTTGCATTTTTCGGCCAAAAAACTAGAATTCCGCCTCATTCCCATATTTTCATGTGCTATAGCCCACGCTTTCCGAGTGGGCCGGGCCCCCCGGACTCGAATCACCTAAATTTATTACGGGCCATCAAATAAGACCTAAGGAACCATAGTCACCTCCCCGCCATGATCGTTCCTCATTTTTTGCATTTTTCGGGCAATAAACTAGAATTCCGCCCGATTCCCATATTTTTGTGTGCTATAATAGCACACTCCTTCCAAGTGGTCCCGGGAACCCCGGACCCCGATCGCCTAAAAATTTTCTGGGATATCAGATACGACCTAAGGAACCATAGTCACCGCCCCGCCATGGTCATTCCTCATTTTTTGCTTTGTTCGGCCAAAAATAGAATTCCGCCCGATTCCCACATTTTTATGTGCTATTGCCCACGCCTTCCGAGTGGGCCTGGCCTCCCGGACTTGGATCGCCTAAAATTTTTTCGGGCAATTAAATACGACCTAAGGAACCATAGTCACCACCCCGCCGTGATCGTTCCTTATTTTTTGCAGTTTTCGGCCTAAAAACTAGAATTCCGCCCGATTCCCATATTTTCGTGTGCATACGCCACACCTTCCAAGTGGTCCTGGAACCCCCAAACCCCGGATCACCTGAAATTTTTCCGTGCCATAAAATACGACCTAAGGAACCATAATCCCCGCCCCACCATGATCGTTCCTCATATTTTGCATTTTATGGCCAAAAGATTAGAATTACGCCTGATTCCCAAATTTTCATATGTTATAGCCGACACCTTCCCATTGGTCTAGGGACCCCCGGACCCTAGAACGCCTAATATTTTTCCGGGCCATCAAATACGACATAAGGAACCATAGTCACCGCCCCGCCATGATCGTTAATCATTTTTTGCATTTTTCGGCCAAAAAACTAGAATTCCGTCAGATTCCCATATTTTTGTGTGCTATTGCCCACGCCTTCCGAGTGGGCCAGGCCTCTCGGACTCGTATCGCCTAAAAAAATTTTGGCTCATCAAATACGACCTAAGGAACACTAGTCACCGCCCCGCCATGATCGTTCCTCATTTTTTGTATTTTCCGGCCAAAAAACTAGAATTCTGCCAAATTCCCATATTTTCGTGTGTTACCTAGTGGTCCCGGGACCCCAGGACCCCGATCGCCTAAAATTTTTACGGGCCACCAAATGTGACCCAAGAAACCATAGTAACTGTCCCGCCATGATCGTTCCGCATTTTTTGCATTTTTCGGCCAAAAAACAAGAATTTCGCGTCATTCCCATATTTTCGTGTGCTATAGCCCACGCCTTCCGAGTGGGCCGGACTCCCCGGACTCGGATCGCCTAAAATTTTTCCGAGCCATTAAATAATACCTAAGGAACCATAGTCACCACCCCACCATGATCGTTCCTCATTCTTTCCGCTTTTCGGCAAAAAAAATAGAATTCCGCCCGATTCCCATATTTTTGTGTGCTATTGCCCACGCCTTCCTAGTGGGCCGGGCCTTCCTGACTTGGATCGCCTAAAATTTTTCCGGGCCATTAAATACGACCTAAGGAACCATAGTCACCGCCCCGCCATGATCGTTCCTTAGTTTTTGCATTTTTCGGCCTATAAACTAGAATTCCGTCCGATTCCCATATTTTCGTGTGCATAGCCCACACCTTCCAAGTGGTCCCGGAACCCCCGGACCCGGATCGCCAAAATATTTCCGTGCCATCAAATACGACCTAAGGAACTATAATCCCCGCCCTGTCATGATCGTTCCTCATATTTTGCATTTTACGGCAAAAAAATTAGAATAACGCCTGATTCCCATATTTTCGTGTGCTATAGCCCACGCCTTCCGAGTGGGCCGGGCCTCCCGGACTAGTATCGCCTAAAAAGATTTCGGGTCTTCAAATACGACCTAAGGAACCATAGTCACCGCCCCGCCATGATCGTTCCTCATTTTTTGCATTTTTCGGCCAAAAAACTAGAATTTCGCTCGATTTTCATATTTTCGTGTGTTATAGCCCATGCCTTCCTAGTGGTCCCGGGACCCTCGGACCCCGATCGCCTAAAATTTTTACGGGGCATCAAATATGACCCAAGGAACCATGGCAACCGCCCCGCCATAATTGTTCCTCATTTTTTGCGTTTTTCGGCAAAAAACTAGAATTCCACTTGATTCCCATATTTTTGTGTGCTATAGCCCACGCCTTCCGAGTGGGCCGGGCCCCCCAGGCTCAGATCGCCTAAAAATTTTTCGGGCCATTAAGTACGACCTAAGGAACCATAGTCATCGCCCCTCCATGATCGTTCCTCACTTATTGCGTTTTTCGGCCAAAAAACTAGAATTCCGCCCGATTCCCATATTTTCGTCTGCTATAGCCCACGCCTTTCAAGTGGTCCTGGGACCCCCGGACCCCAATCGCCTAAAATTTTTCCAGGCCATCAAATACGATCTAAGGAACCATAATCACCGCCCCGCCATGATCGTTCCTCATTTTGTGCGTTTTTCGGCCAAAAAACTAGAATTTCGCACGATTCCCATATTTTCATGTCCTATAGCCCACGCCTTCCAAGTGGTCCCCGGACCCCGATCGCCTTAAACTTTTTAGAGTCATCAAATACGACCTAAGGAACCATAGTCACCGCCCCGCCATGATCGTTCCTCATTTTTTTTCGTTTTTCGGCCAAAAAACTAGAATTTTACGTGATTCTCATATTATTGTGTGTAATAGCCCACGCCTTCCGAGTGGGCCAGGCACCCCAGACTGCGATTGCCTAAAATTTTTCTAGGCCATTAAATACCACCTAAGGAGCCATAGACTCTGCCCCACCATGATCGTTCCGCATTTTTTGCATTTTTCGGCCAAAATACTAGAATTTCGCCCGATTCCCATATTTTCGTGTGCTGTAGCCCACGCCTTCCAACTGGTCAGGGGACCCCCTGACCCCAATCGCCTAAAAAATTTTCGAGCCATCAAATACGACCTAAGGAACCATAGTCACCACCCCGCCATGATCGTTCCTCATTTTTTGCGTTTTTCGGCAAAAAAAACTAGAATTCTGCGTGATTCCAGTATTATTGTATTTTATAGCCCACGCCTTCCGAGTGGGCCAGGCACCCTGGACTGTGATCGCATAAAATTTTTTCGGGCCATCAATTATGACCTAAGGAACCATAGCCACCGGCCCGCCATTATCGTTCATCATATTTTTCATTTTTCGACCAAAAAACGAGAATTCCACGCGATTCCCATATTTTTGTTTGCCATAGCCCACGTCTTCCGAGTGGTCCCGGGCCCCCCGGACCATGATCGCCTAAAATTTTTCCGGTCCATCAAATATGACCTAAGGAACTATAGTCACTGCCCCGCCCTGATCGTTCCACATACTTTGCATTTTTCGGCCAAAAAACTAGAATTCCGCCTCATTCCCATATTTTCATGTGCTATAGCCCACGCTTTCCGAGTGGGCCGGGCCCCCGGACTCGGATCACCTAAATTTATTACGGGCCATCAAATAAGACCTAAGGAACCATATTCACCTCCCCGCCACGATCGTTCCTCATTTTTTGCATTTTTCGGCCAATAAACTAGAATTCCGCCCGATTCCCATATTTTCGTGTGCTATAATAGCACACGCCTTCCAAGTGGTCCCGGGAACCCCGGACCCCGATCGCCTAAAATTTTTTCGGGACATCAGATACAACCTAAGGAACCATAGTCACCGCCCCGCCATGATCGTTCCTCATTTTTTGCTTTGTTCGGCCAAAAATAGAATTCCGCCCGATTCCTACATTTTTATGTGCTATTGCCCACGCCTTCCGAGTGGGCCTGGCCTCCCGGACTTGGATCGCCTAAAATTTTTCTGGACAATTAAATATGACCTAAGGAACCATAGTCACCACCCCGCCGTGATCGTTCCTTATTTTTTGCATTTTTCGGCCTAAAAACTAGAATTCCGCCCGATTCTCATATTTTCGTGTGCATACGCCACACCTTCCAAATGGTCCTGGAATCCCCAAAACCCGGATCACCTAAAAATTTTCCATGCCATAAAATACGACCTAAGGAACCATAATCCCCGCCCCGCCATGATCGTTCCTCATATTTTGCATTTTACGGCCAAAAGATTAGAATTACGCCTGATTCGCATATTTTCGTGTGTTATAGCCCACGCCTTCCCATTGGTCTAGGGACCCCCAGACCCTAGATCGCCTAATATTTTTTCGGGCCATCAAATACGACATAAGGAACCATAGTCACCACCCCGCCATGATCGTTCCTCTTTTTGCATTTTTCGGCCAAAAAACTAGAATTCCGTCAAATTCCCATATTTTTGTGTGCTATTGCCCACGCCTTCCGAGTGGGCCGGGCCTCCCGGACTCGTATCGCCTACAAACTTTTCGGCTCATCAAATACGACCTAAGGAACACTAGTCACCGCCCCGCCATGATCGTTCCTCATTTTTTGTATTTTCCGGCCAAAAAACTAGAATTCTGCCCAATTCCCATATTTTCGTGTGTTACCTAGTGGTCCCGGGACCCCTGGAACCCGATCGCCTAAAATTTTTACGGGCCACCAAATGTGACCCAAGGAACCATAGTAACCGCCCCGCCATGATCGTTCCGCAGTTTTTGCATTTTTCGGCCAAAAAATAAGAATTTCGCGTCATTCCCATAATTTCGTGTGCTATAGCCCACGCCTTCCGAGTGGGCCGGACTCCCCGGACTCGGATCGCCTAAAATTTTTCCGAGCCATTAAATACGACCTAAGGAACCATAGTCACCACCCCACCATGATCGTTCCTCATTCTATCCGCTTTTCGGCAAAAAAATAGAATTCCGCCCGATTTTCATATTTTTGTGTGTTATTGCCCACGCCTTCCGAGTGGGCCGGGCCTTCCGGACTTGGATCGCCTAAAATTTTTCCGGGCCATTAAATACGACCTAAGGAACCATAGTCACCGCCCCGCCATGATCGTTCCTTAGTTTTTGCATTTTTCGGCCTATAAACTAGAATTCCGTCCGATTGCCATATTTTCGGGTGCATAGCCCACACCTTCCAAGTGGTCCCGGAACCCCAGGACCCGGATCGCCAAAATATTTCCGTGCCATCAAATATGACCTAAGGAACCATAATCCCCGCCCTGCCATGATCGTTCCTCATATTTTGCATTTTACGGCAAAAAAATTAGAATAACGCCTGATTCCCATATTTTCCTGTGCTATAGCCCACGCCTTCGAGTGGGCCGGGCTTCCCGGACTAGTATCGCCTAAAAAGATTTCGGGTCTTCAAATACGACCTAAGGAACCATAGTCACCGCCCCGCCATGATCGTTCCTCATTTTTTGTATTTTTCGGCCAAAAAACTAGAATTCCGCTCGATTTCCATATTTTTGTGTGTTATAGCCCATGCCTTCCTAGTGGTCCCGGGACCCCCGGACCCCGATCGCCTAAAAATTTTACGGGACATCAAATATGACCCAAGGAACCATAGCAACCGCCCCGCCATGATTGTTCCTCATTTTTTGCATTTTTCGGCAAAAAACTACAATTCCGCTTGATTCCCATATTTTTGTGTGCTATAGCCCACGCCTTCCGAGTGGGCCTGGCCCCCCGGACTCAGATTGCCTAAAATTTTTTTGGGCCGTTAAGTACGACCTAAGGAACCATAGTCATCACCCTTCCATGATCGTTCCTCACTTATTGCGTTTTTCGGCCAAAAAACTAGAATTCCGCCCGATTCCCATATTTTCATCTGCTATAGCCCACGCCTTTCAAGTGGTCCTGGGACCCCCGGACCCCAATCGCCTAAAAATTTTCCAGGCCATCAAATACGATCTAAGGAACCATAGTCACCGCCCCGCCATGATCGTTCCTCATTTTTTGCATTTTTCGGCCAAAAAACTAGAATTTCGCCCGATTCCCATATTTTCGTGTGTTATAGCCCACGCCTTCCAAGTGGTCCCGGGAACCCCGGACCCCGATCGCCTAATATTTTTACGGGCCATAAAATATGATTTAAGGAACCATAGTCACCGCCCTGCCATGATCGTTCCTCATTTTTTTGCGTTTTTCGGCCAAAAAACTAGAATTCCGCGCGATTCCCATATTTTCGTGTGCTATAGCCCACGCCTTCCGAGTGGTCCCAGACCCCCGGACCCCTATCGTCTAAAGTTTTTCCGGACCATCAAATATGACCTAAGGAACCATAGTCACCGCCCCACCATGATCGGTCCTCATTTTTTGCATTTACCGTCCAAAAAACTAGAATTCCGCCCGATTCCCATATTTTCGTGTGTTATTGCCCAAGCCTTCCGAGTGGGCACGGGACCCCCTGACCCCAATCGCCTAAAAATTTTCCGGGCCATCAAATACGACCTAAGGAACCATAGTCACCGCCCCGCCATGATCGTTCCTCATTTTTTGCGTTTTTAGGCAAAAAAAACTAGAATTCTGCGTGATTCCCATATTATTGTGTTTTATAGCCCACGCCTTCCGAGTGGGCCAGGCACCCCAGACTGTGTTCGCCTAAAAATTTTTCGGGCCATCAATTACAACCTAAGGAACCATAGCCACCGGCCCACCATTATCGTTCATTATATTTTTCATTTTTCGACCAAAAAACGAGAATTCCACGCGATTCCCATATTTTTTTGTGCCATAGCCCACGTCTTCCGAGTGGTCCCGGGCCCCCCGGACCATGATCGCCTAAAATTTTTCCGGTCCATCAAATATGACCTAAGGAACCATAGTCACTGCCCCGCCCTGATCATTCCACATACTTTGCATTTTTCGGCCAAAAAAACTAGAATTCCGCCTCATTCCCATATTTTCATGTGCTATAGCCCACGCTTTCCGAGTGGGCCGGGCCCCCGGGACTCGGATCACCTAAATTTATTATGGGCCATCAAATAAGACCTAAGGAACCATAGTCACCTCCCCGCCACGATCGTTCCTCATTTTTTGCATTTTTCGGGCAATAAACTAGAATTCCGCCCGATTCCCATATTTTCGTGTGCTATAATAGCACACGCCTTCCAAGTGGTCCCGGGAACCCCGGACCCCGATCGTCTAAAATTTTTCCGGGACATCAGATACGACCTAAGGAACCATAGTCACCGCCCCGCCATGATCGTTCCGCATTTTTTGCATTTTTCGGCCAAAAAATAAGAATTTCGCGTCATTCCATATTTTTGTGTGCTATAGCCCACGCCTTCCGAGTGGGCCGGACTCCCCGGACTCGGATCGCCTAATATTTTTCCGAGGCATTACATACGACCTAAGGAACCATGGTCACCACCCCACCATGATCGTTCCTCATTTATTGCATTTTTCGGCCAAAAAATAGAATTTCGCCCGATTCCCATATTTTCGTCTACTATAGCCCACGCCTTTCACAAGTGGTCCCGGGACCCCCGGACCCCGATCGCCTAAAATTTTTGCTGCCCATCAAATATGATCTAAGGAACCATAGTCAGCGCCCCGCTATGATCGTTCCTCATTTTTTGAGTTTTTCGGCCAAAAATTTAGAATTCCGAGTGATTCCTATATTTTCGTGTGCTATAGCCCACGCCTTCCGAGTGGTCCCAGACCACGCGGACCCCGATCGCCTAAAAGTTTTTCGGGCCATCAAATACGACCTAAGGAACCATATTCACTGCCTCTCCATGATCGTTCCTCATTTTTTGCATTTTTCTGCTAAAAACCTAGAATTCTGCCCGATACCCATATTTTCGTGTGCTATAGCCCACACCTTCCGAGTGGGCCGGGCCCCTTTGACTCGGATCACCTAAAATTATTTCGGGCCATCAAATAAGACCTAAGGAACCATAGTCACCTCCCCGCCATGATCGTTCCTCATTTTTTGCATTTTTCGGCCATAAAACTAGAATTTCGCCCGATTCCCATATTTTCGTGTGCTATACCCACGCCTTCCAAGTGGTCCCGGGAACCCCGGACCCCGATCGCCTAAACTTTTCCGGGTCATCAGATACGACCTACGAAACCATAGTCACTGCCTCGCAATGATCGTTCCTCATTTTTTGCGTTTTTCATCCAAAAACCTAGAATTCCGCCCGATTACCATATTTTTGTGAGCTATAGCCCACGCCTTCCGAGTGGGCCGGGCCCCTGACTCGGATCACCTAAAAAGTTTTCGGGCCATCAAATAAGACCTAAGGAACCATAGTCACCTCCTCTCCATGATCGTTCCTAATTTTTTGCATTTTTCGGCAATAAAACTAGAATTCCGCCCGATTCCCATATTTTCGTGTGCTATACCCACGCTTTCCAAGTGGTCCCGAGAACCCCGGAACCCGATCACCTAAAATTTTACCGGGTTATCAAATACGACCTAAGGAACCATAGTCACTGCCCCGCCATGATCGTTCCTCATTTTTTGTGTTTTTCTGCCAAAAACCTAGAATTTTGCCCAATTCCCATATTTTCGTGTGCTAGCCCACGCCTTCAAAGTGGTCCCAGGACCATCGGACCCCGGTCGCCTAAAATTTTTCCGGGCCATTAAATATGACCTAAGAAACCATAGTCACCGCCCCGCCATGATCATTCCTCATATTTTGCATTTTTCGGTCAAAAAACTAGAATTCCGCCCGATTCCCATATTTTCGTGTGCTATAGCCCACGCCTTCCGAGTGGGCTGGGCCCCCCGGACTCGGATCACCTAAATTTTTTTGGGCCATCAAATAAGACCTAAGGAACAATAGTCACCTCCCCGACATGATCGTTCCTCATTTTTTGTATTTTTCGGCCAAAAGACTAGAATTCCGCCCGATTCCCATATTTTCGTATGCTATAATAGACCACGCCTTCCCAATGGGTAGTGCTCCCCGGAGCCGGATTGCCTAAAATTTTTTCGGGCCATCAAATACGACCTAAGGAACCATAGTCACCACCCCGCCATGAACGTTCCTAGTTGTTTGCGTTTTTCAGCGAAAAAACTAGAATTTCGTCCGATTCCCATATTTTCGTGTGCTATAGCCCACACCTTCCGAGTGGGCCGGGCCCCCTGGACTCGGAACTTCTAAAATTTTTCCGGGCCAATAAATACGACCTAAGGAACCATAGTCACCTCCCCGCCATGATCGTTCCTCACTTTTTGCATTTTTTGGCCTAAAAACTAGAATTCCGCCCGATTCCCATATTTTCGTGTGCTATAGCCCACGCCTTCCGAGTGGTCCCGGGACCCTCGGACCACGATCGCCTAAAATTTTCCCGGACCATCAAATACGACCTAAGGAACCATAGTCACCGCCCCACCATGAACGTTCCTAGTTGTTTGCGTTTTTCAGCGAAAAAACTAGAATTCCGCCCGATTCTCATGTTTTCGTGTGCTATATCCAAGACCTTCCGAGTGGGCCGGGCCCCTCGGACTCGGATCGTCTAAAATTTTTCCGGGCCATTAAATTCGACCTAAGGAACCATAGTCACCGCCCCGCCATGATCGTTCCTCATTTTTGCATTTTTCGGCCAAAAAATTAGAATTCCGCCCGATTCCCATATTTTCGTGTGCTATATAGCCCACGCCTTCAAAGTGGTCCCGGGACCCCTGGACTATGATCGCCTAAAATTTTTCTGGGCCCTCAAATATGACCTAAGAAACCATAGTCACCGCCCCGCCATGATCGTTCCAGATATTTTGCATTTTTCAGCCAAAAAACTAGAATTCCCGCCCGATTCCCATATTTTCGTATGCTATAACCCACGCCTTCCGAGTGGGCCGGGCCCCCCGAACTCGGAATACCTAAATTTTATTTGGGCCATCAAATAAGACCTAAGGAACCATAGTCACCTCCCCGCCATAATCGTTCCTCATCTTTTGCATTTTTTGGCCAAAAAACTAGAATTCTGCCTGATTCCCATATTTTCGTGTGCTATAGTAGCCCACTCCTTCCCAATGGGTAGGGGCCCCCGGAGCCGGATCGCCTAAAAAATTTTCGGGCCATCAAATATGACCTAAGGAACCATAGTCACCGCCCCACCATGACTTTTCCTCATTTTTTGCATTTTACAACCAAAAAACTAGAATTCCGCCCGATTCCCATAATTTCGTGTGCTATAGCGCACGCCTTCCAAGTGGACCCGGGACTCCAGGACCCCGATCGCCTAAAATTTTTCCGGCCAATCAAACACGACCTAAGGAACCAGATTCACCGCCCTGCCATGATCGTTCCTCATCTTTTGCATTTTACTACAAAAAAACTAGAATTCCGCCTCATTCCCATATTTTCGTGTGCTATAGCCCACGCCTTCCAAGTGGGCCGGACCCCCGGACTCGGATCGCCTAAAATTTTTCCGGGCCATCAAATACGACCTAAATAACCATAGTCACTGCCCTGACATGACCGTTCCTCGTGTTTTTTGCATTTTACGGCAAAACAACTAGAATTCCGCCCGATTCCCATATTTTGGAGTGTTATAGCCCACGCCTTCCAAGTGGTCCCGGGACCCCCGACCCCGATCGCCGAAAACTTTTCCGGGCCATCAAATATGACCTAAGGAACCATAGGCACTGCCCCGCCATGATCGGTCATCACTTTTTTCATTTTTCGGCAAAAAAATTAGAATTCCGTCCGATTCCCATATTTTCGTGTGCTATATAGCCCACCCCTTCAAAGTGGTCCCGGGACCCCCAGATCCCGATCGCCTAAAATTTTTCTGGGCCATCAAATATGACCTAAGAAACCATAGTCACCGCCCCGCCATGATCGTTCCTGATATTTTGCATTTTTCGGCCAAAAAACTAGAATTCCCGCCCGATTCCCATATTTTCATGTGCTATAGCCCACGTCTTCCTAGTGAGCCGGGCCCCCCAACTCGGATCACCTAAAATTTTTTCGGGCCATCAAATAAGACCTAAGGAACCATAGTCACCTCCCCGCCATGATCGTTCCTCATTTTTTACATTTTTCGGCTTAAAAACTAGAATTCCGCCCGATTCCCATATTTTCGTGTGCTATAATAGCCCACGCCTTCCCAATGAGATACGACCTAAGGAACCATAGTCAACCATAGAATTTTGCCCGATTCCCATATTTTCATGTGCTAGCCCACGCCTTCAAAGTGGTCCCGGGACCATCGGACCCCGGTCGCCTAAAATTATTCCGGCCCATTAAATACGACCTAAGGAACCATAGTCAACGCTCCGCCATAATCTTTCCTCACTTTTTGCATTTTTCGGCCAAAAAATTAGAATTTCGCCCGATTCCCATAATTTCGTGTGCTATAACCCACACCTTACGAGTGGGCCGGGCCCCCCGGAAACGGATCACCTAAAAATTTTTCGGGCCATCAAATAAGACCTAAGGAACCATAGTCATCTCCCCGCCATGATCGTTCCTCATTTTTTGCATTTTTAAGGCCAAAAAATTAGAATTCTGCCCGATTCCCATATTTTTGTGTGCTATAATAGCCTATGCCTTCCCAATGAGTAGGGCCCCCCGGAGACGGATCGCCTAAAATTTTTCCGGGCCATAAAATATGATCTAAGGAACCATAGTCACCGCTCTGCCATGATTGTTCCTCATGTTTTGCGTTATTCTGCCAAAAACCTAGAATTCTGCCCAATTCCCAAATTTTCGTGTGCTATAGCCCACGCCTTCTGAGTGGGCCGGGCCCCCCGGACTCGGATATCCTAAAATTTTTTCGGGACATCCAATAAGACCTATGGAATCATAGTCACCTTCCCGCCATGATCGTTTCTCATTGTTTGCATTTTTCGGCCAAAAAACTAGAATTCCGCCCGATTTTCATATTTTCGTGTGCTATACCCACGCCTTCCAAGTGGTCCCGGGAACCCCGGACCTCGATCGCCTAAAAATTATCCGGGCCATCAAATACGACCTAAGGAACCATAGTCACTGCCCCGCCTTGATCGTTCCACATTTATTGCATTTTTCGGCCAAAAAACTAGAATTCCGCCTGATTACCCTATTTTTGTGTGCTATTGCCCACGCCTTCCGATTGGGCCGACCCCCCCGGACTCGGATCGCCTAAAAATTTTTCGGGGCAACAAATAGGACCTAAGGATCCATAGTCACCACCTCGTCATAATCGTTCCTTATTTTTTGCATTTTTCGGCATAAAAACTAGAATTCCGCCCGATTCCCATATTTTTGTGTGCTATAGCTTACGCCTTGCAAGTGGTCTCGGGACCCCCGGATCCCGATCGCCTAATATTTTTTCGGTCCATCAAATACGACCTAAGGAACCACAGTCACCGCCCCGCCATAATCGTTCCTCTTATTTTGCGTTTTTCGGCCTAACAACTAGAATTCCGCGCGATTCCCATATTTTCGTGTGCTATAGCCCATGCATTCTGAGTGGGCCGGGCCCCCCGGACTCGGATCACCTAAATTTTTTTCGGGCCATCAAATAAGATATAAGGAACCATAGTCACTGCCCCGCCATGATCGTTCCTCATGTTTTGCATTTTTCGGCAAAAAAATTAGAATTCCGCCTGATTCCCATATTTTCGTGTGCTATAGCCTACACCTTCCGAGTGGGCCGGGACCCCCGGACCCCGATCGCCTAAAAATTTTCCGGACCATCAAATAAGACATAAGGAACCATAGTCACCGCCCCGCCATGATCGTTCCTCATTTATTGCGTTTGTTCGGCCAAAATACTAGAATTCCGCCCGATTTCCATATTTTTGTGTGCATAGCCCACGCCTTCCAAGTGGTCCCGGGACCCCGGACCCCGATCGCCTAAAATTTTTTCGGGCCATCAAATACGACCTAAGGAACCATAGTAACCGCCCTGCCATGATAGTTCCTCATTTTTTGTGTTTTTCAGCCAAACAACTAGAATTCCGCGCGATTCCCATATTTTTGTGAGCTATAGCCCACGCTTCCGAGTGGTCCCGGGACCCCCGGAACCTTATCGCCTAAAATTATTTCGGACTATCAAATATGACCTAAGGAACCATAGTCACCACCCCGCCATGATCATTCCTAGTTTTTTGCATTTTTCGGCCAAAAATCTAGAATTCCGAGCGATTCCCATATTTTCGTGTGCTATAGCCCACGCCTTCCGAGTGGTCCCCGGAGCCCCGAGCCCCGATCGCCTAAAAATTTTCCGGGCCATCAAATACGACCTAAGGAACCATAGTCACCGCCCCGCCATGATCGTTCCTCACGTTTTGCATTTTTCGGTTAAAAAATTAGAATTCCGCCCATTTCCCATATTTTCATGTACTAGCCCACGCTTTCAAAGTGGTCCCGGGACCCCCGGACTCCGATCGCCTAAAATTTTTCCGGACCATCCAATACGACCTAAGTAACCATAGTCACCACCATGCCATGATTGTTCCTCATATTTTGCATTTTTCGGCCAAATAAATAGAATTTCGCGCGATTCCCATATTTTCGTGTGCTATAACCCACTCCTTCCGAGTGGGCCGGGCCCCCCGGACACGTAACACCTAAATTTTTTTCTGGCCATCTAATAATTCCTTAGGAACCATAGTCACCTCCCAGACATGATCGTTCCTCATATTTTGTATTTTTCGCCAAAAAAACTAGAATTTCGCCCGATTCCCATATTTTCGTGTGCTATAATAGCCCACGCCTTCCCAATGGGTAGAGACGCCGGGAACCCGATCGTTTGAAATTTTTTCGGACCATCAAATACGACCTAAGGAACCATAGTCATTGCCCCGCCATGAACGTTCCTAGTTGTTTGCTTTTTTTAGCGAAAAAACTAGAATTCCGCCCGATTCTCATATTTTCGTGTGCTATAGCCCACACCTTCTGAGTGGGCCGGACCCCCCGGACTTGGAACGTCTAAAATTTTTCTGGGCCATTAAATACTACCTATGAACCAAAATCAATGCTCCGCCATGATCGTCCCTCACTTTTTGCGTTTTTCGGCCAAAAAAGTAGAATTCCGCCTGATTCCTATATTTTCGTGTGCTATAGCCCACGCCTTCAAACTGGTCCCGGGACCCCCGGACCCCGATCGCCTAAAATTTTTTTCGGGCCATCCAATATGACCTATGAAACCATAGTCACCGCCCCGCCCTGATCATTCCTCATATTTTGCGTTTTTCGGCCAAAACACTAGAATTCCGCCCGATTACCATATTTTCGTGTGCTATAATAGCCCACGCCTTCCCAATGGGTAGGGCCCCCCGGACACCGATCGCCTAAAATTTTTTCGGACCATCCAATACGACCTAAGGAACCATAGTCACCGCCCCGCAATAATCGTTCCTCATTTATTGCGTTTTCGGCCAAAAAACTAGAATTTCGCCCGATTCCCATATTTTCATGTGCTATAGCCCACACCTTCCGAGTGGGCTGGGCCGCCAGACTCGGAACGTCTAAAATTTTTCCGGGCCATTAAATACGACCTAAGGAACCATAGTCGCCTCCCCGCCATGATCGTTCCTCATGTTTTGCATTTTTCGGCCAAAAAATTAAAATTCCGCCTGATTCCCATATTTTCATGTGCTATAATAGACGACACCTTCACAATGGGTAGGGCCCCCAGAGCCGGATCGCCTAAAAATTTTCCGTGCCATCAAATACGACCTAAGGAACTATAGTTACCGTCCCGCCATGATCGTTCCTTAGTTTTTGCATTTTTCGGCAAAAAACCTAGAATTCCGCCCGATTCCCATATTTTCATATGCTATAGCCCACGCCTTCCGAGTGGGCCGGGCCTCCCGGACTCGAATCACCTTAAAAATTTTCGGGACATCAAATAAAATCTAAGGAACCATAGTCACTTTCCCGCCATGATCGTTTCTCATTTTTTGCATTTTTCGGCCAAAAACCTATAATTCTGCCCGATTCCCATATTTTCGTGTGCTATACCCATGCATTCCAAGTGGTCCCGGGAACCCCGGACCCCGATCGCCTAAAATTTTTCCAGGCCATCAAATATGACCTAAGGAATCAAAGTCACTGCCCCGCCATGATTGTTCCTCATTGTTTGCATTTTTCGGCTAAAAAACTAGAATTCTGCCCGATTCCCATATTTTTGTGTGCTATAGCCCACGCCTTCCAAGTGGTCCCGGGACCCCCGGACCCCGATCGCCTAAAATTTTTCCCGGCCATCAAATAGGACCTAAGGAACCATAGTAACCGCCCCGCCCTGATCGTTCCTCATTTTTGCATTTTTCAGCCAAACAAATAGAATTTCGCGCGATTCCCATATTTTCGTGTGCTATAGCCCACGCCTTCCGAGTGGTCCCGGGAACCCCGGACTCGGATCACCTAAATTTTTTTTGGTCCATCAAATAAGACCTAAGGAACCATAGTCACCTCTTCTCCATGATCGTTCCTCATGTTTTGTATTTTTCGGCCAAAAAACTAGAATTCCGCCCGATTACCATATTTTCGTGTGCTATAATAGCCCACGCCTTCCCAATAGGTAGGGACCCCCGGACCCCGATCGCCTAAAATTTTTCTGGACCATCAAATACGACCTAAGGAACCATAGTCACCGCCACGCCATGATCGTTCCTCATATTTTGCGTTTTTCGGCCAAACAATTAGAATTCCGCGCGATTCCTATATTTTCGTGTGCTATAACCCACGCCTTCCGAGTGGGCCGGGCCCATCGGACTCGGATCACCTAAATTTTTTTTGGGCCATCAAATAAGACCTAAGGAACCATAGTCACCTCCCAGCCATGATCGTTCCTTATTTTTTGCATTTATGCAAAAAAACTAGAATTTCCCCTGATTCCCATATTTTCGTGTGCTATAATTGCCCACGCCTTCCCAATGGGTAGGGACGCCCGGACCCCGATCGCCTAAAATTTTTTCGGACCATCAAATACGACCTAAGGAACCATAGTCACCGCCTCGCCATGAACGTTCCTAGTTGTTTGCATTTTTTTAGCGAAAAAACTAGAATTCCGCCCGATTCCTATATTTTCGTGTGCTATAGCCCACACCTTCTGAGTGGGCCGGGCCCCCTGGACTTGGAACGTCTAAAATTTTTCCGGGCCATTAAATACGACCTACGGAACCATATTCAACGCTCCGCCATGATCGTCCCTCACTTTTTGTGTTTTTCGCCCAAAAAAGTAAAATTCTGCCTGATTCCCATATTTTCGTGTCTATAGCCCACGCCTTCAAAGTGGTCCCGGGACCCCCGGACCTTGATCGCCTAAAAATTTTTCGGGCCATCCAATATGACCTAAGAAACCATAGTCACCTCCCCGCCCTGATCATTCCTCATATTTTGCATTTTTCGGCCAAAAAACTAGAATTCCGCCCGATTACCATATTTTTGTGTGATATAATAGCCCACGCCTTCCCAATGGGTAGGGCCCCCCAGACCCCGATTGCCTAAAAAATTTTCGGACCATCAAATACAACCTAAGGAACCATAGTCACCACCCCGCCATGATCGTTCCTCATTTATTGCGTTTTTCGGCCAAAAAACTAGAATTTCGCCCGATTCCCATATTTTCGTGTGCTATAGCCCACACCTTCCGAGTGGGCCGGGCCCCCAGACTCAGAACGTCTAAAAATTTTTCGGGTCATTAAATACGACCTAAGGAACCATAGTCATCTCCCTTCCATGATCGTTCCTCATGTTTTGCATTTTTCTGCCAAAAAATAAGAATTCCGCCTGATTCCCATATTTTCGTGTGCTATAATAGTCTACACCTTCCCAATGGGTAGGGCCCCGCGGGAGCCGGATCGCCTAAAAATTTTTCGGGCCATCAAATACGACCTAAGGAACTATAGTTACCGCCCCGCCATGATCGTTCCTCAGTTTTTGCATTTTTCGGCAAAAAACCTAGAATTCTGCCCGATTCCCATATTTTCATATGCTATAGCCCACGCCTTCCGAGTGGGCCGGGCCTCCCGGACTCGGATCACCTTAAAACTTTTCGGGACATTAAATAAGACCTAAGGAACCATAGTCACCTTCCCGCCATGATCGTTTCTCATTTTTTGCATTTTTCGGCCAAAAAACTAGAATTCCGCCCGATTCCCATATTTTCGTGTGCTATACCCACGCATTCCAAGTGGTCCCGGGAACCCCGGACCCCGATCGCCAAATATTTTTACGGGCCATCAAATACGACATAAGGAACCAAAGTCACTGGCCCACCAAGATTGTTCCTCATTGTTTTGCGTTTTTCGGGCAAAAAACTAGAATTCCGCCCGATTACCATATTATTGTGTGCTATTGCCCACGCCTTCCGAGTGGGCCGGCCCCCCCGGACTCGGATCGCCTAAATTTTTTTCGGGCAATCAAATAGGACCTAAGGAACCATAGTCACAGCCTCGCCATGATCAATCCTCATTTTTTGCATTTTTCGGGTAAAAAACTAGAATTCCGCCCGATTCCCATATTTTTGTGTGCTATAGCCCACACCTTCCAAGTGGTCCCAGGACCCCCGGACCCCGATCGCCTAAAATATTTCCGGGCCATCAAATACGATCTAAGGAACCATAGTAACCGCCCCGCCATGATCGTTCCTCATTATTGCATTTTTCGGCCAAACAACTAGAATTCCGCGCTATTCCCATATTTTCGTGTCCTTCCGAGTGGTCGCGGGACCCCCGGACCCCTATCGCCTAAAATTTTTCCGGACCACCAAATACGACCTAAGGAACCATTGTCACTGCCCCGCCATGATCGTTCCTAGTTTTTTGCGTTTTTCGGCCAAAAACCTAGATTTCCGCGCGATTCCCATACTTTCGTGTGCAATAGCCCACGCCTTCCGAGTGGTCCCGGGAACCCCGGACTTCGATCACCTAAAATATTTTCGGGCCATCAAATTCGACCTAAGGAACAATAGTCACCGCCCCGCCATGATCGTTCCTCATTTATTGCATTTTTCGGCCAAAAAACTAGAATTCCACCCGATTATAATATTTTTGTGTGCTATTGCCCACGCCTTCCGCGTGGGCCGGGCCCCCGGACTCGGATTGCCAAAAACTTTTTCGGGCCATCAAATAGGACTTAAAGAACCATATTCACCGCCTCTCCATGATCGTTCCTCAGGCTTTGCATTTTTCGGCCAAAAAATTAGAATTCCGCCCAATTCCCATATTTTTGTGTGCTATAGCCCACGCCTTCCAAGTGGTCCCGGGACCCCCGGACCCCGATCGCCTAAAATTTTTTCGGACCATCAAATACGTACTAAGGAACCATAGTCACCGCCCTACCATGAACGTTACTAGTTGGTCCCGGGACCCCCGGACCCCGATCGCCTAAAATATTTCCGGACCATCAAATATGACCTAAGGAACCATAGTCACTGCCCCGCTATGAACGTTCCTAGTTTTTGCATTTTTCGGCCAAAAAACTAGAATTCCGCACGATTCCCATATTTTCGTGTGCTATAGCCCAAGCCTTGCAAGTGGTCCCGGGAACCCCGGACCCCGATCGCCTAAAATTTTTCCTGGCCATCAAATAAGACCTAAGGAACCATAGTCACCTCCCTGCCATGATTGTTCCTCATTTTTTGCATTTTTCGGCCAAAAAACTAGAATTCCGCCCGATTCCCATATTTTCGTGTGCTATAGCCCAAGCCTTGCAAGTGGTCCCAGGAACCCCGGACCCCGATCGCCTAAAAAATTTTCGGGCCATCAAATACGACTTAAGGAACCATAGTAACCGCCCCGCCATGATCGTTCCACATTTTTTGCATTTTCCGGCCAAAAAACTAGAATTTTGCCAAATTACCATATTTTCGTGTGCTATAATATCCCATGCCTTCCCATTGGGTAGGGCCCCCCGGAGCCGGATCGCCTAAAATTTTTCCAGGCCATCAAATACAACCTAAGGAACCAAAGTCACTGCCCCGCCATGACCTTTCATCATTTTTTGCATTTTACGGCCAAAAAACTAAAATTCCGTCTGATTCCCATATTTTTGTGTGCTAGAGCCCACTCCTTCCAAGTGGACCCAGGACACCCGGACCCCGATCGCCTAAAATTTTCCGGCCCATCAAATACGACCTAAGGAACCAGAGTCACCGCCCCGCCATGATCATTCCTCATTTTTTGCATTTTACTACAAAAAACTAGAATTCTGCCTGATTCCCTTATTTTCATGTGCTATTGCCCACGCCTTCCAAGTGGGCCGGGCCCCCCGGACTCGGATCGCCTAAAATTTTTTCGGGCCATCAAATACGACCTAAAGAACCATAATCACCGCCCTTACATGACCGTTCCTCATTTTTTTTGCGTTTTACGGCAAAAAATCTAGAATTCTGCCCAATTACCATATTTTTGTGTGCTATAGCCCACGTCTTCCAAGTGGTCCCGATACCCCAGATTCCCGATCGCCTAAAAAATTTTCGGGTAATCAAATACGACCGAAGGAACCATAGTCACCGCCCCACCCTGATCGGTCCTAATATTTTGCATTTTACGGCCAAGAAACTAGAATTCTGCCCGATTCCCATATTTTCGTGTGTTATAGCCCACGCCTTCCAAGTGGTCCCGGGACCCCCGAACCCCGATCTCCTAAAATTTTTCCGGGCCAACAAATACGATCTAAGGAACCATAGTCACCGCACCGCCATGATCGTTCCTCAGTTTTAGCGTTTTTCGGCCATAAAACTAGAATTTCACTTGATTCCCATATTTTCGTTTGCAATAGCCCACGCCTCCCCAGTGGGTAGGGGTCCCCGGAACCTGATAGCCTAAAACTTTTCCGGGCCATAAAATAGGACCTAAGGAACCATAGTCACCGCTCCGCCATGACCTTTCCTCAGTTTTTGCATTTTACGACCAAAAAACTAAAATTCCGCCCGATTCCTATATTTTCGTATGCTATAGCCCACGCCTTCCAAGTGGGTCAGGCCTCCCGAACACGGATCGTCTAAAATTTTTCTGGGGTATCAAATACGACCTTGAGAACTATAGTCACCACCCTGCCATGATCATTCCTCATCTTTTGCGTTTTACGGCCAAAAAACTAGAATTTCGCTTGATTCCCATATTTTCGTGTGTTATAGCCCACACCTTCCGAGTGGGCCGGGCCCCCCAGACTCGAAATGCCTAAAAATTTTTCGGGCCATTAAATATGACCTAAGGAACCATAGTCACCGCCCCTCCATGATCGTTCCACACCTTTTGCGTTTTCGGCCAAAAAACTAGAATTTCGCCAGATTACCATATTTTCGTGTGCTATAGCCCACGCCTCCCAAGTGGTCCCGGGTCCCCCGGACCCCTATCGCATAAAATTTTTCCGGGCCATCAAATACGGCCTAAGGAACCATAATCACTTCCCCGCCATGATCGTTCCTCATTTTTTGCGTTTTTCGGCCAAAAAACTAGAATTCCGCCCGATTCCCATATTTTCGTGTGCTATAGCCCACGCCTTTCGAGTGGTCCCGGGACCCCCGGACCCCGATCGCCTAAAATTTTTTCGAGCTATCAAATACGACCTAAAGAACCATAGTCACTGCCCTTACATGACCGTTTCTCGTTTTTTGCGTTTTACGGCAAAAAATTTAGAATTTCGCCCAATTACCAAATTTTTGTGTGCTATAGCCCACGTCTTCCAAGTGGTCCCGATACCCCCAGACCCCGATCGCCTAAAAATTTTCCGGGCAATCAAATACGACCGAAGGAACCATAGTCACAGCCCAGCCCTGATCGGTCCTAATGTTTTGCATATTACGGCCAAAAAACTAGAATTCTGCCCGATTCCCATATTTTCGTGTGTTATAGCCCACGCTTTCCAAGTGGTCCCGGGACCCCCGAACCCCGATCTCCTAAAATTTTTCCGGGCCAACAAATACGACCTAAGGAACCATAGTCACCGCACCGCCATGATCGTTCCTCATTTTTAGCATTTTTCGGCCATAAAACTAGAATTTCACCTGATTCCCATATTTTCGTTTGCTATAGCCCATGCGTCCCCAGTGGGTAGGGGCCCCCGGAACCGGATATCCTAAAAGTTTTCCGGGCCATCATATAGGACCTAAGGAACCATAGTCACCGCTCCGCCATGACCTTTCCTCAGTTTTTGCATTTTACGACCAAAAAACTAGAATTCTGCCCGATTACCATATTTTCGTGTGCTATAGCCCACGCCTTCCAAGTGGACCCGGGACTCCCGGACACCGATCGCCTAAAATTTTTCCGGCCATCAAATACCATCTAAGGAACCATAGTCACCACCCCACCATGGTCGTTCCACATTTTTTGTATGTTATGGCAAGAAACCTAGAATTTCACCCGATTCCCATATTTTCGTGTGCTATAGCCCACGCCTTCCAAGTGGTCCTGGAACACCCAGACCCCGATCGCCTAAAATATTTCCGGGCTATCAAATAAGACCAAAGGAGCCATAGTCACCGCCCCGCCATGATCGTTCATCTTGTTTTGCATTTTACGGCCAAAAAAACTAGAATTCCTCCCGATTCCCATATTTTCGTGTGCTATAGCCCACGCCTTCCAAGTGGTCCCAGGACCCCCGAACCCCGATCTCCTAAAAATTTTTCAGGCCATCAAATACGACCTACGGAGCCATAGTCACCGCCCCGCCATGATCGTTCCTCGTTTTTTTGCATTTTTCGGCCAAAAAACTTGAATTTCGCCTGATTCTCATATTTTTCGTTTGCAATAGCCCACGCCTCCCCAGTGGGTAGGGGCCCACGGAACGGGATCGCCTAAAATTTTTTTGGGCCATCAAATATGACCTAAGGAACCATAGTCACCGACCCGTCATGACCTTTCCTCATGTTTTGCAATTTAAGGCCAAAAAACTAGAATTCCGCCTGATTCCCATATTTTCGTGAGCTATAGCCCACGCCTTCCGAGTGGGTCAGGAACCCCGAAATCGGATCGCCTAAAAAATTTTTGGGGCATCAAATACGACCTTGAGAACCATAGTCACCGCCCTGCCATGACTGTTCCTCCTTCTTTGCGTTTTACGGCCAAAAAAATAGAATTTCGCCTTATTCCCATATTTTCGTGTGCTATAGCCCGCGCCTTCCAAATGGTCCTGGGACCCCGGACCCCGATCACCTAAAATTTTTCCGTACCATCAAATACTACCTAAAGAACCATAGTCACTGCCTGCCATGAACGTTCCTAGTGTTTTGTGTTTTTCGGCGAAAAACTAGAATTCCGCCCGATTCCCATATTTTCGTGTGCTATAGCCCACACCTTCCGAGTGGTCCCGGGACCCCCGGACCCCGATCGCCTAAAATTTTTCCAGGCCATCAAATACGACCTGAGGAACCATAGTAACCACCCCGCCATGATCGTTCCTCATGTTTTGCGTTTTTCGGCCAAACAACTAGAATTCCGCGCGATTCCCATATTTTCGTATGCTATACCCACGCCTTCTGAGTGGTCCCGGGACCCCCGGACCCCGATCGCCTAAAATATTTCCGGACCATCAAATACGACCTAAGGAACCATAGTCACCGCCCCGCTATGAACGTTCCTAGTTTTTTGCATTTTCGGCCAAAAAACTAGAATTCCGCGCGATTCCCATATTTTCGTGTGCTATAGCCCAAGCCTTGCAAGTGGTCCCGGGAACCCCGGACCCCGATCGCCTAAAATTTTTCCTGGCCATCAAATAAGACCTAAGGAACCATAGTCACCTCCCTGCCATGATCGTTCCTCATTTTTTTGCATTTTTCGGCCAAAAAACTAGAATTCCGCCCGATTCTCTTATTTTCATGTGCTATAGCCCAAGCCTTGCAAGTGTCCCAGGAACCCCGGACCCCGATCGCCTAAAAAGTTTTCGGGCCATCAAATACGACTTAAGGAACCATAGTAACCGCCCTTCCATGATCGTTCCACATTTTTTGCATTTTTCGGCCAAAAAACTAGAATTTTGCCAAATTACCATATTTTCGTGTGCTATAATATCCCATGCCTTCCCAATGGGTAGGGCCCCCCGGAGCCGGATCGCCTAAAATTTTTCCAGGCCATCAAATATAACCTAAGGAACCATAGTCACTGCCCCGCCATGACCTTTCCTCATTTTTTGCATTTTACGGCCAAAAAACTAGAATTCCGTCTGATTCCCATATTTTTGTGTGCTATAGCCCACTCCTTCCAAGTGGACCCAGGACTCCCGGACCCCGATCGCCTAAAATTTTCCGGCCCATCAAATACGACCTATGGAACCAGAGTCACCGCCCCGCCATGATCATTCCTCATTTTTTGCATTTTACTACAGAAAACTAGAATTCTGCCTGATTCCCTTATTTTCATGTGCTATTGCCCACGCCTTCCAAGTGGACCGCCCCCCCCGGACTCAGATCGCCTAAAAGTTTTTCGGGCCATCAAATACGACCTAAAGAACCATAGTCACCGCCCTTACATGACCGTTCCTCATCTTTTTGCGTTTTACGGCAAAAAATCTAGAATTCCGCCCAATTAGCCCACGTCTTCCAAGTGGTCCTGATACCCCCAGACCCCGATCGCCTAAAATTTTTCCGGGCAATCAAATACGACCAAAGGAACCATAGTCACCTCCCCGCCCTGATCGGTCCTAATATTTTGCATTTTATGGCCAAGAAACTAGAATTCTGCCCGATTCCCATATTTTCATGTGTTATAGCCCACGCCTTCCAAGTGGTCCCGGGACCCCCGAACCCCGATCTCCTAAAATTTTTCCGGGCCAACAAATACGACCTAAGGAACCATAGTCACCGCACCGCCATGATCGTTCCTCATTTTTAGCGTTTTTCGGCCATAAAACTAGAATTTCACCTGATTCCCATATTTTCGTTTGCTATAGCCCACGCCTCCACAGTGGGTAGGGGCCCCCAGAACCGGATCGCCTAAAACTTCTCCGGGCCATCAAATAGGACCTAAGGAACCATAGTCACCGCTCCTCCATGACCTATCCTTAGTTTTTGCATTTTACGACCAAAAAACTAAAATTCCGCCCGATTTCTATATTTTCGTGTGCTATAGCCCACGCCTTCCGAGTGGGTCAGGCCCCCCGAACACGGATCGCCTAAAATTTTTTCGGGGTATCAAATACGACCTTGAGAACCATAGTCACCGCCCTGCCATGATCGTTCCTCATCTTTTGCGTTTTACGGCCAAAAAACTAGAATTTCGCTTGATTCCCATATTTTTGTGTGTTATAGCCCACACCTTCCGAGTGGGCCGAGCCCCCCAGACTCGGAACACCTAAAAATTTTTCGGGCCATTAAATACGACCTAAGGAACCATAGTCACCGCCCCGCCATGATCGTTCCTCACCTTTTGCGTTTTCGGCCAAAAAACTAGAATTTCGCTAGATTACCATATTTTCGTGTGCTATAGCCCACGCCTCCCAAGTGGTCCCGGGTCCCCCGGACCCCTATCGCATAAAATTTTTCCGGGCCATCAAATACGACCTAAGGAACCATAATCACTTCCTCGCCATGATCATTCCTCATTTTTTGCGTTTTTCGGCCAAAAAACTAGAATTCCGCCCGATTCCCATATTTTCGTGTGCTATAGCCCACGCCTTCCGAGTGGGTCAGGCCCCCCGAACACGGATCGCCTAAAATTTTTCCGGGGTATCAAATACGACCTTGAGAACCATAGTCACCGCCCTGCCATGATCGTTCGTCATTTTCGTGTGTTATAGCCCACACCTTCCGAGTGGGCGGGGCCCCCCAGACTCGGAATGCCTAAAAATTTTTTGGGCCATTAAATACGACCTAAGGAACCATAGTCACCGCCCTGCCATGATCGTTCCTCACCTTTTGCGTTTTTCGGCCAAAAACTAGAATTTCGCCTTATTCCCATATTTTCGTGTGCTATCCCACGCCTCCCAAGTGGTCCCGGGACCCCCGGACCCTGATCGCCTAAAATTTTTCCGTACCATCAAATACGACCTAAGGAACCATAGTCACCGCCCCCCCATAATCGTTCCTCATTTATTGCGTTTTTCGGCCAAAAAACTAGAATTCCGCCCGATTTCCATATTTTCGTGTGCTATAGCCCACGCCTTCCGAGTGGTCCCGGGACCCCCGGACCCCGATCGCCTAAAATTTTTCTGGGCCATCAAATACGACCTAAGGAACCATAGTCACTGCCCCGCCATGATCGTTCCTCATTTTTTGCATTTTTCGCCCAAAAAACAAGAATTTCGCGCGATTCCCATATTTTAATGTGCTGTAGCCCACGCCTTCCGAGTGGTCCTGGGCGCCCCGGACCCCGATCGCCTAAAATTTTTCCAGGACATCAAATACGACCTAAGGAACCATAGTCACCGCCTCGCCATGATCGTTCCTCAATTTTTGCGTTTTACAGCCAAAATATCTAGAATTCCGCCCGATTCCCATATTTTCGTTTGCTATAGCCCAGGCCTTCCGAGTGAGCCAGGCCCCCCGGACTCGGATCACCTAAAAAATTTTCAGGCCATCAAATAAGACCTAAGGAACCATAGTCACCTCCCCGCCATGATCGTTCCTCATTTTTTGCATTTTCCGGCAAAAAAACTATAATTCGTCTCGATTCCCATATTTTCGTGTGCTATAGCCCACGCCTTCCCAGTGGTCCTGGGAACCCCGGACCCTGGTTGCCTAAAATTATTTTGGGCCATCAAATACGACTTATGGAACCATAGTCACCGCCCCGCAATGATCGTTCCTCATATTTTGCATTTTTCGGCCAAAAACTAGAATTTCGCCCAATTACCATATTTTCATGTGCTATAATAGCCCACGCCTTCCCCATGGGTAGGGCCCCACGGAGCCGGATTGCCTAAAATTTTTCCGGGCCATCAAATACGACTTAAGGAACCATAATCACCGCCCCTCCATGACCTTTCCTCATTTTTTGTATTTTACGGCCAAACACCTTGAATTCTGCCCGATTCCCATATTTTCGTGTGCTATAGCCCGCGCCTTCCTAGTGGACCCGGGACTCCCGGACCCCGATCGCCTAAAAATTTTTCGGCCCGTCAAATACGACCAAAGGAACCATAGTCATCGCCTCGCCATGATCGTTCCTCATTTTTTTCATTTTACGGCCAAAAAACTAGAATTCCGCCCGATTCCCATATTTTCGAGTGCTATAGCCCACGCCTTCCGAGTGGGCCAGGACCCCGGACTCGGATCGCCTAAACGTTTTTCGAGCCATCAAATACGACCTTGAGAACCATAGTTACCGTCTTGCCATGACCGTTCCTTGTTGTTTTGCGTTTTACGGCCAAAAAACTAGAATTCCGCCTGATTCCCATATTTTCGTGTGTTATAGCCCGCACCTTCCAAGTTGTCCCGGGATCCCCGGACCCCGATCGCCTAAAAGTTTTCCGGGCCATAAAATATGACCTTTCCTCAGTTTTTGCATTTTACGACCAACAAACTAAAATTCCGCCAGATTCCTATATTTTCGTGTGCTATAGCCCACGCCTTCCGAGTGGGTCAGGCCCCCCGAACATGGATCGCCTAAATTTTTTTTCGTGGTATCAAATACGACCTTGAGAACCATAGTCACCGCCCTGCCATGACCGTTCCTCGTTATTTTGCGTTTTACGTCCAAAAAACTAGAATTCCGCCTGATTCCCATATTTTCGTATGCTATAGTCTGCGCCTTCCAACTGGTCCCAGGACCCCCGGACCCCGATCGCCTAAAATTTTTTCGGGCCATCAAATAAGACCTAAGGAACCATAATGATCGCCCCACCAAGACCTTCCCACATTGTTTGCATTTTACGGCCAAAAAACTAGAATTTCGCCCGATTCCCATATTTTCGTGTGCTATAGCCCATGCCTTCCATGTGGTCCCGGGACCCCCGGACCCCGATAGCCTAAAATTTGTCCGGACCATCAAATAAGACCTAAGGAACAATAGTCACCGCCCCGCCATGATTGTTCCTAATTTTTTGCATTTTACGGCCAGAAAACTAGAATTCTGCCCGATTCCCATATTTTCGTGTGCTATAGCCCACGCCTTCCGAGTGGGTCAGGCCCCCCAAACACGGATCGCCTAAAAAATTTTCGGGGTATCAAATACGACCTTGAGAACCATAGTCACCGCCCTGCCATGATCGTTCGTCATCTTTTGCATTTTACGGCCAAAAAACTAGAATTTCGCTCGATTCCCATATTTTCGTGTGTTATAGCCCACACCTTCCGAGTGGGCCGGGCCCCCCAGACTCGGAACGCCTAAAATTTTTCCGGGCCATTAAATACGACCTAAGGAACCATAGTCACCGCCCTGCCATGATCGTTCCTCACCTTTTGAGTTTTTCGGCCAAAAAACTAGAATTTCGCCTGATTCCCATATTTTCGTGTGCTATCCCACGCCTCCCAAGTGGTCCCGGGACCCCCGGACCCTGATCGCCTAAAATTTTTCCGTACCATCAAATACGACCTAAGGAACCATAGTCACCGCCCCCCCATAATCGTTCCTCATTTATTGCGTTTTTCGGCCAAAAAACTAGAATTCCGCCCGATTTCCATATTTTCGTGTGCTATAGCCCACGCCTTCCGAGTGGTCCCGGGACCCCCGGACCCCGATCGCCTAAAATTTTTCTGGGCCATCAAATACGACCTAAGGAACCATAGTCACTGCCCCGCCATGATCGTTCCTCATTTTTTGCATTTTTCGCCCAAAAAACAAGAATTTCGCGCGATTCCCATATTTTAGTGTGCTATAGCCCACGCCTTCCGAGTGGTCCTAGGCGCCCCGGACCCCGATCGCCTAAAATTTTTCCAGGACATCAAATACGACCTAAGGAACCATAGTCACCACCTCGCCATGATCGTTCCTCAATTTTTGCGTTTTACAGCCAAAAAATCTAGAATTCTGCCCGATTCCCATATTTTCGTTTGCTATAGCCCAGGCCTTCCGAGTGAGCCAGGCCCCCCGGACTCGGATCACCTAAAAGTTTTTCAGGCCATCAAATAAGACCTAAGGAACCATAGTCACCTCCTCGCCATGATCGTTCCTCATTTTTTGCATTTTCCGGCAAAAAAACTATAATTCGTCTCGATTCCCATATTTTCGTGTGCTATAGCCCACGCCTTCCAAGTGGTCCTGGGAACCCCGGACCCTGGTTGCCTAAAATTATTTTGGGCCATCAAATACGACTTATGGAACCATAGTCACCGCCGCGCAATGATCGTTCCTCATGTTTTGCATTTTTCGGCCAAAAACTAGAATTCCGCCCAATTACCATATTTTCATGTGCTATAATAGCCCACGCCTTCCCCATGGGTAGGGCCCCCCGGAGCCGGATCGCCTAAAATTTTTCCGGGCCATCAAATACGACTTAAAGAACCATAATCACCGCCCCTCCATGACCTTTCCTCATTTTTTGCATTTTACGGCCAAACACCTTGAATTCTGCCCGATTCCCATATTTTCGTGTGCTATAGCCCGCGCCTTCCTAGTGGACCCGGGACTCCCGGACCCCGATCGCCTAAAATTTTTTCGGCCCATCAAATACGACCAAAGGAACCATAGTCATCGCCCCGCCATGATCGTTCCTCATTTTTTTTCATTTTACGGCCAAAAAACTAGAATTCCGCCCGATTCCCATATTTTCGAGTGCTATAGCCCACGCCTTCCGAGTGGGCCAGGACCCTGGACTCGGATCGCCTAAACATTTTTCGAGCCATCAAATACGACCTTGAGAACCATAGTTACCGTCTTGCCATGACCGTTCCTTGTTGTTTTGCGTTTTACGGCCAAAAAACTAGAATTCCGCCTGATTCCTATATTTTCGTGTGTTATAGCCCGCACCTTCCAAGTTGTCCCCGGATCCCCGGACCCCGATGGGAATCGCGCGGAATTCTTGGTTTTTGGCCGAAAAACACAAAAAATAAGGAACGATCATGGCGAGGTGGTGACTATGGTTCCTTGGGTTGTATGTGATGGCTCGGAAAAATTTTAGGTGATCGGGGTCTGGGGGTCCCGGGACCAATTGGAAGGCGTGAGCTATAGCACATGAAAATATGGGAATCACGCGAAATTCTAGTTTTTTGGCCAAAAATGCAGAAAATGAGGAACGATCAGGGTGGGGCAGAGACTATGGTTCCTTAGGTCATATTTGAGGGCCCGTATAATTTTTAGGTGATCGGGGTCCGGGGGGCCGGGACCACTCGAAAGGCGTGGGCTATAACACATGGAAATATGGGAATCGAGCAGAATTCTAGTTTTTTGGCCGAAAAATGCAAAAAATAAAGAACGATCATAGCGGGGCGGTGACTATGGTTCCTTAGGTCGTATTGGATGGCCCAAAAAATTTTTAGGAGATCGGGATTCATGGGTCCCGTGACCACTTGGAAGGCGTGGGCTATAGCGCATGAAAATATGGGAATCGGGCGAAATTCTAGTCTTTTGGCCGTAAAATGCAAAACATGAGGAACTATCATGGTGGGGCGGTGACTATAGTTCCTTAGGTCCTATTTGATGGCCAGGAAAAATTTTAGGTGATCGGGGTCCTGGGGTCCCGGGACCACTTGGAAGGCGTGGGCTATAGCACACGAAAATATGGGAATCGGGCGGAATTCTAGGTTTTTGGCCTTAAAATGGAAAAAATGAGGAAAGGTCATGGTGATGTGGTGACTATGGTTTCTTAGGTCGTATTTGATGGCCCGAAAAAATTGTAGGCGATCCGAGTCCGGGGACCGGCCCACTCAGAAGGCGTGGGCTATTGCCCACGAAAATATGGGAATCGAGCGGAATTCTAGTTTTTTGGCCAAAAAACGCAAAAATGAGAAACGATCGTGGCAGTGTGGTGACTATGGTTCCTTAAGTCGTATTTGATGGCCCGTAAAAAATTTAGGCGATCGGGGTCCGGGGGGCCCGGGACCACTCGGAAGGCGTGGGCAATAACACACGAAAATAAGGGAATCGCGCGGAATTCTTGTTTTTTGGAAGCAAAATGCAAAACATAAGGAACGATCATGGCGGGGCGGTGACTATGGTTCCTTAGGTCATATTAGATGGTCCAGAAAAATTTTAAGCGATCCGATTCAGGGGGAGCGGCCCACACAGAAGGCGTGGGCTATTGCACACGAAAATATGGGAATCGGGTGTAATTCTAGGTATTTGCCCGAAAAACCCAAAAAATGAGGAAAGATCATGGCGGGGCGGTGACTATGGTTCCTTAGGTTGTATTTAATGGTCCGGAAATATTTTAGGCGATCGAAGTCCGGGGGTCCCTTGACCACTTGGAAGGCATGGGCTATTGCACATGAAAATATGGGAATCGGGTGAAATTCTAGGTTTTGGGCCGTAAAACGCAAAAAAATGGGGAACGGTCATGGAAGGGTGGTGACTATGGTTTCTTAGGTCGTATTCAATGGCGCGAAATAATTTTAGGCCATCCGAGTCAGGGGGCCCGGCCCACTCGGAAGGCATGGGCTACAACACACGAAAAATATGGGAATCGGGCGCAATTCTAGGTTTCTGGCCGAAAAACATAAAAAATGAGGAACGATCATGGCAGGCGGTGACTATGGTTCCTTAGATTGTATTTGATGGCCGGAAAAAATTTTAGGCGATCACAGTCCGGGGGGCCCAGCGCACTCGGAAGGAGTGGGCGCACAAGAAAATATGGGAATTGGGCAAAATTCTAGTTTTTTAGCTGAAAAACGCAAAAGAATAGGAACGATCATGGCGCAACGATGACTATGGTTCCTTAGGTCGTATTTGATGGCCCGAAAAATTTTTAGGCGATAGGGATCCGGGGGGCCCTTGACCACTCGGAAGGCGTGGTCTATAGCACACGAAAATATGGGAATCGGGCGCAATTCTAGGTTTTTGGCCGAAAAACGTAAAAATTGAGAAACGATCTTGGCGGGGAGGTGACTATGGTTCCATAGGTCGTATTTGATGGCCCGAAAAAAATTGAGGCGATCACAGTCCGGGGGGCCCGACCCACTCGGAAGGCGTGGGCGCACACAAAAATATGGGAATCGGGCGGAATTCTAGTTTTTTGGCCGAAAAACGCAAATAATGAGGAACGATCATGGCGGAGTGGTGACTATGGTTCCTTAGGTCGTATTTTGATGGCCCGGAAAAATTTTAGGCGATCGGGGTACGGGGGTCCTGGGACCACTTGGAAGGCGTGGGCTATAGCACACGAAAATATGGGAATCGGGCGAAATTCTAGTTTTTTGGCCGAAAAAAGAAAAACATGAGGAACGATCATGGCGGGACGGTGACTTTGGTTCCTTAGGTCGTATTTGGTGGCCCGAAAAAATTTTACGCGATCAGGGTCCAGGAGTCCCGCGACCATTTGGAAGGCGTCGGCTATAGCACACGAAAATATGCGAATCCGGCGAAATTCTAGTTTTTTGGCCGAAAAACGTAAAAATTTAGGAACGATCTTGGCGGGGCGGTGACTATGGTTCCTTAGGTCGTATTTGATGGTCCGAAAAAATTTTAGGCGATCCGGCTATGTGGGGCCCTACCAATTGGGAAGGCGAGGGCTATAGCACACGAAACTATGGGAATCGGGCGGAATTCCAATTTTTATGCCGAAAAACGCAAAACATGAGGAATGATCATGGTGGGGCAGTGATTATGGTTCCTTCGGTCTTATTTGATGGCCCAAAATTTTTTTAGGCGATCGGGGTCCGGGGATCCCGGGACCACTTAGAAGGCGTGGGCTATAGCACACGAAAATTTGGGAATCGAGCGAATTCTAGTTTTTTGGAAGAAAAATGCATAAAATGGGGAACAATCATGGCGAGGTGGTGAGTATGGTTCCCTTGGTCGTATTTGATGGACCAAAAAAATTTGAGGCGATCCGCGTTAGGAGGGGCACGGCCCACTCGGAAGGCGTGGCTATAGCACACAATAATATGGGAATCGGGCGAAATTCTAGTTTTTTGCCGAAAAACGCAAAAGATGAGGAACGATCATGGCGGGTTGGTGACTATGGTTCTTTAGGTCGTATTTGATGGACCAGAAAAATGTTAGGCGATCGGGGTCCGGGGGGGCCGGGACCACTCTGAAAGCGTGGGCTATAGCACAAGAAAATATGGGAATTGGGCGCAATTCTAGTTTTTTGGCCGAAAAACGTAAAAAATGAGGAACGATCATGGAGGGGTGGTGACTATGGTTCCTTAAGTCATATTTGATGGCCCGAAGAAATTTTAGGCTATCACAGTCCGGGGGGCACCGCCCACTCGGAAGGCGTGGGCGCACACGAAAATATGGGAATCGGTCGGAATTCTAGTTTTTTGGCCGAAAAAAGCAAAAAATGAGGAACCATCATGGTAGGGCGGTGACTATGGTTCCTTAGGTTATATTTGATGGCCCTGAAAAATTTTAGGCTACCGGGGTCCAGGAGGCCGTGACCACTCGGAAGGCGTGGGCTATAGCACACAAAAATATGGGTATCGCGCGGAATTCAAGTTTTTTGGCAGAAAAAGGCAAAAATGAGGAACGCTCATTGTGTGGCGGTGACTATGGTTCCTTAAGTCATATTTGATGTCCCGAAAGGATTTTAGGAGATCGGGATTCGGGGGTCCCGGGAACACTTGGAAGGCGTGGGCTATAGCACACGAAAATATGGGAATCGAGCAAAATTCTAGTTTTTTGGTCGTAAAATGCAAAAATTGAGGAAAGGTCATATCAGTGCGGTAACTATGGTTCCTTAGGTCGTATTTCATGGCCTGGAAAAATTTTAGGCGATCTGGCTCTGTGAGGCCCTACCCATTGGGAAGGCGTGGGCTATAGCACACGAAAATATGGGAATCGGGCGGAATTCTAATTTTTTGGCTGAAAAAAGCAAAACATGAGGAATGATCATGGCGGGGCGGTGACTATGGTTCCTTAGGTCGTATTTGATTGCCCAGAAAAATTTTAGGTGATCAAGGTCCGGGGATCCCGGGACCACTTGGAAGGCGTGGGCTATAGCACACGAAAATATGGAAATCGGGCGGAATTCTAGGGTTTTGGCCGAAAAATGCAAAAAATGAGGAATAATCATGGCGGGGTGGTGACTATGGTTCCCAAGGTCGTATTTGATAGCTTGAAAATTTTTTAGGCGATTCGCGTCAGGGGAACCTGGCCCACTCAGAAGGCGTGGGCTATACCACAAGAAAATATGGGAATCGCGGGGAATTCAAGTTTTTTGGCCGAAAAATGCAAAAATGAGGAATGCTCATGGCGAGGCGGTGACTCTGGTTCCTTAAGTCTTATTTGATGGCCCGAAAGCTTTTTAGGAGATCGGGGTTCGAGGGTCCCGGGAACACCTGGAAGGTGTGGGCTATAGCACACAAAAATATGGGAATCGGGCGGAATTCTAGTTTTTGGGCCAAAAAACATAAAAAATAAGGAACGATCCTGGCGGGGCAGTGACTATGGTTCCTTAGGTTGTATTTGATGGCCCTAAAAATTTTTAGGCGATCCCAGACCGGGTGCCCCCTGGCCCACTCGGAAAGCGTGGGCTATAGCACACGAAAATATGGGAATCGGGCGGAATTCTAATTCTTTTGCCGAAAAACACAAAAAATGAGGAACGATCATGGCGGGGCGGTGACTATGGTTCCTTAGGTCGTATTTGATGGACCAGAAAAATTTTAGGCGATCGGGGTTCGGGGGCTTGGGACCACTCGAAAGGCGTGGGCTATAGCACACGAAAATATGGGAATTGGGCGCAATTCTAGTTTTTTGGCCGAAAAACATAAAAAATGATGAACGATCATGGAGGGGCGGTGACTATGGTTCCTTAAGTCATATTTGATGGCCCGAAGAAATTTTAGGCTATCACAGTCCGGGGGGCACCGCTCACTCGGAAGGCGTGGGCGCACACGAAAATATGGGAATCGGTCGGAATTCTAGTTTTTTGGCCGAAAAAACAAAAAATGAGGAACCATCATGGCAGGGCGGTGACTATGGTTCCTTAGGTTATATTTGATGGCCCGGAAAAATTTTAGGCTACCGGGGTCCAGGGGGCCGTGACCACTCGGAAGGCGTGGGCTATAGCACACGAAAATATGGGAATCGCGCGGAATTCAAGTTTTTTGGCAGAAAAAGGCAAAAATGAGGAACGCTCATTGCGGGGCGGTGACTATGGTTCCTTAAGTCGTATTTGATGGCCCGAAAGGTTTTTAGGAGATCGGGATTCGGGGGTCCCGGGAACACCTGGAAGGCGTGGGCTATAGCACACGAAAATATGGGAATCGGGCAAAATTCTAGTTTTTTGGCCGTAAAATTCAAAAATTGAGGAAAGGTCATATCAGTGCGGTAACTATGGTTCCTTAGGTAGTATTTCATGGCCTGGAAAAATTTTAGGCGATCCGGCTCCGTGGGGCCCTACCCATTGGGAAGGCGTGGGCTATAGCACACGAAAAAATGTGAATCGGGCGAAATTCTAATTTTTTGGCCGAAAAAAGCAAAACATGAGGAATGATCATTGGGGGGGCGGTGACTATGGTTCCTTAGGTCGTATTTGACGGCCCAGAAAAATTTTAGGTGATCAAGGTCCGGGGATCCCGGGACCACTTGGAAGGCGTGGGCTATAGCACACGAAAATATGGAAATCGGGCGGAATTCTAGTTTTTTGGCCGAAAAATGCAAAAAATGAGGAATAATCATGGCGGGGTGGTGACAATGGTTCCCAAGGTCGTATTTGATAGCTTGAAAATTTTTTAGGTGATTCGCGTCAGGGGCGCCTGGCCCACTCAGAAGGCGTGAGCTATAGCACAAGAAAATATGGGAATCGCGGGAAATTCAAGTTTTTTGGCCGAAAATGCAAAAATAATGAACGCTCATGGCGAGGCGGTGACTATGGTTCCTTAAGTCTTATTTGATGGCCCGAAAGCTTTTTAGGAGATCGAGGTTCGGGGGTCCCGGGAACACCTGGAAGGCGTGGGCTATAGCACACAAAAATATGGGAATCGGGCGAAATTCTAGTTTTTGGGCCAAAAAACGTAAAAAATAAGGAACGATCCTGGCGGGGCAGTGACTATGGTTCCTTAGGTCGTATTTGATGGCCCAAAAATTTTTTAGGCTATCCCAGACCGGGTGGCCCGCCCCATTCGGAAGGCGTGGGCTATAGCACACGAAAATATGGGAATCGGGCGGAATTCTAATTCTTTTGCCGAAAAATGCAAAATATGAGGAACGATCATGGTGGGGCGGTGACTATAGTTCCTTAGGTCATATTTGAGGGACCGGAAAAATTTTTGGCGATCGGGGTTCGGGGGCTTGGGCCCACTCAAAAGACGTGGGCTATAGCACACGAAAAAATGGGAATTGGGCGCAATTCTAGTTTTTTGGCCGAAAAACGTAAAAAATGAGGAATGATCATGGCGGGGCGGTGACTATGGTCCCTTTGGTCATATTTGATGGCGCGAAAACATTTTAGGCTATCGGGGTCCGGGGATCCCGGGACCACTTGGAAGGCGTGGGCTATAGCACACGAAAATATAGGAATCAGGCGGAATTCTAGTTTTTTGGCCGAAAAATGCAAACAATGAGGAACGATCATGGCAGTGCAGTGACTATGGTTCCTAAGGTCGTATTTTATTTCCCAAAAAACTTTTAGGCGATCCGAGTCATGGGAGCCCGGCCCACTCGGAAGGCGTGGGCTATAGCACACGAAAATATGGGAATCGGGCGCAATTCTAGTTTTTTTGCCGAAAACCGTAAAAAATGAGGAACGATCATGAAGGGGTTGTGACTATGGTTCCTTAGGTCGTATTTGATGGCCCAAAAATTTTTTAGCCGATCGGGGTCCGGGGGTCCCGGGACCACTTGGAAGGCGTGGGCTATAGCACACGAAAATATAGGAAACGGGCGGAATTATAGTTTTTTGGCCGAAAAATGCAAACAATGAGGAACGATCATGGCAGTGCAGTGACTATGGTTTCTTAGGTCGTATTCTATTTCCCGATAAACTTTTAGGCGATCTGAGTCAGGGGAGCCCGGCCCACTCGGAAGGCATGGGCTATAGCACACGAAAATATGGGAATAGGGCGCAATTCTAGTTTTTTGGCCGAAAACCGTAAAAAATGAGGAACGATCAAGTAGGGGCTGTGACTATGGTTCCTTAGGTCGTATTTGATGGCCCAAAAAAATTTTAGATGATCACAGTCCGGGGGCCCGGCCCACTCGGAAGGCGTGGGCACACACGAAAATATGGGAATCGAGCGGAATTTTAGTTTGTTGGCCGAAAAACGCAAAACATGAGGAACGATCATGGTAGGGCGGTGACTATGGTTCCTTAGGTCGTATTTGATGGCCCGAAAAATTTTAGGAGATCGGGGTTCGGGGGTCCCGGAACCACTTGGAAGGCGTGGGCTATAGCACACGAAAATAAGGGAATCGGGCGAAATTCTAGTTTTTTGGCTGTAAAATGCAAAAACTGAGGAACAATCATGGAAGTGTGGTGACTATGGTTTCTTAGGTCGTATTTGATTTCCCGAAAAAAATTTAGGCAATCCGAGTCAGGGGGCCCGGCCCACTCGGAAGACGTGAGCTATAGCACACAAAAATATGGGAATCGGGCGCAATTCTAGTTTTTTTAGCCGAAAAACGAAAAAAATAGGAACTATCATGGCGGGGCGGTGACTATGGTTCCTTAGGTCGTATTTGATGGCCCGAAAATTTTTTAGACGATCACAGTCCGGGGGGCCCACTTGGAAGAGTGGGCGCACACGAAGATATGGGAATCAGGCGGAATTTTAGTTTGTTGGCCGAAAAACACAAAAAATGAGGAACGAACATGGCGGGGCGGTGACTATGGTTCCTTAGGTCATATTTGATGGCCCGAAAAGTTTTAGGAGATCGGGGTTCGAGGGTCCCGGAACCACTTGGAAGGCATGGGCTATAGCACACGAAAATATGGGAATCGAGCAGAATTCTAGTTTTTTGGCCGTAAAATGCAAAAAATGAGGAAAGGTCATGCCGGGGAGGTGAATATGGTTCCTTAGGTCATATGTGATGGCCCGGAAAATTTTTTGGCGATCCAGCTATGTGGGGCCCTGCCAATTGGGAAAGCGAGGGCTATAGCACAGGAAAATATGGGAATCGGGAAAAATTCTAATTTTTATGCCGAAAAACGCAAAACATGAGGAATGATCATGGCGGGGCGGTGACTAGGTTTCCTTAGGTCTAATTTTATGGCCCAAAAAAATTTTAGGCGATCGGGGTCCGGGGATCCCGGGACCACTTAGAAGTCGTGGGCTATAGCACACGAAAATTTGGTAATCTAGCAAATTCTAGTTTTTTGGAAGAAAAATGCATAAAATGGGGAACGATCATGGCGGGGTGGTGACTATGGTTCCTTAGGTCGTATTTGATGTCCCAGAAAAATTTTAGGTGATCAGGGTCTGGGGATCCCGGGACCACTTGGAAGGCGTGGGCTATAGCACATGAAAATATGGAAATCGGGCGGAATTCTAGTTTTTTGGCCGAAAAATGCAAAAAATGAGGAACAATCATGGCGGGGTGGTGACTATGGTTCTCTAGGTCATATTTGATGGCCTGAAAAAATTTTAGGCGATCCGGCTATGTGGGGCCCTACCCATTGGGAAGGCATGGGCTATAGCACACGAAAATATGGGAATCGGGCGGAATTCTAATTTTTTGACCGAAAAACGCAAAACATGAGGAATGATCATGGCGGGGCGGTGACTATGGTTCCTTAGGTCGTATTTGATGTCCAAGAAAAATTTTAGGTGATCAGGGTCTGGGGATCCCGGGACCACTTGGAAGGCGTGGGCTATAGCACACGAAAATATGGAAATCGGGCGGAATTCTAGTTTTTTGGCCGAAAAATGCAAAAACTGAGGAACGCTCATGGCGAGGTGGTGACTATGGTTCCTTAGGTCGTATTTGATGGCCCAAAAATATTTTAGGAGTTCGGGGTTTGGAGGTCCCGGGACCACCTGGAAGGCGTGGGCTATAGCACACGAAAATATGGGAATCGGGGAGAATTATAGTTTTTTGGCCGTAAAATGCAAAAATTGAGGAAAGGTCATGTCAGTGCGGTGACTATGGTTCCTTATGTCGTATTTGATGGCCCGGAAAAATTTTAGGCGATCCAGCTCCGTGGGCCCCTACCCATTAGGAAGGCATGGGCTATAGCACACGAAAATATGGGAATCGGGCGGAATTCTAATTTTTTGACCGAAAAACGCAAAACATGAGGAATGATCATGGCGGGGCGGTGACTATGGTTCCTTAGGTCGTATTTGATGTCCAAGAAAAATTTTAGGTGATCAGGGTCTGGGGATCCCGGGACCACTTGGAAGGCGTGGGCTATAGCACACGAAAATATGGAAATCGGGCGGAATTCTAGTTTTTTGGCCGAAAAATGCAAAAAATGAGGAACAATCATGGCGAGGTGGTGACTATGGTTCCCTAGGTCATATTTGATGGCCTGAAAAAATTTTAGACGATCCGCGTCAGGGGGGCCCGGCCCACTCGGAAGGCGTGGGCTATAGAACACGAAAATATGGGAATCACGGGGAATTCAAGTTTTTTGGCCGAAAAATGCAAAAATGAGGAACGCTCATGGCGGGGTGGTGACTATGGTTCCTTAAGTCATTTTTGATGGCCTGGAAAAATTTTAGGCGATCCTCGTCAGGGGGGGCCCGGCCCACTCGGAAGGCGTAGGCTATAGCACACGAAAATATGGGAATTGGGCGCAATTCTAGTTTTTTGGCCGAAAAACGTAAAAAATAAGGAACGATAATGGCGGGGCGATGACTATGGTTCATTAAGTCATATTTGATGGCCCGAAGAAATTTTAGGCTATCACAGTCCAGGGGGCACCGCCCACTCGGAAGGCGTGGGCGTACACGAAAATATAGGAATCGGGCGGAATTCTAGTTTTTTGGCCGAAAAAAGCAAAAAAGTAGGAACAATCATGGCAGGGGCGGTGACTATGGTTCCTTAGGTCATATTTGATGGCCCGAAAAAATTTTAGGCTACCGGGGTCCGAGGAGCCGTGACCACTCGGAAGGCGTGGGCTATAGCACACGAAAAATATGGGAATCGCGCGGAATTAGAGTTTTATGGCCGTAAAATGCAAAAATTGAGGAAAGGTCATGTCAGTGCGGTGACTATGGTTCCTTAAGTCGTATTTGATGGCCCGAAAGTTTTTTAGGAGATCGGGATTCGGGGGTTCCAGGAACACCTGGAAGGCGTGGGCTATAGCACACGAAAATATGGGAATCGGGCAAAATTCTCGTTTTTTGGCCGTAAAATGCAAAAATTGAGGAAAGGTCATATCAGTGCGGTAACTATGGTTCCTTAGGTCTTATTTGATGGCCCGAAAAAAATTTAGGCGATCCGGCTCCGTGGGGCCCTACCCATTGGGAAGGCGTAGGCTATAGCACACAAAAATATTGGAATTGGGCGGAATTCTAATTTTTTGGCCGAAAAACGCAAAATATGAGTAATGATCATGGCGGGGCGGTGACTATGGTTCCTTAGGTCATATTTGAAGGCCCAGAAAATTTTTAGTTGATCAGGGTCCGGGGATCCCGGGACCACTTGGAAGGCGTGGGCTATAGCACATGAAAATATGGAAATAGGGCGGAATTCTAGTTTTTTGGCCGAAAAATGCAAAAAATGAGAAACAATCATGGCGGAGTGGTGACTATGGTTCCCTAGGTCGTATTTGATGGCCTGAAAAAATTTTAGGCGATCCGCGTCAGGGGGGCCCGGCCCACTCGGAAGGCGTGGGCTATAGCACACGAAAATATGGGAATCGCGGGGAATTCAAGTTTTTTGGCCCAAAAATGCAAAAATGAGGAACGCGCGTGGCGGGGTGGTGACTATGGTTCCTTAAGTCGTATTTGATGGCCTGACAAAATTTTAGGCGATCCTCGTTAGGGGGGGCCCGGCCCACTCGGAAGGCATGGGCTATAGCACACGAAAATATGGGAATCGCGGGGAATTCAAGTTTTTTGGCCGAAAAATGCAAAAATGAGGAACGCTCATGGCGGGGTGGTGACTATGGTTCCTTAAGTCATATTTGATGGCCTGACAAAATTTTAGGCGATCCTCGTTAGGGGGGCCCGACCCACTCGGAAGGCGTGGGCTGTAGCACACGAAAATATGGGAATCGCGGGGAATTCAAGTTTTTTGGCCGAAAAATGCAAAAATGAGGAACGCTCATGGCGGGGTGGTGACTATGGTTCCTTAAGTCATATTTGATGGCCTGACAAAATTTTAGGCGATCCTCGTTAAGGGGGCCCGACCCACTCGGAAGGCGTGGGCTATAGCACACAAAAATATGGGAATCGGGCGAAATTCTAGTTATTTGGCCGAAAAGTGTAAAAAATAAGGAACGATCATGGCGGGGCAGTGACTATGGTTCCTTAGGTCGTATTTGATGACCCGAAAAATTTTTAAGCGATCCTAGTCCGGGTGGCCCACCCCACTCGGAAGGCGTGGGCTATAGCACACGAAAATATGGGAATCGGGCGAGATTCTAATTCTTTTGCCGAAAAACGCAAAAAATGAGGAACGATCATGGCTGGGTGGTGACTATGGTTCCTTAGGTCGTATTTGATGGACCGGAAAAATTTTAGGTGATCGAGGTTCGGAGGCTGGGACCACTCGAATGGCGTGGGCTATAGCACACGAAAATATGGGAATTGGGCGCAATTCTAGTTTTTTGGCCGAAAAACGTAAAAAATGAGGAATGATCATGGTGGGGCGGTGACTATGGTCCCTTGGGTCATATTTGATGGCGCAAAAATTTTTTAGGCTATCACTGTCCGGGGGGCCCGTCCCACTCGGAAGGCGTGGGCGCACACGAAAATATGAAAATCGGGCGAAATTCTAGTTTTTTGGCCGAAAAACACAAAAAATGAGGAACGATCATGGCGGAGCGGTGACTATGGTTCCTTAGGTCGTATTTGATGGACCGGAAAAATTTTATGCGATCGGGGTTCGGGGGGCCCGGGACCACTCGGAAGGTGTGGGCTATAGCACACGAAAATATGGGAATTGGGCGCAATTCTAATTTTTGGCAGAAAAACATAAAAAATGAGGAACGATCATGGAGGGGCAGTGACTATGGTTCCTTAGGTCATATCTGATGGCCAGAAAAAATTTTAGGCTATCACAGTCCGGGGGAACCGCCCACTCGGAAGGCGTGGGCGCATACGAAAATGTGGGAATCGGGCGAAATTCTAGTTTTTTGGCCGTAAAAAGCAAAAAATGAGGATTGATCATGGCGGGGCGGTGAATATGGTTCCTTAGGTCATATTTGATGTCCCGAAAAAATTTTAGGCTACCGGGGTCCGGGGGGCCGTGACTACTCGGAAGGCCTGGGCTATAGCACACGAAAATATGGGAATCGCGCGAAATTCAAGTTTTTGGCCGAAAAACGCAAAAATAAGGAACGATCATGGTGTGGCGGTGACTATGGTTCCTTAGGTCATATTTGATGGCCCGAAAAAATTTTATGCGATCGGGGTTCGGGGGGCCCGGGACCACTCGGAAGGCGTAGCACACAAAAATATGGGAATCGCGCGGAATTCAAGTTTTTTTGGCCGAAAAATGCAAAAACTGAGTAACGCTCATGGCGAGGTGGTGACTATGGTTCCTTAGGTCGTATTTGATGGCCCAAAAATATTTTAGGAGTTCGGGGTTTGGAGGTCCCGGGACCACCTGGAAGGCGTGGGCTATAGCACACGAAAATATGGGAATCGGGGAGAATTATAGTTTTTTGGCCGTAAAATGCAAAAATTGAGGAAAGGTCATGTCAGTGCGGTGACTATGGTTCCTTATGTCGTATTTGATGGCCCGGAAAAATTTTAGGCGATCCAGCTCCGTGGGCCCCTACCCATTAGGAAGGCGTGGGCTATAGCACACGAAAATATGCGAATCGGGTGGAATTCTAATTTTTTGGCCGAAAAACACAAAACATGAGGAATGATCATTGCGGGGCGGAGACTATGGTTCCTTAGGTCGTATTTGATGGCCCAGAAAAATTTTAGGCGATCAGGGTCCGGGGATCCCGGGACCACTTGGAAGGTGTGGACTATAGCACACGAAAATATGGGAATCGGGCGGAATTCTAGTTTTTTGGCCGAAAAATACAAAAAATGTGGAACAATCATGGCGGGGTGGTGACTATGGTTCCCTAGGTCATATTTTATGGCCTGAAAAAATTTTAGGCGATCCGCGTCAGGGGGCCCGGCCCACTCGGAAAGCGTGGGCTATAGCACACGAAAATATGGGAATCGCGGGGAATTCAAGTTTTTTGGCCGAAAAACGCAAAAATGAGGAACGCTCATGGCGGGGTGGTGACTATGGTTCCTTAAGTCGTATTTGATGGCCTGACAAAATTTTAGGCGATCCTCGTTAGGGGGGCCCGGCCCACTCGGAAGGCGTGGGCTATAGCACACAAAAATATAGGAATCGGGCGGAATTCTAGTTATTTGGCCGAAAAATGTAAAAACTAATGAACGATCATGGCGGGGCAGTGACTATGGTTCCATAGGTCGTATTTGATGGCCCGAAAATTTTTTAGGCGATCCCAGTCCGGGTGGCCCACCCCACTCGGAAGGCGTGGGCTATAGCACACGAAAATATGGGAATCAGGCGAAATTCTAATTCTTTTGCCGAAAAATGCAAAAAATGAGGAACATTCATGGCTGGGCGGTGACTATGGTTCCTTAGGTCGTATTTGAGGGACCGGAAAAATTTTAGTCGATCGGGGTTTGGGGGCCGGGACCACTCGAATGGCGTGGGCTATAGCACACGAAAATATGAGAATTGGGCGCAATTCTAGTTTTTTGGCCGAAAAACATAAAAAAAATGAGGAATGATCATGGTGGGGCGGTGACTATGGTCCCTTGGGTCATATTTGATGCTGTGAAAATTTTGTAGGCTATCACGGTCCGGGAGGCCCGTCCCACTCAGAAGGCGTGGGCTATAGCACACGAAAATATGGGAATCAGGCGAAATTCTAATTCTTTTGCCGAAAAACGCAAAAAATGAGGAACATTCATGGCTGGGCGGTGACTATGGTTCCTTAGGTCGTATTTGAGGGACCGGAAAAATTTTAGTCGATCGGGGTTTGGGGGCCGGGACCACTCGAATGGCGTGGGCTATAGCACACGAAAATATGGGAATCGGGCGAAATTCTAGTTTTTTGGCCGAAAAATGCAAAAAATGAGGAACGGTCATGGCGGGGCGGTGACTATGGTTCATTAGGTCGTATTTGATGGACCGGAAAAATTTTATGCGATCAGGGTTCGGGGGGCCCGGGACCACTCGGAAGGTGTGGGCTATAGCACATGAAAATATGGGAATTGGGCACAATTCTAATTTTTGGCTGAAAAACGTAAAAAATGAGGAACGATCATGGAGGGGCGGTGACTATGGTTCCTTAGGTCATATTTGATGGCCAGAAAAAATTTTAGGCTATCACAGTCCGGGGGCACCGCCCACTCGGAGGGCGTGGGCGCATACGAAAATATGGGAATCAGGCGAAATTTTAGTTTTTTGGCCGAAAAAAGCAAAAAATGAGGATTGATCATGCCGGGGCGGTGACTATGGTTCCTTAGGTCATATTTGATGTCCCGGAAAAATTTTAGGCTACTGGGGTCCGGGGGGCCGTGACTACTCGGAAGACATGGGCTATAGCACACGAAAATATGGGAATCGCGCAGAATTCAAGTTTTTGGCCGAAAAACGCAAAAATGAGGAACGATCATGGTGTGGCGGTGACTATGGTTCCTTGGGTCGTATTTGATGGCCCGAAAATGTTTTATGCGATCGGGGTTCGGGGGGCCCGGGACCACTTGGAAGGCGTAGCACACGAAAATATGGGAATCGCGCGGAATTCGAGTTTTTTGGCCGAAAAATGCAAAACCTGAGGAACGCTCATGGCGGGGCGGTGACTATGGTTCCTTAGGTCGTATTTGATGTCCAAAAAATATTTTAGGAGATCGGGGTTTGGAGGTCCCGGGACCACCTGGAAGGCGTGGGCTATAGCACACGAAAATATGGGAATCGGGGAGAATTATAGTTTTTTGGCCGTAAAATGCAAAAATTGAGAAAAGGTCATGTCTATGCGGTGACTATGGTTCCTTATGTCGTATTTGATGGCCTGGAAAAATTTTAGGCGATCCAGCTCCATGGGGCCCTACCCATTGGGAAGGCGTGGACTATAGCACACGAAAATATGGGAATCGGGCGGAATTCTAATTTTTTGGTTGAAAAACGCAAAACATGAGGAATGATCATTGTGGGGCAGAGACTATGGTTCCTTAGGTCGTATTTGATGGCCCAAAAAATTAGGCGATCAGGGTCCGGGGATCCCGGGACCACTTGGAAGGTGTGGGCTATAGCACACGAAAATATGGGAATCGGGCGAAATTCTAGTTTTTTGGCCGAAAAATGCAAAAAATGAGGAACAATCATGGCGGGGTGGTGACTATGGTTCCCTACGTCGTATTTGATGGCCTGACAAAATTTTAGGCGATCCTCGTCAGGGGGGCCTGACCCACTCGAAAGGCGTGGGCTATAGCACACAAAAATATGGGAATCGGGCGGAATTCGAGTTTTTTGGCCGAAAAATGTAAAAACTAAGGAACGATCATGGCGGGGCAGTGATTATGGTTCCTTAGGTCATATTTGATGGCGCAAAAATTTTTTGGGCAATCCCAGTCCGGGTGGCCCGGCCTACTCGGAAGGCGTGGGCTATAGCATATGAAAATATGGGAATCGGGCGGAATTCTAGTTTGTTTTGCCGAAAAACGCAAAAAATGAGGAACGATCATGGAGGGGCGGTGACTATGGCTCCTTAGGTCGTATTTGAAGGACCGAAAAATTTTTAGGCGATCGGGGTTCGGGCGCCCGGGACCACTCGAAAGGCGTGGGCTATAGCACACGAAAATATGGGAATTGGGCGCAATTCTAGTTTTTTGGCCGAAAAACGTAAAAAAAATGAGGAATGATCATGGTGGGGCGGTGACTATAGTCCCTTGGGTCATATTTGATGCCGCGAAAATTTTTTAGGCTATCACAGTCCGGGGGGCCCGTCCCACTCGGAAGGCATGGGCGCACACGAAAATGGGGCCCTACCCATTGGGAAGGCGTGGACTATAGCACACGAAAATATGGGAATCGGGCGAAATTCTAGTTTTTTGATCGAAAAACGCAAAAAATAAGGAACGATCATAGTGTGGCGGTGACTATGGTTCCTAAAGTCGTATTTGATGGACCGGAAAAATTTTAAGCCATCAGGGTACGGGGGCTCGGGACCACTCGGAAGGCGTGGGCTATAGCACACGAAAATATGGGAATTGGGCGCAATTCTAATTTTTTGGCCGAAAAACGTAAAAAAAATGAGGAACGATTATGGAAGGGCAGTGACTATGGTTCCTTAGGTCATATTTGATGGAAAGAAAAAATTTTAGGCTATCACAGTCCGGGGGGCATCGCCCACTCGGAAGGCGTGGGCGCACATGAAAATATAGGAATCTAGCGAAATTCTAGTGTTTTGGCCGAAAAGCACAAAAAATGAGGAACGATCATGGCATGGCGGTGACTATGGTTCCTTAGGTCGTATTCTATGGACTGGAAAAATTTTATGCGATCGGGGTTCGGGGGGCCCGAGACCACTCGGAAGGCGTAGCACACGAAAATTTGGGAATCGCGCGAAATTCAAGTTTTTTGGCCGAAAAAAGCAAAAAACGAGGAACGCTCATGGCGGGGCAGTGACTATGGTTCCTTAGGTCGTATTTGATCGCCGAAAAGTTTTTAGGAGATCGGGGTTCGGAGGTCCTGGGACCACCTGGAAGGCCTGGGCTATAGCACACGAAAATATGGGAATCGAGCAAAATTCTAGTTTTTTGGCCGTATAATGCAAAAAAGGAAAAAAAGGTCATGTCAGTGCGGTGACTATGGTTCCTTAGGTCATATTTGATGGCCCGAAATGTTTTTTGGAAATCCGGCTCCGTGGGGCCCTACCCATTGGGAAGGCGTGGGCTATAGCACACGAAAATATGGATATCGGGCGGAATTCTAATTTTTTGGCCGAAAAACGTAACACATGAGGAATGATCATGGCGGGGCGGTGACTATGGTTCCTTAGGTCGTATCTGATGGCCCAGAAAAATTTTAGGCGATCAGGGTCCGGGGATCCCGGGACCACTTGGAAGGCGTTGGCTATAGCACACGAAAATATGGGAATCGGGTGAAATTCTAGTTTTTTGGCCGAAAAATGAAAAAAATGAGGAACAATCATGGTGGGGTGGTGACTATGGTTCCCTAGGTCGTATTTGATGGCCCGACAAAATTTTAGGCGATCCGCGTCAGGGGGCCCGGCCTACTCGGAAGGCGTGGGCGCACACAAAAATATGGGAAACGGGCGGATTTCTAGTTTTTTGGCCGAAAAATGTAAAACATAAGGAACGATCATGGAAGGATAGTGACTATGGTTCCTTAGGTCATATTTGATGGCCTAGAAAAAAATTTGGCAATCCCAGTCCGTATGGCCCGGACCACTCGGAAGGCTTGGGCTATAGCACATGAAAATATGGGAATCGGGCGGAATTCTAGTTTTTTTGAAAAATGAGGAACAATCATGGCGGGGCGGTGACTATGGTTCCTTAGGTCGTATTTGATGAACCGGAAAACTTTTAGGCGATCGGGGTTCGAGTGCCCAGGACCACTCGAAAGGCGTGGGCTATAGCACATGAAAATATGGGAATTGGGCGCAATTCTAGTTTTTGGTCGAAAAACATAAAAAATGAGGAATGATCATGGCGGGGCGGTGACTATGGTCCCTTGGGTCATATTTAATGGCCCGAAAAAAATTTAGGCTATCACAGTCCGGGGGGCCGGCCCACTCAGAAGGCGTGGGCACACACGAAAATATGGGAATCGGGCGGAATTCTAGTTTATTGGCCAAAAAATGCAAAAAATGAGGAACGATCATGGCGGGGCGGTGACTATGGTTCCTTAGGTCGTATTTGATGGACCGGAAAATTTTTATGCGATCGGGGTTCGGGGGGCCCGGGACCACTCGGAAGGCGTGGGCTGTAGCACACGAAAATATGGGAATTGGGCGCAATTCTAGTTTTTTGGCCGAAAAATGTAAAAAATGAGTAACGATCATGGCGGGGCGGTGACTATGGTTCCTTAGGTCATATTTGATGGCCCAAAAAAAATTTTTGGCTATCACATACTGGGGGGCCCGACCGACTCGGAAGGCGTAGGCGCACACGAAAATATTGGAATTGGGCGGAATTCTAGTTTTTTGGCCGAAAAACGCAAAAAATGAGGAACGATCATGGCGTGGCAGTGACTATGGTTCCTTAGGTCATATTTGATGGCACGGAACAATTTAAGGCTATCGGGGTCCGGGGGGGCCATGACCACTCGGAAGGCGTGGGCTATAGCACACGAAAATATGGAAATCGCGCGGAATTCTAGTTTTTTGGCCAAAAAATGCAAAATATGAGGAACGATCATGGCGGGGCGGTAAGTATGGTTCCCTAGGACGTATTTGATGGCCCCAAAAAATTTTGGGCGATCCCAGTCAGGGGGCCTGGCCCACTCGGAAGGCGTAGGCTATAGCGCATGAAAATGTGAGAATCTGGCGGAATTCTAGTTTATTGGCCGAAAAATACAAAAAATGAGGAACGATCATGGCGGGGTGATGACTATGGTTCCTTAGGTCGTATTTGATGGACTGGAAAATTTTTATGTGATCGGGGTTCGGGGGGCCCGGGACCACTCGGAAGGCGTGGGCTATAGCACACGAAAATATGGGAATTGGGCGCAATTTTAGTTTTTTGGCTGAAAAACGTAAAAAAAATGAGGAACGATCATGGCAGGGCGGTGACTATGGTTCCTTAAGTTATATTTGATGGCAAGAAAAAATTTTAGGCTATCACAGTCCGGGGGGCACCGCCCACTCCGAAGGCGTGGGCGCACACGAAAATATGGGAATCAGACGGAATTCTTGTGTTTTGTCCGAAAAGCACAAAAAATGAGGAACGATCATGGCGTGGTGGTGACTATGGTTCCTTAGGTCGTATTTGATGAACCGGACAAATTTTATGCGATCGGGGTTCGGGGGGGCCCGGGACCACTCGGAAGGCGTGGGCTATAGCACACGAAAATATGGGAATTGGGCACAATTCTAGTTTTTTGGCCGAAAAATGTAAAAAATGAGTAACGATCATGGCGGGGCGGTGACTATGGTTCCTTAGGTCATATTTGATGGCCCAAAAAAAATTTTTGGCTATCACATACTGGGGGGCCCGACCGACTCGGAAGGCGTAGGCGCACACGAAAATATTGGAATTGGGCGGAATTCTAGTTTTTTGGCCGAAAAACGCAAAAAATGAGGAACGATCATGGCGTGGCAGTGACTATGGTTCCTTAGGTCATATTTGATGGCACGGAACAATTTAAGGCTATCGGGGTCCGGGGGGGCCATGACCACTCGGAAGGCGTGGGCTATAGCACACGAAAATATGGAAATCGCGCGGAATTCTAGTTTTTTGGCCGAAAAATGCAAAACATGAGGAATGATCATGGCGGGGCGGTAAGTATGGTTCCCTAGGACGTATTTGATGGCCCCAAAAAATTTTGGGCGATCCCAGTCAGGGGGCCTGGCCCACTCGGAAGGCGTAGGCTATAGCGCATGAAAATGTGAGAATCTGGCGGAATTCTAGTTTATTGGCCGAAAAATACAAAAAATGAGGAACGATCATGGCGGGGTGATGACTATGGTTCCTTAGGTCGTATTTGATGGACTGGAAAATTTTTATGTGATCGGGGTTCGGGGTGCCCGGGACCACTCGGAAGGCGTGGGCTATAGCACACGAAAATATGGGAATTGGGCGCAATTTTAGTTTTTTGGCTGAAAAACGTAAAAAAAATGAGGAACGATCATGGCAGGGCGGTGACTATGGTTCCTTAAGTTATATTTGATGGCAAGAAAAAATTTTAGGCTATCACAGTCCGGGGGGCACCGCCCACTCCGAAGGCGTGGGCGCACACGAAAATATGGGAATCAGACGGAATTCTAGTGTTTTGTCCGAAAAGCACAAAAAATGAGGAACGATCATGGCGTGGTGGTGACTATGGTTCCTTAGGTCGTATTTGATGAACCGGACAAATTTTATGCGATCGGGGTTCGGGGGGGCCCGGGACCACTCGGAAGGCGTGGGCTATAGCACACGAAAATATGGGAATTGGGCGCAATTCTAGTTTTTTGGCCGAAAAATGTAAAAAATGAGTAACGATCATGGCGGGGCGGTAACTATGGTTCCTTAGGTCATATTTGATGGCCCAAAAAAAAATTTTGGCTATCACATACTGGGGGGCCCGACCGACTTGGAAGGCGTAGGCGCACACGAAAATATTGGAATTGGGCGAAATTCTAGTTTTTTGGCCGAAAAATGCAAAAAATGAGGAACGATCATGGCGTGGTGGTGACTATGGTTCCTTAGGTCATATTTGATGGCACGGAACAATTTAAGGCTATCGGGGTCCGGGGGGGCCATGACCACTCGGAAGGCGTGGGCTATAGCACTCGAAAATATGGAAATCGCGCGGAATTCTAGTTTTTTGGCCGAAAAATGCAAAACATGAGGAATGATCATGGCGGGGCGGTAAGTATGGTTCCCTAGGACGTATTTGATGGCCCCAAAAAATTTTGGGCGATCCCAGTCAGGGGGCCTGGCCCACGCGGAAGGCGTAGGCTATAGCGCACGAAAATGTGAGAATCTGGCGGAATTCTAGTTTATTGGCCGAAAAATACAAAAAATGAGGAACGATCATGGTGGGGTGATGACTATGGTTCCTTAGGTCGTATTTGATGGACTGGAAAATTTTTATGTGATCGGGGTTCGGGGGGCCCGGGACCACTCGGAAGGCGTGGGCTATAGCACACGAAAATATGGGAATTGGGCGCAATTTTAGTTTTTTGGCTGAAAAACGTAAAAAAAATGAGGAACGATCATGGCAGGGCGGTGACTATGGTTCCTTAAGTTATATTTGATGGCAAGAAAAAATTTTAGGCTATCACAGTCCGGGGGGCACCGCCCACTCCGAAGGCGTGGGCGCACACGAAAATATGGGAATCAAACGGAATTCTAGTGTTTTGTCCGAAAAGCACAAAAAATGAGGAACGATCATGGCGTGGTGGTGACTATGGTTCCTTAGGTCGTATTTGATGAACCGGACAAATTTTATGCGATCGGGGTTCGGAGGGCCCGGGACCACTCAGAAGCCGTAGCACCCGAAAATATGGGAATCGCGGGGAATTCAAGTTTTTTGGCCGAAAAACGCAAAATATGAGGAACGCTCATGGCGAGGTGGTAACTATAGTTCCTTGGGTCATATTTGATGGCCCGAAATTTTTTTAGGAGATCGGGGTTCGGAGGTCCCGGGACCACCTGGAAGGCGTGGGCTATAGCACACGAAAATATGAGAATCGGGCAGAATTCTGGTTTTTTGGCCGTAAAATGCAAAAAATGAGGAAAGGTCATGTCAGTGCGGTGACTATGATTCCTTAGGTCGTATTTGATGGCCCTAAAATTTTTTAGGAAATCCGGCTCCGTGGGGCCCTACCCATTGGGAAGGCGTGGGCTATTGCACACTAAAATATAGAAATCGAGCGGAATTCTAGTTTTTTGGCGATATAACGCAAAAGAATGAGAAATGATTATGGCGGGGCGGTGACTATGGTTCCTTAGGTCGTATTGGATGGCCAGGAAAATTTTTAGGCGATCTGGGTCATGGGGCCCCACCACTTTAAAGGCGTGGGTTATAGCAAACAAAAATATGGGAATCGGGCGGAATTCTAATTTTTTGGCCGAAAAATGTAAAAAGTGAGGAACAATCATGGCGTGGCGGTGACTATGGTTCCTTAGGCCATATTTGATGCCTTGAAAAATTTTTAGGCGATCCCAGTCTGGGTGGCCCGGCCCACTCGGAAGGCATGGGCTATAGCACACGAAAATATGGGAATCGCGCGAAATTCAAGTTTTTTGGCCGAAAAACGCAAAAAATGAGAAACGCTCATGGCAGGACGGTGACTATGGTTTCTCAGGTCGTATTTGATGGCCCAAAAAAGTTTTAGGAGATCGGGGTTCGGGGGTCCCGGGACCACCTGGAAGGCGTGGGCTATAGCACACGAAAATATGGGAATCGGGCGGAATTCTAGTTTTTTGACCAAAAAATGCAAAAAATGAGGAACGATGATGGCGGGGCGGTGACTATGGTTCCTTAGGTCGTATTTGATGGACCGGAAAAATTTTATGCGATCGGGGTACGGGGGGCCTGGGACCACTCGGAAGGCGTGGGCTATAGCATATGAAAATATGGGAATCGGGCGGAATTCTAGTTTTTTTTGCCAAAAAACGAAAAAAATGAGGAATGATCATGGCGGGGCGGTGACTATGGTTCCTTAGGTCATATTTGATGGCGAGAAAAAATTTTAGGCTATCATAGTCTGGGGGCACCGCCCACTCGGAAGGCGTGGGCGCACACGAAAATATAGGAATCGGGCAGAATTCTAGTTTTTTGGCCGAAAAGTACAAAAAATGAGGAACGATCATGGCGTGGCGGTGACTATGGTTCCTTAGGTCATATTTAATGGACCGAAAATTTTTTATGCGATCGGGGTTCGGGGGGCCCGGGACCACTCAGAAGGTGTGGGCTATATAGCACACGAAAATATGGGAATTGTGCGCAATTCTAGTTTTTTGGCCGAAAAATGTAAAAAATGAGGAACGATCATTGCGGGGCGGTAACTATGGTTCCTTAGGTCATATTTGATGGCCCGAAAAAATTTTAGGCTATCACAGACCGGGGGGCACCGCCCACTCAGAAGGCGTGGGCGCACACGAAAATATGGGAATCGGGCGGAATTCTAGTTTTTTGGCCGAAAAAAGCAAAAAATGAGGAACAATTATGGCGGGGCGGTGACTATGGTTCCTTAGGTCATATTTGATGGCCCGGAAAAATTTTAGGCGATCGGGGACCAGGGGGCCGTGACCACTCGGAAGGCGTGGGCTATAGCACACGAAATATGGGAACCACGCGGAATGCAAGTTTTTTGGCCGAAAAACACAAAAATGAGGAACGCTCATGGCAGGGCGATGACTATGGTTCCTTAGGTTGTATTTGATGGGCCGAAAAAGTTATAGGAGATCGGGGTTCGGGGGTCCCGGGACCACCTGGAAGGCGTGGGCTATAACACACGAAAATATGGGAATCGGGCAGAATTCTTGTTTTTTGGCCGTAAAATGCAAAAAATGAGGAAAGGTCATGTCAGTGCGGTGACTATGGTTCCTTAGGTTGTATTTGATGGCCCGAAAAAATTTTAGGCGATCCGGCTCCGTGGGGCCCTACCAATTGGGAAGGCGTGGGCTATAGCACAAGAAAATATGCGAATCGGGCAAAATTCTAATTATTTGGCCGAAAAATGCAAAACATGAGGAATGATCATGGAGGGGCACTGACTATGGTTCCTTAGGTCGTATTTGATAGCCCAGAAAAAGTTTAGGCGATCAGGTTCCGGGGATCCCGAGACCACTTGGAAGGCAAGGGCTATAGCACACGAAAATATGAGAGTTGGGCGGAATTCTAGTTTTTTGGCCGAAAAATTCAAAAAATGAGGAAAAATCATGGCGGGGTGGTGACTATGGTTCCCTAGGTCATATTGGATGGCCCGACAAAATTATAGGCGATCCGCGTCAGGGGGCCCGACCCACTCGGAAGGTGTGGGCTATACCACACAAAAATATGGGAATCGGGCGGAATTCTACTTTTTTGGCCAAAAAATGTAAACAATAAGGAGCGATCATGGCAAGGCAGTGACTATGGTTCCTTAGGTCATATTTGATGGCCCAAAATATTTTTAGGCGATCCCAGTCCGGGTGGCCCGGCCCACTCGGAAGGCGTGGACGCACACGAAAATATGGGAACCGGGCGGAATTCTAGTTTTTTTGCCGAAAAACGCAAAATATGAGGAACGATCATGGTGGGGTGGTGACTATGGTTCCTTCGGTCGTATTTGATGGACCGGAAAAATTTTAGATGATCGGGGTTCGGGGGCCCGGGACCACTCGAAAGGCATGGGCTATAGCACAAGAAAATATGAGAATTGGGCGCAATTCTAGTTTTTTGGCCGAAAAACGTAAAAATGAGGAATGATCATGGCGGAGCGGTGACTATGGTCCCTTGGGTCATATTTGATGGCCCGAAAAAATTTAGTCTATCACAGTCCGGGGAGCCCGGCCCACTCGGAAGGCGTGGGCGCACACGAAAATATGGGAATCGTGCGGAATTTTAATTTTTTTGCTCGAAAAACGCAAAAATGAGGAACGATCATGGTGGGGAGGTGACTATGGTTCCTTAGGTGGTATTTGATGGACCAAAAAAATTTATGCGATCGGGGTTCAGGGGGCCCGGGACCACTAGTAAGGCGTGGGCTATAGCACACGAAAATATGGGAATTGGGCGCAATTCTAGTTTTTTAGCCGAAAAACATAAAAAATGAGGAACGATCATGGCGGGGCGGTGACTATGGTTCCTTAGGTCATATTTGACTACCCAAAAAAATTTTAGGCTATCACAGTCCGGGGGGCCCGGCCCACTCGGAAGGCGTAGGCGCACACGAAAATATGGGAATCGGGCAAAATTCTAGTGTTTTGGCCTTAAAATGCAAAAAAAGAGGAACGGTCATGGCAGGGCGGTGACTATGTTTCTTTAGGTCATATTTGATGGCCTAGAAAACTTTTAGGCGCTCCATGTCCGGGGGCCCCGGCCCACTCAGAAGGCGAGGGCTATAGCACACGAAAATATGGGAATCGGGCGGAATTTGAGTTTTTTGGCCGAAAAATGTAAAAACTAAGGAACGATCATGGCGGGGAAGTGATTATGGTTCCTTAGTGTCGTATTTGATGGCGCGAAAATTTTTTGGGCAATCCCAGTCCGGGTGGCCCGGCCTACTCGGAAGGCGTGGGCTATAGCATACGAAAATATGGGAATCGGGCGGAATTCTAGTTTTTTTTTGCCAAAAAATGCAAAGAATGAGGAACGATCATGGCGGGGCGGTGACTATGGTTCCTTAGGTCGTATTTGATGGACCGGAAAATTTTTAGGCGATCGGGGTTCGGGCGCCCGGGACCACTCGAAAGGCGTGGGCTATAGCACACGAAAATATGGGAATTGGGCGCAATTCTAGTTTTTTAGCCGAAAAACATAAAACATGAGGAATTATCATGGCGGGGCAGTGACTATGGTCCCTTGGGTCATATTTGATGGTGCAAAAATTTTTTTGGCTATCATAGTCTGGGGGACCCGGCCCACTCGGAAGGCGTGGGCGCACACGCAAATATGGGAATCGGGCGAAATTCTATTTTTTTGGCCGAAAAATGCAAAAAATGAGAAACGATCATGGCGTGGCGGTGACTATGGTTCCTAAAGTCGTATTTGATGGACCGGAAAAATTTTAAGCTATCAGGGTACGGGGGCCCGGGACCACTCGGAAGGCGTGGGCTATAGCACACGAAAATATGGGAATTGGGCGTAATTCTAGTTTTTTGGCCGAAAAACATAAAAAAAAATGAGGAACGATCATGGAAGGGCGCTGACTATGGTTCCTTAGGTCATATTTGATGGCAAGAAAAATATTTAGGCTATCACAGTCAGGGGGGCATCGCCCACTCGGAAGGCGTGGGCGCACACGAAAATATAGGAATCGAGCGGAATTCTAGTGTTTTGGCCGAAAAGCACAAATAATGAGGAACGATCATGGCATGGAGGTGACTATGGTTCCTTAGGTCGTATTTGATGGACCGGAAAAATTTTATGCGATCGGGGTTCGGGGGGCCCGAGACCACTCGGAAGGCGTAGCACACAAAAATTTGGGAATCGCGTGAAATTCAAGTTCTTTGGCCGAAAAACGCAAAAAATGAGGAACGCTCATGGCGGGGCAGTGACTATGGTTCCTTAGGTCGTATTTGATGACCCGAAAACTTTTTAGGAGATCGGGGTTCGGAGGTCCCGGGACCACCTGGAAGGCGTGGGCTATAGCACACGAAAATATGGGAATCAGGCAGAATTCTAGTTTTTTGGCCGTATAATGAAAAAATGAAAAAAGGTCATGTCAGTGCGGTGACTATGGTTCCTTAGGTCATATTTGATGGCCTGAAAAGTTTTTTGGAAATCCGGCTCCGTGGGGCCCTACCCATTGGGAAGGCGTGGGCTATAGCACACGAAAATATGGTAATCAGGCGGAATTCTAGTTTTTTGGCCAAAAAATGAAAAAATGAGGAACAATCATGGTTGGGTGGTGACTATGGTTCCCTAGGTCGTATTTGATGGCCCGACAAAATTTTAGGCGATCCGCGTCAGGAGGCCCGGCCCACTCGGAAGGCGTGGGCGCACACAAAAATATGGGAAACCGTAGGAATTCTAGTTTTTTGGCCGAAAAATGTAAAACATAAGGAATGATCATGCCAGGATAGGGACTATGGTTCCTTAGGTCATATTTGATGGCCCTAAAAAAAATTTGGTGATCCCAGTCCGTATGGCCCGGACCACTTGGAAGGCTTGGGCTATAGCACACGAAAATATGGAAATCGGGCGGAATTCTAGTTTTTTTGAAAAACGAGGAACGATCATGGCGGGGCGCTGACTATGGTTCCTTAGGTCGTATTTGATGAACCGGAAAACATTTAGGCGATCGGGGTTCGGGTGCCCGGGACCACTCGAAAGGCGTGGGCTATAGCACACGAAAATATGAGAATTGGGTGCAATTCTAGTTTTTGGTCGAAAAACATAAAAAATGAGGAATGATCATGGCGGGGCGGTGACTATGGTCCCTTGGGTCATATTTGATGGCCCGAAAAAAATTTAGGCTATCACAGTCCCGGGGGGGCCGGCCCACTCAGAAGGCGTGGGCGCAGCAAAAAAATGCAAAAAATGAGGAACGATCATGGCGGGGCGGTGACTATGATTCCTTAGGTCGTATTTGATGGACCGGAAAATTTTTATGCGATCGGGGTTCGGAGGGGCCCGGGACCACTCGGAAGGCATGGGCTATAGCACATGAAAATATGGGAATTGGGCGCAATTCTAGTTTTTTGGCCGAAAAACGTAAAAAATGAGTAACCATCATGGCGGGGCGGTGACTATGGTTTCTTAGGTCATATTTGATGGCCCGAAATTTTTTTTGGCTATCACAGTATGGGGGGCCCGACCGACTCGGAAGGCGTAGGCGCACACGAAAATATGAGAATCGGGCGGAATTCTAGTTTTTTGGCCGAAAAACGCAAAAAATGAGGAACGATCATGGCGTGGCGGTGACTATGGTTCCTTAGGTCATATTTGATGGCCCGGAAAAATTTAAGGCTATCGGGGTCCGGGGGGGCCGTGACCACTCGGAAAGCGTGGGCTATAGCACACGAAAATATGGGAATCGCGCGGAATTCTAGTTTTTTGGCCGAAAAATGCAAAACATAAGGAACGATCATAGAGGGGCGGTGAGTATGGTTCCCTAGGACGTATTTGATGGCCCCAAAAAATTTTGGGCGGTCCGAGTCAGGGGGCCTTGCCCACTCGGAAGGCGTGGGCTATAGCGCACGAAAATGTGGGAATCTGGCGGCATTCTAGTTTTTTGGCCGAAAAACGCAAAATATGAGGAACGCTCATGGCAGGGTGGTAACTATAATTCCTTAGGTCGTATTTGATGGTCCGAAATTCTTTTAGGAGATCGGGGTTCGGAGGTCCCGGGACCACCTGGAAGGCGTGGGCTATAGCACACGAAAATATGGGAATCGGGCAGAATTCTAGTTTTTTGGCCGTAAAATACAAAAAATAAGGAAAGGTAATGTCAGTGCGGTGACTATGATTCCTTAGGTCGTATTTGATGGCCCTAAATTTTTTTAGGAAATCCGGCTCCGTGGGGCCCTACCCATTGGGAAGGCGTGGGCTATAGCACACGAAAATATGGGAATCGGGCGGAATTCTAATTTTTTGGCCGAAAAACACAAAACATGAAAAATGATCATGGCGGGGCGGTGACTATGGTTCCTTAGGTTGTATTGGATTGCCCAGAAAATTTTTAGGCGATCCGCGTCAGGGGGCCCGGCCCACTCGGAAGGCGTGGGCTATAGCACACAAAAATATGGGAATCGGGCGGAATTCTATGTTTTTGGCCGAAAAATGTAAAACATAAGGAACGATCATGGAGGGCAGTGACTATGGTTCCTTAGGCCATATTTGATGCCTTGAAAAATTTTTAGGCGATCCCAGTCTGGGTGGCCCGGCCCACTCGGAAGGCGTGGGCTATAGCACACGAAAATATGGGAATCGAGCGAAATTCAAGTTTTTTGGCCGAAAAACGCAAAAAATGAGGAACGCTCATGGCAGGGCGGTGACTATGGTTTCTCAGGTCGTATTTGATGGCCCAAAAAAGTTTTAGGAGATCGGGGTTTGGGGGTCCCGGGACCACCTAGAAGGCATGGGCTATAGCACACGAAAATATGGGAATCAGGCGGAATTCTAGTTTTTTGGCCAAAAAATGCAAAAAATGAGGAACGATCATGGCGGGGCGGTGACTATGGTTCCTTAGGTCGTATTTGATGGACCGGAAACATTTTATGCGATCGGGGTTCGGGGGGGCCCGGGACCACTCGGAAGGCGTGGGCAATAGCACACGAAAATATAGGAATTGGGCGCAATACTAGTTTTTTGGCCGAAAAAAGTAAAAAATGAGGAATGATCATGGAGGGGCGGTGACTACGGTTCCTTAGGTCATATTTGATGGTGAGAAAAACTTTAGGTGATAGGGGTCCGGGGGTCTGGGACCACTCGGAAGGCGTGGGCTATAGCACACGAAAATATGGGAATCGCGCGGAATTCTAGTTTTTTGGCCGAAAAACGCAAAAAATGAGGAACGATCATGGCAGGGCGGTGACTATGGTTCCTTAAATCATATTTTATGGCCCGTAAAAATATTAGGCGATCGGGGTCCGGGGTTCCCGGGACCACTTGGAAGGCGTGGGCTATAACACACGAAAATATGGGAATCGGGCGGAATTCTAGTTTTTTGGCCGAAAAATGCAAAAAATGAGGAACGATCATTGCGGGGCGGTGACTATGGTTCCTTAGGTCATATTTGACTGCCCGAAAAAATTTTAGGCGATCCGAGTCCGGAAGGCCCGGCCCACTCGGAAGACATGGGCTATTTAGCACACGAAAATATGGGAATCACGCGGAATTCTAGTTTTTTGGCCGAACAAAGCAAAAAATGAGGAACAATTATGGCGGGGCAGTGACTATGGTTCCTTAGGTCATATTTGATGGCTCAGAAAAATTTTAGGCGATCGGGGTCCAGGGGGCCATGACCACTCGGAAGGTGTGGGCTATAGCACACGAAAAAAGGGAATCACGCGGAATTTAAGGTTTTTGGCCGAAAAACGCAAAAAATGAGGAACACTCATGGCGGGGCGATGACTATGGTTCCTTAGGTTGTATTTGATGGCCCGAAAAAGTTATAGGAGATCGGGGTTCGGGGCTCCCGGGACCACCTGAAAGGTGTGGGCTATAACACACGAAAATATGGGAATCGGGCAGAATTCTTGTTTTTTGGCCGTAAAATGCAAAAAAAGAGGAAAGGTCATGTCAGTGCGGTGACTATGGTTCCTTAGGTCATATTTGATGGCCCGGAAAAATTTTAGGTGATCCGATTCCGTGGGGCCCTACCAATTGGGAAGGCGTGGGCTATAGCACACGAAAATATGCGAATCGGGCGGAATTCTAATTATTTGGCCGAAAAACGCAAAATATGAGGAATGATCATGGAGGGGCGGTGACTATGGTTCCTTAGGTCGTATTTGATTGCCCAAAAAAAATTTAGGCGATCAGGGTCCGGGGATCCCAAGACCACTTGGAAGGCAAGGGCTATAGCACACGAAAATATGAGAGTTGGGCGGAATTCTAGTTTTTTGGCCGAAAAATTCAAAAAATGAGGAAAAATCATGGCGGGGTGGTGACTATGGTTCCCTAGGTCATATTGGATGGCCCGACAAAATTTTAGGCGATCCGCGTCAGGGGGCCCCGACCCACTCGGAAGGTGTGGGCTATAGCACACAAAAATATGGGAATCGGGCGGAATTCTACTTTTTTGGCCGAAAAATGTAAGGAATAAGGAGCGATCATGGCAGGGCAGTGACTATGGTTCCTTAGGTCGTATTTGATGGCCCAAAAATTTTTAGACGATCCCAGTCCGGGTGGCCCGGCCCACTCGGAAGGCGTGGACGCACACGAAAATATGGGAACCGGGCGGAATTCTAGTTTTTCTGCCGAAAAACGCAAAATATGAGGAACGATCATGGTAGGGCGGTGACTATGGTTCCTTCGGTTGTATTTGATGGACCGGAAAAATTTTAGATGATCGGGGTTCAGGGGCCTGGGGCCACTCGAAAGGCATGGGCTATAGCACAAGAAAATATGGGAATTGGACGCAATTCTAGTTTTTTGGCCGAAAAACGTAAAAAATGAGGAATGATCATGGTGGAGCGGTGACTATGGTCCCTTGGGTCATATTTGATGGCCCGAAAAAAATTTAGTCTATCACAGTCCGGGGGGCCCGGCCCACTCAGAAGGCGTGGGCGCACACGAAAATATGGGAATCGGGCGGAATTTTAATTTTTTTTCTCGAAAAACGCAAAAAAATGAGGAACGATCATGGCAGGGAGGTGACTATGGTTCCTTAGGTCGTATTTGATGGACCAGAAAAATTTATGCGATCGGGGTTCAGGGGGCCCGGGACCACTAATAAGGCATGGGCTATAGCACATGAAAATATGGGAATTGGGCGCAATTCTAGTTTTTTGGCCGAAAAACATAAAAAATGAGGAACGATCTTGGCGGGGCGGTGACTATGGTTCCTTAGGTCATATTTGACAGCCCAAAAAATTTTTAGGCTATCACAGTCCGGGGTGCCCGGCCCACTCGGAAGGCGTAGTCGCACACGAAAATATGGGAATCGGGCAAAATTCTAGTGTTTTGGCCTTAAAACGCAAAAAAAGAGGAACGGTCATGGCGGGGCGGTGACTATGGTTCTTTAGGTCGTATTTGATGGCCTAGAAAAATTTTAGGCACTCCGAGTCCGGGGGCCCTGGCCCACTCAGAAGGCGAGGGCTATAGCACACGAAAATATGGGAATCTGGCGGAATTCTTGTTTTTTGGCTGTAAAATGCAAAAAAACAAGGAACGGTCATGGAGAGGCGGTGACTATGGTACCTTATATCATATTGGATGGACCAAAAAACTTTAAGGTGATCGGGATCCGGGGGCCCGGGCCCACTCGAAAGGCGTGGGCTATAGCACACGAAAATATGGTATACGGGAGGAATTCTAGTTCATTGGCCAAAAAACGCAAAAAAATGAGGAAAGATCTTGGCGGGGCAGTGAATATGGTTCCTTAGGTCGTAGTTGACGGCCCGGAAAATTTTAGGCGATCCGGGTCCGGGGGAGCCTTCCCACCGGGAAGGCGTGGGCTATAACACACAAAAATATGGGAATTGGGCGGAATTCTAGTTTTTTTGGCCGAAAAATGCAAAAAACTGAGGATAGGTCATGGAAGGGCGATGACTATGGTTCCTTAGGTCATATTTGATGGCCAGAAAATTTTTTAGGCGATCCGGATCAGGGGGGCTGGGGCCCACTCGGAAGGCGTGGGTTATAGCACATGAACATATAGGAATCAGGCGAAATTCTTGTTTTTTGTCCATAAAATGCAATAAACGAGGAACACTCATGGCGGGGCTGTGACTATGGTTCCTTAGGACGTATTTGATGGCCTTGAAAATTTTTAGGCGATCCAAGTCTGGGGGGATCCGGCCCACTCGGAAGGCGTGGATTATAGCACACGAAAATATGGGAATCGGGTGAAATTCTAATTTTTTTGCCATAAAACGCAAAACAACGAGGAACGGTCATGGCGGGGTGGTGACTATGGTTCTTTAGCTCGTATTTGACAGCCCAGAAAAACTTTAGGCAATCCGAGTCCGGGGGCCCCGGCCCACTCAGAAGGCGAGGGTTATAGCACACGAAAATATGAGAATCGGGCGGAATTATTATTTTTTGGTCGTTAAATGCAAAAAAATAAATGAGGAATGGTCATAGCGGGGCAGTGACTATGGTACCTTAGGACGTATTTGATGGTCCGGAAAAATTTTAGGAGATCGGGGTCTGGGGGGGCGGGCCCACTCGGAAGGCGTGGGTTATAGCACACGAACATATGGGAATCGGATGGAATCCTAATTTTTGGCCGTAAAATGCAAAAAATGAGGAACGCTCATGGCGATGTGGTGACTATGGTTCCTTAGGTCATATTTGATGGCCCGAAAATTTTTTAGGCGATACAGGTCTGGGGGACTCTGGCCTACTCGGAATGCGTGGGCAATATCACACGAAAATAAGGGAATTAGACGGAATTCTAGTTTTTTGGCCGTAAAACACAAAACAATGAGGAACGGTCATGGCGGGGTGGTGACTACGGTTCCTTAGGTCATATTTGATGGCCCAGAAAAATTTAGGGCGATCCGGGTCCGGAGGGGCCCGGCCCACTCCGAAGGCGGCACACAAAAATATGTTAATCGGGCGAAATTCTAGTTTTTTAGCCGTAAAACACAAAAAAACGATTAACGGTCATGGTAGGGCGGTGACTATGGTTCCTTAGGTTGTATTTGATAGCCCAAAAAACTTTTAGGTTATCGGGGTCTGGGGTCCGGGCCCTCTCGGAAGACGTGGGCTATAGCACACAAAAATATGGGAATTGGGCAAAATTCTAGTTTTTGGCCGTAAAACGCAAAGAAAAAGAGGAACAGTCATCGAGGGGCGGTGACTATGGTACCTTAGGTCATATTTGATGGCCCGAAAAAATTTTAGGCGATTAGGGTCCGAGGGCCCGGGCCCACTCGAAAGGCGTGGGCTATAGCACATGAAAATATGGGATACGGGTGGAATTCTAGTTCTTTAGCCAAAAAATGCAAAACAAATGAGGAATGGTCATGGCGGGGTGGTGACTATGGTTCTTTAGGTCGTATTCTATGGCCGAAAACATTTTAGGCATTCCGGGTCCGGGGGAGCCGGGCCCACTCTGAAGGTAGCACACACAAATATGGGAATCGGGTGGAAGTCTAGTTTTTTGGCCGTAAAACACAAAAAATGAGGAACGATCATGGCGGGAGGTGACTATGCTACCTTAGGTCGTATTTGATGGCTTGGAAAAATTTTAGGCGATCGGGGTCCGGGGGCCTGGGCCCACTCTGAAGGCGTGAGCTATAGCACACGAAAATATGGGAATCAGGCAAAATTCTAGTGTTTTAGCCGTAAAATGCAAAAAATGAGGAACTGTCATGGTGGGGCGGTGACTATGGTTCTGTAGGTCGCAGGCCTAGAAATATTTTAGGCGATCCGAGTCCGGGGGCCCCGGCCCACTCAGAAGGCGAGGGCTATAGCACACGAAAATATGGGAATCGGGCGGAATTATTGTTTTTTGGCCGTAAAATGCAAAAACAAACGAGGAATGGTCATGGCAGGGCAGTGACTATTGTACCTTAGGTCGTATTTGATGGTTCAGAAAAATTTTAGGAGATCATGGTCTGGGGGGCCCTGGCCCACTCGGAAGGCGTAGGCTATAACACACGAACATATGGGAATCGGACGGAATTCTATTTTTTTGGCCGTAAAATGCAAAAAATGAAGAACGCTCATGGAGAGGCGGTGACTATGGTTCCTTAGGTCGTATTTGATGACCCGGAAAATTTTTAGGCAATACAGGTCCGGGGGACTCGGGCCCACTCGGAAGGTGTGGGCTATAGCACACGAAAATATGGGAATCAGGCCGAATTCTAGTTTTTTGGCCGTAAAACGCAAAACAATGAAGAACGGTCATGGCGGGGCTGTGACTATGGTTCCTTAGGTCGTATTTGATGGCCCGGAAAAATTTAAGGTGATCCAGGTCCGGAGGGGCCCGGCCCACTCGGAAGGCGGCACACGAAAATATGGTAATCGGGCGGAGTTCTAGTTTTCTGGCCGTAAAACGCAAAAAATTGAGGAATGGTCATGGCAGGGCTGTGACTATGGTTCTTTAGGTCGTATTTGATGGCCCGAAAAAATTTTAGGCGATTAGGGTCTGGAGTCCGGGCACACTCGGAAGGCATGGGCTATAGCACACGAAAATATGGGAATCAGGCGGAATTCTAGTTTTTTGGCCGTAAAACGGGAAAAACTGAGGAACGATCATGGAGCGAAGGTGACTATGGTACCTTAGGTCGTATTTGATGGCTCGATAAATTTTTTAGGCGATCAAAGTTTGGGGGCCCGGGCCCACTCGAAAGGCGTGGGCTATAGCACACGAAAATATGGGAATCGGCCGGAATTCTAGTTCTTTGGCCGAAAAATGCAAAACAACGAGGAAAGGTCATGGCGAGGCGGTGACTATGGTTCTTTAGGTCGTAGTTGTTGGCTCGGAAAAATTTTAGGCAATCCGGGTCCGGGGGGCCTTCCCGCTAGGAAGGCGTGGGCTATAGCACACAAAAATAAAGGAATTGGGCGGAATTCTAGTTTTTCGGCTGAAAAATGCAAAATACCGAGGAAAGATCATGGAGGGGCGGTGACTATGGTTCCTTAGGTCGTATTTGATGGCCCGGAAATATTTTAGGAGATCCGAGTCCGGGGGGCTGGGGCCTACTCAGAATGCGTGGGCTATAGCACACGAAATATGGGAATCGGGCGGAATTCTAGTTTTTTGGCCATAAAATGAAAAAAACGAGGAACGCTTATGGCGGGGTGGTGACTATGGTTTGTTAGGTCGTATTTGATCGCCCTAAAACTTTTTAGGCGATCCGGGTGTGGGGAGCTCGGGCCCACTCGGAAGGCGTGGGCTATAGCAAACGAAAATATGGGAATCGGGAGAAATTCTAGTGTTTTGGCCGTAAAACGCAAAACAATGAGGAACAGTCATGGCAGGGCGGTGACTATGGTTCTTTAGGTCGTATTTGATGGCCCAAAAAAATTTTAGGCGATCCGAGTCCGGGGGCTCGGCCCACTCAGAAGGCATGGTCTATAGCACACGCAAATATGGGAATCGGCCGGAATCCTAGTTTTTTGGCCGTAAACGCAAAAAAATGAGGAACGGTCATGGCGGGGCGGTGACTATGGTTCCTTAGGTCATATTCTACGGCTTAAAAACAATTTAGGCAATCCGGGTTTGGGGGCCTGGGCCTACTCGGAAGGCGTGGGCTATAGCGCACGCAAATATGGGAATCGGGTGGAAGTCTTGTGTTTTGGCCGTAAAATGCAAAACACGAGGAACGGTAATGGCGGGGCGGTTATGGTTCCTTAGGTCGTATTCCATGGCCCGAAAAACTTTTAAGCGATCGGGGTCCGGGGGCCCGGGCCCATTTCGAAGGCGTGGGCTATAGCACACGAAAATATGGAAATCTGGCAAAATTCTAGTTTTTTGGTTGTAAAACGCAAAAAATCGAGGAACGGTCATGGAAGGGCAATGACTTTAGTTCTTTAGGTCGTATTTGATGGCCCGGAAAATATTTGAGCGATCCGGGTGTGGGGGGCTAGGGCCCACTCGGAAGGCGTGGGTTGTAGCAAACGAATATATGAGAATCAGGTGAAATTCTAGTGTTTTGGCCGTAAAACGAAAAACAACGAGGAACGGTCATGGCGAGGCAGTGACTATGATTCTTTAGGTCATATTTGATGGCACAGAAAAGTTTTAGGCGATCCGGGTCCGGGTGTTCGGGCCCACTCGGAAGGCGTGGGCTATAGCGCATAAAAATATGGGAATCCGATGGAATTCTAGTTTTTTAGCTGTAAAATACAAAAAATGAGGAACGATCAAGGCAGGGCGATGACAATGGTTCATTAGGTCGTATTTGATGGCCCGGAAATATTTGGGCGATCCAGATCTGGGGGCCCCGGCCCCACTCTGAAGGTGTGGGCTATAGCACACGAAAATATGGGAATGAGGCGGAATTCAAGTTATTTGGCCGTAAAATTCAAAAACACGAGGAACGATCATGGCGGGGCGGTGACTATGGTTCCTTATCTCCTATTCTATTCCCCTCAAAAATTTTAGGCGATCCCAGTCTGGGGGGCTCGGGCCCACTCGGAAAGCGTGGGCTATAGCACACGAAAATATGAGAATCAGGCGAAATTCGAGTGTTTAGGCCATAAAAAGAAAAAAAACAAGGAATGATCTTGGCGGGGCGGTGACTATTGTTCCTTAGGTCGTATTTGATGGCCCGAAAGTTTTTTAGGCGATTAGGATCCGGGGGCCCGGGCCCACTTTGAAGGCGTGAGCTATAGCACACGAAAATATGGGAATCGTGTGAAATTCTAGTGTTTTGGCCGTAAAACGCAAAAACAAGAGGAACGGTCATGGCGGGGCGGTGACTATGGCTCGACCCACTCGGAAGGCGTGGGCTATAGCACACGAAAATATAGGAATCGGCGGGATTTTAGTTTTTTGGCCGTAAAATGCAAAACAACGAGGAACGGTCATGGCGGGGCGGTGACTATGGTTCCTTAGGTCATATTTGATGGCCCGAAATTTTTTTAGGAGATCCTGGTCCGGGAGGCTCTGGCCTACTCGGAAGGCATGGGCGATAGCACACGAAAATATGGGAATCGGGCGTAATTCTATTTTTTTGCCATAAAATGCAAAATAACAAGGAAAGGTCATAGCGGGGCGGTGACTATGGTACCTTAGGTCGTATTTGATGGCCCAGAAAAATTTTAGGCAATCGGGGTCTGGGGGCCCGGGCCCATTCAGAAGGCGTGGGCTCTAGGACACGTAAATATGGGAATCGGGGGAAATTCTAGTGTTTTGGTCGTAAAACACAAACAAGTGAGGAACGGTCATGGCAGGGCTTTGACTATGGTTCCTTAGGTCGTATTTGTTGGCTCGGATAAATTTTAGGCGATCCGAGTCCGGGGTCCCGACCCACTCGGAAGGCATGGGCTATAGCATACAAAAATAAGGGAATCAGGCGGAATTCTAGTTTTTTGGCCGTAAAACATAAATAAACAAGGAACGGTCATGGCGGGGCAGTGACTATGGTACCTTAGGTGGTATTTGATGGCCCAAAAAAATTTTAGGCATTCGGGGTGCGGGGGGTCCGGGCCCACTTGGAAGGCGTGGGCTGTAGCACATGAAAATATTGGAATCTCGCAAAATTCTAGTTTTTTGGCCGTAAAACGCAAAACAACGAGGAACGGTCATGGCGGGGAGGTGACTATGGTTCTTTAGGTCCTATTTGATGGCCCGAAAAACTTTTAGGCGATCAGAGTCCGGGGGCCCCGGCCCACTCGGAAAGCGTGGACTATAGCACACGAAAATATGGGAAACGGGCAAAATTCTAGTTTTTTGGCTGTAAAACGCAAAAAATGAGAAACGCTCATGGCGAGGCGGTGACTATGGTTCGTTAGGTTGTGTTGGATGGCTCGGAAAACATTTAGGCAATCCGGGTCTGGGGGCTCGGGCCCACTCGGAAGGCGTGCGCTATAGCACACAAAAATATGGGAATCGGGAGGAATTCTAGTTATTTGGCCATAAAATGAAAAAAAGGAACGGTCATGGCAGGGCGGTGACTATGGTTTCTTAGGTCGTATTCTATGGCTCAAAAAATTATTAGGCAATCCAGGTTCGGGGGGCCCGGTCCCACTCGGAAGGCGTGGGCTATAGCATATGAAAATATGGGAATCGTGCGAAAGTCTAGTTTTTTGGCCGTAAAGCGCAAAAAACGAGGAACGATCATGGCGGGGAGGTGACTATGGTTCCTTAGGTCGTATTTGATGGCCCGGAAAAATTTTAGGCGATCCGAGTCCCGGGTTTCGGGCCCACTCGGAAGGCGTGGGCTATAGCACACGAAAATATGGGAATCGGGCAGAAGTTTATATTTTTGGCCGTAAAACGCACAAAATGAGGAACGATCATGGCGGGAGGTGACTATGGTTCCTTAGGCCGTATTTGATGGCCCAGAAAAGTTTTAGGTGATCCGGGTCCGGGGGTTCGGGCCCACTCGGAAGGCGTGGGCTATAGCACACGAAAATATGGGAATCAGGCGAAAGTCTACTTTTTTGGCCGTAAAATGCAAAAAACAAGGAATGATCATGGCGGGGAGGTGACTATGGTTCCTTAGGTCGTATTTGATGGCCCAGAAAATGTTTCGGCGATACGGGTCCGGGAGTTTGGGCCCACTCGGAAGGCGTAATCGGGCGAAATTCTATATTGTTGGCCATGAAATGCAAAAAATGAGGAACGATCATGGCGGGGCAGTGATTATGGTTCCTTAGGTTGTATTTGATGACCCTGAAAATTTTTAGGAGATCCGGGTCTGGGGGGCTCGGGCCAACTCGGAAGGCGTGGGCTATGCACACAAAAATATGAGAATCGGGCAAAATTCTAGTTCTTTGGCCGTAAAACGCAAAAAAATGAGTAACGGTCATGGCAGGGCGGTGACTATGGTTCCTTAGGTCGTATTTGATGGCCCGAAAAAATTTAAGGCGATCCGGGTCCGTAGGGGCCCTGCCCACTCGGAAAGGTAATTGGGGAATTCTAGTTGTTTGGCCGTAAAACTCAAAAAAATGAGGAACGGTAATGGCAGGGCGGTGACTATGGTTCCTTAGGTCGTATTTGATGGCCCAAAAAACTTTTAGGTGATCCGGGTCCGGGGGGCCCGATCCCACTCGGAAGGCGTGGGCTAAAGCACACGAAAATATAGGAATCGGGCGGAATTCATGTTTTTTGGCCGTAAAACGCAAATAAACAAGGAACGGTAATGGCGGGGCGGTGACTATGGTACCTTAGGTCATATTTGATGGCCCAGAAAATTTTTAGGCAATCCGGGTCTGGGGGGCACGGGCCCACTCGAAAGGCGTGGGTTATAGCACACAAAAATATGGGAATCGGGCGTAATTCTAGTGTTTTGGCCGTAAAACACAAAACAACGAGGAACGGTCATGGCAGGGCGATGACTATGGTTCTTTAGGTCATATTTGATGGCCCGGAAAAAACTTTTAGGCGATCCGAGTCCGAGGGCCCTTTACTACTCGGAAGGCGTGGGCTATAGAACACGAAAATATGGGAATCGCTCGAAATTCTAGTTTTTTGGCCTAAAACGGAAAAAGACGAGGAAAGGTCATGGCAGGATGGTGACTATGGTACCTTAGGTCGTATTTGATTGACCGAAAAAATTTTAGGCGATCCGAGTCCGGGAGCCCCGGCCCACTCCGAAGGCCTGGGCTATAGCACACGGAAATATGGGAATCGGGCGAAATGCTAAGTTTTTGGCCGTAAAATGCAACAAAGAGAGGAACGGTCATGGTGTGGCGGTAACTATGGTTTCTTAGGTCGTATTTGATGGCCCAGAAAAGTTTTAGGCGCTCCGGGTCCGGGGTGGCCCGGCCCACTCGAAAGGCGGCACACAAAAATATAGTAATTGGGAGAAAGTCTAGTTTATTGGCCGTAAAACGCAATATAATGAGGAACGGTCATGGAAGGGTGGTGACTATGGTTCCTTAGGTCGTATTTGATGGAGCGAATAATTTTTAGGCGATCCGGGTCAGGGGGCTCGGGCCCACTCAAAAGGCGTATAGCACACAAACATATGGGAATCGGGCGAAATTCAAGAGTTTTGGTCGTAAAATGCAAAAAATGAGGAACACTCATGGCGGGGCGGTGACTATGGTTCCTTAGGTCGTATTTGATGTGCCAGAAAATTTTTAGGCGATCCGGGTTTGGGGGGGCTCGGGCACACTCGGAAGGCGTGGGCTATAGCACACAAATATATGGGAATCAGGCGAAATTCTAGTTTTTTGGCCGTAAAACGCAAAGAAACGAGGAACGGTCATGGCGGGGCGGTGACTATGGTTCCTTAGGTAGTATTTGATGGCCCGAAAAAATTCAAGTCGATCCGGGTCCGGAGGGGCCTTAACCACTCGGAAGGCGGCACACGAAAATATGGTAATCGGGCGGAATTCTAGTTTTTTGGCCGTAAAACTCAAAATAAACGAGGAACAGTCATGGCAGGGTGGTGGCTATGGTTCCTTAGATCGTATTTGATGGCACGGAAAAATTTTAGGCGATCCGGGTCAGGGGGCTCGGGCCCACTCGGAAGGCGTATAGCACATACACATATGAGAATCGGGCGGAATTCAAGGGTTTTGGCCGTAAAATGCAAAAAAATGAGGAACGATCATGGTGGGGCGGTGACTATGGTTCCTTAGGTCATATTTGATAGCCCAGAAAATTTTTAGGCGATGCGGGTTTTGGGGGGCCGGGCCCACTCGGAAGGCGTATAGCACACAAACATATGGAAATCGGGCGGAATTCAAGGGTTTTGGCAGTAAAATGCAAAAAACGAGGAACGATCATGGTGGGGCAGTGACTATGATTCCTTAGGTCGTATTTGATAGCCTGGAAAATTTTTAGGCGATGCGGGTTTTGGGGGGCCGGGCCCAATCGGAAGGCGTGGGCTATAGCACACAAAAATGTGGGAATCAGGCGAAATTCTAGTTATTTAGCCGTAAAATGCCAAAACAATGAGAAACGGTCATGGCGAGGCAGTGACTATGGTTCCTTAAGTCATATTTGATGGCTCGAAAAAGTTTTAGGCAATCCAGGTTCGCGGGGCTTGGGCCCACTCGGAAGGCGTGGGCTATAGCACACAAATATATGGGAACCGGGCGGAATTCTATTTTTTTAGGCCGCAAAACGCAAAAAAAGAGGAACAGTCATGGCGGGGCGGAGACTATGGTTCCTTAGGTCATATTTGATGGCCTGGAAAAATTTAAGGCGATCCGGGTTCGGAGGGGCCCTGCCCACTAGGAAGGCGGCACACGAAAATATGGTAATCGGGCGGAATTATAGTTGTTTGGCCGTAAAACTCCAAAAAACGAGGAACGGTCATGGCAGGGCGGTGACTATGGTTACTTAGGTCGTCTTTGATAGCCCGAAAAATTTTTAGGCGATCGGAGTCCGGGGTTTCGGGCCCACTCGGAAGGCGTGGGCTATAGTACACGAAAATATGGGAATCAGGCAGAAGTTTAGTTTTTTGGCCGTAAAGCGCAAAAAACGAGGAACGATCATGGCGGGGAGGTGACTATGGTTCCTTAGGTCGTATTTGATGGCCCAGAAAAGTTTTAGGTGATCCGGGTCCGGGGGTTCGGGCCCACTCGGAAGGCGTGGGCTATAGCACACGAAAATATGGGAATCGGGCGGAAGTCTACTTTTTTGGCCGTAAAATGCAAAAAAATAATGAATGATCATGGCGGGGAGGTGACTATGGTTCCTTAGGTCGTATTTGATGCCCCGGAAAATGTTTCGGTGACACGGGTCCGGGAGTTCGGGCCCACTCGGAAGGCGTAATCGGGCGAAATTCTATATTGTTGGCCATGAAATCCAAAAAATGAGGAACGCTCATGGCGGGCAGTGATTATGGTTCCTTAGGTTGTATTTGATGGCCCTGAAAATTTTTAGGAGATCCGGGTCTTGGGGGCTCGGGCCAACTCGGAAGGCGTGGGCTATGCACACCAATATATGGGAATCGGGCAAAATTCTAGTTCTTTGGCCGTAAAACGCAAAAAAATGAGTAACGGTCATGGAGGGGCGGTGACTATGGTTCCTTAGGTCGTATTTGATGGCCCGGAAAAATTTAAGGCGATCCGGGTCCGTAGGGGCCTTGCCCACTCGGAATGGTAATTGGGGAATTCTAGTTGTTTGGCCGTAAAACTCAAAAAAATGAGGAACGGTAATGGCAGGGCGGTGACTATGGTTCCTTAGGTCGTATTTGATGGCCCAAAAAAATTTTAGGAGATCCGGGTCCGGGGGGCCCGATCCCACTCAGAAGGCGTGGGCTAAAGCACACGAAAATATAGGAATCGGGCGGAATTCAAATTTTTTGGCCGTAAAACGCAAATAAACAAAGAACGGTCATGGCGGGGCAGTGACTATGCTACCTTAGGTCGTATTTGATGGCCCAGAAAATTTTTAGGCAATCCGGGTCTGGGGGCACGGGCCCACTCGAAAGGCGTGGGTTATAGCACACAAAAATTATGGAATCGGGCGTAATTCTAGTGTTTTGGCTGTAAAACACAAAACAACGAGGAACGGTCATGGCAGGGCGATGACTATGGTTCTTTAGGTTATATTTGATGGCCCAGAAAAAACTTTTAGGCGATCCGAGTCCGAGGGCCCTTTACTACTCGGAAGGCGTGGGCTATAGAACACGAAAATATAGGAATCGGGCGAAATTCTAGTTTTTTGGCCGTAAAACGCAAAAAGACGAGGAAAGGTCATGGCGAGATGGTGACTATGGTACCTTAGGTCGTATTTGATTGCTCGGAAAAATTTTAGGCGATCCGAGTCTGGGAGCCCCAGCCCACTCCGAAGGCCTGGGCTATAGCACATGGAAATATGGGAATCGGGCGAAATGCTAAGTTTTTGGCCGTAAAATGCAACAAAGAGAGGAACGGTCATGGTGTGGCAGTGACTATGGTTCCTTAGGTCGTATTTGATGGCCCGGAAAAGCTTTAGGCGCTCCGGGTCCGGGGTGGCCCGGCCCACTCGAAAGGCGGCACACAAAAATATGGTAATCGGGCGGAATTCTAGTTTTTTGGCCGTAAAACTCAAAATAAACGAGGAACGGTCATGGCAGGGCGGTGGCTATGGTTCCTTAGATCGTATTTGATGGCGCAAAAAATTTTTAGGCCATCCGGGTCAGGGGGCTCGGGCCTACTCGGAAGGCGTATAGCACATAAACATATGAGAATCGGGCGGAATTCAAGGGTTTTGGCTGTAAAATGCAAAAAACGAGGAACGATCATGGTGGGGCGGTGACTATGGTTCCTTAGGTCATATTTGATAGCCCAGAAAATTTTTAGGCGATGCGGGTTTTGGGGGGTCGGGCCCACTCGGAAGGCGTATAGCACATAAACATATGGGAATCGGGCGAAATTCAAGGGTTTTGGCAGTAAAATGCAAAAAATGAGGAACGATCATGGTGGGGCAGTGACTATGATTCCTTAGGTCGCATTTGATAGCCTGGAGGGGCCGGGCCCACTCGGAAGGCGTGGGCTATAGCACACAAAAATATGGGAATCAGGCGAAATACTAGTTATTTGGCCGTAAAACGCCAAAACAATGAGGAACGGTCATGGCGAGGCAGTGACTATGGTTCCTTAAGTCATATTTGATGACTTGAAAAAGTTTTAGGCAATCCAGGTTCGCGGGGCTTGGGCCCACTCGGAAGGCGTGGGCTATAGCACACAAATATATGGGAACCGGGCGGAATTCTATTTTTTAGGCCGTAAAACGCAAAAAAAAAGAGGAAAAGTCATGGCGGGGCGGTGACTATGGTTTCTTATGTTGTATTTGATGGCCTGGAAAAATTTAAGGCGATCCGGGTTCGGAGAAACCCTGCCCACTAGGAAGGCGGCACACGAAAATATGGTAATCGGGCGGAATTATAGTTAGTTGGCCGTAAAACTCCAAAAAATAAGGAACGGTCATGGAAGGGCGGTGACTATGGTTACTTAGGTCGTCTTTGATAGCCCAAAAAATTTTTAGGCGATCGGGGTCCGCTGTTTCGGGCCCACTCGGAAGGCGTGGGCTATAGCACACGAAAATATGGGAATCGGGCAGAAGTTTAGTTTTTTGGCCGTAAAACGCACAAAATTAGGAACGATCATGGCGGGGAGGTGACTATGGTTCCTTAGGTCGTATTTGATGGCCCAGAAAAGTTTTAGGTGATCCGGGTCCGGGGGTTCGGGCCCACTCGGAAGGCGTGGGCTATAGCATACAAAAATATGGGAATCGGGCGGAAGTCTACTTTTTTGGCAGTAAAATGCAAAAAACAAGGAATGATCATGGCGGGGAGGTGACTATGGTTCCTTAGGTCGTATTTGATGGCCCGAAAAATGTTTCGGCGATAGGGGTCCGGGAGATCAGGCCCACTCGGAAGGCGTAATCGGCCGAAATTCTATATTGTTGGCCATGAAATGCAAAAAACGAGGAACGCTCATGGAGGGGCAGTGATTATGGTTCCTTAGGTTGTATTTGATGGCCCTGAAAATTTTTAGGCGATCCGGGTTCGGAGGGGCCCTGCCCACTAGGAAGGCGGCACACGAAAATATGGTAATCGGGTGGAATTATAGTTGTTTGGCCATAAAACTCCAAAATACGAGGAACGGTCATGGAAGGGCGGTGACTATGGTTACTTAGGTCGTCTTTGATAGCCCGAAAATTTTTTAGGCGATCGGGGTCCGCTGTTTCGGGCCCACTCGGAAGGCGTGGGCTATAGCACACGAAAATATGGGTATCGGGCAGAAGTTTAGTTTTTTGGCCGTAAAACGCACAAAACGAGGAACAATCATGGCGGGGAGGTGACTATGGTTCCTTAGGTCGTATTTGATGGCCCAGAAAAGTTTTAGGTGATCCGGGTCCGGGGGTTCGGACCCACTCGGAAGGCGTGGGCTATAGCACACGAAAATATGAGAATCGGGCGGAAGTCTACTTTTTTGGCAGTAAAATGCAAAAAACAAGGAATGATCATGGCGGGGAGGTGACTATGGTTCTTTAGGTCGTATTTGATGGCCCGGAAAATGTTTCGGCGATACGGGTCCGGGAGTTCGGGTCCACTCGGAAGGCGTAATCGGGCGAAATTATATATTGTTGGCCATGAAATGCAAAAAACGAGGAACGCTCATGGCGGGGCAGTGATTATGGTTCCTTAGGTTGTATTTGATGGCCCTGAAAATTTTTAGGAGATCCGGGTCTGGGGGCTCGGGCCAACTCGGAAGGCGTGGGCTATGCACACAAAAATATGAGAATCGGGCAAAATTCTAGTTCTTTGGCCGTAAAACGCAAAAAAATGAGTAACGGTCATGGAGGGGCGGTGACTATGGTTCCTTAGGTCGTATTTGATGGCCCGGAAAAATTTAAGGCGATCCGGGTCCGTAGGGGCCCTGCCCACTCGGAATGGTAATTGGGGAATTCTAGTTGTTTGGCCGTAAAACTCAAAAGAATGAGGAACGGTAATGGCAGGGCGGTAATTATGGTTCCTTAGGTCGTATTTGATGGCCCAAAAAATTTTTAGGCGATCCGGGTCCGGGGGGCCCGATCCCACTCGGAAGGCGTGGGCTAAAGCACACGAAAATATAGGAATCGGGCAGAATTCAAGTTTTTTGGCCGTAAAACGCAAATAAACAAGGAACGGTCATGGCGGGGCGGAGACTATGGTACCTTAGGTCGTATTTGATGGCCCAGAAAATTTTTAGGCAATCCGGGTCTGGGGGGCACGGGCCCACTCGAAAGGCGTGGGTTATAGCACACAAAAATATGGGAATCGGGCGTAATTCTAGTGTTTTGGCCGTAAAACACAAAACAACGAGGAACGGTCATGGCAGGGCGATGACTATGGTTCTTTAGGTCATATTTGATGGCCCGAAAAAAACTTTTAGGCGATCCGAGTCCGAGGGCCCTTTACTACTCGGAAGGCGTGGGCTATAGAACACGAAAATATGGGAATCGGGCGAAATTCTAGTTTTTTGGCCGTAAAACGCAAAAAGATGAGGAAAGGTCATGGCGGGATGGTGACTATGGTACCTTAGGTCGTATTTGATTGCCCGAAAAAATTTTAGGCGATCCGAGTCCGGGAGCCCCGGCCCACTCCGAAGGCCTGGGCTATAGCACACGGAAATATGGGAATCGGGCGAAATGCTAAGTTTTTGGCCGTAAAATGCAACAAAGAGAGGAACGGTCATGGTGTGGCAGTGACTATGGTTCCTTAGGTCATATTTGATGGACCAGAAAAGTTTTAGGCGCTCCGGGTCTGGGGTGGCCTGGCCCACTCGAAAGGCGGCACACAAAAATATGGTAATTGGGAGAAAGTCTAGTTTATTGGCCGTAAAACACAATAAAATGAGGAACGGTCATGGAAGGATGGTGACTATGGTTCCTTAGGTCGTATTTGATGGCGCGAAAATTTTTTAGGCGATCCGGGTCAGGGGGCTCGGGCCCACTCAAAAGGCGTATATCACACAAACATATGGGAATCGGGCGAAATTCAAGAATTTTGGTCGTAAAATGCAAAAAATGAGGAACGCTCATGGCGGGGCGGTTACTATGGTTCCTTAGGTCGTATTTGATGTGCCAGAAAATTTTTAGGCGATCCGGGTTTGGGGGGCTCGGGCACACTCGGAAGGCGTGGGCTATAGAACACAAATATATGGGAATCATGCGAAATTCTAGTTTTCTGGCCGTAAAACGCAAAGAAACGAGGAACGGTCATGGCGGGGCGGTGACTATGGTTCCATAGGTTGTATTTGATGGCCCAAAAAAATTCAAGTCGATCCGGGTCCGGAGGGGCCTTAACCACTCGGAAGGCGGCACACGAAAATATGGTAATCGGGCGGAATTCTAGTTTTTTGGCCGTAAAACTCAAAATAAACGAGGAATAGTCATGGCAGGGTGGTGGCTATGGTTCCTTAGATCGTATTTGATGGCACGGAAAAATTTTAGGCGATCCGGGTTAGGGGGCTCGGGCCTACTCGGAAGGCGTATAGCACATAAACATATGAGAATCGGGCAGAATTCAAGGGTTTTGGCCGTAAAATGCAAAAAACGAGGAACGATCATGGTGGGGCGGTGACTATGGTTCCTTAGGTCGTATTTGATAGCCCAGAAAATTTTTAGGCGATGCGGGTTTTGGGGGGCCGTGCCCACTCGGAAGGCGTATAGCACACAAACATTTGGGAATCGGGCGGAATTCAAGGGTTTTGGCAGTAAAATGCAAAAAACGAGGAACGATCATGGTGGGGCAGTGACTATGACTCCTTAGGTCGTATTTGATAGCCTGGAAAATTTTTAGGCGATGCGGGTTTTGGGGGGCCGGGCCCACTCGGAAGGCGTAGGCTATAGCACACAAAAATATGGGAATCAGGCGAAATACTAGTTATTTGGCCGTAAAACGCCAAAACAATGAGGAACGGTCATGGCGAGGCAGTGACTATGGTTCCTTAAGTCATATTTTATGGCTCGAAAAAGTTTTAGGCAATCCAGGTTAGCGGGGCTTGGGCCCACTCGGAAGGCGTGGGCTATAGCACACAAATATATGGGAACCGGGCGGAATTCTATTTTTTTAGGCAGTAAAACGCAAAAAAAGAGGAACAGTCATGGCGGGGCGGTGACTATGATTCCTTAGGTCGTATTTGATGGCCTGGAAAAATTTAAGGCGATCCGGGTTCGGAGGGGCCCTGCCCACTAGGAATGCGGCACACGAAAATATGGTAATCGGGCGAAATTATAGTTGTTTGGCCGTAAAACTCCAAAAAATGAGGAACGGTCATGGCAGGGCGTTGACTATGGTTACTTAGGTCGTCTTTGATAGCCCGAAAAATTTTTAGGCGATCGGGGTCCGCTGTTTCGGGCCCACTCGAATGGCGTGGGCTATAGCACACGAAAATATGGGAATCGGGCAGAAGTTTAGTTTTTTGGCCGTAAAATGCACAAAATGAGGAACGATCATGGCGGGGAGGTGACTATGGTTCCTTAAGTCGTATTTGATGGCCCAGAAAAGTTTTAGGTGATCCGGGTCCGGGGGTTCGGGCCCACTCGGAAGGCGTGGGCTATAGCACACGAAAATATGGGAATCGGGCGGAAGTCTACTTTTTTGGCCGTAAAATGCAAAAAATAATGAATGATCATGGCGAAGAGGTGACTATGGTTCCTTAGGTCGTATTTGATGCCCCGAAAAATGTTTCGGTGACACGGGTCCGGGAGTTCGGGCCCACTCGGAAGGCGTAATCGGGCAAAATTCTGTATTGTTGGCCATGAAATTCAAAAAACGAGGAATGCTCATGGTGGGGCAGTGATTATGGTTCCTTAGGTTGTATTTGATGGCCCTGAAAATTTTTAGGAGATCCGGGTCTGGGGGGCTCGGGCCAACTCGGAAGGCGTGGGCTATGCACACAAAAATATGGGAATCGGGAAAAATTCTAGTTCTTTGGCCGTAAAACGCAAAAAAACGAGTAACGGTCATGGCGGGGCGGTGACTATGGTAACTTAGGTCGTATTTGATGGCCCGGAAAAATTTAAGGCGATCCGGGTCCGTAGGGGCCCTGCCCACTCGGAATGGTAATTGGGGAATTCTAGTTGTTTGGCCGTAAAACTCAAAAAAATGAGGAACGGTAATGGCAGGGCGGTAACTATGGTTCCTTAGGTCGTATTTGATGTCCCAAAAAAGTTTTAGGCGATCCGGGTCCGGGGGGCCCGATCCCACTCGGAAGGCGTGTGCTAAAGCACACGAAAATATAGGAATCGGGCGGAATTCATGTTTTTTGGCCGTAAAACGCAAATAAACAAGGAACGGTCATGGCGGGGCGGTGGCTATGGTACCTTAGGTCGTATTTGATGGCCCAGAAAATTTTTAGGCAATCCGGGTCTGGGGGGCACGGGCCCACTCGAAAGGCGTGGGTTATAGCACACAAAAATATGGGAATCGGGCATAATTCTAGTGTTTTGGCCGTAAAACACAAAACAACGAGGAACGGTCATGGCAGGGCGATGACTATGGTTCTTTAGGTCATATTTGATGGCCCGGAAAAAACTTTTAAGCGATCCGAGTCCGAGGGCCCTTTACTACTCGGAAGGCGTGGGCTATAGAACACGAAAATATGGGAATCGGGCGAAATTCTAGTTTTTTGGCCGTAAAACGCAAAAAGACGAGGAAAGGTCATGGCGGGATGGTGACTATGGTACCTTAGGTCGTATTTGATTGCCCGAAAAAATTTTAGGCGATCCGAGTCCGGTAGCCCCGGCCCACTCCGAAGGCCTGGGCTATAGCACACGGAAATATGGGAATCGGGCGAAATGCTAAGTTTTTGGCCGTAAAATGCAACAAAGAGAGGAACGGTCATGGTGTGGCAGTGACTATGGTTCCTTAGGTCATATTTGATGGACCAGAAAAGTTTTAGGCGCTCCGGGTCCGGGGTGGCCCGGCCCACTCGAAAGGCGGCACACAAAAATATGGTAATTGGGAGAAAGTCTAGTTTATTGGCCGTAAAATGCAATAAAATGAGGAACGGTCATGGAAGGGTGGTGACTATGGTTCCTTAGGTCGTATTTGATGGAGCGAAAAATTTTTAGGCGATCCGGGTCAGGGGGCTCGGGCCCACTCAAAAGGCGTATAGCACACAAACATATGGGAATCGGGCGAAATTCAAGAGTTTTGGTCGTAAAACGCAAAAAATGAGGAACGCTCATGGCGGGGCGGTGACTATGGTTCCTTAGGTCGTATTTGATGTGCCAGAAAATTTTTAGGCGATCCGGGTTTGGGGGCTCGGGCACACTCGGAAGGCGTGGGCTATAGCACACAAATATATGGGAATCAGGCGAAATTCTAGTTTTTTGGCCGTAAAACGCAAAGAAACGAGGAAAGGTCATGGCGGGGCGGTGACTATGGTTCCATAGGTTGTATTTGATGGCCCGAAAAAATTCAAGTCGATCCGGGTCCGGAGGGGCCTTAACCACTCGGAAGGCGGCACACGAAAATATGGTAATCGGGCGGAATTCTAGTTTTTTGGCCGTAAAACTCAAAATAAACGAGGAACAGTCATGGCAGGGTGGTGGCTATGGTTCCTTAGATCGTATTTGATGGCACGGAAAAATTTTAGGCGATCCGGGTTAGGGGGCTCGGGCCTACTCGGAAGGCGTATAGCACATAAACATATGAGAATCGGGCAGAATTCAAGGGTTTTGGCCGTAAAATGCAAAAAACGAGGAACGATCATGGTGGGGCGGTGACTATGGTTCCTTAGGTCGTATTTGATAGCCCAGAAAATTTTTAGGCGATGCGGGTTTTGGGGGGCCGGGCCCACTCGGAAGGCGTATAGCACACAAACATATGGGAATCGGGCGGAATTCAAGGGTTTTGGCAGTAAAATGCAAAAAACGAGGAACGATCATGGTGGGGCAGTGACTATCATTCCTTAGGTCATATTTGATAGCCTGGAAAATTTTTAGGCGATGCGGGTTTTGGGGGGCCGGGCCCACTCGGAAGGCGTAGGCTATAGCACACAAAAATTTGGGAATCAGGCGAAATACTAGTTATTTGGCCGTAAAACGCCAAAACAATGAGGAACGGTCATGGCGAGGCAGTGACTATGGTTCCTTAAGTCATATTTTATGGCTCGAAAAAGTTTTAGGCAATCCAGGTTAGCGGGGCTTGGGCCCACTCGGAAGGCGTGGGCTATAGCACACAAATATATGGGAACCGGGCGGAATTCTATTTTTTTAGGCAGTAAAACGCAAAAAAGAGGAACAGTCATGGCGGGGCGGTGACTACAGTTTCTTAGGTCGTATTTGATGGCCTGGAAAAATTTAAGGCGATCCGGGTTCGGAGGGACCCTGCCCACTAGGAAGGCGGCACACGAAAATATGGTAATCGGGCGAAATTATAGTTGTTTGGCCGTAAAACTCCAAAAAATGAGGAACGGTCATGGCAGGGCGGTGACTATGGTTACTTAGGTCGTCTTTGATAGCCCGAAAAATTTTTAGGCGATCGGGGTCCGCTGTTTCGGGCCCACTCGAATGGCGTGGGCTATAGCACACGAAAATATGGGAATCGGGCAGAAGTTTAGTTTTTTGGCCGTAAAACGCATAAAACGAGGAACGATCATGGCGGAGAGGTGACTATGGTTCCTTAGGTCGTATTTGATGGCCCAGAAAAGTTTTAGGTGATCCGGGTCTGGGGGTTCGGGCCCACTCGGAAGGCGTGGGCTATAGCACACGAAAATATGGGAATCGGGCGGAAGTCTACTTTTTTGGCCGTAAAATGCAAAAAAATAATGAATGATCATGGCGGGGAGGTGACTATGGTTCCTTAGGTCGTATTTGATGCCCCGGAAAATGTTTCGGTGACACGGGTCCGGGAGTTCGGGCCCACTCGGAAGGCGTAATCGGGCAAAATTCCATATTGTTGGCCATGAAATTCAAAAAACGAGGAATGCTCATGGTGGGGCAGTGATTATGGTTCCTTAGGTTGTATTTGATGGCCCTGAAAATTTTTAGGAGATCCGGGTCTGGGGGCTCGGGCCAACTCGGAAGGCGTGGGCTATGCACACAAAAATATGGGAATCGGGAAAAATTCTAGTTCTTTGGCCGTAAAACGCAAAAAAAACGAGTAACGGTCATGGCGGGGCGGTGACTATGGTAACTTAGGTCGTATTTGATGGGCCGGAAAAATTTAAGGCGATCCGGGTCCGTAGGGGCCCTGCCCACTCGGAATGGTAATTGGGGAATTCTAGTTGTTTGGCCGTAAAATTTAAAAAAATGAGGAACGGTAATGGCAGGGCGGTGACTATGGTTCCTTAGGTCGTATTTGATGGCCCAAAAATTTTTAGGCGATCCGGGTCATGGGAGCCCGATCCCACTCGGAAGGCGTGGGCTAAAGCACACGAAAATATAGGAATCGGGCGGAATTCAAGTTTTTTGGCCGTAAAACGCAAATAAACAAGGAACGGTCATGGCGGGGCGGAGACTATGGTACCTTAGGTCGTATTTGATGGCCCAGAAAATTTTTAGGCAATCCGGGTCTGGGGGGCACGGGCCCACTCGAAAGGCGTGGGTTATAGCACACAAAAATATGGGAATCGGGCGTAATTCTAGTGTTTTGGCCGTAAAACACAAAACAACGAGGAACGGTCATGGCAGGGCGATGACTATGGTTCTTTAGGTCATATTTGATGGCCCGGAAAAAACTTTTAGGCGATCCGAGTCCGAGGGCCCTTTACTACTCGGAAGGCGTGGGCTATAGAACACGAAAATATGGGAATCGGGCGAAATTCTAGTTTTTTGGCCTAAAACGCAAAAAGACGAGGAAAGGTCATGGCAGGATGGTGACTATGGTACCTTAGGTCGTATTTGATTGACCGAAAAAATTTTAGGCGATCCGAGTCCGGGAGCCCTGGCCCACTCCGAAGGCCTGGGCTATAGCAAACGGAAATATGGGAATCGGGCGAAATGCTAAATTTTTGGCCGTAAAATGCAACAAAGAGAGGAACGGTCATGGTGTGGTGGTGACTATGGTTCCTTAGGTCGTATTTGATGGCCCAGAAAAGTTTTAGGCGCTCCGGGTCCGGGGTGGCCCGGCCCACTCGAAAGGCGGCACACAAAAATATGGTAATTGGGAGAAAGTCTAGTTTATTGGCCGTAAAATGCAATAAAATGAGGAACGGTCATGGAAGGGTGGTGACTATGGTTCCTTAGGTCGTATTTGATGGAGCGAAAAATTTTTAGGCGATCCGGGTCAGGGGGCTCGGGCCCACTCAAAAGGCGTATAGCACACAAACATATGGGAATCGGGCGAAATTCAAGAGTTTTGGTCGTAAAACGCAAAAAATGAGGAACGCTCATGGCGGGGCGGTGACTATGGTTCCTTAGGTAGTATTTGATGTGCCAGAAAATTTTTAGGCGATCCGGGTTTGGGGGGCTCGGGCACACTCGGAAGGCGTGGGCTATAGCACACAAATATATGGGAATCAGGCGAAATTCTAGTTTTTTGGCCGTAAAATGCAAAGAAACGAGGAACGGTCATGGCGGGGCCGTGACTATGGTTCCTTAGGTTGTATTTGATGGCCCGAAAAAATTCAAGTCGATCCGGGTCCGGAGGAGCCTTAACCACTCGGAAGGCGGCACACGAAAATATGGTAATCGGGCGGAATTCTAGTTTTTTGGCCGTAAAACTCAAAATAAACGAGGAACAGTCATGGCAGGGTGGTGGCTATGGTTCCTTAGATCGTATTTGATGGCACGGAAAAATTTTAGGCGATCCGGGTCAGGGAGCTCCGGCCCACTCGGAAGGCGTATAGCACATAAACATATGAGAATCGGGCGGAATTCAAGGATTTTGGCCGTAAAATGCAAAAAACGAGGAACGCTCTTGGCGGGGCAGTGATTATGGTTCCTTAGGTTGTATTTGATGACCCTGAAAATTTTTAGGAGATCCGGGTCTGGGGGGCTCGGGCCAACTCGGAAGGCGTGGGCTATGCACACAAAAATATGAGAATCGGGCAAAATTCTAGTTCTTTGGCCGTAAAACGCAAAAAAATGAGTAACGGTCATGGCAGGGCGGTGACTATGGTTCCTTAGGTCGTATTTGATGGCCCGAAAAAATTTAAGGCGATCCGGGTCCGTAGGGGCCCTGCCCACTCGGAAAGGTAATTGGGGAATTCTAGTTGTTTGGCCGTAAAACTCAAAAAAATGAGGAACGGTAATGGCAGGGCGGTAACTATGGTTCCTTAGGTCGTATTTGATGTCCCAAAAAATTTTTAGGCGATCCGGGCCCGGGGGGCCCGATCCCACTCGGAAGGCGTGTGCTAAAGCACACGAAAATATAGGAATCGGGCGGAATTCAAGTTTTTTGGCCGTAAAACACAAATAAACAAGGAACGGTCATGGCGGGGCGGTGGCTATGGTACCTTAGGTCGTATTTGATGGCCCAGAAAATTTTTAGGCAATCCGGGTCTGGGGGGCACGGGCCCACTCGAAAGGCGTGGGTTATAGCACACAAAAATATGGGAATCGGGCGTAATTCTAGTGTTTTGGCCGTAAAACACAAAACAACGAGGAACGGTCATGGCAGGGCGATGACTATGGTTCTTTAGGTCATATTTGATGGCCCGGAAAAAACTTTTAGGCGATCCGAGTCCGAGGGCCCTTTACTACTCGGAAGGCGTGGGCTATAGAACACGAAAATATGGGAATCGGGCGAAATTCTAGTTTTTTGGCCGTAAAACGCAAAAAGACAAGGAAAGGTCATGGCGGGATGGTGACTATGGTACCTTAGGTCGTATTTGATTGCCTGAAAAAATTTTAGGCGATCCGAGTCCGGGAGCCCCGGCCCACTCCGAAGGCCTGGGCTATAGCACACGGAAATATGGGAATCGGGCGAAATGCTAAGTTTTTGGCCGTAAAATGCAACAAAGAGAGGAACGGTCATGGTGTGGCAGTGACTATGGTTCCTTAGGTCATATTTGATGGCTCAGAAAAGTTTTAGGCGCTCCGGGTCTGGGGTGGCCCGGCCCACTCGAAAGGCGGCACACAAAAATATGGTAATTGGGAGAAAGTCTAGTTTATTGGCCGTAAAACGCAATAAAATGAGGAACGGTCATGGAAGGATGGTGACTATGGTTCCTTAGGTCGTATTTGATGGCGCGAAAAGTTTTTACGCGATCCGTGTCAGGGGGCTCGGGCCCACTCAAAAGGCGTATATCACACAAACATATGGGAATCGGGCGAAATTCAAGAGTTTTGGTCGTAAAACGCAAAAAATGAGGAACGCTCATGGCGGGGCGGTGACTATGGTTCCTTAGGTCGTATTTGATGTGCCAGAAAATTTTTAGGTGATCCGGGTTTGGGGGCTCGGGCACACTCGGAAGGCGTGGGCTATAGCACACAAATATATGGGAATCAGGCGAAATTCTAGTTTTTTGGCCGTAAAATGCAAAGAAACGAGGAAAGGTCATGGCGGGGCGGTGACTATGGTTCCATAGGTTGTATTTGATGGCCCGAAAAAATTCAAGTCGATCCGGGTCCGGAGGGGCCTTAACCACTCGGAAGGCGGCACACGAAAATATGGTAATCGGGCGGAATTCTAGTTTTTTGGCCGTAAAACTCAAAATAAACGAGGAACAGTCATGGCAGGGTGGTGGCTATGGTTCCTTAGATCGTATTTGATGGCACGGAAAAATTTTAGGCGATCCGGGTTAGGGGGGCTCGGGCCTACTCGGAAGGCGTATAGCACATAAACATATGAGAATCGGGCAGAATTCAAGGGTTTTGGCCGTAAAATGCAAAAAACGAGGAACGATCATGGTGGGGCGGTGACTATGGTTCCTTAGGTCGTATTTGATAGCCCAGAAAATTTTTAGGCGATGCGGGTTTTGGGGGGCCGGGCCCACTCGGAAGGCGTATAGCACACAAACATATGGGAATCGGGCGGAATTCAAGGGTTTTGGCAGTAAAATGCAAAAAACGAGGAACGATCATGGTGGGGCAGTGACTATCATTCCTTAGGTCATATTTGATTGCCTGGAAAATTTTTAGGCGATGCGGGTTTTGGGGGGCCGGGCCCACTCGGAAGGCGTAGGCTATAGCACACAAAAATTTGGGAATCAGGCGAAATACTAGTTATTTGGCCGTAAAATGCCAAAACAATGAGGAACGGTCATGGCGATGCAGTGACTATGGTTCCTTAAGTCATATTTGATGGCTCAAAAAAGTTTTAGGCAATCCAGGTTCGCGGGGCTTGGGCCCACTCGGAAGGCGTGGGCTATAGCACATAAATATATTGGAACCAGGCGGAATTCTATTTTTTTAGGCAGTAAAACGCAAAAAAAGAGGAACAGTCATGGCGGGGCGGTGACTACGGTTCCTTAGGTCGTATTTGATGGCCTGGAAAAATTTAAGGCGATCCGGGTTCGGAGGGACCCTGCCCACTAGGAAGGCGGCACACGAAAATATGGTAATCGGGCGAAATTATAGTTGTTTGGCCGTAAAACTCCAAAAAATGAGGAACGGTCATGGCAGGGCGGTGACTATGGTTACTTAGGTCGTCTTTGATAGCCCGAAAAATTTTTAGGCGATCGGGGTCCGCTGTTTCGGGCCCACTCGAATGGCGTGGGCTATAGCACACGAAAATATGGGAATCGGGCAGAAGTTTAGTTTTTTGGCCGTAAAACGCACAAAACGAGGAACGATCATGGCGGAGAGGTGACTATGGTTCCTTAGGTCGTATTTGATGGCCCAGAAAAGTTTTAGGTGATCCGGGTCCGGGGGTTCGGGCCCACTCGGAAGGCGTGGGCTATAGCACACGAAAATATGGGAATCGGGCGGAAGTCTACTTTTTTGGCCGTAAAATGCAAAAAAATAATGAATGATCATGGCGGGGAGGTGACTATGGTTCCTTAGGTCGTATTTGATGCCCCGGAAAATGTTTCGGTGACACGGGTCCGGGAGTTCGGGCCCACTCGGAAGGCGTAATCGGGCAAAATTCCATATTGTTGGCCATGAAATTCAAAAAACGAGGAATGCTCATGGTGGGGCAGTGATTATGGTTCCTTAGGTTGTATTTGATGGCCCTGAAAATTTTTAGGAGATCCGGGTCTGGGGGGCTCGGGCCAACTCGGAAGGCGTGGGCTATGCACACAAAAATATGGGAATCGGGAAAAATTCTAGTTCTTTGGCCGTAAAACGCAAAAAAACGAGTAACGGTCATGGCGGGGCGGTGACTATGGTAACTTAGGTCGTATTTGATGGGCCGGAAAAATTTAAGGCGATCCGGGTCCGTAGGGGCCCTGCCCACTCGGAATGGTAATTGGGGAATTCTAGTTGTTTGGTCGTAAAATTTAAAAAAATGAGGAACGGTAATGGCAGGGCGGTGACTATGGTTCCTTAGGTCGTATTTGATGGCCCAAAAAATTTTTAGGCGATCCGGGTCATGGGAGCCCGATCCCACTCGGAAGGCGTGGGCTAAAGCACACGAAAATATAGGAATCGGGCGGAATTCAAGTTTTTTGGCCGTAAAACGCAAATAAACAAGGAACGGTCATGGCGGGGCGGAGACTATGGTACCTTAGGTCGTATTTGATGGCCCAGAAAATATTTAGGCAATCCGGGTCTGGGGGGCACGGGCCCACTCGAAAGGCGTGGGTTATAGCACACAAAAATATGGGAATCGGGCGTAATTCTAGTGTTTTGGCCGTAAAACACAAAACAACGAGGAACGGTCATGGCAGGGCGATGACTATGGTTCTTTAGGTCATATTTGATGGCCCGGAAAAAACTTTTAGGCGATCCGAGTCTGAGGGCCCTTTACTACTCGGAAGGCGTGGGCTATAGAACACGAAAATATGGGAATCGGGCGAAATTCTAGTTTTTTGGCCTAAAACGCAAAAAGACGAGGAAAGGTCATGGCAGGATGGTGACTATGGTACCTTAGGTCGTATTTGATTGACCGAAAAAATTTTAGGCGATCCGAGTCCGGGAGCCCTGGCCCACTCCGAAGGCCTGGGCTATAGCACACGGAAATATGGGAATCAGGCGAAAAGCTAAGTTTTTGCCCGTAAAATGCAACAAAGAGAGGAACAGTCATGGTGTGGTGGTGACTATGGTTCCTTAGGTCGTATTTGATGGCCCAGAAAAGTTTTAGGCGCTCCGGGTCCGGGGTGGCCCGGCCCACTCGAAAGGCGGCACACAAAAATATGGTAATTGGGAGAAAGTCTAGTTTATTGGCCGTAAAACGCAATAAAATGAGGAACGGTCATGGAAGGGTGGTGACTATGGTTCCTTAGGTCGTATTTGATGGAGCAAAAATTTTTTAGGCGATCCGGGTCAGGGGGCTCGGACCCACTCAAAAGGTGTATAGCACACAAACATATGGGAATCGGGCGAAATTCAAGAGTTTTGGTCGTAAAACGCAAAAAATGAGGAACGCTCATGGCGGGGCGGTGACTATGGTTCCTTAGATCGTATTTGATGTGCCAGAAAATTTTTAGGCGATCCGGGTTTGGGGGGCTCGGGCACACTCGGAAGGCGTGGGCTATAGCACACAAATATATGGGAATCAGGCGAAATTCTAGTTTTTTGGCAGTAAAACGCAAAGAAACGAGGAACGGTCATGGCGGGGCGGTGCCTATGGTTCCTTAGGTCGTATTTGATGGCCCGAAAAAATTCAAGTCGATCCGGGTCCGGAGGGGCCTTAACCACTCGGAAGGCAGCACACGAAAATATGGTAATCGGGCGGAATTCTAGTTTTTTGGCCGTAAAACTCAAAATAAACGAGGAACAGTCATGGCAGGGTGGTGGCTATGGTTCCTTAGATCGTATTTGATGGCACAGAAAAATTTTAGGCGATCCGGGTCAGGGGGCTCGGGCCCACTCGGAAGGCGTATAGCACATAAACATATGAGAATCGGGCGGAATTCAAGGGTTTTGGCCGTAAAATGCAAAAAACGAGGAACGATCATGGTGGGGCGGTGACTATGGTTCCTTAGATCGTATTTGATGTGCCAGTAAATTTTTAGGCGATCCGGGTTTGGGGGGCTCGGGCACACTCGGAAGGCGTGGGCTATAGCACACAAATATGTGGGAATCAGGCGAAATTCTAGTTTTTTGGCAGTAAAACGCAAAGAAACGAGGAACGGTCATGGCGGGGCGGTGCCTATGGTTCCTTAGGTCGTATTTGATGGCCCGAAAAAATTCAAGTCGATCCGGGTCCGGAGGGGCCTTAACCACTCGGAAGGCAGCACACGAAAATATGGTAATCGGGCGGAATTCTAGTTTTTTGGCCGTAAAACTCAAAATAAACGAGGAACAGTCATGGCAGGGTGGTGGCTATGGTTCCTTAGATCGTATTTGATGGCACGGAAAAATCTTAGGCGATCCGGGTTAGGGGGCTCGGGCCTACTCGGAAGGCGTATAGCACATAAACATATGAGAATCGGGCAGAATTCAAGGGTTTTGGCCGTAAAATGCAAAAAACGAGGAACGATCATGGTGGGGCGGTGACTATGGTTCCTTAGGTCGTATTTGATAGCCCAGAAAATTTTTAGGCGATGCGGGTTTTGGGGGGCCGTGCCCACTCGGAAGGCGTATAGCACACAAACATATGGGAATCGGGCAGGAATTCAAGGGTTTTGGCAGTAAAATGCAAAAAACGAGGAACGATCATGGTGGGGCAGTGACTATCATTCCTTAGGTCATATTTGATAGCCTGGAAAATTTTTAGGCGATGCGGGTTTTGGGGGGCCGGGCCCACTCGGAAGGCGTAGGCTATAGCACACAAAAATTTGGGAATCAGGCGAAATACTAGTTATTTGGCCGTAAAATGCCAAAACAATGAGGAACGGTCATGGCGATGCAGTGACTATGGTTCCTTAAGTCATATTTGATGGCTCAAAAAAGTTTTAGGCAATCCAGGTTCGCGGGGCTTGGGCCCACTCGGAAGGCGTGGGCTATAGCACACAAATATATTGGAACCAGGCGGAATTCTATTTTTTTAGGCAGTAAAACGCAAAAAAAGAGGAACAGTCATGGCGGGGCGGTGACTACGGTTCCTTAGGTCGTATTTGATGGCCTGGAAAAATTTAAGGCGATCCGGGTTCGGAGGGACCCTGCCCACTAGGAAGGCGGCACACGAAAATATGGTAATCGGGCGAAATTATAGTTGTTTGGCCGTAAAACTCCAAAAAATGAGGAACGGTCATGGCAGGGCGGTGACTATGGTTACTTAGGTCGTCTTTGATAGCCCGAAAAATTTTTAGGCGATCGGGGTCCGCTGTTTCGGGCCCACTCGAATGGCGTGGGCTATAGCACACGAAAATATGGGAATCGGGCAGAAGTTTAGTTTTTTGGCCGTAAAACGCACAAAACGAGGAACGATCATGGAGGAGAGGTGACTATGGTTCCTTAGGTCGTATTTGATGGCCCAGAAAAGTTTTAGGTGATCCGGGTCCGGGGGTTCGGGCCCACTCGGAAGGCGTGGGCTATAGCACACGAAAATATGGGAATCGGGCGGAAGTCTACTTTTTTGGCCGTAAAATGCAAAAAAATAATGAATGATCATGGCGGGGAGGTGACTATGGTTCCTTAGGTCGTATTTGATGCCCCGGAAAATGTTTCGGTGACACGGGTCCGGGAGTTCGGGCCCACTCGGAAGGCGTAATCGGGCAAAATTCCATATTGTTGGCCATGAAATTCAAAAAAAGAGGAATGCTCATGGTGGGGCAGTGATTATGGTTCCTTAGGTTGTATTTGATGGCCCTGAAAATTTTTAGGAGATCCGGGTCTGGGGGGCTCGGGCCAACTCGGAAGGCGTGGGCTATGCACACAAAAATATGGGAATCGGGAAAAATTCTAGTTCTTTGGCCGCAAAACGCAAAAAAACGAGTAACGGTCATGGCGGGGCGGTGACTATGGTAACTTAGGTCGTATTTGATGGGCCGAAAAAATTTAAGGCGATCCGGGTCCGTAGGGGCCCTGCCCACTCGGAATGGTAATTGGGGAATTCTAGTTGTTTGGCCGTAAAATTTAAAAAAATGAGGAACGGTAATGGCAGGGCGGTGACTATGGTTCCTTAGGTCGTATTTGATGGCCCAAAAATTTTTAGGCTATCCGGGTCATGGGAGCCCGATCCCACTCGGAAGGCGTGGGCTAAAGCACACGAAAATATAGGAATCGGGCGGAATTCAAGTTTTTTGGCCGTAAAACGCAAATAAACAAGGAACGGTCATGGCGGGGCGGAGACTATGGTACCTTAGGTCGTATTTGATGGCCCAGAAAATATTTAGGCAATCCGGGTCTGGGGGGCACGGGCCCACTCGAAAGGCGTGGGTTATAGCACACAAAAATATGGGAATCGGGCGTAATTCTAGTGTTTTGGCCGTAAAACACAAAACAACAAGGAACGGTCATGGCAGGGCGATGACTATGGTTCTTTAGGTCATATTTGATGGCCCGGAAAAAACTTTTAGGCGATCCGAGTCTGAGGGCCCTTTACTACTCGGAAGGCGTGGGCTATAGAACACGAAAATATGGGAATCGGGCGAAATTCTAGTTTTTTGGCCTAAAACGCAAAAAGACGAGGAAAGGTCATGGCAGGATGGTGACTATGGTACCTTAGGTCGTATTTGATTGACCGAAAAAATTTTAGGCGATCCGAGTCCGGGAGCCCTGGCCCACTCCGAAGGCCTGGGCTATAGCACACGGAAATATGGGAATCAGGCGAAATGCTAAGTTTTTGGCCGTAAAATGCAACAAAGAGAGGAACGGTCATGGTGTGGTGGTGACTATGGTTCCTTAGGTCGTATTTGATGGCCCAGAAAAGTTTTAGGCGCTCCGGGTCCGGGGTGGCCCGGCCCACTCGAAAGGCGGCACACAAAAATATGGTAATTGGGAGAAAGTCTAGTTTATTGGCCGTAAAACGCAATAAAATGAGGAACGGTCATGGAAGGGTGGTGACTATGGTTCCTTAGGTCGTATTTGATGGAGCGAAAATTTTTTAGGCGATCCGGGTCAGGGGGCTCGGGCCCACTCAAAAGGTGTATAGCACACAAACATATGGGAATCGGGCGAAATTCAAGAGTTTTGGTCGTAAAACGCAAAAAATGAGGAACGCTCATGGCGGGGCGGTGACTATGGTTCCTTAGATCGTATTTGATGTGCCAGAAAATTTTTAGGCGATCCGGGTTTGGGGGGCTCGGGCACACTCGGAAGGCGTGGGCTATAGCACACAAATATGTGGGAATCAGGCGAAATTCTAGTTTTTTGGCAGTAAAACGCAAAGAAACGAGGAACGGTCATGGCGGGGCGGTGCCTATGGTTCCTTAGGTCGTATTTGATGGCCCGAAAAAATTCAAGTCGATCCGGGTCCGGAGGGGCCTTAACCACTCGGAAGGCAGCACACGAAAATATGGTAATCGGGCGGAATTCTAGTTTTTTGGCCGTAAAACTCAAAATAAACGAGGAACAGTCATGGCAGGGTGGTGGCTATGGTTCCTTAGATCGTATTTGATGGCACAGAAAAATTTTAGGCGATCCGGGTCAGGGGGCTCGGGCCCACTCGGAAGGCGTATAGCACATAAACATATGAGAATCGGGCGGAATTCAAGGGTTTTGGCCGTAAAATGCAAAAAACGAGGAACGATCATGGTGGGGCGGTGACTATGGTTCCTTAGATCGTATTTGATGTGCCAGTAAATTTTTAGGCGATCCGGGTTTGGGGGGCTCGGGCACACTCGGAAGGCGTGGGCTATAGCACACAAATATGTGGGAATCAGGCGAAATTCTAGTTTTTTGGCAGTAAAACGCAAAGAAACGAGGAACGGTCATGGCGGGGCGATGCCTATGGTTCCTTAGGTCGTATTTGATGGCCCGAAAAAATTCAAGTCGATCCGGGTCCGGAGGGGCCTTAACCACTCGGAAGGCAGCACACGAAAATATGGTAATCGGGCGGAATTCTAGTTTTTTGGCCGTAAAACTCAAAATAAACGAGGAACAGTCATGGCAGGGTGGTGGCTATGGTTCCTTAGATCGTATTTGATGGCACGGAAAAATTTTAGGCGATCCGGGTTAGGGGGCTCGGGCCTACTCGGAAGGCGTATAGCACATAAACATATGAGAATCGGGCAGAATTCAAGGGTTTTGGCCGTAAAATGCAAAAAACGAGGAACGATCATGGTGGGGCGGTGACTATGGTTCCTTAGGTCGTATTTGATAGCCCAGAAAATTTTTAGGCGATGCGGGTTTTGGGGGGCCGTGCCCACTCGGAAGGCGTATAGCACACAAACATATGGGAATCGGGCAGAATTCAAGGGTTTTGGCAGTAAAATGCAAAAAACGAGGAACGATCATGGTGGGGCAGTGACTATCATTCCTTAGGTCATATTTGATAGCCTGGAAAATTTTTAGGCGATGCGGGTTTTGGGGGGCCGGGCCCACTCGGAAGGCGTAGGCTATAGCACACAAAAATTTTGGAATCAGGCGAAATACTAGTTATTTGGCCGTAAAATGCCAAAACAATGAGGAACGGTCATGGCGATGCAGTGACTATGGTTCCTTAAGTCATATTTGATGGCTCAAAAAAGTTTTAGGCAATCCAGGTTCGCGGGGCTTGGGCCCACTCGGAAGGCGTGGGCTATAGCACACAAATATATTGGAACCAGGTGGAATTCTATTTTTTTAGGCAGTAAAACGCAAAAAAAGAGGAACAGTCATGGCGGGGCGGTGACTACGGTTCCTTAGGTCGTATTTGATGGCCTGGAAAAATTTAAGGCGATCCGGGTTCGGAGGGACCCTGCCCACTAGGAAGGCGGCACACGAAAATATGGTAATCGGGCGAAATTATAGTTGTTTGGCCGTAAAACTCCAAAAAATGAGGAACGGTCATGGCAGGGCGGTGACTATGGTTACTTAGGTCGTCTTTGATAGCCCGAAAAATTTTTAGGCGATCGGGGTCCGCTGTTTCGGGCCCACTCGAATGGCGTGGGCTATAGCACACGAAAATATGGGAATCGGGCAGAAGTTTAGTTTTTTGGCCGTAAAACGCACAAAACGAGGAACGATCATGGCGGAGAGGTGACTATGGTTCCTTAGGTCGTATTTGATGGCCCAGAAAAGTTTTAGGTGATCCGAGTCCGGGGTTTCGGGCCCACTCGGAAGGCGTGGGCTATAGCACACGAAAATATGGGAATCGGGCGGAAGTCTACTTTTTTGGCCGTAAAATGCAAAAAAATAATGAATGATCATGGCGGGGAGGTGACTATGGTTCCTTAGGTCGTATTTGATGCCCCGGAAAATGTTTCGGTGACACGGGTCCGGGAGTTCGGGCCCACTCGGAAGGCGTAATCGGGCAAAGTTCCATATTGTTGGCCATGAAATTCAAAAAACGAGGAATGCTCATGGTGGGGCAGTGATTATGGTTCCTTAGGTTGTATTTGATGGCCCTGAAAATTTTTAGGAGATCCGGGTCTGGGGGGCTCGGGCCAACTCGGAAGGCGTGGGCTATGCACACAAAAATATGGGAATCGGGAAAAATTCTAGTTCTTTGGCCGTAAAACGCAAAAAAACGAGTAACGGTCATGGCGGGGCGGTGACTATGGTAACTTAGGTCGTATTTGATGGGCCGGAAAAATTTAAGGCGATCCGGGTCCGTAGGGGCCCTGCCCACTCGGAATGGTAATTGGGGAATTCTAGTTGTTTGGCCGTAAAATTTAAAAAAATGAGGAACGGTAATGGCAGGGCGGTGACTATGGTTCCTTAGGTCGTATTTGATGGCCCAAAAAATTTTTAGGCTATCCGGGTCATGGGAGCCCGATCCCACTCGGAAGGCGTGGGCTAAAGCACACGAAAATATAGGAATCGGGCGGAATTCAAGTTTTTTGGCCGTAAAACGCAAATAAACAAGGAACGGTCATGGCGGGGCGGAGACTATGGTACCTTAGGTCGTATTTGATGGCCCAGAAAATATTTAGGCAATCCGGGTCTGGGGGGCACGGGCCCACTCGAAAGGCGTGGGTTATAGCACACAAAAATATGGGAATCGGGCGTAATTCTAGTGTTTTGGCCGTAAAACACAAAACAACGAGGAACGGTCATGGCAGGGCGATGACTATGGTTCTTTAGGTCATATTTGATGGCCCGGAAAACATTTTTAGGCGATCCGAGTCCGAGGGCCCTTTACTACTCGGAAGGCGTGGGCTATAGAACATGAAAATATGGGAATCGGGCGAAATTCTAATTTTTTGGCCTAAAACGCAAAAAGACGAGGAAAGGTCATGGCGGGATGGTGACTATGGTACCTTAGGTCGTATTTGATTGACCGAAAAGTTTTTAGGCGATTCGAGTCCGGGAGCCCCGGCCCACTCCGAAGGCCTGGGCAATAGCACACGGAAATATGGGAATCGGGCGAAATGCTAAGTTTTTGGCCGTAAAATGCAACAAAGAGAGGAACGGTCATGGTGTGGCGGTGACTATGGTTCCTTAGGTCGTATTTGATGGCCCAGAAAAGTTTTAGGCGCTCCGGGTCCGGGGTGGCCCGGCCCACTCGAAAGGCGGCACATAAAAATATGGTAATTGGGAGAAAGTCTAGTTTATTGGCCGTAAAATGCAATAAAATGAGGAACGGTCATGGAAGGGTGGTGACTATGGTTCCTTAGGTCATATTTGATGGCGCGAAAAATTTTTAGGCGATCCGGGTCAGGCGGCTCGGGCCCACTCAAAAGGCGTATAGCACACAAACATATGGGAATCGGGCGAAATTCAAGAGTTTTGGTCGTAAAACGCAAAAAATGAGGAACGCTCATGGCGGGGCGGTGACTATGGTTCCTTAGGTCGTATTTGATGTGCCAGAAAATTTTTAGGCGATCCGGGCTTGGGGGGCTCGGGCACACTCGGAAGGCGTGGGCTATAGCACACAAATATATGGGAATCAGGCGAAATTCTAGTTTTTTTGGCCGTAAACAAGTGCCCAAGCAAGTATTGGGATGTGGGTATGTCTATAATCTATGCTTTCTTGAATTTATATTTCCTTTAGTATTTTTTTATTTTTTAAATCATTTGATTTTAATTTTACTTTAGGTGGAGACCGTTTTGATGTTGACGAAGCCACCAATGATCTACTTGACTTATCAATAGATGAACCTCAACTAGAAGGAGTAATCTTTTTTTGATGAGATTGAAGAAGTGCAAGAAATTGATCTTGAAAATATTGAGGAAGAATACTAAATATTATTGTTCAAATGCTAAAACTTAATAGTTATCCTCTCCTACTTTTTATTAGTTTATATAGTTCAATGTTAATGTAACTTTGTATGGGAAATGCTCGAATGGTGATTGCAATTGTAGTTTATTTTTGCCTTTTTGGTGTTCATGCTTATTTTGATTGACTTAATGAGAATGGCTAACTCTCATAATTTGTGACTTGTGAGAGAAATGTTAATTGCTAAATGATACTTACATCTTTTATTCTTTATGTTCATGTCAAGGTCAAGTTCTTCGACAAAAGCAGTAAAAGCCTAAAAGGTATGTTTTCTTTTATCTTTATATATCTAACTCTTTTACTTATGTATTTATATGATATCTACTATGTTTTCATATACTTTGTGTAACCTGTAGGAGAATCTAAGAATGGAAGAAAATCAAGAAAGCGCGCCTACAACTTGAGAATAAAAAAGAAATTCACTTTACAAGCTATAGGTAAGTATTCCATATAATTTCTCATAATTTAGAGATATTCTTATTTTTATTTTTGAATTATTTTTAGTCGGATTCCCGCACCCGTGTCAGTTCTAGGATCCGTATCCCTGAATTTTAAAATCTCCATCTCAAAAGATCCGACTCTAGATCCGCACCCGTGTCGGACACCCGCACCCGTGTCAGAGCAACTTAGACTTTTGGAGAGTTTGAGCAACATAGACTGTGGGTGTCAATGTTGGTGTGTCCGGACTTTCTCAATCCTTTAAAAAAAATCACGGATATGAACACTTCACCAAAAGCATAAATGTCATATTTATTGCACTTATCCCACAAAAACCCAGTGCCAAGGAAATATTTCGACCTACTATCCTTGTTGGCACTGCAGATTTTACAAGATCCTTACCAACATGTTAGTAGATAGACTAAAGAAGAATATTGAAAATTGATCTCCTCTCAATAGTTGGCTTTCCTCAAAGGTAGACAAATCATGCGTACAATCTTCATTGCTAATGGCGGGGCAGTGTCTATGATTCCTTAGGTCGTATTTGATGACCCAGAATAATTTTAGGCGATCAAGGTCCGGGGGCCCAGACCCACTCGGAAGGCATAGGCTATAGCACAAGAAAATATGGGAATCCGGATAAATTCTAGTTTTTTGCCGTAAAATGCAAAACAACGAGGAACGGACACGGCGGGGTGGTGACTATGGTTCCTTAGGTCGTATTTGATGGCTTAGAAAGATTTTAGGCGATCGGGGTCCGGGGGGCCCGGACACACTCGGAAGGCGTGGGTTATAGCACGCGAATATATGGAAATCGGGCGGAATTCTAGTTTTTTAACCGTAAAATGCATAACAACGAGGAACGGCCAAGGCGGGGCGGTGACTATGGTTCCTTAGGTCATATTTGATGGCCCCAAATAATTTTAGGCGATCGAGGTTCGGGGGTCCGGACCCAGTCGGAAGGCGTGGGCTTATAGCACACGAAAATATGGGAATCAGGCACAATTCTAATTTTTTGGCCGTAAAACGCAAAACAACGAGGAACGGCCATGGCGGGGTGGTGAATATGGTTCCTTAGGTCGTATTTGATGGCCTGGAAAAATTTTAGGCAATCCGGTTTCGGGGGACCCGATCCCACTCGGAAGGCCCTAGAGCACACGAAAATATGGGAATTGGGCGGAATTCTAGTTTTTTGGTCGTAAAAAGCAAAAAAACGAGGAACGGTCATGGCGGGGCGATGACTATGGATCCTTCGGTCTTATTTGATGGCCCAAATAAATTTTAGGCGATCGGGGTCCGGGGGGCCTGGACCCACTCGGAAGGTGTGGGCTAGCGCACACGAAAATATGGGAATCGGGCGGAATTCTTGTTTTTTGGTCGTAAAAAGCAGAACAACGAGGAACGGTCATGGCGGGGCAGTGACTATGGTTCCTTAGGTCATATTTGACAGCTCCGAATAATTTTATGCGATCGGGGACCAGGGGCCGGCCCGGACCCACTTGGAAGGCGTGGGCTATAGCACATGAATATATGAGAATCGGGCGGAATTCTAGTTTTTTGGCCGTAAAATGCATATCAACGAGGAACGGCCATGGTGGGGCGGTGACTATGGTTTCTTAGGTCGTATTTGATGGCCCCGAATAATTTTATGCGATCGGGGACCGGGGGCCCGGACCCACTAGGAAGGCGTGGTCTATAGCACACGAATATATGGGAATCGTGCGGAATTCTAGTTTTTTGGCCGTAAAATGCAAAATAACGAGGAACGGTCATGGAGGAGCGGTGACTATGGTTCCTTAGGTCGTATTTGATTGTTTGGAAAAATGTTAGGCAATCTGATTTCGGGGGACCCGGGCCCACTCGGAAGGCGTGGGCTCTGCACACGAAAATATGGGAATCGGGCGAAATTCAATGAGGAACAGTCATGGTGGGGCGGTGACTATGGTTCCTTAGGTCGTATTTGATGGCCCAAATCAATTTTAGGTGATTGGGGCCCGGACCCACTCGGAATTCATGGGCTATAGCTCACGAAAATATGGCTATCATGCGAAATTCTAGTTTTTTGAATGTAAAAAGGAAAAAAATGAGGAATGGTCATAGCGGGGCGATGACTATGGTTCCTTATTTCGTATTTGATGGCCCGGAATAATTTTAGGCGATCGGGGTCCGGGGGGCCTGAACCCACTCGGAAGGCGTGGGCTATAGCACACGAATATATAGGAATCAGGAGGAATTCTAGTTTTTTTGCCGTAAAACGCAAAACAACGAGAAACGGCCATGGTGGGGTGGTGACTATGGTTCCTTAGGTCGTATTTGATGGTTTAGAAAAATGTTAGGCAATCTGGTTTCGGGGGACCCGGGCCCACTCGGAAGGCGTGGGCTAGAGTACACGAAAATATGGGAATCGGGTGGAATTCTAGTTTTATGGCCGTAAAACGCAAAACAACGAGGAACGGCCAAGGCTGGGCGGTGACTATGGTTCCTTAGGTCGTATTTGATGACCCTGAATAATTTTAGGCGATCGGGGTCCGTGGGCCTGGACCCACTCGCAAGGCGTGGGCTATAACACACGAATATATGGGAATCAGGTGGAATTCTAGTTTTTTGGCCATAAAACGCAAAACAACTAGGAACGGCCATGGCGGGGCGGTGACTATGGTTCCTTAGAACATATTTGATGGCCCGGAATAATTTTAGGCGATCGGGGTCCAAGCCCCCCGGACCCACTCGGAAGGCGTGCACACGAATATATAGGAATCGGGCGAAATTCTAGTTTTTTGGCCGTAAAATGCAAAACAACGATGAACGGCCAAGGTAGGGCGGTGACTATGGTTCCTTAGGTCGAATTTGATGGCCCAGAATAATTTTAGGCGATCGGGGTCCGGGGGCCCGGACCCACTCGGAAGGCGTGTGCTATAATAGCACACGAATATATGGGAATCGGGCGGAATTTTAGTTTTTTGACCGTAAAATGAAAGCAACGAGGAACGGCCATGGCGAGGCGGTGACTATGGTTCCTTAGGTCGTATTTGATGGCCCCGAATAATTTTAGGTGATCGGGGTCCGGGGGCCCGGACCCACTCGGAAGGCATGGGCTATAGCACATGAAAATATGGGAATCAGGAGGAATTCTAGTTTTATGGCCGTAAAATGCAAAACAACGAGGAACGGCCATGGCGGGGCGGTGACTATGGTTCCTTAGATCGTATTTGATGGCCTGGAAAAATGTTAGGCAATCTGGTTTCGGGGAACCCGGGCCCACTCGAAAGGCATGGGCTAGAGTAGACGAAAATATGAGAATCGGGCGGAATTCTAATTTTTTGGTCGAAAAAAGCAAAAAAACGAGGAACGGTCATGGCTGTGCGGTGACTATGGCTCCTTAGGTCGTATTTGATAGCCCGAAAATTTTTTAGGCGATCAGGGTCAGGGGGCCCGGACCCACTAGGAAGGCGTGGGCTATAGCACACGAAAAACGACGAGGAACGGCCATGGAGGGGCAGGGACTATGGTTCCTTAGGTCATATTTGATGGCTCAGAAAAATTTTAGGTGATCGGGGTCCGGGGGAGCCGAACCCACTGGGAAGGCGTGGGCTATAACACACGAATATATGGCAATCGCGCGGAATTCTAGTTTTTTTGCCGTAAAATGCAAAACAACGAGGAACGGCCATGGCGGGTCGGTGTCTATGGTTCCTTAGGTCGTTTTTGATGGCCCCGAATAATTTAAGGCGATCAGGGTCCGGGGCCCCGGACCCACTTAGAAGGCGTGGGCTATAGCACACGAAAATATAGAAATCGGGAGAAATTCTAGTTTTTTTGCCGTAAAACGCAAAACAACAAGGAACGGCCATGGCGGGGCGGTGTCTATGGTTCCTTAGGTCGTATTTGATGACCCAGAATAATTTTAGGCGATCAGGGTCCGTGGGCCCTAACCCACTCGGAAGGCGGGGGCGCACACGAATATATGGGAAATGGGAGGAATTCTAGTTTTTTGGTCGTAAAACGCAAAACAATGAAGAACGGCTATGGCGGGGAGGTGACTATGGTTCCTTAGGTCGTATTTGATTGCCCCAAATAATTTTAGGCGATCGGGGTCCGGGGGCCCGGACCCACTCGGAAGGCATAGGCTATAGCACACGAAAATATGGGAATCCGGATAAATTCTAGTTTTTTGCCGTAAAATGCAAAACAACGAGGAACGGACACGGCGGGGTGGTGACTATGGTTCCTTAGGTCGTATTTGATGGCTTAGAAAGATTTTAGGCGATCGGGGTCCGGGGGGCCCGGACCCACTCGGAAGGCGTGGGTTATAGCACGCGAATATATGGAAATCGGGCGGAATTCTAGTTTTTTAACCGTACAATGCATAACAACGAGGAACGGCCAAGGCGGGGCAGTGACTATGGTTCCTTAGGTCGTATTTGATGGCCCCAAATAATTTTAGGCGATCGAGGTTCGGGGGTCCGGACCCAGTCGGAAGGCGTGGGCTTATAGCACACGAAAATATGGGAATCAGGCAAAATTCTAATTTTTTAGCCGTAAAACGCAAAACAACGAGGAACGGCCATGGCGGGGTGGTGAATATGGTTCCTTAGGTCGTATTTGATGGCCTTGAAAAATTTTAGGCAATCCGGTTTCGGGGGACCCGATCCCACTCGGAAGGCGTGGGCTAGAGCACACGAATATATGGCAATCGCGCGGAATTCTAGTTTTTTGTCGTAAAACGCAAAACAACGAGGAACGGCCATGGCGGGGCGGTGTCTATGGTTCCTTAGGTCATTTTTGATGGGCCCGAATAATTTTAGGCGATCAGAGTCCGGGGCCACGGACCCACTTAGAAGGCGTGGGCTATAGCACACGAAAATATAGAAATCAGGAGAAATTCTAGTTTTTTTGCCGTAAAATGCAAAAAACGAGGAACAGCCATGGCGGGGCGGTGTCTATGGTTCCTTAGGTCGTATTTGACGACCCATAATAATTTTAGGCGATCAGGGTCCGTGGGCTCTAACCCACTCGGAAGGCGCGGGCGCACACGAATATATGGGAAATGGGAGGAATTCTAGTTTTTTGGTCGTAAAACGCAAAACAACGAGGAACGGCCATGGCGGGGAGGTGACTATGGTTCCTTAGGTCGTATTTGATTGCCCCGAATAATTTTAGGCGATCGGGGTCCGGGGGCCCGGACCCACTCGGAAGGCATAGGCTATAGCACACAAAAATATGGGAATCCGGATAAATTCTAGTTTTTTGCCGTAAAATGCAGAACAACGAGGAACGGACACGGCGGGGTGGTGACTATGGTTCTTTAGGTCGTAATTGATGGCTTAGAATGATTTTAGGCGATCGGGGTCCGGGGGGCCCGGACCCACTGGGAAGGCGTGGGTTTTAGCACACGAATATATGAAAATCGGGCGGAATTCTAGTTTTTTAACCGTAAAATGCATAACAACGAGGAACGGCCAAGGTGGTGCGGTGACTATGGTTCCTTAGGGCATATTTGATTGCCCCGAATAATTTTAGGCGATCGAGGTTCGGGGGTCCGGACCCAGTCGGAAGGCGTGGGCTTATAGCACACGAAAATATGGGAATCAGGCAAAATTCTAATTTTTTAGCCGTAAAATGCAAAACAACGAGGAACGGTCATGGCGGGGCGGTAAATATGGTTCCTTAGGTCGTATTTGATGGCCTGGAAAAATTTTAGGCAATCCGGTTTAGGGGGACCCGATCCCACTCGGAAGGCATGGGCTAGAGCACACGAAAATATGGGAATTGGGCGGAATTCTAGTTTTTTAGTCGTAAAAAGCAAAAAACGAGGAATGGTGATGGCGGGGCGGTGACTATGGATCCTTCGGTCGTATTTGATGGCCCAAATAAATTTTAGGCGATCGGGGTCCGGGGGGCTTGGACCCACTCGGAAGGTGTAGGCTAGCGCACACGAAAATATGAGAATCGGGCGGAATTCTTGTTTTTTGGTCGTAAAAAGCAGAACAACGAGGAACGGTTATGGCGGGGCAGTCACTATGGTTCCTTAGGTCATATTTGACGGCCCCGAATAATTTTATGCGATCGGGGACCAGGGGCCGGCCCGGACCCACTCGGAAGGCGTGGGCTATAGCACATGAATATATGGGAATCGGGCGGAATTCTAGTTTTTTGGCCGTAAAATGCATAACAACGAGGAACGGCCATGGTTGGGCGGTGACTATGGTTCCTTAGGTCATATTTGATGGCCCCGAATAATTTTATGCGATCGGGGACTGGGGGCCCGGACCCACTAGGAATGCGTGGGCTATAGCACACGAATATATGGGAATCGTGCGGAATTCTAGTTTTTTGGCCGTAAAATGCAAAACAACGAGGAACGGTCATGGAGGGGCGGTGACTATGGTTCCTTAGGTCGTATTTTATGGTTTGGAAAAATGTTAGGCAATCCGATTTCGTGGGACTCGGGCCCACTCGGAAGGCGTGGGCTCTGCTCACGAAAATATGAGAATCGGGCGGAATTCTAGTTTTTTGGTCCTAAAAAGCAAATCAATGAGGAACAGTCATGGTGGGGCAGTGAATATGGTTCCTTAGGTCATATTTGATGGCCCAAATCAATTTTAGGTGATTGGGGCCCGGACGCACTCGGAATTCATGGGCTATAGCTCACGAAAATATGGCTATCGCGCGTAATTCTCGTTTTTTGAATGTAAAAAGGGAAACAATGAGGAACGGTCATAGCGGGGCAGTGACTATGGTTCCTTATTTCATATTTTATGGCCTGGAATAATTTTAGGCGATCGGGGTCCGGGGGGCCTGAACCCACTCGGAAGGCGTGGGCTATAGCACACGAATATATAGGAATCAGGAGGAATTCTAGTTTTTTGGCCGTAAAACGCAAAACAACGAGGAACGGCCATGGTGGGATGGTGACTATGGTTCCTTAGGTCGTATTTGATGGTCTAGAAAAATGTTAGGCAATCAGGTTTCGGGGGACCCGGGCCCACTCGGAAGGCGTGGGCTAGAGTACACGAAAATATGGGAATCGGGTGGAATTCTAGTTTTATGGCCGTAAAATGCAAAACAACGAGGAACGGCCAAGGCTGGGCGGTGACTATGGTTCCTTAGGTCGTATTTGATGACCCTGAATAATTTTAGGCGATCGGGGTCCGTGGGCCCGGACCCACTCGCAAGGCGTGGGCTATAACACACGAATATATGGGAATCCGGCGGAATTCTAGTTTTTTGGCCATAAAACGCAAAACAACTAGGAACGGCCATGGCGAGGCGGTGACTATGGTTCCTTAGATCGTATTTGATGGCCCGGAATAATTTTAGGTGATCGGGATCCAGGCCCCCCGGACCCATTCGGAAGGCGTGCACACGAATATATGGGAATCGGGCGGAGTTCTAGTAATTTTGGCCGTAAAACCCAAAACAACGAGGAACGGCCACGGAGGGGCGGTGACTATGGTTACTTAGGTCGTATTTGATGGCCCAGAATAATTTAGGCGATCGGGGTTCGGGGGTCCGGACCCACTCGGAAGGCGTGGGCTACAGCACACGAAAATATGAGAATCGGGCGAAATTCTAGTTTTTTGGCCGTAAAACGCAAAACAACGAGGAACGGTCATGGCGGGGCGGTGACTATGGTTCCTTAGGTCGTATTTGATGGCCCCGAATAATTTTAGGCGATCGGGGTCCGGGGGCCCGGACCCACTCGAAAGGCGAGGGCTATAGCACACGAAAATATGAGAATCGGGAGGAATTCTAGTTTTATGGCCGTAAAATGCAAAACAACGAGGAACGGCCATGGCGGGGCAGTGACTATGGTTCCTTAGGTCGTATTTGATGGCCTGGAAAAATATTAGGCAATCTGGTTTCGGGGAACCCTGGCCCACTCGAAAGGCGTGTGCTAGAGTACACGAAAATATGAGAATCGGGCGAAATTCTAATTTTTTGGTCGTAAAAAGCAAAACAACGAGGAACGGTCGTGGTTGGGCGGTGACTATGGCTCCTTAGGTCGTATTTGATAGCCCGAAAAAATTTTATGCGATCAGGGTCAGGGGGGCCCGGACCCACTAGGAAGGCGTGGGCTATAGCACATGAAAAACGACGAGGAACGGCCATGGAGTGGCGGGGACTATGGTTCCTTAGGTCATATTTGATGGCTCAGAAAAATTTTAAATGATCGGGGTCTGGGGGGTCGGACCCACTCAGAAGGCGTGGCCTATAGCGCACGAATATATGGCAATCGCGCGGAATTCTAGTTTTTTTGCCGTAAAACGCAAAACAACGAGGAAAGGCCATGGCGGGGCGGTGTCTATGGTTCCTTAGGTCATTTTTGATGGCCCCGAATAAATTTAGGCGATCAAGGTCCGAGGCCCCGGACCCACTTAGAAGGCGTGGGCTATAGCACACGAAAATATAGAAATCGGGAGAAATTCTAGTTTTTTTGCCGTAAAACGCAAAACAACGAGGAACGGCCATGGCGGGGCGGTGTCTATGGTTCCTTAGGTCGTATTTGATGATCCAGAATAATTTTTAGCGATCAGGGTCCGTGGGCCCTAACCCACTCGGAAGGCGTGGGCGCACACGAATGTATGGGAAATGGGAGGAATTCTAGTTTTTTGGCCGTAAAACGCAAAACTACGAGGAACGGCCATGATGGGGAGGTGACTATGGTTCCTTAGGTCGTATTTGATGGTTTGGAAAAATGTTAGGCAATCTGGTTTCGGGGGACCCGGGCCCACTCGGAAGGCGTGGGTTAGAGTACACGAAAATATGGGAATCGGGTGGAATTCTAGTTTTATGGCCATAAAATGCAAAACAACGAGGAACGGCCAAGGCTGGGCGGTGACTATGGTTCCTTAGGTCGTATTTGATGGCCCCGAATAATTTTAGGCGATCAAGGTCTGGGGTGCCCGGACCCACTAGGAAGGCGTGGGCTATAGCACACGAATATATGGGAATCATGCGGAATTCTAGTTTTTGGCCGTAAAATGCAAAATAACGAGGAACGGTCATGGAGGGGCAGTGACTATGGTTCCTTAGGTCGTATTTGATGGTTTGGAAAAATGTTAGGCAATCCTATTTCGGGGGACCCGGGCCCACTCCGAAGGCGTGGGCTCTGCACACGAAAATATGGGAATCGGTTGGAATTCTAGTTTTTTGGTCCTAAAAAGCAAAACAACGAGGAACAGTCAAGGTGGGGCGGTTACTATGGTTTCTTAGGTCGTATTTGATGGCCCAGATCGATTTTAGGTGATTGGGGCCCGGACCCACTCGGAATTCATGGGCTATAGCTCACGAAAATATGGCTATCGCGCGAAATTCTAGATTTTTGAATGTAAAAAGGAAATAAATGAGGAACGGTCATAGCGGGGCGGTGAGTATGGTTCCTTATTTCGTATTTGATGGCCCGGAATAATTTTAGGCGATCGGGGTCATGGGGGCCTGAACCCACTCGGAAGGCGTGGGCTATAGCATACGAATATATAGGAATCAGGCGGAATTCTAGGTTTTTAGCCGTAAAACGCAAAACAACGAGGAACGGCCATGGTGGGGTGGTGACTATGGTTCCTTAGGTCGTATTTGATGGTTTGGAAAAATGTTAGGCAATCTGGTTTCGGGAGACCCGGGCCCACTCGGAAGGCGTGGGTTAGAGTACACGAAAATATGGGAATCGGGTGAAATTCTAGTTTTATGGCCATAAAACGCAAAACAACGAGGAACGGCCAAGGCTGGGCGGTAACTATGGTTCCTTAGGTGGTATTTGATGACCCTGAATAATTTTAGGCGATCGGGGTCCGTGGGCCCGGACCCACTCGTAAGGCGTGGGCTATAACACACGAATAAATGGGAATCCGGCGGAATTCTAGTTTTTTAGCCATAAAACGCAAAACAACGAGGAAAGGCCATGGCGGGGCGGTGACTATGGTTCCTTAGGTTGTATTTAATGGCCTGAAATAATTTTAGGCGATTAGGGTCCGGGCCCCCGGACCCAGGCGTGGGCTATAGCACACGAATATATAGGAATCGGGCGGAATTCTAGTTTTTTGGCCGTAAAATGCAAAACAACGAGGAACGGCCAAGGCGGGGCGGTGACTATGGTTCCTTAGGTTGAATTTGATGGCCCAGAATAATTTTAGGCGATCGGGGTGCGGGGCTTGGACCCACTCGGAAGGCGTGGGCTATACAGCACACGAATATATGGTAATCGGGCAGAATTCTAGTTTTTTGGCCGTAAAATGCAAAGCAATGAGGAACGGCCATGGCGGGGCGGTGACTATGGTTCCTTAGGTTGTATTTGATGGCCTGGAAAAATGTTAGGCAATCTGGTTTCGGGGAACCCGGGCCCACTCGAAAGGCGTGGGCTAGAGTACACGAAAATATGAGAATCCGGTAGAATTCTAATTTTTTGGTCGTAAAAAGCAAAAAAACGAGGGCGGGGACTATGGTTCCTTAGGTCATATTTGATGGCTTAGAAAAATTTTAGGCGATCGGGGTCCGGGGGGCCGGACCCACTCGGAAGGCGTGGGCTATAGCACACGAATATATGTGAATCGCGCGGAATTCTAGTTTTTTTGCCGTAAAACGCAAAACAACGTGGAACAGCCATGGCGGGGCGGTGTCTCTGGTTCCTTAGGTCATTTTTGATGGCCCCGAATAATTTTAGGCGATCAGGGTCCGGGGCCCACTTAGAAGGCATAGGCTATAGCACACGAAAATATGGGAATCCGGATAAATTCTAGTTTTTTGCCGTAAAACGCAAAACAACGAGGAACGGCCATGGAGGGGCGGTGTCTATGGTTCCTTAGGTCGTATTTGATGACCCAGAATAATTTTAGGCGATCAGGGTCCGTGGGCCCTAACCCACTCGGAAGGTGTGGGCGCACACGAATATATGGGAAATGGGAGGAATTCTAGTTTTTTGGCCGTAAAACGAAAAACAACGAGGAACGGCCAAGGCGGGGAGGTGACTATGGTTCCTTAAGTCATATTTGATTGCCCCGAATAATTTTAGGCGATCGGGGTCTGGGGGCCCGGACCCACTCAGAAGGCATAGGCGAGCACACGAAAATATGGGAATCCGACGAAATTCTAGTTTTTTGGCCGTAAAATGCAAAACAACGAGGAACGGACACGGCGGGGTGGTGACTATGGTTCCTTAGGTTGTATTTGATGGCTTAGAAAGATTTTAGGCGATCGGGGTCTGGGGGGCCCGGACCCACTCGGAAGGCGTGGGTTATAGCACACGAATATATGGAAATCGGGCGGAATTCTAGTTTTTTGGCCGTAAAATGCATAACAACGAGGAACGGCCAAGGCGGGGCGGTGACTTTGGTTCCTTAGATCGTATTTGATGGCCCCGATTAATTTTCGGAAATCGAGGTTTGGGGGTCCGGAACCAGTCGGAAGGCGTGGGCTTATAGCACACGAAAATATGGGAATCAGGCAGAATTCTAATTTTTTGGCCGTAAAACGCAAAACAACGACGAACGGCCTTGGCGGGGCGGTGAATATGGTTCCTTAGGTCGTATTTGATGGCCTGGAAAAATTTTAGGCAATTCGGTTTCGGGGGACCCGGTCCCACTCGGAAGGCGTGGGCTAAAGCACACAAAAATATGGGAATTGGGCGGAATTCAAGTTTTTTGGTCGTAAAAAGCAAAAAAATGAGGAACGGTCATGGCGGGGCGGTGACTATGGATCCTTCGATCGTATTTGATGGCCCAAATAAATTTTAGGCGATCGGGGTCCGGGGGGCCTGGACCCACTCGGAAGGTGTGGGCTAGAGCACACGAAAATATGGGAATCGGGCGGAATTCTTGTTTTTTGGTCGTAAAAAGCAAAACAACGAGGAACGGTCATGGCGGGGCAGTGACTATGGTTCCTTAGGTCGTATTTGATGGCCCCGAATAATTTTAGGCGATCGGGGACCGGGGGCCCGGACCCACTCGGAAGGCGTGGGCTATAGCATATGAATATATGGGAATCGGGCGGAATTCTAGTTTTTTGGCCGTAAAACGCATAACAACGAGGAACGGCCATGGTGGGGCAGTGACTATGGTTCCTTAGGTCGTATTTGATGGCCCCGAAAAATTTTAGGCGATCAAGGTCCAGGGTGCGCGGACCCAATAGGAAGGCGTGGGCTATAGCACACAAATATATGGGAATCATGTGGAATTCTAATATTTTGGCCGTAAAATGCAAAACAACGAGGAACGGCCATGGTGGGGTGGTGACTATGGTTCCTTAGGTCTTATTTGATGGTTTGGAAAAATGTTAGGCAATCCGATTTCGGGGGACCCGGGCCCACTCGAAAGGCGTGGGCTCTGCACACGAAATATGGGAATCGGGCAGTATTCTAGTTTTTTTGTCCTAAAAAGCAAAACAACGAGGAACAGTCATGGTGGGGCGGTGACTATGGTTCCTTAGGTCGTATTTGATGGCCCAAATCAATTTTAGGTGATTGGGTCCCGGACCCACTCAGAATTCATGGGCTATAGCTCACGAAAATATGGGAATCACGCAAAATTCTAGTTTTTTGAAAGTAAAAAGGAAAAAAATGAGGAGCGGTCATAGCGGGATTGTGACTATGGTTCCTTGTGTCGTAGTTGATGGCCCGGAATATTTTTAGGCGATCGGGGTCCGGGGGCCCAGACCAACTCGGAAGGCATAGGCTATAGCACACGAAAATATGGGAATCCGGCGAAATTCTAGTTTTTTGGCCATAAAATGCAAAACAATGAGGAACGGCCACGGTGGGGCGGTGACTATGGTTCCTTAGGTCGTATTTGATGGCCCCGAATAATTTTAGGCGATCGGGGTTCGGGGGGCCCGAACCCACTCGGAAGGCGTGGGCTATAGCACACGAATATATAGAAATCAGGCGGAATTCTAGTTTTTTGGCCGTAAAACGCAAAACAACGAGGAACGGCCATGGTGGGGTGGTGAATATGGTTCCTTAGGTCTTATTTGATGGTTTGAAAAAATGTTAGGCAATCCAATTTCGGGGGACCCAGGCCCACTCGGAAGGCGTGGGCTCTGCACACGATAATATGGGAATCGGACGAATTCAAATTTTTTGGTCCTAAAAAGCAAAACAACAAGGAACAGTCATGGCGGGGCGGTGACTATGGTTCCTTAGGTCGTATTTGATGGCCCAAATCAATTTTAGGCGATCGGGGCTCGGACCCACTCAGAATTTATGGGCGCTCACGAAAATATGGCAATCGCGCAAAATTCTAGTTTTTTGGAAGTAAAAAGGAAAAAAATGAGGAGGTCATAGCGGGATGGTGACTATGGTTCCTTGTGTCATAGTTGATGGCCCGGAATAATTTTAGGCGATCGGGGTCCGGGGGCCCAGACCAACGCGGAAGGCATAGGCTATAGCACACGAAAATATGGGAATCCGGCGAAATTCTAGTTTTTTCGCCATAAAATGCAAAACAATGAGGAACGGCCACGGTGGGGCGGTGACTATGGTTCCTTAGGTCGTATTTGATGGCCCCGAATAATTTTAGGCGATCGGGGTCCGGGGGCCCGGACCCACTTAGAAGGCGTGGGCTATAGCAGACGAAAATATGGGAATCGGAAGGATTTCTAGTTTTATGGCCGTAAAACGCAAAGCAATGAGGAACGGTCAAGGCGGGGCGGTGACTATGGTTCCTTATGTCGTATTTGATGGCCCAAATAAATTTTAGGCGATCGGGTCCCGGACCCACTCGGAATGCATGGGCTATAGCTTATGAAAATATGGCAATCGCACGAAATTCTAGTTTTTTGGACTTAAAAAGGAATAAAACTAGGAACGGTCATGGCGGGGCGGTGACTATGGTTCCTTAGGTCGTAGTTGATGGCCCGAAAAAATTTTAGGCGATCGGGGTCCGGGGGCCTGGACCCACTTGGAAGGCATGGGCTATATCACACTAAAATATGGGAATCGGGCGGAATTATAGTTTTTTTGCCGTAAAACACAAAAAAACGAGGAAAGGCCATGGCAGGGCGGTGACTGTGGTTCCTTAGGTCATATTTGATAGCCCGAAAAAATTTTAGGCGATCGGGGTCCGGGGCACTAGGAAGGCGTGGGCCATATCACACGAATATATGGGAATCGGGCGTAATTCTAGTTTTTCGGCCGTAAAATGCAAAACAACAAGGAACGGCCATGGCAGGGCGGTGACTATGCTTCCCTAGGTAGTATTTGATGGCCCCGAATAATTTTAGGCGATCGGGGTCCGGGGGCCTGGACCCACTTAGAAGGTGTGGTCTATAGCACACGAAAATATGGGAATCGGGAGGAATTCTATTTTTTTTGCCGTAAAATGCAAAACTACGAGGAACGGCCATGGCGGGGTGGTGTCTTTGGTTCCTTAGGTCGTATTTGATGGCCCAGAATAATTTTAGGCGATTGGGGCCAGGGGGCTCGGACCCATTCGGAAGGCATAGGCTATAGCACACGAAAATATGGGAATCGGGCGGAATTCTAGTTTTTTTGCCGTTAAACGCCAAACAACGAGGAACGGTCATGGCTGGGCGGTGACTATAGTTCCTTAGGTCGTATTTGATAGCCCGAAAAAATTTTAGGCGATCAGGGTCAGGGGGGCCCGGACCCACTAGGAAGGAGTGGGCTATAGCCCACGAAAAACAACGAGGAACGGCCATGGAGGGGCGGGGACTATGGTTCCTTAGGTCATATTTGATGGCTCAGAAAAATTTTAGGCGATCGGGGTCCGGGGGGCCGGACCTACTCGGAAGGCGTGGGCTATAGCACACGAATATATGGGAATCGCGCGGAATTCTAGTTTTTTTTGCCGTAAAACGCATAACAATGAGAAACGGCCATGGCAGGGCGGTGTCTATGGTTCCTTAGGTCATTTTTGATGGCCCCGAATAATTTAAGGCGATCAGGGTCCGGGGCCCCGGACCCACTTAGAAGGCGTGGGCTATAGCACACGAAAATATAGAAATCGGGAGAAATTCTAGTTTTTTTGCCGTAAAACGCAAAACAACGAGGAACGGCCATGGCGGGGCGGTGTCTATGGTTCCTTAGGTCGTATTTGATGATCCAGAATAATTTTTAGCGATCAGGGTCCGCGGGCCCTAACCCACTCGGAAGGCGTGGGCTCACACGAATATATGGGAAATGGGAGGAATTCTAGTTTTTTGGCCGTACAACACAAAACAACGAGGAACGGCCATGGCGGGGAGGTGACTATGGTTCCTTAGGTCGTATTTGATTGCCCCGAATAATTTTAGGCAATCGGGGTCCGGGGGCCCGGATCCACTCGGAAGGCATAGGCTAGCACACGAAAATATGGGAATCCGACGAAATTCTAGTTTTTTGGCCGTAAAATGCAAAACAACGAGGAACGGACATGGCGGGGTGGTGACTATGGGTCCTTAGGACGTATTTGATGGCTTAGAAAGATTTTAGGCGATCGGGGTCCGGGGGGCCCGGACCCACTCGGAAGGCGTTGGTTATAGCACACGAATATATGGAAATCAGGCGGAATTCTAATTTTTTGGCCGTAAAATGCATAACAACGAGGAACGGCCAAGGCGGGGCGGTGACTTTGGTTCCTTAGGTCATATTTGATGGCCCCGAATAATTTTAGGCGATTGAGGTTCGGGGGTCCGGACCCAGTCGGAAGGCGTGAGCTTATAGCACACGAAAATATGGGAATCAGGCAAAATTCTAATTTTTTTGCCGTAAAATGCAAAACAACGAGGAACGGCCATGGCGGGGCGGTGAATATGGTTCCTTAGGTCGTATTTGATGGCCTGGAAAAATTTTAGGCAATCCGATTTCGGGGGACCCGGTCCCACTCGGAAGGTGTAAAAAGCAAAAAAATGAGGAACGGTCATGGCGGGGCGGTGACTATGGATCCTTCGATCGTATTTGATGGCCCAAATAAATTTTAGGCGATCGGGGTCCGGGGGGCCTGGACCCACTCGGAAGGTGTGGGCTAGAGCACACGAAAATATGGGAATCGGGCGGAATTCTTGTTTTTTGGTCGTAAAAAGAAAAACAACGAGGAACGATCATGGCGGGGCGGTGACTATGGTTCCTTAGGTCGTATTTGATGGCCCCGAATAATTTTAGGCGATCGGGGACCGGGGGCCCGGACCCACTCGGAAGGGGTGGGCTATAGCACATGAATATATGGGAATCGGGCGGAATTCTAGTTTTTTGGCCGTAAAACGCATAACAACGAGGAACGGCCATGGTGGGCAGTGATTATGGTTCCTTAGGTCGTATTTGATGTCCCCGAATAATTTTAGGCGATCAAGGTCCGGGGGGCCCGGACCCACTAGGAAGGGGTGGGCTATAGCACACGAATATATGGGAATCATGCGGAATTCTAATTTTTTGCCCGTAAAATGCAGAACAACGAGGAACGGTCATGGAGGGGAGGTGACTATGGTTCCTTAGGTCGTATTTGATGGTTTGGAAAAATGTTAGGCAATCCAATTTCGGGGGACCCAGGCCCACTCGGAAGGCGTGGGCTCTGCACACGATAATATGGGAATCGGGCGGAATTCTAGTTTTTTTGTCCTAAAAAGCAAAACAACGAGGAACAGTCATGGCATGGCGGTGACTATGGTTACTTATGTCGTATTTGATGGCCCAAATCAATTTTAGGCGATCGGGGCCCGGACCCACTCAGAATTCATGGGCTATAGCTCAAGAAAATATGGCAATCGCGCAAAATTCTAGTTTTTTGAAAGTAAAAAGGAATAAAAGGAGGAACGGTCATAGCGGGGAGGTGACTATGGTTCCTTATGTCGTAGTTGATGGCCCAGAATAATTTTAGGCGATCAGGGTCCGGGGGCCCAGACCAACTCGGAAGGCATAGGCTATAGCACATGAAAATATGGGAATCCGGCAAAATTCTAGTTTTTTGGCCATAAAATGCGAAACAACGAGGAACGGCCATGGTGGAGGGGGTGACTATGGTTCCTTAGGTCGTATTTGATGCCCCCGAATAATTTTAGGCGATCGGGGTCCGGGGGCCCGGACCAACTTAGAAGGCGTGGGCTATAGCACACGAAAATATGAGAATCGGGAGGAATTCTAGTTTTATGGCCGTAAAACGCAAAGCAACGAGGAACGGCCAAGGCGGGGCGGTGACTATGGTTCCTTATGTCGTATTTGATGGCCCAAATAAATTTTAGGCAATCGGGTCCCAGACCCACTCGGAATGCATGGGCTATAGCTTACGAAAATATGGCAATCGCATGAAATTCTAGTTTTTTGGACTTAAAAAGGAATGAAGCGAGGAACGATCATGGCGGGGCGGTGACTATGGTTCCTTAGGTCGTAGTTGATGGCCCGAAAAATTTGTAGGCGATCGAGGTCTGGGGGCCTGGACCCACTTGGAAGGCATGGGCTATATCACACTAAAATATGGGAATCGGGCGGAATTCTAGTTTTTTGGCCGTAAAACGCAAAACAACGAGGAACGGCCATGGCAGGGCGGTGACTATGGTTCCTTAGGTCGTATTTGATAGCCCGAAATTTTTTTAGGCGATCGGGGTCCGGGGCACTAGGAAGACGTGGGCCATATCACACGAATATATGAGAATCAGGCGTAATTCTAGTTTTTTGGCCGTAAAATACAAAACAACGAGGAACGGCCATGGCGGGGCGGTGACTATGCTTCCCTAGGTAGTATTTGATGGCCACGAATAATTTTAGGCGATCGGGGTCCGGGGGCCCGGACCCACTTAGAAGGTGTGGGCTATAGCACCGAAAAAAATATGGGAATCGGGAGAAATTCTAGTTTTATGGCCGTAAAACGCAAAACAACGAGGAACGGCCATGGCGGGGCGGTGACTATGGTTCCTTAGGTTGAATTTGATGGCCCAGAATAATTTTAGGCGATCGGGGTCCGAGGCTTGGACCCACTCGGTAGGCATGGGCTATACAGCACACGAATATATGGTAATCGGGCAGAATTCTAGTTTTTTGGCCGTAAAATGCAAAGCAATGAGGAACGGCCATGGCGGGGCGGTGACTATGGTTCCTTAGGTCGTATTTGATGGCCCTGAGTAATTTTAGGCGATCGGGGTCCGGTGGCCCGGACCCATTCTGAAGGTATGGGCTATAGCACACAAAAATATGTGAATCGGGAGGAATTCTAGTTTTTTGGCCGTAAAACGCAAAACAACGAGGAAAGGCCAAGGCGGGGTGGAGACTATGGTTCCTTAGGTCGAATTTGATGGCCTAGAATAATTTTAGGCGATCGGGGTCTGTGGGCCCGGACCCACTCGGAAGGCATGGGCTACAGCACACGAATATATGGGAATCAGGTGGAATTCTGATTTTTTAGCCGTAAAATGCAAAACAACGAGAAACAGTCATGGCGGGGCGGTGACTATGGTTCCTTAGGTCATATTTGATGGCCCCAAATAATTTTAGGCGATCGGCCCACTCGGAAGGCGTGGGCTATAGCACACGAATATATAGGAATAGGGTAGAATTCTAGTTTTTTGGCCGTCAAACGCAAAACAACTAGGAACGGCCATGGCGGGGCGGTGACTATAGTTCCTTATGTCATATTTGATGGCCTAGAAAAATGTTAGGCAATCTGGTTTTGGGGGACCCGGGCCCACTCGGAAGGCGTGGGCTAGAGTACACGAAAATATGGGAATCGGGTGGAATTCTAGTTTTATGGCCGTAAAACGCAAAACAACGAAGAACGGTCATGGCAGGGCGGTGACTATGGTTCCTTAGGTCGTATTTGATAGCCCAGAAAAATTTTAGGCGATCAGGGTCCGGGTGGCCCGGACCCACTAGGAAGGCGTGGGCTATAGCACACGAATATATGAGAATCGGGCGGAATTCTAGTTTTTTGGCCATAAAATGCAAAACAACGAGGAACGGCTATAGAGGGGCGGGGACTATGGTTCCTTAGGTCGTATTTGATGGCCTGGAAAAATGTTAGGCAATCCGGTTTCGGGGGACCCGTGCCCACTCGGAAGGCGTGGGCTCTGCACACTAAAATATGGGAATCGAACAGAATTCTAGTTTTTTGGTTGTAAAAAGCAAAACAATGAGGAACGGTCATGGAGGGGCGGTGAATATGGTTCCTTAGGTCATAGTTGATGGCCCGAAAATTTTTTAGGCGATCGGGGGTCCGAGGGCCCGGACCCATTTGGAAGGCGTGGACTATATCACACGAAAATATGGGAATCGGGTGGAATTCTAGTTTTTTGGCCGTAAAATGCAAAACAACGAGGAACGGCCATGGCGGGGCGGTGACTCCAGTTCCTTAGGTCGTATTTGATGGCCTGGAATAATTTTAGGCGATTGGGGCCAAGGGGCTCGGACCCATTCGGAAGGCTTGGGCTATAGCACACGAAAATATGGGAATCGGGCGGAATTCTAGTTTTTTTGCCGTTAAACGCCAAACAACGAGGAACGGCCATGGCGGAGCGGTGACTATGGTTCCTTAGGTCGTTTTTGATGGCACCGATTAATTTTAGGCGATTGGGGTCCGGAAGCCTGGACCCACCCGGAAGGCATAGGCTATAGCACACGAAAATATGGGAATTCGGCGAAATTCTAGTTTTTTGGATGTAAAATGCAAAACAACGAGGAACGGCCACGGCGGGTAGGTGACTATCGTTCCTTAGGTTGTATTTGATGGCTCAAAAATGTTTTAGGCGATCGGGGTCCGGGGAGCCCGAACCCACTCGGAAGGCGTAGGCTAGCACACGAATATATGGGAATCACTCGGAATTCTAGTTTTTTGGCCGTAAAATGCAAAACAACGAGGAACGGCCATGGCAGGGCGGTGACTATGGTTCCTTAGGTCGTATTTGATGTCCCCGAATAATTTTAGGGGATCGGGGTTCGGAGGCCCGGACCCACTCGGAAGGCTAGGGTTTATAGCACACGAAAATATGGGAATCAGGCGAAATTCTAGTTTTTTGTCCGTAAAACACAAAACAACGAGGAACGGCCATGGCAGGGCAGTGAATATGGTTCCTTAGGTCGTATTTGATGGCCTTGAAAAATTTAAGGCAATCCGGTTTTGGGGGATCCGGGACCACTCGGAAGGCATAGGCTAGAGCACACGAAAATATGGGAATCGGGCGGAATTCTAGTTTTTTGGTCGTAAAAAGCAAAACAACGAGGAACGATCATGGTGGGGCGGTGACAATGGATCCTTCGGTCGTATTTGATGGCCCAAATAAATTTTAGGCGATCGGGGTCTGGGGGCCCGACCCACTTGGAAGGCTTGGGCTATAGCACATGAAAATATGGCAATCAGGCGAAATTCAAGTTTTTTGGCCGTATAAAGCAAAACAATGAAGAACGGTCATGGCGGGGCGGTGGTTGTGATTCCTTAGGTCATATGTGATAGCCGGAAATATTTTAGGTGATCGCGGTCCGGGGGCCCGGACCCACTTGGAAGGAGTGGGCTATATCACATGAAAATATGGGAATCGGGCGGAATTCTAGTTTTTTGGCCGTAAAACGCAAAACAACGAGGAATGGCCATGGCGGGGCGGTGACTATGGTTCCTTAGGTTGTATTTGATGGCCCGACATAATTTTAGGCGATTGGGGTCAGGGGGCTCGGACCCATTCGGAAGGCATGGGCTATAGCAAACGAAAATATGGGAATCGGGCGGAATTCTAGTTGTTTTGCCGTTAAACACAAAACAACGAGGAACGGCCATGGCGGGGCGGTGACTATGGTTCCTTAGGTCGTATTTGATGGCCCCAATTAATTTTAGGCGATCGAGGTCCGGAAGCCCGGACCCACTCGGAAGGCATAGGCTATAGCACACGAAAATATGTGAATTCGTCGAAATTCTAGTTTTTTGGCTGTAAAATGCAAAAAAAGAGGAAAGGCCATGACGGGTAGGTAACTATCGTTTCTTAGGTCGTATTTGATGGCTTAGAAAAATTTTAGGCGATCGGGGTCCGGGGAGCCCGGACCCACTCGGAAGGCGTGGGCTAGCACACCAATATATAGGAATCACGCAGAATTCTAGTTTTCTGGCCGTAAAACACAAAACAACGAGGAACATCCATGGCGGGGCGGTGACTATGGTTCCTTAGGTCATATTTGATGTCCCCAAATAATTTTAGGCGATCGGGGTCCGGAGACCCGGAGCCACTCGGAAGGCGTGGGCTTATAGCACACGAAAATATAGGAATCAGGCAAAATTGTAGTTTTTTGTCCGCAAAACGAAAAACAACGAGGAACGGCCATGGCGGGGTGGTTAATATGGTTCCTTAGGTCGTATTTGATGGCCTTAAAAAATTTAAGGCAATCCAGTTTTGGGGGACCCGGGACCACTCGGAAGGCATGGGCTAGAGCACACGAAAATATGGGAATCGGGCGGAATTCTAGTTTTTTGTTCGTAAAAAGCAAAACAACGAGGAACGGTCATGGCGGGGCGGTGACTATGGATCCTTCGGTCGTATATGATGGCCCAAATAAATTTTAGGCGATCGGGGTCAGGGGTGCCCGGACCAACTCGGAAGGTGTGGGCTATAGCACACGGACATATGGGAATCGGGCGAAATTCTAGTTTTTTGGTCGTAAAACACAAAACAACAAGGAACGTCCATGGCGGGGCAGTGACTATGGTTCCTTAGGTGGTATTTGATGGCTCAAAAAAATTTTAGGCGATCGGGGTCCGGGGGCCTGACCCACTTGGAAGGCTTGGGCTATAGCACATGAAAATATGGCAAACGGGCGAAATTCAAGTTTTTTGGCCGTATAAAGCAAAACAACGAAGAACGGTCATGGCGGGGCGATGGTTGTGGTTCCTTAGGTCGTATGTGATAGCCCGAAAATATTTTAGGCGATAGCGGTCAAGGGGGCCCGGATCCACTCGGAAGGCGTGGGCTATAGCATACGAATATATGGGAATCGGGCGAAATTCTAGTTTTTTGTCTGTAAAACGCAAAACAACGAGGAACGACCATGGCGGGGCGGTGAATATGGTTCCTTAGGTTGTATTTGATGGCCTTGAAAAATTTAAGGCAATCTGGTTTTGGGGGCCCCGGGACCACTCGGAAGGCATGGGCTAGAGCACACGAAAATATGGGAATCAGGCGGAATTCTAGTTTTTTGGTCGTAAAAAGCAAAACAACGAGAAACGGTCATGGCGGGGCGCTGACTATGGATCCTTCAGTCGTATTTGATGGCCCAAAACAATTTTAGGCGATCGGGGTCTAGGGAGCCCGGACCAACTCGGAAGGTGTGGGCTATAGCATACGGATATATGGGAATCGGGCGAAATTCTAGTTTTTTGGTCGTAAAACGCAAAACAACGAGGAACGTCCATGGCAGGGCAGTGACTATGGTTCCATAGGTCGTATTTGATGGCTCGGAAAAATTTTAGGCGATCGGGGTCCGGGGGCCCGATCCACTTGGAAGGCTTAGGCTATAGCACATGAAAATATGGCAATCGGGCGAAATTCAAGTTTTTTGGCCGTATAAAGCATAACAAACGAAGAACGGTCAAGGCGGGGCGGTGGCTGTGGTTCCTTAGGTCGTATGTGATAGCCCGAAAATATTTTAGACGATCGCGGTCCGGGGGGCCCGGATCCACACGAAAGGCGTGGGCTATAGCATACGAATATATGGGAATCAGGCGGAATTCTAGTTTTTTGGCCGTAAAACGCAAAACAACGAGGAACGGCCATGGCGGGGTGGTGACTATGGTTCCTTAGGTCGTATTTGATGGCCTTGAAAAATTTAAGACAATCCGGTTTTGGGGGACCCGGGACCACTCGGAAGGCATGGGCTAGAGCACACGAAAATATGGGAATCGGGCAGAATTCTAGGTTTTTGGTCGTAAAAAGCAAAACAACGAGGAACGGTCATGGCGGGGCGGTGACTATGGATCCTTCGGTCGTATATGATGGCCCAAATAAATTTTAGGCGATCGGGGTTAGGGGTGCCCGGACCAACTCGTAAGGTGTGGGCTATAGCACACGGACATATGGGAATCGGGCGAAATTCTAGTTTTTTGGTCGTAAAACGCAAAACAACAAGGAACATCCATGGCGGGGTAGTGACTATGGTTCCTTAGGTCATATTTGATGTCTCGGAAAAATTTTAGGCGATCGGGGTCCGGGGGCCCGACCCACTTGGAAGGCTTGGGCTATAGCACATGAAAATATGGCAAACGGGCGAAATTCAAGTTTTTTGGCCGTAAAAAGCAAAACAACGAAGAACGGTCATGGCGGGGCGATGGTTGTGGTTCCTTAGGTCGTATGTGATAGCCCGAAAATATTTTAGGCGATAGCGGTCAAGGGGGCCCGGATCCACTCGGAAGGCGTGGGCTATAGCATACAAATATATGGGAATCAGGCGAAATTCTAATTTTTTGTCTGTAAAACGCAAAACAGCGAGGAACGACCATGGCGGGGCGGTGAATATGGTTCCTTAGGTTGTATTTGATGGCCTTGAAAAATTTAAGGCAATCTGGTTTTGGGGGACCCGGGACCACTCGGAAGGCATGGGCTAGAGCACACGAAAATATGGGAATCAGGCGAAATTCTAGTTTTTTGGTCGTAAAAAGCAAAACAACGAGGAACGGTCATGGCGGGGCGCTGACTATGGATCCTTCAGTCGTATTTGATGGCCCAAAACAATTTTAGGCGATCGGGGTCTAGGGAGCCCGGACCAACTCGGAAGGTGTGGGCTATAGCATACGGATATATGGGAATCGGGCGAAATTCTAGTTTTTTGGTCGTAAAACGCAAAACAACGAGGAACGTCCATGGCGGGGCAGTGACTATGGTTCCATAGGTCGTATTTGATGGCTCGGAAAAATTTTAGGCGATCGGGGTCCGGGGGCCCGATCCACTTGGAAGGCTTGGGCTATAGCACATGAAAATATGGCAATCGGGCGAAATTTAAGTTTTTTGGCCGTATAAAGCAAAACAAACGAAGAACGGTCAAGGCGGGGCGGTGGCTGTGGTTCCTTAGGTCGTATGTGATAGCCCGGATATATTTTAGACGGTCGCGGTCCGGGGGGCCCGGATCCACACGGAAGGCGTGGGCTATAGCATACGAATATATGGGAATCAGGCGGAATTCTAGTTTTTTGGCCGTAAAACGCAAAACAACGAGGAACGGCCATGGCGGGGTGGTGACTATGGTTCCTTAGGTCGTATTTGATGGCCTTGAAAAATTTAAGACAATCCGGTTTTGGGGGTCCCGGGACCACTCGGAAAGCATGGGCTAGAGCACAAGAAAATATGGGAATCGGGCGGAATTCTATGTTTTTGGTCGTAAAAAGCAAAACAACGAGGAACGGTCATGGCGGGGCGGTGACTATGGATCCTTCGGTCGTATATGATGGCCCAAATAAATTTTAGGCGATCGGGGTTAGGGGTGCCCCGACCAACTCGAAAGGTGTGGGCTATAGCACACGGACATATGGGAATCGGGCGAAATTCTAGTTTTTTGGTCGTAAAACGCAAAACAACAAGGAACGTCCATGGCGGGGCAGTGACTATGGTTCCTTAGGTCATATTTGATGGCACGGAAAAATTTTAGGCGATCGGGGTCCGGGGGCCCGACCCACTTGGATGGCTTGGGCTATAGCACATGAAAATATGGCAAACGGGCGAAATTAAAGTTTTTTGGCTGTATAAAGCAAAACAACGAAGAACGGTCATGGCGGGGTGGTGGTTGTGGTTCCTTAGGTCGTATGTGATAGCCCGAAAATATTTTAGGCGATAGCGGTCAAGGGGGCCCGGATCCACTCGGAAGGCGTGGGCTATAGCATACGAATATATGGGAATCAGGCGAAATTCTAGTTTTTTTACTGTAAAACGCAAAACAACGAGGAACAACCATGGCGGGGCGGTGAATATGGTTCCTTAGGTTGTATTTGATGGCCTTGAAAAATTTAAGGCAATCTGGTTTTGGGGGACCCGGGACCACTCGGAAGGCATGGGCTAGAGCACACGAAAATATGGGAATCAGGCGGAATTCTAGTTTTTTGGTCGTAAAAAGCAAAACAACGAGGAACGGTCATGGCGAGGTGCTGACTATGGATCCTTCGGTCGTATTTGATGGCCTAAATAAATTTTAGGCGATCGGGGTCTAGGGAGCCCGGACCAACTCGGAAGGTGTGGGCTATAGCACACGGACATATGGGAATCGGGCAAAATTCTAGTTTTTTGGTCGTAAAATGCAAAACAACGAGGAACGTCCATGGCGGGGCAGTGATAATGGTTCCTTAGGTCGTATTTGATGGCTCGGAAAAATTTTATGTGATCGGGGTCCGGGGGCCCGACCCACTTGGAAGGCTTGGGCTATAGTACATGAAAATATGGCAATCGGGCGAATTTCAAGTTTTTTGCCGTATAAAGCAAAACAACGAAGAACGGTCATGGAGGGGCGGTGGCTGTGATTCCTTAGGTCGTATGTGATAGCCCGAAAATATTTTAGGCAATCGCGGTCCACTCGGAAGGTGTGGGCTATAGCATACGAATATATGGGAATCGGGCAGAATTCTAGTTTTTTGGCCGTAAAACGCAAAACAACGAGGAACGGCCAGGTGGTGACTATGGTTCATTAGGTCGTATTTGATGTCCCGGAATAATTTTAGGAGATCGGGGTCCGGGGGCTCGGACTCATTCGGAAGGCGTGGGCTATAGCACATGAAAATATGGGAATCGGGAGAAATTCTAGTTTTTTGCTCGTAAAACGCAAAAGAATGAGGAACGGCCATGGCGGGGCAGTGACTATGGTTCCTTAGGTCGTATTTGATGGCTCGAAAAAAGTTTAGGCGATCGGGGTCCGGGGGGCCCGGACCCACTCGGAAGGCTTGGGCTATAGCACACTAATATCTGAGAATCGGGCGGAATTCTAATTTTTTTTGCCGTAAAACACAAATCAACGAGGAACGGCCATGGTGGGGCAGTGACTATGGTTCCTTAGGTCGTATTTGATGGCCCTGAATAATTTTAGGCAATCGAGGTCCGGGGGCCCGGACCCACTAGGAAGGCGTGGGCTATAGCACCCAAATATATGGGAATCGGGCGGAATTTTAGTTTTTTGGTGGTAAAACGCAAAACAACGAGGAACGCCCACGGCGGGGCAGTGACTATGGTTCCTTAGGTCTTATTTGATGGCCAGGAAAATTTTTTGGCAATCTGGTTTCGTGGGACCTGGGCCTACTCGGAAGACGTGGGCTAGAGAATACGAAAATATGGGAATCTAGCAGAATTCTAGTTTTTTGTTCGTAAAAAGCAAAACAACGAGGAATAGTGATGGCGGGGCGGTGACTATGGTTCCTTAGGTCGTATTTAATGGCCCAAATAAATGTTAAGCGATCGGGGTCTGGGGGGCCCGAATCTACTTGGAAGGCATGGGCTAGCTCACCAAAATATGGCAATCGCCCAAATTTCTAGTTTTTTGGATGTAAAAAGGGAAAAAAATGAAGAACGGTCATGGCAGGGCGGTGACTATGGTTCCTTAGGTCGTATTTGATGGCCTGGAAAAATTTTAGTTGATCGGGGTCCCGGGGCCCGGACTCACTTAGAAGGCGTAGGCTATAGCATACGAATATATGGGAATCGGGCGGAATTCTAGTTTTTTGGCCGTAAAACGCAAATCAACGAGGAACGGCCATGGTGGGGTGGTGACTATGGTTCCTCAGGTCGTATTTGATGGCCTTGAATAATTTTAGGCGATCGGGGTCCTGGGGCCGGACCCACTCGGAAGGCATGGGCTATGGCACACAAAAATATGGAAAACGGGAGAAATTCTAGTTTTTTGGCCGTAAAATGCAAAGCAACGAGGAACGGCCACGGCAGGGCGGTGACTATGGTTCCTTAGGTCGTATTTGATGGCCTGGAATAATTTTAGGCGGTCGGTGTCCGGGGGGCCCATACCCACTCGGAAGGCATGGGCTAGCACACGAATATATGGGAATCAGGGGAAATTCTAGTTTTTTGGTCGTAAAACGCAAAACAACGAGGAACGTCCATTGCGGGGCAGTGACTATGGTTCCATAGGTCGTATTTGATGGCTCGGAAAAATTTTAGGCGGTCGGGGTCCGGTGGCCTGGCCCACTTGGAAGGTTTGGGCTATAGCACACGAAAATATGGCAATCGGGCTAAATTCAAGTTTTTTGGCTGTATAAAGCAAAACAACGAAGAATGGTCATGGCGGGGCGGTGGCTGTAGTTCCTTCGGTCGTATTTGATAGAACAGAAAAGTTTTAGGCGATCGCGGTCCGGATCCACTCGGAAGGCGTGGGCTATAGCATACGAATATATGGGAATCAGGCAGAATTCTAGATTTTTAATCGTAAAACGCAAAACAAAGAGGAACAGCCATGGCAGGGCGGTGACTATGGTTCCTTAGGTCATATTTGATGGTCCCAAATAATTTTAGACGATCGGGGAACGGGGGCCCAGACCCACTCGGAGGACATGGGCTATAGCACACGAAAATATGTGAATCGTGCGAAATTCTAGTTTTTTGGCCGTAAAATGCAAAACAACGTGGAGCGGCCACGGTGGGGTGGTGACTATGGTTCCTAAGGTTGTATTTGATGGCTAGGAAAAATTTTAGGCGATCTGTGTCCGGGGGATCCGGACCCACTTGGAAGGCGTGCGCTATAGCACACGAAATTATGGGAATCGGGCAAAATTCTAATTTTTTGGTCGTAAAAAGCAAAACAACGAGGAACGATCATGGCGGGGCGGTGACTATGGTTCCTTAGGTCGTATTTGATAGCCCGGAACCCGGACCCACTAGGAAGGCATGGGCCATAGCACACGAATATATGGGAATTAGGCGGAATTCTAGTTTTTTGGCCATAAAACGCAAATCAACGAGAAACGGCCATGGCAGGGCGGTGACTATGGTTCCTTAGGTCGTATTTGATGGCCCGGAATAATTTTAGGCGGTCGTTGTCCAGGGGGCCCGGACCCACTCGAAAGGCGTGGTCTATAGCACACGAATATATGAGAATCAGGCGAAATTCTAGTTTTTTGGTCGTAAAACGCAAAACAACAAGGAACGTCCATGGCAGGGCAATGACTATGGTTCCTTAGGTCGTATTTAATGGCTCGGAAAATTTTAGGCGATCGGGGTCCGGGGGCCCGACCCACTTGGAAGGCTTGGGCTATAGCACACGAAAATATAGCAATCGGGCGAAATTCAAAATTTTTGGCCGTATAAAGCAAAACAACGAAGAACGGTCATGGCGGGGCGGTGGCTGTGGTTCCTTCGGTCGTATTTGATAGACCAGAAAATTTTTAGGTGATTGCGGTCCGGAGGCCCGGATCCACTCGGAAGGCGTGGGATATAGCATGCGAATATATGGGAATCGGGCGGAATTCTAGTTTTTTGGCCGTAAAACGCAAAACAACGAGGAACGGCCATGGCGGGGCAGTGACTATGGTTCCTTAGGTCGTATTTGATGGCCCCGAATAATTTTAGGCGATCGGGGTCCGGGGGCTCGGACCCACTCGGAGGACGTGGGCTAGCACACGAATATATGGGAATCGGGCAAAATTCCATTTTTTTGGTCTTAAAACGCAAAACAACGAGGAACGTCCATGGTGGGGCAACAACTATGGTTCCTTAGGTCGTATTTGATGGCTCAGAAAAATTTTAGGCGATCGGGGTCCGGGGGCCCGGCCCACTTGGAAGGCTTGGTCTATAGCACACGAAAATATGGCAATCGGGCGAAATTCAAGTTTTTTGGCTGTATAAAGCAACACAACGAAGAACGGTCATGGCGGGGCAATGGTTGTGGTTCCTTCGGTCGTATTTGATATGCCTAAAAAATTTTAGGCGATCGCGGTCCGGGGGGCCCGGATCCACTCGGAAGGCTTGGGCTATAGCATACGAATATATGGGAATCGGGCGGAGTTCGAGTTTTTTGGCCGTAAAATGCAAAACAACGAGGAAAGTCCATGGCTGGGCGGTGATTATGGTTCCTTAGGTCGTATGTGATGGCCTTGAATAATTTTAGGCGACCGGCCCCCGGACCCACTTGGAGGACATGGGCTATAGCACACTAAAATATGGGAATCGGGCAAAATTCTTGTTTTTTGGCCGTAAAATGCAAAAAAATGTGGAATGGCCACGGCGGTGCGGTGACTATGGTTCCTTAGGTTGCATTTTATGGCCTTGAAAAATTTAAGGCAATCCGGTTTTGGGGGACCCGTGACCACTCGGAAGGCATGTGCTAGAGCACACGAAAATATGGGAATCGGGCGAAATTCTAGTTTTTTGGTCGTAAAAAGCAAAACAACGAGGAACGGTCATGGAGGGGCGGTAACTATGGTTCCTTAGGTCGTATTTGATAGCCCGGAACCCGGACCCACTAGGAAGGCGTGGGCCATAGCACACGAATATATGGGAATCAGGCGGAATTCTAGTTTTTTGGCCGTAAAATGCAAAATAACGAGGAATGGCCATGGAAGGGCAGTGACTATGGTTTCTTTGGTCGTATTTAATGGCCCCGAATAATTTTAGGCGATCAGGGTCCGGGGGCCCGGACCCACTTGGAAGGCGTGGGCTATATCACACGAAAATATGGGAATTGGGCGGAATTCTAGTTTTTTGGCCGTAAAACGCAAAACAACGAGGAACGGCCATAGCGGGGCGGTGACTATGGTTCCTTAGGTCATATTTGATGGCCCGTAATAATTTTAGGCGATCAGGGTTTGGGTGCTCGGACCCATTCGGAAGGCGTGGGCTACAGCTCACGAATATTGGGAATCGGGCGGAATTCTAGTTTTTTGGCCGTAAAATGCAAAACAACGAGGAACGACCATTGCGGGGCGGTGACTATGGTTCCTTAGGTCGTATTTGATGGCCCCTAATAATTTTAGGCGATCGGGGTCTGGGGGGCCCGGATTCACTCGGAAGGCGTGGGCTATAGCATACGAATATATGGGAATCGGGCGGAATTCTAGTTTTTTTGCCGTAAAACGCAAAACAATGAGGAACGGCCTCGCGGGGCGGTGACTATGGTTCCTTAGGTCGTATTTGATGGCTCGGAAAAATTTTAGGCGATCGGGGTCCGGGGGATCCTGACCCACTTGGAAGGCATGGGCTATAGCACACGAAAATATGGGAATCGGGCGAAATTCTAGTTTTTTGTCCGTAAAACACAAAACAACAAGGAACGGCCATGGCGGGGCGGTGAATATGGTTCCTTAGGTCGTATTTGATGGCCTTGAAAAATTTAAGGCAATTCGGTTTTGGAGGACCCGTGACCACTCGGAAGGCATGTGCTAGAGCACACGAAAATATGGGAATCGGGCGGAATTCCAGTTTTTTGTTCGTAAAATGCAAAACAACGAGGAACAGTCATGGCGGGGCAGTGACTATGGTTCCTTAGGTCGTATTTGATGGCCCCTAATAATTTTAGGCGATCGGGGTCCGGGGGGCCCGGATCCACTCGGAAGGCGTGGGCTATAGCATACGAATATATGGGAATCAGGCGGAATTCTAGTTTTTTGGCCGTAAAACGCAAAACAACAAGGAACGGCCTCGGCGGGGCGGTGACTATGGTTCCTTAGGTCGTATTTGATGGCTCGAAAATTTTTTAGGCGATCGGGGTCCGGGGGATCCGGACCCACTTGGAAGGCGTGGGCTATAGCACATGAAAATATGGGAATCGGGCGAAATTCTAGTTTTTTGTCCGTAAAATGCAAAAAAAAAAAGGAACGGCCAAATTTAAGGCAATTCGGTTTTGGGGGACCCGTGACCACTCGTAAGGCATGTGCTAGAGCACACGAAAATATGGGAATCGGGCGATATTCTAGTTTTTTGGCCGTAAAACGCAAAACAACAAGGAACGTCCATGGCAGGGCAGTGACTATGTTTCCTTAGGTCGTATTTGATGGCTCGGAAAATTTTAGGCGATCGGGGTCCGGGGGCCCGACCCACTTGGAAGGCTTGGGCTATAGCACACGAAAATAAGGCAATCGGGCGAAATTCAAGTTTTTTGGCCGTATAAAGCAAAACAACGAAGAACGGTCATGGCGAGGCGGTGGCTGTGGTTCCTTCGGTCGTATTTGATAGACCAGAAAATTTTTAGGTGATTGCGGTCTGGGGGCCCGGATCCACTCGGAAGGCGTGGGATATAGCATATGAATATATGGGAATCGGACGAAATTCTAGTTTTTTGGCCGTAAAATGCAAAACAACGAGGAACGGCCATGGCGGGGCGGTGACTATGGTTCCTTAGATCGTATTTGATGGCCCCTAATAATTTTAGGCGATCGGGGTCCGGGGGCTCGGACCCACTCGGAGGACGTGGGCTAGCACACGAATATATAGGAATCGGGCGAAATTCTAGTTTTTTAGTCTTAAAACGCAAAACAACGAGGAACGTCCATGGTGGGGCAGCGACTATGGTTCCTTAGGTCGTATTTGATGGCTCAAAAAAATTTTAGGCGATCGGGGTCCGAGGGCCCGGCCCACTTGGAAGGCTTGGGCTATAACACATGAAAATATGGCAATTGAGCAAAATTGAAGTTTTTTGGCCGTATAAAGCAAAACAACGAAGAAGGGTTATGGTGGGGCGGTGGCTGTGGTTCCTTAGGTCGTATGTTATAACCCGAAAATATTTTAAGCGATCGCGGTCCGGAGGGCCCGGATCCACTCGGAAGGCGTATAGCATATGAATATATGGGAATCGGGCGGAATTCTAGTTTTTTGGCCGTAAAATGCAAAACAACGAGGAACGGCCATGACGGGGTGGTGACTATGGTTCCTTAGGTCGTATTTGATGGCCCGGAATAATTTTAGGCGATCAGGGTCCGGGGGCCCGGACCCTCTCGGAAGGCATGGGCTATAGCACATGAAAATATAGGAATCGGGCGGAATTCTAGTTTTTTTGCCGTAAAACGCAAACCAACAAGGAACGGCCATGGCAGGGCGTTGACTATGGTTCCTTAGGTCGTATTTGATAGCCCCGATTAATTTTAGGCGATCGGGGTCCGGGAGCCCGGACCCACTCGGAAGGCATAGGCTACTGCACACGAAAATATGGGAATTCGTCGAAATTCTAGTTTTTGGCTGTAAAATGCAAATCAACGAGGAACGGCCATGGAGGGGAGGTGACTATGGTTCCTTAGGTCGTATTTGATGGCTCAGAAAAATTTTAGGCGATCGGGGTCCGGGGGGCCCGGACCCACTAGGAAGACATGGGCTAGCACACGAATATATGGGAATCACGCGGAATTCTAGTTTTTTGGCCGTAAATTGCAAAACAACGAGGATCGGCCCTGGCAGGGCGGTGACTATGGTTCTTTAGGTCGTATTTGATATCCCCGAATAATTTTAGGCGATCGGGGATCGGGGGCCCGGACCCACTCGGAAGGCGTGGGCTTATAGCACACGAAAATATGGGAATCGGGCGAAATTCTAGTTTTTTGGCAGTAAAACACAAAACAACGAGGAACGGCCATGGCGGGGCGGTGAATATGGTTCCTTAGGTCGTATTTGATGGCCTGAGAAAATTTTAGGCAATCCTGTTTCGGGGGACCCGGGCCCACACGGAAGGCATGGGTTAGACCACACAAGAATATGGGAATCGGGGGGAATTCTAGTTTTTTGGCCGTAAAATGAAAAACAACAAGGAACGGCCATGGCAGGGCGGTGACTATGGTTCCTTAGGTCGTATTTGATGGCCCGGAATAATTTTAGGTGATTGGGGTCAAGGGGCCCGGACCCATTCGGAAGGCGTGGGCCATAGCACACGAATATATGGGAATCGGGCGGAATTCTAGTTTTTTGGCCGTAAAATGCAAAACAATGAGGAACGGCCATGGCGGGGCAGTGACTATGGTTCCTTAGGTCGTATTTGATGGCCCGGAATAATTTTAGGTGATTGGGCTAAGGGGGCTCGGACCCATTCGGAAGACGTGGGCTATAGCACACGAATATACGGGAATCGGGCGGAATTCTAGTTTTTTGGCCGTAAAACACCAAAAAAGAAGAACGATCATGGAGGGTTGTGACTATGGTTCCTTAGGTCGTATTTGATGACCCGAAAAAATTTTAGGCGATCAGGGTCCGGTGGGCCCGGACTCACTTGGAAGGTGTGGGCTAGAGCACACGAAAATATGGGAATCATGCGAAATTTTAGTTTTTTTGGCCGTAAAATGCAAAACAACGAGGAACGGCCATGGCGGGGTGGTGACTATTGTTCTTTAGGTCGTATGTGATGGCCCGGAATAATGTTAGGTGATCGGAGTCAGGGGGCCTGACCCACTCAGAAGGCGTGGGCTTATAGCACACGAAAATATGGGAATCGGGCGAAATTCTAGTTTTTTGGACGTAAAACGCAAAACAATGAGGAAAGACCATGGCGGGGCGATGAATATGGTTCCTTAGGTCGTATTTGATGGCCTGAGAAAATTTTAGGCAATCCGGTTTCGGGGGACCCAGGCCCACACGGAAGGCGTGGGCTAGAGCACACAAAAATATGGGAATCGGGGGGAATTCTAGTTTTTTGGCCGTAAAATGAAAAACAACGAGGAACAGCCATGGCGGGGCGGTGACTATGGTTCCTTAGGTCATATTTGATGGCCCGGAATAATTTTAGGTGATTGGGGTCAGGGGGCCCGGACCCATTCGGAAGGCGTGGGCCATAGCACACGAATATATGGGAATCGGGCGGAATTCTAGTTTTTTGGCCGTAAAACGCAAAACAACGAGGAACGGCCATGGCGGGGTGGTGACTATGGTTCCTTAGGTCGTATTTGATGGCCCGGATAAATTTTAGGCGATCGGGGTCCGGGGGCCCCGACCCACTCGGAAGGCGTGGTGGGCTATATCACATGAAAATATGGGAATCCGGAGAAATTGTAGTTTTTTGCTCGTAAAACGCAAAACAATGAGGAACGGCCATGGCGGGGTAGTGACTATGGTTCCTTAGGTCGTATTTGATGGGTCGGAAAAATTTTAGGCGATCGGGGTGCGGGGGCCCGGTCCCACTTGGAAGGCGTGGGCTATAGCACACAAAAATATGGCAACCGGGCAAAATTCAAGTTTTTTGGCCGTATAAAGCAAAACAACGAAGAACGGTCATGGCGGAGCGGTGGCTATGGTTCCTTAGGTCGTATTTGATAGCTCAGAAAAAGTTTAGGCGATCGGGGTCCGGGGGCCCGGTCCCACTCGGAAGGCGTGGGCTATAGCACAAGAATATATGGGAATCGGGCGGAATTCTAGTTTTTTTGCCGTAAAACACAAATCAACGAGGAACGGTCATGGCAGGACGGTGACTATGGTTCCTTAGGTCGTATTTGATGACCTAAAAAATTTTTAGTTGATCGGGGTCCGGGGGCCCGGACCCACTTAGTAGGCGTGGGCTATAGCACACGAAAATATGGGAATTAGGCGGAATTCTAGTTTTTTGGCCGTCAAACGCAAAACAATGAAGAACGGCCATGGAGGGGCGGTGACTATAGTTCCTTAGGTCGTATTTGATGGCTCCGAATAATTTTAGGCGATCAGGGTCCAGGGGCCCTGACCCACTAGGAAGGCGTGGGCTTATTGCACACGAAAATATGGGAATCGGGCGAAATTCTAGTATTTTGGACGTAAAACGCAAAACATTGAGGAACGGCCATGGCGGGGCGATGAATATGGTTCCTTAGGTCGTATTTGATGGCCTGAGAAAATTTTAGGCAATCCGGTTTCGGGGGACCCGGGCCCACACGGAAGGCGTGGGCTAGAGCACACAAAAATATGGGAATCAAGGGGAATTCTAGTTTTTTGGCCATAAAATGCAAAACAACGAGGAATGGCCATGGCGGGGCGGTGACTATGGTTCCTTAGGTCGTATTTGATGGCTGGGAATAATTTTAGGCGATCGGGGTCAGGGGGCTCGGACCCATTCGGAAGACGTGGGCTATAGCATACGAATATATGGGAATCGGGCGGAATTCTAGTTTTTTGGCCGTAAAACACCAAAAAAGAAGAACGATCATGGCGGGTTGTGACTATGGTTCCTTAGATCGTATTTGATGACCCGAAAAAATTTTAGGGGATAAGGGTCCGGGGGGCCCGGACTCACTCGGAAGGTGTGGGCTAGAGCAGAAATTTTAGTTTTTTTGGCCGTAAAATGCAAAACAACGAGGAATGGCCATGGCGGGGTGGTGACTATAGTTCCTTAGGTCGTATTTGATGGCCCAGAATAATTTTAGGCGATCGGAGCCGGGGGCCCTGACCCACTCGGAAGGTGTGGGCTTATAGCACGCGAAAATATGGGAATCGGGCGATATTCTAGTTTTTTGGACGTAAAATGCAAAACAACGAGGAACGACCATGGCGGGGCGATGAATATGGTTCCTTAGGTCATATTTGATGGCCTGAGAAAATTTTAGGCAATCCGGTTTCAGGGGACCCGGGCCCACACGGAAGGCGTGGGCTAGAGCACACAAAAATATGGGAATCGAGGGGAATTCTAGTTTTTTGGCCATAAAATGAAAAACAACGAGGAACGGCCATGGCGGGGCGGTGACTATGGTTCCTTAGGTCGTATTTGATGGCCCGGAATAATTTTAGGTGATTGGGGTCAGGGGGACCGGACCCATTCGGAAGGCGTGGGCCATAGCACACGAATATATGGGAATCGGGCGGAATTCTAGTTTTTTGGCCGTAAAACGCAAAACAACGAGGAACGGCCATGGCGGGGCAGTGACTATGGTTCCTTAGGTCGTATTTGATGGCCCGGAATAATTTTAGGCAATCGGGGTCCGGGGGCCCGGACCCACTCGAAAGGCGTGGGCTATAGCACACAAAAATATGGGAATCCGGAGAAATTCTAGTTTTTTGCTCGTAAAACGTAAAACAATGAGGAACGGCCATGGCAGGGCAGTGACTATGGTTCCTTAGGTCGTATTTGATGGGTCGGAAAAAATTTTGGCGATCGGGGTCCAGGGGCCCGGTCCCACTTGGAAGGCGTGGGCTATAGCGCACGAAAATATGGCAATCGGACGAAATTCATGTTTTTTGGCCGTATAAAGCAAAACAACGAAGAACGGTCATGGCGGGGCGGTGGCTATGGTTCCTTAGGTCGTATTTGATAGCTCGGAAAAAGTTAAGGCGATCGGGGTCCGGGGGTCCGGTCCCACTCGGACGGCGTGGGCTATAGCACAAGAATATATGGGAATCGGGCGGAATTCTAGTTTTTTTGCCGAAAAACGCAAATCAACGAGGAACGGTCATGGCAGGGCGGTGACTATGGTTCCTTAGGTCGTATTTGATAGCCTGGTAAATTTTTAGTTGATCAGGGTCCGGGGGCCCGGACCCACTTAGAAGGCGTGGGCTATAGCACACGAAAATATGGGAATCAAGCGGAATTCTAGTTTTTTGGCCGTCAAACGCAAAACAATGAGGAATGGCCATGGAGGGGTGGTGACTATGGTTCCTTAGGTCGTATTTGATGGCCCCGAATAATTTTAGGTGATCGGGGTCCGGGGGCCCTGACCCACTATGAAGGCGTGGGCTTATAGCACACGAAAACATGGGAATCGGGCGAAATTCTAGATTTTTGGACGTAAAACGCAAAACATCGAGGAACGGCCATGGCGGGGCGATGAATATGGTTCCTTAGGTCTTATTTGATGGCCTGAGAAAATTTTAGGCAATCCGGTTTCGGGGGACCCGGGCCCATACGGAAGGCGTGGGCTAGAGCAAACAAAAATATGGGAATCGGGGGGAATTCTAGTTTTTTGGCCGTAAAATGAAAATAACGAGGAACAGCCATGGCGGGGCAGTGACTATGGTTCCTTAGGTCGTATTTGATGGCCCGGAATAATTTTAGGTGATTGGGGTCAGGGGGCCCGGAACCATTCGGAAGGCGTGGGCCATAGCACACGAATATATGGGAATCGGGCGGAATTCTAGTTTTTTGGCCGTAAAACGCAAAACAACGAGGAACGGCCATGGCGGGGAGGAGACTATGGTTCCTTAGGTTGTATTTGATGGCCCGGAATAATTTTAGGCGATCGGGGTCAGGGGGCTCGGACCCATTCAGAAGACGTGGGCTATAGCACACGAATATATGGGAATCGAGCGGAATTTTAGTTTTTTTGCCGTAAAATGCCAAAAAAGAAGAACGATCATGGCGGGTTGTGACTATGCTTCCTTAGGTCGTATTTGATGACCCGAAAAAATTTTAGGCGATCAGGGTCCGGGGGGCCGGACTCACTCGGAAGGTGTGGGCTAGAGCACACGAAAATATGGGAATCAGGCAAAATTTTAGTTTTTTGGCCGTAAAATGCAAAACAACGAGGAACGGCCATGGAGGGGTGGTGACTATAGTACCTTAGGTCGTATTTGATGGCCCGGAATAATTTTAGGTGATCAGAGTCGGGGGGCTCGGACCCATTCGGAAGGCGTGGGCTATAGCACAAGAATATATGGGAATCGGGCGGAATTCTAGTTTTTTGGCCGCAAACCACCAAAAAAGAAGAACGATCATGGAGGGTTGTGACTATGGTTCCTTAGGTCGTATTTGATGGCCCGAAAAAATTTTAGGCGATCAGGGTCCGGAAGGCCCGGACTCACTCGGAAGGTGTGGGCTTGAGCACATGAAAATATGGGAATCACGTGAAATTTTAATTTTTTGGCCGAAAAACGCAAAACAACAAGGAACGACCATGGCGGGGTGGTGACTATAGTTCCTTAGGTCGTATTTAATGGCCCGGAATAATTTTAGGCGATCGGGGTCTGGGGGCCCCGACCCACTTGGAAGGCGTGGGCTATATCACACGAAAATATGGGAATCGGGCAAAATTCTAGTTTTTTGGCCGTAAAACGCAAAACAACGAGGAACGGCCATGGCAGGGCGGTGACTATGGTTCCTTAGGTCGTATTTGATGGCCCGGAATAATTTTAGGTGATCGTGGTCAGGGGGCTAGGACCCATTCGGAAGGCGTGGGCTATAGCACACGAATATATGGGAATCTTGCGAAATTCTAGTATTTTTGCCGTAAAATGCAAAACAACGAGGAACGCCCATGGCGGGGCGGTGACTATGGTTCCTTAGGTCATATTTGATGGCCCCGATTAATTTTATGCGATCGGGGTCCGGGGTCCCGGTCCCATTCATAAGACATGGGCTATAGCACACGAAAATATGGGAATCGGGCGTAATTCTAGTTTTTTGGCCGTAAAATGCAAAACAACGAGGAACGGCCATGGCGGGGTGGTGACTATAGTTCCTTAGGTCGTATTTGATGGCCTGGAATAATTTTAGGCGATCCGGGTCAGGGGGCTAGGACCCATTCGGAAGGCGTGGGCTATATCACATGAAAATATGGGAATCGGGCGGAATTCTAGTTTTTTGGCCATAAAACACAAAACAATGAGGAACGGCCATGACGGGGCAGAGACTATGGTTCCTTAAGTCATATTTTATGGCCCCGAATATTTTTAGGTGATCGGGGTCCGGGGGCCCGCACCCACTCGGAAAATATGGGCTATAGCACACGAAAATATGGGAATCGGACGAAATTCTAGTTTTTTGGCCGTAACATGCAAAAGAACGTGGAACGGCCACGGCGGGGCGGTGACTATGGTTCCATAAGTCGTATTTGATGGCTCGGAAAAATTTTAGGCGATCGGGATCCGGACCCACTTGAAAGGCGTGGGCTAGAGCACACGAAAATATGGCAATCGGGCAAAATTCTAGTTTTTTGGTCGTAAAAAGGAAAACAACGAGGAACGGTTATGGCAGGGCGGTGACTATGGTTCCTTAGGTCATATTTGATGGCCCCGAATAATGTTAGGCGATCGGGGTCCGGGGGCCCGGACCCATTCATAAGACATGTGCTATAAGCACACGAATATATGGGAATCGGGCGGAATTCTAGTTTTTTTGCCGTAAAACGCAAAACAACGAGGAACGGCCATGGCGGGGCGGTGACTATGGTTCCTTAGGTCATATTTGATGGCCCGAATAATTTTAGCCGATCGGGGTCCGGGGGCCGAGACCCACTCGGAAGGCATGGGCTATAAGCACACAAATATATGGGAATCGGGCGGAATTCTAGTTTTTTGGCTGTAAAACACAAAACAATGAGGAACGGCCATGACGGGGCAGAGACTATGGTTCCTTAGGTCGTATTTGATGGCTCGGAATAATTTTAGGGGATCGGGGTCAGGGGCTCGGACCCATTCGGAAGGCGTGGGCTATAGCACACGAATATATGGGAATCGGGCGGAATTCTAGTTTTTTTGCCGTAAAACACAAAACAATGAGGAACGGCCATGACGGGGCAGAGACTATGGTTCCTTAGGTCGTATTTGATGGCTAGGAATAATTTTAGGCGATCAGGGTCAGGGGGCTCGGACCCATTTGGACCGCGTGGGCTATAGCACACGAATATATGGGAATCGGGCGGAATTCTAGTTTTTTTGCCGTAAAATGCAAAACAACGAGAAACGGCCATGGCGGGGCGGTGACTATGGTTCCTTAGGTCATATTTGATGGCCCGAATAATTTTAGCCGATCGGGGTCCGGGGGCCCAGACCCACTCGGAAGGCATGGGCTATAAGCACACGAATATATGGGAATCAGGCGAAATTCTAGTTTTTTGGTCATAAAACGCAAAACAACGAGGAACGTCCATGGCGGGGCAGTGACTATGGTTCCTTAGGTTGTATTTGATGGCCCGGAATAATTTTAGGCAATCAGGGTCTGGGGGCCTGGGCCCACTTGGAAGGCGTGGGCTATATCACACGAAAATATGGGAATCGGGCGGAATTCTATTTTTTTGGCCGTACAACACAAAACAATGAGGAACGGCCATGACGGGGTAGAGACTATGGTTCCTTAGGTCGTATTTGATAGCTCGGAATAATTTTAGGCGATCGGGGTCAGGGGGCTCGGACCCATTCGGAACGCGTGGGCTATAGCACACGAATATATGGGAATCAGGCAGAATTCTAGTTTTTTTTCCGTAAAACGCAAAACAACGAGGAACGGCCATGGCGGGGCGGTGACTATGGTTCCTTAGGTCATATTTGATGGCCCCGAATAATTTTAGCCGATCGGGGTCCGGGGGCCCGGACCCACTCGGAAGGCATGGGCTATAAGCACATGAATAAATGGGAATCACGCGAAATTCTAGTTTTTTGTCATAAAACGCAAAACAACGTGGAACGTCCATGGCGGGGCAGTGACTATGGTTCCTTAGGTCGTATTTGACGGCTCGGAAAATTTTAGGCGATCGGGGTCCGGGGGCCCGGCCCACTTGGAAGGCTTGGGCTAAAGCACACGAAGAACGGTCATGGTGCGGCGGTGGCTGTAGTTCCTTAGGTCGTATTTGATAGACCAGAAAAATTTTAGGCGATCGCGGTCCGGGGGGGCAGGATCCACTCGGAAGGCGTGGGCTATAGCATGCGAATATATGGGAATCGGGCGGAATTCTAGCTTTTTGGTCGTAAAACGCAAACCAATGAGGAACGGCCATGGTAGGGCGGTGACTATGGTTCCTTAGGTTGTATTTGATGGCCCCGAATAATTTTAGGCGATCGGTGTCCGGGGGCCCGGACCCACTCGGAAGACATGGGCTATAGACACGAAAATATGGGAATCGGGCGAAATTCTAGTTTTTTTGGCCGTAAAATGCAAAACAACGTGGAACGGCCACGGTGGGGTGGTGACTATGGTTCCTTAGGTCGTATTTGATGGCCCTGAATAATTTTAGGCGATCGGGTTCCGGGGGCCCGGACCCACTTGGAAGGCGAGGGCTATATCACACGAAAATATGGGAATCGGGCGGAATTCTAGTTTTTTGGCCGTAAAACGCAAAACAACGAGGAACGACCATGGCGGGGCAGTGACTATGGTTCCTTAGGTCGTATTTGATTGCCCGAAATAATATTAGGCGATCAGGGTCAGGGGCCTCGGACCCATTCGGAAGGCGTGGGCTATAGCACACGAATGTATGGGAATCGGGCGAAATTCTAGTTTTTTGGCAGTAAAACGCAAAACAATGAGGAACGGCCATGGCGGGGCAGTGACTATGGTTCCATAGGTCGTATTTGATGGCCCCTAATAATTTTAGGCAATCGGGGTCCGGGGGCCCGGACCCACTCAGAAGACATGGGCTATAGCACACGAAAATATGGGAATCGGGTGAAATACTAGTTTTTTGGCCATAAAAAGCAAAAGAACGTGGAACAGCCATGGCAGGGCAGTGACTATGGTTCCTTAGGTCGTATTGGCTTAGAAAACTTTTAGGCGACGGACCCACTTGGAAGGCGTGGTCTATAGCACACAAAAATATGGCTATCGCGTGAAATTCTAGTTTTTTGGTCGTAAAAAGCAAAACAACGAGGAACGTTCATGGTGGGGCAGTGACTATGGTTCCTTAGGTCATATTTGATGGCCCCGAATAATTTTAGGCGATCCCGGACCCATTCGGAAGACATGGGCTATAGCACACGAAAATTTGGGAATCGGGCGAAATTCAAGTTTTTTGTCCGTAAAATGCAAAACAACGTGGAACGGCCACGGCGGGGCGGTTTTCCTTAGGTCGTATTTGATGGCTCGGAAATATTTTAGGCGATCGGGGTCAGGGGATCCGGACCCACTTGGAAGGTGTGGGCTATAGCACACGAAAATATCGCAATCGGGCAAAATTCTAGTTTTTTGGTCGTAAAAAGCAAAACAACGAGGATCGGTCATGGCGGGGCCGTGACTATGGTTCCTTAGGTCGTATTTGATGGCTCCGAATAATTTTAGGCGATCGGGGTCCGGGGATCCGGACCCATTCGGAAGACATGGGCTATAGCACACGAAAATATGGGAATCGGGCGAAATTCTAGTTTTCTGGTCGTAAAATGCAAAACAACGTGGAATGGCCATGGCAGGGCGGTGAATATGGTTCCTTAGGTCGTATTTGATGGCCTAGAAAAATTTTAGGCGATCGGAGTCTGGGGGGGCCAGGACCCACTCGGAAGGCGTGGGGGTAAGCACACGAATATATGGGAATCGGGCGGAATTCAAGTTTTTTGGCCGTAAAACGCAAAACAACGAGGAACGGCCATGGCGGGGAGGTGACTATGGTTCCTTAGGTTGTATTTGATGGCCCTGAATAATTTTAGGCGATCGGGGTCCGGGGGCCCAGACCCTTTCGGAAGGCGTGGGCTTATAGCACACAAAAATACAGAAATCGGGCGAAATTTTAGTTTTTTGGCCGTAAAATGCAAAACAACGAGGAACAGCCATGGCGGGGCGGTGAATATGGTTCCTTAGGTCGTATTTGATGGCCTGGAAAAATTTTAGACAGTCCCGTTTCGGGGGACCCTGGCCCAATCAGAAGGCGTGGGCTAGAACACGAAAATATGGGAATCGGGAGTAATTCTAGTTTTTTGGACGTAAAAGACCAAAAAAGAAGAACGATCATGGCGGGCGGATACTATGGTTCCTTAGGTCGTATTTGATTGCCCGAAAAATTTTTAGGCGATTCGGGTCCGCGGCTCTTGGGACCACTCGGAATGCGTCGGAAGGTGTGGGCTAGAGCACAGGAAAATATGGGAATCGGGCGAAATTTTAGTTATTTAGCCGTAAAACACAAAACAACGAGGAACGGCCATGGATGGGTGGTGACTAAAGTTCCTTAGGTCGTATTTGATGGCCGGAATAATTTTAGGTGATCCGGGTCCGGGGGCCCGGACCCACTTGGAAGGCGTGGGCTATATCACATGAAAATCTAGGAATCGGGCAGAATTCTAGTTTTTTGGCCGTAAAATACAAAACAACGTGGAGCGGCCATGGCGGGGCGGTGACTATGGTTCCTTAGGTCGTATTTGATGGCCCGTAATAATTTTAGGCGATCGGGGTCAAGGGGCTCGGACCCATTCGGAAGGCGTGGGCTATAGCACACGAATATATGGGAATCGGGCGGAATTCTAGTTTTTTTGCCGTAAAACGCAAAATAACGAGGAACGGCCATATCGGGGCGGTGACTATGGTTCCTTAGGTCATATTTGATGGCCCCGAATAATTTTAGGCGATTGGGGTCCGGGGGCCCGGACCCACTCGGAAGACATGGGTTATAGCACACGAAAATATGAGAATCGGGCAAAATTCTAGTTTTTTGGCCGTAAAATGCAAAAGAACATGGAACGGCCACGGCGGGGCGGTGACTATGGTTCCTTAGGTCATTTTTGATGGCTCGGAAAAATTTTAGGTGATCGAGGTCCAGGCGGCCGGACCCACTTGGAAGGCGTGGGCTATAGCCCACGAAAATATGGCAATCGGGCGAAATTCTAGTTTTTTGGTCGTAAAAAGCAAAACAACGAGGAATGGTTATGGCAGGGCAATTACTATGGTTCCTTAGGCCGTATTTGATGGACCAGAAAAATTTTAGGCGATCGGGGTCCGGGCGGCCCGGACCTATTCGGAAGATATGGGCTATAGCATACGAATATATGGGAATCGGGTGGAATTCTAGTTTTTTGGTCGTAAAATGCAAAACAACGAGGAAAGGCCATGGTGGGGTGGTGACTATGGTTCCTTAAGTCTTATTTTATGGCCCTAAATAATTTTAGGTGATCAGGGTCCGGGGGCCGGAACCCACTCGGAAGACATTGACTATAACACACGAAAATATGGGAATCGGGCAAAATTCTAGTTTTTTGGCCATAAAATGCAAAAGAACGTGGAACGGCCGTGGCGGGGCGGTGACTATGGTTCCTTAGGTCGTATTTGATGGCCTGGAAAAATTTTAGGCGATCGGGGTCTGGGGGGCGCGGACCCACTCGGAAGGCGTGGGGGTAAGCACACAAATATATGGGAATCGGGCGGGATTCTAGTTTTTTGGTCGTAAAAAGCAAAACAACGAGGAACGGTCATGGCGGGGAAGTGACTATGGTTCCTTAGGTCGTATTTGATGGCCTTGAATAATTTTAGGCGACCGGGGTCCGGGGGCCTGGACCCATTCGGAAGACATGGGCTATAGCACACGAAAATATGGGAATCCAGCGAAATTCTAGTTTTTTGGCCGTAAAATGCAAAACAACATGGAACGGTCATAGCAGGGCGGTGACTATGGTTCCTTAGGACTTTTTTGATTGCTCGAAAAAATTTTAGGCGATCATGGTCCGGGGGGCCGGACCCACTTGGAAGGCGTGGGCTATAGCACACGAAAATATGGGAATCAGGCGAATTTCTAGTTTATTGGCCGTAAAACGTAAAACAACGAGGAACGACCATGGCGGGACGGTGAATATGGTTCCTTAGGTCGTGTTTGATGGCCTGGAAAAATATTAGGCAATCTGGTTTCGGGGGACCCTGGCCCAATCAGAAGGCATGGGCTAGAACATAAAAATATGGGAATCGGGAGAAATTCTAGGTTTTTGGACGTAAAACACCAAAAAAGAAGAACGATCATGGCGGGTTGTGACTATGGTTCCTTAGGTCGTATTTGATGGCCCGAAAAAATTTTAGGCGAACGGGTGTCCGGGGGGCCCGGACCCACTCGGAAGGTGTGGGCTAGAGCACACGAAAATATGGGAATCGGGCAAAATTCTAGTATTTTGGCCGTAAAACGCAAAACAACGAGGAACGGCCATGGCGGGGCGGTGACTATGGTTCCTTAGGTCGTATTTGATGGCTCGGAAAAATTTTAGGCGATCAGGGTCCTGGGGGCCGGACCCACTCGGAAGGCATGGGCTTATAGCACACAAAAATTCAGGAATCGGGCGAAATTCTAGTTTTTTGGCCGTAAAATGCAATACAACGAGGAACGACCATGGCACGGCGGTGAATATGGTTCCTTAGGTCGTGTTTGATGGCCTGGAAAAATATTAGGCAATCCGGTTTCGGGGGACCCAGGCCCAATCAGAAGGCGTGGGCTAGAACACGAAAATATGGGAATCGGGAGAAATTCTAGTTTTTTGGACGTAAAACACCAAAAAAGAAGAACGATCATGGCGGGTTGTGACTATGGTTCCTTAGGTCGTATTTGATGGCCCGGAAAATTTTTAGGCGAAACGGGTCCGGGGGGCCCGGACCCACTCGGAAGGTGTGGGCTAAAGCTCACGAAAATATGGGAATCGGGCGAAATTCTAGTCTTTTGGTCGTAAAATGCAAAAAATGAGGAACGGCCATGGCGGGGTGGTGACTAGAGTTCCATAGGTCGTATTTGATGGCCCCGAATAATTTTAGGCGATCGGGGTCTGGGGGCCCGAACCCACTCGTAAGGCGTGGGCTTATAGCACACGAAAATATGGGAATCGGGCTAAATTCTAGTTTTTTGGCCATAAAAAGCAAAACAACGAGGAACGGCCATGGCGGGGCGGTGAATATGGTTCCTTAGGTCGTATTTGATGGCCTGAAAAAATTTTAGGCAATCTGGTTTCGGGGGACCCGGGCCCACTCGGAGGGCGTGGTCTAGAGCACACGAAAATATGGGAATCAGGCGGAATTCTAGTTTTTTGGTCGTAAAAAGCAAAACAACGAAAAAAGGTCATGGTGGGGCGGTGACTATGGATCCTTCAGTCATATTTTAGGCGATCGGGGTCCGGGGGGCCCGGACCCACTCGGAAGGTGTGAGCTAGAGAGCACACAAAAATATGGGAATCGAGCGGAATTCTTATTTTTTGGTCGTAAAAAGCAAAACAACGAGGAACCATCATGGCGGGGCGGTGATTATGGATCCTTCAGTAGTATTTGATGGCCCCGAAAATATTTTAGGCTATCGTGGTCATGGGGCCCTGCCCATTGGGAAGTAGCATACGAAAATATGGGAATCAGGCGAAATTCTAGTTTTTTGGCCGTAAAATGCAAAAAAAAGAGGAATGGTCATGGTGGGAAGGCGACTATGGTTTCTTGTGTCATATTCTACTGCCCCAAATAATTTTAGGTGATCGGAGTACGGGGGCCGGGACCCACTCGGAAGGCGTGGGCTATAGTACACGAAAATATGGGAATCAGGAGAAATTCTAGTTTTTTGCTCGTAAAATGCAAAACAATGAGGAACGGCCATGGCGGGGCAGTGACTATTATTCCTTAGGTCGTATTTGATGGCTCGGAAAATTTTTAGGGAATCGGGGTCCGGGGGCCCAGTCCCACTTGGAAGGCGTGGGCTATTGCACACGAAAATATGGCAACCGGGCAAAATTCTAGTTTTTTGGTCGTAAAAAGCAAAACAACGAGGAACGGTTATGGCGAGGCGATGACTATGGTTCCTTAGGTCGAATTTGATGGACCAAAAATATTTTAGGCTATCGGGGTCCGGGGGGCCCGGACTCATTCGGAAGACATGGGCTATAGCATACGAATATATGGGAATCGTGTGAAATTCTAGTTTTTTCGCCGTAAAACGCAAAACAACGAGAAACGGCCATGGTGGGGCGGTGACTATGGTTCCCTAGGTCATATTTGATGGCCCCGAATAATTTTAGGCGATCGGGGTCCAGGGGCCCGGACCCAATCGGAAGACATGGGCAATAGCCCACGGAAATATGGGAATCGGGCGAAATTCTAGTTTTTTGGCCGTAAAATGCAAAACAACGTGGAACGGCCATGTCGGGGTGGTGACTATGGTTCCTTAGGTCGTATTTGATAGCTCGGAAAATTTTTATGCGATCAGGGTCCAGGGGCCCGGACCCACTCTGAAGGCGTGGGCTTATAGCACACGAAAATATGGAAATCGGGCTAAATTCTAGTTTTTTGTCCGTAAAATGCAAAACAATGAGGAACGGCCATGGCGGGGCGGTGAATATGGTTCCTTAGGTCGTATTTGATGGCCTGGAAACATTTTAGGCAATCCAGTTTCGGGGGACCCGGGCCCACTCGGAAGGCGTAGGCTAGAGCACACGAAAATATGGGAATCGGGCGGAATTCTAGTTTTTTGGTCGTAAAAAGCAAAACAACGAAAAACGGTCAAGGCGGGGCGGTGACTATGTATCCTTCGGTAGTATTTGATGGCCAAAATAAATTTTAGGTGATCGGGGTCCAGGGGCCCGGACCCACTCGGAAGGTGTGGGCTAGAGAGCACACGAAAATATGGGAATCGGGCAGAATTCTTGTTTTTTTGTCGTAAAAAGCAAAACAATAAGGAACCGTCATGGCAGGGTCCGGGGGCCTGGGCCCACTCGGAAGGTGTGGGCTATAGCACACGAAAATATAGGAATCAAGCGAAATTCTAGTTTTTTGGCCGTAAAATGCAAAACAACGAGGAACGGCCATGGCGGGGTGGTGTCTATGGTTCCTTAGGTCATATTTGATGGCCTGAAATAATTTTAGGTGATCGGGGTCCGGGGGCCCGGACCCTCTCGGAAGGCGTGGGCTATAGCACACGAAAATATGGGAATGAGGAGAAATTCTAGTTTTTTGCTCGTAAAACGCAAAACAATGAGGAACGTCCATGGCGGGGCAGTGACTATGATTCCTTAGGTTGTATTTGATGGCTCAGAAAAATTTTAGGCAATCGGGGTCCGGGGGCCAAGTCCCACTTGGAAGGCGTGGGCTATTGCACACGAAAATATGGCAATCGGGCCAAATTTAAGTTTTTTGGCCGTATAAAGCAAAACAACTAAGAACGGTCATGGCGGGGCGGTGGCTATGGTTCCTTAGGTCGTATTTTATAGCTCGGAAAAAGTTTAGGCGATCGGCCCGGGGGGCCCGGTCCCACTCGGAAGGCGTGGGTTATAGCACATGAATATATGGGAATCGGGCGGAATTCTAGTTTTTTTCCGTAAAATGCAAATCAACGAGGAATGGCCATGGTGGGGCGGTGACTATGGTTCCTTAGGTCGTATTTGATGAACCTGAATAATTTTAGGTGATCGGGGTACGGGGGGCCCGGACCCACTAGGAAGGCATGGGCTATAGCACATGAATATATGGGAATCAGGCGGAATTTTAGTTTTTTGGCCGTAAAACGCAAAACAACGATAAAAGGCCATGGCGGGTCGGTGAATATGGTTTCTTAGGTCGTATTTGATAGCCTGGATAAATTTTAGGCAATCTGGTTTTGTGCGACCCGGGCCCACTCGGAAGGCGTGGGCTAGAGCACACGAAAATATGGGAATCGAGCGAAATTCTAGTTTTTTGTTCGTTAAAAGCAAAACAACGAAGAACGGTCATGGCGAGGCGGAGACTATGGTTCCTTAGGTCGTATTTGATGACCCAAATAAATTTTAGGCCATCGGGGTCCGGCGGGCCCGGACCTACTTGCAAGGCATGGGCTAGCTCACCAAAATATGGCAATCACCCGTAATTCTAGTTTTTTGGACGCAAAAAGGAAAAAAATGAGGAACGGTCATGGCGGGGTGGTGACTATGGTTTGTTAGGTCGTATTTGATGGCCTGGAAAATTTTTAGTTGATCGGGTTCCGGGGGCCCAGACCCATCTAGAATGCGTGGGCTATAGCACACGAAAATATGGGAATCAGGCGGAATTCTAGTTTTTTGGCCGTAAAACACAAAACAACAAGGAACGGCCATGGAAGGGCAGTGAATATGGTTCCTTAGGTCGTATTTGAAGGTCCCGAATAATTTTAGGCGATCGGGGTGAGGGGGCTTGGACCCACTCATGTGGCATGGGCTTATAGCACACGAAAATATGGGAATCAGGCGAAATTCTAGTTTTTTGGCCGTTAAACGCAAAACAACGAGGAACGGCCATGGCGGGACGGTGAATATGGTTCCTTAGGTCGTATTTGATGGCCTGCAAAAATTTTAGGCAATCCAGTTTTGGGGGACCCAAGCCCACTCGGAAGGCATGGGCTAGAGCACACGAAAATATGGGAATCGTGCGGAATTCTAGTTTTTTGGCCGTAAAACTCAAAATAACGAGGAACGGCCATGGCGGGGTGTTGACTATGGTTCCTTAGGTCGTATTTGATGACCCGGAATAATTTTAGGTGATTGGGGTCGGGGGGGCCGGACCCAGTCGGAAGGCGTGGGTTACAACACACGAATATATGGGAATCGGGCGGAATTCTAGTTTTTTGGACGTAAAACGCAAAACAACGAGGAACGGCCATGGCGGGGCGGTGACTATGGTTCCTTAGGTCGTACTTGATGGCCCGAAATAATTTTAGGCGATCGGGGTCCGGGAGGCCCGGAACCCACTAGGAAGGCGTGGGCTATAGCACACGAATATATGGGAATCGGGCGGAATTCTAGTTTTTTTGCCGTAAAACGCAAAACAACGAGGAACGGCCATGGCGGGGCGGTGAATATGGTTCCTTAGGTCGTATTTGATGTCCTGGAAAAATGTAAGGCAATCCAGTTTCGGGAGACTCGGGCCCATTCGGAAGGCATGGGCTAGAGCACACGAAATTATGGGAATCGGACGGAATTCTAGTTTTTTGGTCGTAAAAAGCAAAACAATGAGGAACGGTCATGGCAGGGCGGTGACTATGGTTCCTTAGGTCGTAGTTGATAGCCCGAAAATATTTTAGGCGATCGAGGTCCGGGGGCGGAATTTTAGTTTTTTGGCCGTCAAAATGCAAAACAACGAGGAACGGCCATGGAGGGGCGGTGACTATGGTTCCTTAGGTCATATTTGATGGCCTGGAAAATTTTTAGGCAATCCGGTTTCGGGGGACCCGGGCCCACTCGAAAGGCGTGGGCTAGAGCACACAAAAATGTGGGAATCGGGCGGAATTCTAGTTTTTTGTTCGTAAAAAGCAAAACAATGAGGAACGGTCTTGGCAGGGCAGTTACTATGGTTCCTTAGGTCATATTTGATGGCCCAAATAAATTTTAGGCGATCGGGATCCAGACCTACTCGTAAGGCATGGGCTAGCTTACTAAAATATGGCGATCTCCCGAAATTCTAGTGTTTTGGATGTAAAAAGGAAAAAAACGTGGAACGGTCGAGGAGGGGCGGTGACTATGGTTCCTTAGAACGTATATGATGGCCCCGAATAATTTTAGGCCATCGGGGTCCGGGGGCCCGAACCCACTCAGAAGGCGTGGGCTTATAGCATACGAAAATATGGGAATCAGGAAAAATTCTAGTTTTTTTGCCATAAAACGCAAAACAACGAGGAACGGCCATGGCGGGGCGGTGAATATGGTTCCATAGGTCATATTTGATGGCCTGGAAAAATTTTAGGCAATCCATTTTCGGGGGACACGGGCCCACTCGGAAGGAGTGGTCTAGAGCACAGGAAAATATGGGAATCAGGTGGAATTCTAGTATTTCGGTCGTAATAAACAAAACAACGAGGAACGGTCATGGCGGGGCGGTGACTATGGATCTTTTGGTCGTATTTGATGGCCAAAATAAATTTTAGGCGATCAAGGTCCGGGGGACCCGGACCCACTCGGAAGGTGTGGGCTAGAGAGCACACGAAAATATGGGAATCGGGCGGAATTCTTATTTTTTGGTCATAAAAAGCAAAACAACGAGGAACGGTCATGGAGGGGCGGTGACTAAGGATCCTTCGGTCGTATTTGATGGCCCAAATAAATTTTTGGCGATCGGGGTCCGGGGGGCCTTGACCCACTCGGAAGGTGTGGGCTAGCACATGAAAATATGTGAATCAGGAAAAATTCTAGTTTTTTGGATGTAAAAAGGAAAAAAATGAGAAACGGTCATGGCGGGGTGGTGACTATGGTTCCTTATGTCGTATTTGATGGCCTGGAAAATTTTTAGTTGATCGGGTTCCTGGGGCCCGGACCCATCTAGAAGGCGTGGGCTATAGCACACGAAAATATGGGAATCAGGCGGAATTCTAGTTTTTTGGCCGTAAAACACAAAACAACAAGGAACGGCCATGGAGGGGCGGTGACTATGGTTCCTTAGGTCGTATTTGATGGCCCCGAATAATTTTAGGCGATCGAGGTCAGGGGGCTCGGACCCACTCTGGAGGCGTGGTCTTATAGCACACGAAAATATGGGAATCGGGCGAAATTCTAGTTTTTTGGCCGTAAAACGCAAAACAACGAGGAACGGCCATGGCGAGGCGGTGAATATGGTTCCTTAGGTCGTATTTGATAGCCTGCAAAAATTTTAGGCAATCCGGTTTCAGGGGACCCGAGCCCACTCGGAAGGCGTGGGCTAGAGCACACGAAAATATGGGAATCGTGCAGAATTCTAGTTTTTTGGCCGTAAAACTCAAAATAACGAGGAACGGCCATGGAGGGGCATTGACTATGGTTCCTTAGGTCGTATTTGATAGCCCAGAATAATTTTAGGTGATCAGGGTCAGGGGGCCCGGACCCATTCGGAAGGCGTGGGCTATAGCACACGAATATATGGGAATCGGGAAAAATTCTAGTTTTTTTGCCATAAAACGCAAAACAACGAGGAACGGCCATGGCGGGGCGGTGAATATGGTTCCATAGGTCGTATTTGATGGCCTGGAAAAATTTTAGGCAATCCATTTTCGGGGGACACGGGCCCACTCGGAAGGCGTGGTCTAGAGCACAGGAAAATATGGCAATCAGGTGGAATTCTAGTATGTTGGTCGTAAAAAACAAAACAACGAGGAACGGTCATGGCGGGCGGTGACTATGGATCTTTCGGTCGTATTTGATGGCCAAATAAATTTTAGGCGATCAAGGGCCGGGGGACCCGGACCCACTCGGAAGGTGTGGGCTAGAGAGCACACGAAAATATGGGAATCGGGCGGAATTCTTATTTTTTGGTCATAACAAGCAAAACAACGAGGAACGGTCATGGAGGGGCGGTGACTAAGGATCCTTCGGTCGTATTTGATGGCCCAAATAAATTTTTGGCGATCGGGGCCCGGGGGGCCTTGACCCACTCGGAAGGTGTGGGCTAGCACACGAAAATATGTGAATCAGGCGAAATTCTAGTTTTTTGGATGTAAAAAGGAAAAAAACGAGGAACGGTCATGGCGGGGCGTTGACTATGGTTCCTTAGGTCGTATTTGATGGCCTGGAAAATTTTTAGTTGATCGGGTTCTGGGGGCCCAGACCCATCTAGAAGGCGTGGGCTATAGCACACGAAAATATGGGAATCAGGCGGAATTCAAGTTTTTTGGCCGTAAAACACAATACAACAAGGAACGGCCATGGAGGGGCGGTGACTATGGTTCCTTAGGTCATATTTGATGGCCCCGAATAATTTTAGGTGATCGGGGTCAGGGGGCTCGGACCCACTCTGGAGGCGTGGTCTTATAGCACACGAAAATATGGGAATCGGGCGAAATTCTAGTTTTTTGGCCGTAAAACGCAAAACAATGAGGAACGGCCATGGCGGGGTGGTGAATATGGTTCCTTAGGTCGTATTTGATGGCCTGCTAATATTTTAGGCAATCCGGTTTCGGGGGACCCGAGCCCACTCGGAAGGCGTGGGCTAGAGCACACGAAAATATGGGAATCGTGCGGAATTCTAGTTTTTTGGCCGTAAAACTCAAAATAACGAGGAACGGCCATGGAGGGGCATTGACTATGGTTCTTTAGGTCGTATTTGATGGCCCGGAATAATTTTAGGTGATCGGGGTCAGGGGGCTCGGACCCACTTTGGCGGCGTGGTTTTATAGCACACGAAAATATGGGAATCGGTCGAAATTCTAGTTTTTTGGCCGTAAAACACAAAACAACGAGGAACGGCCATGGCGGGGCGGTGAATATGGTTCCTTAGGTCGTATTTGATGGCCTGCAAAAATTTTAGGCAATCCGGTTTTGGGGGACCCGAGCCCACTCGGAAGGCGTGGGCTAGAGCACACGAAAATATGGGAATCGTGCGGAATTCTAGTTTTTTGGCCGTAAAACTCAAAATAACGAGGAACGGCCATGGAGGGGCATTGACTATGGTTCCTTAGGTCGTATTTGATGGCCCGGAATAAGTTTAGGTGATCGGGGTCAGGGGGCCCGGACCCATTCGGAAGGCGTGGGCTATAGCACACGAATATATGGGAATCGGGCAAAATTCTAGTTTTTTTGCCATAAAACGCAAAACAACGAGGAACGTCCATGGCGGGGCGGTGAATATGGTTCCATCAGTCGTATTTGATTGCCTGGAAAAATTTTAGGCAATCCGTTTTCGGGGGACACGAGCCCACTCGGAAGGCGGGGTCTAGAGCACAGGAAAATATGGGAATCAGGTGGAATTCTAGTATATTGGTCGTAAAAAACAAAACAACGAGGAACGGTCATGGTAGGGTGGTAACTATGGTTCCTTAGGTCGTATTTGATAGCCTGGAAATATTTTAGGCGATCGGGGTCCGGGGGGCCCGGACCTACAAGGAAGGCGTGGGCTATAGCACACGAATATATGGGAATAGGGCGGAATTTTAGTTTTTTGGCCGTCAAGACGCAAAACAACGAGGAACGGCCATGGCGGGGCGGTGACTATGGTTCCTTAGGTCGTATTTCATGGCCTGGAAAATTTTTAGGCAATCCGGTTTCGGGGGACCCGGGCCGACTCGAAAGGCGTGGGCTAGAGCACACGAAAATGTGGGAATCGGGCGGAATTCTAGTTTTTTGTTCGTAAAAAGCAAAACAACGAGGAACGGTCTTGGCAGGGCGGTGACTATGGTTCCTTAGGTCGTATTTGATGGCCCAAATAAATTTTAGGCGATCGGGATCCAGACCTACTCGGAAGGCATGGGCTAGCTTACTAAAATATGGCAATCTCTCGAAATTCTAGTGTTTTGGACGTAAAAAGGAAAAAAAATGTGGAACGGTCGCGGAGGGGCGGTGACTATGGTTCCTTAGGTCGTATTTGATGGCCCGAAAAAATTTTAGTTTATCGGGGTCCGGGGGCCCGGACCCACTCAGAAGGCGTGGGCAATAAAACCCGAAAATATGGGAATCAGGAGGAATTCTAGTTTTTTGGCCGTAAAATGCAAAACAATGAGGAACGACCATGGAGGGGAGGTGACTATGATTCTTTAGATCGTATTTGATGGCCTCGAATAATTTTAGGCGATCGGGGTCCGGGGGGCCAGGACCCACTAGGAAGGCGTGGGCTATAGCACACGAATATATGGGAATCAGGCAAAATTCTAGTTTTTTGGCCGTAAAACCCAAACCAACGAGGATCGGCATGGAGGGGCGGTGACTATGGTTCCTTAGGTTGTATTTGATGGCCTGGAAAAATGTAAGGCAATCCGATTTCGGGGCCATTCGGAAGGCGTGGGCTAGAGTACACGTAAATATGGGAATCGGGCGGAATTCTAGTTTTTTGGTCGTAAAAAGCAAAACAACGAGGAACGGTCATGGCAGGGCAGTGACTATGGTTCCTTAGGTCCTATTTGTTAGCCCGGAAATATTTTAGGTGATTGAGGTCCGGGGGCCCGGACCCACTAGGACGGCGTGGGCTATAGCACACGAATATATGGGAATCGGGCAAAATTTTAGTTTTTTGGCCGTAAAACACAAAACAACGAGGAACGGCCATGGCGGGGCGGTGACTATGGTTCCTTAGGTCGTATTTGATGGCCTGGAAAATTTTTAGGCAATCCGGTTTCGGGGGACCCGGGCCCACATGGAAGGCGTGGGCTAGAGCACCCGAAAATATGAGAATCGGGCGGAATTCTAATTTTTTGTTCGTAAAAGGCAAAAAAACGAGGAACGGTCGTGGTAAGGTGGTGACTATGGTTCCTTAGGTCGTATTTGATAGCCCGGAAATATTTTAGGCGATAGGGGTCCGGGGGCCCGGACCCACTAGGAAGGCATGGGCTACACGAATATATGTGAATTGGGCGGAATTCTAGTTTTTTGGCTGTAAAACGCAAAAAACAACGAGGAACGGCCATGGCGGGGCGGTGACTTTGGTACCTTAGGTCGTATTTGATGGCCTGGAAAATTTTTAGGCAATTCGGTTTCGGGGGACCCGGGCCCACTAGGAAGGCATGGTCTAGAGCACACGAAAATATGGGAATCGGGCGGAATTCTAGTTTGTTGTTCGTAAAAAGAAAAAATTTGAGGAACGGTCATGGCAGGGCGATGACTATGGTTCCTTAGGTCATATTTGATGGCCCAAATAAATTTTAGGCGATCGGGGTCCGGGGGTCTGGTCCCACTCGGACGGCGTGGGCTATAGCACACGAATATTTGGGAATCGGACGGAATTCTAGTTTATTGGCCTAAAATGCAAAAAAAATTATGAACGACCATGGCGGGGCAGTGACTATGGTTCCTTAGGTCGTATTTGATGGCCTGGAAAATTTTTAGGAGAACGGAGTCCGGGGCCGTAAAACGCAAAACAACGAGGAACGGCTAAGGTGCGGCGGTGAATATGGTTCCTTAGGTCGTATTTAATTGCACGGAATAATTTTAGGCGATCGGGGTTCGGGGGGCCCGGACCCACTCGGAAGGCGTGGGCTATAACACACGAATATATGGGAATCGCACGAAATTCTAGTTTTTTGGCCGTAAAATGCAAAATAACGAGGAACGGCCATGGAGGGGCAGTGACTATGGTTCCTTAGGTCGTATTTGATGGCCCCGAAAAATTTTAGGCGATCGGGGTCTATGGGCCCGGAACCACTCTGAAGGCATGGGTTTATAGCACACCAAAATATGGGAATCAGGCGAAATTCTAGTTTTCAGGCCGTAAAACGCAAAACAACGAGGAACGGCCATGGCGGGGCAGTGAATATGGTTCCTTAGGTCGTATTTGATGGCCTGGAAAATTTTTACGCAATCCGGTTTTGGGGGACCCGGGCCCACTCGGAAGGCTTGGGCTAGAGCACACGAAAATATCGGAATCGGGCGGAATTCTAGTTTTTTGGTTGTAAAAAGCAAAACAACAAGGAACGGTCATGGCGGGGCGGTGACTATGGATCCTTCGGTCGTATTTGATGACCCAAATAAATTTTTGGCGATCGGGGTCCAGGGGGCCTGGACCCACTCGGAAGGTGTGGGCTATAGCACACGAAAATATGGGAATCAGGCAAAATTCTAGTTTTTTGGCCGTAAAATGCAAAACAACGAGGAACGGCCATGGCGAGGTGGTGACTATGGTTCCTTAGTTCGTATTTGATGGCCCAGAATAATTTTAGGCGATCGGGGTCCGGGGGCCCGGACCCACTCGGAAGGCGTGGGCTATAGCACACGAAAATATGGGAATTAGGAGAAATTCTAGTTTTTTGGTCGTAAAACGTAAAATAACAAGGAACGGCCATGGAGGGGCAGTGACTATGGTTCCTTATGTCGTATTTGATGGCTCGAAAATATTTTAGGAGATTAGGGCCCGGGGGCCCGGTCCCACTTGGAAGGCATGTGCTATAGCACACGAAAATATGGCAATCGGGCGAAATTCAAGCTTTTTGGCTGTATAAAGCAAAACAACGAAGAACGGTCATGGTGGGGCGGTGACTATGGTTCCTTAGGTTGTATTTGATAACTCGGAAAAAGTTTAGGCGATAGGGGTCCGGGGGGTTCGGGCCCACTCGGAAGGCGTGGGCTATAGGACACGAATATATGGGAATCAGGCGGAATTCTAATTTTTTGGCCGTAAAATGCAAATCAACGAGGAAAGACCATGGTGGGGTGGTGACTATGGTTCCTTAGGTCGTATTTGAAGGCCCTGAATAATTTTAGGCGATCGGGGTCCTGGGGCCCGGACCCACTCGAAAGGCATGGGCTATGGCACACGAAAATATGGGAATCAGGCAAAATTCTCGTGTTTTGGCCGTAAAATGCAAAACAATGAGGAACGGCCACGGCGGGTCGGTGACTATGGTTCCTTAGGTCGTATTTGATGGCCCGGAATAATTTTAGGCGGTCGGTGTTCGGGGGGACCGGACCCACTAGGAAGGCGTGGGCTATAGCACACGAATATATGGGAATCGGGTGGAATTCTAGATTTTTGGCCGTAAAACGCAAAATAACGAGGAACGGCCATGGCGGGGCGGTGACTATGGTTCCTTAGGTCGTATTTGATGGCCTAGAAAAATGTTAGGCAATCCGGTTTCGGGGTGACCCGAGCCCACTCGGAAGCCGTGGGCTAGAGCATACGAAAATATGAGAATCGGGCGGAATTCTAGTTTTTTAGTAAAACAACGAGGAACGGTCATGGCGGGGCGGTGACTATGGTTACTTAGGTCGTATTTGATAGACCCGAAATATTTTAGGCGATCGGGGTCCGGGGGGCCCGGACCCACTAGGAAGGCGTGGGCTATAGCACACGAATATATGGAAATCAGGCAGAATTTTTGTTTTTTGGCCGTAAAATGCAAAAACACGAGGAACGGCCATGGCGGGGCGGTGACTATGGTTCCTTTGGTCGTATTTGATGGCCTGGAAAAATTTAAGGCAATCTGGTTTCGGGGGACCCGGGCCCACTCGGAAGGCGTGGGCTAGAGCACACAAAAATCTGGGAATCGGGCGAAATTCTAGTTTTTTGTTCGTAAAAAGCAAAACAACGAGGAACGGTCATGGAAGGACGGAGACTATGGTGCTTAGGTCGTATTTGATAGCCCGGAAATGTTTTAGGCGATCGGGGTACGTGGCCCGGACCCACTAGGAAGGCGTGGGCTATAGCACACGAATATATGGGAATCAGGCGAAATTCTAGTTTTTTGGCCGTAAAACGCAAAACAACGAGGAACGGTCATGGAGGGGCGGTGACTATGGTTCCTTAGGTCATATTTTATTGCCTGAAAAATTTTTAGGCAATAAGGTTTCGGGGGACCCGGGCCCACTCGGAAGGCGTGGGCTAGAGCACACGAAAATATGGGAATCGGGCGGAATTCTAGTTTTTTGTTCGTAAAAAGCAAAACAATGAGAAACGGTCATGGCAGGGCGGTGAATATGGTTCCTTAGGTCGTATTTGATAGCCCTGAAATATTTTAGGCGATCGGGGTCCGGGGGGCCCGGACCCACTAGGAACGCGTGGGCTACACGAATATATGGGAATCGGGTGAAATTCTAGTTTTTTTGGCTGTAAAACACAAAACAACGAGGAACGGCCATGGTGGGGCGGTGACTATGGTTCCTTAGGTCGTATTTGATGGCCTGGAAAAATTTTAGGCAATCCGGTTTCGGGGGACCCGGGCCCACTCGGAAGGCATGGGCTAGAGCACACGAAAATATAGGAATCGGGCGAAATTCTAGTTTTTTGTTCGTAAAAAGCAAAACATTGAGGAACGGTCATGGCAGGGCGATGACTATGATATCTTAGGTTGTATTTGATGGCCCAAATAAATTTTAGGCGATCGGGGTCCGGGGGGCCCAGTCCCACTCGGACGGCGTGGGATATAGCACACGAATATATGGGAATCGGGCGGAATTCTAGTTTTTTGTTCGTAAAAAGAAAAAATTTGAGGAACGGTCATGGCAGGGCGATGACTATGGTTCCTTAGGTCATATTTGATGGCCCAAATAAATTTTAGGCGATCGGGGTCCGGGGGGGCCGGTCCCACTCGGACGGCGTGGGCTATAGCACACAAATATTTGGGAATCGGGCGGAATTCTAGTTTATTGGCCGTAAAATGCAAAAAGAATTATCAACGGTCATGGCGGGGCGGTGACTATGGTTCCTTAGGTCGTATTTGATGGCCTGGAAAAATTTTAGGAGATCGGAGTCCGGGGCCGTAAGACGCAAAACAACGAGGAACGACTAAGGTGCGGCGGTGAATATGGTTCCTTAGGTCGTATTTGATTGCCCGGAATAATTTTAGGCGATCGGGGTCCGGGGGCCCGGACCCACTTGGAAGGCGTGGGCTATAACACACGAATATATGGGAATCATGCGAAATTCTAGTTTTTTGGCCGTAAAACGCAAAACAACAAGGAACGGCCATGGAGGGGCGGTGACTATGGTTCCTTAGGTCGTATTTGATGGCCCCAAATAATTTTAGGAGATCGGGGTCCATGGGCCCGGAACCACTCGGAAGGCATGGGTTTATAGCACACCAAAATATGGGAATCTTGCAAAATTCTAATTTTTAGGCCGTAAAACGCAAAACAACGAGGAACGACCATGGCGGGGCAGTGAATATGGTTCCTTAGGTCGTATTTGATGGCCTTGAAAAATTTTAGGCAATCCAGTTTCGGGGGACCCGGGCCCACTCGGAAGTCTTGGGCTAGAGCACACGAAAATATGGGAATCGGGCGGAATTCTAGTTTTTTGGTCGTAAAAAGCAAAACAACGAGGAATGGTCATGGAGGGGTGGTGACTCTGGATCCTTCGATAGTATTTGATCCCCCAAATAAATTTTAGGCGATCGGGGTCCGGGGGCCCGGACCCACTCGGAAGGTGTGGGCTAGATAGCACACGAAAATATGGGAATCGGGCGGAATTCTTGTTATTTGGTCATAAAAAGCAAAACAACAAGGAACGGTCATGGCGGGGCAGTGACAATGGATCCTTCGGTTGTATTTGATGGTCCTAATAAATTTTTGGCGATCGGGGTCCGGGGGGCCTGGACCCACTCGGAAGGTGTGGGCACGAAAATATAGGAATCAGGCAAAATTCTAGTTTTTTGGCCGTAAAATGCAAAACAACGAGGAACGGCCATGGCGAGGTGGTGACAATGGTTCCTTAGTTCGTATTTGATGGCCTAGAATAATTTTAGGCGATCGGGGTCCGGGGGCCCGGACCCACTCAGAAGGCGTGGGCTATAGCACACGAAAATATGGGAATCAGGAGAAATTCTAGTTTTTTGGTCGTAAATTGTAAAATAACAAGGAACGACCATGGAGGGGCAGTGACTATGGTTCCTTAGGTTGTATTTGATGGCTCGAAAATATTTTAGGAGATCAAGGTCCGGGGGCCCGGTCCCACCTTGAAGGCATGGGCTATAGCACATGAAAATATGGCAATCGGGCGAAATTCAAGATTTTTGGCCGTATAAAGCAATACAATGAAGAACGGTCATGGTCAAAATTCTTGTTTTTTGGCTGAAAAATGCAAAACATTAGGAACAATCTTGGCGAGGCGGTGACTATGGTTCCCTAGGTCATATTTGATGGCCCGAAAAATTTTTAGGCAATCCGAGTCAGGGGACCCGGCCCACTCGGAATGCGTGGGCTATTGCACGCGAAAATATGGGAATCGGGCGAAATTCTAGTTTTTCTGCCGAAAAACATAAAAAATGAGGAACGCTCACGGCGGGGCGGTGACTATGGTTCCTTAGGTCTTATTTGATGGCCCAAAAAACTCTTAGGTAATCTGAGTCCAGGGGTCCCGGCCCACTCGGAAGGCGTGGGCTATATCACACGAAAATATGGGAATCGGGCAAAATTCTAGTTTTTTGGCCGGAAAACGCAAAACATGAGGAACGATCATGGTTGGGAGGTGACTATGGTTCCTTAGGTCGTATTTGATTGACCAAAAAATTTTTAGGTGATTGGGGTCCGAGGGGCCGGGGACCACTCGGAAGGAGTGGGCTATAGCACACGAAAATATGGGAATCGGGCGCAATTCTAGTTTTTTGGCAAAAAAACGTAAAAAAATGAGAAATGATCATGGCGGGGTGGTGACTATGGTTTTTAGGTCATATTTGATGGCCCGAAAAATTTTTAGGCGATCACAGTGCGGGGCCGCCGGTCCACTCGGAAGGCGTAGGCGCACACAAAGAAAGAAATAAGGGTCGAAGTTTAGACCGCTCACAGTAGTTCTACCTATAGAAAGGATCATGAAAGAGGCGATCAGAATGGTACTCGAATCCATTTACGATCTCGAGTTTCCAGACACATCGCACTTCCGCTCGGGTCGAGGCTTCCACTCCGTCCTAAGACGGATCAAAGAAGAGTGGGGAACCTCTCGCTGGTTTTTGGAATTCGACATCAGGAAGTGTTTTCACACCATCGACCGACATCGACTCATCCCAATCTTTAAGGAAGAGATCGACGATCCCAAGTTCTTTTACCCCATTCAGAAAGTCTTTTCCGCCGGACGACTCGTAGGAGGTGAGAAGGGCCCTTACTCCGTCCCACACAGTGTATTACTATCGGCCCTACCAGGCAACATCTACCTACACAAGCTCGATCAGGAGATAGGGAGGATCCGACACGAAAATATGGGAAACGGGCGGAATTCTAGTTTTATGGCCGAAAATCGTAAAACCTCGTTGTTTTGCATTTTACCGCAAAGTAACTAGAATTCCGCCTGATTCCCATATTGTCGTGTGCTATATTGCCCACGCCTTCCGAGTGGGTCGGGCCCCCTGGACCCGGATCGCCTAAAATTTTCTGGGCCATCAAATACGACCTAAGGAACCATAGTCACTGCCTAGCCATGACCGTTACTCATTTTGTTTTGCGTTTTATGGCAAACAAATTTGAATTCCGACCGATTCCCATATTTTTGTGTGCTATAGCCCATGCTTTCCGAGTTGGGCAGCGCCCCGGACCCAGATCGCCTAAAAAATTTTCGGGCCATCAAATATGTCCTATGGAACCACAATCACTACCCCACCATGACCTTTCTTTGTTATTTTGCGTTTTACGGTAAAAAAACTAGAATTCTGCTAGATTCCCATATTTTCGTGTGATAAAGCCCACGTCTTCCAAGTGGGCCGGAACCCCCGGACCCGGATCGCCTAAAATTTTTTAGGGCCATCAAATATGACCTATGGAACCATAATTACCGCCCCGCCATGAACTTTCTTCGTTATTATGCATTTTACCACAAAACAATTTGAATTCCGCCCGATTCCCATATTTTCGCGTGCTATAGCCCACGCCTTCCGAGTGGGCAGCGGCCCCCGGACCCGAATCGCCTAAAATTTTTTCGGGCCATCAAATACGACCTATGGAACCACAATCACTGCCCAGCTATGACCTTTCTTCATTATTTTGCGCTTTATGGCAAGGAAACTAGAATTCTGCCAAATTCCCATATTTTCGTGTGATATAGCCCACGTCTTCCGAGTGGGCCGGATCCCCCGAGCCCGCATCGCCTAAAATATTTTCGAGGCATCAAATACGACCTATGGAACCATAGTCACTACCCTTCCAAGACCGTTCCTCATTGTTTTGCATTTTACGGGAGAAAAACTAGAATTCCGCCTGATTCCCATATTTTCGTGTGCTATAGCCCACGCCTTTTTAGTGGGCCCGGGGCCCCCGAACCTGGATCGCCTTAAATTTTTCCGGGCCATCAAATATGAGCAAAGGAACCATAGCCATCGCCCCGCCATGACTGTTCCTCATTTTGTGTTTTACAACCAAAAAATTGAATTCCGCCCGATTCCCATATTTTTGTGTGCTATAGCCCACTTCTTCCGAGTGGGCCCAGGCCCACAAACCCGGATCGCCTTAAAATTTTTTGGGCCATCAAATAGGACCTAAGGAACCATAGTCACTGCCTAGCCATGACCGTTACTTTTTTTTTTTGCGTTTTACGGCAAACAAATTTGAATTCCGACCGATTCCCATATTTTTGTGTGCTATAACCCACACTTTCCGAGTGGGCAGTGCCTCCCGGACCTAGATCGCCTAAAATTTTTCCGGGCCATCAAATATGACCTATGGAACCATAACCACTGCCCCGCCATTACCTTTCTTCGTTATTTTGCATTTTACGGCAAAAAAAACTAGAATTCTGCGAGATTCCCCTATTTTCGTGTGATATATAGCCCACGTCTTCCGAGTGGCCGGACCCACCGGACCCGGATAGCCTAAAATATTTCTGAGCCATCAGATACGGCCTATGGAACCATAGTCACCGCGCTGCCAAGACCATTTCTCATTGTTTTGCATTTTACGGAAGAAAAACTAAAATTCCGCCCAATTCCCATATTTGATTATGCTATAGCCCACGCCTTCCGAGTGGGTGCGGCCCCCCGGACCCGGATCGCCTAAAATTTTTCTAAGCCATCAAATATGACCTAAGGAACCATATTCCCTGCCTCGCCATGTCCGTTCCTCATTGTTTTGCTTTTTACGGCATAAACATTTTGAATTCCGCCCGATTCCCATATTTCGTGTGCTATATCCCACGCCTTCCGAGTGGGCCCGGTCCCCCGAACCCGGATTGCCTAAAGTTTTTTTGGGCCATCAAATACGACCTAAGGAACCATAGTCACCACCCTGCCTTAACCGTTCCTCGTTCTTTTGCGTTTTATGGCCAAAACACTAGAATTCTCGTGTGCTATAGCCCACGCCTTCCCAGTGGGCAGGGCCCCCCGGATCGCCTAAAAGTTCTCTGGGCCATCAAATACGACCTAAAGAACCATATTCACTACCTCGCCATGATCGTTCCTCATTGTTTTGCTTTTTATGGCAAAATAATTTGAATTCCGCCGGATTCTCATATTTTTGTGTGCTATATCCCACGCCTTCCGATTGGCCCCGGTCCACTGAACCCGGATCGCCTAAAATTTTTCCAGGCCATCAAATACGACCCATGGAACCATATTCACCTCCCTTCCATGACCGTTCCTCATTGTTTTGCATTTTACAGAAGAAAAACTAGAATTCCGCCCGATTCCCATATTTTCGTGTGCTATAGCCCACGCCTTCCGAGTGGGTCGGGCCCCCCAGACCCGGATCGCCTAAAAGTTTTCTGAGCCATCAAATACGACCTAAGAGACCATATTCCCTACCTCGCCATGACCGTTCCTCATTGTTTTGCTTTTTACGGCAAAAATTTTTGAATTCCGCCCGATTCCCATATTTTCGTATGCTATATCCCACGCCTTCCGAGTGGGCCCGGGCCCACGTACCCGGATCGCCTTAAAATTTTTCGGGCCATCAAATAGGACCATTAGGAACCATAGTCACCACCCTGCTATAGCCGCTCCTCATATTTTTGGGTTTTATGGCCAAAACACTAGAATTCCGCCCGATTTCCATATTTTCGTGTGCTATGGCCCACGCCTTCCCAGTGGGAAGGGCCCCCCAGGACACGGATCGCCTAACATTTTTCCAGGCCATCAAATACGACCTAAGGAACCATAGTCACTACCTCGCCATGACCATTAATCAATATTTTGCATTTTACGGCAAAAGAATTTGAATTCCGCCCGATTCCCATATTTTCGTGTGCTATAGCCCACGCCTTCTGAGTGGGCCCGGGCCCTACGAACCCATCGCCTTAAATATTTCCGGGACATCAAATAGGACCTAAGGAACCATATTCACCGCCCCGCCATGATCGTTCCTCATTTTTTGTGTTTTACGGCCAAAAAACTAGAATTCTGCCCTATTCCCATATTTTCGTGTGCTATGCCCACGCATTCCGAGTGGGCCCGGGTCCTCCGAAACCGGATCGTCTTAAATTTTTCAGAGCCATCCAATAGGACCTAAGGAACCATATCCACCGCCCCACCATGATCGTTCCTCATTGTTTTGTGTTTTACAAACAAAAAACTAGAATTCCGCCCGATTCCTATATTTCCGTATGCTATAGCCCACGCCTTCCGAGTGGGCAGCCCCCATACCCGGATCGCGTAAAATATTTTCGGGCCATCAAATACACCCTATGGAATCACAATCACCGCCCGCCATGACCTTTCTTTGTTATTTTGCATATTACGACAAAAAAAACTAGAATTCTACTAGATTCCCATATTTTCGTGTGATATAGCCCACGTGTTCTGAGTGGGCAGGACCCCCCGGACACGGATCGCCTAACATTTTTCCAGCCATCAAATACGACCTAAGGAACCATAGTCACTGCCTCGCCATGACCGTTAATCATTTTTTTTGCATTTTACGACAAAAATATTTGAATTTAGCCCGATTCCCATATATTCGTGTGCTATAACCCATACCTTCCGAGTGAGCCCGGGTCCCCCGAACCCGGATTGCCTTAAATATTTTCCCGGCCATCAAATAGGACCTAAGGAACCATAGCCACTGCCCCGCCATGACCGTTCCTCATTTTTTTTGTTTTATGGCCAAAAAACTAGAATTCTGCCCGATTCCCATATTTTCGTGTTCTATATAGCCTACGCCTTCCGAGTGGGCCCGGGTCCTCTGAACCCGGATCGCCTTAAATTTTTCAGGGACATCCATTAGGACCTAAGGAATCATAGCCACCGCCCCGCCATGACCGTTCCTCGTTGTTTTGTGTTTTATAGACAAAACACTAGAATTCCGCCCGATTCTCATATTTTCGTGTGCTATAGCCCACGCCTTCGGAGTGGGCAGCGCCCCCGGACCCGGATCGCCTAAAATATTTCCGGGCCATCAAATATGCCTATGGAACCACAATCACCTCCCCTCCATGACCTTTCTTTGTTATTTTGCATTTTACGGCATAAAAGACTAGAATTCTGCTAGATTCCCATATTTTCGTGCGATATAGCCCACGTCTTCCGAGTGGGCCGAACCCCCCGGACTTGGATCACCTAAAATTTTTCTGGGACATCAAATACAACTTATGGAACCATAGTCACCACCTTGCTAAGACCGTTCCTCATTGTTTTGCATTTTACGGAAGAAAAACTTGATTTTTGCCCGATTCCCATATTTTTGTGTGCTGTAGCCCATGCCTTCCGAGTGGGGCGACCCCTTCCGGACCATCAAATACGACCTAAGGAACCATATTCACCGCCCCATCATGACCGTTCCTCGGTTTTTTCTTTTTACGGCCAAAAAACTTGAATTCCGACTGATTCCCATATTTTCGTGTGCTATAGGCCACGCCTTCCGAGTGGGTCGTGCCCACCGGGCCCTGATCATTAACATTTTTTCTGGACTATCAAATACAACCTAAGGAACCATAGTCACTGCCTCGCCATGACCTTTCTTCATTGTTTTACTTTTAACGGCAAATAAATTTGAATTCCGCCCGATTCCCATATTTATGTGTGCTATATCACACGCCTTCCGAGTGGGCCCGGGCCCCCGAAGCTGGATTGCCTAAAGTTTTTTTGGGCCAACAAATAAGACCTAAGGAACCATAGTCACCACCCCGCCATGAACTTTCCACATTTATTCGCGTTTTACGGCCAAAACACTAGAATTTTGCCCGATTCCCATATTTTTGTGTGTTATAGCCCACGCCTTCCGAGTGGACAGGACCCCCGGACTCGTATCGCCTAAAATTTTTCCGAGCCATCAAATACAACCTATGGAAACATAATTATCACCTTGACATGACCTTTCCTCATTGTTTTGCGTTTTACGGCCAAAAAACTAGAATTTTGCCCGATTCCCATATTTTCGTGTGATATAGCCCACGTCTTCCGAGTGGGCCGGTCCCCCTGACCCGAATCGCCTAAAATATTTCCGGGCCATCAAATACAACCTATGGAATCATAGTCACTACCCCGCCAAGACCGTTCCTCGTTGTTTTGTGTTTTACGGCCGAAAAACTAGAATTCCGACCGATTCCCATATTTTCGTGTGCTATAACCCACGCCTTCCGAGTGGGCCGTCCCCCCCGTAACTGGATCGCCTTAAAATTTTGCGGGCCTTCAAATACGACCTAAGTAACCATAGTCACCTCCCCGCTATGACCTTTCCTTATTTTTTGCGTTTTACGGCCAAAAAACTAGAATTCCGTCTACTTCCAATATTTTCGTGTGATATAACCCACGCCTTCCGAGTAGGCCGGTCCTCCCAGACCCGGATCGCCTAAATTTCTTTTGGGACACAAAATACGACCTATTAAACCACAGTCATCGCCCCGCCATGACTGTTCCTCGTTGTTTTGCAATTTACGGCAAAAAAGCTAGAATTCCGCCCGATTCCCATATTGTCGTGTGCTATATAGCCCACGCCTTCCGAGTGGGTCGGGCCCCCCGGACCCGGATCGCCTAAAATTTTCTGGTCCATCAAATACGACCTAAGGAACCATAGTTACTGCCTAGCCAAGACTGTTACTCATTTTTTTTGCGTTTTACGGCAAACAAATTTGAATTCCGACCGATTAACATATTTTCGTGTGCTATAGCCCACGCTTTTCGAGTAGGCACCGCCCCCCGGACCCAGATCGCCTAAAAAAATTTCGGGCCATCAAATATGTCCTATGGAACCATAATCACTGCCTCGCCATGACCTTTCTTTGTTATTTTATGATTTACGGCCAAAAAACTAGAATTCTGCCAGATTCCCATTTTTTCGTGTGATATAGCCCACGTCTTCCAAGTGGGCTGGACCCACAGGACCCGGATCGCCTAAAATTTTTTAGCGCCATCAAATACGACCTATGGAACCACAATCATCGCCCCATCATGAACTTTCTATGTTATTTTGTGATTTACGGCCAAAATATTTGAATTCCGCCCGATTCCCATATTTTCGTGTGCTATAGCCCACGCCTTCCGAGTGGGCAGCGCCCCCCGGACCCGGATCACCTAAAATTTTTCCGGGCCATCAAATTCGACCTATGGAACCACAATCACTGCCCCGCCATGACCTTTCTTCCTTATTTTGCACTTTATGGCAAAGAAACTAGAATTCTGCCAAATTCCCATATTTTCGTGTGATATAGCCCACGTCTTCCGAGTGGGCCGGACCCCCTGACCCCCCGAACCCGGATCACCTAAAATATTTCCGGGCCATCAAATACAACCTATGGAACCATAGTCACCACTCTTCTAAGAACGTTCCTCATTGTTTTGCATTTTACGGAAGAAAAACTAGAATTCCGCCCGATTCCTATATTTTCGTGTGCTATAGCCCACGCCTTCCGAGTGGGCCCGGGCCCACGAACCCGGATCGCCTTAAAATTTTTCGGGCCATCAAGTAGGACCTAAGAAACCATAGCCACCGCCTTGCCATGACCGTTCCTCGTTGTTTTGCGTTTTACGGCCAAAAAACTAGAATTTCACCTGATTCCCATATTTTCGTGTGCTATAGCCCACCCCTTCCAGGTGGGCAGCTCCCCACGGACCCGGATCACCTAAAAAAATTTTGGGCCATCAAATACGACCTATGGAACCACAACCACTACCCCTCCATCACGTTTCTTCATTATTTTGCATTTTACGGCACAAAAAACTAGAATTTTGCCAGATTTCCATATTTTCGTGTGATATATAGCCCACGTCTTCCGAGTGGGCCGGACCCCCAGGACCCGGATAGCTTAAAATATTTTCGAGCCATCAAATATGACCTATGGAACCATAGTCACCGCGCTGCCAAGACCATTTCTAATTGTTTTGCATTTTACGAAAGAATAACTAAAATTCTGCCTGATTCCCATATTTAATTGTGCTATAGCCCACGCCTTCTGAGTGGGTCCGGCCCCCCGCACCCGGATCGCCTAAAATTTTTCTAAGCCATCAAAAACAACCGAAGGAACCATATTCCCTGCCTCGCCATGTCCGTTTCTCATTGTTTTTCTTTTTACGGCAAAAATATTTTGAATTCCGCCCGATTCCCATATTTTCGTGTGCTATATCCCACGCTTCCGAGTGGGCCCGGTCCCCCGAACCCGGATCGCCTAAAGCTTTTTTGGGCCATCAAATACGACCTAACGAACCATAGTCACCACCCTGCCATAACCGTTCCTCGTTCTTTTACGTTTTACGGCCAAAACACTAGAATTACGCCTGATTCCCATATTCTCGTGTGCTATAGCCCACGCCTTCCCAGTGGGCAGGGCCCCCCGGATCGCCTAAAAGTTCTCTGGGCCATCAAATACGACCTAAAGAACCATAGTCACTGCCTCGCCATGACCATTACTCATTGTTTTGCTTTTTATGGCAAAATAATTTGAATTCCGCCCGATTCTCATATTTTTGTGTGCTATATCCCACGCCTTCCGAGTGGCCCCGGTCCCTCGAACCCGGATTGCCTAAAATTTTTTCAGGCCATCAAATATGACCCATGGAACCATAGTTACCTCCCTACCAAGACCGTTCCTCATTGTTTTGCATTTTATGGAAGAAAAACTAGAATTCCGCCCGATTCCCATATTTTTTTGTGCTATAGCCCACGCCTTTCGAGTGTGTCGGGCCCCCCAGACCCGGATCGCCTAAAAGTTTTCTGAGCCATCAAATACGACCTAAGGAACCATATTCCCTGCATCGCCATGACCGTTCCTCATTTTTTTTGCATTTTATGGCCAAAAAACTAGAATTCCGCTCGATTCCCATATTTTCGTGTGCTATATCCCACGCCTTCCGAGTAGGCCCAAGCCCCCGGACCCCGATCACCTAAAAGTTTTCCGGGCCATTAAATACGATCTAAGGTACCAAAGTCACCACCCCGCCATGACCGTGCCTAATCTTATTGCGCTTTACGGAAAAAAAAACTAGAATTCCGCCCGATTCCCATAATTTCGTGTGCGATAGCCCACGCCTTCCCAATGGGCCGGGCCCCTCGGACCCGGATCGCCTCAAATTATTCTGGGCAATAAAATACGACCAAGAGAACCATAGTCACTGCCTCACCATGACCGTTCCTCATTGTTTTGCTTTTTACGGCCAAACAATTTGAATTCCACCCGATTCCCATATTTTCGTGTGCTATATCCCACGCCTTCCGAGTGGGCACGGTCCCCCAAACCCGGATAGCCTAAACTTTTTCCAGGGCATCAAATATGACCTAAGGAACAATAGTCACCACCCTGCCATAACCGTTCCTCATTGTTTTGCATTTTACGGCCAAAACATAAGAATGCCGCCCGATTCTCATATTTTCGTGCGCTATGGCCCACGCCTTCCCAGTGGGCAGGGCCCCCCGGACACAGATCGTCTAACATTTTTTCGAGCCATCAAATACGACCTAAGGAACCATAGTCACTGCCTCGCCATGACCGTTAATCATTATTTTTACATTTTACGGCAAAAGAATTTGAATTCCGCCTGATTCACATATTTTCGTGTGCTATAGTCCACGCCTTCCGAGTGGGCCCGGGCCCCACGAACCCGGATCGCCTTAAATATTTTCGGAAAATCAAATAGGACCTAAGGAACTATAGTCACCTCCCCGCCATGATCGTTCCTCATTTTTTGTGTTTTACGGCCAAAAAACTAGAATTCCGCCCGATTCCCATATTTTCGTTTGCTATAGCCCACACCTTCCGAGTGGGCCCGGGTCCCCTGAAACCAGATCGCCTTAAATTTTACAGAGCCATCCAATAGGACCCAAGGAGCCATATCCACTGCCCCGCCATGACCGTTCCTCATTGTTTTGTATTTTACAGACAAAAAACTAGAATTCCGCTCGATTCCCATATTTCCGTGTTCTATAGCCCACGCCTTTCGAGTGGGCAGCACCCCCGTACCCGGATCGCCTAAAATATTTTTGGGCCATCAAATACGCCCTATGGAATCACAATCACCGCCCGCCATGACCTTTCTTCGTTATTTTGCATATTACGGCAAAACAAACTAGAATTATGCTAGATTCCCATATTTTCGTGTGATATAGCCCACGTGTTCCGAGTAGGCAGGGCCCCCCAGACACCGATCGCCTAACATTTTTCGGGCCATCAAATACGACCTAAGGAACCATAGTCACTGCTTCGCCATGACCGTTAATCAATTTTTTGCATTTTACGACAAAAAAATTTGAATTCCGCCCGATTCCCATATATTCGTGTGCTATAGCTCATGCCTTCCGAGTGAGCCCGGGTCCCCCCGAACCCGGATCGCCTTAAATATTTTTGGGCCATCAAATAGGACCTAAGGTACCATAGCCACTGCCCCGCCATGACCGTTTCTCATTTTTTGTGTTTTACGGCCAAAAAACTAGAATTCTGCCCGATTCCCATATTTTTGTGTGCTATATAGCCCACGCCTTCCGAGTGGGCCCGGGTCCTCCGAACCCGGATCACCTTACATTTTTCAGGGCCATCCAATAGGACCTAAGGAACTATAGCCACCACCCCGCCATGACCATTCCTCGTTGTTTTGTGTTTTATAGACCAAAAACTAGAATTCCACCCGATTCTCATATTTTCGTGTGTTATAGCCCACGCCTTCCGAGTGGGCAGCGCCCCCAGACCCGGATCGCCTAAAATATTTCCGGGCCATCAAATATTCCCTATGGAACCACAATCACCTCCCCGCCATGACCTTTCTTCGTTATTTTGCATTTTACGCCATAAAAGACTAGAATTCTGCTAGATTCCCATATTTTCGTGCGATATAGCTCATGTCTTCCGAGTGGGCCAGACCCCCCGGACCCGGATCGCCTAAAATTTTTTCGGGACATCAAATACGACCTATGGAACCATAGTCACCAACCTTCTAAGACCGTTCCTCATTGTTTTGCATTTTACGGAAGAAAAACATGAATTTTGCCCGATTCCAATATTTTTGTGTGTTGTAGCCCACGCCTTCCGAGTGGGCCGACCCCTCCAGAACTGGACAGGCTTAAATATTTTCGGACCATCAAATACGACCTAAGGAACCATATTCACCGCCCCATCATGACCGTTCCTCGTTTTTTTCCTTTTTACGGCCAAAAAACTTGAATTCCGCCTGATTCCCATATTTTTGTGTGGTAGCCCACGCCTTCCGAGTAGGCAGCGCCCCCGGACCCCGATCGCCTAAAATTTTTTCGGGCCATCCAATATTCCCTATGGAACCACAATCACCTCCCCGACATGACCTTTCTTCGTTATTTTGCATTTTACGGCAAAAAAGACTAGAATTCTGCTAGATTCCCATATTTTCGTGCGATATAGCCCATGTCTTCCGAGTGGGCCGGACCGCCCGGACCCGAATCGCCTAAAATTTTTCTGGGACATCAAATACGACCTATGGAACCATAGTCACCACCCTGACAAGACCGTTCCTCATTGTTTTGCATTTTACGGAAGAAAAACTTAAATTTTGCCCGATTCCCATATTTTTGTGTGCTGTAGCCCACGCCTTCTGAGTGGGCCGACCCCCCAGAACTGGACAGGATTAAATTTTTCCGGACCATCAAATACGACCTAAGGAACCATATTCACCGCCCTATCATGACCGTTCCTCGTTTTTTTCCATTTTACGGCCAAAAAACTTGAATTCCTCCTGATTCCCATATTTTCGTGTGCTATAGCCCACGCCCTCCAAGTGGGTCGTGCCCACCGGGCCCTGATCATTAAAACTTTTTCTGGACTATCAAATACGACCTAAGGAACCATAGTCACTACCTCCCCATGACCTTTCCTCATTGTTTTACTTTTAACGGCAAATAAATTTGAATTCCACCCGATTCCCACATTTATGTGTGCTATATCACACGCCTTCCGAGTGGGCCCGGGCCCCCGAAGCTGGATTGCCTAAAGCTTTTTTGGGCCAACAAATAAGACCTAAGGAACCATATTCACCACCCCGCCATGAACTTTGCACATTTTTTTGCGTTTTACGGCCAAAACACTAGAATTTCGCCCGATTCCCATATTTTCGTGTGCTATAGCCCACGCCTTCCGAGTGGACAGGGGCCCCGGACTCGTATCGCCTAAAATTTTTTCGAGCCATCAAATACAACCTATGGAAACATAATTATCACCTTGACATGAACTTTCCTCGTTGTTTTGCGTTTTACGGCCAAAAAAATAGATTTTTTCCCGATTCCCATACTTTCGTGTGATATAGCCCACGTCTTCCGAGGGGGCCGGTCCACCTGACCCGAATCACCTAAAATATTTCCGGGCCATCAAATACAACCTATAGAACCACAATTACTGCCCCGCCAAGACCGTTCCTTGTTGTTTTGTGTTTTACGGCCGAAAAACTAAAATTCCGCCCGATTCCCATATTTTCATGTGCTATAACCAACGCATTCCGAGTGGGTTGGCCCCCGTAACTGGATCGCCTAAAAATTTTGCGGGCCTTCAAATACGACCTAGGTAACCATAGTCACCTTCCCGCCATGACCTTTCCTTATTTTTCGCATTTTACGGCCAAAAAACTAGAATTCCGTCTAATTCCTATATTTTCGTGTGATATAACCCACGCCTTCCGAGTAGGCCGGTCCTCCCGGACCTGGATCGCCTAAATTTTTTCGGGACACAAAATACGACCTATTGAACCACAGTCATCGCCCCGCCATGACTGTTCCTCGTTGTTTTGCGATTTACGGCAAAAAAAACTAGAATTTCGCGCGATTCCCATATTGACGTGTGCTATATAGCCCATGCCTTCCGAGGGGGTCGGGCCCCCCGGACCCGGATTGCCTAATATTTTCTGGGCCATCAAATACGACCTAATGAACCATACTTAGTGTCTAGCCATAACCGTTACTCATTTTTTTGCGTTTTACGGCAAACAAATTTGAATTCCGACCGATTAACATATTTTCGTGTGCTATAGCCCACGCTTTCCGAGTGGGCACCGCCCCCCGGACCCAGATCGCCTAAAAATTTTCCGGGCCATCAAATATGTCCTATGGAACCACAATCACTGCCTCGCCATGGCCGTTCCTCGTTATTTTATGATTTACGGCCAAAAAACTAGAATTCTGCCAGATTCTCATATTTTCGTGTGATATAGCCAACGTCTTCCAAGTGGGCTAGACCCACCGGACCCGGATCACCTAAAATTTTTCAGGGCCATCAAATACGACCTATGGAACCACAATCACCGCCCCACCATGAATGTTCGAAATTGTTTTGTGATTTACGGCAAAAAACTAGAATTCTGCCCGATTCCCATATTTTCGTGTGCTATAGCCCACCCCTTCCGAGTGGGTCCGGGCCTCCGGACCCCGATCGCCTAAAATTATTCCGGGCCATCAAATACGACCTAAGGAACCATAGTCACCGCCTCGCCATAGCCGTTCCTCGTTATTTTGCATTTTACGGGAAAAAACTATAATTTCCCCCGATTCCCATATTTTTGTGTGCTATAGCACACTCTTTCCGAGTGGGTCCAGGCCCCCCGGACCCCGATCGCCTAAAATTTATTTGGGCCATCAAATACGACCTAAGAAACCATAGTCACCGCCCCGCCATGACTGTTCCTCATTGTTTTGGTTTTTACGAACAAAAAACTAGAATTCCGCTCGATTCGCATATTTTCGTGTGCTCTGGCCCACGCCTTCCGAGTAGGCCCGGGTCCCCCGAAACCGGATTGCCTAAAATATTTCAAGGCCATCAAATACAACCTAAGGAACCATAGTCACCGCCCCGCCATGGTCGTTCCTCGTTGTTTTGCGTTTTACGGGAAAAAAACTAGAATTCAACACGATTCCCATATATTCATGTGCTGTAGCAAACGACTTCCGAGTGGGTCCGGGTCCCCCGGACCCCGATCACCTAAATGTTTATCGGGCTATTAAATATGACCTAAGGAACCATAGCCACCGCCCCGCTATGACAGTTCCTCGTTGTTTTGCTTTATACGGCCAAAAAACTAGTATTTTGCCCGATTGCCATATTTTCGTGTGCTATAGCCCACGCCTTCCAAGTGGGTCCAGGCCACCGAACCCCGATCGCCTAAATTTTTTTTGGGCCACAAAATACGACCTAAGGAACCATAGTCACCACCCCGCCATGACCGTTCCTCATTTTTTTATTTTTTACGGCTAAAAAACTAAAATTTCGCGCGATTGCCATATTTTTGTGAGCTATATCCCATGCCTTCCGAGTAGGTTCAGACCCCGATCGCCTAAAATTTATCTGGGCTATCAAATATGACCTAAGGAACCATAGTCACCGCCCCGCCATGACCGTTCCTCGTTGTTTTACTTTTTACGACCAAAAAACTAGAATTGTGCCTCATTCCTATATTTTCGTGTGTTGTAGCCCACGCATTCCTAGTGGGTCTCGGCCCCCGAACCCCGATCGCCTAAAATTTTTTTGGGCTATCAAATACGACCTAAGGAACCATAGTCACCGCCCCGCCATGGCCGTTCCTCGTTGTTTTGCATTTTACATCCAAAAAACTAGAATTCTCCTGATTCCCATATATTCGTGTATTGTAGCCCATGCCTTCCGAGTGGGTCTAGGCCCCCCGGACCCCGATCGCCTAAAATTATTTCGGGCCATCAAATACGACCTAAGGAACCATAGTCACTGCCCCACCATGGCTGCTCTCGTTGTTTTACGTTTTACGAACAAAAAACTAGAATTCCGATCGATTCCCATATTTTCGTGTGCTCTAGCCCATGCCTTCTGAGTGGGTCCGGGCCCTTCGGACCCCGATTGCCTTAAATGTTTCTGGGCTATCAAATACGACATAAGGAACCATAGCCACCACCCCTCCATGACCATTCCTCATTGTTTTGCTTTATACGGACAAAAAACTAGAATTTTGCCCGATTGCCACATTATCGTGTGCTAGCCCACGCCTTCCAAGTGGGTCCGGGCCCCCGGACCCCGATCGCCTAAAATATTTTTGGGCCATAAAATACGACCTAAGGAACCATAGTCACTTCCCCGCCATGACCGTTCCTCATTATTTTGTTTTTTACGGCAAAAAAACTAGAATTGCGCCCGATTCCCATATTTTCGTGTGCTCTAGCCCACGCCTTCCGAGTGGGCCCGGATCCCCAAAAACCGGATTGCCTAAAATTTTTCTAGGCCATCAAATACGACCTAAGGAACCAGAGTCACCGCCACGCCATGCCCGTTCTTCGTTGTTTTGCATTTTACGGCCAAAAAACTAGAATTCTCCCGATTCCCATATATTCGTGTGTTGTGGCCCACACCTGCCGAGTGGGTCCCGGCCCCCCGGACCCCGATCGCCTAAACTTTTTCTGGGTTATCAAATATGACCTAAGGAACCATAGTTACCGCCCCTCCATGGCCGTTCCTCGATATTTTACATTTTACGGCCAAAAAACTAGAATTCGCCCGATTTCCATATATTCGTGTGTTTTAGCCCACGCCTTCCGAGTGGTTCCCGGCCCCCCGGACCTTGATCGCCTAAAATTATTCCGAACCATCAAATATGACCTAAGTAACCATAGTCACCACCCAGCCGTGGCCGTTCCTCATTGTTTTGCATTTTACGGCCAAAAAACTAGAATTTCGCCCGATTCCCATATTTTCGTGTGCTATAGCCCATGCCTTCCGAGTGGATCCGGGCTCCCAGACCCCGATCGCCTAAAATTATTCGGGGCCATCATATATGACCTAAGGAACCATAGTCACCACCCCGCCATGGTTGTTCCTTGGTGTTTTGCGTTTTACGGCAAAAACACTAGAATTTCGCCCGATTCCCATATATTCGTGTGCTATAGCCCACGCCTTCCGAGTGAGACTGGCCCCCCCGTACCCTGATCGACTAAACGTTTTTTGAGCCATCAAATACGACCTAAGGAACCATAGTCACCACCCCGCCATGGCCGTTCCTCGATGTTTTGCATTTTACGGCAAAAAAACTAGAATTTCACCTGATTCCCATATTTTCGTGAGCTATAGCCAATGCCTTCCGAGTGGGTCCGGGCTCCCGGACTCCGATCGCCTAAAATTATTCGGGGCCATCACATACGACCTAAATAACCATATTCACCGCCCCGCCATTGCCGTTCCTCGTTGTTTTGTGTTTTACGGCCAAAAAATTAGAATTCTGCCTGATTCCCTCATTTTCATGTGCTATAGCCCACGCCTTCCGAGTGGGTCCGGTCCCCCGGACCCCGATCGCCTAAAATTATTCTGGGCCATCACATACGACCTAAGGAACCATAGTCACTGCCCCGCCATGGCCGTTCCTCGTTGTTTTGCGTTTTACGGCCAAAAAACTAGTATTCAGCCCGATTCCCATATATTCGTGTGCTATAGCCCACGCCTTCCTAGTGGGTTCCGGGGCCCCCGGACCCCAACCGCCTAAAATATTTCCAGGCTATCAAATACAACCTAAGGAACCATAGTCACCGCCCCGCCATGGCCGTTCCTCGTTGTTTTGTGGTTTACAGCCAAAAAACTAAAATTTCGCCTGATTCCCATATTTTCGTGTGCTACATCCCATGCCTTCCAAGTAAATCCGGGCTCCCAGACCCCGATCGCCTAAAATTATTCGGGGCCATCATATATGACCTAAGGAACCATAGTCACCGCCCAGCCGTGGCCTTCCATGTTGTTTTGAATTTTACGGCAAAAAAACTAGAATTTCGCCCGATTCCCATATATTCGTGTGCTATAGCCCACGCCTTCCGAGTGGGTCTGGGGCCCCCAAACCCCCGATCGCCTAAAATTTTTCTGGGCCATCAAATACGACCTAAGGAACCATAGTCACCGCCCCGCCATGGCCGTTCCTCGTTGTTTTGCATTTTACGGCCAAAAAACTAGAATTCTCCCGATTCCCATATATTCGTGTGTTGTGGCCCACACCTGCCGAGTGGGTCCCGGCCCCCCGGACCCCGATCGCCTAAACTTTTTCTGGGTTATCAAATATGACCTAAGGAACCATAGTTACCGCCCCTCCATGGCCGTTCCTCGATATTTTACATTTTACGGCCAAAAAACTAGAATTCGCCCGATTTCCATATATTCGTGTGTTTTAGCCCACGCCTTCCGAGTGGTTCCCGGCCCCCCGGACCTTGATCGCCTAAAATTATTCCGAACCATCAAATATGACCTAAGTAACCATAGTCACCACCCAGCCGTGGCCGTTCCTCATTGTTTTGCATTTTACGGCCAAAAAACTAGAATTTCGCCCGATTCCCATATTTTCGTGTGCTATAGCCCATGCCTTCCGAGTGGATCCGGGCTCCCAGACCCCGATCGCCTAAAATTATTCGGGGCCATCATATATGACCTAAGGAACCATAGTCACCACCCCGCCATGGTTGTTCCTTGGTGTTTTGCGTTTTACGGCAAAAACACTAGAATTTCGCCCGATTCCCATATATTCGTGTGCTATAGCCCACGCCTTCCGAGTGAGACTGGCCCCCCCGTACCCTGATCGACTAAACGTTTTTTGAGCCATCAAATACGACCTAAGGAACCATAGTCACCACCCCGCCATGGCCGTTCCTCGATGTTTTGCATTTTACGGCAAAAAAACTAGAATTTCACCTGATTCCCATATTTTCGTGAGCTATAGCCAATGCCTTCCGAGTGGGTCCGGGCTCCCGGACTCCGATCGCCTAAAATTATTCGGGGCCATCACATACGACCTAAATAACCATATTCACCGCCCCGCCATTGCCGTTCCTCGTTGTTTTGTGTTTTACGGCCAAAAAATTAGAATTCTGCCCGATTCCCTCATTTTCATGTGCTATAGCCCACGCCTTCCGAGTGGGTCCGGTCCCCCGGACCCCGATCGCCTAAAATTATTCTGGGCCATCACATACGACCTAAGGAACCATAGTCACTGCCCCGCCATGGCCGTTCCTCGTTGTTTTGCGTTTTACGGCCAAAAAACTAGTATTCAGCCCGATTCCCATATATTCGTGTGCTATAGCCCACGCCTTCCTAGTGGGTTCCGGGGCCCCCGGACCCCAACCGCCTAAAATATTTCCAGGCTATCAAATACAACCTAAGGAACCATAGTCACCGCCCCGCCATGGCCGTTCCTCGTTGTTTTGTGGTTTACAGCCAAAAAACTAAAATTTCGCCTGATTCCCATATTTTCGTGTGCTACATCCCATGCCTTCCAAGTAAATCCGGGCTCCCAGACCCCGATCGCCTAAAATTATTCGGGGCCATCATATATGACCTAAGGAACCATAGTCACCGCCCAGCCGTGGCCTTCCATGTTGTTTTGAATTTTACGGCAAAAAAACTAGAATTTCGCCCGATTCCCATATATTCGTGTGCTATAGCCCACGCCTTCCGAGTGGGTCTGGGGCCCCCAAACCCCCGATCGCCTAAAATTTTTCTGGGCCATCAAATACGACCTAAGGAACCATAGTCACCGCCCCGCCATGGCCGTTCCTCGTTGTTTTGCATTTTACGGCCAAAAAACTAGTATTCCGCCCGATTCCCATATATTCGTGTGCTATAACCCACGCCTTCCTAGTGGGTTCCGGGGCCCATGAACCCCGATCGCCTAAAATATTTCCAGGCTATCAAATACGACCTAATGAACCATAGTCACCGCCCCGCCATGGCCGTTCCTCGTTGTTTTGTGTTTTACCGCCAAAAAACTAGAATTCCGCCCGATTCCCATATATTCGTGTGCTATAGCCCACGCCTTCCTAGTGGGTTCCGGGACCCCCGGACCCCGATCGCCTAAAATTATTCGGGGACATCAAATACGACCTAAGGAACCATAGTCACCGCCCAGTAGTGGCCGTTCCTCGTTGTTTTGCATTTTACGGCCAAAAAACTAGACTTTCGCCCGATTCCCATATATTCGTGTGCTATAGCCCACGCCTTCCGAGTGGGACTGGGCCCACATAACCTGATCGCCTAAAATATTTCCGGGCTATCAAATACGACCTAAGGAACCATAGTCACCTCCCCGCCATGGCCGTTCCTCGTTGTTTTGTGTTTTATGGCCAAAAAGCTAGAATTCCGCCCGATTCCCATATATTCGTGTGCCATAGCCCACGCCTTCCGAGTGGGTCTGGGGCCCCCAAACCCCGACCGCCTAAAATTATTTTAGGCCATCAAATATGACCTAAGGAACCATAGTCACCGCCCCGCCGTGGCCTTTCCTCGTTGTTTTGCATTTTACGGCCAAAAATATAGAATTTCGCCCGATTCCCATATTTTCGTGTGCTATAGCTCATGCCTTCCGAGTGGGTCCAGTGTCCGATTTCCTAAAATTATTCGAGGCAATCAAATACGACCTAAAGAACCATAGTCACCGCCACGCCATGACCGTTCCTCGTTGTTTTTCTTTTTACGACCAAAAAACAAGAATTTCGCCCGATTCCCATATTTTCGAGTGCTCTAGCCCACACCTTCCGAGTGGGTCCGGACATTCCGGACTCCGATCGCCTAATATTATTCCGGTCCATCAAATACGACCTAAGGAACAATCGTCACCGCCCAGCCGTGGCCGTTCCTCGTTGTTTTGCATTTAACTGCCAAAAAACTAGAATTTCGCCTGATTCCCATATTTTTGTGTGTTATAGCCCATGCCTTCCGAGTGGGTCCGGGTCCCCCGAAACCGGATTGCCTAACATTTTTCCAGACCATCAAATACGACCTAAGGAACCATAGTCACCGCCCCGCCAGTGACAGTTCCTCGTTGTTTTTCTTTTTACTACCAAAATGCAAGAATTCCGCACGATTCCCATATTTTCGTATGCCCTAGCCCACACCTTCCGAGTGGGTCCGGGCCCCCCGGACCCCGATCGCCTAAAATTTATTTGGGCCATCAGATATGACCGAAGGATCCATAGTCACCGCCCCGTCATGACCGTTCCTCGTTGTTTTGCTTTTTACCACCAAAAAACTAGAATTCCGCCCGCTTCCCATATTTTTGTGTGCTCTAGCCCACGCCTTCCGAGTGGGCCCGGGTCCCCCGAAACCGAATTGCCTAAAAATTTTTCCGACCATCAAATACTACCTAAGGAACCATATTTACCACCCCGCCATGGCCGTTCCTCGTTATTTTGCGTTTTACGGCCAAAAGACTAGAATTTCGCCCGATTCCCATATATTCATATGCTATAGCCCACGCCTTCCTCGTGGGTTCTGGGACCCCGGACCCCTATCGCCTAAAATATTTCCGGAATATCAAATACGACCTAAGGAACTATAATCACCACCCCTCCATGACCGTTCCTCATTGTTTTGCTTTTTACGACCAAAAAACTAGAATTCCGCCCGATTCCCATATATTCATGAGCCCACGCCTTCCGAGTGAGTCCGGGGCCCCCGGACCCCGATCGCCTAAAATTATTCCGGTCCATCAGATATGACCTAAGGAACCATAGTCACCGCCCAGCCGTGGCCGTTCCTCATTGTTTTGCATTTAACTGCCAAAGGACTAGAATTTCGCCTGATTCCCATATTTTCGTGGGTTATAGCCCATGCCTTCCGAGTGGGTCCGGGTCCCCCGAAACCGGATTGCCTAACATTTTTCCAGACCATCATATACGACCTAAGGAACCATAGTCACCGCCCTGCCATGACCGTTCCTCGTTGTTTTACTTTGTACTACCAAAAAGCAAGAATTCCGCACAATTCCAATATTTTCATGTGCTCTAACCCACACCTTCCGAGTGGGTCCGGGCCCCCCGGACCCCGATCGCTTAAAATTTATTTGGGCCATCAGATATGACCGAAGGATCCATAGTCACCGCCTCGCCATGACCGTTCCTCGTTGTTTTGCTTTTTACGACCAAAAAACTAGAATTCCGTCCGATTCCAATATTTTCGTGTGCTCTAGCCCACGCCTTCCGAGTGGGCCCGGGTCCCCCGAAACCGGATTGCCTAAAATTTTTCCCGGCCATCAAATACTACCTAAGGAACCATATTCACCACCCCGCCATGGCCGTTCCTCGTTGTTTTGCGTTTTACAGCCAAGAAACTAGAATTCCGCCCGATTCCCATATATTCGTGTGCTATAGCCCACGCCTTCCTAGTGGGTTCTGGGACCCCGGACCCCGATCGCCTAAAATTTTTCCTGGCTATCAAATACGACCTAAGGAACCATAGTCACCGCCCCTCCATGACCGTTCCTCATTGATTTGCTTTTTACGACCAAAAAATTAGAATTCTGCCCGATTTCCATATATTCGTGTGCTATAGCCCACACCTTCCAAGTGAGTCAGGGGCCCCCGGACCCCGATCGCCTAAAATTATTCCGGGCCATCAAATACGACCTAAGGAACCATAGTCTCTGCCCCGCCGTGGCCGTTCCTCGTTATTTTGCATTTTTACGGCCAAAAAACAAGAATTCCGTCCGATTCCCATATTTTCGTGTGCACTAGCCCACACCTTCCGAGTGGGCCCGGACCCCCCAGACTCCGATCGCCTAAAATTATTCTGGTCCATCAAATACGACCTAAGGAACCATAGTCACCGCCCAGCCGTGGCCGTTCCTCGTTGTTTTGCATTTTACGGCCAAAAAACTAGAATTTTGCCCGATTCCCATATTTTCGTGTGTTATAGCTCATGCCTTCCGAGTGAGTCCGGGCCCCCCGACCCCGATCGCCTAAAATTATTCGGGGCCACCAAATACGACCTAAGAACCATAGTCACCGCCCCGCCCTGGCCGTTCTTCGCTGTTTTGCGTTTTACGGCAAAAAAACTAGAAATTCGCCCGATTCCCATATATTCGTGTGCTATAGCCCACGCCTTCCGAGTGGGACCGGGCCACCCATACCCCGATTGCCTAAAATATTTCCGGGCTATCAAATATGACCTAAGGAACCATAGTCACCTCCTCGCCATGGACATTCCTCATTGTTTTGTGTTTTGCGGTCAAAAAACTAGAATTCCGCCCTATTACCATATATTCGTGTGCTATAGCCCACGCCTTCCGAGTGGGTCTAGGCCCCCCGTACCCCGATCGCCTAAAATTTATTTGGGCAATCAAATATGACCTAAGGAACCATAGTGACCGTCCTGCCATGACCATTCCTCGTTGTTTAGCTTTTTACGACCAAAAAACAAGAATTCCGCCAGATTCCCATATTTTGGTGTGCTCAAGCCCACGCCTTCCGAGTGGGCCCGGGTCCCCCGAAACCAGATTGCCTAACATTTTTACAGGCCATCAAATACGACCTAAGAAACCATAGTCACCGCCCCGCCATGGCCGTTCTTCATTGTTTTGTGTTTTACGGCCAAAAAACTAGAATTCTGCCCGATTCCTATATATTCGTGTGCTATAGCCCACGTCTTCCTAGTGGGTTCCGGGTCCCACGGACCCCGATCACCTAAAATTATTACGGGCTATCAAATACGACCTAAGGAACCATAGTCACTGCCCAGCCGTGGCCGTTCCTCGTTGTTTTGCATTGTACGGCCAAAAAACTAGAATTTCGCCTGATTCCCATATTTTCGTGTGTTGCCCACGCCTTCCGAGTGGGCCCGGGTCCCCCGACACCTGATTGCCTAACATTTTTCCTGGCCATCAAATATGACCTAAGGAACTATAGTCACCGCCCCACCATTTCCGTTCCTCGTTGTTTTGCATTTTACGGCCAAAAAATTAGAATTCCGCCCGATTCCCATATATTCGTGTGCTATAGCCAACGCCTTCCGAGTGGGTCCGGCCCCCCCGGACACCGATGGCCTAAAATTATTCCGGGCCATCAAATACGACCTAAGGAACCTTAGTCACCGCCCAGCCGTGGCCGTTCCTCGTTGTTTTGCATTTTATGGTCAAAAAACTAGAATTTTGCCTAATTCCCATATTTTCGTGTGCTATAGCCCATGCCTTCCGAGTAGGTCCGGGCCCCCGGACCCCAATCGGCAAAAATTATTCGGGGTTATCATATACGGCCTAAGGAACCATTGTCACTGCCCCGCCATGACCGTTCCTCGTTGTTTTGCTTTTTATGACCAAAAAACAAGAATTCCGCGTGATTCCCATATTTTCGTGTGCTTTAGCCCACACCTTCCGAGTGGGTCAGGGCCCCCCGGACTCCGATCGCCTAAAATTTATTTGGGCCATCAAATACGACCGAAGGATCCATAGTCACCGCCCCGCCATGACCGTTCCTCGTTGTTTTGCTTTTTACGACCAAAAAACTAGAATGCCGCCCGATTCCCATATTTCCGTGTGCTCTAACCCACGCCTTCCGAGTGGGCCAGGGTCCCCCGAAACTGGATTGCCTAAAAATTTTCCAGGCCATCAAATACGACCTAAGGAACCATAGTCACTGCCCTGCCATGGCCGTTCCTCATTGTTTTGCATTTTACGGCCAAAAAACTAAAATTTCACGCGACTGCAATATTTTCGTGAGCTATAGCCCATGCCTTCCGAGTGGGTCCGGGCCCCCCGGACTCCGATCGCCTAAAACTTTTCCGGGCTATCAAATACGACTTAAGGAACCATAGTCACCGCCCTTCCATGACCGTTCCTCGTTGTATTGCTTTTTACGACCAAAAAATAAAAATTTTGCCCGATTCCCGTATTTTTGTGTGCTCTAGCCCACGCCTTCCGAGTGGGCCCGGGTCCCCCGAAACCGGAATTCCTAACATTTTTCCAGGCCATCAAATGTGACCTAAGGAACCATAGTCACCGCCCAGCCATGGCCGTTCCTTGATGTTTTGCATTTTACAGCCAAAAAACTAGAATTCTGCCCGATTCCCATATATTCGTGTGCTATGCCCACGCCTTCCGAGTGGGACCGGGCCCCCCGTACCCCGATCGCCTAAACTTTTTCTGAGCCATCAAATACGACCTATGGAACCATAGTCACCGCCCAGCCGAGGCCGTTCCTTATTGTTTTGCATTTTACGGTCAAAAAACTAGAATTTCGCCCGATTCCCATATTTTCGTGTGCTATAACCCATGCCTTCCGAGTGGGTCCGGGCCCCCAGACCCTGCTCACCAAAAATTATTTGGGGCCATCAAATAAGACCTAAAGAACCATAGTCACTGCTCCGCCATGGCCGTTCCTCGTTGTTTTGCGTTTTACGGCCAAAAAACTAGAATTCCGCCCGATTCCCATATTTTCGTGTGCTATAGCCCACGCCTTCCGAGTGGGACCGGGCCTCCGTACCCCGATAACCTAAACGTTTTCCGAGCCATCAAATACGACCTAAGGAACCATAGTCACCGCCTATCCGTGCCAGTTCCTCGTTGTTTTGCATTTTACGGCCAAAAAACTAGAATTTCGCCAAATTTCCATATTTTCGTGTGCTATAGCCCATGCCTTCCGAGTGGGTCCGGGCCCCCGGACCCCGATCGCCTAAAATTATTCGGGTCCATCAAATACGACCTAAGGAACCATAGTCACCGCTCTGCCATGGCCGTTCCTCATTGTTTTGCGTTTTACGGGCAAAAAACTAGAATCCCCCCTCGATTCCCATATTTTCGTGTGTTATAGCCCACGCCTTCTGAGTGGGTCCGGGCCCCTGGACCTTGATCGCCTAAAATTATTCAGGGCCATCAAATACGACCTAAGGAACCATATTCACTGCCCCGCCATGAGGGTTCCTCATTGTTTTTCTTTTTACGACCAAAACACTAGAATTTTGCCAGATTCCCATATTTTCGTGTGCTCTAGCCCATGCCTTTCGAGTGGGCCCGGGTCCCACGAAACTAGATTGCCTAACATTTTTCCTGGACATCAAATACGACCTAAGGAACCATAGTCACCGCCCCGCCATGGCCATTCCTCGTATTTTTGTGTTTTACGACCAAAAAACTAGAATTTCGCCTGATTCCCATATATTCGTGTGCTATAGCCCATGCCTTCCGAGTGGGTCCGGCCCCCCCGGACACCGATCGCCTAAAATTATTCCGGGCCATCAAATATGACCTAAGGAACCATAGTCACTGCCCAACCATGGCCGTTCCTCGTTGTTTTGCATTTTACAACCAAAAAACTAGAATTTCGCCTGATTCACATATTTTCGTGTGCTATAGCCCATGCCTTCCGAGTAGGTCCGGGCCACCGGACCTCGATCGCCAAAAATTATTCGGGGCCATCATATACGGCCTAAGGAACCATTGTCACTGCCCCGCCATGACCGTTCCTCGTTGTTTTGCTTTTTATGACCAAAAAACAAGAATTCCGCATGATTCCCATATTTTCGTGTGCTTTAGCCCACACCTTCCGAGTGGGTCAGGGCCCCCCGGACTCCGATCGCCTAAAATTTATTTGGGCCATCAAATATGACCGAAGGATCCATAGTCACCGCCCCGCCATGACCGTTCCTCATTTTTTTGCTTTTTACGACCAAAAAACTAGAATGCCGCCCGATTCCCATATTTTCGTGTGCTCTAGCCCATGCCTTCCGAGTGGGCCAGGGTCCCCCGAAACCGGATTGCCTAAAAATTTTCCAGGCCATCAAATACGACCTAAGGAACCATAGTCACTGCCCTGCCATGGCCGTTCCTCATTGTTTTACGTTTTACGGCCAAAAAACTAGAATTTCACGCGACTGCCATATTTTCGTGAGCTATAGCCCATGCCTTCCGAGTGGGTCCGGGCCCCCCGGACTCCGATCGCCTAAAATTTTTCCGGGCTATCAAATATGACCTAAGGAACCATAGTAACCGCCCTGCCATGACCGTTCCTCGTTGTATTTCGTTTTACGACCAAAAAACAAGAATTTTGCCCGATTCCCATATTTTTGTGTGCTCTAGCCCACGCCTTCCGAGTGGGCCCGGGTCCCCCGAAACCGGAATTCCTAACATTTTTCCAGGCCTTCAAATGTGACCTAAGGAACCATAGTCACCGCCCCGCCATGGCCGTTCCTCGATATTTTGCGTTTTACAGCCAAAAAACTAGAATTCTGCCCGATTCCCATATATTCGTGTGCTATAGCCAACGCCTTCCGAGTGGGTCCGGGCCCCCGGACCTTGATCACCTAAAATTATTCAGGGCCATCAAATATGACCTAAGGAACCATATTCACCGCCCCGCCATGACCGTTCCTTGTTGTTTTGATTTTTACGGCCAAAAAACTAGAATTTCGCCCGATTCCCATATATTCGTGTGCTATAGCCCATGCCTTCCGAGTGGGTCTGGGCCACCGGACACCGATCGCCTAAAATTATTCGGGGCCATCAAATACGACCTAAGGAACCATAGTCACCGCGCCGCCATGATTGTTCCTTGTTGTTTTGCTTTTTACGACCAAAAATCAAGAATTCCGCGTGATTCCCATATTTTCGTGTGCTCTTGCCCACACCTTCCGAGTGGGTCCGGGCCCCCTGAACCCCGATCGCCTAAAATTTATTTGGGCCATCAAATACGACCGAAGGATCCATAGTTACCGCCTCGCCATGACCGTTCCTCGTCGTTTTACTTTTTACGACAAAAAAAATTAGAATTCTCCCCATTTCCCATATATTCATGTGCTAGAGCCCACGCCTTCCTAGTGGGTCCGGGTCCCTCGGACCCTGATCGCCAAAAGATTTTTCGGGCTATCAAACACGACCTAAGGAACCATTGTCACCGCCCCCGCCATTGCCGTTCCTCGTTGTTTTGCGTGCTACGGCCAAAAAATTAGAATTCCGCCTGATTCCCATATATTCGTGTGCTATAGCCCATGCTTTCCTAGTGAGTCCGGGCCCTCCGGACCCCGATTGCCTAAAATTTTTACAGGCTATCAAATACAACCTAAGGAACCATAGTCACTGCCTTGCCATGACTGTTACTCGTTGTTTTGCTTTTTACGAAGAAAAAAATAAGAATTTTGCCTGATTCCCATATTTTCGTGTGCTCTAGCCCATGCCTTCCGAGTGGGCCCGGGTCCCCCGAAACCGGAATGCCTAACATTTTTTCAGGCAATCAAATACGACCTAAGGAACCATAGTCACTGTCCCGCCATGGCCGTTCCTCGTTGTTTTGCGTTTTACGGCCAAAAAACTAGAATTCCGCCCGATTCCCATATATTCGTGTGCTATAGCCCACGCCTTACGAGTGGGACCGGGCCCCTCATATCCCGATCGCCTAAACTTTTTATGATCCAACGACCTAAGGAACCATAGTCACCGTCCAGCCGTGGCCGTTCCTCGTTGTTTTGCATTTTACGGCCAAAAAACTAGAATTTCGCCCGATTCCCATATTTTCATGTGCTATAGCCCATGCCTTCCGAGTGGGTCCGGGCCCCCGGACCCCGATCGCCTAAAATATTTTTGGGCTATCAAATACGACCTAAGGAACCATAGTCACCGCTCCGCCATGGCCGTTCCTCATTGTTTTGCGTTTTACGGCCAAAAAACTAGAATTCCGCCCGATTCCCATATTTTCGTGTGCTATAGCCCACGCCTTCCGAGTGGGTCCAGGCCTCCTATACCCCGATCGCCTAAACTTTTCCGAGCCATCTAATACGACCTAAGGAACCATAGTCACCACCCAGCTATGGCCGTTCCTCGTTGTTTTGCATTTTACGGCCAAAATATTAGAATTTCGCCCAATTCCCATATTTTCATGTGCTATAGCCCATGCCTTCCGAGTGGGTCCGGGCCCCCGGACCCCGATCGCCTAAAATTATTCGGGGCCATCCAATACGACCTAAGGAACCATATTCACCGCCCCTCCATGACCGTTCCTTGTTGTTTTGCATTTTACGGCCAAAAAACTAGAATTCCGCCCGATTCCCATATATTCATGTGCTATAGCCCACGCCTTCCGAGTGGGACCGGGCCCCCCGTACCCCGATCGCCTAAACTTTTTTGAGCCATCAAATACGACCTAAGGAACCATAGTCACCGCCCATCAATGGCTGTTCCTTGTTGTTTTGTGTTTTACGGCCAAAAAACTAGAATTCCGCCCGATTCCCATATTTTCGTGTGCAATAACCCATGCCTTCCGAGTGGGTCCGGGCCCCCGAACCTTGATTGCCTTAAATTATTCAGGGCCATCAAATATCACCTATGGAACCATATTCACCGCCCCGCCATGACCGTTCCTCGTTGTTTTGCTTTTTACGACCAAAAAACTAGAATTCTCGCCGATTCCCATATATTCATGTGCTATAGCCCACGCCTTCCGAGTGGGTCTGGGCCCCCCGAACCCCGATCGCCTAAAATTATTCCGGGCCATCAAATACGACCTATGGAACCATAGTCACCGCCACGCCATGGCCGTTCCTCATTGTTTTGCATTTTACGGCCATAAAACTAGAATTTCGCCCGATTCCCATATTTTCGTGTGCTATAGCCCATGCCTTCCGAGTGGACCCGGTCCATCGGACCCCGATCACCTAAAATTATTCGGGGCCATCAAATATGACCTAAGGAACCATAGTCAATGCCCCGCCATGACTGTTCCTCGTTGTTTTTCTTTTTACGACCAAAAAACAAGAATTCCGCTTGATTCTCATATTTTCGTGTGCTATAGCCCACTCCTTCCGAATGGGTCCAGGGCCCCCGGACCCCGATCGCCTAAAATTTATTTGGGCCATCAAATACGACCTAAGGAACCATATTCACCGCCCCGCCATGACCATTCCTCGTTTTTTTGCTTTTTACGACCAAAAAACTAGAATTCTGGCCGATTTCCATATATTCGTGTGCTATAGCCCACGCCTTCCGAGTGGGTCTGGGCCCCCCGGACCTCGATCGCCTAAAATTATTCCGGGCCATCAAATACGACCTATGGAACCATAGTCACCGCTCCGCCATGACCAAATTATGTTTTTTGGCCTTTTACGGCCATAAAACAGTAAATCCGTGCGAGTCCAAAATTTTCGTGTGCTATAGCCCATGCCTTCCGAGTGGGTCCGGGCCACCGGACCCCGATCGCCAAAAATTATTCGGGGCCATCAAATACGACCTAAGGAACCATAGTCACCGCCCTTCCATGACCGTTCCTCTTTGTTTTACGTTTTACGGCCAAAAAACAAGAATTCCGCGTGATTCCCATATTTTCGTGTGCTCTAGCCCACACCTTCCGAGTGGGTCTGGGCCCCCTGGACCCCGATCACCTAAAATTTATTTGGACCATCAAATACGACTGAAGGATCCATAGTCACCGCCTCGCCATGACCGTTCCTCGTCGTTTTGCTTTTTTTGACCAAAAAAAATAGAATTCTGCCTGATTCCCATATATTCGTGTGCTAGAGCCCACGCCTTCCTCGTGGGTCTGGGTCCCTAGGACCCCGATCTCCTAAAATTTTGCCGTTCCTCGTTGTTTTGCGTTTTATAGCCAAAAAATTAGAATTTTGCCCGATTCCCATATATTCGTGTGCTATAGCCCACGCCTTCCTAGTGGGTCCGGGCCCCCCGGACCCCGATTGCCTAAAATTTTTCCAGGCTATCAAATACGACCTAAGGATCCATAGTCACCGCCCTACCATGACCGTTCCTCGTTGTTTTGCTTTTTACGACCAAAAAAACTAGAATTTTGCCTGATTCCCATATTTTCGTGTGCTCTAGCCCATGCCTACCGAGTAGGCCCGGGTCCCCCGAAACCGGATTGCCTAACATTTTTTCAAGCCATCAAATATGACCTAAGGAACCATAGTCACCGCCCCGGCATGGCCGTTACTCGTTGTTTTGCATTTTACGGCCAAACAACTAGAATTTCGCCCAATTTCCATATATGCGTGTGTATAGCCCACGCCTTCCTAGTGGGTCCAGGCCCCCCGGACCCCGATCACCTAACAATTTTCCAAGCCATCAAATATGACCTAAGGAACCATAGTCACCTCCCCGCCATGGCCATTACTCGTTGTTTTGCATTTTACGGCCAAAAAACTAGAATTCCACCCAATTCCAATATATTCGTGTGTATAGCCCACGCCTTCCGAGTGGGACCGGCCCCCCCGTACCCCGATCGCCTAAACTTTTTCCAAGCCATCATATAAGACCTAAGGAATTATAGTCACCACCCAGCCATGGCCGTTCCTCGTTGTTTTGCATTTTACGGCCAAAAAACTAGAATTTCGCCTGATTCCATATTTTCATGTGCTATTGCCCACGCCTTCCGAGTGGGTCCGGGCCCCCGGATCCCGATCGCTTAAAATTTTTCTGGGCCATCAAATACGACCTAATGAACTATAGTCAACGCCCCGCCATGGCCGTTACTCGTTGTTTTGCGTTTTACGGCAAGAAAACTAGAATCCCGCCTGATGCCCATATATTCGTGTGCTCTAGCCCACGCCTTCCTAGTGGGTCCGGGAAGCCCGCACCCCGATCGCCTAAAATTTTTTCGGGCTATCAAATACGACCTAAGGAACCATAGTCACCACCCCGCCATTGCCGTTCCTCGTTGTTTTGCGTTTAACGGCAAAGAAATTAGAATTTCGCCCGATTCCCATATATTCGTGTGCTATAGCCCACGCCTTCCTAGTGGGTCCAGGCCCCCCGGACCCCGATCGCCTAACATTTTTCCAAGCCATCAAATATGACCTAAGGAACCATAGACACCTCCCCGCCATGGCCGTTACTCGTTGTTTTGCATTTTACGGCCAAAAAACTAGAATTCCACCCAATTCCAATATATTCGTGTGTATAGCCCACGCCTTCCGAGTGGGACCGGGCCCCCCGTACCCCGATCGCCTAAACTTTTTCTAGGCCATCAAATACGACCTAAGGAATCATAGTCACCACCCCGCCATGGCCGTTCCTCGTTGTTTTGCATTTTACGGCCAAAAAATTAGAATTTCGCCTGATTCCATATTTTCATGTGCTATTGCCCACGCCTTCCGAGTGGGTCCGGGCCCCCGGATCCTGATCGCTTAAAATTTTTCTGGGCCATCAAATACGACCTAAGGAACCATAGTCACCGCCCCGCCATGGCCGTTACTCGTTGTTTTGCGTTTTACGGCTACAAAACTAGAATTCCACCTGATGCCCATATATTCGTGTGCTCTAGCCCACACCTTCCGAGTGGATCCGGGAAGCCCGCACCTCGATCGCCTAAAATTTATTTGGGCCATCAAATATGACCGAATGATCCACAGTCACCGCCCCTCAATGACCGTTCCTCGTTGTTTTGCTTTTTACGACCAAAAAATAGAATTCCGCCTGATTCCCATATTTTCGTGTGCTCTAGCCCACGCCTTCCGAGTGGGCCCGGTTCCCCCGAAATCGGATTGCCTAAAATTTTTCCAGGCCATCAAATACGACATAAGGAACCATATTCACCGCCCCGCCATGACCGTTCCTCGTTGTTTTGCTTTTTACGGCCAAAAAACTAGAATTCCGCCCGATTCTCATATATCCTTCCGAGTGGGTTCGGGCCCCCCGGACCCCGATCGCCTATACTTTTTCCGAGCCATCAAATACGACCTAAGGAACCCTAGTCATCGCCCCGCCATGGCCGTTCCTCGTTGTTTTGCATTTTACCGCCAAAAAACTAGAATTCCGCCTAATTCCCATATTTTCGTGTGCTATAGCCCATGCCTTCCGAGTGGGTCCGGGCCACCGGACCCCGATCGCCTAAAATTATTCAGGGCCATCAAATATGACCTAAGGATCCATAGTCACCGCCCCGCCATGACAGTTACTCGTTGTTTTGCGTTTTACGGCCAAAAAACAAGAATTCCGCGTGATTCCCATATTTTCGTGTGCTCTAGCCCACACCATCCGAGTGGGTCCGGGCCCCCCGGACCCCGATTGCCAAAAATTTATTTGGGCCATCAAATACGACCTAAGGATCCATAGTCACCTCCTCGTCATGACCGTTCCTCGTCGTTTTGCTTTTTACGACCAAAAAAAATAGAATCCCGCCCGATTCCAATATTTTCGTGTGCTCTAGCCCACGCCTTCCTAGTGGGTCCGGGTCCCCAGGACCCCGATCGCCTAAAATTTTTTCAGGCTATCAAATATGACCTAAGGTACCATAGTCATTGCCCCGCCATTGCCGTTCCTCCTCGTTTTGCTTTTTATGACCAAAAAAATTATAATTCTGCCTGATTCCCATATATTCGTGTGCTCTAGCCCACGCCTTCCTAGTGGGTCCGGTTCCCCAGGACCCCGATCGCCTAAAATTTTTCCAAGCTATCAAATACGACCTAACGAACCACAGTCACTGCCCTGCCATGGCCGTTCCTCGTTCTTTTGCATTTTACGGCCAAAAAACTAGAATTCTGCCCGATTCCCATATTTTCATGTGCTATAGCCCACGCCTTCCGAGTGGGACCGGGCCCCCCATACCCCAATCGCCTAAACTTTTTCTGAGCCATCAAATACGACCTATGGAACCATAGTCACCGCCCAGCTGTGGCCGTTCCTCGTTGTTTTGCATTTTACCGCCAAAAAACTAGAATTTCGCCCAATTCCCATATTTTCGTGTGCTATAGCCCATGCCTTCTGAGTGGGTCCGGGCCCCCGGAACCCGATCGCCTAAAATTATTCGGGGCCATCAAATACGACCTAAGGAACCATATTCACCGCCCCACCATGACCGTTCCTCATTGTTTTGGGTTTTACGGCCAAAAAACTTGAATTCCGCCCGATTCCCATATATTCGTGTGCTATAGCCCACGCCATCCGAGTGGGACCGGGCCCCCCGTGCCCTGATCGCCAAACTTTTTCTGAGCCATCAAATACGACCTAAGGAACCATAGTCACCGCCCAGCCGTGGCCGTTCCTCGTAGTTTTGCATTTTACGGCCAAAAAACTAGAATTCTGCCCGATTCCCATATTTTCGTATGCTACCTTCCGAGTGGGTCCGGGCCCCCGAACCTTGATCGCCTAAAATTATTCAGGGCCATCAAATACGACCTAAGGAACCATATTCACCGCCCCGCCATGACCGTTCCTCATTGTTTTGCTTTTTACGACCAAAAAACTAGAATTCCGCCCGATTCCCATATATTCGTGTGCTATAGCCCACGCCTTACGAGTGGGACCGGGGCCCCCGTACCCTTATCGCCTAAACTTTTTCCGAGCCATCGAATACGACCTAAGGAACCATAGTCACTGCCCAGCCATGGCCGTTCCTCGTTGTTTTGCATTTTACGGCCAAAAAACTAGAATTTCGCCCGATTCCCATATTTTTGTGTGCTATAGCCCACGCCTTCCGAGTGGGTCCGGGCCACCGGACCCCGATCGCGTAAAATTATTCGGGGCCATCAAATACGACCTAAGGAACCATAGTCACCGCTCCGCCATGACGTTCCTCGTTGTTTTGTTTTTTTTACCAAAAAATAAGAATTCCACGTGATTCCTATATTTTCGTGTGCTCTAACCCACACCTTTCGAGTGGGTCCGGGCCCCCCGGACCCCGATCGCCTAAAATTTTTTTGGGCCATCAAATACGACCGAAGGATCCATAGTCACCGCCTCGCCATAACTGTTCCTCATCCTTTTGCTTTTTACGACCAAAAAAAATAGAATTCTGCCCGATTCCCATATATGTGTGTGCTAGAGCCCACGCCTTCCTAGTGGGTCCGGGTCCCTCGGACCCCGATCGCCTAAAATTTTTCCGGGCTATCAAAAACGACCTAAGGAACCATAGTCACCGCCCCGCCATTGCCTTTCCTCGTTGTTTTGCATATTACGGTAAAAAAATTTGAATTCCGCCCGATTCCCATATATTCATGTGCTATAGCCCATGCCTTCCTTGTGGGTTCGAGCCCCCCGGATCCCGATCGCCTAAAAATTTTTCCAGGCTATCAAATACGACCTAAGGAACCATAGTCACCGCCCTGCCATGACCGTTCCTTGTTGTTTTGCTTTTTACGACCAAAAAACTAGAATTTTGCCTGATTCCCATATTTTCGTGTGCTCTAGCCCACGCCTTCCGAGTGGGCACGGGTCCCCAGAAACCGGAATGCCTAACATTTTTCCAGGCCATCAAATACAACCTAAGGAACCATAGTCACCGCCCCGACATGGCTGTTGCTCGTTGTTTTGCGTTTTACTGCCAAAAAACTAGAATTCCGCCCGATTCCCATATATTCGTGTGCTATAGCCCACGCCTTCCGAGTGGGACCGGGCCCCCCGTACCCCGATCGCTTAAACTTTTTCTGAGCCATCAAATACGACCTAAGGAACCATAGTCACTGCCCAGCCGTGGCCGTTCCTCGTTGTTTTGCGTTTTACGGCCAAAAAACTAGAATTCCGCCCGATTCCCATATTTTCGTATGCTATAGCCCACGCCTTCCGAGTGGGTTCGGGCCCCCGAACCTTGATCGCCTAAAATTATTCAGGGCCATCAAATATGACCTAAGGAACCATATTCACCGCCTCGCTATGACCATTCCTCGTTATTTTGTTTTTTACGACCAAAAAACTAGAATTCTGCCCGATTCCCATATATTCGTGTGCTATAGCCCACGCCTTCCGAGTGGGTCCGGGCCCCCGGACCCCGATCGCCTAAAATTATTACGGGCCATGAAATACGACCTATGGAACCATAGTCACCGCCACTCCATGGCCGTTCCTCATTGTTTTGCATTTTACGACAAAAAAAAATTGAATTCTGCCCGATTCCCATATATTCGTGTGCTAGAGCCCACGCCTTCCTAGTGAGTCCGGGTCCCCCGGACCCCGATCGCATAAAATTTTTCCGGGCTATCAAATACGACCTAAGGAACCATAGTAACCCCCCCGCCATTTCCGTTCCTCGTTGTTTTGCATTTTAGAGCCAAAAAATTAGAATTCCGCCCGATTCCCATATATTCGTGTGCTATAGCCCACGCCTTCCTAGTGGGTCCGGCCCCCCCGAACCCCGATTGCCTAAAATTTTTCCAGGCTATCAAATACGACCTAAGGAACCATAGTCAGCGCCCTGCCATGACCGTTCCTCGTTGTTTTGCTTTTTACGACCAAAAAACTAGAATTTTGCCTAATTCCCATATTTTCGTGTGCTCTAGCCCACGCCTTCCGAGTGGGCCTGGGTCCCCCGAAATCGGATTGCCTTATATTTTTCCAAGCCATAAAATATGACCTAAGGAACCATAGTCACCGCCCCGCCATGGCCGTTCCTCGTTGGTTTGCATTTTACCGCCAAAAAACTAGAATTTCGCCCGATTTCCATATATTCGTGTGTATAGCCACGCCTTCCGAGTGGGACCGGGCCCCCCTGTACCCCGACCGAGCCATCAAATATGACCTAAGGAACCATAGTCACCGCCCAGCCAAGGACGTTCCTCGTTGTTTTGCATTTTACGGCCAAAAAACTAAAATTCCGCCTGATTCCCATATTTTCATGTGCTATTGCCCACACCTTCCGAGTGGGTCTGGGCCCCCGGACCCCGATTGCCTAAAATTATTCTGGGCCATCAAATACGACCTAAGGAACCATAGTCACCGCCCCGCCATGGGCGTTACTTGTTGTTTTGCGTTTTACGACCAAAAAACTAGAAATCAGCCTGATTCCCATATATTCGTTTGCTCTAGCCCACACCTTCTGAGTGGGTCTGGGACCCCCAGACCCCGATCGCCTAAAATTTATTTGGGCCATCAAATATGACCGAAGGATCCATAGTCACCGCCCCTCCATGACCGTTCCTCATTGTTTTGCTTTTTACGAACAAAAAAATAGAATTCCGCCCGATTCCCATATTTTCGTGTGCTCTAGCCCACGCCTTCCGAGTGGGCCCGGGTCCCCCGAAACCGGATTGCCTAAAATTATTCCAAGCCATCAAATACGACATAATGAACCACATTCACTGCCCTGCCATGACCGTTCCTCGTTGTTTTGCTTTTTACGGCCAAAAAACTAGAATTCCGCCCGATTCCCATATATTCGTGTGCCATAGCCCACGCCTTCCGAGTGGGTCCGGGCCCCCGGACCCCGATCGCCTAAACTTTTTCCGAGCCATCAAATACGACCTAAGGAACCATAGTCACCGCCCCGCCATGTCCGTTTCTCGTTGTTTTGCATTTTACTGCCAAAAAACTAGAATTCCGCCCGATTCCCATATTTTCGTGTACTATAGCCCATGCCTTCCGAGTGGGTCCGGGCCATCGGACCCCGATCGCCTAAAATTATTCGGGGCCATCAAATACGACCTAAGGAACCATCGTCACCACCCCGCCATGACCGTTACTCGTTATTTTGCATTTTACGGCCAAAAAACAAGAATTCCGCGTGATTCCCATATTTTCGTGTGCTCTAGCCCACACCTTCCAAGTGGGTCCGGGCCCCCCGGACCCCGATCGCCTAAAACTTATTTGGGCCATCACATACGACCGAAGGATCCATAGTCACCTCCTCGCCATGACCGTTCCTCGTCGTTTTGCTTTTTACGACAAAAAAATAGAATCCTGCCCGATTCCCATATTTTCGTGTGCTAGAGCCCACGCCTTCCTAGTGGGTCCGGGTCCACAGGACCTCGATCGCCTAAATTTTTTTCAGGGCTATCAAATACGACCTAAGGAACCATAGTCACTGCCCCGCCATTGCAGCTCCTCGTTGTTTTGCGTTTAACTGCCAAAAAATTAGATTTCCACCCGATTCCCATATTTTTGTCTGCAATAGCCCACACCTTCCGAGTGGGTCCGGGCCCCCGAACCTTGATCTCCTAAAATTATTCAGGGCCATCAAATACGACCTAAGGAACCATAGTCACCGGCCTGCCATGGCCGTTCCTCGTTGTTTTGCTTTTTACGACCAAAAAACTAGAATTCCGCCCGATTCCCATATATTCGTGTGCTATAGCCCACTCCTTCCGAGTGGGTCCGGGCCCCCCGGACCCTGATCGCCTAAAATTATTCCGGGCCATCAAATACGACCTATGGAACCATAGTCACCACCACGCCATGGCCAATCCTCGTCGTTTTGCATTTTACGGCCAAAAAACTAGAATTTCACCCGATTCCCATATTTTCGTGTGCTATAGCCCATGCCTTCCGAGTGGGTCCGGGAGCCGTGGACCCCGATCGCCTAAAATTTTTCGGGGCCATCAAATACGACCTAAGGAACCATAGTCACCGCCCCGCCATGACCATTCCTCGTTGTTTTTCTTTTTACGACCAAAAAAGAAGAATTTCGCGTGATTCCCATATTTTCGTGTGCTCTAGCCCACACCTTCCGAGTGGGTCCGGGCCCCCCGGACCCCGATCGCCTAAAATTTATTTGGGCCATCAAATACGACCGAAGGATCTATAGTCACCGCCTCGCCATGACCGTTCCTCGTCATTTTGCTTTTTACGACAAAAAAAAATAGAATTCTGCCCGATTCCCATATATTCGTGTGCTAGAGCCCACGCCTTCCTAGTGGGTCCGGGTCTCCCGGACCGCAATCGCCTAAAATGTTTCCGGGCTATCAAATACGACCTAAGGAACCATAGTCACCACCCCGCCATTGCCGTTCCTCGTTGTTTTGCGTTTTACAGCCAAAAAATTAGAATTTCGCCCGATTCCCATATATTCGTGTGCTATAGCCCATGCCTTCCTGGTGGGTCCGAGCCCCCTGGACCCCGATTGCCTAAAATTTTTCCAAGCTATCAAATACAACCTAAGGAACCATAGTCACCGGCCTGCCATGGCCGTTCCTCGTTGTTTTGCTTTTTACGACCAAAAAACTAGAATTTTGCCTGATTTCCATATTTTCGTGTGCTCTAGCCCACGCCTTCCGAGTGGGCACGGGTCCCCCGAAACCGGATTGCCTAACATTTTTCCAAGCCATCAAATACGACCTAAGGAACCATATTCACCTCCCCGCCATGGCCGTTCCTCGTTGGTTTGCATTTTACGGTCAAAAAACTATAATTCCACAGGATTCCCATATATTCGTGTGCTATAGCCCACGCCTTCGCAGTGGGATCGGGGTCCCCGTACCCTGATCGCCTAAACTTTTTCCAAGCCATAAAATATGACCAAAGGTACCATAGTCACTGCCCAGCCATGGCCGTTCCTCGTTGTTTTGCATTTTACGGCCAATAAACTAGAATTTCGCCCGATTCCCATATTTTCGTGTGCTATACCCATGCCTTCTGAGTGGGTCTGGGCCCCCGGACCCCGATCGCATAAAATTATTCGGGGCCATCAAATACGACCTAAGGAACCATAGTCACCGCCCCACCATGGCCGTTCCTCTTTGTTTTACGTTTTACGGCCAACAAACTAGAATTCCGCCAGATTTCCATATTTTCGTGTGCTATTAGCCACGCCTTCCGAGTGGGTCTGGGCCCCATGACCTCGATCGCCTAAAATTATTCTGGGCCATCAAATACTAGCTAAGGAACCATAGTCTTCGCCCCGCCATGGCCGTTACTCGTTGTTTTGCATTTTACGGCCAAAAAACTAGAATTTTGCCCGATTCCCATATATTCGTGTGCTCTAGCCCACACCTTCCGAGTGGGTCCGGGCCTCCCGGACCTCGATCGCCTAAAATTTATTTGGGCCATCAAATACGACCGAAGAATCCATAGTCACCGTCCCACCATGACCGTTCCTCGTTGTTTTGCTTTTTACGACCAAAAAAAAATAGAATTCCGCCCGATTCCCATATTTTCGTGTGCTCTAGCCCACGCCTTCCGAGTGGGCCCTGGTCCCCCGAAATCAGATTTCCTAACATTTTTCCAAGCTATCAAATATGACCTAACGAACTATAGTCACCGCCCTGCCATGGCCATTCCTCGTTGTTTTGAGTTTTACGGCCAAAAAACTAGAATTCCGCTCGATTCCCATATATTCGTGTGCTATAGCCCACGCCTTCCGAGTGGGACCGGGCCCCCCGTACCCTTATCGCCTAAACTTTTTCCGAGCCATCAAATATGACCTAAGGAACCATAGTCACTGCCCAGCCGTGGCCGTTCCTCGTTGTTTTGCATTTTACGGCCAAAAAATTAGAATTTCGCCCGAATCCCTTTTTTTGTGTGCTATAGCCCATGCCTTTCGAGTGGGTCCGGGCCCCTGGACGTCGATCGCCTAAAATTATTCGAGGCCATCAAATACGACCTAAGGAACCATAGTCACTGCCCCTCCATGGCCGTTCCTTGTTGTTTTGCGTTTTACGGCCAAAAAACTAGAATTCTGCCTGATTCCCATATTTTCGTGAGCCATCAAATACGACCTAAGGAACCATATTCACCACCCCTCCATGACCGTTCCTTGTTGTTTTGCATTTTACGGCCAAAAAACTAGAATTCCGCCCGATTCCCATATTTTTGTGTGCTATAGCCCATGCCTTCCGAGTGGGCCCGAGCCCCCGGACCCCGATCGCGTAAACTTTTTCTGGGACATCCTATACGACCTAAGGTACCATAGTCATCACCCCTCCATGACCTTTCCTCGTTGTTTTGCGTTTTACGACCAAAAAACTAGAATTTCGCCCGATTCTCATATTTTCGTGTGCTACACGCCTTCCGAGTGGGCCCGAGCCCACGGACCCAGATCGCCTAAAAGAATCGGGTCATAGAATACGACCTAAGGAATCATATTCGCAGCCCCGCCATGACCGTTCCTCGTTGTTTTTTGTTTTACGAACAAAAAACTAGAATTTCTCCCGATTCCCATATTTTCGTGTGCTATAGCCCACGCCTTCTGAGTGGGCCCGATCCCCCAAACCCGGGTTGCCTAAGATGTTTTCGGGCCATAGAATAAGACCTAAGGAATCATAGTCCCCACCCCTCCATAACCGTTCCTCTTTATTTTGCGTTTTATGACCAAAAAATAAGAATTCCGCCCGATTCCCATATTTTCATGTGCTATAGCCCACGCCTTCCAAGTGGGCCCGGCCCCCCGAACCCCGATCGCCTAAAAGCTTTTTGGGCCATGAAATACGACCTAAGGAACCATAGTAACCACCATTACATGACCGTTCCTCGTGTTTTTGTGTTTTACGGCCACAAAACTAGAATTTCGCCGAATTCCAATATTTTCGTGTGCTATAGCCCATGCCTTCCGAGTGGGCCCGGCCCCGCCGAATTCGGATCGCCCAAAAGTTTTTCGGGCCATAGAATATGAATTAAGGAACCATAGTCACCCCTCCATGAACATTCCTCATTGTTTTTCATTTTATGGCCAAAAAACTCGAATTCCGCCCGATTCCCATATTTTCATGAGCTATAGCCCACGCCTTCCCAGTGGGTAGGGCCCTCCGGAACCGGATCGCCTAAAATTTTTCCGGGCAATCAAATATGAACTAAGGAGCCATAGTCACCGCCCCACCATGACATTTCCTCATTCTTTGCATTTTACGGCCCAAAAACTAGAATTCCGCCCGATTCCCATATTTTTGTTTACTATAGCCCACGCCTTCCAAGTGGTCCTGGGACCCCCGGACCCCGATCACCTAAAAAAATTTCGGGCCATCAAATAAGACCTAAGGAACCATAGTCACCTCCCCTCCATGATCGTTCTTCATATTTTTGCGTTTTACGGCAAAAGAACTAGAATTCCGCCCTATTCCCATATTTTCATGTGCTATAGCCCACGCCATCCTAGTAGGCCGGCCCCCCCGGACTCGGATCGCCTAAAAATTTTTTGGGCCATCAAATACGACCTAAAGAACCATAGTCACGGCCCCGCCATGACCATTCCTCGTTGTTTTGTGTTTAACGGCCAAAAAACTAGAATTTTGGATGATTTCAATATTTTCGTGTGCTATAGGCCACGCCTCCGAGTGGGCCCGGACCACCCGGACCCGGATCACCTAAAAAATTTTCGGGCCATAGAATACGAACTAAGGAACCATAGTCACCGCCCCTCCATGATCGTTCCTCATGTTTTTGCGTTTTACGGCAAAAGAATTAGAATTCCACCCGATTCCAATATTTTCATGTGCTATAGCCCACGCCATCCTAGTGGGCCGGCCCCCCAGAACTCGGATCGCCTAAAATTTTTTCGGGCCATCAAATACGACCTAAAGAACCATAGTCACCGCCCCGCCATGACCGTTCCTCGTTGTTTTGTGTTTTACGGCCAAAAAACTAGATTTTTGCATGATTTCAATTTTTTCGTGTGCTATAGTCCATGCCTTCCGAGTGGGCCCGGCCCCACCGGATTCGGATCGGCTAAAAGTTTTTCGGGCCATAGAATATGACTTAAAGAACCATAGTCACCCCTCACTGAACATTCCTCATTGTTTTGCGTTTTACGGCCAAAAAACTAGAATTCCGCCCGATTCCCATATTTTCGTGTGCTATAGCCCTCGCCTTCCGAGTGGGCCCGGCCCCCCAGACCCAGATCGCCAAACAATTTTCCGGACCATCAAATATGACCTACGAACTAGAATTTCGCCTGATTCTCATATTTTTTGGGTGCTATACACACGCCTTCCGAGTGGGCCCGGCCCCCTAGACCCGGATCGCCAAAAAACTTTCGGGGCCATCAAATACGACCTAACGAACCATAGTCACCGCCCTGCCATCACCGTTCCTCGTTGTTTTGCGTTTTACGGCCAAAAACTTGAATTTTGCCTGATTACCATATTTTCGTGTGCTATAGCACACGTCTTCCGAGTGGGCCCTTGCCCCCGGATCGCCTAAAAGTTTTCGGACCATAGAATACAATCTATGGAACCATAGTCACCGCCCCGCCATGATCGTTCCTCATTTTTTTGCATTTTATAGCCAAAAAACAAGACTTCCGCCCGATTCCCATATTTTCGTGTGCTATTGCCCACGCCTTCTGAGTGGGCCCGGGCCCCCAGTACCCGGATCGCCTAAAAATTTTTCGGGCCATAGAATATGTCCTAAGTAATCAGAGTCACTGCCCCGCCATGACCGTTCCTTGTTTATTTGCATATTACGGCCAATAAACTAGAAGTCCGCCTGATTCCCATATTATCGTGTGCTATAGCCCGCAACTTCCGAGTGGGCCCGGGCCCCCATGACCCGGATAGCCTAAAAAAAATTTTGGGACATAGAATTCGTGCTAAGGAATCATAGTCACTACCCTGCCATGACCGTTCCTCATTTTTTTGCGTTTTACGGCCAAAAAACTAGAATTCCGCATGATTCCCATATTTTCGTGTGCCATAGTCCACGCCTTTCGAGTGGGCCCCCTGACCCGGATCTCCTAAAAGTTTTCCGGGCCATCAAATACGACCTCAGGAACCATTGTCACCGCCCCGCCATGAGCGTTCCTCGTTTTTTGCATTATACGGCTAAAAAAATTAGAATTCTGCCCGATTCCCATATTTTCGTGTGCTATAGCCCACGCCTTCCAAGTGGGCCGGGCCCCCCAAACTTGGATCGCCTAAAATTTTTCCAGGCCATCAAATATGACCTAAGGAACCATAGTCGCCGCCCCACTATGACCGTTCCTAAATATTTTGCGTTTTATGGCCAAAAAACTAGAATTCCGCCCGATTCCCATATTTGCGTGTGCTATAGCCCACGCCTTCCGAGTGGGCACGGGCCCCCCGGACCCGGATCACGTAAAATATTTTCGGGCCATAGAATATGACCTAAGGAACCATAGTCACCGCCCCTCCATGATCGTTCCTCATTTTTTTTGATTTACGGCAAAAGAACTAGAATTCCGCCCGATTCCCATATTTTAATGTGCTATAGCCCACGCCTTCTGAGTGGGTCCGAGCCCCCGGACCCGGATCGCATAAAAGTCTTTTGGGCCATAGAATATAACCTAAGTAACCATAGTCGCCGCCCAGCCATGACTGCTCCTCATTATTTTGCGTTTTACGTCCAAAAAACTAGAATTCCTCCCAATTCCCATAATTTCGTGTGCTATAGCCCATGCCTTCCGAGTGGGCTCGAACCCCCATGACCCGGATAGCCTAAAATATTTTTTGAGACATAGAATTCGAGCTAAGGAATCATAATCACTACCCTGCGACAACCGTTCCTCATTTTTTTGCGTTTTACGGCCAAAAAACTAGAATTCCGCATGATTCCCATATTTTCGTGTGACATAGTCCACGCCTTCCGAGTGGGCCCGGACCTCGATCACCTAAAAAATTTTCGGGTCATCAAATACGACCTAAGGAACCATAGTCACCGCTATGCCATGACTGTTCCTCGTTGCTTTGCATTTTACGGCCAAAAAACTAGAATTCCTCTTGATTCCCATATTTCCTGTGCTATAGCCCACGCCTTCCTAGTGGGCCGGCCCCCCCGGACTCGGATCGCCTAAAATTTTTCTGTACCATCAAATACGACCTAAAGAACCATAGTCACCGCCCTGCCATGACCGTTCCTCTTTGTTTTGTGTTTTATGGCCAAAAAACTAGAATTTTGCATTATTTCAATATTTTCGTGTGCCCACGCCTTCCGAGTGGGCCCGGGCCGCCCGGACCCAGATTGCCTAAAAAATTTTCGGGCCGTAGAATACGACCTAAGGAACCATAGTCACCGCCTCGCCATGACCGTTCCTCATTTTTTTTGCATTTTACGGCCAAAAAACTAGAATTCCGCCTCATTCCCATATTTTCGTGTGCTATAGCACACGCCTTCCGAGTGGGCCGATTCCCTAGACCCGGATCGCCTAAAAATTTTCCGAGCCATCAGATATGACCTAAGGAACCATAGTCACCGGCCCCCCATGATTGTTCCTCGTTTTTTGCATTTTACGGCCAAAACTAGAATTCCGCCCAATTTCCATATTTTCGTGTGCTATAGCACCCCTTCTGAGTGGGCCCGACCCCCCAGACCCGGATCGCCAAAAATTTTTCCGGATATCAAATACGACCTAACGAACTATAGTCACCGCCCTGCCATGACCGTTCCTCGTTATTTATCGTTTTACAGCCAAAAAACTACAATTTCGCCCGATTTCCATATTTTCGTGTGCTATAGCCCACGCCTTCCGAGTGGGCCCGCCCCCAGACCCGGATCGCCTAAAAGTTTTCGGGCCATAGAATATGATCTAAGGAACCATAGTCACTGCCCCGCCATGATCGTTCCTCATTTTTTTGCGTTTTACAGCCAAATAACAAGACTTCCGCCCGATTCCTATATTTTCGTGTGCTATTGCCCACGCCTTCTGAGTGGGCCCGGGCCCCCCGTACCTGGATCGCCTAAAATTATTTCGGACCATAGAATATGTCCTAAGTAATCATAGACACCGCCCTGCCATGACCAATCCTCGTTTATTTGCATATTACGGCCAATAACTAGAAGTCCTCTTGATTCCCATATTATCGTGTGCTATAGCCCGCACCTTCAGAGTGGGCCCGGGGACCCCTGACCCGGATCTCCTAAAAATTTTCCGGGCATTCAAATTCGACATCAGGAACCATTGTCACCGCCCCGCCATGAGCGTTCCTCGTTTTTTGCATTATACGGCTAAAAAATTAGAATTCCGCCCGATTCCCATATTTTCGTGTGCTATAGCCCACGCCTTCCGAGTGGGCCGGGCCCCCCGAACTTGGATCGCCTAAAAATTTTTCGGGCCATCAAATATGACCTAAGGAACCATAGTCGCCGCCCCACTATAACCGTTCCTAAATATTTTGCGTTTTACGGCCAAAAAACTAGAATTCCGCCCGATTCCCATATCTGCGTGTGCAATAGCCCACGCCTTCCGAGTGGGCACGGGCCCCCCGGACCCGGATCACGTAAAATATTTTTGGGCCATAGAATATGACCTAAGGAACCATAGTCACCGCCCCTCCATGATCGTTCCTCATTTTTTCGTTTTACGGCAAAAGAACTAGAATTCCGCCCGATTCCCATATTTTCATGTGCTATAGCCCACGCCTTCCTAGTCGGCCGGCCCCCCCCGGACTCGGATCGCCTAAAATTTTTTTGGGCCATAGAATACGACCTAAGTAACCATAGTCGCCGCCCGGCCATGACCGTTCCTCGTTGTTTTGCGTTTTACGTCCAAAAAACTAGAATTCCTCCCGATTCCCATATTTTCGTGTGCTATAGCCCATGCCTTCCGAGTGGGCCCGGACCCCCATGACCCGGATAGCCTAAAATATTTTTCGGGACATAGAATTCGAGCTAAGGAATCATAGTCACTACCCTGCCATGACCGTTCCTCATTTTTTTTGCCTTTTATGGCCAAAAAACTAGAATTCCGCATGATTCCCATATTTTCGTGTGCCATAGTCCACGCCTTCCGAGTGGGCCCGGACCTCGATCACCTAAAAAATTTTTGGGCCATCAAATACGACCTAAGGAACCATAGTCACCGCCATGCCATGACTGTTCCTCGTTGCTTTGCATTTTACGGCCAAAAAACTAGAATTCCTCTTGATTCCTATATTTCTTGTGCTATAGCCCACGCCTTCCTAGTGGGCCGGCACCCCCGGACTCGGATCACCTAAAATTTTTTCGGACCATCAAACACGACCTAAAGAACCATAGTCACCGCCCCTCCATGACTGTTCCTCTTTGTTTTGTGTTTTACGGCCAAAAAACTAGAATTTTGCATTATTTCAATATTTTCGTGTGCCCACGCCTTCCGAGTGGGCCCGGGCCGCCCGGACCCAGATTGCCTAAAAATTTTTTGGGGCATAGAATACGACCTAAGGAACCATAGTCACCGCCTCGCCATGACCGTTCCTCATTTTTTTGCATTTTACGGCCAAAAAACTAGAATTCCGCCTGATTCCCATATTTTCGTGTGCTATAGCCCACGCCTTCCGAGTGGGCCCGACTCCCCAGACCCGGATTGCCTAAAAAGTTTTCGGGCCATCCGATATGACCTAAGGAACCGTAGTCACCGGCCCCCCATGATCGTTCCTCGTGTTTTGCTTTTTACGGCCAAAAAACTAGAATTCCGCCCGATTCCCATATTTTTGTGTGCTATAGTCCACGCCTTCCTAGTGGGCCGGGACTCTGGACTCGGATTGCCTAAAATTTTTATGGGCCTAAAGAAAAATAGTCACTACCCTGCCATCACCGTTCCACATTGTTTTTGTGTTTTACAGCCAAAAAACTAGAATTCCGCCCGATTCACATATTTTCGTGTGCTATTGCCCACGCCTTACGAGTAGGCCCGGGCCCCCCAGATCCCGATCGCCTAAAAAATTTTCGGGCCATCAAATATGACATAAGGTACCATAGTCACCACCCTACCATGACTGTTCCTCGTTGTTTTGCGTTTTACGGCTAAAAAACTAGAATTCCTCAAGATTCCCATATTTTCGTGTGCTAGCCCACGCCTTCCGAGTGGGCCCTGGCCCGCCGAACCCGGATAGCCTAAAATGTTTTCGAGCCATCAAATATGACCTAAGGAACCATAGTCGCGGCCCCGCCATGACCGTTCCTCGTTTCTTTGTGTTTTACGGCCAAAAAAATAAAATTTCGCCCGCTTCCCATATTTTCGTGTGCTATAGCCCATCCCTTCCGTGTGGGCCCAGACCTCGATCGCCTAAAATATTTTCGGGCCTTCCAAAACTACCTAAGGAACCATAGTCACTGCCCTTCCATGACTGTTCGTCATTATTTTGTGTTTTATAGCTAAAAAACTAGAATTCCGCCAAATTACGATATTTTCGTGTGCCACCTTCCGAGTGGGTCGGGCCCCTCCGGACCTGGATCACCTTTAATTTTTCCGGGCCATCAAATATGACCTAAGGAACCATAGTTACCGCCCCTCCATTTCCGTTCCTCGATGTTTTGCGTTTTACGGCCAAAAAACTAGAATTCTGCCCGATTCCCATATTTTCGTGTGCTATAGCACGCCTTCCGAGTGGGCCCGGGCCCCCGAGACCCGGATCGCCTAAAATGTTTTCGGGCCATAGAATACGACCTAAGGAACCATAGTCACCACCCCGCCATGACCGTTCGTCATTTTTTTGCGTTTTACGGCCAAAAAACTAGAATTCCGCCCAATACCCATATTTTCATGTGTTATAGCCCACGCCTTCCGAGTGGGCCCAGCCCCCCAGACCCGAATCGCCTAAAAATTTTTCGGGCCATCATATATGACCTATGGAACCATAGTCACCGCACCGCTATGAGTGTTCCTCATTTTTTGCTTTTTACGGCCAAAAACTAGAATTTCGCATAATTCCCTTTTTTCATGTGCCATAGTCCACGCCTTCCGAGTGGGCCGGGGCCCCCGAACTCGGATCGCCTAAAATTTTTTCGGGCCATCCAATACGACCTAAAGAACCATAGTCATCGCCCCGCCATGACCGTTCCTCATTTTTTTGCGTTTACGGCCAAAAAACTAGAATTTCGTCCAATTCCTATATTTTCGTGTGCTATAGTACGCCTTCCGAGTGGGCCCAGCCCCCCAGACCCGAATCGCCTAAACTTTTTTCGGGCCATCATATACGACCTATGGAACCATAGTCACTGCACCGCTATGAGTGTTCCTCATTTTTTGCCTTTTACGGCCAAAAACTAGAATTCCGCATAATTCCCTTTTTTCATGTGCCATAGTCCACGCCTTCCGAGTGGGCCGGGGCCCCCGAACTCGGATCGCCTAAATTTTGTTTGGGCCATCCAATACGACCTAAAGAACCATAGTCATCGCCCCGCCATGATCGTTCCTCATTTTTTTGCGTTTTACGGCCAAAAAACTAGAATTTCGTCCAATTCCTATATTTTCGTGTGCTATAGCACGCCTTCCAAGTTGGCCCGGGATCCCCGAACCCGGATTGCCTAAAAATTTTTCGGGCCATAGCCTACAACCTAAGGAACCATAGTCACCGCCCTGCCATGACCGTTCCTCATTTTTTTGCATTTTACGGCCAAAAAACTAGAATTCCGCCTAATTCCCATGTTTTCGTGTGCTATAGCCCACGCCTTCCGAGTGGGTCTGGACCCCCGGACCCCGATCGCCTAAAATTTTTTCGGACCATCCAATATGACCTATAGCACCATAGTCATCACCCCGCCATAACCGTTACTCATTGTTTTGCGTTTAACGACCAAAAACCTAGAATTCCGCCCGTTTCCCATATTTTCGTGTGTCGCCTTCCGAGTGGGCCCAGCCCCCAGGACCCGGATTGCCTAAAAATTTTCTGGTCTATCAAATATGACCTAAGGAACCATAGTCACCACCCCGCCATGATTGTTCATCATTTTTTACGTTTTACGGCCAAAAAACTAGAATTCCGCACGATTCCCATATTTTCGAGTGCAATAGCCCACGCCTTCCGAGTCGGCCCGGCCCACCAGACCCGAATCGCTTAAAAAAAATTCGGGCTTTCAGATACGACCTATGGAACCATAGTCACCGCCCTCCTTGACCGTTCCTCGATTTTTTGCTTATTACAGCCAAAAAACTAGAATTCCGTCCGATTCCCATATTTGCGTGTACTATAGCCACGCCTTCCGATTGGGCTCGGCCCCCCAGACCTGGATCGCCTAAAAATTTTCCGGGCCATCAGATACTACCTATGGAACCATAGTCACCGAACCACCATGAGCGTTCCTCATTTTTTGCATTTTACGGCCAAAATACTAGAATTCCGCCCGATTCCCTTATTTTCGTGTGCTATAGGACGCCTTTAGAGAGGGCCCGGACCCCCGGACCTGGATTTCCTAAAAAAATTTTGGTCTATCAAATATGACCTAAGGAACCATAGTCGCCGCCCCGCCATGATCGTTCATCATTTTTTATGTTTTACGGCTAAAAAACTAGAATTCCGCCCGATTCCCATATTTTTGTGTGCTATAGCATGCCTTTCGAGTGGGCCCGGCCCCCAGACACGGATCGCCTAAAAATTTTCCGGTCTGTCAAATATGACCTAAGGAACCATAGACACCGTCCCGCTATGATCGTTCGTCATTTTATACGTTTTACGGCCAAAAAACTAGAATTCCGCCTAATTCCCATATTTTCGTGTGCTACCACGTCTTCCGAGAGGGCCCGGCCCCCAGACCTGGATCGCCTAAAATTTTTCTGAGCCATTAGATATGACCGATGGAACCATATTCATCGCCCCGCCATGACTGTGCCTCAGTGTTTTGCGTTTTACGGCCAAAAAACTAGAATTCCGCCCGATTCCCATATTTTCGTGTGTTATAGACCACGCCTTCCGAGTGGGCCTGGCCCCACCGGACCCCAATAACCTAAAAAGATTTCGTGCCATGAAATACGACCTAAGGAACCATAGTTACCGCCCTGCCATGACCGTTCCTCGTGGTTTTGCATTTTACGGCCAAAAAACTAGAATTCCCCCAGATTCCCATATTTTCGTTTGCTAGCCCACGCCTTCCGAGGGGCCCCGGCCCCCCAGACCCGGATCGCCTAAAACTTTTTATGGCCATAGAATTCGAGCTAAGGAACCATAGTTACCGCCTCGCCATGACCGTTCCTCGCTGTTTTGCGTTTTTCGTGTGCTATAGCCCACGCCTTCCGAGTGGGCATGGGCCCCCCAGACCCGGATTGCCTAAAATGTTTTCGGGCCATAGAATACGACCTAAGGATCCATAGTCACCGCCCTGCCATGACCGTTCCTCATTTGTTTGCGTTTTACGGCCAAAGAACTAGAATTCTGCCCGATTTCCATATTTTCGTGTGCTATAGCCCACGCCTTCCGAGTGGGCCCGGCCCCCAAGACCCGGATCGCCTAAAAAAATTTTGGGCCATTAGATACGACCTATGGAACCATAGTCACCGCACCGCCATGAGCGTTCCTCATTTTTTGTGTTTTACGGCCAAAAAACTAGAATTTCGCATGATTCCCATATTTTCGTGCGCTATAGTCCACGCCTTCCGAGTGTGCCGGGGACCCCAGATTCGGATCGCCTAAAATTTTTTTGGGCCATCCAATATGACCTAAAGAACCATAGTCATCGCCCCACCAAGACCATTCCTCGTTGTTTTGCATTTTACGGCCAAAAAACTAGCCATATTTTCGTGTGCTATAGCACCCCTTCTGAGTGGGCCCGACCCCCCAAACCCGGATCGCCAAAAAATTTTCTGGACCATCAAATATGACCTAACGAACATAGTCACCTCCCCGCCATGACCGTTCCTCACTTTTTTGCGCTTTACGGCTAAAAAATTAGAATTCCGCCCGATTCATATATTTTTGTGTGCTATACCCACACCTTCCGAGTGGGCCCGCCCACCAGACTCGTATTGCCCAAAAAACTTCTGTGACATCAAATACGACCTAACGAACTATAGTCACCGCCCTGCCATGACCGTTCCTCGTTGTTTTGCGTTTTACGGCCAAAAAACTATAATTTTGCCCGATTCCCATATTTTCGTGTGCTATAGCCCACGCCTTCCGAGTGGGCCCGCCCCCAGACCCGGATCGCCTAAAAGTTTTCGGGCCGTAGAATATGATCTAAGGAACCATAGTCACTGCCCCGCCATGATCGTTCCTCATTTTTTTGCGTTTTACAGCCAAACAACAAGACTTCCGCCCGATTCCTATATTTTCATGTGCTATAGCCCACGCCTTCCGAGTGGGCCCGGGCCCCCCGTACCCGGATCGCCTAATATTTTTTCGGGCCCTAGAATATGACTTAAGGAACCATAGTCACCGCCCTGCCATGACCGTTCCTCGTTTATTTGTGTTTTACGGCCAATAAACTAAAATCCCTCCTGATTCCCATATTATCGTGTGCTATAGCCCACACCTTCCGAGCGGGCCCGGGGGCCCCGGACCCGGATCTCCTAAAAGTTTTTCGGGCAATCAAATATGACCTAAGGAACCATTGTCACTGCCCCACCATGAGCATTCCTCGTTTTTTGCATTATACGACTAAAAAACTAGAATTCCACCTGATTCCCATATTTTCGTGTGCTATAGCCCACGCCTTCCAAGTGGGCACGAGCCCCCCAGACCCGGATCACGTAAAAAATTTTCGGGCCATAGAATATGACCTAAGGAACCGTAGTCACCACCCCTCCATGATTGTTCCTCATTTGTTTGCGTTTTACGGCAAAAGAACTAGAATTTCGCCCGATTCCCACATTTTCATGTGCTATAGCCCACGCCTTCCGAGTGGGCCCGAGCCCCCGAACCCGGATCGCATAAAAAATTTTTGGGCCATAGAATAAGTCCTAAAGAACTATAGTCGCCGCCCCTCCAGGACCGTTCCTCATTCTTTTGCATTTTACGTCCAAAAAACTAGAATTCCTCCCGATTCCCATATTTTCGTGTGCTATAGCCCACACCTTCCGAGTGGGTCCGGGCCCCCAAGACCCAGATAGCCTAAAAACATTTTGGGCCATAGAATACGACCTAAGGAACTATAGTCACCGCCCCGCCATGACCATTCCTCGTTTTTTTGCGTCTTACGGCCAAAAAACTAGAATTCCGCCCGATTCCCATATTTTCGTGTGCTATAGCCCACGCCTTCCGAGTGGGCCCGGCCCCCAGACCCGGATCGCCAAACAATTTTCCGGACCATCAAATATGACCCAACGAAGCATAGTCACCACCCTGCCATGACCGTTCCTCACATTTTTGCATTTTACGGCTAAAAAACTAGAATTCCGCCCGATTCCCATAATTTTTTTGTGCTATACCCACGAATTCCGAGTGGGCCCGGCCCCACAAACCCGGATCGCCAAAAAAATTTCTGGGTCATCAAATACGACTTAAGGAACCATAGTCACCGCCCTGCCATGACCATTCCTCGTTGTTTTGCATTTTACGGCCAAAAAACTACAATTTCGCCTAATTCCCATATTTTCGTGTGCTATAACCCAGGCCTTTTGAGTGGGCCCGAGCCCCCGGACCCGGATTGCCTAAAATTTTTCGGGCCATAGAATATGATCTAAGGAACCATAGTCACCGCCCCGCCATGACCTTGCCTCGTGTTTTTGCATTTTACGACCAACAAACTAGAATTCCGCCCAATTTCCATATTTTCGTGTGCCATGCCTTCCAAGTGGGCCCGGCCCCCAGACCCGGATCGCCTAAAACTTTTCCAGGCCATCATATACGATATATGGAAGTCAAAGCCCCACCATGACCGTTCCTCGTTGTTTTGCGTTTTAGGGCCAAAAAATTAGAATTCCGCCCGATTTCCATATTTTCATGTGCTATAGCACGCCTTCCGAGTGGGCCCGGCCCCCCAGACCCGGATCGTCTAAAAGTTTTCCGGTCTATCAAATATGACCGAAGGAACCATAGTCACCGTCCCGTCATGATCCTTCCTCATTTTTTGCATTTTACGGCCAAAAAACTAGAATTTCGCCCGATTCCCATATTTTCGTGTGTTATAGCCCACGCCATTCTAGTGGGACCAGCCCCCAGACCCGGATCGCCTAAAACTTTTCCGGTATACGACCTATGGAACCATAGTCACTGCACCGCCATGAGCGTTCCTCGCTTTTTGAATTTTACGGCAAAAAAACTAGAATTCCGCCCGATTCCTATATTTTTGTGTGCTATAGTACGCCTTCCGAGTGGGCGCGGTCACCCAGAACCGGATCGCCTAAAAATTTTCCGATCTATCAAATATGACCTAAGTAACCATAGTCACCGCCCCGCCATAATCGTTCCTCATTTTTTGCATTTTACGGTGAAAAAACTAGAATTCCGCCCGATTCTCATATTTTCGTGTGCTATAGCACGCCTTCCGAGTGGGCCCGGCACCCCAGACCCGGAACGCCTAAAAATTTTTCGGGCTATCAAATATGATCTAAGGAACCATAGTCACCGCCCTTCCATGATCGTTCCTCGTTTTTTGCATTTTATGGCCAAAAACTAGAATTCCGCCCGATTCCCATATTTTCGTGTGTTATAACCCACGCCTTTTGAGTGGGCCCAGCCCCCAGACCCAGATCGCCTAAAACTTTTCCGGTCCATCATATACGACCTATGGAACCATAGTCACTACACCGCCATGAGCGTTCCTCGCTTTTTGAATTTTACGGCCAAAAAACTAAAATTTCGCCCGATTTCCATATTTTCGTGTGCTATAGTACGCCTTCCGAGTGGGCGCGGCCACCCGGAACCAGATCGCCTAAAAGTTTTCCGATCTATCAAATATTACCTAAGGAACCATAGTCACCGCTCCGCCATGATCCTTCCTCATTTTTTGTATTTTACGGCCAAAAAACTAGAATTCCGCCCGATTTCCATATTTTCGTATGCTATAGCACGCCTTGCGAGTGGGCCCGGCCCCCCGGACTCAAATCGTCTAAAAAATTTTCGGTCTATCAAATATGACCGAAGAAACCATAGTCACCGCCCCGCCAGTATCGTTCCTCGTTTTTTGCATTTTACGGCCAAAAAACAAGAATTTCGCCCGATTCTCATATTTTCGTGTGTTATAGCCCACACCTTTCGAGTGGGCCCAGCCCCCCAGACCCGGATCACCTAAAACTTTTCCAGTCCATCCGATACGACCCATGGAATCATAGTCACTGCACTGCCATAAGCGTTCCTCGTTTTTTGCATTTTACGGCAAAAAAACTAGAATTTCGCCCGATTCCCATATTTTCGTGTGCTATAGTACACATTCTGAGTGGGCGCGGCCACTCGGAACAAGATCGCCTAAAAATTTTCCGGTCTATGAAATATGACCTAAGGAACCATAGTCACCTCCCCGCCATCATCGTTCCTCATTTTTTGCATTTTACGGCCAAAAAACTAGAAATTCTCCCGATTCCTATATTTTCGTATGCTATAGTCCAAGCCTTCCGAGAGGGCCCGGCCCCCAGACCCGGATCGCATAAAAAAATTTCGGGCCATCATGTATGACCTAAGGAACCATAGTCACCGACTCACCATGACCGTTCCTCATTTTTTGTGTTTTACGGCCAAATAACTAGAATTCCACCCGATTCCAATATTTTCGTGTGCTATAGCCCACGCCTTCTGAGTCGGCCCGAACCCCTAGACCCGGATAGCCTAAAATTTTTTGGGCCATCAGATACGACCTATGGAACCATAGTCACCGCCCCGCCATGATCGTTCCTCGATTTTTTGTGTTTTACGGCAAAAAAACTATAATTCCGTCTGATTCCCATATTTTCATGTGCCACGCCTTTCGAGTGAGCCCGGCCCCCAGACCCGGATTGCCTAAAACTTTTCTGGGCCATCATATATGACATCTGTAAGTCACCGCCCCTCCATGACCGTTCCTCGTTGTTTTGCGTTTTACGGCCAAAAAACTAGAATTCCGCCCGATTCCCATATTTTCGTGTGCTATAGCACGCCTTCCGAGTGGGCCCATCCCCCCGCACCCGGATCGTCTTAAAATTTTTCGGTCTATCAAATATGACTGAAGGAACCATAGTCACCGCCCCGCCATGATCCTTCCTCAATTTTTGTATTTTACGGCCAAAAAACTAGAATTTCGCCCGATTCCCATATTTTCGTGTGCTATAGCATGACTTCCGAGTGGGCCCGACCCCCGAGACCCGGACCTTCTAAAAAGAATTTGGGATATCAAATATGACCTAAGGAACCATAGTCACCGCCCCGCCATGATCGTTCCTCGTTTTTTGCATTTTACAGCCAAAAACTAGAATTCCGCCCGATTCCCATATTTTCGTGTGTTATAGCCCACGCCTTTCGAGTGGGCCCAGCCCCCCAGACCCGGATCGCCTAAAACTTTTTCGGTCCATCATATACGACCTATGGAACCATAGTCACTGCACCGCCATGAGCATTCCTCGCTTTTTGCATTTTACGGCCAAAAAACTAGAATTTCGCCCGATTCCCATATTTTCGTGTGCTATACTACGCCTTCCGAGTGGGCGCGGCCACCGGAACCGGATCGCCTAAAAAAATTTTGATCTATCAAATATGACCTAAGGAACCATAGTCACCGCCCCGCCATGACTGTTCCTCATTTTTTGCATTTTACGGCCAAAAAACTAGAATTCCGCCCGATTCCCATATTTTCGTGTGTTATATCCCATGCCTTCCGAGTGGGCCCAGCCCTCCAGACCCGTATTGCCTAAAACTTTTCTAGTCCATCCGATACAATCTATGGAATCATAGTCACTGCACTGCCATGAGCGTTCCTCATTTTTTGCATTTTACGGCAAAAAAACTAGAATTTCGCCCGATTCCCATATTTTCGTGTGCTATAGCACGCCTTCCGAGTGGGCCCAGCCCCCGAGACCCGGACCGCCTAAAAATTTTTCGGGCTATCAAATATGACCTAAGGAACTATAGTCACCGCCCCGCCATGATCGTTCCTCATTTTTTGCATTTTACGGCCAAAAACTCGAATTCCGCCCAATTCCCATATTTTTGTGTGTTAAAGCCCACGCCTTTTGAGTGGGCCCAGCCCCCAAACCCGGATCACCTAAAACTTTTTCGGTCCATCATATATGACCTATGGAACCATAGTCACTGCACCGCCATGACCGTTCCTCGTTTTTTGCATTTTATGGCAAAAAAACTAGAATTGCGCCCGATTCCCATATTTTCGTGTGCTATAGTACGCCTTCCGAGTGAGCCCGTCCACCCGGAACCGGATTGCCTAAAAAATTTTCGGTCTATCAAATACGACCTAAGAAACCATAGTCACCTCCCCGCCATGATCGTTCCTCATTTTTTGCGTTTTACGGCCAAAAAACTAGAATTCCGTCCGATTCCCATATTTTCGTTTGCTATAGCCCACGCCTTCAGAGTGGGCCAGCCCCCAGACCCGGATCGCCTAAAAAAAATTTCGGGCCATTAGATACGACCTATGGAACCATAGTCACTGCACTGCCATGAGCGTTCCTCATTTTTTGCGTTTTACAGCCAAAAAACTAGAATTCCGCCTAATTTCCATATTTTCGTATGATATAGTCCACGCCTTCCGAGTGAGCCGGGGCCCCTGGACTCGGATCGCCTAAAAAAATTTTAGGCCATCCAAGACGACCTAAAGAACCATAGTCATCGCCTCGCCATGACCGTTCCTCATTTTTTTGCATTTTATGGCCAAAGAACTAGAATTCCGCCCTATTCCCATATTTTTGTGTGCTATAGCACCCCTTCTGAGTGGGCCTGGCTAGGGGTGGGCATAAAATCCGAAAAACTGAATTCCGAACCAAACCGAATTAATTTGGTATTTCGGTTTCGGTTTTTTCGGTATTTTGGTTTATTTCGGTACAAAAATTTTGGTATTTCAGTAATTCGGTTCGGTATACGGTATTGGGTTTTTGATATTTCGGTATACCGAAATAGTTTAGTCCAAGCCCAACTTTGTTTTCAATTTTTAGCCCAATAACTTTAAGCCCACACCCCAAATTCCAAAGAGGAATCGACATGGGTGAGTACTTTTTAAAAATTATTTAAGAAAATAATAATATTCTTTATTTATTACATAAATGAAAGATTTTTTTTTACACTAATGGAATATTATAAAGATTAAAAAAATAATTAATGACCAGACAAGATGCATAAATCATGGGACATTCTCTACCATCTTAAAGAACTTTTGACATACTTCCTTGATCCGGCAATATCCAACATTGAAATGCATCCTATGGTGTTTCATGCGTTCCATTATTCTGTAGGATTTTGATGGTTTATGTTAGATATATTATACGTATATATCTATCACTATATGGAACATACCTGTTTATATATGTACATTATGTCATTTATATATGTTGTATATAATAGTACTATATTATACAAAGTGAAATTCATACAACTATATAACATAGTCCAAACATATAGTAATATTTATACGATAAATATACCACAAACTGAATTATAACATATAATACACTCCAGAATTTTTATATCATTATTTTGGCGGAATTCTGAATATATAATATTTATACCTATATTATTCTGTAAATATTTATTTCTAAGTATGTATGTATCTTATACCATTTGTATAATTAAATATGCAATATACTATCATTATTCCATAAATATAAAATGAAATTATTTCATTATTATACCTTTTATAATATTAAATGTTGCTAATTAAATATGTAATATACCAAAAACTAAGTTTGGTGGAAGTCATTCATGCGAGAAATTAGGAATAGATTGTGGAGAATTGGTTGATCCATGGCAGAAGAAATAAACAAGATATTTCAGTTGTTTGTTTCCTATTAGTTAATGGAGTGAGGGAGATAGTGAAAAATTGGTTTAAACCGAACCGTACCGAACCAAAATAAAAAATACCGAACCGTACCGTACCGAAATATTTTGGTACGGTATTTGGTATACACAATTAATAAACCGAATACTGAAATACCGAACAAAAATTCTTAAATACTGAACCAACATACCGAATGCCAACCCCTAGGCCTGGCCCCCCGGACCCGGATCGCCTAAAAATTTTTCGATCTATCAAATATGACCTAAGGAACCATAGTCACCGCCCCACCATGATGGTTCCGCATTTTTTGTGTTTTACGGCCAAAAAACTAGAATTTCGCCCGATTGCCAAATTTTCGTGTGCTATAGCCCACGCCTTTCGAGTGGGCCCGAGCACCAAGACCCGGATCGCCTAAAACATTTTCGAGCCATCAGATACAACCTATGGAACCATAGTTAGCACCCCGCAATGATCGTTCCTCGTTTTTTGTGTTTTACGGCCAAAAAACTAGAATTCTGCCCGATTCCCATATTTTCATGTGCTATAGCCCACGTCTTTCGAGTGGGCCCGGACCCCGATTGCCTAAAAAACTTTTGGGCCATCAAATACGACCGAAGGAACCATAGTCATTGCCCTGCCATGACCGTTCCTCGTTTTTTTTTTGCGTTTTACGGCCTAAAAACTAAAATTCCGCCTGATTCCCATATTTTCGTGTGCTATAGCCCACGCCTTCCGAGTAAGCCCGGACCCCGATCGCCTAAAAAAATTTTGGGCCATCAGATACAACATATGGAACCATAGTCACCGCCCCGCCATGACCATTCCTCATTTTTTTGCGTTTTACGGCAAAAAAACTTGAATTCCGCCCGATTCCCATATTTTCGTGTGCTATAGGCCACGCCTTCCGAGAGGGCCCGCCCCCAGACCCGGGTTGCCTAAAGGTTTTTCGGGCTATCAAATATGACCTAAGGAACCATAGTCACCCGCCCCGCCATGATCGTTCCTTATTTTTTACATTTTACGGCCAAAAAACTAGAATTCCGCCCGATTCCCATATTTTCATATGCTATAGCCCACGCCTTCCGAGTAGGCCCGCCCCCCAGACCCGGATCGCCTAAAAATTTTCCGGGCTATCAAATATGACCTAAGGAACTATAGTCACCCACCCCGCCATGATCGTTCCTCATTTTTTGCATTTTACAGCCAGAAAACTAGAATTCCGCCCGATTCCCATATTTTCGTGTGCTATAGTCCATGCCTTCCGAGTGGGACAGTGCCCCCGGACTCAGATCGCCTAAAAAATTTTCGGACCATCCAATACGACTTAAAGAACAATAGTCACCGCCCTACCATGACCGTTCCTCTTTTTTTGCGTTTTACGGTCAAAAAACTAGATCTCCGCCCTATTTCCATATTTTCGTGTGCTATAGCACGCCTTCCGAGTGGGCTCGGGCCACCCGAACCCGGATCGCCTAAAATATTTCTGAGCTATCAAATATGACCTATGGAACCATAGTCACCGCTCACCAGTATTGTTCCTCATTTTTTGTGTTTTATGGCCAAAAAACTAGAATTGCGCCTAATTCCCATATTTTGCGTGTGCTATAGCACGCCTTCCGAGTGGGCCCGGCCCACCGGACTCGAATCGCCTAAAACTTTTCCGTTCCATCAGATACGACCTATGGAACCATAGTCATAGCACGGCCATAAGCGTTCCTCGATTTTTGCATTTTACGGCCAAAAAACTAGAATTCCGCCCGATTCCCATATTCTTTTGTGCTATAGTATGCATTCCGAGTGGGCCCGACCACCCGGAGCACGGATCGCCTAAAAATTTTCTGGTCTATCAAGTATGACCTAAGGAACCATAGTCATCGCCCCGCCATGATCGTTCCAAATTTTTTGCATTTTACGGCGAAAAAACTAGAATTCCGCGTGATTCCCATATTTTCATGTGCTATAGCCCACGCCTTCCGAGTTGGCCCGGCCCCCCAGACCCAGATCGCCTAAAAAAAATTTGGGCCATCAAATACAACCTATGGAACCATAGTCAGCGCCCTGCTATGACCGTTCCACGTTTATTTGCATTTTACGGCCAAAAAACTAGAATTCCGCCCGATTCCCATATTTTCATGTGCTATATAGCCCACACCTTACGAGTAGGCCCGGCCCCAGACCCGGATTGCCTAAAAGTTTTTAGGGCTATCAAATACGACCTAAGGATCCATAGTCACCGCCCCGCCATGTTCGTTCCTCATTTTTTGCATTTTACGGCCAGAAAACTAGAATTCAACCCGATTCCCATATTTTCGTGTGCTATAGTCCACGCCTTCCGAGTGGGCCGGTGCCCCTGGACTCGGATCGCCTAAAAATTTTTCGGGCCATCCAATACAACTTAAAGAACCATAGTCACTGCCCTGCCATGACCGTTCCTCTTTTTTTGCGTTTTATGGCCAAAAAACTAGAATTCCGCCCTATTCCCATATTTTCGTGTGCTATAGCACGCCTTCCGAGTGGGCTCGGGCCACCCGGACCCGGATCGCCTAAAAAATTTTCGAGCCATCAAATATGACCTAAGGAGTCATAGTCACCGCCCCGCCAGTATCATTCCTCGTATTTTGCATTTTACGGCCAAAAAACTAGAATTTCGCCTAATTCCCATATTTTCGTGTGTTATAGCTCACGTCTTCCAAGTGGGCCTAGCCCCCCAGACCTGGATTGCCTAAAACTTTTCCGGTCCATCAGATAAGACCTATAGAACTAGAGTCACTGCACTGCCATGATCGTTCCTCGTTTTTTGCATTTTACAGCCAAAAAACTAGAATTCCGCCCGATTACCATATTTACGTGTGCTATAATACGCCTTCCGAGTGGGCCCGGCCACCTGGAACCGGATCGCCTAAAAATTTTCCGGTCTATCAATTATGACCTAAGGAACCATAGTCACCGCCCCGCCATGATCGTTCCTCATTTTTTGCATTTTCTGGCAAAAAACTTAAATTTCGCCCGATACCCATATTTTCGTGTGATATAGCCCACGCCTTCCGAGAGGGCCTGGCGCCCCAGACCCGGATCGCCTATAGAAATTTTCGGGCCATCATGTACGACCTATGGAACCATAGTCACCAACTCGCCATGACCGTTCCTCGTTTTTTGCATTTTACGGCCAAAAAACTAGAATTCCGCCCGATTCCCATATTTTCGTATGCTATAGCCCACGCCTTCCGAGTCGGCCCGACCACCCAGACCCGGATAGCCTAAAAATTTTTCGGGCCATCAAATACGACCTATGGAACCATAGTCACTGCCCCGCCATGACCGTTTGCTCGGTTTTTTGCGTTTTATGGCCAAAAAACTAGAATTCCGCCCGATTCCCATATTTTCGTGTGCCACGCTTTCCGAGTGGGCCCGGCCCCCCAGACCAGGATTGCCTAAAATTTTTCCGGGCCATCATATATGACCTATGGAATCATAGTCACCGCACAGCCATGAGTGTTCCACATTTTTGCATTTTACGAACAAAAAACTAGAATTCCACCCGATTCCCATATTTTTGTGTGCTATAGCACGCCTTCTGAGTGGGCCCGGCCCCCTAGACCCGGAATGCCTAAAAATATTTCGGGCTATCAAATATGACCTAAGGAACCTTAGTCACCGCCCCGCCTTGATCGTTCCTCCTTTTTTGCGTTTTACGGCCAAAAAACTAGAATTCCGCCCGATTCCCATATTTTCGTGTGTTATAGCCCACGCCTTCCGAGTGGGCCCAGCCCCCAGACCCGAATCACCTAAAACTCTTCCGGTCCATCAGATACGACCTATGGAACCATAGTCACTGCACCGCTTTGGCATTTTACGGCAAAAAAACTAGAATTCTGCCCGATTCACATATTTTCGTGTGCTATTGCCCACGCCTTCCGAGTTGGCCCGGACCCCCAGACCCAGATCGCCTAAAAACTTTTCGAGCGATCAAATACGAACTATGGAACCATAGTCACCGCCCCTCCATGACCGTTCCTTGTTTCTTTGCTTTTTACGGCCAAAAAATTAGAATTTTGCCCGATTCCCATATTTTCGTGTGCTATAGCCCACGCCTTCCGAGTGGGCCCGCCCCCCAGACCCGTATTGCCTAAAAGTTTTTCGGGCTATCAAATACGACCTAAGAAACCATAGTCACCGCCCCGCCATGATATATTCTCATTTTTTGCATTTTACGGCCAAAAAACTAGAATTCCGCAAGATTCCCATATTTTCGTGTGCTATAGTCCAAGCCTTCCGAGTGGGCCGGTGCCCTCGGACTCGGATCCCCTAAAATTTTTCCAAGCCATCCAATACGACTTAAAGAACCATAGTCACCGCCCTGCCATGACCGTTCCTCTTTTTTTTTGCGTTTTACGGCCAACAAACTTGAATTCCGCCCAATTTCCATATTTTTGTGTGCTATAGTACGCCTTCCGAGTGGGCGCGGCCACCCGAAACCGGATCGCCTAAAAGCTTTCGGTCTATAAAATATGACCTAAGGAACCATAGTCACTGCCCCACCACGATCGTTCCTCGTTTTTTGTATTTTACTGCCAAAAAACTAGAATTTCGCCTGATTCCCATATTTTCATATGCTATAGCCCACACCTTCCGAGAGGGCCCGGCCCCCCAGACCCGGATTGCCTAAAAATTTTTTGGGCCATCATATACGACCTATGGAACCATAGTCACCGACTCGCCATGACCGTTCCTCATTTTTTGCGTTTTAGGGCCATAAAACTAGAATTCCTCCCAATTCCCATATTTTCGTGTGCTATAGCCCAAGCCTTCTGAGTCGGCCCGACCACCCAGACCCGGATAGCCTAAAAAATTTTTGGCCATCAGATACGACCTATGGAACCATAGTCACTGCCCCGCCATGAACGTTGCTCGGTATTTTGCATTTTACGGCTAAACAACTAGAATTTCGCCCGATTCCTATATTTTCGTGTGCTATAGCCCACGCCTTCCGAGTGGGCCCGCCCCCAGTCCCGGATCGCCTAAAAGTTTTTTGGGCTATCAAATACGACCTAACGAACCATAGTCACCGCCCCGCCATGATCGTTCCTCATTTTTTGCATTTTACGGCCAAAAAACTAGAATTCTGCCCGATTCCCATATTTTCGTGTGCTATAGTCCACGCCTTCCGAGTGGGCCGGTGCCCCCGGACTCGGATCGCCTAAAATTTTTTCGGGCCATCCAATACGACTTAAAGAACCATAGTCACCGCCCTGCCATGACCGTTCCTCTTTTTTTGCGTTTTACGGCCAAAAAACTAGAATTCCGCCCTATTCCCATATTTTTGTGTGCTATAGTACGCCTTCCGAGTGGGCGCGGCCACCCGTAACCGGATCGTCTAAAAATTTTCCGGTCCATCAAATATGACCTAAGGAACCATAGTCACCGTCCCGCCACGATCGTTCCTCGTTTTTTGCATTTTACGACCAAAAAACTAGAATTCCGCCGGATTCCCATATTTTCGTGTGCTATAGCCCACGCCTTACCGAGAAGTCCCGGCCCCCCAGACCCGGATCGCCTAAAAATTTTCGGTCTATCAAATATGACCTAAGGAACCATAGTCACCACCCCACCATGATCGTTCCTCGTTGTTTGCATTTTACGGCCAAAAAACTAGAATTCCGCCCAATTCTCATATTTTCGTGGGCTATAGCCCACGCCTTCCGAGTCGGCCCGACCACCCAGACCCGGATAGCCTAAAAATTTTCCGGGCCATCAGATATGACCTATGGAACCATAGTCACCGCCCCTCCATGACTGTTGCTCGGTTTTTTGTGTTTTACGGCCAACAAACTAGAATTCTGCCCGATTCCCATATTTTCGTGTGCCACGCTTTCCGAGTGGCCCGGGACCCCAGACCCGGATCGCCTAAAACTTTTCTGGGCCATCATATATGACCTATGGAACCATAGTCACCGCACAACCATGAGCGTTCCTCCTTGTTTGCATTTTACGGCCAAAAAACTAGAATTCCGCCTGATTCCCACATTTTCATGTGCTATAGCACGCCTTCCGAGTGGGCTCGGCCCCCTAGACCCTTAACGCCTAAAAATTTTCCAGGCTATCAAATATGACCTAAGAAACTATAGTCACCGCCCCACCATGATCGTTCCTCATTTTTTGTGTTTACGGCCAAAAAACTAGAATTTTGGCCGATTCCCATAATTTCGTATGTTATAGCCCACGCCTTCCGAGTGGGCCCAGACCCCAGACCCGGATCGCCTAAAACTTTTCCCGTCCATCAGATACGACCTATGGTACCATAGTCACTGCACCGCCATGAGCGTTCCTCACTTTTTGAATTTTACGGTAAAAAAACTAGAATTCTGCCCGATTCCCATATTTTCGTGTGCTATTGCCCACGCCTTCCGAGTTGGCCCGGCCCGCCAAGACCCAGATCGCCTAAAAAATTTTTGGGCCATTAAATACAAACTATGGAATCATAGTCACCGCCCCGCCATGACCGTTCCTCGTTTCTTTGCGTTTTACGGCCAAAAAACTACAATTTCGCCTGATTCCCAAATTTTCGTGTGCTATAGCCCACACCTTCCGAGTGGGCCCGCCCCCCAGACCCGAATCGCCTAAAAGTTTTCCAAGCTATCAAATACGACCTAAGGAACCATAGTCACTGCCCCGCCATGATCGTTCCTCATTTTTGCATTTTACGGCCAGAAAACTAGAATTCCGCCCAATTCCCATATTTTCATGTGCTATAGTCCACGCCTTTCGAGTGGGCCGGTGCCCCCAGACTCGGATCGCCTAAAATATTTTCGGGCCATCCAATATGACTTATAGAACCATAGTCACCACCCTGCCATGACCGTTCCTCTTTTTTTTTTTGCGTTTTACGGCCAAAAAACAAGAATTTTGCCCGATTCCCATATTTTCATGTGCTATAGCCCACGCCTTCCGAGTTGGCCCGACCCCTCAAACCCAGATCGCCTAAAAATATTTCGGGCCATCAAATGCGAACTATGGAACCATAGTCATTGCCCCGCCATGACCGTTCCTCGTTTCTTTGCGTTTTACGGCCAAAAAACTAGAATTTTGCCCGATTCCCATATTTTCGAGTGCTATAGCCCACGACTTCCGAGAGGGCCCGCCCCCCCCAGACCTGGATTGCCTAAAAGTTTTTCGGGCTATAAAATACAACCTAAGGAACCATAGTCACCCGCCCTGCCATGATCGTTCTTCGTTTCTTTGCTTTTTACGGCCAAAAAACTAGAATTCCGCCCGATTCCCATATTTTCGTATGCTATAGCCCATGCCTTCCGAGTGGGCCCGCCCCTAGACCTGGATCGCCTAAAAGTTTTACGGGCTATCATATACGACCTAAGGAACCATAGTCACTGCCCCGCCATGATCGTTCCTCATTTTTTGCATTTTACGGCCAGAAAACTAGAATTCCGCCCGATTCCCATATTTTCGTGTGCTATAGTCCAGGCCTACCGAGTGGGCCGGTGCCCCCGGACTTGGATCGCATAAAATTTTTTCGGGCCATCCAATACGACTCAAAGAACCATAGTCACCTCCCTGCCATGACCGTTCCTCTTTTTTTGCATTTTACGGCCAAAAAACTAGAATTTCGCCCGATTCCCATATTTTCGTGTGCTATAGTACGCCTTCCGAGTGGGCGCGGCCACCCAGAACCGGATCGCCTAAAAATTTTCTGGTCTATCAAATATGACCTAAGGAACCATAGTCACCGCCCCGCCATGATCGTTCCTCATTGTTTGCATTTTACGGCCAAAACACTAGAATTCCGTCGGATTCCCATATATTCGTGTGCTATAGCCCCCGCCTTCCGAGAGGGCCTGGCCCCCCAGACCCGGATCGCCTAAAAAATTTTCGAGCCATCATATACGACCTATGGAACCATAGTCACAGACTCGCCACCGTTCCTCGTTTTTTGCATTTTACGGCCAAAAAACTAGAATTCCGCCCGATTCCCATATTTTCTTGTGCTATAGCCCACGCATTTCGAGTAGGCCTAACCCCCCAGACTCGGATAGCCTAAAAATTTTTCGGGCCATCAGATATGACCTATGGAACCATAGTCACCGCCTCGCCATGATCGTTGCTCAGTTTTTTACATTTTACGGCCAAAAAATAGAATTCCGCCCGATTCCCATATTTTTATATGCCACGCTCTCCGAGTGGGCCCGGCCCCCAGACCCGGATCACCTAAAACTTTTCCGGACCATCATATATGACCTATGGAACCATAGTCACCGCACAGCCATGAGCGTTCCTCGTTTTTTGCATTTTACGGCCAAAAACCTAGAATTCTGCCCGTTTCCCATATTTTCGTGTGCTATAGCACGCCTTCCGAGTGGGTCCGGCACCCTAGACCCAGAACACCTAAAAATATTCCGGGCTATCTAATATGACCTAAGGAACCATAGTCACTGCCCCGCCATGATCATTCCTTGTTTTTTGCATTTTACAGCCAAAAAACTAGAATTCTACCTGATTCCCATATTTTCGTTTGCTATAGCCCACGCCTTCCGAGTGGGCCTGGCCCCCCAGACCCGGATCGCCTAAAAAAAATTTCGGGCCATCAGATACGACCTATGGAACCATAGTCACCACACCGCCATGAGCGTTCCTCGTTTTTTGCATTTTACGGCCAAAAAACTAGAATTCCGCCCGATTCCCATATTTTCGTGTGCTATAGTCCACGCCTTCCGAGTGGGCCGGGGCCCCCGGACTCGGATCGCCTAAAATTTTTCCGGGCCATTTAATATAACCTAAAGAACCATAGTCATCGCCTCGCCATGACCGTTCCTCATTGTTTTGCGTTTTACGGCCAAAGAACTAGAATTTTGCCCTATTCCCATATTTTCGTGTGCTATAGCACGCTTTCCGAGTGGGCTCGGGCCACCCGGATCCGGATCGCCTAAAAATTTTTCGAGCCATCCAATATGACCTAAGGAACCATAGTCACCGCCCCACCAGTATCGTTCCTCGTTGTTTGTGCTTTACGGCAAAAAAACTAGAATTCCGCTTGATTCCCATATTTTGCTTGTGCTATAGCACGCCTTATCGCCTAAATATTTTTCGGGCCATCCAATACAACCTAAAGAACCATAGTCACCGCCCCGCCATGATCGTTCCTCGTGTTGTTTTGCTTTTTATGGCCAAAAAACTAGAATTCTGCCTGATTCCCATATTTTCATGTGCTATAGCTCACGCCTACCGAGTGGGCCCGTACCCTCGGACTCCGATCGCCTAAAAAGTTTTCGGGCAATCAAATACGACCGAAGGAACCATAATCACTGCCCTACCATGACCGTTCCTCATTTTTTGTGTTTTATGGCCAAAAAACTAGAATTCCGCCCGATTCCCATATTTTCGTGTGCTATAGCCCACGCATTCCGAGTTTGCACGGCCCCCACGACCCGGATCGCCTAAAAATTTTCAGCGCCATCAGATACGAACTATGGAACCATAGTCACCGCCCTGCCATGAACGTTCCTCGTTTTTTGCGTTTTACGTCAAAAAACTAGAATTCTGCATAATTCCCAAATTTTCATGTGCTATAGTCCACGCCTTCCGAGTGGGCCGGGGCCCGCGGAATCGGATTGCCTAAATTTTTCCGGGCCATCCAATATGACCTAAGGAACCATAGTCAACAACCTGTCATGACCGTTCCTCGTTTTTTGCATTTTCAGCCAAAAAACTAGAATTCTGCCTAATTTTCATATTTTCGTGTGCTATAGTCCACGCCTTCTGAGTGGTCCGGGGCCCCCGGAATCGGATCGCCTAAAATTTTTCTGGGGCCATCCAATACGACCTAAAGAACCATAGTCACCGCCCCGCCATGACCGTTCCTCGTTTTTTGCATTTTACATCCTAAAAACTAGAATTCTGCATAATTCCCATATTTTCGTGTGCTATAGTCCACGCCTCCGAGTGGGCCGGGACCCCCGGACCCGGATCGCCTAAACATTATCTGGGCCATCAAATATGACCTAAGGAACCATAGTCACCGCCCCTCCAGTATCATTCCTCATTTTTTACATTTCTCGGCCAAAAAACTAGAATTCCGCCCGATTCCCATATTTTGCATGTGCTATAGCACGCCTTCCGAGTGGGCCCTGCCTCCAGGACTCGGATCGCCTAAAATTTTTTCGGGCCATCCAATACGACCTATAGAACCATAGTGATCGCCAATCCATGATCGTTCCTCATTTTTTTGTGTTTTACGGCCAAAAAACTAGAATTCCACCTGATTCCCATATTTTCGTATGTTATAGCCCACGCCTTCCGAGTGGGCCCGGACCTCCGATCCCCGATCGCCTAAAAAATTTTTGGGCCATCAAATATGACCGAAGGAACCATAGTCACTGCCCTGACATGACCGTTCCTCATTTCTTTGCATTTTACGGCCAAAAAACTAGAATTCCGCCTGATTCCCATATTTTTGTGTGCTATAACACGCCTTCCGAGTTGGCTCAGACCCCCGGACTCGGACCGCCTAAAATTTTTCTAGGCTATCCAATACGACCTATGGAACCATAGTCACCGCCCCGCCATGATCGTTCCTTATTTTTTGTGTTTTACGGCCAAAACACTAGAATTCCGCCCGATTCCCATATTTTCGTGTAGTATGTCCACGCCTTCCGAGTGGGCCGGGGCCCACGGACTCGAATCGCCTAAAAACTTTCCGGGCCATCCATTACGATCAAAGAACCATAGTCATCACCCCACCATGACTGTTCCTCGTTTTGCGTTTTACGGCCAAAAAACTAGAATTCTGCCTGATTCCCATATTTTCGAGTGTTATAGCCCATGCTTTCCGAGTGGGCCCGGACCCCCAGACACCGATCGCCTAAAAATTTTTCGGGCCATCAAATACGACTGAAGGAACCATCGTCACCGCCCCGCCTTGATCGTTCCTCGTTGTTTTGCATTTTACGGCCAAAAAACTAGAATTTTGCCTGATTCCCATATTTTCATGTGCTATAGCCCACGCCTTCCGAGTGGGCCCGGACCCCCGATCGCCTATAGCCTAAAATTTTTTCGGGCCATCAAATATGACCGAAGGAACCATAGTCACTACCCTGCCATGACCGTTCCTTATTTTTGTGTTTTACGGCCAAAAACTAGAATTCCGCCCGATTCCCATATTTTTGTGTGCTATAGCACGCCTTCCTAGTGGGCCAAGCCCCAGGACTCAGATCGCCTAAAAAATTTTCGGGCTATCCAATACGACCTATGGAACCATAGTCACCGCCCCGCCATGATTGTTCCTCATTTTTTGCATTTTACGACCAAAAAACTAGAGTTCCGCCCGATTCCCTTATTTTCGTGTGCTATAGCCCACGCCTTCCGAGTGGGCCGGGGCCCCCTGAATCGGATCGCCTAAAAATTTTCCGGCCCATCCAATACGACCTAAAGAACCATAGTCACCGCCACGCCATGATCGTTCCTCGTTATTTGCATTTTACGGCCAAAAAACTAGAATTCCGCCTAATTTCCATATTTTCGTGTGCTATAGCACACCTTCCGAGTGGGCCTGGCCCCCCGTACCCGGATCGTCTAAAATTTTTTCGGGCTATCAAATATGACCTAAGGAACCATAGTCACCACCCCGCCATGATCGTTCCTCGCTTTTTGCATTTTACGGCCAAAAAACTAGAATTCCGCCCGATTCCCATATTTTCTTGTGCTATAGTCCACGTCTTCCGAGTGGGCCGGGGCCCACGGACTCGAATCTCTTAAAATTTTTCTGGGCCATCCAATAAGATCTAAAGAACCATAGTCACTGCCTCGTCATGACCGTTCCTCATTTTTTTGCGTTTTACGGCCAAAAAACTAGAATTCCGCCCGATTCCCATATATTCCTGTGCTATAGCACTCCTTCCGAGTGGGGCCGGCCCATCGGACCCGGATCGCCTAAAAATTTTTAGGGCCATCAGAAATGACCTATGGAACCATAGTCACTGCCCTGCGATGATCGTTCCTCGTTTTTTGCATTTTACGGCCAAAAAACTAGAATTCTACCTAATTCCCATATTTTCGTGTGCTATAGTCCACGCCTTCCAAGTGGGCCGGGCCCCCCGGAATCGGATCTCCTAAAATTTTTCCGGGCAACCAATACGACCTAAGGAACCATAGTCAACACCCTATCATGACTGTTCCTCGTTGTTTTGCATTTTACGGCCGAAAAACTAGAATTCCGCCTGATTCCCATATTTTCGTGTGCTATAGCCCACGCCTACCGAATGGGCCCGGACCCCGATCGCCTAAAAATTTCTCGGGCCATCAAATAAGACAGAAGGAACCATACTCACTGCCCTGCCATGAACGTTCCTCGTTTCTTTGTGTTTTACGGCCAAAAAACTAGAATTCTGCCTGATTCCCATATTTTCGTGTGCTCACGCCTTCCGAGTGGGCCCGAACCCCGATCGCCTAAAATATTCTTGGGCCATCAAATACGACCGAAGGAACCATAGTCACTACCCTGCCATGACCGTTCCTCATTTTTTTGCTTTTTACGGCCAAAAAACTAGAATTCCGCCCGATTCTCATATTTTCGTGTGCTATAGCATGCCTTCCGAGTGGGCCCAGCCCCTCGGACTGGGATCGCCTAAAATTTTTTCGGACTATCCAATACAACCTATGGAACAATAGTCACCGCCCCGCCATGATTGTTCCTCTTTTTAGCATTTTACGGCCAAAAAATTAGAATTCCGCCCGATTCCCATATTTTTTTGTACTATAGTCCACGCCTTTCGAGTGGGCTGGGGCCCACGGACTCGAATCGCCTAATATTTTTCCGGGCAATCCAATAAGATCTAAAGAACCATAGTCATCTCCCCTCCATGACCGTTCCTTCTTTTTTTGCATTTTACGGCCAAAAAACTAGAATTCCGCCCGATTCCCATATTTTCGTGTGCTATAGCACGCCTTCCGAGTGTACTCGGGCCACCCGGACCCGGATCGCCTAAAATTGTTTTGGGCCATACAATACAACCTAAGGAACCATAGTCACTGACCTGCCATGACCATTTCTCATTCTTTTTTGGTTTTACGGCCAAACAACTAGAATTCCGCCCGATTCTCATATTTTCGTGTGCTATCGCACGCCTTCCGAGTTGGCTCGGGCCACCCGGACCCGGATCGCCTAAATTGTTTTCGGGCCATAGAATACAACCTAAGAAACCATAATCACCGCCCTGCCATGATCGTTTCACGTTTTTTTTTGTTTTACGACCAAAAAACTAAAGTTCCGCCCGATTCCCATATTTTCGTGTGCTATCCACGCCTTCCGATTGGGCCGGGCCCGCCGGACTCGGATCGTCTAAAATTTTTTCAAGGGATCCAATACGATCTCAAGAACCATAGTCACCACCCCGCCATGATCGTTCCTCGTCTTTTTGTGTTTTACGGCCAAAAAACTAGAATTCCGCCCAATTCCCATATTTTCATGTGCTATAGCATGCCTTCCGAGTGGGCCTCGGCCCCCCAGACCTGGATCACCTAAAAATTTTCCGTGCAATCCAATACGACCTATAGAACCATGGTCACCGCCCCGCCATGACCGTTCCTCATTTTTTTGCGTTTTACGATCAAAAAACTAGAATTCCGCCCAATTCCCATATTTTCGTGTGCTATAGCACGCATTCCGAGTGGGCCTGGGTCCCCCTGGACCCGGATCGCCTAACATTTTTTCGGGCCATCAAATATGACCTATGAAACCATAGTCACCGCCCCACCATGATCGTTCCTCATTTTTTTGTATTTTATGACCAAAAAACTAGAGTTCCTTCCGATTCCCATATTTTTGTGTGCTATAGTTCACGCTTTCCAATGGGCCGGGGCCCCCGGACTCGGAACGCCTAAAAATTTTCCGGGCCATCCAATACGACCTAAAGAACCATAGTCACTGCCATGCCATGATCGTTCCTCATTTATTTGCGTTTTATGGCAAAAAAACAAGAATTCCGCCCGATTCCCATATTTTCGTGTGCTATAGCACGCCTTCCGAGTGGACCTGGCCCACCGGACCCGGATCGCCTAAATTTTTTTCGGGCTATCAAATACGACCTAAGGAACCATAGTCACCACCTCGCCATGATCGTTCCTCATTTTTTGCATTTTACGGCCAAAAAACTAGAATTCCGCCCGATTCCCATATTTTCGTGTGCTATAGTCCACGCCTTCCGAGTGGGCCGGGGTCCACGGACACGAATCACCTAAAATTTTTCTGGGCCATCCAATACGATCTAAAGAACCATAATCATTGCCTTGCCATGACCGTTCCTCATTTTTTTCCATTTTACGGCCAAAAAACTAGAATTCTGCCAGATTCTCATATTTGCGTGTGCTATAGCACGCCTTCCGAGTGGGCCCGGCCCACCGGATCCAGATCGCCTAAAAATTATCCGGTCTATCAAATACGACCTATGGAACCATAGTCACCGCCCTGCCATGACCGCTCCTCGTGTTTTGCATTTTACGGCCAAAAAACTAGAATTCTGCCTAATTCCCATATTTTCGTGTGCTATAGTCCACGCCTTCCGAGTGGGCAGGGGCACCCGGAATCGGATCTCCTAAAATTTTTTCGGGCCATCCAATAAGACCTAAGGAACCATAGTCAATGCCCTATCATGACCGTTCCTCGTTGTTTTGCGTTTTACGGCCAAAAAACTAGAATTCCGCATGATTCCCATATTTTCGTGTGCTATAGCCCACGCCTACCGAGTGGGCCCGGACCCCCGGACCCCGATCGCCTAAAACGTTTTCGGGCCATCAAATACGACCGAAGGAACCATAGGCACTGCCTTGCCATGACCGTTCCTTGTTTTTTGCATTTTACAGCCACAAAACTAGAATTCCGCATGATTCCCATATTTTCGCGTGCTATATCCCACGCCTTCCGAGTGGGCCCGGCCCCTAGACCCGGATCGTCTAAAATTATTTCAAGCCATCAGAAACGACCTATGGAACCATACTCACCGGCTCGCCATGACCGTTCCTCGTATTTTGCTTTTTACGACCAAAAAACTAGAATTCCGCCCGATTTCCATATTTTCATGTTCTATAGTCCACGCATTCCGAGTGGGCCGGGGCCCCCGGACTCGGATCGCCTAAAATTTTTTTGGGCCATCCAATATGACCTAAAGAACCATAGTCACCGCCCTGTCATGATCGTTCCTCATTTTTTTGCGTTTTACGGGCAAAAAACTAGAATTCCGCCCGATTCCCATATTTTCGTGTGCTATAGGACGCCTTCCGAGTGGGCCCGGCCCCCTGGACCCAGATCGCCTAAAAAATTTTCGGGCTATCAAATACGACCTAAGGAACCATAGTCATCACCCCGCCATGATCGTTCCTCATTTTTTGTGTATTACGGCAAAAAAACTAGAATTCCGCCCGATTCCCATATTTTCGTGTGCTATAGTCAACGCCTTCCGAATGGGTCCGGCTCCCCGGACCCGGACCGCCTAAAATTTTTTTGGGCCATCAGATATGACTTATGGAACCATAGTCACCGGCCGCCATGACCGTTCCTCTTTTTTTGCATTTTACGGCCAAAAAACTAGAATTCCGCATGACTCCCATATTTTCATGTGCTATAGTCCATGCCTTCTGAGTGGGCCGGGGCACCCTTACTCGGATCGCCTAAAAAATTTTCGGGCCATCCAATACGACCTAAAGAACCATAGTCACCGCCCTGCCTTGACCGTGCCTCGTTTATTTGCATTTCACTGCCAAAAAACTAGAATTCTGCCCAATTCCCATATTTTGCGTGTGCTATAGCACGTCTTCCGAGTGGGCCCGGCCTCGCGGACCCGAATCGCCTAAAAATTTTCTGAGCCATCCAGTACGACCTAAAGAACCATACTCACCACCTACCATGACCGTTCCTTCTTGTTTTGCATTTTACAGCCAAAAAACTAGAATTCCGCCCGATTCCCATATTTTCATGTGCTATAGCCCACGCCTTCCGAGTGGGCCCGGCCCCCAGACCCGTATCGCCTAAAAAATTTTCGGCCCATCAAATACGACCTATGAAACCATAGTCACAACCCCTCCATGACCGTTCCTCATATTTTTGCATTTTACGGCCAAAAAACTAGAATTCCGCCCGATTCCCATATTTTCGTGTGCTATAGCCCACGCCTTTTGAGTGGGCCCGGCCCCCCAGACCCGGATCGCCTTAAAATTTTTCGGGCTATCAAATACGACCTAAGGAACCATAATCACCACCCCGCCATGATCGTTCCTCATTTATTGCGTTTTACGGCCAAAAAACTAGAATTCCGCCCGATTCCCATATTTTCATGTGCTATAGCACGCCTTCAGAGTGGGCCCGTGCCACCCGGATCCGGATTGCCTAAAATTTTTTCGGGCCATAGAATACGAACTAAGGAACCATAGTCACCACCCTTCCATTACCGTTCCTCGTTGTTTTGCGTTTTACAGCTAAAAACCAAGAATTTCGCCCGATTCCCATATTTTCGTGTGCTATAGCCCACGCCTTCCAAGTGGTCCCGGGACCCCCGGACCCCGATCGCCTAAAATATTTTTGGGCCATCAAATACGAACAAAGGAACCATACTCACCACCACGCCATGATCATTCCTCATTTTTTGTTTTATGGCCAAAAATTAGAATTTCGCTCTATTCCCATATTTTCGTGTGCTATAGTCCACGCCTTCTGACTGGGCCGGGGCCCAAGGACTCGAATCGCCTAAAATTTTTCTGGGCCATCCAATATGATATAAAGAACCATAGCCATTGCCCCACCATGACCATTCCTCATTTTTTTTGCGTTTTACGGCCAAAAAACTAGAATTCCGCCCGATTCCCATATTTTCGTGTGCTATAGCACGCCTTACGAGTGGGCCTGGGCCCCCGAACTCGGATCGCCTAAAATTTTTTCGGGCCATCCAATATGACCTAAATAACCATAGTCACCGCCCTGCCATTACCGTTCCTCATTTTATTTGCATTTTACGGCCAAAAAACTAGAATTCTGCCCAATTCCCATATAATGCGTGTGCTATAGCATGCCTTCTGAGTGGGCCTGGCCCCGCGGACCCGGATTGCCTAAAAAATTTTTGAGCCATCCAATACGACTTAAAGAACCATACTCACCACTCACCATGACCGTTCCTCATTTTTTTGCATTTTACGGCTAAAAAACTAGAATTCTGCCTGATTCCCATATTTTCATGTGTTATAGCCCACGCCTTCCGAGTGGGCCGGCTCCCCAGACCCGGATCGCCTAAAAATTTTCCGGGCCATTAGATATGACCTATGGAACCATAGTCAAAACCCCGCCATGACCGTTCCTCGTTTATTTGCATTTTACGGCCAAAAAACTAGAATTCCACCTGATTCCCATATTTTCGTGTGCTATAGCCCACGCCTTCTGAGTGGGCCCGGCCCCCAGACGCGGATCGCCTTAATATTTATCCGGGCCATCCAATACAACCTAAAGAACCATAGTCACCACCCCGCCATGATGGTTTCTCATTTATTTGCATTTTACGGCCAAAAACTAGAATTTCGCCCGATTCCCATATTTTCGTGTTCTATAGCATGCCTTCCGAGGGGGCCTGGCCCCCGCACCCGGATCGCCTAAATATTTTTCGGGCTATCAAATACGACCTTAGGAACCATAGTCACCGCTCTGCCATGATCGTTCCTCGTTTTTTGCATTTTACGGCCAAAACACTAAAATTCCGCCCGATTCCCATATTTTCGTGTGCTATAGTCCACGCCTTCCGAGTGGGCCGGGGCCCACAGATTCGAATCACCTAAAATTTTTCTGGTCCATCCAGTACGACCTAAAGAACCATAGGCATCGCCCCGCCATGACCGTTCCTCGTTTGTTTGCATTTTACGGCCAAAAATCTATAATTCCGCCCGATTCCCATATTTTCATGTTCTATAGTCCACGTCTTCCGAGTGGGCCGGGGCCCCTGGACTCGGATCGCCTAAAATTTTTTCGGGCCATCCAATACGACCTAAAGAACCATAGTCACTTCCATGCCATGACCATTCCTTTTTTTTTGCGTTTTACCGCCAAAAAACTAGAATTCTGCCCGATTTCCATATTTTGCGTGTGATATAGCACGCCTTCCGAGTGGGCCCGGCCCCGCGGACCCGGATAGCCTAAAATTTTTTCGAGCCATCCAATACGACCTAAAGAACCATACTCACCACCCGCCATGACCGTTCCTCATTTTTTTGCATTTTACGGCCAAAAAACTAAATTTCGCCCGATTCCCATATTTTCGTGTGCTATAGCCCATGCCTTCCGAGTGGGCCTGGCCCCCCACACCCGGATCACCTAAAAATTTTCTGGGCCATCAGATACGACCTATGGAAACATAATCACAACCTTGCCATGACCGTTCCTCTTTTTTTGCATTTTACGTCAAAAAACTAGAATTTTGCCCGATTCCCATATTTTCGTGTGCTAGCCCATGCCTTCTGAGTGGGCCCGGCCCCCCAGACCCAGATCGCCTTAAAATTTTCCGGGCTATCAAATATGACCTAAGGAACCATAGTCACTGCCCCGCCATGATCGTTCCTCATTTTTTGCATTTTACGGCCAAAAAACTAGAATTCCGCTTGATTCCCATATGTTCGTGTATTATCCACTTTTTCGAGTTGGCCGGGGCCCACGGACTCGTATCACCTAATATTTATCCGGGCCATCCAATACAACCTAAAGAACCATGGTCACTACCCCGCCATGATGGTTCCTCGTTTATTTGCATTTTACGGCCAAAAACTAGAATTCCGCCCGATTCCCAAGTGGGCCTGGCCCCCCGGACCGGGATTGCCTAAAAATTTTCTGGGCTATCAAATACGAACTTAGGAACCATAGTCACCGCCCCGCCATGATCGTTCCTTAGTTTTTGCATTTTACGGCACAAAAACTAGAATCCTCCCGATTCCCATATTTTGATGGGCTATAGCCCATGCCTTCCGAGTGGGCCCGAGCCCCCAAACCCGGATCGCCTAAAAATAGTTTGAGTCATAGAATGTGACCTAAGGAACCATTGTCGCCGTCCCGCCATGACCGTTCCTCGTTTTTTTGCATTTTACGGCCAAAAAACTAGAATTCTGCCCGATTCCCATATTTTCGTGTGCTTATAGCCCACACATTCAGAGTGGGCCCGAGGCCCCCGACCCGGATCGTCTAAAATATTTTTGGGCCATAGAATACGACCCAACGAGCCATAGTCACCGCCCCGCCATGACCATTCCTCGTTGTTTTGCGTTTTACGGCCAAAACACTAGAATTCTGCCCGATTCCCCATATTTTCGTGTGCTATAACCCTCGCCTTCCGAGTGGGGCCGGCCCACCAGACCCGGATCGCCTAAATATTTTCTGGGCTATCAAATACTACCTAAAGAACTGTAGTCACCCCCCGCCATGATTGTTCCTCATTTTTTGCATTTTACGGCAAAAAGAACTAGAATTCCGCTCGATTCCCATATTTTTGTGTGCTATAATCCACGCCTTCCGAGTGGGCCGGGGCCCCCGGACTCGGATCGCATAAAATTTTTTTGGGCCATCCAATATGTCCTAAAGAACCATAGTCACTGCCCCGCCTTGACCGTTCCTCGTTGTTTGCATTTTACGGCCACCAAACTAGAATTCAGCCCGATTCCCATATTTTCGTGTGCTATAGCCCACGCCTTCTGAGTGGGCCCCGCCCCCGAACCCGGGTCGACTAAAATTTTTTTGGACATCCAATATGATCTGAAGAACCATAGTCACCGTCCCGCCATGACCGTTCCTCGTTGTTTTGTATTTTACGGCCAAAAAACTAGAATTCCGCCCGATTCCCATATTTTCATGTGCTATAGTCCACGTCTTCCGAGTGGGCCGGGGCCCCCGGACTCGGATCGCCTAAAATTTTTCCGGGCCATCCAATACGACCTAAAGAACTATAGTCACTGCCCTGCTATGACCGTTCCTTTTTTTCTTTGCGTTTTACGGCCAAAAAACTAGAATTCCGCCCAATTTTGATATTTTGCGTGTGCTATAGCACGCTTCCGAGTGGGCCCGGCCCCGCGGACCCGGATCGCCTAAAATTTTTCCGAGCCATCCAATACAACCTAAAGAACCATACTCACCACCCGCCATGACCGTTCCTCGTTTTTTTGCATTTTACGGCCAAAAAACTAGAATTCCGCCCGATTCCCATATTTTCGTGTGCTATAGCCCATGCCTTCCTAGAGGGCCCGGCCCCCCAGACCCGGATTGCCTAAAACTTTTTCGGGCCATTAAATACAACCTATGGAACCATAGTCTCAACCTCGACATGACCGTTCCTCATTTGTTTTCATTTTACGGCCAAAAAACTAGAATTCCGCTCGATTCCCATATTTTCTTGTGCTATAGCCCACGTCTTCTGAGTGGGCCGGCCCCCATACCCGGATCGCCTTTAAATTTTCCGGGCTATCAAATACGACCTAAGGAACCATAATCACCACTCCGCCATGATCGTTCCTCATTTATTGCGTTTTACGGGCATTTTATGGCCAAAAAACTAGAATTTCGCCAGATTCCCATATTTTCGTGAGCTATAGCCCATGCCTTCCGAGTGGGTCCGGGACCCCAGACCCCGATCGCCTTAAATTATTCGGGGCCATCAAATACGACCTAAGGAACCATAGTCACCGCCCCGCCATGACCGTTCCTCGTTGTTTTGCATTTTACGGCCAAAAAACTAGAATTCCGCCCGATTCTCATATTTTCGTGTGCTATAGCCCACGCCTTCCGAGTGGGCCCGGCCCCCCAGACCCGGATCGCCTTAAAATTTTCCGGGCTATCAAATATGACATAAAGAACCATAGTCACCGCCCCGCCATGATAGTTCCTCGTTTATTTGCATTTTACGGCCAAAAACTAGAATTCCGCCCGATTCCCATATTTTCGTGTGCTAGAGCACGCCATTCGAGTGGGCCAAGCCCCCGGACCTAGATCGCCTAAAAACTTTCCGGGCAATCAAATACGTCCGTAGGAACCATAGTCACCGCCACGTCGTGATCGTTCCTCATTTTTTGCATTTTATGGCCAAAAAACTAGAATTTCGCCCGATTCCCATATTTTCGTGTGCTATAGCACGCCTTCCGAGTGGGCCGGGGCCCACAGACTCGGATCGCCTAAAAATTTTCTGGTCCATCCAATACGAACTAAAGAACCATAGGCATTACCCCGCCATGACCGTTCCTATTTTATTGCATTTTACGGCCAAAAAATTAGAATTCCGCCCGATTCTCATATTTTCGTGTGCTATAGCACTCCTTCCGAGTAGGCCCGGGCCCCCCGGACCTAGATCGCCTAAAAACTTTTCGGTCTATCAAATACGACCTAAGGAACCATAGTCAGCGCCCCGCCATGATCGTTCCTCATTTTTTGCGTTTTACTGCCAAAAAACTAGAATTCCTCCCGATTTCCATATTTTTGTGTGCTGTAACCCACGCCTTCTGAGTGGGCCGGGGCCCCCATACTCAGATCGCCTAAAATTTTCCGGGCCATCCAATACGACATAAAGAACCATAGTCACCGCCCCGCCATGATCGTTCCTCATTTTTTGTGTTTTATGGCCAAAGAACTAAAATTCCGCCTAATTCCCATATTTTCGTGTGCTATAGCCCACGCCTTCCGAGTGGGCCGGGGCCCCCAGACTCGGATCGCCTAAAAAATTTCGGGCCATCCAATACGATCTAAAGAACCATAGTCACCGCCCCGCCATGATCGTTCCTCATTTTTTGCGTTTTACGGCCAAAATATTAGAATTTCGCCCTATTCCCATATTTTTGTGTGCTAGCCCGCCAGACCCGGATCGCTAAAAAATTTTCCGGCCATCAGATACGACCTATGGAACCATAGTCACCGCCCTTCCATGACCGTTGCTCGTTTTTTTTGCGTTTTACGGCCAAAAAACTAGAATTATGCCTGATTCCCCATAATTTTGTGTGCTATAGCCCTCGCCGGACCCGGATCGCCTAAAATATTTTTGGGCCATAGAATACGACCTAAGGAACCATAGTCACTGCCCTGCCATGTCCGTTCCTTGTTGTTTGCATTTTACGGCCAAAAAACTAGAATTCTGCCTAATTCGCATATTTTCGGCTGCTATAGCCCACGCCTTCCGAGTGGGCCAGGACCCCCGGACCCCGATCGAGTAAAATTTTTCCGGGCCATCAGATACGACCTATGGAACCATAGTCATCGCCCCGCCATGACCGTTCCTCGTTTTTTTGTGTTTTACATCCAAAAAACTAGAACTCTGCTCGATTCCCCATATTTTCGTGTGCTATAGCCCTCGCCTTCCGAGTGGGCCCGACCCACCAGACCAGGATCGCCTAAAAAATTTCCAGGCTATCAAAGACAACCTAAGGAACTATAGTCACGGCCCCACCATGATCGTTCCTCTATTTTTGTATTTTACGGCCAAAAAACTAGAATTCCGCCCGATTCCTATATTTTCGTGTGCTATAGTACACGCCTTCCGAGTGGGCCGGGGCACTCGGGCTCTGATCGGGTAAAATTTTTCCGGGCCATCCAATATGACCTAAAGTACCATAGTCACTCCCCCGCCATGACCGTTCCTCATTTTTTGTGTTTTACGGCCAAAAAACTAGAATTCCGCCCGATTTCCATATTTTGCGTGTGCTATAGCACGCCTTCCGAGTGGGCTTGACCCCCGGACACGGATCGATTAAATTTTTTTTGGGCCATCTAATATGACCTAGAGAACCATAGTCACCGCCCCGCCATGACCGTTTCTCGTTGTTTTGCGTTTTACGGTCAAAAAACTAAAATTCCGCCCGATTCCCATATTTTCGTGTGCTATAGCACGCCTTCCGAGTGGACCCGGGCCCCCCGGACCTGAATCGCCTAAAAGATTTTCGAGCCATTAAATACGGCCGAATGAACCATAATCACTGCCCTGCGATGACCGTTCCTCATTTTTTTGCGTTTTACGGCCAAAAAACTATAATTCCGCCCGATTCTCATATTTTCATATGCTATAACATGCCTTCCGAGTGGGCCCGGGCCCCTAACCCGGATCGCCTAAAAATATTTCGGGCCAAAGAATACGACCTAAAGAACCATAGTCACCGCCCCACCATCATCGCTCCTCGTGTTTTTGCATTTTACGGCCAAAAAACTAGAATTCCGCCCTATTTCCATATTTTCGTCTGCTATAGCCCACGCCATCCGAGTGGGCCCATCGCCCCAGACCCGTATCGCGTAAAACTTTTCTGAGCTATCAAATATGACCTAAGGAACCATTGTCACCGCCTCGCCATGATCGTTCCTCGTTTTTTGCATTTTACGGCTAAAAAAATAAGATTTTCGCCCGATTCCCATATTTTCGTGTGCTATAGCCCATGCCTTCCTAGTGGGCAGGGCCCCCCAGATCGCCAAAAAGTTTTACGGACCATCAAATATGACCTAAGGTACCATAGTCACCTCCCCGCCATGACCTTGCCTCGTTGTTTTGCGTTTTTCGGCCAAAAAACTAGAATTCAACCTGAATCCCATATTTTCGTGTGCTATAGCCCACGCCTTCCCAGTGGGTAGGGCCGCCTGGACCCGGATAGTTTAAAATTTTTTCGGGCCATCGAATACGACGTAAGGAACCATAGTCACCGCCCCGCCATGAACGTTCCTCGTTTTTTGCGTTTTAAGGCCAAAAAACTTGAATTTTGCCAGATTCTCATATTTTCGTGTCCTATAGCCCATGCCTTCCGAGTGGGCCCGGCCCCCCAAAACCCGGATCGCCTAAAAAAATTTTGGGCTATCAAATACGACCTAAGGAACCATAGTCACCACCCCGCCAAGATCTTTCCTCGTTTTTATCGTTTTACGGCCAAAATACTAAAATTTCGCCTGATTCCCATATTTTCATGTGCTATAGCCCATGCCTTCCAAGTGGGCCACCCCCCGGACTCGGATCACCTAAAGTTTTTTTGGGCCAACAAATACGACCTAAATAACCTTAGTCATCGTGTGGCCCCTGACTCGGATCGCCTAAAACTTTTTCGGGCAACTAAATACGACCTAAGGAACCATAGTCACCGCCTCGCCATGATCGTTCCTCATTTTTTGCGTTTTTTGGCCAAAAAACTAGAATTCCGCCCGATTCCCATATTTTTGTGTGCTATCGCCCACGCCTTCCGAGTGGGCCGGGCCGCCCGGAGCCGGATCGCCTAAAAATTTTCCGGGCCATCAAATACAACCTAAGGAACAATAGTCACCGCCCAGCCATGATCGTTCCTCATTTTTTGCGTTTTACGGCCAAAGAACTAGAATTCCGCCTGATTCCCATATTTTCGTGTGCTATTGCCCACGCCTTACGAATGGGTCGGGCCCCCTAGACTCAGATCGCCTAAAAAATTTTCGGGCCATCAAATACGACCTAAAGAACTAGATTCACTGCGCCGCCATAAGCGTTCCTCGGTTTTTGCATTTTACGGCCAAATAACTAACTAGAATTCCACCCGATTCCCATATTTTTGTGTGCTATAGCCCACGCCTTCCCATTGGGTAGGGCCGCCCAGATCCGGAAAGTTTAAAATTTTTCCGTGCCATCAAATTCGACCTAAGGAACCAAAGTCACTGCCCCGCCATGACCGTTTCTCGTTTTTTTGCGTTTTACGATGAAAAAACTAGAATTTCGCTAGATTCCCATATTTTCGTGTGTTATAGCCCACACATTCTGAGTGGGCCCCGCCCATCCGGAACCGGATCGCCTAAATTTTTTACGGGTCATCAAATACGACCTAAGAAACCATAGACACCGCCCCGCCAGGATTGTTCCTCATTTCTTTGCATTTTTCAGCCAAAAAACTAGAATTATGCCCGATTCCCATATTTTCGTGTGCTATATAGCCCACGCCTTCCCAGTGGGTAGGGCCGCCCGGAGCCGGATTGCCTAAAATTTTTCTGGGCCATCGAATACGACGTAAGGAACCATAGTCACTGCCCCGCCATGACCGTTCCTCATTTTTTTGCGTTTTACGGCCAAAAAACTAGAATTTTGCCAGATTCCCATATTTTCGTGTGCTATAGACCACACCTTCCGAGTGGGCCCGGCCCCCCAAAACCTGGATCGCCTAAAAGTTATCAAATACGACCTAAGGAACCGTAGTCACCGCCCCACCATGATCTTTCCTCGTTTTTATCGTTTTTCGGCCAAAATACTAGAATTCCGCCCGATTCCCATATTTTCATGTGCTATAGCCCACGCCTTCCCAGTGGGCCAGCCCCCTGTCTCGAATCGCCTAAAATTTTTTCGGGCCATTAAATACGACCTAAGGAACCGTAGTCACCACCCCACCATAATCGTTCCTCATTTTTGCATTTTTCGGCATAAAACCTAGAATTCCGCCCAATACCCATATTTTCGTGTGCTATATAGCCCACGCCTTCCAAGTGGTCCCGAGACCCCCGGATCCCGATCTCCTTAAATTTTTTCGGGCCATGAAATACGACCTAAGGAACCAAAGTCACCGCTCCACCATGACCTTTCCTCATTTTTTGCATTTTACAGCCCAAAAACTAGAATTCCGCCCGATTCCCATATTTTCGTGTGCTATAGCCCATGCCTTCAGAGTGGGTCGGCCCCCCCGGACTCGGATCGCCTAAAATTTTTTCGGGCCATCAAATACGACCTAAAGAACCATAGTCACCGCCCTGCCATGACCGTTCCTCTTTTTTTTTTGCATTTTACGATGAAAAAACTAGAATTCCGCCTGATTCCCATAGTTTCGTGTGGTGTAGCCCATGCCTTCCAAGTGGTCCCGGGACCCCGATCGCCTAAAAAAATTTCCGGGCCATCAAATAAGACCTAAGGAATCATAGTCACTGTCCCACCATGATCGTTCCTCATTTTTTGCGTTTTTTGGCCAAAGAACTAGAATTCCGTCTGATTCCCATATTTTCGTGTGCTATAGCCCACGCCTTCCGAGTGGGGCGGGTCCCCCGGACTCGAATCTCTTAATATTTTTTCGGGCCATCGAATACGACCTAAGGAACCATCGTCACCGCCCCGCCATGATCGTTCCTCATGTTTTGTGTTTTTCGGCCAAAAAACTAGAATTCCGCCTGATTCCCATATATTTGTGTGTTATAGCCCACGCCTTCCAAGTGGTTCCGGGACCTCGATCGCCTAAAATTTTTTTGGGCCATCAAATATGACCTAAGGAAACATAGTCACCGCCCTGCCATGATCGTTCCTCATTTGTTGCATTTTTCGGCCAAAGAACTACAATTCCGCCCAATTCCCATATTTTCTTATGCTACAGCCCAAGCCTTCTGAGTGGGCCGGGCCCCCCAGACTCGCATCTCCTAAAAATTTTTCAGGCCATTAAATACAACCTAAGGAACGATAGTCACCGCTATGCCATGATCGTTCCTCATATTTTGAGTTTTTCGGCCAAAAAACTAAAATTCCGTCCGATTCCTATATTTTCGTGTGCTATAGCCCACGCCTTCCAAGTGGTCCCGGGACCTCCGGACCCCGACCTCCTAAAATTTTTCCGGGCCATCAAATACTACTTAATGAACCATAGTCACCGCCCAGCCATGATCGTTACTCATTTTTTGCATTTTTCGGCCAAAGAACTAGAATTCCGCCCGATTCCCATATTTTCGTGTGCTACCCGCGCCTTCCCAGTGGTTAGGGCCGCCCGGACCTAGATAGTTTAAAATTATTCCGGGCCATCGAATATGACCTAAGGAACCATAGTCACTGCTCCGCCATGACCGTTCCTCGTTCTTTTGCGTTTTACGGCCAAAAAACTAGAATTTCGCTAGATTCCCATATTTTCATGTCCTATAGCCCACGCATTCTGAGTGGGCCTGGGCCCCCGGAACCGAAAAGCCTATAATTTCTACGGGTTATCCAATATGACCTAAGAACCATAGTCACTGCCCCACCATGAGCAATCCTCGCGTTTTTGCATTTTACGGCCAAAACACTAAAATTCTGCCCGATTTTCATATTTTCGTGTGCTACAGCCCACGCCTTACGAGTGGGCCGGGCCCCCAGGACCCAGATCGCCTAAAAATATTTTGCGGCATCAACTACGACCTAAAGATCCATAGTCACCGCCCTGTCATGACCCTTCCTCGTTTTATACATTTTACGGCCAAAAAACTAGAATTCTGCCCGATTCCCATATTTTTCGTGTGCTATTGCCCACGCCTTCCGAGTGGGCCAGGCCCCTCGGACCCGGATATCCTAAAATTTTTCCGGGCCATCAAATAGAACCTAAGGAACCATAGTCCCTGCCCCGCCATGACCGTTCCTCGTTGTTTTGCATTTTATGGCCAAAAAACTAAAATTTCGCTCGGTTCCCATATTTTCGTGTGCTACTAGCCTTCCGAGTGGGCCGGGGCCGCCCGGAATCGGATCGCCCAAAATTTTTTTGACCCATCAAATACGACCTAAGGAACCATAGTCATCGCCTCGCCATGGTCGTTCCTCGTTGTTTTGCGTTTTACGGCCAAAAAACTAGAATTTCGCCTGATTCCCATATTTTCGTGTGCTATAGCCCACGCCTTCCGAATGGGTCCGGACCCTCGGAGTCGGATAGCCTAAAAGTTTTTCGGGCCATCAAATACGATCTAAGGAACCATAGTCACCACCCCGTCATGACCTTTTCTCATTTTTTGCATTTTTCGGCCAAAAAACTAGAATTCCGCCCTATTCCCATATTTTCATGTGCTATAGCCCACGCCTTCCCATTGGGTAGGGCCCCCAGACTCGGATAGCCTAAAAGTTTTTCAGGCCATCAAATTCGACCTAAAGAACCATAGTCACCGCCCCGCCATGATCGTTCCTCATTCTTTGTGTTTTTCGGCCAAAGAACTAGAATTCCGCCCGATTCCCATATTTTCATGTGCTATAGCCCACGCCTTCCTAGTGGGCAGGGCCCCCGGACACGGATCGCCTAAAATTTTTCCGGGCCATCAAATACGACCTAAGGAACCATAGTCATCGCCCTGCCATGATCGTTCCTCATGTTTTGCATTTTCGGCCAAAATACTAGAATTCTGCCCGATTCTCATATTTTTGTGTGCTATAGCCCACGCCTTCCAAGTGGTTCCAGGACCCCGATCACCTAAAAAATTTTCGGGCCATCAAATACGACCTAAGGAACCATAGTCACCACCCCACCATGACCATTCCTAATTGTTTTTGCATTTTACTGCCAAAAACTAGAATTCCGCCCGATTCCTATATTTTCGTGTGCTATAGCCCACGCCTTGCGAGTGGGCCCGGGCCCACCGGACCCGGATGGCCAAACATATTTCTAAGCCATCAAATACGACCTAAGGAACCATAGTCACTGCCCCGCCATGACCGTTCCGTATTTGTTTGCGTTTTACAGCAAACAAACTAGAATTCCTCCCGATTCTCATATTTTCGTATTGTATAGCCCACGCCTTTCGAGTGGGCCCGGGCCCTCAAGACACGGATTGCCTAAAAATTTTCCAGGCCATGAAATATGACCTAAGGAACCATAGTTACTGCCCCAACATGATTGTTCCTCATTGTTTTGAGTTTTACAGCCAAAAAACTAGAATTCCGTCTGATTCCCATATTTTCGTGTGCTATAGCCCACGCCTTCCGGCTGGGCCAGGCCCCCCAGATCCGGATAGCCTAAAATATTTTCGGGCCATTAAATATGACCTAAGGAACCATAGTCACCGCCCCGCTATGACCTTTCCTCGTTTGTTGTATTTTACGACAAAAAAACTAGAATTCCGCGTGATTCCCATAATTTCGTGTGCTATAGCCCATGCCTTCCGAGTGGGCCCGGACCCCCCCGGACCCTGATCGCCTAAAATATTTTCGGGCCATCAAATACGACCTAAGGTACAATAGTCACCGCCCCACCATGACCGTTGCTCGGGTTTTTTGCAATTTATGGCAAAAGAACTAGAATTCTGCTTGATTCCAATATTTGCGTGTGCTATAGCCCATGCCTTCCGAGTGGGCCCGGGCCCCCGCACCCCGATCGCCTAAAAATCTTCCGGGCCATCAAATACGACCTAGGGAACCATAGTCACCGCCCCGCCATGACCTTTCCTCATTTGTTTTTCATTTTACGGCAAAAAACTAGAATTCTGCCCGATTCCCATATTTTCGTGTGCTATACATGCCTTCCAAGTGGGCCTGGGCCCCCGCCCCCCGCCCCCTATCGCCTAAAATTTTTTCTGGCCATCATATACGACCTAAGGTACCATAGTCACTGTCCCGCCATGACCGTTCCTTATTTATTTGCGTTTTACGGCAAAACAACTAGAATTCCGCGTGATTCCCATATTTTCATTTGCTATAGCCCATGCCTTCCCAGTGTGCAGGGACCCCCGAACCTGGATCGCCTACAATTTTTCCGGGCCATCAAATAGTACCTAAAGAACCATAGTTACCGCCCTGCCATGACCTTTCCTTGCTTTATGCGTTATACGGCCAAAAAACTAGAATTCCACCCGATTCCCATATTTTCTTGTGCTATAGCCTACTCCTTCTGAGTGGGCCAGGGCCCCCAAACCCCAATCGCCTAAAATTTTTCTAGGCCATGAAATACGACCTAAGGAACCATAGTTTTTGCCCCTCCATGAACGTTCCTTGTTGTTTTGCATTTTACAGCCAAAAAACTAGAATTCCACCCGATTCCCATATTTTCGTGTGCTATTGCCCACGCCTTCCTAGTGGGCCCTGCCCCCCGGACCCCGATCGTCTAAAAAATTTCCGAGCCATGAAAAACAAACTAAGGAACCATAGTTAGCGCCCCGCCATGACCGTTCCTCGTTTCTTTTTACGTTTTACGGCCAAAAAACTAAAATTTTGCCTGATTCCCATATTTTCGTGTGTTAGCCCACGCCTTCCGAGTGGGCCAGGGGCACCCGGACCCCGATCGCCTAAAAGTTTTTAGGGCCATGAAATACGGCCTAATGAACCATAGTTATCGTTCCGCCATGACCATTCCTCGTTTATTTGCATTTTACGGCCAAAAAACTAGAATTCCACCCGATTCCCATATTTTCGTGTGCTATAGCCCACGTCTTCCGAGTGGGCCAGGGCCCCCGGACCCCAAATCGCCTAAATTTTTTCTAGAAGATGCAATACGACCAAAGGAACCATAGTTATCGCCTGATTCCTATATTTTCGTGTGCTATAGCCCACGCCTTCCTAGTGGGCCCGGCCGCTCGGACCCCGTTCGCCTAAAATTTTTCCGAGCCATGAATAACGAATAAAGGAACCATAGTTATCGCCCTGCCATGACCGTTCCTCATTTTATGTTTTGCGGCCAAAAAACTAAATTTTTGCCTGATTCCCATCTTTTCGTGTGTTAGCCCACGCCTTCCGAGTGGGCCGGGGCCCCCCGGACCTCGATCGCCCAAAAATTTTAAGGGCCATGAAATACGACCTAAGGAACCATAGTTATCGTTCCGCCATGACCGTTCCTTATTTTTTTGCGTTTTACGGTAAAAAAACTAGAATTCCGCCCGATTCTCATATTTTCGTGTGCTAGAGCCCACTCCTTCCGAGTGGGCTCGGGTACCCAGGACCTCGATCGCCTATAATTTTTCCAGGCCATCCAATACGACCTAAGGTACCATAGTCATCGCCCTGCCATGATCGATCCTCATTTATTTGTGTTTTACGGCAGAAAAACTTGAATTCCGCCCGATACCCATATTTTCGTGTGTTACAGCCCACGCCTTCCCAGAGTGCAGGGCCCCTGGACCTGGATTGCCTAATATTTTTCTGGGCCATCAAATTCGACCTAAGGAACCATAGTTACTGCCCCGTCATGACCTTTCTTCATTTTTTTTACGTTTTATGGCCAAAAAACTAGAATTTCGCCCGATTCCCATATTTTCGTGTGCTATAGCCCATGCCTTCCGAGTGGGCCAGCGACCCCGGACCCCACTCGCCTAAAAATTTTCCGCGCCATCAAATACAACCTATGGAACCATAGTCACCGCCCCGCCATGACGTTTCCTCATTTTTTGCATTTTACGGCCAAAAAATTAGAATTCCGCGCGATTCCCATATTTTAGTATCTTATAGCCGACGTCTTCCAAGTGGGCCCGGGCACCACGGACCCTAATCGCCTAAAAGTTTTTCGGGCCATCAAATACGACCTAAGGTACCATAATCACCACCCCTCCATGACTGTTCGTCATTCTTTTTGCGTTTTACGGCAAAACACTAGAATTTCGCCCGATTCCCATATTTTCATGTGCTATACACTCCTTCCGAGTGAGCCTGGGCCCCCCGGCCCCCTATCACCTAAAATTTTTCCTGGCTATCAGATACGACCTAAGGTACCATAGTCACTGCCCCGCCATGACCGTTCCTCATTTATTTGCGTTTTACAGCAAAAAAACTAGAATTCCGCCTGATTCCCATATTTTCGTTTGCTATAGCCCATGCCTTCCAGTGTGCAAGGCCCCCTGGAGCCGGATCGCCTAAAATTTTTCCGGGCCATCAAATAGGACCTAAAGAACCATAGTTACCGCCCTGCCATGACCTTTCCTTGTTTTTTGCGTTATACGGCCAAAAAATTAGAATTTCGCCCGATTCCCATATTTTCGTGTGCTATAGCCTACGCCTTCCGAGTGGGCCAGGGCCCCCGGACCACAATCGCTTAATGTTTTTCTAGGCCATGAAATACGACCTAAGGAACCATAGTTATCACCCCACCATGACCGTTCCTTGTTTTTTTGTATTTTACGGCCAAAAAACTAGAATTCCGCCTGATTCCCATATTTTCGTGTGCTATTGCCCACGCCTTCCTAGTGGGCCCCGCCCCCCCGAACCACGATCGACTAAAACTTTTCCGAGCCATGAATAACGAACTACGGAAACATAGTTAGCGCCCCTCCATGATCGTTCCTCATTTGTTTTATGTTTTACGGCCAAAAAACAAAAATTTTGCCTGATTCCCAAATTTTCGTATGTTAGTCCACGCCTTCCGAGTGGGCCAGGGCCCCCAGTACCCCGATCGCCTAAAAATTTTCAGGGCCATGAAATATGACCAAAGGAACCATAGTTATCGCCTTGCCATGACCGTTTCTTGTTGTTTTGCATTTTAAGGCCAAAAAACTAGAATTCCGCCCTATACCCAAATTTTCGTGTGCTATATCCCACGCCTTCCTAGTGGGCCCGGCCCCCCGGACCCCGATCACCTAAAAATTTTCCGAGCAATGAATAATGAATTAAGGAACCATAGTTATCGCCCTGCCATGACCGTTCCTCATTTTTTTTTTTAAATTTTACAGCCAAAAAACAAAAAAATTTCCTCATTCCTATCTTTTCGTGTGTTAGCCCACACCTTCCGAGTGGGCCAGGGCCCCCCAGACCTCAATCGCCTAAAAATTTCCAGGGCCATGAAATACAACCTAAGGAACCATAGTTAGAGTTCCGCCATGACCGTTCCTCGTTATTTTGCGATTTACGACCAAAAAACTAGAATTCCACCCGATTCTCATATTTTCGTTTGTTATTGCCCACGCCTTTCGAGTGGGCCCGAACCCCAGACCCCGATCGCCTAAAAAGTTTTTGGGCCATGAAATACGACCTAAGGAACCATAGTTATCGCCCCGCCATGACCGTTCCTCGTTCTTTTGTATGTTACGGCCAAAAAACTAGAATTTTGCCAGATTCCCATAGTTTCGTGAGCTATAGCCCACGCCTTCCGAGTGGGCCCGGCCCCCCAGGACCCCTATTGCCTAAAACTTTTTCGGGCCATCAAATACGATCTAAGGAACCATAGTTACCTCCCCGCCATGACCTTTCCTCGTGTTTTGCATTTTACGGCCAAAAAACTAGAATTTCGCCTGATTCCCCTATTTTTGTGTGTTATAGCCCACGTCTTCCGAGTGGGCCCGGGCCCCACAGACCTCGATTACCTAAAAGTTTACCGGGCCATCACATACGACCTAAGGTACCATAATCACCACCCCGCCATGACCGTTCCTCATTTATTTGCGTTTTACGGCAAAAAAACTAGAATTCCGTCCGATTCCCATATTTTCGTTTTCAATAGCCCATGCCTTCCCAGTGTGCAGGGCCCCCCGGAGCCGGATTGCCTAAAATTTTTCCGGGCCATCAAATACGTTACCGCCCTGCCATGACCTTTCCTCATTTTTTGCGTTTTACAGCCAAAAAAGTAGAATTCCGCCCGATTCCCATATTTTCGTGTTCTATAGCCCACTCCTTCCAAGTGGGCCCAGCCACCCGGACCCCGATTGACTAAGAATTTTCCGTACCATGAAATACGACCTAAGGAACCACAGTTATCACCTCGCCATGACCGTTCCTCATTTTTGTGCGCTTTACGGCCAAAAAACTAGAATTTCGCCTAATTCCCATATTTTCGTGTGCTATAGCCCACGCCTTCTTAGTGGGCAGGGCCCCACCGACCCGGATCGCCTAAAATTTTCCCGGGCCATTAAATACGACCTAAGGAACCATAGTCACCACCCTGTCATGACCGTTCCTCATATTTTTGGGTTTTACGGCCAAAAAACTAGAATTCCGTCTGATTCCCATATTTTCGTGTGCTATAGCCCACGCCTTCCGAGTGGGCCAGGCCCCCCCCCGGATCCGGATCGCCTAAAATATTTTCAGGCTATCAAATATGACCTAAGGAACCATAGTCACCACCCCGCTATGACATTTCCTCATTTTTTTCATTTTACGGCCAAAAAACTAGAATTTCGCGTGATTCCCATAATTTCGTGTGCTATAGCCCATGCCTTCCGAGTGGGCCCGGGCCCCGCAGACCGCGATCGCCTAAAATATTTTCGGGCCATCAAATACGAGCTAAGGTACCATAGTCACCACCCCTCCATGACCGTTGCTAAGATTTTTGCATTTTACGACAAAAAACTAGAATTCCGCCTAATTTTCATATTTTCGTGTGCTATAGCCCACGCCTTCTTAGTGGGCAGGGCCCCACTGACCCGGATCGCCTAAAATTTTCCCTGGCCATTAATTACGACCTAAGGAACCATAGTCACCGCCCTGTCATGACCGTTCCTCATAGTTTTGGATTTTACGGCCAAAAAACTAGAATTCCGTCTGATTCCCATATTTTCGTGTGCTATAGCCCACGCCTTCCGAGTGGGCTAGGCCCCCCCAGGATCCGGATCGCCTAAAATATTTTCAGGCTATCGAATATGACTTAAGGAACCATAGTCACCGCCCCGCTATGACATTTCCTCATTTTTTTCATTTTACGGCCAAAAAACTAGAATTCCGCGTGATTCCTATAATTTCTTATGCTATAGCCCATGCCTTCCGAGTGGGCCCGGACCCCCTGGACCCCGATCGCCTAAAATATTTTCGAGCCATCAAATACGAGCTAAGGTACCATATTCACCGCCCCTCTATGACCGTTGCTAAGGTTTTTTCATTTTACGACAAAAAACTCGAATTCCGCGTGATTCCCATAATTTCGTGTGTTATAGCCCACGCCTTCCGAGTGGACCCGGGCCCCTGGACCCCGATCGCCTATAATTTTTCCGGGCCATCAACTATGATCTAATGTACAATAGTCACCGCCCCTCCATGACCGTTCCTTATTTATTTGCGTTTTACGACAAAAAAACTTGAATTCTGCCCGATTTCAAAATTTTCGTGTGCTACAATCCACGCCTTCCCAGTGTGCAGGACCCCGGACCCGGATTGCCTAATATTTTGTTTGGGCCATCAAATACGACCCGAGGAACCATAGTCACCACCCCGTCATGACCTTTCCTCGGTTTTTGCATTTTATGGCAAAACAACTAAAATTCCGCCTGATTCCCATATTTTCGCGTGCTATATCCCACGCCTTCCGAGTGGGCCAAGGCCCCCGGACCCCAATCGCCTAAAAATTTTCCACTCCATCAAATACGACCAAAGGAACCATAGTCACCACCCCGCCATGACCGTTTCTCATTGTTTTGCGTTTTAAGGCCAAAAAACTAAAATTCCGCCGGATTCCCATATTTTCGTGTGCTATAGCCCACGCCTTCCCAGTGTGCAGGGCCACTGGACCCGGATTGCCTCATATTTTTCTGGGCCATCAAATTCGACCTAAGGAACCATAGTCACCGCCCCATCATGACCTTTCCTCATTTTTTACGTTTTATGGCCAAAAAACTAGAATTCCGCCCGATTCCCATATTTTCGTGTGCTATAGCCCATGCCTTCCGAGTGGGCCAGGGACCCCGGACCCCACTCGCCTAAAATTTTCCGCTCCATCAAATACAACCTATGGAACCATAGTCACCGCCCCGCCATGACGTTTCCTCATTTTTTGCATTTTACGGCCAAAAAACTAGAATTCTGCGTGATTCCAATATTTTCGTGTCTTATAGCCCACGTCTTCCGAGTGGGCCCGGGCACCATGGACCCTGATCGCCCAAAAGTTTTTCGGGCCATCAAATACGACCTAAGGTACCATAATCACCACCCCTCCATGACCGTTCCTCATTCTTTTTGCGTTTTACTGCAAAAAACTAGAATTCCGCCCGATTCCCATATTTTCGTGTGCTATACACTCCTTCCGAGTGAGCCTAGCCCCCCCGGCCTCCTATCACCTAAAATTTTTCCTGGCTATCAGATACGACCTATGGTACCATAATCACTGCCCCTCTATGACCGTTCCTCATTTATTTCCGTTTTACGGCAAAAAAACTAGAATTTCGCCTGATTCCCATATTTTCGTTTGCTATAGCCCATGCCTTCCCAGTGTGCAAGCCCCCCTGGAGCCGGATCGCCTAAAATTTTTCCAGGCCATCAAATAGGACCTAAAGAACCATAGTTACCGCCCTGCCATGACCTTTCCTTGTTTTTTGCGTTATACAGCAAAAAAACTAGAATTTCGCCCGATTCTCATATTTTCGTGTGTTAGCCCACGCCTTCCGAGTGGGCCAGGGCCCCCCATACCCCGATCGCCTAAAAATTTTCAGGGCCATGAAATACGACCAAAGGAACCATAGTTATTGCCCCGCCATGACCGTTCCTTGTTGTTTTGCATTTTACGGCCAAAAAACTAGAATTTCGCCCTATACCCAAATTTTCATGTGCTATAGCCCACGCCTTCCTAGTGGGCCCGGCCTCCCGGACCCCGATCGCCTAAAAATTTTCCGAGCCATGAATAACGAATTAAGGAACCATAGTTATCGCCCCGCCATGACCGTTCCTCATTTTTTTTTTACGTTTTACAGCCAAAAAACTAAAATTTCTCCTCATTCCCATCTTTTCGTGTGTTAGCCCACGCCTTCCGAGTGGGCCAGGGCCCCCCGGTACTCAATCGCCTAAAAATTTCCAGGGCCATGAAATACGACCTAAGCAACCATAGTTAGAGTTCCTCCATGACCGTTCCTCGTTTTTTTGCGATTTACGGCCAAAAAACTAAAATTCCACCCGATTCTCATATTTTCGTTTGTTATTGCCCACGCCTTTCGAGTGGGCCCGGACCCCAGATCCCGATCACCTAAAAAAATTTTGGGCCATGAAATACGACCTAAGGAACCATAGTTATCGCCCCGCCATGACCGTTCCTCGTTCTTTTGCATGCTACAGCCAAAAAACTAGAATTTTGCTAGATTCCTATAGTTTCGTGTGCCATAGCCCACGCCTTCCGAGTGGGCCCGGTCCCCCCGACCCCAATCGCCTAAAATTTTCCGGGCCATCAAATACGATCTAAGGAACCATAGTTACCTCCCCGCCATGACCTTTCCTCGTTTTTTGCATTTTACGGCCAAAAAACTAGAATTTCGCCTGATTCCCATATTTTTGTGTGTTATAGCCCACGTCTTCCGAGTGGGCCCGGGCCCCACAGACCCCGATCACCTAAAAGTTTTCCGGGCCATCAAATATGACCTAAGGTACCATAATCACCACCCCGCCATGACTGTTCCTCATTTATTTGCATTTTACGGCAAAAAAACTAGAATTCCGCCCGATTCCCATATTTTCGTTTTCTATAGCCCATGCCTTCCCAGTGTGCAGGGCCCCCTCTGAGCCGGATTGCCTAAAATATTTCCGGGCCATCAAATAGGTTACCGCCCTGCCATGACCTTTCCTCATTTTTTGCATTTTACAGCCAAAAAAGTAGAATTCTGCCCTATTCCCATATTTTTGTGTTCTATAGCCCACTCCTTCCAAGTGGGCCCAGGCCCCCCGGACCCCGATTGACTAAGAATTTTCCGTACCATGAAATACGACCTAAGGAACCACAGTTATCACCTCGCCATGACCGTTCCTCATTTTTGTGCGCTTTTTGGCCAAAAAACTAGAATTCCGCCTAATTTCCATATTTTCGTGTGCTATAGCCCACGCCTTCTTAGTGGGCAGGGCCCCACCGACCCGGATCGCCTAAAATTTTCCCGAGCCATTAAATACGACCTAAGGAACCATAGTCACCACCCTGTCATGACCGTTCCTCATATTTTTGGGTTTTACGGCCAAAAAACTAGAATTCCGTCTGATTCCCATATTTTCATGTGCTATAGCCCACGCCTTCCGAGTGGGCCAGCCCCCCCGGATCTGGATCGCCTAAAATATTTTCAGGCTATCAAATATGACCTAAGGAACCATAGTCACCGCCCCGCTATGACATTTCCTCGTTTTTTTCATTTTACGGCCAAAAAACTAGAATTCCGCGTGATTCCCATAATTTCGTGTGCTATAGCCCACGTCTTCCGAGTGGGCCCGGGCCCCCGCAGACCCCGATCGCCTAAAATATTTTCGGGCCATGAAATACGAGCTAAGGTACCATAGTCACCGCCCCTCCATGACCGTTGCTAAGGTTTTTGCATTTTACGACAAAAAACTAGAATTCTGCCTAATTCCCATATTTTCGTGTGCTATAGCCCACGCCTTCTTAGTGGGCAGGGCCCCACCGACCCGGATCGCCTAAAATTTTCCCGACAAAGAACCATAGTCACCGCCCTGTCAAGACCGTTCCTCATATTTTTGGGTTTTACGGCCAAAAAACTAGAATTCCGTCTGATTCCCATATTTTCGTGTGCTATAGCCCACGCCTTCCGAGTGGGCCAGGCCCCCTCCCAGGATCCGGATCGCCTAAAATATTTTCAGACTATCGAATATGACCTAAGGAACCATAGTCATCGCCCCGCTATGACATTTCCTCATTTTTTTCATTTTACGGCCAAAAAACTAGAATTCCGCGTGATTCCCATAATTTCATATGCTATAGCTCACGCCTTCCGAGTGGGCCCGGACCCCCCGGACCCCGATCGCCTAAAATATTTTCGGGCCATGAAATACGAGCTAAGGTACCATAGTCACCGCCCCTCTATGACCATTGCTCAGGTTTTTGTATTTTACGACAAAAAACTAGAATTCCGCGTGAATCCCATAATTTCGTGTGCTATAGCCCACGCCTTCCGAGTGGACCCGAGCCCCCCGGACCCCGATCGCCTATAATTTTTCCGGGCCATCAACTATGATCTAATGTACGATAGTCACCGCCCCTCCATGACCGTTCCTTATTTATTTGCATTTTACGACAAAAAAACTTGAATTCTGCCCGATTCCCATATTTTCGTGTGCTACAGTCCACGCCTTCCCAGTGTGCAGGCCCCCCGGACCCGGATTGCCTAATATTTTGTTTGGGCCATCAAATACGACCTAAGGAACCATAGTCACTGCCCTGTCATGACCTTTCCTCGGTTTTTGCATTTTATGGCAAAACAACTAGAATTCCGCCCGATTCACATATTTTCGCGTGCTATATCCCACGCCTTTCGAGTGGGCCAAGGCCCCCGGACCCCAATCGCCTAAAAATATTTTGCGCCATCAAATACGACCTAAGGAACCATAGTCACCGCCCCGCTATGACCTTTCCTCATTTTTTTCATTTTACGGCCAAAAAACTAAAATTTCGCCTTATTCCCATATTTTCGTATGCTATACACGCCTTTCGAGTAGGCCTGGGCCCCCCGGCCCCCTATCGGCTAAATTGTTTCTTGGCCATCAGATACGACCTAAGGTACCATAGTCACTGCCCCGCCATGACTGTTCCTCATTTATTTGCATTTTACGGCAAAAAAACTAGAATTCCGCCTGATTCCCATATTTTCGTTTGCTATAGCTCATGCCTTCCCAGTGTGGAGTGCCCGAGGACCCGGATCGCCTAAAATTTATCCGGGCCATCAAATAGGACCTAAAGAACCATAGTTACCGCCCTGCCATGCCCTTTCCTTGTTTTTTGCATTATACGCCCAAAAAACTAGAATTCCGCCCGATTTCCATATTTTTGTGTGCTATAGCCCACGCTTTCCGAGGGGGCCAGGGCCCTCGGACCCCAATCGCCTAAAGTTTTTCTAGGCCATGGAATACGACCTAAGGAACCATAGTTATCGCCCTGCCATGACCGTTCCTTATGTTTTTTACATTTTACAGCCAAAAAATTAGAATTCCGCATGATTCCCATATTTTCGTGTGCTATAGCCCACGCCTTCCTAGTGGGTCCGCCCTCCGGACCCCGATCGCCTATAAATTTTTCGAGCCATGAATAACGAACTAAGGAACCATAGTTATTGCCCCGCCATGACCGTTCCTCATTTTGTTTTACGTTTTACGGCCAAAAAACTAAAATTTCACCTGATTCCCATATTTTCATGTGCTAGCCCACGCCTTCCGAGTGGGTCATGGCTCCCCGGACCCCGATCTCCTAAACATTTTCAAGGCCATGAAATATGACCTAAGGAACCATAGTTATCGTTCCGCCATGACTGTTCCTCGGTTTTTTGCATTTTACAGCCAAACAACTAGAATTCCACCCGATTCCCATATTTTCATGTGCTATAGCCCACGCCTTTCGAGTGGGCCCGGGCCCCCAGACCCTGATCGCCTAAAAACTTTTCGGGCCATGAAATACGACCTAAGGAACCATAGTTATCGCCCTTCCATGACCGTTCCTCGTTCTTTTGCATGTTACGGCCAAAAAACTAGAATTGCGCCAGATTCCCATATTTTCGTGTGCTATAGCCCACGCCTTCCGAGTGGGCCCGGCCCCCACGGACCCTGATCGCCTAAAATTTTACCGAGCCATCAAATACAACCTAAGGTACCATAGTCACCATCCCACCATGACCGTTCCTCATTTATTTGCGTTTTACGGCAAAAAAATAAGAATTCCGCTAGATTCCCATATTTTCGTGTACTACATCCCACGCCTTCCCAGTGTGCAGGTCCCCCCGGACCCGGATAGCCTAAAATTTTTCCGGGCCATCACATATGACCTAAGGAACCACAGTCACCGCCCCACCATGACCTTTCCTCATTTTTTGCGTTATACGGCCAAAAAACTAGAATTCCGCCCGATTCCCAAATTTTCTTGTGCTATAGCCCACGCCTTCCGAGTGGGCTAGGGTCCCCGGACCCCAATCGCCTAAACTTTTTTGGGCCATGCAATACGACCTAAGGAACCATAGTTATCGCCCCGCCATGACTGTTCCTCATTTTATTGCATTTTACGCCCAAAAAACTAGAATTCTGCTTTTTTCCCATATTTTCGTGTGCTATAGCCCACGCCTTCCGAGTGGGCCTTGCCCCCCGGGACCCCTATCGCCTAAAATTTTTCGGGCCAATAAATACGACCTATGGTACCATAGTCACAACCCCGCCATGATCGTTCCTCATTTATTTGCGTTTTACAGCAAAAAAAACTAAAATTCCACCTGATTCCCATCTTTTCGTGTGCTATAGCCCACGCCTTCCCAGTGTACAGGTCCCCCCAAACCCGGATCGCCTAAAAGTTTTCCGGGCCATCAAATACGTCTTAAGGAACCATAGTCACTGCTCCGCCATGACCGTTCCTCATTTTTTAGCGTTTTACTGCAAAGAAACTAGAATTCCGCCCGATTCTCATATTATCGTGTGCTATAACACTCACCTTCCGGGTGGGCCCGAGCCACCTGGACCCGGATAGCCTAAAATCTTTTCGGGCAATCAAATACGACCTAAGGAACTATAATCACCTCCCCTCCATGACCGTTCCTCATTATTTTGCGTTTTACAGCAAAAAAACTAGAATTTCGTCCGATTCCTATATTTTCGTGTGCTATAGCTTCCGAGTGGGCCCGGGGCCCCGAAATCGGATTGCCTAAAAAATTTTCGGGCCATCAAATACAACCTAAGGTACCATAGTCACCGCCCTGCCATGACCGTTCCTCATTTATTTGTCTTTTATGGCAAAAAAACAAGAATTCCATTCGATTCCCAATTTTTCATATGTTATAGCCCATGCCTTCCCAATGGGTAGGGCCCCCCAGACCTAGATCGCCTAAAAAAATTTCGAGCCATCAAATACGACCTAAGGAACCATAGTCACCGCCCCGCCATGACCGTTCATCGTTTTATTATGTTTTACGGCAAAAAAACTAGAATTACACCTGATTTCCATATTTTCATGTGCTATAGCCCACTCCTTCTGATTGGGCTTGGGGCCCTAGACCCCGATCGCCTAAATGTTTTCCGGGCTATCAAATACGACCTAAGGTACCATAGTCATCGCCCCTCCATGACCGTTCCTCTTTGTTTTTGTGTTTTACGGCCAAAAAACAAGAATTCCGCCTGATTCCCATATTTTCGTGTGCTATAGCCCACGCCTTCCCAGTGGGCAAGGCCCCCCGGACCCGGATCGCCTAAAAGTTTTCTGGGCCATCAAATACGACCTAAGAAACGATAGTCACCACCCTGCCATGACCTTTCCTCTTTTTTGCATTTTACGGCCAAGAAACTAGAATTCCGTGCGATTCTCATATTTTCGTGTGCTATAGCACACGCCTTCCGAGTGGGCCCGGGCCGCCCGGACCCGGATAGCCTAAAATCTTCCCGGGCCATCAAATACGACCTAAGGAACCATAGTCACCGCCCCGCCATGACCGTTCCTCATTGTTTTGCGTGTTACGGGAAAAAAACTAGAATTCCGCCCGATTCCCATATTTTCGTGTGCTATAGCCCACGCCTTCCTAGTGTGCAGGGCCGCCCGGACTTGGATCACCTAAAATTTTCTGGGCCATCAAATACGACTTAAGGAACCATAGTCACTGCCCCGCCATGACCTTTCCTCGTGTTTTTACGTTTTACGGCCAAAAAACTAGAATTTCACCCGATTCCCATATTTTTGTGTGTTATAGCCCACGCCTTCCGAGTGGACCCGGGCCTCCTGGACCCCGATCTCCTAAAATTTTTCCGGGACTTCAAATATGACCTAAGGAACCATAGTCACCACCCCACCATGACCTTTCCTTGTTTTTTGCATATTAAGGCCAAAAAACTAGAATTTCGCCCGATTCCCATATTTTCGTGTGCTATAGAGCCCATGGCTTCCGAGTGGGCCCAGGCCCCTCGGACCCGGATCGCCTAAAATTTTTTTGCCAATCAAATACGAACTAAGGAACCATAGTCACCGCCCCGCCATGCCCGTTCCTCATTGTTTTGCGTTTTACGGCCAAAAAACTAGAATTCCGCCCGATTCCCATATTTTCATGTGCTATAGCCCACGCCTTACGAGTGGACCCGGCCCATCCGGACCCCGATCGGCTAAAACTTTTTCGGGCCATCAAATACAACCTAAGGTACCATAGTCACCGCCTCGCCATGACCGTTCCTCATTTATTTCCGTTTTACGGCAAAAACACTAGAATTCCGCCCCGATTCCCAAATTTTCGTGTGCTATAGCCCACGCCTTCCCGGTATGCAGAGCCCCCCGGTCTTGGATCGCCTAAAATATTTTCGGGCCATCAAATACGACCTAAGAAATGATAGTCACCGCCCCTCCATGACTTTTCCTCGTTTTTTGCGTTTTACGGCCAAAAAACTAGAATTCTGTCTGATTCTCATATTTTCGTGTGCTATAGCCCATGCCTTCTGAGTGGGCCCGGGCCCCCGGACCCGGATTGCCTAAAATTTTTCCCGGCCAATAAATACGACCTAAGGAACCATAGTCAGCGCCCCGCCATAACCATTCCTCATTCTTTTGCGTTCGGCCAAAAAACTAGAATTCCGACTGATTCCCATTTTTTCGGGTGCAATAGCCCACGCCTTACGAGCGGACCCGGGCCCCGCGGACCCCGATCTCCTAAAACTTTTCCGGGCCATCAAATACAACCTAAGATACCATAGTCACCGCCCCGCCATGAACGTTCATCATTTATCTGTGTTTTACGGCAAAAACACTAGAATTCTTCCCCGATTCCCATATTTTTGTGTGCTATAGCCCACGCCTTCCCACTGTGCAGGCCCCCCCGGACCTGGATCGCCTAAAATATTTTTGGGCAATCAAATACTACCTAAGAAATGATAGTCACCGCCCCGCCATGACCTTTTCACATTTTTTGCATTTTACGGCCAAAAAACTAGAATTTCGCCCGATTCCCATATTTTGCGTGTGCTATATAGCCCACGCCTTCCGAGTGGGCTCGGGGCCCCCGGACCCCAATCGCCTAAAATATTTTCGGGCCATCAAATACGACCTAAGAAACGATAGGCACCGCCCACCATGACCATTCCTCTTTTTTTGCGTTTGACGGCAAAAAAACTAGAATTCCACCCGATTTTCATAATTTTGTGTGCTATAGCCCACGCCTTCCGAGTGGGCTCGGGGCCCCCGGACCCCAATCGCCTAAACATATTTCGGGCTATCAAATACGACCTAAGGAACCATAGTCGTCGCCCCTCCATGACCGTTCCTCTTTGTTTTTGCATTTTACGGCCAAAAAATAAGAATTCTGCCCGATTCCCATATTTTCGTGTGCTATAGCCCACGCTTTCCCAGTGGGCAGGGGCCCCCGACCCGGATCGCCTAAATTTTTTTTGGGCCATCAAATTCGGCCTAAGGAACCATTGTCTCCGCCCCACCATGACCTATCCTCGTTTTTTATGTTTTACGGCCGAAAAACTAGAATTCCGCCCGATTCCCATATTTTTGTGTGCTATAGCCCACGCCTTCCGAGTGGACACGGGCTCCCCAGACCCCGATCGCCTAAAATTTCTTCGGGCTTTCAAATACGACCTAAGGAACCATAGTCACCGCCCCGCCATGACCTTTCCTCGTTTTTTGTATTTTACGGCAAAAAAATTAGAATTCCGCCCGATTCCCATATTTTCGTGTGCTATATAGCCCACGCCTTCTGAGTGGGCCCGGGCCCCTGGACCCGGATCGCCTAAAAATTTTCCCGGCAATCAAATACAACCTAAGGAACCATAGTCACCGCCCCGCCATGACCGTTCCTCATTGTTTTGCATGTTACAGAAAAAACCAGAATTCCGCCCGATTCCCATATTTTCGTGTGCTATAGCCCACGCCTTCCAAGTGTGCAGGGCCGCCCGGACTTGGATCACCTAAAATTTTCTGGTCCATCAAATACGATTTAAGGAACCATAGTCACCGCCCCTCCATGACCTTTCCTCGTGTTTTTACGTTTTACGGCCAAAAAAATAGAATTTCGCCCGATTCCCATATTTTTGTGTGTTATAGCCCACGCCTTCCGAGTGGACCCGGGCCTCCCGGACCCTGATCGCCTAAAAATTTTCCGTGCCTTCAAATACGACCTAAGGAACCATAGTCACCGTCGCACCATGACCTTTCCTCGTTTTTTGCATTTTAAGGCCAAAAAACTAGAATTTCGCCCGATTCCCATATTTTCGTGTGCTATATAGCCCACGCCTTCCGAGTAGGCCCAGGCCCCCCGGACCCGGATCGCCTAAAAATTTTTTTGCCAATCAAATACGACCTAAGGAACCATAGTCACCGCCCCGCTATGACCGTTCCTCATTGTTTGGCGTTTTACGGCCAAAAAACTAGAATTTCGCCCGATTCCCATATTTTCATGTGCTATAGCCCACGCCTTACGAGTGGACCCGGCCCATCCGGACCCCGATCGGCTAAAACTTTTTCAGGCCATCAAATACAACCTAAGGTACCATAGTCACCACCCCGCCATGACCGTTCCTCATTTATTTCTGTTTTACGGCAAAAACACTAGAATTCCGCCCCGATTCCCATATTTTTGTGTGCTATAGCCCACGCCTTCCCACTGTGCAGGCCCCCCCGGACCTGGATCGCATAAAATATTTTTGGGCAATCAAATACGACCTAAGAAATGATAGTCACCGCCCCGCCATGACCTTTCCTCATTTTTTGCATTTTACGGCAAAAAAACTAGAATTTTGCCCGATTCCCATATTTTGCGTGTGTTATATAGCCCACGCCTTCCGAGTGGGCTAGGGGCCCCCGGACCCCAATCGCCTAAAATATTTTTGGGCTATCAAATACGACCTAAGAAACGATAGTCACCGCCCCACCATGACCGTTCCTCTTTTTTTTTTGCGTTTGACGGCAAAAAAACTAGAATTCCGCCCGATTTCCATAATTTTGTGTGCTATAGCCCACGCCTTCCGAGTGGGCTCGGGGCCCCCGGACCCCGATCGCCTAAACATATTTCGGGCTATCAAATACGACCTAAGGAACCATAGTCGTTGCCCCTCCATGACCGTTCCTCTTTGTTTTTGCGTTTTACGGCCAAAAAATAAGAATTCCGACCGCTTCCCATATTTTCGTGTGCTATAGCCCACGCTTTCCCAGTGGGCAGGGCCCCCCGACCCGGATTGCCTAAAATTTTTCTGGGCCATCAAATACGACCTAAGAAACGATAGTCACCGCCCCACCATGACCGTTCCTCTTTTTTTTTGCGTTTGACGGCAAAAAAACTAGAATTCCGCCCGATTTCCATAATTTTGTGTGCTATAGCCCACGCCTTCCGAGTGGGCTCGGGGCCCCCGGACCCCGATCGCCTAAACATATTTCGGGCTATCAAATACGACCTAAGGAACCATAGTCGTTGCCCCTCCATGACCGTTCCTCTTTGTTTTTGCGTTTTACGGCCAAAAAATAAGAATTCCGACCGCTTCCCATATTTTCGTGTGCTATAGCCCACGCTTTCACAGTGGGCAGGGCCCCCCGACCCGGATCGCCTAAAATTTTTTCTGGGCCATCAAATTCGGCCTAAAGAACCATTGTCACCGCCCCACCATGACCTATCCTTGTTTTTACGTTTTACGGCCGAAAAACTAGAATTCCGCCCGATTCCCATATTTTTGTGTGCTATAGCCCACGCCTTCCGAGTGGACACGGGCCCCCCGGACCCCGATCGCCTAAAATTTTTTCGAGCCTTCAAATACGACCTAAGGAACCATAGTCACCTCCCCGCCATGACCTTTCCTCGTTTTTTGCATTTTACGGCCAAAAAACTAGAATTCCGCCCGATTCCCATATTTTCATGTGCTATAGCCCACGCCTTCCGAGTGTTCCCAGGCCCCTGGACCCGGATCGCCTAAAACTTTTCCCGGCAATCAAATACGACCTAAGGAACCATAGTCACCACCCCGCCATGATCAGCCCATGCCTTCCCAGTGTGCAGGGCCCCCGGACCTGGATCTCCTAAAAAAATTTCGGGCCATCAAATACGACTTAAGGAACCATAGTCACCGCCCCGCCATGACCTTTCCTCATTTTTTTAGGTTTTACGGCGAAAAAATAAGAATTCCGCCCGATTCCCAAATTTTCGTGTGCTATAACCCACGCCTTCCGAGTGGACCCGGGCCCCCTGGACCCCCGATCGCCTAAAATTTTTTCAGGCCTTCCAATACGGCCTAAGGAACCATAGTCACCGCCCCGCCATGATCTTTCCTCGTTTTTTGCATTTTACGGCCAAAAAACTAGAATTTCGCCCGATTTCCATATTTTCGTGTGCTATAGTCCACGCTTTCCGAGGGGGCCAGGGCCCCCGGACCCCAATCGCCTAAAGTTTTATCTAGGCCATGGAATACGACCTAAGGAACCATAGTTATCGCCCTGCCATGACCGTTCCTTATTTTTTTACATTTTACAGCCAAAAAACTAGAATTCCGCCTCATACCCATATTTTCGTGTGCTATAGCCCACGCCTTCCTAGTGGGTCCGCCCTCCGGACCCCGATCGCCTATAAATTTTCCGAGCCATGAATAACGAACTAAGGAACCATAGTTATCGCCCCGCCATGACCATTCCTCATTTTGTTTTACGTTTTACGGCCAAAAAACTAAAATTTCGCCTGATTCCCATATTTTCATGTGTTAGCCCATGCCTTCCAAGTGGGTCATGGCCCCCCGGACCCCGATCACCTAAACATTTTCAAGGCCATGAAATACGACCTAAGGAACCATAGTTATCGTTCCGCCATGACCGTTCCTCGGTTTTTTGCATTTTACGGCCAAACAACTAGAATTCCACCCGATTCCCATATTTTCATGTGCTATAGCCCACGTCTTTCGAGTGGGCCCGGGCCCCCGGACCCTGATCGCCTAAAAACTTTTCGGGCCATGAAATACGACCTAAGGAACCATAGTTATCGCCCTTCCATGACCGTTCCTCGTTCTTTTGCATGTTACGGCCAAAAAACTAGAATTCCGCCAGATTCCCATATTTTCGTGTGCTATAGCCCACGCCTTCCGAGTGGGCCCGGCCCCCACGGACCCTGATAGCCTAAAATTTTACCGAGCCATCAAATACAACCTAAGGTACCATAGTCACCGTCCCACCATGACCGTTCCTCATTTATTTGCGTTTTACGGCAAAAAAATAAGAATTCTGCTAGATTCCCATATTTTCGTGTACTACATCCCACGCCTTCCCAGTGTGCAGGTCCCCCCGGACCCGGATCGCCTAAAATTTTTTCGGGCCATCACATATGACCTAAGGAACCACAGTCACCGCCCCGCCATGACCTTTCCTCATTTTTTGCGTTTTACGGCCAAAAAACTAGAATTCCGCCCGATTCCCAAATTTTCTTGTGCTATAGCCCACGCCTTCCGAGTGGGCTAGGGTCCCCGGACCCCAATCGCCTAAACTTTTTCTGGGACATGCAATACGACCTAAGGAACCATAGTTATCACCCCGCCATGACCGTTCCTCATTTTATTGCATTTTACGGCCAAAAAACTATAATTCTACTTTTTTCCCATATTTTCGTGTGCTATAGCCCACGGCTTCCGAGTGGGCCTGGCCCCCCGGGACCCCTATCGCCAAAAATTTTCTGGGCCAATAAATACGACCTATGGTACCATAGTCACCACCCCGCCATAACCGTTCCTCATTTATTTGCGTTTTACGGCAAAAAAAACTAAAATTCCACCTAATTCCCATCTTTTCGTGTGCTATAGCCCACGCCTTCCCAGTGTACAGGTTCCCCCCAGACCCGGATCGCCTAAAAGTTTTTCGGGCCATCAAATACGTCTTAAGGAACCATAGTCACTGCTCTGCCATGACCGTTCCTCATTTTTTAGCGTTTTACTGCAAAGAAACTAGAATTCCGCCCGATTCTCATATTATCGTGTGCTATAGCACACACCTTCCGGGTGGGCCCGAGCCACCTGGACCCGGATAGCCTAAAATCTTTTCGGGCAATCAAATACGACCTAAGGAACGATAATCACCTCCCCTCCATGACCGTTCCTCATTATTTTGCGTTTTACAGCAAAAAAACTAGAATTTTGCCCGATTCCTATATTTTCGTGTGCTATAGCTTCCGAGTGGGCCCGGGGCCCCGAAATCGGATTGCCTAAAAAATTTTCGGGCCATCAAATACAACCTAAGGTACCTTAGTCACCGCCCTACCATGACCGTTCCTCATTTATTTGTCTTTTACGGGAAAAAAACAAGAATTACATTCGATTCCCAATTGTTCGTATGTTATAGCCCATGCCTTCCCAAAGGGTAGGGCCCCTCGGACCTAGATCGCCTAAAAAATTTTCGAGCCATCAAATACGACCTAAGGAATCATAGTCACCGCCCCGCCATGACCGTTCGTCGTTTTATTATGTTTTACGGCAAAAAAATTAGAATTACACCCGATTTCCATATTTTCATGTGCTATAGTCCACTCCTTCGGATTGGGCTAGGGGCCCCTAGACCCCGATCACCTAAATGTTTTCCGGGCTATCAAATACGACCTAAGGAACCATAGTTATCGCCCCTCCATGACCGTTCCTCTTTGTTTTTGTGTTTTACGGCCAAAAAACAAGAATTCTGCCTGATTCCCATATTTTCGTGTGCTATAGCCCACGCCTTCCCAGTGGGCAAGGCCCCCGGACCCGGATCGCCTAAAATTTTTCTGGGCCATCAAATACAACCTAAGAAACGATAGTCACCACCCTGCCATGACCTTTCCTCTTTTTTGCATTTTACGGCCAAGAAACTAGAATTCCGTGCGATTCTCATATTTTCGTGTGCTATAGCACACGCCTTCCGAGTGGGCCCGGGCCGCCCGGACCCGGATAGCCTAAAATCTTCCCGGGCCATCAAATACGACCTAAGGAACCATAGTCACCGCCCCGCCATGACCGTTCCTCATTGTTTTGCGTGTTACGGAAAAAAAACTAGAATTTCGCCCGATTTCCATATTTTCGTGTGCTATAGCCCACGCCTTCCTAGTGTGCAGGGCCGCCCGGACTTGGATCACCTAAAATTTTCTGGGCCATCAAATACGACTTAAGGAACCATAGTCACCGCCCCGCCATGACCTTTCCTCGTGTTTTTACATTTTACGGCCAAAAAACTAGAATTTAACCCGATTCCCATATTTTTGTGTGTTATAGCCCACGCCTTCCGAGTGGACCCGGGCCTCCGGGACCCCGATCGCCTAAAATTTTTTCGGGCCTTCAAATACGACCTAAGGAACCATAGTCACCACCCCGCCATGACCTTTCCTCGTTTTTTGCATTTTAAGGCCGAAAAACTAGAATTTCGCCCGATTCCCATATTTTCGTGTGCTATATAGCCCACGCCTTCCGAGTGGGCCCAGGCCCCCCGGACCTGGATCGTCTAAAATTTTTTTGCCAATCAAATACGAACTAAGGAACCATAGTCACCGCCCCGCCATGCCCGTTCCTCATTGTTTTGCATTTTTACGGCCAAAAAACTAGAATTCCGCCCGATTCCCATATTTTCATGTGCTATAGCCCACGCCTTACGAGTGGACCCGGCCCATCCGGACCCCGATCGGCTAAAACTTTTTCGGGCCATCAAATACAACCTAAGGAACCATAGTCACCGCCCCGCCATGACCGTTCCTCATTGTTTTGCATGTTACGGAAAAAACCAGAATTCTGCCCGATTCCCATATTTTCGTGTGCTATAGCCCACGCCTTCCCAGTGTGCAGGGCCGCCCGGACTTGGATCACCTAAAATTTTCTGGGCCATCAAATACGGTTTAAGGAACCATAGTCACCGCCCCGCCATGACCTTTCCTCATGTTTTTATGTTTTACGGCCAAAAAACTAGAATTCCGCCCGATTCCCATATTTTTGTGTGTTATAGCCCACGCCTTCCGAGTGGACCCGGGCCTCCCGGACCCCGATCGCCTAAAAATTTTCCATGCCTTCAAATACGACCTATGGAACCATAGTCACCGCCGCACCATGACCTTTCCTCGTTTTTTGCATTTTAAGGCCAAAAAACTAGAATTTCGCCCGATTCCTATATTTTCGTGTGCTATATAGCCCACGCCTTCCGAGTAGGCCTAGGCCCCCCGGACCCGGATCGCCTAAAAATTTTTTTGCCAATCAAATACGACCTAAGGAACCATAATCACTGCCCCGCTATGACCGTTCCTCATTGTTTGGCGTTTTACGGCCAAAAAACTAGAATTCCGCCCGATTCCCATATTTTCATGTGCTATAGCCCACGCCTTACGAGTGGACCCGGCCCATCCGGACCCCGATCGGCTAAAACTTTTTCGGGCCGTCAAATACAACCTAAGGTACCATAGTCACCGCCCCGCCATGACCGTTCCTCATTTATTTTTGTTTTAAGGCAAAAACACAAGAATTCCGCCCCGATTCCCATATTTTCATGTGCTATAGCCCACGCCTTCCCAGTGTGCAGGGCCCCCCGGACCTGGATCACCTAAAATATTTTCGGGCCATCAAATACGACCTAAGAAACGATAGTCAGCGCCCTGCCATGACCTTTCCTCATTTTTTGCATTTTACGGCCAAAAAACTAGAATTCCGCCCGATTCCCATATTTTCGTGTGCTATAGCCCATGCCTTCCGAGTGGGCCCGGGCCCCCGGACCCAGATCGCCTAAAATTTTTCCCAGCCATTAAATACGACCTAAGGAACCATAGTCAGTGCCTCGCCATAACCGTTCCTCATTATTTTGCGTTTTATGGCCAAAAAACTAAAATTCCGATCGATTCCCATTTTTTCGTGTGCAATAGACCACGCCTTACGAGCGGACCCGGGCCTCGCGGACCCCGATCTCCTAAAAATTTTCCGGGCCATCAAATACAACCTAAGGTACCATAGTCACCGCCCCGCCATGAACGTTCATCATTTATTTGTGTTTTACGGCTAAAACACTAGAATTCTTCCCCGATTCCCATATTTTTGTGTGCTATAGCCCACGCCTTCCCACTGTGCAGGCCCCCCCAGACCTGGATCGCCTAAAATATTTTTGGGCAATCAAATACGACCTAAGAAATGATAGTCACCGCCCCGCCATGACCTTTCCTCGTTTTTTGCATTTTACGGCAAAAAAATTAGAATTTCGCCCGATTCCCATATTTTGCGTGTGCTATATAGCCCACGCCTTCCGAGTGGGCTAGGGGCCCCCGGACCCCAATCGCCTAAAATATTTTCGGGCCATCAAATACGACCTAAGAAACGATAGTCACCGCCCCACCATGATCGTTCCTCATTTTTTTTGCGTTTGACGGCAAAAAAACTAGAATTCCGCGCGATTTCCATAATTTTGTGTGCTATAGCCCACGCCTTCCGAGTGGACTCGGGGCCCCCGGACCCCGATCGCCTAAACATATTTCGGGCTATCAAATACGACCTAAGGAACCATAGTCGTCGCCCCTCCATGACCGTTCCTCTTTGTTTTTGCGTTTTACGGCCAAAAAATAAGAATTCCGACCGCTTCCCATATTTTCGTGTGCTATAGCCCACGCTTTCCCAGTGGGCAGGGCCCCCCCGACCCGGATCGCCTAAAAATTTTTTGGGCCATCAAATTCGGCCTAAGGAACCATTGTCACCGCCCCACCATGACCTATCCTTGTTTTTTACGTTTTACGGCCGAAAAACTAGAATTCCGCCCGATTCCCATATTTTTGTGTGCTATAGCCCACGCCTTCCGAGTGGACACGGGCCCCCCGGACCCCGATCGCCTAAAATTTTTCCGGGCCTTCAAATACGACCTAAGGAACCATAGTCACCGCCCCGCCATGACCTTTCCTCGTTTATTGCATTTAACGGCCAAAAAACTAGAATTCCGCCCGATTCCCATATTTTCATGTGCTATAGCCCACGCCTTCCGAGTGGGCCCAGGCCCCTGGACCCGGATCGCCTAAAAATTTTCCCGGCAATCAAATACGACCTAAGGAACCATAGTCACCGCCCCGCCATGATCAGCCCATGCCTTCCCAGTGTGCAGGGCCCCCGGACCTGGATCTCCTAAAAAAATTTCGGGCCATCAAATACGACTTAAGGAACCATAGTCACCGCTCCGCCATGACCTTTCCTCATTTTTTTAGGTTTTACGGCGAAAAAATAAGAATTCCGCCCGATTCCTAAATTTTCGTGTGCTATAACCCACGCCTTCCGAGTGGACCCGGGCCCCCTGGACCCCGATCGCCTAAAATTTTTTCAGGCCTTCCAATACGGCCTAAGGAACCATAGTCACCGCCCCGCCATGATCTTTCCTCGTTTTTTGCGTTTTACGGCCAAAAAACTAGAATTTCGCCCGATTTCCATATTTTTGTGTGCTATAGTCCACGCTTTCCGAGGGGGCCAGGGCCCCCGGACCCCAATCGCCTAAAGTTTTATCTACGCCATGGAATACGACCTAAGGAACCATAGTTATCGCCCTGCCATGACCGTTCCTTATTTTTTTACATTTTACAGCCAAAAAACTAGAATTCCGCCTCATACCCATATTTTCGTGTGCTATAGCCCACGCCTTCCTAGTGGGTCCGCCCTCCGGACCTCGATCGCCTATAAATTTTCCGAGCCATGAATAACGAACTAAGGAACTAACGAATAACAAACTAAAGGGCCATGAATATCGCCCCGCCATGACCGTTCCTCGTTTTGTTTTACGTTTTACGGCCAAAAAACTAAAATTTCGCCTGATTCCCATATTTTCATGTGTTAGCCCACGCCTTCCGAGTGGGTCATGGCCCCCCGGACCCCGATCACCTAAACATTTTCAAGGCCATGAAATACGACCTAAGGAACCATAGTTATCGTTCCGCCATGACCGTTCCTCGGTTTTTTGCATTTTACGGCCAAACAACTAGAATTCCACCCGATTCCCATATTTTCATGTGTTATAGCCCACCCCTTTCGAGTGGGCCCGGGCCCCCGGACCCTGATCGCCTAAAAACTTTTCGGGCCATGAAATACGACGTAAGGAACCATAGTTATCGCCCTTCCATGACCGTTCCTCGTTCTTTTGCATGTTACGGCCAAAAAACTAGAATTGCGCCAGATTCCCATATTTTCGTGTGCTATAGCCCACGCCTTCCGAGTGGGCCCGGCCCCCACGGACCCTGATCGCCTAAAATTTTACCGAGCCATCAAATACAACCTAAGGTACCATAGTCACCATCCCACCATGACCGTTCCTCATTTATTTGCGTTTTACGGCAAAAAAATAAGAATTCCGCTAGATTTTCATATTTTCGTGTACTACATCCCACGCCTTCCCAGTGTGCAGGTCCCCCCGGACCCGGATCGCCTAAAATTTTTCTGGGCCATCACATATGACCTAAGGAACCACAGTCACCGCCCCGCCATGACCTTTCCTCATTTTTTGCGTTTTACGGCCAAAATACTAGAATTCCGCCCGATTCCCAAATTTTCTTGTCCTATAGCCCACGCCTTCCGAGTGGGGTAGGGTCCCCGGACCCCAATCACCTAAACTTTTTCTGGGACATGCAATACGACCTAAGGAACCATAGTTATCACCCCGCCATGACCGTTCCTCATTTTATTGCATTTTACGGCCAAAAAACTATAATTCTACTTTTTTCCCATATTTTCGTGTGCTATAGCCCACGGCTTCCGAGTGGGCCTGGCCCCCCGGGACCCCTATCGCCAAAAATTTTCTGGGCCAATAAATACGACCTATGGTACCATAGTCACCACCCCGCCATAACCGTTCCTCATTTATTTGCGTTTTACGGCAAAAAAAACTAAAATTCCACCTAATTCCCATCTTTTCGTGTGCTATAGCCCACGCCTTCCCAGTGTACAGGTTCCCCCCAGGACCCGGATCGCCTAAAAGTTTTCCGGGCCATCAAATACGTCTTAAGGAACCATAGTCACTGCTCTGCCATGACCGTTCCTCATTTTTTAGCATTTTACTGCAAAGAAACTAGAATTCCGCCCGATTCTCATATTATCGTGTGCTATAGCACACACCTTCCGGGTGGGCCCGATCCACCTGGACCCGGATAGCCTAAAATCTTTTCGGGCAATCAAATACGACCTAAGGAACTATAATCACCTCCCCTCCATGACCGTTCCTCATTATTTTGCGTTTTACAGCAAAAAAACTAGAATTTTGCCCGATTCCTATATTTTCGTGTGCTATAGCTTCCGAGTGGGCCCGGGGCCCCGAAATCGGATTGCCTAAAAAGTTTTTGGGCCATCAAATACAACCTAAGGTACCATAGTCACCGCCCTGCCATGACCGTTCCTCATTTATTTGTCTTTTACGGCAAAAAAACAAGAATTCCATTCGATTCCCAATTTTTCGTATGTTATAGCCCATGCCTTCCCAATGGGTAGGGCCCCCCGGACCTAGATCGCCTAAAAAATTTTCGAGCCATCAAATACGACCTAAGGAACCATAGTCACCGCCCCGCTATGACCGTTCATCGTTTTATTATGTTTTACGGCAAAAAAACTAGAATTACACCCGATTTCCATATTTTCATGTGCTATAGCCCACTCCTTCTGATTGGGCTAGGGGCCCCTAGACCCCGATCGCCTAAATGTTTTCCGGGCTATCAAATACGACCTAAGGAACCATAGTCATCGCCCCTCCATGATCGTTCCTCTTTGTTTTTGTGTTTTACAGCCAAAAAACAAGAATTCCGCCTGATTCCCATATTTTCGTGTGCTATAGCCCACGCCTTCCCAGTGGGCAAGGCCCCCCGGACCCGGATCGCCTAAAATTTTTCTGGGCCATCAAATACGACCTAAGAAACGATAGTCACCACCCTGCCATGACCTTTCCTCTTTTTTGCATTTTACGGCCAAGAAACTAGAATTCCGTGCGATTCTCATATTTTCGTGTGCTATAGCACACGCCTTCCGAGTGGGCCCGGGCCGCCCGGACCCGGATAGCCTAAAATCTTCCCGGGCCATCAAATACGACCTAAGGAACCATAGTCACCGCCCCGCCATGACCGTTCCTCATTGTTTTGCGTGTTACGGAAAAAAAACTAGAATTCCGCCCGATTCCCATATTTTCGTGTGCTAAAGCCCACGCCTTCCTAGTGTGCAGGGCCGCCCGGACTTGGATCACCTAAAATTTTCTGGGCCATCAAATACGACTTAAGGAACCATAGTCACCGCCCCTCCATGACCTTTCCTCGTGTTTTTACGTTTTACGGCCAAAAAACTAGAATTTCGCCCGATTCCCATATTTTTGTGTGTTATAGCCCACGCCTTCCGAGTGGACTCGGGCCTCCCGGACCCCGATCGCCTAAAATTTTTCCGGGCCTTCAAATACGACCTAAGGAACCATAGTCACCACCCCGCCATGACCTTTCCTCGTTTTTTGCATTTTAAGGCCAAAAAACTAGAATTTCGCCCGATTCCCATATTTTCGTGTGCTATATAGCCCACGCCTTCCAAGTGGGCCCAGGCCCCCCGGACCCGGATCGCCTAAAATTTTTTTGCCAATCAAATACGAACTAAGGAACCATAGTCACCGCCCCGCCATGCCTGTTCCTCATTGTTTTGCATTTTTACGGCCAAAAAACAAGAATTCCGCCCGATTCCCATATTTTCATGTGCTATAGCCCACGCCTTACGAGTGGACCCGGCCCATCCGGACCCCGATCGGCTAAAACTTTTTCGGGCCATCAAATACAACCTAAGGTACCATAGTCACCGCCCCGCCATGACCGTTCCTCATTTATTTCCGTTTTACGGCAAAAACATTAGAATTCCGCCCCGATTCCCATATTTTCGTGTGCTATAGCCCACGCCTTCCCAGTATGCAGGCCCCCCCGGACCTGGATCGCCTAAAATATTTTCGGGCCATCAAATACGACCTAAGAAACGATAGTCACCGCCCCTCCATGTCCTTTCCTCGTTTTTTGCGTTTTACGGCCAAAAAACTAGAATTCCGCCCGATTCCCATATTTTCGTGTGCTATAGCCCATGCCTTCTGAGTGGGCCCGGGCCCCCGGACCCGGATCGCCTAAAATTTTTCCCGGCCAATAAATACGACCTAAGGAACCATAGTCAGCGCCCCGCCATAACCGTTCCTCATTCTTTTGCGTTTTACGGCCAAAAAACTAGAATTCCGGCCGATTCCCATTTTTTCGTGTGCAATAGCCCACGCCTTACGAGCGGACCCGGGCCCCGCGGACCCCGATCTCCTAAAACTTTTCCGGGCCATCAAATACAACCTAAGATACCATAGTCACCGCCCCGCCATGAACGTTCATCATTTATTTGTGTTTTACGGCAAAAACACTAGAATTCTTCCCCGATTCCCATATTTTTTTGTGCTATAGCCCACGCCTTCCCATTGTGCAGGCCCCCCCGGACCTGGATCGCCTAAAATATTTTTGGGCAATCAAATACTACCTAAGAAATGATAGTCACCGCCCCGCCATGACCTTTCCACATTTTTTGCATTTTACGGCCAAAAAACTAGAATTTTGCCCGATTCCCATATTTTGCGTGTGCTATATAGCCCACGCCTTCCGAGTGGGCTCGGGGCCCCCGGACCCCAATCGCCTAAAATATTTTCGGGCCATCAAATATGACCTAAGAAACGATAGTCACCGCCCCACCATGACCGTTCCTCTTTTTTTTGCGTTTGATGGCAAAAAAACTAGAATTCCACCCGATTTCCATAATTTTGTGTGCTATAGCCCACGCCTTCCGAGTGGGCTCGGGGCCCCCGGACCCCGATCGCCTAAACATATTTCGGGCTATCAAATACGACCTAAGGAACCATAGTCATCGCCCCTCCATGACTGTTCCTCTTTGTTTTTGCATTTTACGGCCAAAAAATAAGAATTCTGCCCGATTCCCTTATTTTCTTGTGCTATAGCCCACGCTTTCCCAGTGGGCAGGGCCCCCCGACCCGGATCGCCTAAAATTTTTCTAGGCCATCAAATTCGGCCTAAGGAACCATTGTCACCGCCCCACCATGACCTATCCTCGTTTTTTACGTTTTACGGCCGAAAAACTAGAATTCCGCCCGATTCCCATATTTTTGTGTGCTATAGCCCACGCCTTCCGAGTGGACACGGGCTCCCCAGACCCCGATCGCCTAAAATTTCTCCGGGCTTTCAAATACGACCTAAGTAACCATAGTCACCGCCCCGCCATGACCTTTCCTCATTTTTTGTATTTTACGGCAAAAAAACTAGAATTCCGCCTGATTCCCATATTTTCGTGTGCTATAGCCCACGCCTTCCGAGTGGGCCCGGGCCCCTGGACCCGGATCGCCTAAAAATTTTCCCGACAATCAAATACGACCTAAGGAACCATAGTCACCGCCCCGCCATGATCGTTCCTCATTGTTTTGCATGTTACGGAAAAAAACCAGAATTCCGCCCGATTCCCATATTTTCGTGTGCTATAGCCCACGCCTTCCCAGTGTGGAGGGCCGCCCGGACTTGGATCACCTAAAATTTTCTGGGCCATCAAATACGATTTAAGGAACCATAGTCACCGCCCAGCCATGACCTTTCCTCGTGTTTTTATGTTTTACGGCCAAAAAACTAGAATTTCGCCCGATTCCCATATTTTTGTGTGTTATAGCCCACGCCTTCCGAGTGAACCTGGGCCTCCCGGACCCCGATCGCCTAAAAATTTTCCGTGCCTTCAAATACGACCTAAGGAACCATAGTCACCGCCACACCATGACCTTTCCTCGTTTTTTGTATTTTAAGGCCAAAAAACTAGAATTTCGCCCGATTTCTATATTTTCGTGTGCTATATAGCCCACGCCTTCCGAGTGGGCCCAGGCCCCCCGGACCCGGATCGCCTAAAAAATTTTTTGCCAATCAAATACGACCTAAGGAACCATAGTCACCGCCCCGCTATGACCGTTCCTCATTGTTTTGCGTTTTACGGCCAAAAAACTAGAATTCCGCTCGATTCCCATATTTTTATGTGCTATAGCCCACGCCTTACGAGTGGACCCGGCCCATCCGGACCCCGATCGGCTAAAACTTTTTCGGGCCATCAAATACAACCTAAGGTACCATAGTCACCGCCCCCCCATGACCGTTCCTCATTTATTTCTGTTTTACGGCAAAAACACTAGAATTCCGCCCCGATTCCCATATTTTCGTGTGCTATAGCCCACGCCTTCCCAGTGTGCAGGGCCCCCCGAACCTGGATCACCTAAAATATTTTCGGGCCATCAAATATGACCTAAGAAACGATAGTCAGCGCCCCGCCATGAACTTTCCTCATTTTTTGCATTTTACGGCCAAAAAACTAGAATTCCGCCCGATTCCCATATTTTCGTGTGCTATAGCCCATGCCTTCCGAGTGGGCCCGGACCCCCGTACCCGGATCGCCTAAAACTTTTTCCAGCCATTAAATACGACCTAAGGAACCATAGTCAGCGCCCCGCCATAACCGTTCCTCATTTTTTTTGAGTTTTACGGCCAAAAAACTAGAATTCCGATCGATTCCCATTTTTTCGTGTGCAATAGACTATGCCTTACGAGCGGACCCGGGCCTCGCGGACCCCGATCTCCTAAAAATTTTCCGGGCCATCAAATACAACCTAAGGTACCATAGTCACTGCCCCGCCATGAACGTTCATCATTTATTTGTGTTTTACGGCAAAAACACTAGAATTCTTCCCCGATTCCCATATTTTTGTGTGCTATAGCCCACGGCTTCCCACTGTGCAGGGCCCCCCGGACCTGGATCGCCTAAAATATTTTTGGGCAATCAAATACGACCTAAGAAATGATAGTCACTGCCCCGCCATGACCTTTCCTCATTTTTTGCATTTTACGGCAAAAAAACTAGAATTTCGCCCGATTCCCATATTTTGCGTGTGCTATATAGCCCACGCCTTCCGAGTGGGCTAGGGGCCCCCGGACCCCAATCGCCTAAAATATTTTCGGGCCATCAAATACGACCTAAGAAACGATAGTCACCGCCCCACCATGATCGTTCTTTTTTTTTTGCGTTTGACGGCAAAAAAACTAGAATTCCGCCCGATTTCCATAATTTTGTGTGCTATAGCCCACGCCTTCCGAGTGGGCTCGGGGCCCCCGGACCCCGATCGCCTAAACATATTTCGGGCTATCAAATACGACCTAAGGAACCATAGTCGTCGCCCCTCCATGACCGTTCCTCTTTGTTTTTGCGTTTTACGGCCAAAAAACAAGAATTCCGACCGCTTCCCATATTTTCGTGTACTATAGCCCACGCTTTCCCAGTGGGTAGGGCCCCCCGACCCGGATCGCCTAAAATTTTTCTGGGCCATCAAATTCGGCCTAAGGAACCATTGTCACCGCCCTACCATGACCTATCCTTGTTTTTTACGTTTTACGGCCGAAAAACTAGAATTCCGCCCGATTCCCATATTTTTGTGTGCTATAGCCCACGCCTTCCGAGTGGACACGGGCCCCCCGGACCCCGATCGCCTTAAATTTTTCCGGGCCTTCAAATACGACCTAAGGAACCATAGTCACCGCCCCGCCATGACCTTTCCTCATTTTTTGCATTTTACGGCCAAAAAACTAGAATTTCGCCCGATTCCCATATTTTCGTGTGCTATAGCCCACGCCTTCTGAGTGGGCCCGGGCCCCTGGACCCGGATCGCCTAAAAATTTTCCCGAAAATCAAATACGACCTAAGGAACCATAGTCACCGCCCCGCCATGATCAGCCCATGCCTTCCCAGTGTGCAGGGCCCCCGGACCTGGATCACCTAAAAAAATTTCGGGCCATCAAATACGACTTAAGGAACCATAGCCACCGCCCCGCCATGACCTTTCCTCATTTTTTTACGTTTTACGGCGAAAAAATAAGAATTCCGCCCGATTCCCATAATTTCGTGTGCTATAACCCACGCCTTCCGAGTGGACCCGGGCCCCCTGGACCCTGATCGCCTAAAATTTTTTAAGGCCTTCCAATACGACCTAAGGAACCATAGTCACCGCCCCGCCATGACCTTTCCTCGTTTTTTGCGTTTTACGGCCAAAAAACTAGAATTTCGCTCGATTCCCATATTTTCGTGTGCTATAGCCCACGCCTTCCCAGTGTGCAGGGCCCCCGGACCTGGATTGCCTAAAATATTTTCGGGCCATCAAATACGACCTAAGAAATGATAGTCACCGCCCCGCCATGACCTTTCCTCATGTTTTTGCGTTTTACCGAAAAAAAACTTGAATTCCGCCCGATTTTCATATTTTCGTGTGCTACAGCCCACGCCTTCCGAGTGCGCCCGAGCCCCCGTACCCTGATCGCCTAAAATTTTTTCGGACCATCAAATATGACATAAGAAACCATAGTCACCGCCCCGCCATGACCTTTCCTCATTTTTTGCGTTTCACAGGCAAAAAACTAGAATTCTGCCCGATTCCCATATTTTCGTGTGCTATAGCCCACGCCTTCCGAGTGGGCCCGGACCCCCGGACGTCGATCGCTTAAAATTTTTTTGGGCCATCAAATACGACCTAAGGAACCATAGTCAAGGCCCCGCTATGACCGTTCCCCTTATTTTTGTGCTTACGTCCAAAAAACTAGAATTCCACCCGATTCCATATTTTCGTGTGCTATAGCCCACTCCTTCCAAGTGGGCCCTGGCCCCCGAACCCCGATCGCCTAAAAATTTTCCGGTCCATAAAATACGACCTTAGGAACCATAGTTATCGCCCCGCCATGACCGTTCCTCATTATTTTGCATTTTACGGCCAAAGAATTAGAATTCCGCCCGATTCCCATATTTTCATATGCTATTGCCCACGCCTTCCGAGTGGGCCCGGGCCGCCCGGACCCTGATCGCTAAAAATTTTTCCGGGCCATCAAATACGACCTAAGGAACCATAGTCACCGCCCCGCCATGACCGTTCGTCGTTTTTTTTATGGTTTACGGCAAAAAACTAAAATTCCGCCCGCCCGATTCCCATATTTCGTGTGCTATAACCCACGCCTTCCGAGTGGGCTCGGGGCCCCCGGACTCCGATCGCCTAAAAATTTTTCGGGCTATCAAATATGACCTAAGGAACCATAGTCGTCACCCCTCCATGACTGTTCCTCTTTGTTTTTACATTTTACGGCCAAAAAACAAGAATTTCGCCCGATTCCCATATTTTCGTGTGCTATAGCCCACGCCTTCCCAGTGGGCAGGGCCCCCCGACTCGGATCGCCTAAAATTTTTTTGGGCCTTCAAATTCGACCAAAGTAACCATTTTCACCGCCCTACCATGACCGTTCCTCTTTTTTTTTGCGTTTTACGGCAAAGAAACTAGAATTCCGCGCGATTCTCATATTTTCGTGTGCTATAACACACGCCTTCCGAGTGGGACTGGGCTGCCCGGACCCGGATAACCTAAATTCTTTCTGGGGCATCAAATATGACCTAAGGAACCATAGTCACCGCCCCGCCATGACCGTTCCTCATTGTTTTGCGTGTTACGAAAAAAAACTAGAATTCCGCCCGATTCCCATATTTTCTTGTGCTATAGCCCACGCCTTCCCAGTGTGCAGGGCCCCCCGGACCGGGATCACCTAAAAAGTTTCTAGGCCATCAAATACAAATTAAGGAACCATTGTCACCGTCCCGCCATGACCTTTCCTTATTGTTTTTTACGTTTTATGGCCAATAAACTAGAATTCTGCCCGATTCCCATATTTTCGTGTGCTATAGCCCACGCCTTCCCAGTGGGCAGGGCCCCCGGACCCGGATCGCCTAAAAATTTTTTGGGCCATCCAATACGACCTAAGGAACCATAGTCACCGCCCGGCCATGACCTTTCCTCATTCTTTGCGTTTTACGTCCAAAAAACTAGAATTCTGCCCGATTCCCATATTTTAGTGTGCTAGCCCATGCCTTCCGAGTGGGCCCGAACCCTGATCCTAGATAGCCTAAAATCTTTCTGGGCCATCAAATATGACCTAAGGAACCATAGTCACCGCCCCGCCATGACCGTTCCTCATTGTTTGGCGTGTTACGAAAAAAAAAACTAGAATTCTGCTCGATTCCCATATTTTCATGTGCTATAGCCCACGCCTTCCCAGTGTGCAGGGCCCTCCCGGACCGGGATCACCTAAAAAAATTCAAGGCCATCAAATACGAATTAAGGAACCATTGTCACCGCCCCGCCATGACCTTTCCTCGTTGTTTTACGTTTTATGGCCAAAAAACTAGAATTCCGCCCGATTCCTATATTTTCGTATGCTATAGCCCACGCCTTCCGAGTGGACCCCGGCCCCCCGGACCCCGATCCCCTAAAATTTTCCGAGTCTTCAAATACGACCTAAGGAACCATAGTCACTGCCCCGCCATGACCTTTCCTCGTTTTTTGCGTTTTACGGCCAAAAAACTAGAACTCCGCCCGATTCCCATATTTTCGTGTGCTATAGCCATGCCTTCCCAGTGGAACCGGGCCCCCCGGACCCGGACCGCCTAAAATTTTTTCGGGCCATCAAATACGACCTAAGGAACCTTAGTCACCGCCCCTCCATGACCGTTCCTAATTATTTTTGCGTTTTACGGCCAAAAAACTAGAATTTCGCCCGATTCCCATATTTTCGTGTGCTATAGCCCATGCTTTACGAGTGGACCAGGGCCCCCTAGACCCCGCTCGCCTAAAACATTTTCGGGCCATCAAATACAACCTAAGGTACCATAGTCACTGCCCCGCATTGACCGTTCCTCATTTATTTGCGTTTTACCAAAAAAAAAATTGAATTCCGCCCCGATTCCCATATTTTCGGGTGCAATAGCCCACGCCTTCCCAGTGTGCAGGGCCCCCCGGACCCGGATCGCTTAAAATTTTTTTGGTCCATCAAATATGACCTAAGGTACCATAGTCACCGCCCCGTCATGACCTTTCCTCATTTTTTGCATTTTACAGTCAAAAAACTAGAATTCCGCCCGATTCCATATTTTCGTGTGCTATAGCCCACTCCTTCCGAGTGGGCCGAAGCCCCCGGATCCCGATCGCCTAAAAATTTTTCGGGCCATGAAATACGACCTAAGGAACCATAGTTATCACCCCGCCATGACCGTTCCTCGTTATTTTGCCTTTTACGGCCTAAAAAACTAGAATTCTGCCTGATTCCCATATTTTCATATGCTATAGCCCATGCCTTCCGAGTGGGGATCGCAAAAAAGTTTTTCTGGGCCATCAAATACGACCTAAGGAACCATAGACAACACCCCTCCATGACCTTTCCTCGTTTTTTGGTGTTTTACGGCCAAAAAACTAGAATTCCGCCCGATTCCCATATTTTCTTGTGCTATAGCCCAAGCCTTCCGAGTGGGCCAGGGCCCTCGGACCCCAATCGCCTAAAAATTTTTTGGGACATGAAATACGACCTAAGGAACCATAGTTATCACCCCTCCATGACCGTTCCTTGTTGTTTTCGCATTTTACAGCCAAAAAAATAGAATTCCGCGTGATTCCCATATTTTGGTGTGCTATGCCTTCCGAGTGGGCCTGGCCCCCCGGACCCCGATCGCCTAAAATTTTTTCGGGCCATCAAATACAACCTAAGGAAGCATAGTCAATGCCCCGCCATGTCCGTTCCTCACTTTTTTGCGTTTTACGGCCAAAAATCTAGAATTCTGCCTGATTCCCATATTTTCGTGTGCATAGCCCACACCTTCCGAGTGGATCCGGGCCCCACAGACCCCGATCGCCTAAGAAATTTTCGGGCCATGAGATACGACCTAAGGAACCATAGTTATCACCCCGCCATGACCGTTCCTTGTTTGTTTGCATTTTACGACCAAAAAACTAGAATTTTGCCCGATTCCCATATTTTCGTATGTTATAGCCCACGCCTTCCGAGTGGGCCCGGCCCCCCGGACCCGGATCGCCTAAAATTTTTCTGGTCCATCAAATATTACCTAAGGAACCATAGTCACCGCCCTGCCAGGCCCGTTCCTCTTATTTTTGCGTTTTACGGCCAAAGTATTAGAATTCCACCCGATTCCCATATTTTCGTGTGCTATAGCCCACTCCTTCCGAGTGGGCCCAGGCTCGCCGGACCCCGATCACCTAAAACTTTTCCGGGCCATCAAATATAACCTAAGGTACCATAGTCACCACCCCGTCATGACCTTTCCTCATATTTTGCATTTTACAGTCAAAAATCTAGAATTCCGCCCGATTTCCATATTTGCTTGTGCCATAGCCCACGCCTTTCAAGTGGGCCCGGGCCCCCCGGACCCCGATCGCCTAAAATATTTTCGGACCATCAAATACGACCTAAGGTACCATAATCACCGCCCTGCCATGACCGTTCCATATTGTTTTGCATTTTACGGCAAAAATATGAGAATTCCGCCCGATTTCCATATTTTCGTGTGCTAAAGCCCACGCCTTCCGAGTGGGCCCGAGCCCCCTAGACCCCAATCGACTAAAATTTTTCCGAGGCATAAAATATGACCTAAGGAACCATAGTCAATGCCCCACCATGACCTTTCCTCTTTTTTGGCATTTTACGGCCAAAAAACTAGAATTCCGCCCGATTCCCATATGTTCTTGTGCTATAGCCCAAGCCTTCCGAGTGGACCAGGGCCCCCGAACCCCAATCGCCTAAATTTTTTCTGGGCCATGAAATACGACCTAAGGTACCATAGTTATCGCCCCTCCATGACCGTCCCTCGTTCGTTTTGCATTTTACGGCAAAAAAACTGGAACACCTACAGATTCCCATATTTTCGTCGGTTACGCCTTCCGAGTGGGCCCGGGCCCCCCGGACCCGGATCGCCTAAATTTTTTTTGGTCTATCAAATATGACCTAAGGAACCATAGTCACCGCCCTGCCATGCATGTTCCTCTTATTTTTGCGTTTTACGGCCAAAATACTAGAATTCCGCCCGATTCCCATATTTTCGTGTGCTATAGCCCACTCCTTCCGAGTGGGCCCAGGCTCGCTGGACCCCGATCGCCTAAAAAATTTTCGGACCATCAAATACAACCTAAGGAACCATAGTCACCGCTCCGCCATGACCGTTCCTCATTGTATTTGCGTTTTACGGCAAAAACACTAGAATTCCGCCTGATTCCCATATTTTCGTGTGCTATAACCCACGCCTTCCCAGTGTGCAGGGCCCCCCGGACCTGGATCGCCTAAAATATTTTCGGTCCATCAAATATGACCTAAGAAACGATAGTCACCGCCCCGCCATGACCTTTCTTCATTTTAAGCATTTTATGGCAAAAAAATAAGAATTCCGCGCGATATCTATATTTCACGTCTTCCTAGTGCGCACGGGTCCCCCGGACCCCGATCGCCTAAAATTTTTTCGGACCATCAAATACGACCTAACGAACCATAGTCACTGCCCCGCCATGAACTTTCCTCGTTTTTTGCATTTTACGGCCAAAAAATGAGAATTCCGCCCGATTCCCATATTTTTGTGTGCTATAATAGCCCACGCCTTCCGAGTGGGACCGGGTTCTCGGACGCCGATCGCTTAAAATTTTTCTGGTCCATCAAATACGACATAAGGAACCATAGTCACCGCCCCGCCATGACTGTTCCTCTTATTTTTGCATTTTACGGCCAAAAAACTAGAATTTCGCCTGATTCCATATTTTCGTATACTGTAGCCCACTCCTTCCGAGTGAGCCCAGGACCCCGGACCCCGATCGCCTAAAAATTTTTCAAGCCATGAAATACGACCTAAGGAACCATAGTTATCGCCCCGCCATGACCTTTCCTCGTTTTTTGCATTTTACGGCCAAAAAACTATAATTCCGCCCGATTCCCATATTTTCTTGTGCTAAAACCCACGCCTTCCGAGTGGGCCCGGGCCCTCCAGGCCCTAATCGCCTAAAATTTTTCCGGGCCATCAAATACGACCTAAGGTACCATAGTCACCGCCCTGCCATGACCGTTCCTCATGTTTTTGCATTTTACAGAAAAAAACCAGAATTCCGCCTGATTCCCATATTTTCGAGTGCTATAGCCCACGCCTTCCGAGTGGGCCGAGCCCCCTAGACCGCGATCGACTAAAATTTTTCCGGGCCATCAAATATGACCTAAGAAACAATTATCACTGCCCCACCATGACTGTTCCTCATTTCTTTTGTGTTTTACGACCAAGAAACTAGAATTCCGCCCGATTCTCATATTTTCGTGTGTTATAGCACACGCCTTCTGAGTAGGCCCGGGCCGCCCGGACCCGGATAGCCTAAAATCTTCCAAGGACATCATATACAACCTAAGGAACTATAGTCACTACCCCGCCATGACCGTTTCTCATTTGTTTCCGTTTTACAGCCAAAAACTAGAATTCCGCCCGATTCCCATATTTTCGTGTGTTATAGCCCACGCCTTCCAAGTGGGCCCGGGCCCCCAAACACCGATCGCCTAAAAATTTTTCGGGCAATCAAATACGACCTAAGGTACCATAGTCACCGCCCCGCTATGGCCGTTCCTTATTTATTTGCGTTTTACGGCAAAAAACTAGAATTCCGCCCGATTCCCATATTTTCGTGTATGTGCAAGTCCCTCCGGACCCGGATCGCCTAAAACTTTTACGGGCCATCAAATACGACCTAAGGAACCATAGTCACCGCCCAGTCATGACCTTTTCTCATTTTTTGTATTTTACAGTCAAAAAACTAGAATTTTGCCTAATTCCCATGTTTTCTTGTGCCATAGCCTACGCCTTCCGAGTGGGCCCGGGCCCCCCAAACCCTGATCGCCTAAAAAATTTTCGGACCATCAAATACGACCTAAGGTACCATAATCACCGCCCTGCCATGACCGTTCCTTATTGTTTTGCGTTTTATGGCAAAAAAACTAGAATTCCGCCCGATTACCATATTTTCGTGTGCTATAGCCCACGCCTTCCGAGTGGGCCCGGCCCCCCGGACCCGGATCACCTAAATTTTTTTTGGTCCATCAAATAATACCTAAGGAACCATAGTCACCGCCCTGCTAGGCCCGTTCCTCTTATTTTTGCGTTTTACGGCCAAAGTACTAGAATTCCGCCCGATTCCCATATTTTCGTGTGCTATAGCCCACTCCTTCCGAGTGGGCCCAGGCTCGCCGGACCCCGATCACCTAAAAATTTTCCGGGCCATCAAATATAACCTAAGGTACCATAGTCACCGCCCCGTCATGACCTTTCCTCATTATTTGCATTTTACAGTCAAAAACTAGAATTCTGCCCGATTTCCAAATTTGCTTGTGCTATAGCCCACGCCTTTCGAGTGGGCCCGGCCCCCGAACCCCGATCGCCTAAAATATTTTTGGACCATCAAATACGACCTAAGGTACCATAATTACCGCCCTGCCATGACCGTTCTATATTGTTTTACATTTTACGGTAAAAAGACGAGAATTCCGCCCGATTCCCATATTTTCGTGTGCTATAGCCCACGCCTTCCGAGTGGGCCCAAGCCCCTAGACCCCAATCGACTAAAATTTTTCCGGGGCATCAAATACGACCTAAGGAACCATAGTCAACGCCCCACCATGAACTTTCCTCTTTTTTGGCATTTTACGGCCAAAAAACTAGAATTCAGCCCGATTCCCATATTTTCTTGTGCTATAGCCCAAGCCTTCCGAGTGGACCAGGGCCCCCGGACCCCAATCGCCTAAATGTTTTCTCGTCCATGAAATACGACCTAAGGTACCATAGTTATCGCCCCGCCATGACCGTCCCTCGTTCATTTTGCATTTTACGGCAAAAAATTTGGAATACCTACAGATTACTATATTTTCGTCGGTTACGCCTTCCGAGTGGGCCTGGGCCCCCCGGACTCGGATCGCTTAAATTTTTTTGGTCCATCAAATATGACCTAAGGAACCATAGTCACCGCCCTGCCATGCCCGTTCCTCTTATTTTTGCGTTTTACGGCCAAAATACTAGAATTCCGCCCGATTCCCATATTTTCGTGTGCTATAGCCCACTCTTTCCGAGTGGGCCCAGGCTCGCCGGACCCCCGATCGCCTAAAAATATTTCGGGCCATCAAATCCAACCTAAGGTACCATAGTCACCTCCCGGCAATGACCGTTTCTGATTTATTTGCGTTTTACAGTAAAAATACTAGAATTCCGCCCGATTCCCATATTTTCGTGTGCTATAACCCACGCCTTCCCAGTGTGCAGGGCCCCCCGGACCTGGATCGCCTAAAATATTTTCGGTCCATCAAATATGACCTAAGAAATGATAGTCACCGCCCCGCCATCACCTTTCTTCGTTTTAAGCGTTTTATGGCAAAAAAACTAGAATTCCTCGCGATATCTATATTTTTGTGTGCTATAGCCCACGCCTTCCTAGTGTGCACGGCCCCCCCGGACCCCTATCGCCTAAAATTTTTCGGGACCATTGAATACGACCTAAGGAACCATAGTCACTGCCCCGCCATGACCTTTCCTCGTTTTTTGCGTTTTACGGCCATAAAACTAGAATTCCGCCTGATTCCCATATTTTTGTGTGCTATAGCCCACGCCTTCCGAGTGGGATCGGGTCCTCGGACGCCGATCGCTTAAAATTTTTCTGGTCCATCAAATACGACATAAGGAACCATAGTCACTGCCCCGCCATGACTGTTCCTCTGATTTTTGCGTTTTACGGCCAAAAAACTAGAATTTCGCCCGATTTCATATTTTCGTGTAATGTAGCCCACTCCTTCCGAGTGAGCCCAGGCCCCCGGACCCCGATCGCCTAAAAAAATTTCAAGCCATGAAATACGACCTAAGGAACCATAGTTATCGCCCCGCCATGACCTTTCCTCGTTTTTTGCATTTTACGGCCAAAAAACTATAATTCCGCCCGATTCCCATATTTTCTTGTGCTAAAACCCACTCCTTCCGAGTGGGCCCGGGCCTCCTGGACCCTAATCGCCTAAAATTTTTTTGGGCCATCAAATACGACCTAAGGTACCATAGTCACCGCCCCGCCATGACCGTTCCTCATGTTTTTGCATTTTACGGAAAAAAACCAGAATTCCGCCTGATTCCCATATTTTCGAGTGCTATAGCCCACGCCTTCCGAGTGGGCCCGAGCCCCCTAGACCGCGATCGACTAAAATTTTTCCGGGCCATCAAATATGACCTAAGGAACAATTGTCACTGCCCCACCATAACTGTTCCTCATTTCTTTTGTGTTTTACGACCAAGAAACTATAATTCCGCCCGATTCTCATATTTTCGTGTGTTATAGCACACGCCTTCTGAGTAGGCCCGGGCCGCCAGGATTCGAATAGCCTAAAATCTTCCAGGGACATCATATACGACCTAAGGAACCATAGTCACTACCCCGCCATGACCGTTTCTCATTTGTTTTCGTTTTACAGACAAAAACTAGAATTCCACCCGATTCCCATATTTTCGAGTGCTATAGCCCACGCCTTCCAAGTGGGCCCGGGCCCCCGAACACCGATCGCCTAAAATATTTTCGGGCAATCAAATACGACCTAATGTACCATAGTCACCGCCCCGCCATGACCGTTCCTTATTTATTTGCGTTTTACGGCAAACAAACTAGAATTCCGCCCGATTTCCATATTTTCGTGTATGTGCAAGTCCCCCCGGACCCGGATCGCCTAAAATTTTTACGGGCCATCAAATACGACCTAAGGAACCATAGTCACCGCCCCGTCATGACCTTTTCTCATTTTTTGCATTTTAAGTCAAAAAACTAGAATTTTACCTAATTCCTATGTTTTCTTGTGCCATAGCCCACGCATTCCGAGTAGGCGCGGGCCCCCCGGACCCTGATCGCCTAAAAATTTTTCGGACCATCAAATACGACCTAAGGTACCATAATCACCGCCCTGCCATGACCGTTCCTTATTTTTTTGCGTTTTATGGCAAAAAAACTAGAATTCTGCCCGATTACCATATTTTGGTGTGCTATAGCCCATGCCTTCCGAGTGGGCCCGAGCCCCTAGACCCCGATCGATTAAAATTTTTTCGGGCCATCAAATACGATGTAAGGAACCATAGTCAACGCCCCGCCATGACCTTTCCTCATTTTTTGGCGTTTTACGGCCAAAAAACTAGAATTCCGCCTGATTCCCATATTTTCTTGTGCTATAGCCCAAGCCTTCCGCGTGGACCAGGGCCCCCGGACCCCAATCGCCTAAAAGTTTTCTGGGCCATAAATTACAACCTAAGGAACCATAGTTATCGCCCCGCCATGATCGTTCCTCGTTCTTTTTGCATTTTACGGCCAAAAAAACTAGAATTCCTCCCGATTCCCATATTTTTGTGTGCACGCCTTCCGAGTGGGCCCGACCCCGGACCCCCAGACCCCGATCGACTAAAAATTTTTTGGGCCATCATATACGACCTAAGGAACCATAGTCACCGTCCCTCCATGACCGTTCCTTTTTATTTTGGCATTTTACAGCCAAAAACTAGAATTTCGCCCGATTCCCATATTTTCGTGTGCTATAGCCCATGCCTTCCTAGTGGGCCCGGGCCCCCGAACACCGATCGCCTAAAATTTTTTCGGGCAATCAAATACAACCTAAGGTACCATAGTCACCGCCCCGCCATGACCGTTCCTCATTTATTTGCGTTTTACGTTAAACAAACTAGAATTCCGCCCGATTCCTATATTTTCTTGTGTGTGCAAGTCCCCCCGGACCCGGATCGCCTAAAATTTTTACGGGCCATCAAATACGACCTAAGGAACCATAGTCACCGCCCCGTCATGACCTTTCCTCTTTTTTGGCATTTTACGGCCAAAAAACTAGAATTCCGCGCCCAAGCCTTCCGTGTGGACCAGGGTCCCCGAATCCCAATCGCCTAAAATTTTTCTGGGCCATGAAATACGACCTAAGGTACCATAGTTATCGCCCCGCCATGACTGTCCCTCGTTCGTTTTGCATTTTACAGTAAAAAATCTAGAATTCCTACTGATTCTCATATTTTTGTGGGCTACGCCTTCCGATTAGGCCCGGCCCCCGGACCCCGATCGCCTAAAATATTTCCGGGCTATCATGTATGACCTAAGGAGCCATAGTCACCGCCCCGCCATAACCGTTCCTCATTTTTTTGCGTTTTACGGCCAAAAAACTAGAATTCCGCCCGATTTCCATATTTTTGTGTGCTCTAGCCCATGCCCTCCGAGTGGGCTCGGGCCCCCGGATCGCCTAAAATTTTGTTGGTCCATCAAATATGACCTAAGGAACCATAGTCACCGCCCTGCCATGCCCGTTCCTCTTATTTTTGCGTTTTACGGCCAAAAAACTAGAATTCCGCCCGATTCCCATATTTTCTTGTGCTATAGCCCAAGCCTTCCGCGTGGACCAGGGCGCCCGGACCCCAATCGCCTAAACGTTTTCTGGGCCATAAATTACAACCTAAGGAACCATAGTTATCGCCCCGCCATGATCGTTCCTCGTTCTTTTTGCATTTTACGGCCAAAAAAACTAGAATTCCTCCCGATTCCCATATTTTCGTGTGCACGCCTTCCGAGTGGGCCCGGCCCCCGGACCCCGATCGCCTAAAATTTTTTCGGGCCATAATATACGACCTAAGGAACCATAATCACCGCCCCGCCATGACCGATCCTTTTTTTTTTTGCGTTTTACGGCCAAAAAACTAGAATTCCGTCTGATTCCTATATTTTCGTGTGCATAGCTCACGCCTTCCGAGTGGATCCAGGCCCCCCGGACCCCGATTGCCTAAAGATTTTCCGGGCTATGAGATACGTTCTAAGGAACCATAGTTATCGCCCCGCCATGACCGTTCCTCGTTTGTTTGCATTTTACGGCCAAAAACTAAAATTCCACCCGATTCCCATATTTTCGTGTACTATAGCCCACGCCTTCCGAGTGTGCCCGGGCCCCCCGTCCCGGATCGCCTAAAAATTTTTTGGTCCATCAAATATGACCTAAGGAACCATAGTCACCGCCCTGCCATGCCCGTTCCTCTTATTTTTGCATTTTACGGCCAAAATACTAGAATTCCGCCCGATTCTCATATTTTCGTGTGCTATATCCCACTCCTTCCGAGTGGGCCCAGGCTCGCCGGACCCTGATCGACTAAAAATTTTCCGGGCCATCAAATCCAACCTAAGGTACCATAGTCACCGCCCGGCAATGACCGTTCCTCGTTTGTTTGCATTTAACGGCCAAAAAACTAGAATTCCACCCGATTCCCATATTTTCGTGTACTATAAGCCACGCCTTCCGAGTGTGCCCAGGCCCCCCGAACCCGGATCGCCTAAAATTTTTCCAGTCCATCAAATATGACCTAAGGAACCATAGTCACCACCCTTCCATGCCCGTTCCTCTTATTTTTGCATTTTACGGTGAAAAAACTAGAATTCTGCCCAATTCCCATATTTTCGTGTGCTATAGCCTACTCCTTCTTAGTGGGCCCAGGCCCGCCGGACCCCGATCATTTAAAAATTTTGCGGGCCATCAAACACAACCTAAGGTACCATAGTCACCGCCCCCGTCATGACCGTTCCTCATATTTTTGTGTATTACCGCAAAAAAACTAGAATTCTGCCCGATTCCATATTTTCGTGTGCTATAACCCACTCCTTCCAAGTGGGCCCAGGCCCCCGGACCCCAATCACCTAAAAATTTTCTAGTCCATGAAATACGAACTAAGGAACCATAGTTATCGCCTCGCCAAGACCGTTCCTCGTTAATTTGTATTTTACGGCCAAAAAATTACAATTCCGCCCGATTCCCATATTTTCATATGCTATAGCCCACGCCTTCCGAGTGGGCCCGGGCCCCCCGAACCCCGATCGCTAAAAATTTTTCTGGGCTATCAAATACGACCTAAGGTACCATAGTCACTGCCCCGCCATTATCGTTCCTCATTTATTTGCGTTTTACGGTAAAGAAACTAGAATTCCGCTCGATTCCCATATTGTTTTGTGTGTGCAGGTCCCCCCGGACCCGGATCGCCTAAAATTTTTTCGGGCCATCAAATATGACCTAAGGAACCATAGTCTACGCCCCGCCACGACCTTTCCTCATTTTGGCGTTTTACGGCAAAAAACTAGAATTCCGCCCGATTCCCATATTTTCTTGCGCTATAGCCCAAGCCTTCCGAGTGGGCTAGGGTACCCGGACCCCAATCGCCTAAAATTATTTTGGGACATGAAATACGACCTAAGGATCCATAGTTATCGCCCCGCCATGGCCGTTCCTCGTTTGTTTTGCATTTTACAGCCAAAAAACTAGAATTTCGCCTGATTCCCATATTTTCGTGTGCTATGCCTTCCGAGTGGGCCCGGCCCCCCGGACCCCGATCGCCTAAAATTTTTTCGGGCCATCAAATACGACCTAAGGAACCATAGTCACCGCCCCACTATGACCGTTCCACATTTTTTTGCATATTACTACTAAAAAACTAGAATTTTGCCTGATTCCCATATTTTCGTATGCATAGCCCACGCCTTCCGAGTGGACCCGGGCCCCCCGGACCCCGATCGCTTACTAATTTTCTGGGCCATGAGATACGACCTAAGGAACCACAGTTATCACCCCGCCATGACCGTTCCTCATTTGTTTGCATTTTACGGCCAGAAAACTAGAATTCCGCCCGATTCCCATATTTTCGTGTGCTATAGCCCACGCCTTCTGAGTAGGCCCGGGCCGCCCGGACCCGGATAGCCTAAAATCTTCCAAGGACATCATATACGACCTAAAGAACCATAGTCACTACCCCGCTATGACCGTTTCTCATTTGTTTCCGTTTTACAGCCAAACACTAGAATTCCGCCCGATTCCCATATTTTCGTGTGCTATAGCCCACGCCTTCCAAGTGGGCCCGGGCCCCCGAACACCGATAGCCTAAAATTTTTCCGGGAAATCAAATACGACCTAAGGTACCATAGTCACCGCCTCGCTATGACCGTTCCTCATTTATTTGCATTTTACGGCAAACAAACTAGAATTCTGCCCGATTCCCATATTTTCGTGTGTGTGCAAGTCCCACCGGACCCGGATCGCCTAAAATTTTTACGGGCCATCAAATACGACCTAAGGAACCATAGTCACCGCCCCATCATGACCTTTCCTCTTTTTTGGCGTTTTACGGCCAAAAAACTAGAATTTCGCCCGATTCCCATATTTTCTTGTGCTATAGTCCAAGCCTTCCGAGTGGACCAGGGCCCCCGAACCCCAATCGCCTAAATTTTTTTTGGGCCATGAAATACGACCTAAGGTACCATAGTTATCTCCCCGCCATGACCGTCCCTCATTCGTTTTGCATTTTACGGCAAAAAAACTAGAATTCCTACCGATTCCCATATTTTCGTGGGCTACGTCTTCCGAGTGGGCCCGGACCTCGGACCCCGATCGCCTAAAATTTTTCCGGGCTATCATATATGACCTAAGGAACTATAGTCACCACCCCGCCATAACCGTTCCTCATTATTTTGCGTTTTACAGCCAAAAAACTAGAATTCTGCCCGATTCCCATATTTTCGTGTGCTCTAGCCCACGCCTTCCGAGTGGGCCCGGGCCCCCAGGACCTGGATCGCCTAAAAATTTTTTGGTCCATCAAATATGACCTAAGGAACCATAGTCACTGCCCTGCCATGCCCGTTCCTCTTATTTTTGCATTTTACGGCCAAAATACTAGAATTCCGCCCGATTCCCATATTTTTGTGTGCTATAGCCCACTCCTTCCGAGTGGGCCCAGGCTCGCCAGACCCCGATCGCCTAAAATTTTTCGGGCCATCAAATCCAACCTAAGGTACCATAGTCACCGCCCGGCAATGACCGTTCCTCATTTATTTGCGTTTTATAGAAAAAACACTAGAATTCCGCCCGATTCCCATATTTCCGTGTGCTATAGCCCACGCCTTCCCAGTGTGCAAGGCCCCCCGGACCTGGATCGCCTAAAATATTTTCGGTTCATCAAATATGACTAAGAAACGATAGACACCGCCCCGCCAAGACCTTTCTTCATTTTTTAGCGTTTTATGGCAAAAAAAACAAGAATTCCGCACGATATCTATATTTTTGTGTGCTATAGCCCACGCCTTCCTAGTGCGCCCGGGCCCCCCGGACCCCGATCGCCTAAAATTTTTCTGGACCATCAAATACGACCTAAGGAACCATAGTCACTGCCCCGCCATGACCTTTCTTCGTTTTTTGCGTTTTACAGCCAAAAAACTAGAATTCCGCCCGATTCCCATATTTTTGTGTGCTATAGCCCACGCCTTCCGAGTGGCGTCGGGTCCTCGGACGCCGATCGCTTAAAAATTTTCTGGGCCATCAAATACGACATAAGGAACCATAGTCACCGCCCCGCCATGACTCTTCCTCTTATTTTTGCATTTTACGGCCAAAAAACTAGAATTTCACTTGATTCCATATTTTCGTGTACTGTAGCCCACTCCTTCCGAGTGGGCCCAGGCCCACGGACCCCGATCGCATAAAAAATTTTCATGCCATGAAATATGACCTAAGGAACAATAGTTATCGCCCCGCCATGACCTTTCCTCGTTTTTTGTTTTATGGCCAAAAAATAATAATTCCGCTTGATTCCCATATTTTCTTGTGCTAAAGCCCATGCCTTCCGAGTGGGCCATGGCCCCCCGGACCCTACGATCTGCTAAAATTTTTTCAGGCCATCAAATACGACCTAAGGTACCATAGTAATCGTCCCGCCATGACCATTCCTCATGTTTTTGCGTTTTACGGAAAAAAACCAGAATTCCGCCTGATTCCCATATTTTCGAGTGCTATAGCCCACGCCTTCCGAGTGGGCCCGAGCCCCCTAGACCCCGATCGACTAAAATTTTTCCGGGCCATCAAATATGACCTAAGGAACCATTGTCACTGCCCCACCATGACTGTTCCTCATTTCTTTTCTGATTTACGACCAAGAAACTAGAATTCCGCCCGATTCTCATATTTTCGTGTGCTATAGCACACGCCTTCTGAGTAGGCCCGGGCCGCCCGGACCCGGATATCCTAAAATCTTCCAGGGACATCATATATGACCTAAGGAACCATAGTCACTTCCCCGCCATGACCTTTTCTCATTTGTTTCCGTTTTACAGCCAAAAACTAGAATTCCGCCTGATTCCCATATTTTCGTGTGCTATAGCCCATGCCTTCCAAGTGGGCCCGGGCCCCCGAACACCGATCGCCTAAAATTTTTTCGGGCAATCAAATACGACCTAAGGTACCATAGTCACCGCCCCGCCATGACCGTTCTTCATTTTTTTGGGTATTACGGCAAACAAACTAGAATTCCGCCCGATTCCCATATTTTCATGTGTGCAAGTCCCCCCGGACCCGGATCGCCTAAAATTTTTACAGGCCATCAAATACGACCTAAGGAACCATAGTCACTGCCCCGTCATGACCTTTTCTCGTTTTTTGCATTTTACAGTAAAAAAACTAGAATTCCGCCTAATTCCCATGTTTTCTTGTGCCATAGCCCACGCCTTCCGAGTGGGCCCGGGCCCCCCGGACCCCGATCGCCTAAAAAATTTTCGGACCATCAAATACGACCTAAGGTACCATAATCACCGCCCTGCCATGACCGTTCCTTATGTTTTTGCGTTTTACAGCAAAAAAATGAGAATTCCGCCCGATTACCATATTTTCGTGTGCTATAGCCCATGCCTTCCGAGTGGGCCCGAGCCCTTAGACCCCGATCGCCTAAAAATTTTAAGGGCCATCAAATACGACCTAAGGAACCATAGTCACCGCCCCGTCATGACCTTTCCTCTTCTTTGGCGTTTTACGGCCAAAAAACTAGAATTCCGCCCGATTCCCATATTTTCTTGTGCTATAGCCCAAGCCTTCCGAGTGGACCAGGGCCCCCGAACCCCAATCGCCTAAAATATTTATGGGCCACGAAATACGACCTAAGGTACCATAGTTATCGCCCCGCCATGACCGTCCCTCGTTCATTTTGCATTTTACGGCAAAAAATTTGGAATACCTACAGATTACTATATTTTCGTCGGTTACGCCTTCCGAGTGGGCCTGGGCCCCCCGGACTCGGATCGCTTAAATTTTTTTGGGGCTATCATATATGACCTAAGGTGCCATAGTCACCGCCCCGCCATGACCGTTCCTTATTTTTTTGCGTTTTACGGCAAAAAAACTAGAATTTCGCCCGATTTCCATATTTTTGTGTGCTAGCCCACGCCTTCCAAGTGGGCCCGGGCCTCCCGGACACCGATTCCCATATTTTCTTGTGCTATAGCCCAAGCCTTCCGAGTGGGCCCGAGCCCCCCGGACCCCGATCGCCTAAAATTTTTTCGGGCCATCAAATGTGACCTAAGGAACCATTGTCACCGCCCCTCCATGACCGTTCCTCATTTGTTTTGCGTTTTACGGCTAAGAAACTAGAATTTTGCCCGCTTCTCATATTTTCGTGTGCTGTAGCACACGCCTTCTGAGTGGGCCCGGGCCGCACGGACCTGGAAAGCTTAAAATATTCCCGGGACATCAAATACAAACTAAGAAACCATAGTTGCCACCCCGCTATGACCGTTCCTCATTGTTTTGCATGGTACGACAAAAAAATTAGAATTCCGCCCGATTCGCCAAAAATTTTTTCGGGCTATCAAATACGACCTAAAGAACCATAGACACCGCCTTGCCATGACCTTTCTTCATTTTTTGCATTTTACGGCCAAAAAACTAGAATTCTGCCCGATTCCCATATTTTCATGTGCTATAGCCCATGCCTTCCCAGTGTGCATGGCCTCCCGGACCCAGATCGCCTAAACGTTTTTTCGGGCCATCAAATACGACCTAAGAAACCATAGTCACCATCCCTCCATGGCCTCTCCTCGTTTTTTTGCGTTTTACGGATAAAGAACTAGAATTCCGCCCGATTCTCATATTTTCGTGTGTTATAGCACACGCCTTCTGCGTGGGCCCGGGCCGCCCGGACCCGGATAGCCTAAAATCTTCCAAGGACATCATATACGACCTAAGGAACCATAGTCACCGCCCCACCATGACCGTTCCTCATTTGTTTGCGTTTTACACTGAAAAACTAGAATTCCGCCCGATTCCCATATTTTCGTGTGCTATAGCCCACTCCTTCCAAGTGGGCCCGGGCCCCCCAAACATTGATGGCCTAAATTTTTTTTGGGCAATCAAATACGACCTAAGGTACCATAGTCAACGCCCCGCCATGACCGTTCCTCATTTATTTGCGTTTTACAGCAAATAAACTAGAGTTCCGCCCGATTCCCATATTTTCTTGTGTGTGCATGTCCCCCCGGACCCGGATCGCCTAAAACTTTTCCGGGCTATCAAATATGACCTAAGGAACCATAGTCATCGCCCCGTCATGACCTTTCCTCATTTTTTGCATTTTAAGGTCAAAAAACTAGAATTTCGCCCGATTCCCATATTTTCTTGTGCTATAGCACACGCATTTCGAGTGGGCCCGGGCCCGCCGGACCCTGATTGCCTAAAACTTTTTCGGGCCATCAAATACGATCTAAAGTACCGTAGTCACCACCCTGCCATGACCGTTCCTCATTTTTTTGTGTTTTATGGAAAAACAGCGAGAATTCCGCCCGATTCCCATATTTTCGTCTGCTATAGCCCACGCCTTTCCAGTGTGCAGGGCCGCACGGACCCGTATCGCCTAAAATTTTTCTAAGCCATCAAATACGACTTAAGGAACCATATTCACCTCCCCTCCATGACCATTCCTCGTATTTTTGTGTTTTACAGCCAAAAAACTAAAATTCCGCCTGATTCCCATATTTTTGTGTGCTATATAGCCCACTCCTTCCGAGTGGGCCCAGGCCCCCCGGACCCCGATAGCCTAAAAAATTTTCGGGACATGAAATATGACCTAAGGAACCATAGTTATCACCCCGCCATGACGGTTCCTCATTTTATTTGCGTTTTACGGCCAAAAACTAGAATTCTGCCCGATTCCCATATTTTCGTGTGCTATAGCCCACGCCTTCTGAGTGAGCCCGGGCCCCCAGGACCCCGATCGATAAAAATGTTTTCGGGCAATCAAATATGACCTAAGGTACCATAGTCACCGCCCCGCCATGACCGTTTCTCATTTTTTTGGTTTTACGGCAAAAAAACAAGAATTTCGCCCGATTCCCATATTTTCGTGTACTATAGCCCACGCCTTCCAAGTGGGCCCGGTCACCCCTGACCCCGATCGCCTAAAATTTTTTTGGGCCATCAAATATGACCTAAGGTACCGTAGTGACCTCCCTGCCATGACAGTTCCTCATTGTTTTGCATTTTACGGCCAAAAAACTAGAATTTCGCCCGATTCCCATATTTTCGTGTGCTATAGCCCATGCCTTCCGAGTGGGCCTGGGCCCCCCGGACCTCGACCGCATAAAATATTTCCGGGCCATCAAATACGTCCTAAGGTACCTTAGTCACCACCCCGCCATGACCGTTCCTCTTTTTTTGCATTTTACGGCAAAAAAATTAGAATTCCGCCCGATTCCCATATTTTCGTGTACTATAGCCCATGCCTTCCGAGTGGGCCCGAGCCCCCCGGACCCCGATCGCCTAAAATTTTTTCGGGCCATCAAATGTGACCTAAGGAACCATTGTCACCGCCCCTCCATGACCGTTCCTCATTTGTTTTGCGTTTTACGGATAAGAAACTAGAATTTTGCCCGCTTCTCATATTTTCGTGTGCTGTAGCACACGCCTTCTGAGTGGGCCCAGGCCGCACGGACCTGGAAAGTTTAAAATATTCCGGGGACATCAAATACAAACTAAGAAACCATAGTTGCCACCCCGCTATGACCGTTCCTCATTGTTTTGCATGGTACGATAAAAAAATTAGAATTCCGCCCGATTCGCCAAAAAATATTTCGGGCTATCAAATACGACCTAAAGAACCATAGACACCGCCTTGCCATGACCTTTCTTCCTTTTTTGCGTTTTACGGCCAAAAAACTAGAATTCTGCCCGATTCCCATATTTTCGTGTGCTATAGCCCATGCCTTCCCAGTGTGCATGGCCTCCCGGACCCAGATCGCCTTAACATTTTTTCGGGCCATCAAATACGACCTAAGAAACCATAATCACCGTCCCTCCATGGCCTCTCCTCGTTTTTTTGCGTTTTACGGATAAAGAACTAGAATTCCGCCCGATTCTCATATTTTCGTGTGTTATAGCACACGCCTTCTGCGTGGGCCCAGGCCGCCCGGACCCGGATAGCCTAAAATCTTCCAAGGACATCATATACGACCTAAGGAACCATAGTCACCACCCCACCATGACCGTTCCTCATTTGTTTGCGTTTTACACTGAAAAACTAGAATTCCGCCCGATTCCCATATTTTCGTGTGCTATAGCCCACTCCTTCCAAGTGGGCCCGGGCCCCCCCAAACATTGATGGCCTAAATTTTTTTTGGGCAATCAAATACGACCTAAGGTACCATAGTCAACGCCCCGCCATGACCGTTCCTCATTTATTTGCGTTTTACCGCAAATAAACTAGAGTTCCGCCCGATTCCCATATTTTCTTGTGTGTGCATGTCCCCCCGGACCCGGATCGCCTAAAACTTTTCCGGGCCATCAAATACGACCTAAGGAACCATAGTCATCGCCCCGTCATGACCTTTCCTCATTTTTTGCATTTTACGGTCAAAAAACTAGAATTTTGCCCGATTCCCATATTTTCTTGTGCTATAGCACACGCATTTCGAGTGGGCCCAGGCCCGCGGACCCTGATTGCCTAAAACTTTTCCGGGCCATCAAATACGATCTAAAGTACCGTAGTCACCACCCTGCCATGACCGTTCCTCATTTTTTTGTGTTTTATGGCAAAACAGCGAGAATTCCGCCCGATTCCCATATTTTCGTGTGCTATAGCCCACGCCTTCCGAGTGGGCCCGAGCCCCCTGACCCGTATCGCCTAAAATTTTTCTAAGCCATCAAATACGACTTAAGGAACCATATTCACCTCCCCTCCATGACCATTCCTCGTATTTTTGTGTTTTACAGCCAAAAAACTAGAATTCCGCCTGATTCCCATATTTTTGTGTGCTATATAGCCCACTCCTTCCGAGTGGGCCCAGGCCCCCCGGACCCCGATAGCCTAAAAAATTTTCGGGACATGAAATACGACCTAAGGAATCATAGTTATTGCCCCTCCATGACGATTCCTCATTTTATTTGCGTTTTACGGCCAAAAACTAGAATTCTGCCCGATTCCCATATTTTCGTGTGCTATAGCCCACGCCTTCTGAGTGGGCCCGGGCCCCCAGGACCCCGATCGATAAAAATGTTTCCGGGCAATCAAATATGACCTAAGGTACCATAGTCACCGCCCCACCATGACCGTTTCTCATTTTTTTGCGTTTTACGGCAAAAAAACAAGAATTTCGCCCGATTCCCATATTTTCGTGTACTATAGCCCACGCCTTCCAAGTGGGCCCGGTCACCCCTGACCCCGATCGCCTAAAAATTTTTTTGGGCCATCAAATACGACCTAAGGTACCGTAGTGACCTCCCTTCCATGACCGTTCCTCATTGTTTTGCATTTTACGGCCAAAAAACTAGAATTCCGCCCGATTCCCATATTTTCGTGTGCTATAGCCCACGCCTTCCGAGTGGGCCCGGGCCCCCCAGACCTCGACCGCATAAAATATTTCCGGGCCATCAAATACGTCCTAAGGTACCTTAGTCACCACCCCGCCATGACCGTTCCTCTTTTTTTGCATTTTACGGCAAAAAAATTAGAATTCCGCCCGATTCCCATATTTTCGTGTACTATAGCCCATGCCTTCCGAGTGGGCCCGAGCCCCCCGGACCCCGATCGCCTAAAATTTTTTCGGGCCATCAAATGTGACCTAAGGAACCATTGTCACCGCCCCTCCATGACCGTTCCTCATTTGTTTTGCGTTTTACGGCTAAGAAACTAGAATTTTGCCCGCTTCTCATATTTTCGTGTGCTGTAGCACACGCCTTCTAAGTGGGCCCGAGCCGCACGGACCTGGAAAGCTTAAAATATTCCCGGGACATCAAATACAAACTAAGAAATCATAGTTGCCACCCCGCTATGACCGTTCCTCATTGTTTTGCATGGTACGACAAAAAAATTAGAATTCCGCCCGATTCGCCAAAAAATTTTTCGGGCTATCAAATACGACCTAAAGAACCATAGACACCGCCTTGCCATGACCTTTCTTCCTTTTTTGCGTTTTACGGCCAAAAAACTAGAATTCTGCCCGATTCCCATATTTTCGTGTGCTATAGCCCATGCCTTCCCAGTGTGCATGGCCTCCCGGACCCAGATCGCCTTAACGTTTTTTCGGGCCATCAAATACGACCTAAGAAACCATAATCACCGTCCCTCCATGGCCTCTCCTCGTTTTTTTGTGTTTTACGGATAAAGAACTAGAATTCCGCCCGATTCTCATATTTTCGTGTGTTATAGCACACGTCTTCTGCGTGGGCCCGGGCCGCCCGGACCCGGATAGCCTAAAATCTTCCAAGGACATCATATACGACCTAAGGAACCATAGTCACTGCCCCACCATGACCGTTCCTCATTTGTTTGCGTTTTACAGTGAAAAACTAAAATTCCGCCCGATTCCCATATTTTCGTGTGCTATAGCCCACTCCTTCCAAGTGGGCTCGGGCCCCCCAAACATTGATGGCCTAAATTTTTTTTGGGCAATCAAATACGACCTAAGGTACCATAGTCAACGCCCCACCATGACCGTTCCTCATTTATTTGCATTTTACAGCAAATAAACTAGAGTTCCGCCCGATTCCCATATTTTCTTGTGTGTGCATGTCCCCCCGGACCCGGATCGCCTAAAACTTTTTCGGGCCATCAAATACGACCTAAGGAACCATAGTCATCGCCCCGTCATGACCTTTCCTCATTTTTTGCATTTTATGGTCAAAAAACTACAATTTCGCCCGATTCCCATATTTTCTTGTGCTATAGCACACGCATTTCGAGTGGGCCCGGGCCCGCGGACCCTGATTGCCTAAAACTTTTCCGGGCCATCAAATACGATCTAAAGTACCGTAGTCACCACCCTGCCATGACCGTTCCTCATTTTTTTGTGTTTTATGGCAAAACAGCGAGAATTCCGCCCGATTCCCATATTTTCGTGTGCTATAGCCCACGCCTTCCGAGTGGGCCCGAGCCCCCTAGACCCTGATCGACTAAAATTTTTTCGGGCCATCAAATATGACCTAAGGAACCATAGTCAATGCCCCGCCATGACCTTTCCTCGTTTTTGGCATTTTACGGCCAAAAAATTAGAATTCCGCCTGATTCCCCTATTTTCTTGTGCTATAGCCCAAGCCTTCCGAGTGGGCCAGGGCCCCCGGACCCCAATCGCCTAAAATTTTTCTAGGCCATGAAATACGACCTAAGGAACCATAGTTATCGCCCCGCCATGACCGTTCCTCGTTTGTTTTGCATTTTACAGCCAAAAAACTAGAATTCCGCCCGATTCCCATATTTTTGTGTGCTACGCCTTCCGAGTAGACCCGCCCCCCGGACCCAGATCGCCTACAAATTTTCCGGGCCATGAGATATGACCTAAGGAACCATAGTTATCACCCCTCTATGATCGTTCCTCGTTTGTTTGCATTTTACGGCCAAAAAACTAAAATTCCGCCTGATTCCCATATTTTCGTGTGTTATAGCCCACGCCTTCCGAGTGGGCCCGGGCCCCCCGGACTTGGATCGCCTAAAAATTTTCTGGGTCATCAAATATGAACTAAGGAACCATGGGCACCGCCCAGCCATGTCTGTTCCTCTTATTTTTGTATTTTACGGCCAAAAAACTAGAATTCCGCCCGATTCCCATATTTTCGTGTGCTATAGCCCACTACTTCCGAGTGGGCCCAGGCCCGCCGGACCCTGATTGCCTAAAAATTTACTGGGACGTCAAATACATCCTAAGGTACCATAGTCACAGCCCCTCCATGACCGTTCCTCGTTGTTTTGCGTTTTATGGCCAAGAAACTAGAATTCCGCCAGATTCTCATATTTTCGTGTGCTATAGCACACGCCTTCCGAGTGGGCCCTGGCCCCCCGGATCCCGATCGCCTAAAAATTTTCTGGGCCATGAAATACGACCTAAGGAACCATAGTTATCGCCCCTCCATGACCGTTCCTCGTTTTATTGCATTTTACGGCCAAATAACTAGAATTCCGCCTGATTCCCATATTTTCGTGTGCTATTGCCCACGCCTTCCAAGTGGGACCGAGCCCCGCAGACCCCGATCGCCTAAAATTTTTTCGGGCCATCAAATACGACCTAAGGAACCATTGTCATCGCCCCGCCATGACCATTCCTCGTATTTTTGCATTTTACGGCAAAGAAACTAGAATTCCGCCCGATTCTCACATTTTCGTGTGCTATAACCCACGCCTTCCGAGTGGGCCCGGAACCCCCGGACCCGGATCGCCTAAAAAGTTTTTGGGCCATCAAATACGACCTAAGGTACCATAGTCACCACCCCGCCATGACCGTTCCTCATTGTTTTGTGTTTTACGGCAAAAAAATTAGAATTCCGCCTGATTCCCATATTTTCTTGTGCTATAGCCCAAGCCTTCCGAGTGGGCCAGGGTCCCCGGACCCCAATCGCCTAAAATTTTTCTAGGCCATGAAATACGACCTAAGGAACCATAGTTATCGCCCCGCCATGACCGTTCCTCGTTTGTTTTGCATTTTACAGCCAAAAAACTAGAATTCCGCCCGATTCCCATATTTTTGTGTGCTACGCCTTCCGAGTAGACCCGCCCCCCGGACCCAGATCGCCTACAAATTTTCCGGGCCATGAGATATGACCTAAGGAACCATAGTTATCACCCCTCCATGATCGTTCCTCGTTTGTTTGCATTTTACGGCCAAAAAACTAAAATTCCGCCTGATTCCCATATTTTCGTGTGTTATAGCCCACGCCTTCCGAGTGGGCCCGGGCCCCCCGGACTTGGATCGCCTAAAAATTTTCTGGGTCATCAAATATGAACTAAGGAACCATGGGCACCGCCCAGCCATGTCTGTTCCTCTTATTTTTGCATTTTACGGCCAAAAAACTAGAATTCCGCCCGATTCCCATATTTTCGTGTGCTATAGCCCACTACTTCCGAGTGGGCCCAGGCCCGCCGGACCCCGATTGCCTAAAAATTTACTGGGACGTCAAATACATCCTAAGGTACCATAGTCACAGCCCCTCCATGACCGTTCCTCGTTGTTTTGCGTTTTATGGCCAAGAAACTAGAATTCCGCTAGATTCTCATATTTTCGTGTGCTATAGCACACGCCTTCCGAGTGGGCCCTGGCCCCCCGGATCCCGATCGCCTAAAAATTTTCCGGGCCATGAAATACGACCTAAGGAACCATAGTTATCGCCCCTCCATGACCGTTCCTCATTTTTTTGCATTTTACGGCCAAATAACTAGAATTCCGCCTGATTCCCATATTTTCGTGTGCTATTGCCCACGCTTCCAAGTGGGACCGAGCCCCGCAGACCCCGATCGCCTAAAATTTTTTCGGGCCATCAAATACGACCTAAGGAACCATTGTCATCGCCCCGCCATGACCATTCCTCGTATTTTTGCATTTTACGGCAAAGAAACTAGAATTCCGCCCGATTCTCACATTTTCGTGTGCTATAACCCACGCCTTCCGAGTGGGCCCGGTACCCCCGGACCCGGATCGCCTAAAAAGTTTTTGGGCCATCAAATACGACCTAAGGTACCATAGTCATCACCCCGCCATGACCGTTCCTCATTGTTTTGTGTTTTACGGCAAAAAAACTATAATTCCTCCCGATTCCTATATTTTCGTGTGCTATAGCCCACGCCTTCCTAGTGTGTAGGGCCCCCCGGATCGGGATCGCCTAAATTTTATCCGTGCCATCAAATACGACCTAAGGAACAATAGTCGCCTCCCCGCCATGACCGTTCCTCATTTGTTTGTGTTTTACGGCAAAAGAACTCGAATTCCGCCCGATTCCCATATTTTCGTATGCTATAGCCCACTCCTTCTGAGTGGGCCCAGGCCCCCCGGACTCCGATTGCCTAAAAATTTATCGGGCCATGAAATACGACCTAAGGAACCATACTTATCGCCCCGCCATGACCGTTCCTCATTTATTTTGCATTTTATGGCAAAATAACTAGAATTCCGCCCAATTCCCATATTTTCGTGTGCTACAGCCCAAGCCTTCCGAGTGGGCCAGGACCCCTGAACCCTGATCACCTAAAATTTTTCCAGGCCATCAAATACGATTTCAGGAACCATTGTCACCATCCCGCCATGACCGTTCCTGGTTTGTTTGCATTTTACGGCCAAAAAACTAGAATTCCGCCCGATTCCCATATTTTGTTGTGCTATTGCCCACGCCTTCCGAGTGGGCCAGGGCCCCGGGACCCCAATCGCCTAAAACTTTTCTGGGCCATCAAATATGACCTAAGGAACCGTAGTCACCGCCCCGCCATGACCTTTCCTCATTTTTTGCATTTTATGGCCAAAAACCTAGAATTCCGCCCGATTCCCATATTTTCGTGTGATATAGCCCACGTTTTCCGAGTGGGCACGGGCCACACGGACCCCGACCGCATAAAATTTTTCCATGCCATAATACATCCTAAGGTACCATAGTCACCGCCCCGCCATGACCGTTTCTCATTTTTTTGCATTTTACGGCTAAGAAACTAGAATTTCTCCCGATTCTCATATTTTCGTGTGCTATAGCACACGCCTTCTGAGTGGGCCCGGTCCGCACGGACACGGAAAGCCTAAAATCTTCCTGGGACATCAAATACGAACTATAAAACCATAGTCACCACCCCGCAATGACCGTTTCTCATTGTTTTGCGTGTTACGAAAAAAAACTAGAATTCCACCCCATTCGCCTAAAAGTTTTCCGGGCCATCAAATACGAACTAAACAACCATAGTCACCGCCCCGCCATGACCTTTTCTCATTTTTTTTTGCGTTTTACGGCCAAAAAACTAGAATTCCTCCCTATTCCCATATTTTCGTGTGCTATAGCCCATGCCTTCTGAGTGTGTAGGGCCCCCCAGACCCGGATCCCCTAAAATTATTCCGGGCCATCAAATACGACCTAAGGAACCATAGTCACCGCCCGGCCATGACCGTTCCTCATTATTTTGCGTGTTGCGGCAAAAAAACTAGAATTCCGCCCGATTCCCATATTTTCGTGTGCTATAGCCCATGCCTTCCCAGTGTGCAGGGCCCATCGGACCCGGATAGCCAAAAAATTTTCCGAGCCATCAATTACAACCAAAGGAACCATAGTCACCACCCCGCTATGACCTTCCCTCGTTCTTTTGCGTTTATGGCCAAAAACTAGAATTTCGTACGATTGCCATATTTTCGTGAGCTATAGCCCATCCCTTCCGAGTGGGTCCGGGCCCCCCGGGACCCGATCACCTAAAATTTATTTGGGCCATCAAATACGACCTAAGGAACCATTGTCACTGCCCCGCCATGACCGTTCCTTGTTGTTTTGCTTTTTACGACCAAAAAAGTAGAATTCCTCCCGATTTCCATATTTTCATTTTGCAGAGCCCACACCTTCCGAGTGGGCCCTGGCCCCCCGGATCCCGATCATCTAAAAATTTTTCAGCCATGAAATAGGACCTAAGGAACCATAGTTATCGCCCCGCCATGACCGTTCCTCATTTGTTTTGCATTTTAAGGCCAAAAAAATAGAATTCCGCTCGATTCCTCTATTTTTGTGTGCCATAGCCTACGCCTTCCGAGTGGGCCCGGGCCCCCCGGACCCCGATCACCTAAATTTTTTCTAGGCCATCAAATACGACCTAAGGTACCATAGTCACCGCCCCGCCATGACCGTTCCTCATTTATTTGCATTTTACGGCAAAAAAAAAAGAATTCCGCTCGATTCCCATATTTTCGTGTGCTATAGCCCACGCCATCTGAGTGGGCCCTGGCCCCCGGACTCGGATCGCCTAAAATTTTTCCGCACTATCAAATACGACCTAAGTAACCATAGTCACCGCCCCGCCCTGACCTTTCCTCGTTGTTTGTGATTTACGGCAAAAAAATAAGATTTCTGCCTGATTTCCATATTTTCGTGTGCTATAGACCACGCCTTCCGAGTGGGCCTGGGCCCCCGGACCCCGAGCGCCTAAAATTTTTCTGGGGCATCCAGTACGACCTAAGTGACTATGGTTCACTGCCCCGCCATCACCGTTCCTCTTACTTTTGCATTTTACGGCCAAAAAACTAGAATTTCGCCCGATTCCCATACTTTCGTGTGCTATAGCCCACTCCTTCCGATTGCCCAGGCCCTCGGATCCCGATCTCCTACAAAATTTTCGGGCCACGAAATACGACCTAATGAACCATAGTTATCGCCCCGCCATGACCGTTCCTCATTTTTTGCGTTTTACGGCCAAAAAACTAGAATTCCGCCCTATTCCCATATTTTCGTGTGCTATAGCGCACACCTTCCGAGTGGGCTCGGGCCCCCCCGGACCCCGATTGCTAAAGTTTTTTCTAGGCCATCAAATACGACCTAAGGTACCATAGTCACCACCCCGCCATGACCGTTTCTCATTTTTTTGCGTTTTACGGCAAAAAAACTAGAATTCCGCCCGATTCCCATATTTTCGTGTGCTAGCCCACGCCTTCCGAGTGGGCTCGGGCCCCCCGAACCCCGATCGCCTAAAATTTTTTTGGGCCATCAAATATGACCTAAGGTACCATAGTGACCACCCTGCCATGACCGTTCCTCATTTATTTGCGTTTTACGGCAAAAACACTACAATTCCGCCCGATTCCCATATTTTCGTGTGCTATAGCCCGCGCCTTCCCAGTGTGCAGGGCCCCCGGACCGGATCGCCTAAAAATTTTCTGGGTAATTAAATACGACCTAAGGAACCATAGTCACCGCCCCGCCATGAACCTTCCTCGTTTTTCATGTTTTATGGCCAAAAATCTAGAATTCCGCCCGATTCCCATATTTTCGTGTGTTATAGCCCACGCCTCCGAGTGGGCCAGGCCTGACGGACCCCGATCGCCTAATATTTTTCCGGTCCATCAAATACGACCTAAGGTACCACCGTTACTGCCCCGCCATGACCGTTCCTCATTTTTTTGCTTTTTACGGCAAAAAAACTAGAATTCCGCCCGATTCCCATATTTTCGTATGCTATAGCTCACACCTTCCGAGTGGGCCCGAGCCCCCGTACCCCGATCGTCTAAAAGTTTTTTGGGCCATCAAATACGACCTAATGAACCATTGTCACCGCCCCGCCATGACCGTTCCTCATTTTTTTCTGTTTTACGGCCAAGAAACTAGAATCCTGCCCGATTCTAATATTTTCGTGTGCTATAGCATACGCCTTTTGAGTGGGCCCAGGCCGCCCGGACCTGGATACCCTAAAATCCTCCCGCGCCATCAAATACAACCAAAAGAACCATAGTCACTGCCCTGCCATGATCTTTACTCATTATTTTGCATTTTACGGAAACAAAAGCTATAATTCTGCCCGATTCCCATATTTTCGTGTGCTATAGCCTATGCCTTCCTAGTGTGCCGGCCCCTCCGGACCTGGATCACCTAAAATTTTCCGAGCCATCAAATACGACCTAAGGAACCATAGTCACCTCCCCGCCATGACCTTTCCTCCCGATTCCCATATTTTCGTGTGCTATAACCCACTCTTTCCGAGTGGGCCTAGGCCCTCGGACCCCGATCGCCTAAAACTTTTCCAGGCCATGAAATACGACCTAAAGAACCATAGTTATCACCCCGCCCTGACCGTTCTTCATTTATTTTGTTATTTACGGCAAAACAAACTAGAATTCCGCCAGATTCTCATATTTTCGTGTCCTCTAGCCCATGCCTTCCGAGTGGGCCCAAGCCCCCCGGACCCCATTCGCCTAAAATTTTTTCGGGCCATCAAATACGATCTAAGGTACCATAGTGACCGCCTCGCCATGATCGTTCCACATTTATTTGCGTTTTATGGCAAAAAAACTAGAATTCCGCCTGATTCCCATATTTTCCTGTGCTTTAGCCCACGCCTTCCCAGTGTGCAGGGCCCCCGGACCCGGATCGCCTAAAATTTTTCTAGGCCATCAAATATGACCTTAAGAACCATAGTCACTGCCCCGCCATGACCTTTCCTCGTTTTCTACGTTTTAGGGCAAAAGAACTAGAATTCCGCCCGATTCTCATATTTTCTTGTGCTATATCCCACACCTTCCGAGTGGGCCCGGGCCCGCCGGACCCGGATCGCCTATAATTATTTTGGGCCATCAGAGACAATTTAAGGAACCATAGTCACCTCCCCGCCATGACCGTTCCTCATTTTTTTGTGTTTTACGGCAAAACAACTATAATTCCGCTCGATTCCCATATTTTCGTGTGCTATAGCCCATGCCTTCCCAGTGTGCAGGGCCCCCCCGGACGCGGATCGCCTAAAATTTTTCCGAGCCATCAAATACAACCTAAGTAACCATAGTCACCTCCTTGCAATGACCTTTCCTCGTTTTTTTTTCGTTTTATGGCCAGAAAACTAGAATTCCGCCAGATTCCCATATTTTCGTGTGCTATACCCACTCCTTCCGAGTGGGCCCAGGCCCCCCGAACCCCGATCGCCTAAAAATTTTTTGGGCCATGAAATAAGACCTAAGGAACCATAGTTATCGCCCTGCCATGACCGTTCCTTATTGTTTTTGCGTTTTATGGCAAAAAGATAGAATTCCTCCCGATTCCCATATTTTCGTATCCTATAGCCCACGCCTTTCGAGTAGGCCCGAACCCCCCGGTCCCCGATCGTCTAAAAATTTTTCGGGCCATCAAATACGACGTAAGGTACCATAGTGACCACCCCGCCATGACCTTCCCTCATTTTTTCCATTTTATAGCCAAAAAACTAGAATTCCGCCCGATTCCCATATTTTCGTGTGCTATAGCCCACGCCTCTGAGTGGGCCCGGGCCTAACCGACCCTGATCGCCTAAAATTTTTTTCACTCCATCAAATACGACCTAAGGTACCACAGCCACCGCCCTGCCATGACCGTTCCTCATTTTTTTGCGTTTTACGGCAAAGAAACTAGAATTCTGCCCGATTCCCATATTATTTATGCTATAGCCCACACCTTCCGAGTAGGCCCGAGCCCCCGGACCCCGATCACCTAAAAATTTTTTGGGCCATCAAATACGACGTAAAGAACCATTGTCACTGCCTCGCCATGACCGTTCCTCGTTTATTTCTGTTTTACGGCCAAGAAACTAGAATTCCGCCCGATTCTCATATTTTCGTGTGCTATAGCATACGCCTTCTGAGTGGGCCCAGGCCGCCCTGAACCGGATAGCCTATAATCTTCTCGGGCCATCAAATACGACCTAAGGAACCATAGTCACTGCCCCGCCATGACCGTTACTCATTGTTCTGCGTGTTACGGAGAAAAAACTAGAATTCCGTCCGATTTCCATATTTTCGTATGTTATAGCCCATGCATTCCCAGTGTGCAATGCCCCCCAGACCCGGATCGCCTAAAATTTTGCCGAGCCATCAAATAAGACCTAAGGAACCATAGTCACCGCCCTGCCATGACCGTTTCTCATTTTTTTGCATCTTACGGCACAACAACTAGAATTCCACCAATAGTGACTCACCCTCCTAAGCACTTTAATACATCACAAAATTACTTTAAGCGTATTTTCTTCAACACCACTTCAATTTCACAAACAATATCACCCCCAAAACAGTCCATTTTTTCTTTAAGCACTATTTTAGTTCATACCCACTAGCAAGAACAAGACAACAATTTATTCATTTCTATTTTTCCTTCTTTTTTTTTCTTTTTTTTTTTTTTATTTTTGATTTCAATTTCCACTAGTGGTGTAGTATTTTACAAAACAAGTGCATCTTTCTTCCTTTCATTGGTTCCACTCAAAATTCACCCCACACTTAATCCCTTCTTACTTCTTTTAGCACTCATCTAACAATTAAAGTGCTTTAAGAAGTAAAAGGATCTAAACAATGTCAATTAAGAATAAAAAGGGTATAGGCTTGTAATGTGGGTACCAAATAAAAGTCAATAGGCTCAAAATGGTTAACTAGGGATAAATTTTATTTATGATAAGCAATAAGCTCAAAAAGATCAAAGAAAGCCTAAAATCATTTTTCAAACCGAGCATCACCTCAAATTTCGCTTCAACTCACATACCGGGCAAGTTCTAAACACAAGTACAATACATGGACTACACAAAAACCTCACCACACATGGCACATGACTCACTAAGGACGGTCTCATTCCGACTCTCAAATAATGCAAGTATTCACGGAGCCACGAGATATTAAGCATTAAGCGCAAAGTGAACACAAGTCAAGAAAACAAGAAATAATCGTCACAAAACATGCTATCCAATATATAAAGGCATCAAGATTAATATCAAAATATAGGGGAGATACTACACATGCGAAAGCATAAATATGTTACTATCAAACAAGTCAAGGGCGCCTAGGTTCATCATTCTTGCGCCTTTTATTCCCTAAATTCCTAATCTACTCGGAAAGAAAAAAGCTACCCGGTTCAAACTACATCTCATGGAAAAGAACCGAGGCACAAAGAAAAACCACAGGGGATTATTACTACCTAAAGAAAGCTAAAAGACATATTTTGAATTTTTGTTTAGACTTTAATCCCTCAAGAAAACTGTCTAGGAGATCAATCGTCGGGAAAAGTCCAATTTTTCTACTTTTTTCGTTTTTTTTTTCACAAAAGCTACTACACATAAGAATGAGTACTACAACTAAGCCAAAATAGCACAGAAACTCATTCAAATGATCTCCTCACCCTACACTTAAAATTTTGCAATGTCCTCAATGCACACTATAAATAATAAGAGGGTAAATGAGACTCCCTGGTAGGCCAAAGGCCGAAGCAATAGCGGCTCACGAGGTACTCAGACTTCCCCCAGGCATCGTCCTTTGTGTGGGCACCCCACACTTAGTCCTCACCATTTAGCTCGCTTTTGCACTCTTCTAATGGCTTTGCTTCCTATGCTCATAATCCTACAAAACAAAAATAAATACTACAAAATAAAATAAAATAAAATAAAAAGTAAATAAAAATAAAAGAAAGCAGTAAAGCTGGGTTGCCTCCCAACAAGCGCCTGATTTAACGCCGCGACACGATGCAATACATTCTTCACGCCTCCACCAAATCCATCGAGGTCTTGTGACGTGCAATGTCACAACCCCAATAGTATTTTACTCTTTGGCCATTTACCAAGAATGTCGCATTGGAACTCGTATCATGTAATTCCACCGTCCCATGAGGTTTCACACTAACCACTTCAAACGGACCCGACCATCGAGATTTAAGCTTTCCGGGAAAAAGCTTTAGCCTCGAATTAAACAAGAGAACTTCTTGACCTAGCTCAAACTCACGATGTTGGATGTGCTTATCATGCCACCTATTTGTCTTTTCTTTATACAATTTGGCATTTTTATACGCATGCAATCGAAATTCATCAAGCTCGTTAAGTTGTAGCAATCTCTTCTCACCGGCCAAGTCCATCTCCATATTTAGCTTTTTAATTGCCCAATAGGCCTTGTGTTCAAGCTCAACGGGCAAGTGGCACGCCTTCCCATAAACCAACCTGTATGGAGAAGTACCTATGGGGGTCTTGTATGCAGTGCGATATGCCCATAATGCATCATCCAGCTTCCCGGCCCAGTCCTTTCTATTCCCACTTACTGTTTTCTCCAAAATCTACTTTACCTCTCTGTTGGAAACTTCTACTTGACCACTCGTTTGGGGATGATAGGCAGTGGAAACCTTGTGCTTAAATCCATACTTTGCAAGAACATTATTCAGCAATTTGTTACAAAAGTGAGTTCCTCCGTCACTTATCAACACTCTTGGAGTCCCAAAACGTGTGAAGATGTGCTTCTTTACAAAGCTTACCACTACCTTTGCGTCATTAGTAGGAAGAGCAATGGCCTCCACCCACTTAGAAACATAGTCGACTGCCACCAAGATGTACCTGTGCCCATTAGAATATGGGAACGGTCCCATGAAATCAATCCCCCAAACATCATAAAGCTCTACTGCCAGAATATTTTGCAAGGGCATCTCGTGCTTCCTTGTGATAGTTCCGGTTCTTTGGAATCTGTCATAATTTTTAACAAAGGCATGTGCATCCTTAAACAATTTTGGCCGATAGAAACCTGATTGTAGCACTTTTTGGGCGGTTCTATCCCCACCGTGATGACCTCCATATGGCGAAGCATGGCAGTCATGCAGTATAGCATTCATCTCTTCCTCAGGAACACACCTTCGCACCAACTGATCTGCGCACTGCCTATATAAGAATGGCTCATCCCACATGTAGAGCCTCACATCATGTAAGAATCTTCTTCTATTGTCAGGTGTCAATTCTAGTGGCGTCACCCCACTTGCAATAAAATTCACATAATCTGCATACCATGGGGCTTCACCTGAGGTGACTGCTAATAACTGCTCATCAGGAAATGTTTCTTTGATTGACCCTTCTTCAGCTACATGGTTCCGACTTTCTAATCTGGACAAGTGATCAGCCACTTGATTTTCTGTCCCTTTTCGATCTCAGATCTCTAAGTCAAATTCTTGCAAGAGGAGGACCCAACGAATCAGCCTCAGCTTGGCGTCTTTCTTTTCAAACAAGTATCTGATAGCTGAATGATCTGTGTAAACGATGACTTTGGTTCCCACTAGATAGGATCTGAACTTGTCAAACGCCCACACCACTGCAAGCAACTCTTTTTCAGTAACTGTATAATTCATCTGAGCTGGATTCATAGTTTTGCTCGCATAATAAATGGAGTGAAAGATTTTATCCCTCATTTGCCCCAAAACAGCTCCGATTGCTATGTCACTTGCATCGCACATCAACTCAAATGATTGCGCCCAATCTGGGACAATGATAATTGGTTCAGTCACCAACCTTCCCTTCAGCTCCTCAAATGCTCTCAGACAGGCATCATCAAACTTGAAGGGCACATCTTTCTCAAGAAGCCTACACAAAGGAGAAGAAATTTTCGAAAAATCTTTAATGAAACGACGATAAAAACCTGCATGGCCCAAGAAACTGCGAATGCCTTTGATGGATATTGGTGGGGGCAATTTTACAATCGCCTCCACCTTCGCTTTGTCCACCTGCAAACCACTTTTGGACACCTTGTGCCCCAAAACTATACCTTCACGTACCATGAAATGGCACTTTTACCAGTTTAGCACCAAGTTCGTCTCTTCACACCTAGCAAGCACTTTATCAAGGTTCATTAAACAATTATCAAAAGAACATCCAAACACAGAAAAATTATCCATGAACATTTCTACAAATCTTTCAACCATGTCAGTAAAAATAGCCATCATACACCTTTGAAAAGTCGTAGGTGCATTACAAAGACCAAAGGGCATTCTCTTGAATGCATACGTACCATAAGTACACGTAAATGTAGTTTTCTCTTGGTCCTCTAGGGCTATAGCAATCTGATTATACCCCGAATAACCATCCAGGAAATAGTAGTATTCCAGCTAACCTATCAAGCATTTGGTCAATAAAGGGGAGGGGAAAGTGGTCTTTCCGGGTGGAATTGTTCAATTTTCTATAATCTATCCAAATTCTCCATCCAGTGACAGTTCTTGTAGGAATTAAGTCATTATTTTCATTAACTACTACAGTCATCCCCCCTTTCTTTGGCACACATTGAACGGGGCTTACCCATTTGCTATCAGAGATTGGAAATACAATACCTGCATCAGGCCACTTAATCACTTCTTTTCTTATCACCTCTTTCATGATTGGATTTAGTTGGCGTTGTTGCTCTACACTTGGCTTGTGTCCGTCCTCCATGAGGATTTTATGCATGCAGAAAGCTGGACTAATGCCTTTAATGTCAGACATTGTCCACCCAATTGCTCGCTTGTGCTCACGTAGCACCCTCAATAGCTTTTCTTCCTGCAATTTAGACAAGTGAGAAGAAACAATAACAGGTAAAGTGTCAGAACTACCCAAATAAGCATATTGAAGGTGAGGGGGTAGGGGTTTAAGCTCCAATTTTGGAGCTTCTTCAATTGACGGCTTTGGAGGGGGACCACTTGGCCTATTCAGGGGCTCAAACGGGTGTATTCCTTGCATGTAAGCACATGATGCATCTAGGATATGCATCATATCCTCAACCTCATCATCAAGCTATCAAACAACATGGGTTCTTTTTCTAGAGAGTCATCTAGATATACACTCGTGTCAAGACGTTGCTCATCCACCTCCACAACAGATATCATAGAGAGCTCCTCATAGTGGCGGGGAAGTTGGATTGCTTTGTAGACATTAAAGACTTCTTCCTCGTTGTCCACCCTCATAATCATTTTCCCTTCTCTCACTTTAATTATTGCATCACCAATAGCCAAGAGAGGTCGTCCCAATATGATTGGAACTTGTTCATCAGCCTCAAAATCTAGAATAATGAAGTCAGCTGGGAAGATAAATTTCCCAATTTGCAGAGCACATCTTCAATCACTCCTTCAGGGTAGGCTATGGACCTATCAGCTAATTACAACATCACAGTGGTTGGTCTTGGAACTCCCAGACCCAATTGCTTAAACAAGGACAATGGCATCAGATTTATGCTCGCCCCCAAATCATAAAGAGCACGACCCACATCAATATTACCGATTCGCACTGCAATGGTGAAGCTACCAGGATCCTTAAGCTTTTGAGGAAGCTTGTTTTGGACCCTTGAAGTGCACTCCTCAGTAAGTGCAACTGTCTCAAACTCAGTCAATTTCCTCTTGTAAGCCATTATATCTTTTATGTACTTAGCATACTTTGGAATTTTATGAAGTACATCCACCAATGGAATATTTAATTGAACCTGACTCAACATAGAGAGAAATTTATTGAACATGCGATCGTCATTCTTTTTCTGCAATCTCTGGAGGAAAGGTGGTGGTGGCCTTGCAACCTCTACTGGCTCGGAACTTGCATCATTTTTCTTTGACTCGTGTATTGCCTTAGGGGTCAGCTCCCCCTTGGGTATAGGTTTGTCATTTCTCTTCTTTGGCACTTCCTCTAGTTCCCTCCCGTTTCTGAGTGTAACTGCATTAACTTAAGGGTTCTTCTCTGTATCACTGGGAAGAGAGCCTGTAGGTCTAGTATTTTGATTTACTGCTAACTGCCCCATTTGCCTCTCAAGATTTTTGAAATCGGTCCTGAGCTGTTGATTGTCAAGTAACAACGTTTTTAGCAAGTCATTCGTACTCTCTTTTGTTTGTTGGGGTGGATTTTGAGGCTGATTGAAATTTCCTTGAGGCCTATACTGATTCTGATTCTGCTGATTTTCCCCCCATGAGAAGTTAGGATGATTCCTCTAATTTGGATTGTAAGTGTTCCCATATTGTGCATGCTGATTCATCGGACCTCTATTTTGTTGCCCCACATAGTATATAGATTCAGGATTCGTGGGGCACATGTCACTCATATGACTATCACCACATAGTTCGCAGCAAATAGACATTTGCTGTACATGTTGCATCTGTTGTGTTTGTTGCATTGTCATTCTGTTCATCTGATTTGCCAGCTTTGCAATCTCTCCTCTCATGGCTGAGAAGTCATCAAGCTTAATCACCCCGGCTGCCTTCTGTTTAATTGCTCTTCTTGCGTCCCCATCTCCTTGCCAATTATGGTCATTAGCAGTGAAGTTATTTAGCAAGAGTTGTATTTCACTATACGGCCTCGCCATGCAACTACCCCCACAAGCTGAATCAAGATTCATCTTTGATGTCTCGTCTAGCCCATCAACAAAAGTGTGACCCAATACCTCATCAGTCTGACAATGATGCGGGCAGTCTCTGAGTAGCTTCTTGTATCTTTCCCAAGCTTGATGAAGTGTCTCGCCATCCCGTTGTTGGAACCCAAGAATTTGGCTCCTCAGCGATTTTGTCTTCTTAGTAGGGAAAAACTTGATTAGGAATTTCCTTGCTAAATCATCCCAAGTGTGGATTGAGTTCGTGGGCTCCTTTTGCAACCATTCCTTAGCTTCCCCCAACAATGAAAAGGGAAATAGTGTCAGCCTGACATAGTCCTTGGAAACATTTGGATAATTGTAAATGTCTGTAATTTCCAAGAAGTTCTGAATGTGCCTCTGCAGGTCTTCATGAGATAGACCCACATATTGCCCTGTGGACTGAATCAACTGTACCATGTACTGTTTGAGTTCAAAATGCCCCGTGATATCAGGCTTCACGATAGCCTGAGTCATATTAGCAAGATTGGGCCTTGCGGATTCTATCACCGGACGCTCCTCATTACCTGCCATCTCTATTGGTTATGGCTGAACTACGATGTCCAACTCTCTTTCTATTCTCGTTCTAGCTTCGACTTCCCTCCTCACTCTATGAAGTGTTCGTTCAATTTCTTGATCAAAAGGAAGGAGGTTGTTTGCACTTCTACTCCTCCGCATTCAAGAGAAGATCCTACGTTAACACAAACAAGGCAAACTGAAAATTAAAACTTGAACAAATAAGTAATAAAAGCTTAACTCAGTCAAGTAGCTAATTTCTAGGTCCCCGGCAACGGCGCCAAAAACTTGTTACGACCAAACACACTCACGCAAATATACGTGGTCGTCAAGTAATATAGTAATGAGTAGAGTATCGTTCCCACGAAGACTTATGATTAACTTTTGACTAACTCAAACTCAAATAACTTATCGATTCAAGCGATTTTTCACAAAATAGATAATTTTCTAATTTACTACCTAAAAACTATCAAGTAATGATATACTAAAGATCAACCACAACACTTAAATGATTTCGAATAACAATCAATAGGAGATAATATTCCAGGGTCACGGGTTATCTAACAATCACGTTGCATTCTTAGCTTAAAATAACTAATTGATTTATCTGGATTGTTGATTGACAGGGTTGATATTACTCATAAAAATCTGTCGAGTTCTCACTCGCCTATTCAAGCTAACTTAATGCCTATATGTCTATGGAATTAAGATTAACAAGAATGCATTTACACTTCCTGTATTTCAACCGAGTAAGACAATCAGGTATATTTCTATCCTAATTGCGAATCCGTTCCCCGATGTCTGGGTTCAAGAACTTGCTCTATTTAATTCTATATGCAATCTAGAATTTCCACTTTCGAGTTCAACTCTAGATTCGTAGATAGTAATTCACTGTTAGCTACTCAGCAAATTAATTAAAAACAGAATTAAATAAACAACCCAATATGATAAAATCAACTTTGTCAAATTAAACTTCAAACATCAACATTCATGTATCGCCCATGACCCTGGAATAATAGGGTTCTTAGCCACTCATGTTCATGCAATCATCAAATAATTCACAAGAGTGCATAATAATCAATAAAAAAAGAAAAAATAAGAACTCAAGATGAATTCCGTGGTTCCCCAGCTTTGTCGTGGCTTTTTTTCCCCTTCCCAATATCTTAGATGCCCTAAAAGAGGCGTTTTTGGCTTATATATTGCGTACAAAAATCGTGGGCCAAAGTTCTCCTATTCCTAATCCGACTCAGCTTCAGGGATTGATGCTGGGGTGGATGCGTCGCATCCACCTCGTCCTCCACTTCTCAGCTTCGCATGCTAGGGTGGATGCTTCGCATCCACCCTTTGTTCCTCCATCTCAGCTTTGCCCATGTGCGGATGCTATGGGCCGACTTCACTGCTAAGGGTGCACGAAATCTGATTTTTTTCTAGATTGGATGCGACGCATCCAACCCCTCTTCCTCTAGCTAGAGCACCTTTTCTTCATATTTTTGCACTCTAAACACCTTAAATCATAACACACAACTAATTAGTCATAAAACCAATAATTAAACCATGTTGGTAATTTTAAAGATCAAATAGCATCAAAAATGGTTAAAACATGGGTAAAGTAAAATCAACACATATCGAAATATGCCCAACATCACCGATTTATCTTTACTGAGGTTTGTTACCAAACTCCATGTTTCGTTTGTTGCTTATATCTCCCGTCATGAATGGTAAATAATGATAGTCTCCATTAACTGGGCGCCTCGTACCCTTCTTACCCTTGTTTCATTTACTTGTTGAGACTTGTACTATCTTCTGAATCTCTCATTGCCTTTCACCATAGGGGTGGATAGATAACCTTGCCTTAAGGCTCCTTATCAAGAGACTTACACGTCTTAGTACACACATGATCTACTGAAGACCTTACATTTTTTCATCATAAGCATCATGAAATATCGAGTTCCTCTGACTCAACTCTTCCATATCCGCATTCAATCTCTTACCAACTGGAGGTATCGTCATATTACGGATAAAATAGAAGCTAGGAGTTTGAATTCTTATAAATGAGCTCTACCACACGATCTAGAGTAAGAAGAAAGAGTGACAGTCCTAAATGCCCTGTAGCCTCCTGCTTATAAGTGTGGTGCACAACACACCCATAAACAAGACTCTACTCGACACGGCTTGTAGACTCCCTAGGACAGAACCTGGCTCTGATACCACTTTTGTCAAGACCCAAACCGATGGGCCGCGACAGGCACCCGGTACCTTACTCAACCGAGTACCAACGTAATATATCTTTCTTATTACATCATCAAATACACGTGACATACAGGCATAATAGGCCAACATCATCATTTATAAACATAAAACATAGACCGACAAGGCCATACAATCTTTCACGTACACGACATATGTCTACAAGCCTCTAAGAGTACATAAATGTCATAAAGGTCAGGACAGGTCCCCGCCATACTAATCAGTGCATGTCCTAATAATACTAACCACGTAAGCAACTCCTGAACAAATAGAGTGCACCAACATCTTCCGCTGAGCTGATCGCCTACTTAGAGGACTCTCAACCTATCTATCGAGACCTGCGGGCATGAAACGCAGCATCCCCAGATAAATAAAATGTCAGTACAAATAATGTACCTAGTATGTAGGGAATGAAAATCAGTAAACAATAGACATGAGAGAAACATGAAGTAAACGACTCAACATGTATATCTGGATTGCTCAGTGAATAATTTAATATTATAATGTCATGCATATGCGTATAAATGTCATACCATGCATAGGTATATGTGTTCATAACATCATGAAGCCTCTAAGGGAATCTCATCATATCATATCGGCCACTGTGGGCAAATCATCAACGTATACCAATTGATCAGGTGGCGGTGCGTATATAACGCCATAACCTGTTCCCATATCCCATATACATATAATATACATATATACATATATATAACGCCATCTGGTCATGGGTCAATGTATATATGTAAATGCATGAAATGCATAAGAAATACGTCAATAATGTTTTCTCTGAATGTCATAAAAATAATATGCCTGTCGAATAAATTTTATCAAATACATATTTTTCTGAGACCCATGAACAAAAGATATAATAATAATTCACATGGGGAATCAAGAAAATAGACACCCCTAATATTTATATGAATAGAGTGGTTTATGGAAACTGTCCATTTGCTCGTTTCTTTCAGTATCACTTGGGTCATGCCAAAAAGAAAGAAGGAATAGCCTTAACATACCTATAGTAGGGAAAAATCCGTATGATATTCTTGAAAAAGGTTGCACCGTACTCCTTTAGAACCACTAAATTTTACGTTGCTACGGTTCTAACAATTCTCATTGGAATTGTTTGGTTGCAAGGAGTTTGGTTGAAATCTCGTAAGAATTGCTTGAAAGAATCACGTTGTTAAGGTGCTTAAGGAATCTTCTCACTTGAATTCTTGAATCCTTTGCGTAAATATCCATTGCCTACTTTGCGTGAATATCTGTTACCTTTCTCTTTAATTAGAAAGGTCAATTATATGAAAATCGGTATGAATTCTTTAAGGTTTTTATGTTACGACTAAAGACTAAGCCACATATTAATAAATATGACACCTTTCCACTCAATTGTAAGAGTCATAATATGGACAAGGCCTTGCTGCCACGTGACATCCTCTGGTCTTTATCCAAAAGACCTTAATTAACCATCCACCAACTCCCTAATCAATTTATTAATTCCCCACTAATCAAATATTTAACCAATTACCCACATAATTAAGAATTATCTAAAATTACTTAAAATACTACTCACTTGACACACTTTATGTACCCTACTATCATGGTCATGTGGTACCTTGTATGAAACTAGTCCATAAATACTGGATATTGTAGCTCGGACTGTATTTTATCCCAAATCGACAACCTTCAATGAAACTCATTTTCCTTGATACGTTTACCCTTTATCCTTCATGGCACTTACTTGTTGTTTGTTATAAAATAGCATAAATGCGTATAACTTCAAGAAAATCTCATCCCCGAGCTTATGTCGATTAACTTACAACGAAACTTTAACGTATAAAAATGTGGGATGTAACATATCATTTCCGATCTTGCATTAATTTGTTTATGGTATACTTTCATGTACGAAAACATGGGGTGTAACAATAGTGCCCTGGCACGGCTGCTCAAACTCTGCGCGCCATGCATCCCGAAGGAACTGAGGTACAAATTCTCTCAGGAACATCTCTAAAAACTGAACCCATGTAAGTGAAGCTGACTCGGGAGGGCTACCCAACTCATACGCCCGCCGCCACTGATAAGTCGCTCCCGTGAGCTGGAACGTAGTGAAAGCAACCCCGCTCATCTCCACAATACCCACAATACGAAGAATGCATTGACACTCCTCCAGAAAACCATGGCATCATCTGTCGCCAGTCCACTGAAGGAAGGAGGGTGGTACTTCTTGTACCTCTCAAGTCTAAGCTGTTCTTCCTCAGACGCTGCTGCCCTAACCACGGGCTGATCTGGAACAAGAGGCTGTGTCGCCATGACACTGGGAACCTGACCAACATGAAATCGCTGCTCTGGAGTGTGGGCGGTGGGAGTCTGGGTTCCTCCCCCGGTCTATGAAGTAGCTGGTGCAACCAGAATCAACCCCGCCTGAGCCAATGTACCAAACATGCTCAAGAACTGTGCTAAGGTTTCCTGAAGTCCGAGGGTAACAGCAGGCGCCTCCGGTACCTGCCCCCCAACTGGGACTACTGGCGGCTCCTCAACCACTGCTCTGGTGGGTGCCCTAGCTGTAGCACGTGCTCCTCTTCGGCCTCTGCCTCTGCCCCTAGAGACATCTGCTCCGCGGGCAACGTCATCAGTAACTACAGCTCGTGTCCTCACCATCTGTGAGAGAATGGAATGATATAAGTTCAAACTTCGAGATCAATAACTTGTACGATAGGAATGAAGGAAATGAAATTGTCCTGATATTTCTGTAGCCTCTCGAAGATAAGTACAGACGTCTCCGTACCGATCTGCAAGACTCTACTAAACTCGCTTATGACTCATAGCACTTATGAACCAAGAGCTCTGATACCAACTTGTCACGACCCAATTTTCCCTCTGTTGGGTATCGTGATGGCACCTATTCTTAGGGACTAGGTAAACCTAGCATTTATTAAATAACAACAATAATTAAATAACATATAACAATCTTTTGAAATGGAAATCTCTATAAAATTTACAATTCTCAAAAACGGTGGTACAAGTCATATGCTCTACAGAGTTCGCTACAATTTTCTAAATACAACTGTTTGAAATGCAGTAAACAATGTGAATACAAATCAGAAGGTGACTCCGAAGCCTACGAACGCAGCAGCGGGTTTACCTTGAGTCTCCACAGCAACAGTCCGCACAGCTAGCTAATGATCAACTGACTTCAAAATATCTGGATCTGCACAAAAATGTACATAAGTGTAGTATGAGTACACCACGGCGGTACCCAGCAAGTATCAAGACTAACCTAAGTAGAGTAGTGACGAGGAACAGTCAAGACACCTACTAGACTAAATAACCTAAACAAGTATAAGTATGGAACAACAAAGTAGGATATCTACATAAAGACTACGCGAAGTGGCAAATAATACGATAATTGAAATAAGGAAGAAAAACAACAACTATCAGCGGAACATCATAATAATGACATAGAAGAATGAACAGAAAACACAGCCTAAATCCGATAATCACAGATAAAGAAGAGACAAGTAATAACTCAACAATACGACTAATTTGACACCGGGTTTTAGTCAATAACTCCACGAGGTACCGAACCTTGTACTATTCATATCTCACTGGTTCCAATACCTGAACCCTAACACTGGTATCATGTGCCCTCATTACACTACATAACCACACTGACGACTCACGTGCCAAATAGAGCCATTCTCACATAGAAGGCAAGTAAACAAAGTTGTGCATCTATACTCAACAATATAGAGAAAACCTCTTAACCGATAAGAGTACTTAACTACGTGTATACTTGTGCAAGTGTGCTAACATAACTCATGCCAGCTAGTAAGTATAGGAAAAGAAATGGACAGCACGTAATATGTTTTCACAAAACTTTCCACAAGATAAAGCTCACACAGGTAAGTGCACCACTACACAAACATCAACAACAAGAATGCCCCCAGGCCATCACAAGTCATCACAAATCAATCCTTGACACAGCCTACTTTGTCTTGCCATGTGTGCAATAGTAAAATAAATGCCCGCCTTGTCTCGTCACACGTGCATAATAATGTTCCCACCTTGTCTTGCCACATGCGCAACCCAGATATATATATATATATATATATATATATATATATATATATATATATATATATATATCTTATCACGCCGCATGTGCAAATATCAATAGTAATAATAGCACGGCAGAAACCTCGTGCAACCCCATAAAAACAACGGCACGACATAAACCTCATGCATCACAATAACAACAACCGCACGATAGAAACCTTGTGCATCACCACAATAAGTACAACATACACAATGACAATAATACAAGGGTACGATAAATAAGTCAACTCAGAAATTCCAGAACTCAAAGAAACGGAGGAACTAATTCACAAGGAATAGCCACAATAGCTAGTGCTAGTTATAATAAGAACAACTCAACAAGAAAGGAAATATTATGTAACAACAGTACGCAATGTACAGATCGACAACGAGGGAGCTAACACAAGGCAAATAATTCCAAATAAGGATAAGTCAACTAAAATATAAGATATCTAACTTCTTTTAAGGTTGGGAAATTAAGAAAGAGATACAACAAATTCAATTAGGGATAAGAAGCAGAACGATAATCATAGCCTCAATTAAGGATAAACAATTACAGAAGGTATAATTATAATTTCAAATAAAGATAAACAATTATGGAAATGACAACATGGCAATAGAAGAGATAACGATTTTAGTTAAAGCACATATGAATGAAATGAACAACAAGAGTGGACCATGAAGCAATTAATTCTAATTAAAGCAGGTAGAAGTGAAACTGGTAATTAAGAAACATAATCATAAGGAGAACAACTGCATATTCAGTGAATACAAGGACCTAAGAACCCTACAAGGCCAATTTTCAACAAATAAGTCCGAGCACGTACTCGTCACCTTGTGTACTCGGACTTCAATTAGCATAGAAGACTCAAATCCTAATGGGTAGTTCCCGCACACGAAGTTAGGCAAGATACTTACCTCAAAAAAGACAGACTGATACTCTAAAATGAACTTCTCGAGGGAAATAACCTCCAGACGGCTCAAATCTAACCAAAATAACTTCAAAGCACAAATAAAACTCATAAGAAATTATTCCGGATCATAAAGCCTCAATCTTTATCAAAATCTAAAAACCGACACAAAGTCGACCCTCGAGCCCGCACCTCGGAACCCGACAAATTTCACAAAACCCGAACGCCCATTCCGATACAAGTTCAACCATAATAAAATTATCAAATTCCAATACCATTTCGTCCCTCAAATCATGATTTTTCATTTTGAAAAGTTTCTTCAAAAACCTTCATTTTCCTCAACTCAAAACACAAATTAAATGATAAAAACAAGGATAAAATCATGGAATATAATAAATTCTAGGTGAAGAACAGTTACTCAATCGATTTGCTTGAACAACCGACAAGGAAGCTCCCAAAACCGAAGTCTAAAACAAAAAATATGAAGCAAATGGCCAAACCCTCGACTTAAATGATTATGCCAAGTAACATAACGAAGATGTTCCAACTCTCGGAAGCGCATCCCGACCACGATATCAAAAAGTCGAATTCCGGTCAAAATCTCCAAAAATTTGACTTTCGCCATTGCAAACCTAAATCAGCTACAGACCACAAATTCATAGTCCGGACACACTCCTAAGTCCAAAATCACCATACAAAGCTTTTGCAATCATCCAAAACCCATTCCGGAGTCGTTTACACAAAAGTCAAATTTCGGTCAACTCTTACCGCTTAAGCTTCCAAAACTTGAATCCTTCTTCTGATTTGACCCCGAATCATCCGATAACTATATTTGACCATGAACACAAGTCAATAATCATAATATAAAGCTTCCCAGGACCTTGCGCCACGGAGCGATACTTAAATTCTCAAAATGACCGGCCGAGTCGTTACATTATTAGCACATTGTGGCATCATATGAGGCTTTTGAAGTGTCTAAGGTGTTTTATTGCCTAAGCAGCTTGTACTGGGGTGAGACAAGATTATTGGACCTGGCATCAGTGTGATCAAATTTATATGAAGCATACTAAACTGTAAATATTGTTATTCGGTCCAAAATGAGGTAATGGTTCTTGTCGGGAGGGGAGACTCCATAAATTATGATTCGGCAGGTGGTTATGAGTTCTAAACATCTTCTATGTCGTGGTAGTATTGCGAGAGTAAAAGCAAGGCTTAATTGGTCATGAGGTTCACTACGGGCTTCGGTCAGTGGAAATTTTAACTGTTGTGCTTGGAAAGATTGCCTTGGGCAAATGAGTTACGTGATGCACGGTGTGAATTCAGTAAGAGTATACAATCATGTTCGGTGTAGTGTGTAGTGATTGATACGGTGCTCGTATGTTGGAAACAGGCCTGGTGGAGAATTTCGGATGTTGGAATTCGGCACTAAGGCTTATTTGACTAAATAAAGGGGAGGATCTTCAGATTTTCTCGAGCTAATGTGCTCAGCTGGGTTATAGTAGCACGGGTAGGTGCACGAGGTGTTTAAGTGGGAGAGAATGTAACGACTCGACCGGTCATTTTTATCTCTAGCGCATCGTTCAGTGGTTTGAGGACCTGAGCAGATTCCCTTCAGGTATTATGACTTGTACGCGTGGTCGGAATTTAATTTCGGGAAGTTCAGAGTTGATTTGGAAAGAAAATTCTCATTTTGGAAGCTTTAAGTTGGAAAGATTGACTAAGGTGTGATTTTTAAGTAAATGACCTCAAAATCAGGATTTGAAGGTTCCAACAGGTTCGTATGATGATTTTAGACTTGGGCGTATGTTCGGATCGGGTTTTGGATGACCCAGGAGCGTTTCGGTGCATATTATAGAAATTGGCATTTTGGAAGAATTTCATAAATTTGAGTTGAAGTGCATTTCAATGTTATCAATGTCCGTTTGGGATTCCAAGCTGGGGAATAGCTCCATATGGTGATTCTGGCATTAGGAGCATGTCCGAATGTAGATTTGGAGGTCCGTAGGTCATTTTGAGGTCATTTGGCAAAAGTTGGAATTTGAAGGTTTTTGAGAAAGTTTGACCGGGAGTGAACTTTTTGATATCGGAGTCGGATTCAAATACCGGAAGTTGGAGTAGGTCCGTAATGTCAAATGTGACGTGTGTACAAAATTTGAGGTCAATCAGACGTAATTTGAAAGGTTTTTGCATCGAATGTAGAAGTTTGAAGTTCTAAAGTTCATTAAGCTTGAATTGGGGTTGCGATTCTTAGTTTTAATGATGTTACGGGCGTTCGGAGGATTCGAGCGAGTCTATTTTATGATTCCAAACTTGTTGGTATGTTCGAGCGGGCCCCTGGGGGGCCCGAGTGTCAATCAGACGAGGCTCGGACCAAGTTGGAAATTGGGAGCAATAGCTGAAGCTCCTAGTTGTTGTCATAAGCGCACCTGCGCTTGGCCAGCTGCAGGTGCGAGCTACTAGCCGCAAAAGCAAAAGAGTGAGGACAGCCTAGCCACCATAGGTGCGGAAGTTTTGGCGCACCTGCATGACCGCAGGTGCGAGAGCAGTGGTCGCAGAAGCAGTCACTTTTGTCCATAGACGCGAAGATTGGCCAGGTAAGGGAAATGCGCTCCTACGAGGATTTTTCCACAGGTGCGGGACCGCAGATGCGGCCAAGGAACCGCAGGTGTGAAAAGGCGCTGGGCAGAATCATTTTAAGAGCGGAATTTGGCTCTTCTTCTCTCCTTTTTCACTTGGTTGGGGAAATTTTGGAGAGCTTCAAGGAGGGATTTCCATCATCTATGTCATGTTTTGGGAGAGTTGGGCATCAGTTTGAGTTGTTGGAAAGGCTTGGGAGCCAGCTATGGAACTGCGGAGTGAGGTAAGTCTCCTTTCTAACCTTGTAAGAGGGAATTTACCCCATAGGTGAATCAAATCATCATGTGCTTCTATTTGTGGGGGCTACGTACGCACGAGGTGACGAGAGTCCGTGCGGAGCTACTATTATGCTTATGTCCGGGTAGTCTAAGACCCATATCATGATGTACTTGTGATGTTTGCGCCCTACTTGTTAATTTAATTGTTTAAAACATTTAGAAACTCGATAAAGGTATTCTTAAAAGGTTAAACTTCATTTACTTGGTTGTTTAAATGTGTTTTCTCTTTTGTGGAGCGGGCCGAATGCGTCGGTAGCAGATAGATGCATATATGGTTCGTGTCGTTCGACACTCGGCAGTGCACAGTTTAAATATTTATGTTGGATCGGGTTGTACGACCTCGGCATGATTTGCGCATGATTGAACTGGTTGCTTTGGAATATATGATAATTGATATTGCTTCATTGGCCTAAGATACAAATTGATAAACGATGAAAAATAAATTTGGAAATTTCTTATTAACAAAAGAATTGTTTACTTATTTCATGATATTGAGCTTCCAGCCGTTCTACGTAATCCATGCTTAATTATATCATTGGTATTTTATTTATAGCCCATAGTAAGTGTCGAAGCCGACCTCTCGTCACTACTTCTTTGAGGTTAGGCGGGATACTTACTGGGTACGCGTTGATTTACGTACTCATATTACACTTGCTGCACTTTCTTTGTGCAGGTACATATAAGTCTAGTGGCCCTGTGGGCGCAGAGGCGTGGTTATTGCGGGGACTTCGGTGAGCTGCACTCTATACTATGACACGCAGGCAGTAGAGTCTCCTTCAGAGAATTTATATTTTCCTGTCCAATTTGTATTCCGGACAGATCTTGTATTTTATTTTACATTCCTAGCTGATGCTCATGCACTTGTGACACCGGGTTTTGGGGTGATCATAGGTTGTCCTGTATTGAAATTTTTAAAGATATTATTATTTACTCAGTAAATTCCATCTTTTACTACTTAATGAAGGAAATATGATTTCAAAAATACTAAAATGAGAAAAAATTAATTATTAAATTTTGGCTTGCCTGACAGCGGTGTCCGGCGCCATCACGACCTTTAATGGATTTTGGGTCGTGACAACATGGTATCAGAGCACTAGGTTCAGTTAGGTCTCATGAGTCAAAAGAGAGTCTAGTAAAGTCTTGCGGATCGGTACAGAGACGTCTGTCCTTATCTTTTAGAGGCTACCGGGCTGATAGAAGTACTTCTCTTCTTAATTCCTCATCGTGCGATTTGATTCCTTTGAGGCTTATGCCTTCATTTTGTTCCTATTCAATCTTATACGACGTGAAGCGCTTGTTATAAATTTGGAATCGAGGAATTTTAATGGCACTACTGATGTAGAGCAGGATGTTTCTCCCTGCGTATTCGATTGGGCTAATGTCATCGCCTTGTGGAAGGATGTTCTATCATCTCAGCTCAGTAGCTCTATTTATGATGGTTTTGGGGCTATGCACCAATTGCTATGATGTTCATGAGTTGATATCTAACAGTATTAGAGTAATGGTAGGATACTTGTCTATGGGTAGGGGCAGTGAATGAATTAAAAGGAGGTTTTTCTCAATGCATGATTCAGAGGTTCAGTGTTTTATTTCCAACAGAGGGAAAGGCAATCGGACTAAGAATGTTCAGGTTGAATTGATGGAGTAAAGAGACTTGGTATTTTCATGTGTGGTGGAATCTTCATCCGAGATGTGGTTTCATCATCCTTGATTGAATGTGTTAAGTTCACCGATATTATGGCCTTCTTCAAATCGCCTTTGTGACAGAGTGTTGTGAATGGTGCCAGGGGAGCGGCTGTCAGATGTCGCAGTATGCTGTGGTTCAGAATTGAATCGGTAATCCTAATGTTGATGGCTCAAGGAAGAAGATCTTCGGGGAGGTTTAGAGTTGGCGGCGATCTGTTGGTTCGGGTGCTATAGAGATGAATTTTGAGTTAAGGCAACAACTGGGCAGCGAAGGATGAGGAAGGACATGTGGGAGGTGTCTTGCGGTGGTTAAACTTCTAGAAGGCCAAGTGTAAAGAAACAGAAGTCGAGTAGTTGCTTAAAGAGAGGGTTTGACCAAAGTAGGAGAGTGGAAGAGTAGAATACCGGTTCTATGGTAGGATAGCTACACGCCTTGGGGAAAGTTAGAGTGATTTGGGATTCATGGTGGAAAGTGACTAGGTATACAGGCTTAATTTGGAATATTGGCCGCTATATTGAGGAATATTGGGTGTGACAGGAGGGAGTTGCTTAATATGAAGCAGGATACAACATGACCTTGGATTGGAATGTACTGTTGCACCTTTAGTTGATGTCCATGAGGAGTGAACGAACTTGTACAACTGGTGAATGAGCACGAGCTCAGGATGGTTTATTGTCTTCATGGTAATTGAACTTGGTGCAGTGTTGTTGGAGGATGTCGGTATGTAATTTCCACATGTGGGATATCTCCCGTGAGCAGGTTAGCGGTTGCATGGTGTTAATGAATCTTCTATGAAGAATTTTACTGGCTATCAAGTAAGAGGTCGAATATGTGAATGATGCTAGCGATTCAGAATGTTCATGAAATGTTTAACATAAGGATTTCGAGGAAATTTGGCGGGTTGATTGTGCAAGATCATGTCAATAGGGGATAAGAAATCTTGGTGGGTTCCAGAGTTATGCAATGATAGCTTCAAGCTAAGTGGGAGAGCCCCACCATCTATGATTGGATTGCTGAGTTATCAACTAGTGCGGTTTCTGGTTATCGGTGTATTGATGGGTTACCATGACTAAGGAAAGAAAACATAAGTGGTAGTTCGAGTAAAGGATTTGAGGAATTTATGCTATAGTTGGCCTTATCGATTCGTGTTCAGGTTTTGGGAAGACTCAAAGTCTATCCTTTGTGTGGAAGTGATGTATAAGGAAATAATTTTGGTCGGTTGCTTCTTTGAGAGGGTGTTCATGTGCTAACAGGGCCTTGGAGTTTGATTATATTCGGGGACAAGTCAGAGTGGGTGACTCTCAACAATGGTCCTAGTAGGTTCGAAAATTAAAGTGCGGTGCCTAAGGATTTCGAGCCAGTAGTATGGTTAAGTATTGAGCTTTTGAAGTGGATTATGAAAGTGGATTGGAGTGTTCTATGTTATCTTCGGTCTGCGGTGTGGTGTTGGAGGAATGGGAGAAAATAACTTCAGATTCATGGAAGAATTTTCAGAATTGGTGTACCCGTTGAAGATGCGAATATGCGCACAAGGAAAGTATGTGATGGTTCGTGGATTATGAGACAGCATGGTCTCGTGAAGTAAGGTCACTCAGGATGAGTGTAGATTTGGGGTCGTTCTATTTTAAATGGAACTATTATTATTCCCAAGGCAAGTCAAGGGTAAATTAGAAGAAGTCGGATCAGTTAGCAATGGTGGAATCGGCATGATGTGGCGATGATCGTGTCCTTCAACGTGTTACGTTTTATAGCTGGTTGTGGCGGTACGTGTGAGACTTGAAGGCCGCCGTAATTTTATTTATTTGGAGGTATTCGGTTATTATGGAATGTTATGGGTAAATGGATTCCGGAAGGGACATGGTGGTTTAGACCACTACTTGGGGTTGTATTTTCTGCGGTTATAGGAACTCAATCACGTGTGGCAATGGTTCTCCTGAAATGAGTTAAATGAAAGGTTTCTATATGATGAACTGTGTACCCTATTGGTGGTTCGTGAGGTATGAGGAAATTCTTGTACTCATGCGTAATGGTATGTTAGGTGCAGTAAGCGGCATGGGAATTTAAAGTTGAGGATCAAGGCTGCAGTTGAGGTCGACAAGAATGTCAGGAGCTCGGATGAGCAGGGAAGAATTCAGATGTTTAGAGAAAGTTGGTATTATCTTTAGCGTCACCTGAGATCTGTGTCCTGTGTAAGAGGCTCTGTGTACTAATTTGCGGATTCTTGATTTGCTTTACAACATTAATGTGGCCGGCAGTATGGAGGTATAGACTTGCTACCTGGTGCGGAAGGTCGTGGGAGTGCATCCCACGGGAGATAGTATAAGTGTGACATGTAGTCACCTGATTGATTAAAGATTTAAAACCAAGTATGAAGATTGTGGTACTATCGCTAATGTGAGAATTTATGCCTGAAAGGAGCTCGGTTCATTTGGTTGTGAGTTGTGGAAGTTTTTTCCAGATTCGACGGTTGTTCTTGTATGTCATGGGAAAATGGTCATTGTGGGTCCTTGAAAGGCTATTTAGCCAAGAAGGGTATGATCAGAATCGGTTTAAGGCCCGTGGATGGATCTAAACGTGTAATGTGGGCTCTATATCAGGCAGTATGTGTTCATCTCAGCATAGCTTTGTTTTCGAAGGGGTCTTCGAGCCTTGGATGTTATTTCTATCGTTAGCTATTTCATGTAATAATCTATTGTGCCATGTGGGCTGTGAGATGGTTTGATTATTCGCACTCGTATTGAGATCCCATATAGTTTGTGGTATTATGTGAGCAGGATGGCTCTCCAGATGTAGATCATATATCGCACCTTCGTTGTGCTTGAGTTTTATAGCGTGTGACGCTACCCGTCTCCCCAGGATTTGTATTATGCACTTGGCGTGCTTATGGTTGATATTCGGGCATGCCGTGAGTATAAGCGTCACGACTCGATGTGTGTTTTCTTTAGATTATTATGTCTGGATCGGGTGGCACGCCGCCACAGATATGTTATTTGGATCGGGTGGCACGCCGCCACAGATATGTTATTTGGATCGGGTGGCAGGCCGCCACGGGTATCATGGTTGGATCGGGTTGCACACCTCAATGGTATCATATGTGGATCGGGTTGCACGCCGCAACAATGTGATGTTGAGTACATTTCCCCATATCTATTCTTGTGTGTTTTGTTTCTCATTTCTGAGGAAGGTTCATAACATCCTTTCAGTTGTTTAATTAGTTACGTGGGTTGAGTAGTTCTTTCTAGAGTTCGTTTTCCTTATGTATCGCATTCTAGTCTGTAGCTTGTTTGTCAGGACTCAGTTTTCCCTCTGTTGGGTATCGTGATGGCACCTAGTCTTTGGGACTAGTTAAGCCTAACATTTATTAAATAACAACAATAATTAAATAACATCTAACAATCTTTTGAAATGGATATCTCTATAAAATTCACAATTCCCAAAACCGGTGGTACAAGTCATAAGCTCTATAGAGTTAGCTACAATTTTCTAAATACAACTGTTTGAAATAAAGTAGACAGTGTGAATACAAATCAGAAGGTGACTCCGAAGCCTGCGAACGCAGCAACAGGTTTACCTTGAGTCTCCACAGCAACAGTTCGCACAACTAGCTAATGATCAACTGACTTCGAAATACCTAGATCTGCATAAAAATGTGCAGAAGTGTAGTATGAGTACACCACGGCGGTACCCAGCAAGTATCAAGACTAAGCTCAGTGGAGTAGTGACGAGGAGCAGTCAAGACACCTACTGGTAAGTATGGAACAACAGAGTAGGATATCTACATAAAGACTACGCGAAGTGGCAAATAATACGGTAATTGCAATAAGGAAGAAAAACAACAACTATCAGCGGAACACCATAATAATGACAGAAGAATGAACAGAAAACACAGCCTAAATCCGATAATCACATATAAAGTAACAACTCAACAATATGACAACTTTCACACCGGGTTTTAGTCAATAACTCCACGAGGTATCGAACGTCATACTATTCACATCTCACGGGTTCCAAGTAGGGTTCCAATACTTGAACTCTAACACTGGCATCTTGTGTCCTCGTTACACTTTATAACTGCACTGACGACTCACGTGCCAAATGGAGCCATTCTCACATAGAAGGCAAGTAAACAAAGGTGTGCATCTATACTCAACAATATCGAGAAAACCTTTTAACCGATAAGAGTACTTAACTACGTGTATGCTTGTGCAAGTGTCTTAACATAGTTCATGCCTGCTAGTAAGTACAGGAAACGAAATGGACAGCACGTAGAATATTTTCAAACAACTTTCCACAAGATGAAGCTCACACAGGTAAGTGCACCACTACACAAACATTAACAACAAGAATGCCCCCAGGCCATCACATGTCATCGCAAATCAATCCCTACACAACACACCTTATCTCGCCACGTGTGCAATAGTAAAATAAATGTCTGCCTTGTCTCGCCACACGTGCATAATAATGTTCCAACCTTGTCTCGTCGCATGTGCAACCAACATATATATATCCCACCTTGTCACGCCGCATGTGCAAATATCAATAGTAGCAATAGCACTGTAGAAACCTCGTGTAATCCCATAACAACAACCGTACGGCAGAAACCCCATGTATCACAATAACAACAACCGCACAACAGAAACCTCGTGCATCACAATAACAACACCTGCACGGCAGAAACATCGTGCATCACCACAATAAGTACAACAGCAACAATGACAATAATACAAGGGTACGACAAATAAGTCAACTCAGAAATTCCAGAACTCAAAGAAATGGAGGAAAACATTCACAAGGAATAGCCACAATAGTGAGTGCTAGTCAAAATAAGAACATCTCAACAAGAAAGGAAATATTATATAACAACGGTCCGCAATGTACAGTTCGACAACGAGGGAGCTAACACAAGGCGAATAATTCCAAATAAGGACAAGTCAACTAAAATATAAGATATCTAACTTCTTTTAAGGTTAAGCAATTAAGAAAGAGATACTACAAATTCAATTAGGGATAAGCAGCAGAAAGATAATCATAGCGTCAATTAAGGATGAACAATTACATAAGGGATAATTATAACTTCAAATAAAGATAAGCAGTTAGGGAAAAGACAACATGGCAATAAAAGAGATAACAATTTCAATTAAAGCACATATGAATCAAATGAACAACTAGAGTGGACCATGAAGCTATTAATTCTAATTAAAGTAGGTAGAAGTGAAACTGGTAATTAAGAAACGTAATCATAACCAGAACAACTACATATTCAGTGAATACAAGGACCTAAGAACCCTAAAAGGCCAATTTTCCACAAATAAGTCTGAGCATGTACTCGTCACCTCACGTACACAGTCTACAATTAGCATAGAAGACTCAAATCCTAAGGGGTATTTCTCCCACATGAAGTTAGGCAAGATACTTATCTCAAAGAAGACAGACTGATACTCTAAAATGAACTTCTCGGGTGAAATGACCTTCGGACGGCTCAAACACACCCAGGGACCCCGGGACCCCGTATAAGCATACCAACAAGTTCCATAACCTAACACGGACTTGCTCGAGGTCTCAAATCCCATCAAACAACGTCGAAACTACGAATCGAACCATGAATCGAACTTATGAACTTTCAAATCTTCCAACTTCTAAAACTCGCGTTGAAACCTATCTAACCAACCCGGAATGATGTCAAATTTTGCATGCGAGTCCCAAATAACATAGCGAAGCTGTTCCAACTCTCGAAATCACATACCGACCCCGATATAAAAAAGTCCACTTCCAGTCAAAATCTCCAAATATTCGACTTTCGCCATTTCAAACCTAAATCAGCTACACACCTCAAATCCGCAGTCCGGACATGCTCCTAAGTCCAAAATCACCATACAAAGCTGTTGCAATCATCCAAAACTGATTCCGGAGCCGTTTACACAAAAGTTAAATTTCGGTAAACTCTTACTGCTTAAGCTTCCAAAACTTGAATCCTTCTTCCGAGTTGACCCTGAATCATCCGATAACTGAATTTGACCACACACGCAAGTCAATACTCATAATACGAAGCTGCTCAGGACCTTATGCCGCTGAACGGGACTTAAATTCTCAAAAACGACCGATGGGGTCGTTACATCCTTCCCCTCTTAAACAAACGTTCATCCTCGAACGTGCCAAGAATCGCCTTGAAGTCTTCAAATCACCGAACGCACATATCCAACATACGCCCGCGGGTGACCCCACGTCACCCCAATCCACATAAACCTGACGACACCATCTCAACTATAATTTACCCTTTCTACCAATACCGATAAGCCTTAGAGTCAAAATTCTCACCTTCCATTCATCTCCAAAAGACCCGATTCTAAATTTATACCCGGTATCAGTCTCAACCAGTTGTAACAACTCATTCCTACACCCGCAAGGTACGACCACCCAACATGACACACCACACATAGGCCCAAAATAACATTTCTGATCACAATAGCTGCCCGTAATCAAAACCAATACCGAGAATTAGTCTCATATCCGTTAGAACCCTATTTCAAACTTCCACAACACTGACAATGATGCAAGAAACACGAAGACCTCATAATTATACACCCGGATCAGCAAGTCACATCTAACGCCACCGGGCACACACCCCATAAACTAAACTTGAATAAGCACAAGATGAAACTTTAAAGCAATCATAATAACAACAACCGCACAGAAGAAATCTCGTACATCAAAATAACAACACTCGCACGGCAGAAACCTCGTGCATCATCACAATAAGTACAATAGCAACAATGACAATAATACAAGGGTACGACAAATAAGTCAACTCAGAAATTCCAGAACTTAAAGAAACGAAGGAAATAATTCACAAGTAATAGCCACAATAGAGAGTGCTAGTCATAATAAGAATAGCCCAACAAGAAAGGAAATATTATGTAACAATGGTCCGCAATGTACAGTTCGACAACGAGGGAGCTAACACAAGGCGAATAATTCCAAATAAGGACAAGTCAACTAAAATATAAGATATCTAACTTCTTTTAAGGTTAAGCAATTAAGAAAGAGATACTACAAATTCAATTAAGGATAAGCAGCAGAAAGATAATCATAGCGTCAATTAAGGATGAACAATTACATAAGGGATAATTATAACTTCAAATAAAGATAAGCAGTTAGGGAAAAGACAACATGGCAATAGAAGAGATAACAATTTCAGTTAAAGCACATATGAATCAAATGAACAACTAGAGTGGACCATGAGGAAATTAATTCTAATTAAAGTAGGTAGAAGTGAAATTGGTAATTAAGAAACGTAATCATAACGAGAACAATTGCATATTCAGAGAATACAAGGACCTAAGAACCCTAAAAGGCCAATTTTCTACAAATAAGTCTGAGCACGTACTCGTCAACTCGCGTACACGGACTACAATTAGCATAGAAGACTCAAATCCTAAGGGGTAGTTCCCCCACACGAAATTAGGCAAGATAGTTACCTCAAAGAAGATAGGCTGATACTCTAAAATGAACTTCTCGGGTGAAATGACCTCCGGAATACTCAAATCTAACCAAAATAACTTCAAAGCACAAATAAAACTCATAAGAAACTATTCCGGATCATAAATCCTCAATCTTTATCAAAATCTAAAAATTGAACCAAAAATTATCGCCCGGGCCCGCACCTCGAAACCCGACAAATTTCACGGGTTCAACCATACTAAAATTATCAAATTCCAATATCATTTCATCCCTCGAATCATGATTTTTCATTTTGGATTTTTTCTTCAAAAACCTCCATTTGCCTCAACTCAAAACACATATTAAATGATAAAAACAAGGATAAAATCATGGAATATAAAAAATTCTAGGCGAAGAACACTTACCCAATCGATTTTCTTGAAAAACCCCACAAGGAAGCTTCCAAAACCGAAGTCTAAAACTCAAAATATGAAGCAAATGGCCAAACCCTCGACTTAAATGATTCTGCCAGGATGTTCGTATCTGCGGACATGGAGGCGCACCTGCGCACACGCACTTGCGAGAAAGAGTATGCATCTGCGAACTCAGTAAGCCAGGCCTGGAACCGCATCTGTGGATTTACAAATGCACTAGCGGCACCGCAGAAGTGAAAGGGGGAAACACAAAAGTGAGCTTCTTCGCAGGTGCGACCGCTGGACCGCAAAAGCGACCTTCGCACCCATGTGCCGTCCTACGCAGAAGCGAGTAAGATCCCACCCCATTTTGACCGTAGAAGAGATCAGACTCACGCACGAACGGAGCCGCACCTGCGCTCCAAAGTGTCGCAGGTGCGAAAACACCAGAACAGACCTGCTCAAAACTATAAAAATCATTCGAAACTCGTCCGAAACACACCCGGAGCCCCCGGACCCCGTCCAAGCATACCAACAAGTTCCATAACCTAACACGGACTCGCTCAAGTTATCAAATCACATCAAACAATGTCAAAACTATGAATCGAACAAAATATCAAACTTATGAACTTTCAAATCTTTCAACTTCTAAAACTCGCACCGAAACCTATCTAACCAACCCGGAATGATGTCAGATTTTGCCGGCAAGTCCCAAAAACATAACGGAGATGTTCCAACTCTCGGAATCGCATCCCGACCCTGATATCAAAAATCCCATTTTCGGTCAAAATCTCCAAAAATTTGACTTTCGCCTTTTACAAACCTAAATCAGCTACAGACCTCAAATTCACAGTCCAGAAACAGTCCTAAGTCCAAAATCACCATACGCAGCTGTTGTAATCATCCAAACCCCATTTCGGAGCCATTTACACAAAAGTCAAATTTCGGTCAACTCTTACCGCTTAAGCTTCCAAAACATGAATCCTTCTTCCGATTTGACCCCAAATCATCCGATAACTGAATTTAACCATGCACGCAAGTCAATACTCATAATACTAAAATGCTCAGGACCTTACGCTGCCAAACGAGACTTAAATTCTCAAAACGACCGGTCGGGTCGTTACATTATTAGCACATTGTGGCACCATATGAGGCTTTTGTAGTGTCTAAGGTGGCTTATTGCCTAAGCAACTTGTACTGGGGTGAGACGAGATCATTGGACCTGGGATCAGTCTGATCAGATTTATATCAACCATACTAAAGAGTAAATATTGTTATTCAGTCCAAAATAAGGTAATGGTTTTTATCGGGAGGGAGACTCCATAAATTGTGATTCGGCAAGTGTTTGTGAGTTCTACACATCTTCTCTGTTATGGCAGTATTGCGAGATTTAAAGCAAGGCTTAATTGGTCATGAGGTACACTACGGGCATTGGTCAGTGGAAATTTTAGTTGTTGTGCTTGGAAAGATTGCCTTGGGCAAATGAGTTACGTGGTGCATGGTGTGGATTCAGTAAGAGTATACAATCGTGTTCGGTGCAGTGTGTAGTGATTGATACGGTGCTCGTATGTTGGAAATAGGCTTGGTGGAGAATTCCGGATGTTGGAATTCGGCACTGAGGCTTATTTGACTAAATAAAGGGGAGGATCTTCAGATTTTCTTGAGCTAATATGCTCAGCTGGGTTGTGGTAGCATGGGTAGGTGCACGAGGTGTTAAATAGTAATTTCGAACAACTCCAAAATAGTTCTTAGCACATTCGAGAATGAACATATGCTTAAGTGGGAGAGAATGTAACGACCCGACCGGTCGTTTTGAGCTCTAGCGCGTCGTTCAATGGTTTGAGGCCCTGATCAGCTTCACTTCAGGTATTATGATTTGTACGCGTGGTCGGAATTTAATTTCAAGAAGTTCGGAGTTGATTTGGAAAGAAAATTCTCATTTCGGAAACATTAAGTTGGAAAGATTGACTAAGGTGTGACTTTTGAGTAAATTACCTCATAATCAGGATTTGAAGGTTCCAATAGGTTCGTATGATGATTTTAGACTTGGTCATATGTTCGGTTCGGGTTTTGGATGACCAGGAGCGTTTCAGCGCCTATTATGGAAGTTTGCATTTTGGAAGAATTTCATAAATTTGAATTGAAGTGCATTTCAATGTTATCAATATCCTTTTGGGATTCTGGGTCTGGAAATAGCTCCTTATGGAGATTCTGGTATAGCGAGCGCATCCGCATGTGGATTTGGAGGTCCGTAGGTCATTTTGAGGTCATTTGGCGAAAGTTGGAATATGAAGGTTTTTGAGAGAGTTTGACCGGGAGTGAACTTTTTTATATCGGGGTCAGATTCTGATTCCGAAAGTTGGAGTAGGGTCGTAATGTCGAATGTGACGTGTGTGCAAAATTTTAGGTCAATCGTACGTGAATTAAAAGGTTTTGGCATCGAATGTAGAAGTTTGAAGTTCTAAACTTCATTAATCTTGAATTGGGGTGCGATTTTTAGTTTTAATAATGTTTCGGGCATTCCGAGGGTTCGAGCGAGTCTGTTTTATGATTCCAAACTTGTTGGTATGTTCGGGTGGAGTTTCGAGGACCCCGAGTGTCAATCGGACGAGGATCCGACCAAGTTGGAAATTGGGAGCAACAACTAAAGCTCCCAGTTGCTGTCATAATCGCACTTGCATTTGGCCAGCCGCAGGTGCGAGCTACAAGCCACAGAAGAGAAAGAGTGAGGGCAGCCCAGCCACCGTAGGTGCGGGAGCAGTGGTCGCAAAAGCGGATGGGCTTGTAGAAGAGATCTTTTTTGTCCGCAGATGCGGAGCTTGGCCAGGTTAGGGAAATGCATACCTGCAAGGATTTTGCCGCAGGTGCGGAACCGTAGATGCGGCCAAGGCACCGCAGGTGCAAAAAGTCGCTGGGCAGAATCATTTTAACAGCGGGATTTGGCTCTTCTTCTCTCATTTTTCACTTGGTTAGGGCAATTTTGGAGAGCTTCAAGGAGGGATTTTCATCATCTATGTCAAGTTTTGGGAGCGTTGGGCATCGGTTTGAGTTGTTGAAAAGGCTTGAGAGCCTGCTATGGAACTCAGAAGCGAGGTAAGTCTTATTTCTAACCTTGTAAGAGGGAATGTAACCCATAGGTGAATCAAATCATCATGTGCTTCTAGTTTTGGAGGCTACGTACGCACAAGGTGACGAGAGTCCATGCGTAGCTACTAATATGCTTATGTCCGGGTAGTCTAGGACCCATATCATGTTGTACTTGCGATGTTTCCGCCCTACTTGTTATTTTTGGAATATTTGCCCCTTAATAAATCTTGGATTGGTTGTTTAAATGTGTTTTTTTTGTGGAGTGGGCCGAACGCCTCGGTAGCAGATAGATGCATCTATGGTTTGTGTTGTTCGACCCTTGGCAGTGCACAATTTAAATATTTATGTTGGATCGGGTCATATGACCTCGGCATGATTTGCGCATGATTGAACTGGTTGCTTTGGAATTTATGATATTTGATATTGCTTCATTGACCTGAGATACAAATTGATAAATGATGAAAAATTAATTTGGAAATTTCTTATTAACAAAAGAATTGTTTACTTATTTCATGATATTGAGCTTACAACCGTTCTACGTAATCCATGCTTAATTATATCATTGGTATTTTATTTATAGCCCATAGTAAGTGTCGGAGCTGACCTCTCGTCACTACTTCTTCGAGGTAAGGCGGGATACTTACTGGGTACGCGTTGATTTATGTACTCATACTACACTTGCTGCACATTTGTCTATGCAGGTACATATAAGTCTAGTGGCCCTGTGAGCGCAGAGGCGCGATTATTGCGGGGAATTAGGTGAGCTGCACTCTATACTACGACTCCCAGCCAGCAGAGTCTCCTTCGGAGTATTTATATTTTCCTGTCCAATTTTGTATTACGGACAGATGCTGTATTTTATTTTGTGACACTGGGTTTTGGGGTGCTCATGTGTTGTCCTGTATTGAAATTTTTAAAGATATTATTATTTACTCGGCAAATTCCATCTTTTACTACTTAATTGAAGGAAATATGATTTCAAAAATACTAAAATGAGAACCAAATTAAGTATTAAATTTTGGCTTGCCTGACAGCGGTGTTCGGCGCCATCATGACCTTTAATGGATTTTGGGTCGTGACAACATGGTATAATATCACTAGGTTCACTTAGGTCTCACGAGTCATGAATGAGTCTAGTAGAGTCTTGTGGATCGGTACGGAGAAGTCTGTACTTATCTTCGAGAGACTACCGGGCTGATAGGAGCACTTCCCTTCTTAATTCCTCATCGTGCGATTTGATTCCTTTGAGGCTTATGCCTTCATTTTTTTCCTATTCAATCTTATGAGACGTGAAGCGCTTGTTATAAATTTGGAATGGTTGAATTTTAACGGCACTACTGATGTAGAGCAGGATGTTTCTCCATGCGTATTCGATTGGGCTAATGTCGTCGCCTTGTGGAAGGATGTTCTTTCATCTCAGCTCAGTAGCTTTATTTCTGATGGTTTTGGTGCTATGCACCAATTGTTATGATGTTCATGAGTTAATATCGCACAGTATTAGAGTAATGGTAGGATACTGGTCTACGTGTAGGGGCAGTGAATGAATTGAAAGGAGGTTTTTCTCAATGCGTGATTCAAAGGTTCAGTATTTTATTTCTAGCGGAGGAAAAGGCAATCAGACTAAAAATGTTCAGGTTGGATTGATGGAGTAACGACAAGTGTGTTACATTCGATGGAATCTTCATCCGAGATCTGGTGTCATCATCCTTGATTGAATGTGTTACATTCGCCGGTGATATGGCCTTCTTCAAATTGCCTTTATGGTAGAGTATTGTGAATGATGCTGGGGGAGCGGCTGTCAGATGTCGCAGTGTGATGTGGTTCACAATCGAATCGGTAATTCTAATATTGATGGCTCATTTAGAGTTGGCGGCGATCTGTTAGTTCGGGCGCTACAGAGATAAATTTTGAGTTAAGGCAACAATTGGGCAGCGAAGGATGAGGAAGGACATGTGGGAGGTATCTTGCGGTGATTTAACTTCTAGAATACCAAGTGTAAGGAAACATAAGTCGAGTAGTTTCTTAAAAGAGAGGGTTTGACCAAAGTGGGAGAGTGGGAGAGTAGCATACGGGTTCTGTGGTAGGATAGCTACACGCCTTGGGGAAAGTTAGAGTGATTTGGGATTCATGGTGGACAGTGACTAGGTATACAGGCTTAATTTGGAATGTTGGTCGCTATATTGAGGAAGATTGGGTGTGATGGGAGGAAGTTGCTTAATATAAAGCAGGATACAACATGACCTTGGATTGGAATGTACTGTAGCACCGTTAGTTGATGTCCATGAGGAGTGAACGGACTTGTACAGCTGGTGAATGAGCACAGGCTCAGGATGGTTTATTGGCTTCATGGTAATTGTACTCGGTGCAGCGTTGTTGGAGGATGTCGGTATGGAATTTTCACAGGTGGGATATCTCCTATGAGCACGTTAGCGGTTGCGTGGTAATGATGAAGCTTCTACAAATAATTTTACTGGCTATCCAGTAAGAGGTCGAATATGTGAATACGGCTAGCGATTCAATATGTTCATAAAATGTTTAACATAAGGATTTTGAGGAAATTTGGCTGGTTGATTGTGCAAGATCATGTCAATAGGGGATAAGAAATCTTGGTGGGTTCCAGAGTTATGAAATGGTAGCTTCAAGTTAAGTGGGAGAGTCCACTATCTATGATTGGATTGCGGAATTGTCAACTAGTGCGGTTTCTAGTTATCGGTGTATTGGTGGGTTACCATGACTAAGGAAAGAAAACATCAGTGGTAGTTCGAGCAGAGGATTTGAGGAATGTGTACTATATTTGGCCTTATCGATTCGTGATCAGGTTTTTGGAAGACTTAGAGTCAATGCTTCATGTGGAGGTGATGCATAAGGAAAGAAATTCTGCCGGTTGCTTCATTGAGAGGGTGTTCATCTGCTAACAGGGCCTTGGAGTTTGATTATATTCGGGGACAAGTCAGAGTGGGTGACTCTCAACAATGGTCGTAGTAAGTTCAATAATTAAAGTGTGGTGCCTAAGTATTTCGAGCCAGTAGTATGGTTAAGTATTGAGCTTTTGCAGTGGATTATGAAAAGTGGCTTGGAGTATTCTACGTTATCTTCGATCTGCGGTGTGGCGTTGGTGGAATGGGAGAAAATAACTTCGGATTCATGGAAGAATATTTAGAATGGGTGTACCTATTGAAGATGCAAATATGCGCAGAAGGAAAGTATGTGATGGTTCGTGGATTTTGAGACAGTATGGTCTCGTGAAGTAAGGTCACTCAGGATGAGTGCGGATTTGGGGTCATTATTATTTAAATGGAACTATTATTATTCCTAAGGCAAGTCTAGGGTAAATTAGAAGAAGTCAGATCATTTAGCAATGGTTGAATCGGCATGATATGGCGATGATCGGGTCTTTCAACATGTTAAATTTTACAGGTGGTTGTGGCAGTACATGCGAGGCTTGACGGCCGCCGTAATTTTATTTATTTGGAGGTATTCGGTTATTATGGCATGTTATGGGTTGATGGATCCTAGAAGGGACATGGTGGTTTAGACCACTACGTGGGTGTCACGACCCAAACCGATGGGCCGCGATGGGCACCCGGTACCTTACTCAACCGAGTACCAACATAACGTATCTTTCGTATCATTCCATCATAGGTAAATGAATCGGAGTAAATCATGAGGGAATAAACTTATACATATGACATACTGGCCTATAATACCCAAAACGATCACTCATACACTGAACATAGGCCGACAAGGCCATACAACCTTTCATATACATGACATCTGTCTACAAGCCTCTAAGAATACATAATTGTCACAAAGGTTGGGACAGAGCCCCGCCATACCAAACAATACACATCTAAATCATACTGAACAAATAAGCAACTCCGTAGCAAATGGAGTGCACCAACATCTTCCGCTGAGCTGATCGCCTACTTGGAGGATTTTCGACCTGTCTATCGAGACCTGCGAGCATGAAATGCAGCGTCCCCAGGAAAAAGGGACATCAGTACAAATAATGTACCGAGTATGTAAGGAATGAAAATCATTAAATAATAGACTCAAGAGAAACACGAAGTAAAAGACTCAACATGTATGTCTGAATAGCTCTGTGAATCATTTCATTTTTATAATGTCATGCATATGCATATAAATGTCATACCATGCATAGGTATATGCGTTCATAACATCATCAAGCCTCTGAGGGCATCCCATCATATCATTTCGGCCATTGTGGGCAAATCATCAACGTATACCAGCTGATCAGGTGGTGGTGTGTATATAACGCCGTAATCTTTTTCCATATCCCATATACATATAATATACATATATACGCCATCTGGTCATGGGTCAATGCACATGTATAAATGCATGAAATGCATAAGAAATACATTAATAAGAGATCTCGGAATATCATAAAATCGGTATGCCTTTGGAATAAACTTTATCAAATACGTATTTTTCTGAGACCCATGAACATAAGATATAATAATAATTCACATGGGAAATCAAGAACATAGAGACCCCTAGTATTTCCATGAATAGAGTCGTTTATGGAAACTGTGCGTTTGCTCATTTTGTTCGTATTATTTGGATCATGCCAGAAAGAAAGAAGGGATAGCCTTAACATACCTGGTCTTATCCCACTTGCTGAAGAGCTCAGCTCGTATCCGCTAAAGGAAACCGACGTGAGTATAATCGTTATGTTTCTTCGCATGTGAACTATAAAATGATGTTGCATGCTTTGTTCAGAAAAACTTGATTCTAGTCTTCTTTTTTTTTTCTCTAACCGTGTGCCAAAGGCTACCGGTGCATCAAGATTGATTTGATATGAATTTCTTCAATATATTGTTGAGGAATCCTTAGTCATAAAACTACGCTTATGTATTGTCCACATTGTTCATGGTAGAATCAAGGTGAAATTTGTCACTTATCTCTAGAACCACTATCTTGAATATTAAAATCCTTAGAGATAATAGTATTTACAAATTTGGAGTATTGATAGTTGGCCGTAGGCACAAAAAGCACACGTATAGAAGACAGAAATATCACTTCATCGAAACCCTCCAAATGCCACCTATCCACTTAACCAAGAGTCATTGTTTGGGTTGGTTCCTTGCTGCCACGTTGGGGGTTGTTTTTACCAAAGATTTACCCACTAATCTCTAATTAATTGGCTAATTTCCCACTAAAATTAATAATTAATCCCTTACCCACATAATTAAAAATTATCCCAAATTACTTAAAATACTACTCACTTTTAACACACTTTATATACCTTACTATCATGGTCATGTGGTACCTTGTATGGTACCAGTCCATAAATATCGGGTATTATGCCTCGGACCATATTTTATCCCAAAAGGTCAAATTTCGAGCGTAACATCGTCGTAATAAATTATTGCGGAGCGTAACATCGTCGTAATAAATTACTACGGAGCGTAACATCATCGTAATCAACTATTGCAGAGCGTAACATCGTCGTAATAAATTACTGCGGAGTGTAACATCATCGTAATAAATTATTGTGAAGCGTAACATCGACGTAAAAATGCGAGGCGTAACAGTGGGGTTGTATTTTTTATGGTTATGGGAACTCAGTCATGTGTGGCAATGGTTCTCCTGAAATGAGTTAAATGAAATATTTCTATATGATGAAGTGTGTACCCTATTGGTGGTTCGGGAGTTATGAGAAAATTCTTGTACTCTTGCATATTGGTATGTTAGGTGCAGTGAGCAGCATGGGAATTGGAAGTTGAGGATCAAGGTTGCAGCTGAGTTCGACAAGAATGTCAAGATCTCAGATGAGCAAGGAAGAATTCAGATGTTTAGAGTAAGCTGGTATTGTCTTTAGCGTCTTCTGAGATCGGTGTCCTGTGTAAGAGGCTCTGTGTACTGATTTGCGGATTCTTGGTTTGCTTTACACTATTAATGTGGCAGGCAGTATGGAGGTGCAGACTTGTTACCTGGTGCAGAAAGTCATAGGAGTGCATCCCACGGGAGATTGTATAAGTGTGACATGTAGTCACCTTACTAATTAAAGATTTAAAACCAAGTATGAAGATTGTGATACTATCGCTAATGTGAGAATTTATGCCTGAAGGGCGCTCGGTTCATTTGGTTGTGATTTGTGGAAGTTTGTTAGGGATTCGACGGTTGTTCTTGCGTGTCATGGGAAAATGGTCATTGTGGGTCCTTGAGAGGCCATTTAGCCAAGCAGGGTATGATCAGAATCGGTTTGAGGCCCATGGATGGATCAAAATGTGTAATGTGGGCTCTATATGAGGCCGGATGTGTTCATCTCAGCATAGCATTGTTTTCGGAGGGTTCTTCGGGACTTGGATATTATTTCTGTCATCAGCTATTTCATGTAATACTCTATTGTGCCATGTGGGTTATGAGACGGTTTGATTATTCACACTCGTATTGAGATCCCGTATAGTTTGTGGTATTATGTGAGCGGCATGGCTCTCGAGATGCAGATCGTATATCGCACCTTAGTTGTGCTTGATTTTTATAGTGTATGACGCTACCCGTCTCCCCAGGATTTATATTATGCACTTGGTGTGCTTATGGTTGATATCTAGGTATTTTGTGAGTATAAGCATCACGGCTCTATGTGTGTTTTCTTAGATTATTATGTGTGGATCGAGTGGCACGCCGCCACAGATATGTTATTTGGATAGGGTGGCACGCCGCCGCGGGTATCATGGTTGGATCAGGTTGCACACCGCAACGGTATCATGTGTGGATCGGGTTGCTCGCCGCAACAGTGTGATGTTGAGTACATTTCCCCATATCTATTCCTGTGTGTTTTGTTTCTCATTTCTGAGGAAGGTTCATAACATCCTTTCGGTTGTTTAATTAGTAACGTGGGTTGAGTAGTTCTTTCCGGAGTTCGTTTTCCTTATGTATCGCTTGTTTGTCATGCGGAGTCTATAGCTTGTTTGTCACGACCCAATTTTTCCTCTGTTTGGTATCGTGATGGCACCTTGTCTTAGGGACTAGGTAAACCTAATATTTATTAAATAACAACAATATTTAAATAACATCTAACAATCTTTTGAAATGGAAATCTCTATAAAATTTACAATTCCCAAAACTGGTGGTACAAGTCATAAGCTCTATAGAGTTTGCTACAATTTTCTAAATGCAACTATTTTAAATGAAGTAAACAGTGTAAATACAAATCAGAAGGTGACTCTGAAGCCTCCGAACGTAGCAACAGGTTTACCTTGAGTCTCCACATGAACAGTGGAGTAGTGATGAGGAACAGTCAAGACACCTACTGGATTAAATAATCTGAACAAATATAAGTATGGAACAACAGAGTAGGATATCTACATAAAGACTATGCGAAGTGGCAAATAATACGGTAATTGCAATAAGGAAGAAAAACAACAACTATCAGCGGAACACCATAATAATGACATAGAAGAATGAACGTAAAACACAGCCTAAATATGATAATCACAGATAATGAAGAGACAAGTAACAACTCCACAATACGACAGCTTTCACACCGGGTTTTAGTCAATAACTCCGCGAGGTACCGAACCTCACACTATTCACATCTCACGGGTTCCAATACCTGAACCCTAACACTGGCATCCTGTGCCCTCATTACACTTCATAACTGTACTGATGACTCACGTGCCAAATAGAGCCATTCTCACATAGAAGGCAAGCAAACAAAGGCGTGCATCTATACTCAACAATATTGAGAAAAGTTCTTAACTGATAAGAGTACTTAACTATATGTATGCATGTGCAAGTGTCCTAACATAGTTCATGACAGCTAGTAAGTACAGGAAAAGAAATGGACAGCACGTAGAATGTTTCACACAACTTTCCACAAGATAAAGCTCACACGGGTAAGTGCACCACCACACAAATATCAACAACAAGAATGCCCCCAGGCCATCACAAGTCATCAAAAATCAATCCCTGACACAGCTCACCTTGTCTCGCCACGTGTGCAATATTAAAATAAATACCCGCCTTGTCTCGCCACACGTGCATAATAATATTCCTACCTTGTCTCGCTACATGCACAACCCACATATATATACACACACACACTATATATATATATATATATATATATATATATATATATATATATATATATATATATATATATATATATATTCTTCCTTGTCACGCTGCATGTGCAAATATCAATAGTAACAATAGCACGGCAGAAACCTCGTGCAATCCCATAACAACAACTGCACGGCAGAAATCTCGCGCATCACAATAACAACAACCCCACGGTAGAAACCTCGTGCATCACAATAACAACACTTGCATAGCAGAAACCTCGTGCATCACCACAATAAGTACAACAACAACAATGACAATAATACAAGGGTACGATAAATAAGTCAACTCAGAAATTCCAGAACTCAAAGAAACGGAGGAAAACATTCACAAGGAATAGCCACAATAGAGAGTGCTAGTCAAAATAAGAACAGCTCAACAAGAAAGGAAATATTATGTAATAACGGTCCGCAATGTATAGTTCGACAACGAGGGAGCTAACACAAGGGGAATAATTCCAAATAAAGACAAGTCTACTAAAATAAAAGATATCTAACTTCTTTTAAGGTTGGGCAATTAAGAAAGAGATACAACAAATTCAATTAGGGATAAGCAGCAGAAAGATAATCATAACCTCAATTAAGGATGAACAATTACAAAATGGATAATTATAACTTCAAATAAAGATAAACAGTTAGGGAAAAGACTATATGAAAATAGAAGAGATAAAAGTTTTAGTTAAAGCACATATGAATAAAATGAACAACAAGAGTGGACCATGAAGCAATTAATTCTAATTAAAGCAGGTAGAAGTGAAACTGGTAATTAAGAAACGTAATCATAACGAGAACAACTGCATATTCAGTGAATACAAGGACCTAAGAACCCTAAAAGACCAATTTTCTACAAATAAGTCCGAGCACGTACTCGTCACCTCGCGTATATGGACTACAATTAGCATAGAAAACTCAAATCCTAAGGGGTAGTTCCCCCACACATAGTTAGACAAGAGACTTACCTCAAAGAAGACAGACCGATACTCTAAAATGAACTTCTCGGGTGAAATGACCTCCGGACGGCTCAAATCTAACCAAAATAACTTTAAAGCACAAATAAAACTCATAAGAAACTATTTCGGGTCATAATGCCTCAATCTTTATCAAAATCTAAAAATCGACCCAAAAGTCGACTCCCGGGCCTGCACCTCGGAACCCGAAAAAATTCACAAAACCCGAACACCCATTCCGATAAGAGTTCAACCATACTAAAATTATCAAATTCCAATACCATTTCGTCCCTCAAATCATGATTTTTCATTTTGGAAGTTTTCTTCAAAAACCTCCATTTTCCTCAACTCAAAACACAAGTTAAATGATAAAAACAAGGATAAAAATATGGAATATAATAAATTCTAGGCGAAGAACACTTACCCAATCGATTTGCTTGAAAATCCCACAAGGAAGCTCCCAAAACCGAAGTCTAAAACTCAAAATATGAAGCAAATGGCCAAACCCTCGACTTAAATGATTCTGCCAAGATTTACACATCTGCGGACAAGGAGGCGCACCTGCGCACACGCATTTATAAGAAAGATCTGCATCTGCGAACTCAGCTAGCCAGGCCTGGAACCGCATCTGCAGATTTACAGTCGCAACAGTCGCACCGCAGAAGCGAAAGGGGGAAACGCAAAAGCGAGCTTCTTCGCAGGTGCGACCGCTGGACCGCAAAAGCGGCCTCCGCACCCACGTGCCGGCCTCTGCAGAAGCGAGCGAGCTCCTAGCCCCTTTTGACCGCAGAAGCAATCAGACTCACGTGCGAGCAGAGCCGCACATGTGCTCCAAAGTGTCGCAGGTGCGAACACACCAGAACAAACCTCTTCAAAACTATAAAAATCATCTAAAAATCGTCTGAAACACACCTGGGGCCCCCGGGACCCCGTACAAGCATGCCAACAAGTTCCATAACCTAACACGGACTCGCTCGAGGTCTCAAATCACATCAAACAATGTCGAAACTACGAATCAAACCAAGAATCGAACTTATGAACTTTCTAATCTTCCAACTTCTAAAACTCTCTCTGAATCCTATCTTACCAACCCAGAATGACGTCAAATTTTGCATGCAAGTCCCAAATAACATAACGAAGCTCTTCCAACTCTCGAAATTGCATCCCGACCCCGATATAAAAAAGTCCACTTCCGGTCAAAATCTCTAAATATTCGACTTTCGCCATTTCAAATCTAAATCGGCTACAGACCTCAAATTCACAGTCCGGACACACTCCTATGTCCAAAATCACCATACAAAGCTGTTGCAATCATCCAAAACCCATTCCAGATCCGTTTACACAAATATCAAATTCCGGTCAACTCTTACCACTTAAGCTTCCAAAACATGAATCCTTCTTCCGATTTGACCCCAAATTATCCGATAACTGAATTTGAGAACGCACGCATTGTTAGCTTCTTAAATACACTGTTAGCACATTGTGGCATCATATGAGGTTTTTGCAGTGTCTAAGGTGGTTTATTGCCTGAGTAGCTTGTACTGGTGTGAGACAAGATTATTGGACCTGGGATCAGTGCGATCAGATTTATGTCAAGCATACTAAAGAGTAAATATTATTATTCAGTTCAGAATGAGGTAATGGTTCTTGTCGGGAGGGGAGACTCCATAAATTGTGATTCGGTAGGTGGTTATGAGGTCTACACATCTTCTTTGTTGTGGCAGGATTGCGAGAGTTAAAGAAAGGCTTAATTGGTTATGAGGTACACTACGGGCTTCGGTCAGTAGAAATTTTAGCTGTTGTGCTTGGAAAGATGGCCTTGGGCAAATGAGTTACGTGATGAATGGTGTGAATTCAGTAAGAGTATACAATTGTGTTTGGTGCAGTGTGGTGGAAACAGGCCTGGTGAAGAATTCCGGATGTTGAAATTTGACACTAAGGCTTATTTGACTAAATAAAGGGGAGGATCTTCATATTTGCTCGAGCTAATATGCTCAACTGGGTTGGGGTAGCACATGTAGGTGCACGAGGTATTAAATATTGATTTCAGACAACTCCAGAACAGTTCTTAGCACGTTCGAGGACGAACATATTTTTAAGTGGGAGAGAATGTAACGACCCGACCAGTCGTTTTGAGCTCTAGCATGGCGTTCAGTAGCTTGAGGCCCTGAGCATCTTCACTTCAGGTAATATGACTTGTACGCATGGTCAGAATTTAATTTCGGGAAGTTCGGAGTTGATTTGGAAAGAAAATTCTCATTTCAGAAGCTTTAAGTTGGAAAGATTGACTAAGATGTGATTTTTGAGTAAATGACCTCGGAATCGGGATTTGAAGGTTCCAACGGGTTTGTATGATGATTTTAGACTTGGGCGTATGTTCGGATCAGGTTTTGGATCACCCGGGAGCGTTTCGGCGCCTATTATGGAAGTTGGCATTTTGAAAGAATTTCATAAATTTGATTTGAAGTACATTTCAATGTTATCAATGTCTGTTTGGATTTCGAGCCTGGGAATAGCTCTGTATGGTGATTTTGGTATTGGGAGCGCGTCCGGATTAGGATTTGGAGGTCCGTAGGTCATTTTGAGGTCATTTGGCAAAAGTTGGAATTTGAAGGCTTTTGAGAAAGTTTGACTAGGAGTGGACTTTTTGATATCGGGGTCAGATTCTGATTCCGGAAGTTGGAGTAGGTTTGTAATGTTGAATGTGACGTGTGTGCAAAATTTGAGGTAAATCGGACATGATTTGAAAGGTTTTGTCATCGAATATAGAAGTTTGAAGTTCTAAAGTTCATTAAGCTTGAATTGGGTGTGATTCTTAGTTTTAATGATGTTTCGGGCGTTCCGGGGGTTCGAGCGAGTCCGTTTTATGATTCCAAACTTGTTGATATGTTCGAGCGGAGCCCCGGGGGCCCCGAGTGTCAATCGTACGAGGCTCAGACCAAGTTGGAAATTGGGAGTAACAGTTGAAGCTCCTAGTTACTGTCATAATCGCACCTGCGCTTGGCCAGCCACAGGTGCGAGCTTCCAGGTGCGAGCTACGAGCGGCAGAAGCAAAAAAATGAGGGCAGCCCAGACACCGCAGGTGCGGATATTTTGGCGCACCTGCGTGACCGCAGGTGCGAGAGCAGTGGTTGCAAGAGTAGATGGGCTCGCAGAAGTGGTCTCTTTTGTACGCAGATGCGGAGCTTGGCCAGGTAAGGGAAATGCGCACCTGCGAGGATTTTGCGATAGGTGCGGGACCGCAGATACGGCCAAGGCACCGCAAGTGTGAAAAGTCACTGGGCAGAATCATTTTAAGAGCGAGATTTGGCTTTTCTTCTCTCATTTTTCACTTGGTTGGGGCGATTTTAGAGAGCTTCAAGGAGGGGTTTTCATCATCTATGTCAAGTTTTGGGAGCGTTGGGCATCGGTTTGAGTTTTTGGAAAGGCTTGGGAGACGGCTATGGAACTGCGGAGCGAGGTAAGTCTCCTTTCTAGACTTGTAAGAGGGAATATCCCCCATAGGTGAATCAAATCATCATGTGCTTCTATTTGTGGGGGCTACGTACGCACGATGTGACGAGAGTCCGTCCGTAGCTACTATTATGCTTATGTCCGGGTAGTCTAGGACCCATATCATGTTTTACTTACGATGTTTGCGCCCTACTTGTTAATTTAATTATTTAAAACATTTATAAATTCGATAAAGGAATTGTAAAAAGGTTAAACTTCATTTAATTGACCGTTAAATGGGAATTTGAATGTGTTTAAATGTGTGTGTATATATATATAAGGTAATGCTAACTTATGAATTTTTTTAATACTATGTAGGTAAATAATTCAAATAATGGTGTAAATCAATTTTTGAAAGATATATCTTGGCGACCTGGGCTTCAGGTCACAACAATGTCTAAGTACGTAGTGAATAGTTATAAGTTTCATACAGAGGATTGCTCTAAAAATAAAAATAGCAACAACAGAGGGATGTGGGTTCAAAGTGGTGATGGCAACCAAGTTGGAGATATTGATTATTATGGTGTGGTCAAAGAAATATTACAATTAGAATATACAGGTTGGCCATATAAGGAATTGATACTCTTTAGATGCAAGTGGTTTGACCCAAATCCAACAAGAGGTACAAAAGTACACCAACAACACAACATAATTGAGGTTAATCATACGAGGGAATATGTTCATTATGATCCTTTCATAATTGCACATAACGTTAGGCAAGTGTATTATGCTCCTTATCCATTGCAGAGGAATAAGTCTGATTGGTGGGTTGTAATAAAAACTAAGCCTGTAGGTAGGGTGAAAGTCGAGAATGTGTTAGAGGTTGCATATCAAAATGATATCTCCAATGTTCACCAAATTTTGGACGATCAGTTAGAAAATGATTTGGAACATCTTGAACGCATATTGGAAGAAGTTGATATAAATGAAGTAACAATTATAGAAAATGAGGACGAAGAATCAACTGCTGAAATTCAAACAAGTGAGGACGAGGAATTCTCGGACGAGGAACAATATGTCAACGAGGATTAAAATATTTGGTTTTTTAAAGCACTCTCGTTTTATAACTAGTTTCTTATATGTTTCAATCTAAGTATGTATTATATTATGCAGATGGCAGGCAAGGGTCAAGGTAACAATGACCCTACTAGTTCTCGGGGTAGAAAAAAGGCTATGAAGGGAAAAAGGAGGGTCTATAATAATACTCCCTCTTTTCCACCCTCTTCAGAGATGCCTATGTCTTATCCTCCACCACACGGCTATACTGAGCTTCCATAGCATCACGAGGCCTACAACTTCATCCAGACACCAGGTCTTCCATCACAGGACCCTAGGACTATACGTCCGACATACATTCCAACTGCCTCACAACCATGTGGATCGCAGCCATCTGCATCACGGCCACGTGGATCGCAGCCATCTGCATCGCATCTACGTGGATCGCATCCATACATATCACAGCCACATGGATCGCATCCATCCATATCACAGCCACTCGGGTCACAGTGTCACGACCTAAACTCCTTCCGTATAACGTCGTGACGGCACCTAGTCTCTACAACTAGGTAAGCCTAACAAATTGCAGAAATAACAATACAAAAGTAAAACTTGAAAACTAACAGCAGTGGATAACTGAATAACTAGTAACAATGTCGCTCGGCATGTACAATAACCAATACTCTATAATACACAGTCTTCCCAAAACCCTAAACATCGTAAGTCACAAGCTACAGAAGGTAACTAGTATCTCTATACACCAGAGTCTAATAAAAGAAGTACGGAAGGAAAATGACATAGGAGAGAATAGAGGAGGACTCTGAGGTCTGCGGACGCGATAGATGTACCTTGAAGTCTCCATACAGCAACAAGCACTCTCAGCTAATAGCGGAGCTGATAAGAAGTACCTGGATCTGCACACAAAACATCTGTAGAAGAGTAGCATGAGTACACCACAACGGTACCTAGTAAGTGCCAAGACTAACCTCGGATGAGTAGTGACGAGGTCAGATCAGGCCCATTGGTATATAATAAATAAAGCAAGAGAATATAATAGTATAATAAGAGACTGGAATTTAACAAAAGGAAAACACAACGAAATAACAATGCAACACATAGGGATAAACAGTAGAGGAACTCCTGAGATACCATCTCGTAGTCCCAAAATAAATATGGAGGAAGAACTCCCGAGGTACCGCCTTGTAGTCTCAAAAGTAAATATACAGGGAGAACTCCCGAGGTACCGCCCCGTAGTCTCAAAAGTAAATGTGCAAGGAGAACTCCCGAGGTACCGCCTCGTAGTCTCAAAATTAAATATGCAGGGAGAACTCCCGAGGAACTGCCTCGTAGTCTCAAAAGTAAATATGCAGGGAGAACTCCCGAGGAACCGCCTCATAGTCTCAAAAGTAAACACACAACTCAACCGATAAATACCACAGTTAACAGAAAGAATTCTACAGTTAAGACTGATAAAGAACAAGGAAAAGTAGGAAATCAACTAGGCATGCTGCATAGAGTTCAAATAAGCAGTTAAAGCACGTAGACATACAATATTAGATTAAACAGGATAACTACACATATTGGTATAACTCAATTAAGAATGAGAATAGGTTACTACTCAGTAAAAATCAGGTTTTACAACAAATAGCACATGTACGCACTCGTCACCTCACGTACATGGCACTCACATATCACAATAGTACCAAATCCTAAGGGAATTTCCCTCACACAAGGTTAGACAAGCCACTTACCTCGAACCAAGCTCAATCAATTAGTAAGAATGCCCTTTCCTTGATTATCCGACTCCGAATGGCCCGAATCTAGCCAAAAATAATTACATATCATAAATACAACTATAATAGACTAATCTAATTAATGAAATCAAGACTTAAACAAAAATTCTGAAATCCGTCCTAAAAAGTCAACCCGGGCCAACGTCTCGAAATCGGCCAAAAATCATAAAATCCGAAAGCCCATTCACTCACGAGTCCAACCATACCAAATTTATCAAAATCCGACCTCAAATGACCACTCAAAACACAAAATCAAACTCTTCAAATCCTTAGCCTTAAACTCCCAAATTCCACCTTAAATACACACTAACTAGGTGGAAAAATAAATGGGGAAGTAATATTATTGATCAAAAATAAGCACAAGGACTTACCTCACGAAATCCCTTGAAAATGCTCTCAAGAAATCGTCCACCCGAGCTCAAAAATGAAGAAAATGGCCAAAAATCTCGAAGCCTCGCTTAAAAAGGTTCTGCCCAGGCATTTACGCATTTGCGGACCACCGACCGCACCTGCGATGTCGCACCTGCGGAATTTCCCTCGCATGTGCGGAAATAACTTAATGGGGCTGGGTCCGCATCTGTGATCAAGGGTCTGTACATGCGCGCCCGCTCCTACGGATATCTTCCACTTCTGCGATCCTCACGCTCTTCTACGCTCCATCAACACCCATTCCGATACGAGTCCAACCATATCAATTTTATCAAATTACGATAACGAATCGTCCTCCAAATCTATATTTTTCGTTTTTTGAAAGGTTTTACAATTTCTCCAAATTTCCAACTCAATTCACTGATTAAATGATAAAAATAACAACGGATTCATGTAATATAGCCAAAAACGAGTTAGAATCACTTACCCCAAAGAATTCTTTGAAAATCCCATGAAACATCATCACAAACCGATCTCTCTAGGTCCCAAAAATGAAACAATACCTTAGGCCTCGGTTATATAGTATACCCTATGACCTCCCAATGTGCGGTCCGCACATTTCCAACTTCTGCGGTCGCACAAAACATTGTGCGGCCGCACTTCACAGCCTCTCCACTACTAGGCTTCAGTAAATTGGCCATAACATTATCTACAGATGTCCAAATGCTAATTTCTTTACCTCTCTGGAAACTAGACAAAAATGGCTATAACTTTCATTTTTGAATCATCTCCAAAATCATTGTGGATCAAAAGATATAAGCTTTCGAAGTTGGACCACCGAACCTGCAGAACACCCTGAAGTGCAGCCGCAGACAAAATTGTGCGGTCCGTATTTTTCCTCTGCAGTCCGCACATCTTCATCTGCTACAGCACTCAAAAATGTGCCTCAAAACATGAAATTGTGTGGTCCGCACTTCCAACGTTCCAGAACAACATCAGAGTACTGAAATGCTCGGACTCGCTCAAAACTCACCCCGAAACTCACCCGAGGACCCCAGAACCTCAACCAAATACACCAACAAGTCCTAAAACATCATACGAACTTATTTGAAACTTTAAATCACACCAAACAATGTCAAAACTACGAATCACACCACAAATCAAACTCATAAATTTCCAAATCTTCTAACTTCCAAAACTCGTGCCGAAACATATCAAATCAATCCAGAATGACTTCAAATTTTGCACACGAGTCATAAATGACATAATGGAGGTATTCAAATTTTCAGAATCGGACTCCGGCCCCGATATTAAAAAGTCAACTCCCGGGTCAAACCTCCAAACTTAAATTTCTATTTTAGCCATTTCAAGCCTAATTTAGCTACGGGCTTCCAAATAATTTTCCGGACACGCTCCTAAGTCCAAAATCACCATACGGAGCTATTGGAATTATCAAAACTCTATTCCGGAGTCGTTTTCTCAAAAGTCAACACTCCGGTCAACTATTTTCTTTTAAGCTTCTTAAATAAGAATATTTCTTCCAATTTGATCCCGAATCATCCGAAAATCAAACTTGACCACACACGCAAGTCATAATACACATCACAAAGCTTTTTCAAACCTTAAGTCGCTGAACGAGGCGCTAATTCACAAAATGACAAGTCGGGTCGTTACATTCTCCCCCTCTTAAACATACGTTCGTCCTCGAACGTGCCAAGAATTATTTTGAGGATATTAAATTACTGAGTGTATTCTTACACACATACTCGCTGGTGATTCTACGCCACCGCAAATTTAACATGGTCCGACAACACCATCTGAGTTGCAATTATCTCTTTTATCAACATTTATAAATTTTAAAACCAATTTCTTACACTCCAAACATTTTCAAAAGGCCTAGTTTTCACATCAACACATGGTATTAGTTTCAACCGGCTGTAGCAACTAGTGCCTACGCACCCATACGACCATAACCACATCTCTGGTCATAACAGTTGTTCATAATTAATTCCAACATCACCTCACCTTATCCAAAACCTCATTTCAAAATTCCACAATGCTGATAGCAACATGCGAGGCATGAAGACATCATAATTATTTACCCGGATTAACGAGTCACTTGGCCACCCTCCTCATAGGCTAAAACTCAATAATTACAGCACGTATATGGCTAAATATTCATAGAAACACATAAAATAATTATCCAATAAGCCTAACAGGCGTGACTCCCTATTAGTACTATAGTACAAATTTAATTTAACAAAGGGATAATTTAAAAATACATGAATTTAACCACAAGAATCTCATCCTGATATAACTTCCACCGCGGCTTATAGCGCGGTTTAATTTTTTTACATCATATAAAAATGCGAAGATCTTGTCATCACCTCTAAATCTCAAGTAATATGCACATTGTGCCAACTGAAATTTTCCATTTCTTTTCTTTCTTCTTTTTAATAAATTCCGTGAAACAATTTCACAACACATAATGAACCCCCATACCAGCAGGGCATATAATTCATAAAATTGTAATCAATTGCCCCAAAATTATATCAAACTCCACTGTAGCGAGTAATAGAAAGTCACTTTTGGACTCATCTCCCTCAATAGTGTACAACACAAAATGATAGATACGGCTATCGCAATAAAATCTCCCATCAGGGGTAAACACATAAGTAGGTTACAGAATTACGAAGCTCACCCATAAGTGGAGCATAATAGGAGGACTCGCCTCGATACTCAGAAATGAATCAAAATAAGAATAGGGCTCCTCTATTATGAATTAAATTATACTAGTAATGACACCATCTGGTGTAGCAGCCTTAGCCATACATATTGTAACGACCCGGTCGGTCGTTTTGAGAATTAGAGCCTCGATCCCCTAATATCTTCTTTCCCCACATTTGTTTCTGCTTTTGGGATTTGCCAGAGTGATTGGTTATGGAATTCGGGGAGTTTTGGGACACTTAGTCCCTAGTTGTGAATTTAAGCCTTAGAAATTAGACCGTAGTTGGTATTGTGTGAAGACGAATCTGGAATGGAATTCGGTCGACTCTGTTAGCTCCGCTGAGTGATTTTGAGCTTAGGAGCGCATCCGAAATGTATTTTGCAGGTCTGTAGTGGATTTAGGCTTGAATTGGGAAAGTTAAATTTTCGGTGATTTCGGCCGATAGTGAATTTTTTGATATCGAGCTCGGAATGGATTTCCGAAAGTGGCTGTTGGTTCGTAGTGTTATTTGTAACCTGTGTGTAAAATGTGAGGTCATTCTAACTAGATTTGACGCGGTTCGGCATCGTTTGTAGAATTTGTAAAAAATTCTAAATTCTTAGGCTTGAATCCGTGCTTAATTCATGTATTAGGTGTTGTTCGATGTGGTTTGAAGGCTCGACTAAGTTTGAATGATATTTTAGGATTGGTTGGTATGTTTGGTTGAGTTCCCATGGGCCTCGGGTGTTTTTCGAGTGCTTAACGAATCTAAAGTTGGATTTGTGTTGCTACTGAAGTCTTCAGGCATCTGTCATTTTCGCACCTGCAGTGGAAATTCTGCAGGTGCGTGATCGCACGTGCGGAGAGGCAAGTGCAGAAGCGGATTTGGGATGTGTGGTCAGGGGTCACAAGTGCGAAGGGAAATGCCGCATCCGCGATGCCCGCAGATGCACTAAAGGACCTGCAGGCGCAGAGGAGATTGCAGAGGCGGACAATAGTCCGTAGGCGCGCACTCGCAGGTGCGGCCCTTTTTTCACAGAAGAAGACCCATCCCTCTTAAGTCATTTCCGCACCTGCAAAGGATATTCCACAGGTGCGACCCAAGGTCCGCAGATACGGAATAACTGGGCAGCAAAGGGGCAGATTCGAGGGTTTGAAGTTCACTTCACAAATTTGATTGAGAGCTTGGTAGAAGGCGGAATTTGGAGAGATTTTTGGAGGAAGTTTTTGGGTAATAATTCTTATCTCCCTTATGGTTATATTCCACTAATCTATGCTTGAATTCATCGTTTAAATTCGGATTTGTGGTGAAAACAATTGAGAAAAGTTCTAAGGCCGAATTTTGGGATTTTGATCGAGATTTTGGTGTCGGTTTTTAGTAAATTTGATATGGTTAGACTCATGAGTGAATGAACTTTCGTATTTTATGACTTTTACCCAATTCCGAGAAGTGGGTCCCACGGGCGACGTTTGAGTTAATTTCGGAATTTTTGTTAAAATGTTGATTTCGTTAATTAGATGAGTCTATTATTGTGGTATTTATGATACATAACTTCTTTTGGCTAGATTTGGGCCATTCAGAGCCGGATATTCGTGGGAAAGGCATTGTGACCGATTAATTGAGCTTGACTCGAGGTAAGTGGCTTGCCTAACCTTGTGTTGGGACTTTTCCCTTAGGATGTTTGATATTAATTGATGTGTGGGCGTCGTGTACGTGAGGTGACGAGTACGTACACGGGCTATTATTGCAAAAATCCCGTTTTTCCTTTCTTAATCATAAACTGTTTTCCCTTATTAAATTACACTAATACATTTAATTGTTTAGCTTAGATTAGAGAAGCATGCTTACGTGTTTTAACTGCCTATTTGACATTCTGTGTGCCATGCTTAGTTAAGTCCCTACTTTCCTTATCTGTGTTCAATGTAAACTGTATAACTCGATGCCATACCTGTCATTTCATCCTGCATTGCATATTTAAATTGGGACTACAGACGTATTTCGAGTGATCCCCCTATCTTGCATATTTATTTTGGGACTACAGACATATTCCGAGAGATCCCCCTGTACTGCATATTCATTCGGAACTACGGGACGGTATCCCGGGAGATTCCACTTTGTGTTCACCTTGTTCTGAGTGAAGGGCTCCCTTAATTGTTAAATTTTTCTAGAATTTCTTCAACTATGTTACCGCAAACTTTACTTATATATTTTACTATTTAATTTATTATATTTACTCTGGTAGGGCCTTGACCTGACCTCGTCACTACTCGATCGAGGTTAGGCTTGGCACTTACTAGGTACCATTGTGGTGTACTCATGCCCTTTCCTGCATATGTTTTCGTGTGCAGATTCAGTTACGAGCTATCAGCCTCGGGGTTAGTGCGTGCTGCTGATTCTAGGAGACTTCAAGGTACTTCTACTAGCGTCCGCAGATCCTCGAAGTCCCCTTCTACTCCCTCGCCTAAAGACTTTCTTTATTATCTTCAGACTTCTGTATAGAGCTACATAGATTATAGCAGCTTGTGACTTGGTGATATTCCGGGTCATGGGAAATTATTTTGTATATGCCGAGTGGTACTACTTTTGGTTATTCACAATACGCTACTTATTTTTAAAATATTGTGTTTTCTTTACATTTTTCGTAATGTTAGGCTTACCTAGTCGTAAAGACTAGGTGCCGTCACGACACCTTACGGAGGGTTAATCATAGTGGAAAGTTGGTATCAGAGTACTAGGTTCATAGGAGTTGCGAGTCACAAGCCGGTTTATTAGAGTCTCGTGGATCAGTGCGGAGACGTCTGTACTTATCTTCGGGAGGCTATGTAACTGTTAAGAACAATCATATTTCTTTGATTTCCTTGTCGTGCGAGTTATAAACATCAAAAATTCTAAATTTCTATTCTATTCTTTCTCACAGATGGTGAGGACCCATACTGGGAGGACCGACCATCAGGCACCCGAGCCCCCTGCCAGAGTCGCCAGAGGCCGGGTTTGGGGTAGAGGATGACCACGCGATGCAGCCCGAGCTCCTGTGAGAGCTGCGTCAGATGAGCCCCCAGCAGCTCCAACTGGAGGGCCATCACCGGAGATCCTTATTGCTACTCCAGCCTTCCAGGAGACTTTAGCTTAGTTCATGAGCATGTTCAGCACTCTGGCTCAGGCTGGACTATTTCCGATAGCTCCCGCTACATCTCAGGCCAGGGGAGGGGCACAGACTCCCGCAGCCCGCACTCCTGAGCAGAGGGTCCAGGTTGATCAGGCCCCAAAGTATATTCCTATGCCCCTATTGGCACCATTTCAGCATGAGACCAGGGTAGCTGCTTCTGAGGCAGAGCAGCTCAGACTTGAAAGGTACAAGAAGTACCAACCACCTACTTTTAGCGGACTAGCTTCAGATGATGCTCTGGGTTTTCTTAAGGAGTGTCATCGTATTCTCCGCACTATGCGCATTGTGGAGATGAGTGGGTTTCTTTAACCGCTTTCAGCCTGAGGGGAGCGGCATATCAGTGGTGGCATGCCTATGAGCTGAGTAGTCCGGACGAGGCGGCCTCACTCACTTGGACTCAATTTTCAGAGATGTTCTTGCGTGAGTATGTTCCTCAGAGCCTCAGGGATTCTTGGCGCCGGAGTTTGAGTAGCTGCGGCAGGGTGCTATGACTGTGTCAGAGTATGCAGTCTATTTCAGTGAGTTAGCTCGACATGCACCGGTTTTGGTCGCCACAGTTAGAGAGAGGGTTCGTCACTTCATTGAGGGACTCTACCCCAGTTTTCGGACCAGTATGGCCAGAGAGTTGGAGATGGATATCACTTATCAGTAGGCAATGAGTATTGCCAAGAGGGTAGAGGGCATGTTCGCCCGGGATAGAGAGGAGAGAGCGGCCAAGAGGTCTCGAGAGACTGGTCATTATTCAGGGGCTCGTGCACTAACAACACACTATGGTAGGGGTTTTGTGAGTCGCCCTATTCATTCAACTCTTCCTGCAGCCAGCGGTGTTCCAGCTCCTCCTAGACCTCAGAATCCCTATTATGCATCGCCAATATCCAGTATGATTCCTACTTGAGGTATTATTACCGGCCAGTCCAGCAGGCCATGTCCGAGTCAGTCTCAGCCGTCCCGTCCTCCGAAGGATTGTTTTGAGTGTGGTGACACTCGTCACCTGGTTAGAGATTGCCCCAGAGCCAGGAGGGGTGCACCTCCACAGACTTATCAGCCTCCACATGCACCACTGGGTCTTCCGGCCATTCTTCCAGCCCCAGCCGCCACTCCATCTCCCCAGGTCGCTCGAGGCGGAGGTCGGGGAGGTAGAGGTCGCCCAAGAGGGGGAGGCCAGGCCAGGTACTATGCCCTTCCAGCCTGTTCAGAGGCCGTCGCTTCAGATTCAGTCATCACAGGTATCGTCCCTGTCTTTCATAGAGATGCATCAATATTATTTGACCCAGCATCTACGTATTCATATATGTCTTCTTATTTTGCTCCACATTTGGGGATATATCGAGATTCTTTGAGTTCCCCTGTTTATGTATCTACTCCTGTGGGAGATTCTCTTGTTGTGGACCGCATGTATCGATCGTGTTTGATTACTCTTAGTGGTTTTGAGACCAGAACCAATTTGTTATTACTCAGTATGGTAGATTTTGATGTTATCTTTGGCATGGACTGGTTGTCGTACCATTATTCTATTCTTGATTGTCACGCTAAGACCATTGCGCTGGCTATGCCAGGCTTGCCGAGATTAAAGTGGAGAGGTATCTTAGAGTATACTCATTACAGGGTCATTTCATTTCTTAAAGCTCAGCGAATGGTTGAGAAGGGGTGTGTATTTGGCCTATGTGAGATGTCAGTATTGATACCCCTACAGTTGAGTCAGTCCCAGTAGTGAGGGACTTCCCTGATATGTTTCCCGCTGATCTTCCAGGTATGCCGCCTGATAGAGATATTGATTTCGGCATTGATTTGTTGCTGGGCACTCAGCCCATATCTATTCCTCCTTACCGTATGGCTCCTCCTGAATTGAAAGAGTTGAAGGAATAGTTGCAGGAGTTTCTTGATAAGGGTTTCATCAGGCTCAGTGTTTCACCTTGGGGTGCTCCGGTCTTATTTGTGAAGAAGAAGGATAGTTCTATGCGTATGTGTATTGATTATCGGTAGTTGAACAAGGTTATAGTGAAGAACATGTATCCTTTGACTCGCATCAATGATTTATTTGACCAGTTACAGGGTGCCAGGGTGTTTTCCAAGATTGACTTGCGGTCTGGCTATCATCAGTTAAAGATTCGGGAGCCGGATATTCCGAAGACTGCTTTCAGGACCAGATGTGGTCACTATGAGTTTCTTGTCATGTCATTTGGGCTGACCAATTCCCCAACGGCCTTTATGCATTTGATGCACAGTGTGTTCCGGCCTTATATTGATTCCTTCGTCATTGTGTTTATTGATGACATCCTGGTATATTCCCGGTATCGGGAAGATCATGAGCAGCACCTAAGGACCGTGCTTCTGACTTTGAGGGAGAAGAGGTTGTATGCAAAATTTTCCAAGTGTGAATTCTGACTTGATTTAGTGGCATTCTCGGGCCACATAGTGTCTTGTAATGGGATCAAGGTAGATCCGAAGAAGGTGGAGGCAATACAGAGTTGGCCTAGACCATCATCAGCTATGGAGATCCACAGTTTCCTTGGTTTGGTGAGGTATTACCATCGCTTTGTGGAGGGATTTTCACCCATTGCAGCACCTATGACCAGGCTGACCCAGAAGGGTGTTCCGTTCAGGTGGACCGAGGAGTGTGAGGAGAGCTTTTAGAAGCTCAAGACAGCTTTGACTACAGCCCCAGTATTAGTGTTGCCTATAGGTTCGGGGTCCTACACTATCTATTGTGATGCCTCGAGGATTGGCCTTGGAGCGGTGTTGATGCAGGACTGTAGGGTGATTGCCTACGCATCTAGACAGTTGAAAGTGCATGAGAAGAATTATCCGATACATGATCTCGAGTTAGCAGCTATTGTTCAAAACATGAAGATCTGGCGTCATTATTTGTACGGTGTTCCTTGTGAGATCTACACTGATCACCGGAGTTTGCAGCACTTGTTCAGGCAGAAGGACCTTAATTTGCATCAGCGGAGGTGGTTGGAGATACTTAAAGACTATGATGTCACTATATTGTACCACCCGGGGAAGGCCAGTGTAGTGGCTGATGCCTTGAGTCGCCGGGCAGAGAGTTTGGGGAGTTTGGCATATCTTCTGGCAGCTGAGAGGACCTTAGCCTTGGATGTTCAGGCCTTAGCCAGCCAGTTTGTGAGATTGGATATTTCAGAGCCTATCCGGGTATTAGCTTGTATGGTTGCTCGGTCTTCTCTTTATGACTGTATCAGGGAGCGCCAGTATAACGATCCTCATCTTCTAGTTCTTTAGGATAGGGTTCGGCGAGGTGATGCCAGAGATGTGACTATTGGTGATGACGGTATGATGAGGATGCAGGGCCGGATCTATTTGCCCAATGTAGATGGGCTTCAGGAGTTGATTCTCTAGGAGGCCCACAGTTCGCGGTACTCCATTCATCCCGGTGTCGTGAAGATGTACAAGGATTTGAGACAACACTATTGGTGGAGAAGGATGAAAAAGGATATAGTTGGGTTTGTGGCCAAGTGTCTCAACTGTCAGTAAGTCAAATACGAGCACTAGAGGCCGGGTGGATTACTTTAGAGGTTAGAGATTCCAGGGTGGAAGTGGGAGCGGATCACCATGGACTTTGTAGTTGGACTTCCACGGACTTTGAGAAAGTTCGATGTTATTTGGGTGATCGTAGATCGGCTGACCAAGTCAGCTCATTTTATTCCAGTGTTGACCACTTATTCTTCTGAGAGATTGGCTGAGATTTATATCAGAGAGATTGTCCGCCTTTATGGTATTCTAGTATCCATCATTTCAGACAAAGGTACACAGTTTACATCACGGTTTTGGAGAGTCGTACAGCAGGAGTTGGGTACAAGGGTGGAGCTGAGCACAGCCTTTCACCCTCAGATGGACAGGCAGTCCGAGGTGTGATGGAGTTCGGAGGGTCATGGGACCAATACTTTCCACTTGCAGAGTGTGCTTACAACAACAGTTACCAGTTCAGCATTCAGATGGCACCGTATGAGGCTTTGTACGGTAGGCGGTGCCGGTCACCAGTGGGATGGTTTGAGCCGGGCGAGGCCAGATTGTTGGGTACAGACTTGGTCCAGGATGCCCTGGATAAGGTGAAGGTGATTCAGGAGAGACTTTGCGTAGCCCAGTCCAGGTAGAAGAGTTATGCAGACCGGAAGGTTCGTGATTTGGCATTTATGGTTGGTGAGCGGGTCTTGCTTTGGGTATCGCCAATGAAGGGCGTCATGAGGTTCGGGAAGAAGGGCAAGCTGAGCCCGAGGTTCATTGGTCCTTTTGAGATATTACGGCGCATTGGGGAGGTTGCTTATGAGCTTGCCTTGCCTCCCAGCCTAGCAGGAGTTCATCTGGTATTCTACGTTTCTATGCTTCGGAAGTATCACAGTGATCCGACTCATGTATTGGATTTCAGCTTAGTCCAGTTGGACAAAGATCTGTCTTATGTTGAGGAGCCAGTAGCCATTTTGGACATGCAGGTCAGAAAGCTCAAGTCAAAGAATATTGCTTCAGTAAAGGTCCAGTGGAGGGGTCAGCCAGTCGAGGAGGCAAATTGGGAGACCGAGCAAGAAATGCGCAGCCAGTACCCTTATCTTTTCACAGTTTCAGGTATATCTTTATACTCGTTCAAGGATGAATGATTGTTTTAAGAGGGGGAGGATGTAACGACCCGGCCGGTCGTTTTGAGAATTAGAGCCCCGATCCCCTAATATGTTCTTTCCCCACATTTGTTTCTGCTTTTGGGATTTGCCGGAGTGATTGGTTATGAAATTCGGAGAGTTTTGGGACACTTAGTTTCTAGTTGTGAGTTTAAGCCTTAGAAGTTAGACTGTAGTAGGAACTATGTGAAGACGGATCCGGAATGGAATTCTGTCGACTCTGTTAGCTCCGTTGAGTGATTTTGAGCCTAGAAGCGCGTCCGGAATGTGTTTTGGAGGTCTGTAGTGGATTTAGGCTTGAATTGGTGAAAGTTAGATTTTCGGCGATTTTGGCCGGTAGTGAAATTTTTATATCGAGCTCGGAATGGATTTCCAAAAGTGGCTATAGGTTCTTAGTATCATTTGTGATATGTGTGTAAAATTTGAAGTCATTCGGACTAGATTTGACGTGGTTCGGCGTCATTTGTAGAATTTGGAAACAATTCTAAGTTCTTAGGCTTGAATCCGTGCTTAATTCATGTATTTGGTGTTGTTCAAAGTGGTTTGAAGGCTCGACTAAGTTTGAATGATCTTTTAGGATTGGTTGGTATGTTTGGTTGAGGTCCCGGGGGCCTCGGGTGTGTTTCTAGCGCTTAACGGATCAAAAGTTGGATTTGTGTTGCTTCTGAAGTCTTCAGGCATCTGTCATTTTTGCACCTGCGGTGGAAATTCCGCAGGTGTGTGATCGCACGTGCGGAGAGGCAAGCGCAGAAGCAGATTTGGGATGTGTGGTCAGGGGTCGCAGGTGCGAAGCGAAACGCCGTATCTGCGATGCCCGCAGATGCGCTAAAGGACCCGCAGGCGCGGAGAAGATCGCAGAAGCGGACAATAGTCCGTAGGCGCACACTCGCAGGTGCGGCCCTTTTTTCGCAGAAGCGGACCTAGACCTCTTAAGTCATTTTCGCACCTGCGAAGGAAATTCCGCAAGTGCGGCGTCGCAGGTGCGACCCAAGGTCTGCAGATGCATAATAACTGGGCAGAAAAGGGGCAGATTCGAGGGTTTGAAGTTCACTTCACAAATTTGATTGAGAGCTCGGTAGAAGGCGAAATTTGGAGAGATTTTCGGAGGATGTTTTTGGGAAATGATTCTTAACTCCCTTATGGTTATATTCCACTAATCTATGCTTGAATTCATCGTTTAAATTCGGACTTGGGGTGAAAAAATTTGAGAAAAGTTCTTAGGCCGAATTTTGGGATTTTGATCGAGATTTTGGTGTCGGTTTTTAGTAAATTTGATATGGTTAGGCTCGTGAGTGAATGAAATTTCGTATTTTATGACTTTTACCCGATTCCGAGAAGTGGGTCCCACGGGCAATTTTTGAGTTAATTTTGGAATTTTCGTTAAAATATTGATTTCGTTAATTAGATGAGTCTATTATTGTAGTATTTATGATATATAACTTCTTTTGGCTAGATTTGGGCCATTCAGACCCGGATATTCTTGGGATAGGCATTGTGACCGATTAATTGAGCTTGACTCGAGGTAAGTGGCTTGCCTAACCTTGTGTTGGGGACTTTTCCCTTAGGATGTTTGATATTAATTGATGTGTGGGCGCCGCGTACGTGAGGTGACGAGTACGTGCACGGGCTATTATTGCAAAAATCCTGTTTTTCCTTTCTAAATCATAAACCGTTTTCCCTTATTAAGTTGTACTAATACGTTTAATTGTTTAGCTTAGATTAGAGAAGTATGCTTACGTGTTTTAACTGCCTATTTGACATTCTGTGCGCCATGCTTAGTTAAGTCCCTACTTTCCTTATCTATGTTCAGTGTAAACTGTATAACTCGATGTCATACCTGTCATTTCATCCTGCGTTGCATATTTAAATTGGGACTACAGACGTATTCTGAGTGATCCCCCTGTCTTGTATATTTATTTTGGGACTACGGACGTATTTCGGGAGATCCCCCTGTACTGCATATTCATTCGGAACTACGGGACGGTATCCCGGGAGATTCCACTTTGTGTTCACCTTGTTCTGAGCCAAGGGCTCCCTTAACTATTAAATGTTTCGAGAATTTCTTCAACTGTGTTACCATAAACTTTATTTATATATTTTACTGTTTAATTTATTATATTTACTCCGGTTGGGCCTTGACCTGACCTCGTCACTATTCGACCGAGGTTAGGCTTGGCCCTTATTGGGTACCATTGTAGTGTACTCATGCCCTTTCTTGCACATGTTTTCGTGTGCAGATTCAGGTACGAGCTATCTGTCTCGGGGTTAGTGTGTGATGCTGATTCTAAGAGACTTCAAGGTACTTCTGCTTGCATCCGCTGATCCTCGGAGTCCCCTTCTACTCCCTCGCCTAGAGACTTTTTTTATTATCTTCAGACTTCTGTATAGAGCTACATAAATTTTAGCAGCTTGTGACTTTGTGATATTCCGGGTCTTGAAAAATTATTTTGTATATGCCGAGTGGTACTACTTTTGGTTATTCACAATATGCTACTTATCTTTAAAATGTTGTGTTTTCTTTACATTTTTCGTAATATTAGGCTTACCTAGTCATAAAGACTAGGTGCCGTCACGACACCTTACGGAGGGTTAATTTGGGTCGTGACATATATCAAATTTATTAACAGGTCGGGCCTCCCCCTCTAGGGTGCCCTCTACTAGCCTATCCTCCACTCTAAGAACTTCGTGCCGGTGGTGCACTAAAAGTACTAGCTGTAGCACTACGAGTATTCTGAATTGTGGACTGGGCTGACCGACTGCCCGAGCCTCCGCCATGATGAGTCATAGCTGCAGAGTAGAATCCACTGAATCATCCAGAGTTTCAAGACCTCTTGGCCTCCTTATACTCCCTTTCCTCATTCCTAACACGTCCTAACATTCTGGTATCTCTACTACTTGCTGAAATGGAGTTTCAGACTGATATTCTCGAGCCATGCATATTTTAAGTTCATAATTAAGCCCCTCAATGAATCTGCGGACTCACTCTCTGACTGTAGGAACCAAAATAGGTGCACGACGGGCTAACTCACTTAACCTGATGGCATATTCTGACACTGTCATGGTGCCCTGACGTAACCGTTCAAACTCTGTGCGCACGCATCCCGGAGAGTCTGGGAAACAAATTATTTCAAAAATATCTCTACAAATTGAGCCCAAGTTGGTGGTACTGCATCGGCTGGTCTACCTTCTTCATAAACTTGCCACCACTAATACGCTGCTCCTGTCAACTGAAATAGAGTAAAGGCAACTCCACTCATAGCCCAATTAAACGGGGTAACCCAATGAATCTGGACTTATTTATTTAATCTATATATATTGGACTTATATAACTAATCCAATCATATTAGCCCAATAAATTTATTTGAACTAATATATTTTAAATTTAAAATATAGTCCAAATTATTTTACGAATTTAATTTCAATAAAATTTAGATTCTTACAAATGGCCCTGCTTCAAGAGTACTTGTCAAAATATCAACTTATTGACTTCTAAAAGAGGAGGCTTGAAGTACCATGCTTAAACGATTGAGCAACGTACGGATGAAAAGCTATAAATTTTCAAGCTTTCCAACCTGAATGCCAAGACTTCAATTTATAATCAACTAATCCATGTGAGCAAATAGCATAGTGAGAGATAAGCTCATGTTAGACAAAGTGAGTCATGGCAACTTTAAGTTAAGTCGGCCACGTAGTTAAGGTCAAGTGACCAAAGACTACAAAGAATATTATTTTAATATTACTATTGGTTTCCAAATGTGCTTTCATTTGCAAAGAATTGACGCAAATCAACATGAAAGAATTTGCAAGTGGTTTCCGCATTAAGTTCGGACACCCTCGGCGGCGTCTTGTCCTCCAGCCCTTACGTGGCTTAAACAATTAAACTAGGAAGCTATTTGATTCCGTCTTGAAGTCTGCCAATCACACCTTATTCAGACAAATTGTAGTTGCCGCCTTAGCACTGATCCCATATCGGCAAAAGGATCTTCAACGCCATTTTACAACACCTATATAAAGTCATGTGCTCATGTTTATTTAGCATGAACCTGCGGCATCAGGAAGCTATTTTGAGTTTGCTTCTTTGACGATTAAGAAGCACTGTTGGCATGGTAACTTATACATATGTGTTTTTTTTTTTTCTTTGTTGTTTTTTTTTGCTAGCCTTCTTTTGTAGGTCAAACAGAGACAGGCAAGTTCTTATTCAAGGGATAATTAATGCATGAAGACTGTCACGATCCAATTTTCCCTCTGTTTGGTATCGTGATGGCACCTAGTCTTAGGGATTAGGTAAGCCTAACAATAATTAAAATAACATTATTTAAATAAAATCTCTTAAAATTTTCAAAACCGGTAGTACAAGTCATAAGCTCTACAGAGTGTTTGCTAGAAAACTCTAAATACAACTGTCCAAAAATAAGAATAAACAGTGCAAAACGAAAACTGGAAGGTGACTCCGAAGCCTGCGAACGCAGCAGCAGGTTTACCTTGAGTCTCTACAGCAACAGTCCACACAGGTAGCTAACGAACAAGTACCTGAATCTGCACAAAAATGTGTAGAAGAGTAGCATAAGCACACCATAGTGGTGCCTAGTAAGTATCAAGACTAACCTCGGTGGAGTAGTGATGAGGAACAGTCAAGACACCCAACTGGTCTAATAAACCGAACAGATATAAGTACATGAATAACAGAAGTATGATGTCAACATAAAGACTATGCAATATGGCTCACAATACATTAATGGCATAAAGCAAGAAACAACAAGTATCAGGGGAATATCATGAAAATGACGCAGACAAAGTGAATGGAACACAACGTAAATCCGGAATCACAATTACAGCAAGGACAAGTAATAACTCAGTAATTACAACCGCTTTTACATCAGGTTTTAGTCAACAACTCCACGAGGTACCGAACCTCGGACAATTCACAACTCATGGGTCTCAATCCCTGAACCCTAACACTTGGCATACTGTGCCCTCATAACACCTCATAACCACACTGACGGCTCACGTGTCAATAGAGCCATTCTCACATAGAAGACAAGTAAACAAGGGTGAGCATCTATGCTCAATAATATCAAGAACACCTCTTATCCGATAAGAGTACTTAACTATGTGTATGCTTGTGCAAGTGTCCTAACATAGTCCATACCAGCAAATAAGTATAAGGAAGAAGAAGAACGGACAACACGTAGAATATTTTCTCACAGCTTTCACAAGATAAAGCTCACACAGGTACGTATACCATTACACAAATATCAACAACAAGAATGCCCCCAGGCCATAAATCATCACAAATCAATCCCTGACACAGCACACCTTGTCTCGCCACGTGTGCAATAGTAACATAAATGCTCGTCTTATCTCGCCAAACGTGCATAATAATGTTCCCACCTTGTCTCGCCACACGCCGCACACACATACACACACACACACACACACACACACACACACACACACACACACACACATATATATATATATATATATATATATATATATATATATATATATATATATATATATATATATGTGCAAATATCAAAAGTAACAATAGCACGGCAGAAACCTCGTGCAACCCCATAAAAACAACCGCACGGTAGAAACCTCGTGCATCACAATAATAACAACCACACGGAAGACACCTCATGCATCATCGCAACAAATACAACAACAACAATGGCAATAATACAAAGTACGACAAGTAAATTAACTCAAGAACTTTTAAATCACAGGAAAATGTGGGACCATCACAGGAAAATGTGGGACCAAATCATAAGGAATAACCACAGTAAAGAATACTAGGTGTAAAGAGAAAAACTATATACATTTCAACAACATGGAAACTAACACGAGTCAAATAATTCCAAATAAAACAAGTCGACGAAGATATAGGATATCTAAAACTTCTTTTAAGGTTGAGAAATTACTAAAGATTTTCAACAATTTAATTAAGGATAAGCAACGGAACGATAATCATAACCTCAATTAAGACTGAAAAAATTATAGAATGAAATAATATAAATTCCAAGTAAAGATAAGAAGTTATGAAAAGATAGCGTGGCTATAAAAAAGATAACAGTTTCAATTAAGGCACATATAAATTAAGTCACGATAATATTGGATCATGAAGCAATTTATTCTAATTAAGCAGGTAGATGTGAATCTAGTAATTAAGATATATAATCATAACAAGAACAACTGCATATTCAATGAATACAAGGATCTAAGGACTCTAAAGGCCAACTTTCCACAAATAAGTCTGTACACGCACTCGTCACCTCGTGCACACGGGCTACAATCAACATAGAAGACTCAAATCCCAAGGGGGAAATCCCCCACACAAGGTTAGGCAAGATACTTAACTCGAACCAAGCTCAATCAGTCCGCAAGAATGCCCTTTCCTCGATTATCAGACTCTGAATGGCCCAAATCTAGCCAAACGCAAATTGCATATCATGAATATAACCACAATAGACTCATCTAATTAGTGAAATCAATATTTTAACAAAAAATCCAAAATCCGCCGTAAAAAGTCGACTCGGGCCCACATCTCGGAATCGCGTAAAAGTCACAAAATACGAACACCCATTCAATCACGAGTCTAACCATACTAAAATCATAAAATTCCGATACCATTTCGTCCCTCAAATCGTGACTTTTCTTTTTGAAAAATTTCTTCAAAAAATCACCCTTTTCCTCAACTCAAAACACAAATTAAATGATAGAAATAAAGATAGAATCATGGAAATAAATAAATTCTAGTTGAAGAACACTTACCCAATCGATTTTCTTGAAAAATCCACAAGGAAGCTCCCAAAATCGAAGTCTAAAACTCAAAATATGAAGAAAATGGCCAAACCCTCGACTTAATGTTTCTGCCAGGACTTCCGCATCTGCGGACTAGGAGACGCACCTGCACACTCGCATTTGCGATAAAGAGTCTGCATCTGCGAACTCAGCTGGCCAGGCCTGAAACCTCATCCGCGAATTTACAGTCGCACCAGCGACACCGCAGAAGCGAAAGGGGGAAACGCAAAAGCGAGCTTCTTCGCAGATGCGATCGAGGGACCGCAGAAGCGGCCTTCGCACCTGCGTGCAAACTTCCGTAGAAGCGAGCAAGCTCCCAAGCCTCAAGGATCGCAGAAGCGACCAGGCTCACGCAGAAGCGGAGCCGCACCTGCGCTCTAAGCGTCGCATGTGCGAAAACACCAGAACCAGACCTGTTCAAAACCATGAAAAAATCTGAAACTCGTCCGAAACACACCCGAGGCCCCCGGGACCTCACCCAAGCATACCAACAAGTTTCATACCCTAATACGGACTCGCTCGAGGTCTCAAATCACATCAAACAACGTTGAACTTACAAATCGCACCATGAATCAAACTTATAAATTTTCAAATCTTTCAACTTCTAAAACTCGTGCCGAAACCTATCAAATAAATCTGGAATGACGTCAAATTTTGCAAGCAAGTACCAAATAATATAACAGAGCCGTTCCAACTCTCGGAATTGCATTCCGACCCCGATATCAAAAAGTCCACTTTCGGTCCAAAATTTCCAAAAATTTGACTTTAGCCATTTCAAGCCTAAATCAGCTACAGACCTCGGATTTACAGTCTGGACATGCTCCTATGTCCAAAATCATCCGACAGAGTTAATGGAACCAACAAAACTCCATTCCGGAGTCGTCATCACATAGTTTTGACTACGGTCAAAATCCTAAGACATAAGCTTCCGTTTTAGGGACTAAATGTCCCAAATCACTAAGACTTAAATTCTCAAAATGACCGGCCGGGCCGTTACATCATTCCCCTCTTAAACAAACGTTCGTCCTCGAACATGCTAAGCATCACCTCGAAGTCTTGAAATCACTGAAAGCACATATTCAACATACACCCGTGGGTGACCCCACGTTACCCCAATCCACATAAGCCTGACGACACAATCTCAACTGTAATTTATCCTTTCTGCCAACACCGATAAGCTTTAGAGTCAAAAATTCTCACCTTCTATTTATCTTCAAAAGATCCGATTCTAAATCCATAACTGATTTCAGTCTCAACCAGCGGTAACAACTCATGCCTACACCCACAAGGTACGACCACACAATAAGACACACCACATATAGGCCCATAATAATATTTCTGATCACAATAGCTGCCCGAAATCAAAACCAGCACCGGTAATTAGACCCATATATGTTAGCAACCTGTTTCAAACCTCCACAACGGTGACAATGATGCAAGAAACACGAAGACCTCATAACTATACACCCTAATCGACAAGTCACAACTAACACTACCGAGCACATACCCCGCAGGCCAAAACACAAGAAGCACATAACGAAATTGACTAAATATGTAAAGAGAAACACATAGGATAAATATCAAACAAGCCCGACAGGCATAACTTTCTAACAATACCCTACTACAAATCAATTCAAAAGGAAAAATCAAAGTACATGAACAAATCATAAGGATCTCATCCTGGTATCACCCTCCACAGTGGTACGCAGCCCGGCTCAAACATATCAAATCACATGGAATCGCAAGGGTCTCACCCTCAACTCTGAATCACAAGTCGAATACACATCATACCAATTGAAATCTTCTACTAACTCAATTCTGCCAATAAAATCTCAACACTTGCTACACTTTCACCCCGGTAGAGTATCAAATCACAAATTATAACCAATTTACTCAGGAATCACATCAAGCCTGCCATAATGGACAACATGAATTCACTTCTAGTCTCGTAATAATGAATAGAAACAAACGATAGACACGGGCTACCACTCATAGAATCTCCCAACAGGGGTAAATACCTAAACATAATACTAAGTCAAAAACTCACCCATAAGTGGGACAACAAGTAGGGGAACTTGCCCCGATAAGCAGGACCGAATCAAAATACGAATGGTGCCCCTCTGTAACAAATCAAAAGCATATCATGAATACAACCACAATAGACTCATCTAATTAGTGAAATCAATATTTTAACAAAAATTTCGAAATCTGCCTTAAAAAGTCGACCCGGGCACACATCTCGGAATCAGGTAAAAGTCATAAAATACGAACACTCATTCACTCACGAGTCTAACCATACTAAAATCATAAAATTCTGATACCATTTCGTCCCTCAAATCGTGATTTTTCACTTTGAAAATTTTCTTCAAAAACCACCCTTTTCCTCAACTCAAAACACAAATTAAATCATACAAATAAAGAAAGAATCATGGAAATAATAAATTCTAGTTGAAGAATACTTACCCAATCGATTTTCATGAAAACCCCACAAGGAAGCTCTCAAAACTGAAGTTTAAAACTCAAAATATGTAGAAAATGGCCAAACCCTAGACTTAATGTTTCTGCCAGGACTTCAGCATCTGCGGACTAGGAGACGCACCTGCGCACTCGCATTTACGAGAAAGAGTCCGCATCTGCAAACTCAGCTGGCCAGGCATGGAACCGCATCTGCGGATTTACAGCGGCACCGCAGAAGCGAAGGGGGGAAGCGCAGAAGCGAGCTTCTTTGCAAGTTCGATCGAGGGACCACAGAAGTGGCCTTCGCACCTGCGTGCAAACTTCTGCAGAAGCGAGCAAGCTCCCAGGCCTCAAGGATCACAGAAGCGACCAGGCTCACGCAGAAGCGGAGTCGCACCTGCGCTCCAAGCGTCGCAGGTGCGAAAACACCAGAACCAGACCTGTTCAAAACCATGAAAAACATCTGAAACTCGTCTAAAACACACCCGAGGCCCCCGGGACCTCGTCCAAGCGTACCAACAAGTTCCATACCCTAATACGGACTCGCTCGAGGTCTCAAATCACATCAAACAACGTTGAACTTACGAATCACACCATGAATTGAACTTCTAAATTTTAAAATCTTTCAACTTCTAAAACCCGTGCCGAAACCTATCAAATCAACCCGGAATGACGTCATATTTTGCAAGCAAGTCCCAAATAACAAAACGGAGTTGTTCCAACTCTCGGAGTTGCATTCCGACCCCGATATCAAAAAGTCCATTCGGGTCCAAAATTTCCAAAAATTTGACTTTCGCCATTTCAAGCCTAAATCAGCTATAGACCTCGGATTTATAGTCCAGACACGCTCCTAAGTCCAAAATCACCCGACGGAGCTAATGGAACCGACAAATTACACATCAAGTGCTCCTAAGTCCAAAATCAAGAGCTCAAATATTACAACATATCAAAAATTACACATCAAGTGCTCAAATATTACAACTTGCCACAGAAATCAACAATACATTATTTTCCACAATAAGGAGCCCATGGCTCGACCATAATGTGCACAAAATCTAAACAAAATATTCGCGAGTGAAAAACTCAATAAAATAATATTTCACAATTTAACACTTTGCCTCAGTATGATTTACGGCCTTTATAACTCAATACCAATTTCAACAACATGAACTGGAAAGTAATTCATCAAGGAACACGCCTTTTGAATCCAAATTTTTGACAAATAGATTAATGTCTCATTTTTAAAAATTATTTAATAAATTATTTGCAAATGAATAATCCATAATGAAATTATCTCCAGAAAATATCAACTCAACAAAAATACGGGATCCACATAAAATCAAGGTGGTAATCACACCAAATCATCATATAAAAATAAATTCAATAAATAAGGGTTTAGGCATGACAAATAGAGGATTTAATAAGTGCCAATAATTTCTAATTTAATACATAAGGACGTCTAAGAATTTTAGCCAATATAATTTGCACATATAAACCAAGTACATACTCGTCACCTCGCGTACATGGTTTTCAATTAGACAGTTTTCCAAATAAGAGTCAATGCCTAAGGGGTAATTCCCCCACTCAATGTTAGGCAAGATGCTTATCTTTTGGAAGTTAGGCCGATGTTCCAAAATAGCCTTCTTGCTTGAATTGACCTCCGGACAGCTCAAATCTATCCAATTGATTATATAACTTCATTAAAATACATCAAAAACAATTCCGAATAGTAAAAATGTCGACTTAAAAATTTATTTTAAAAAGTAAACCAAAGTCAACGCGGGGCCCGCCTCTCGGAACCCGTCATAATATTTATGATATCTGAACACCCATTCCGATACGAGTCCAACCATACAAATTTTATCAAATTCTGATAACGAATCGTCCTCCAAAACTATACTTTTCGTTTTTTGAAAGGTTTTACAATTTTCCAAAATTCCCAACTCAATTCACTGATTAAATGATAAAAATAACAACAGATTCATGTAATATAGCCAAAACCGAGTTAGAATCACTTATCCCGAAGAATTCTTTGAAAATCCCATGAAACGTCGTCACAAATCGATCGCTCTAGGTCCCAAAAATAAAATAATACCCTAGGCCTCGGTTATATAGTACACCCTCTGACCTCCCAATGTGCGGTTCGCACATTTTCAAGTGCGGTCGCACATTTCCAAGTTCTGCGGTCGCACAAAACATTGTGCGGTTGCACTTCACAACCTCTCCACTACTAGGTTTTAGTATATTGTCCATAACATTCTCTACAGATGTCCAAATGCTAATTTGTTCACCTTTCTAGAAACTAGACACGAAGAGCTACAACTTTCGTTTTTGAATTATCTCCAAATTCCTTGTTTATCAAAAGATATAAGCTTCTGAAGTCGGACCACCGAACCTGCATAACACCCTAAAGTGCGGCCGCAGACAAAATTGTGTTGTCCGCATTTTTCCTCTGCGGTCCGCACATTTTCATCTGCTACAACACTCAAAAATGTGCCTCAGCACATGAAATTGTGTGGTGCGCACTTCCAACGTTCCAGAACAACATCGGAGTGCTTAAATGCTCCGACTCGCTCAAAACTGAACCTGAAACTCACCCGAGACCCCGGGACCTCAACGAAATACACCAACAAGTCCTAAAATATCATACGAACTTAGTTGAAACTTCAAATCACATCAAACAACGTCAAAACTACAAATCACACCACAAATCGAACTCATAAATTTTAAAATCTTCCAACTTCCAAAACTCGTGCCGAAACATATCAAATCAATTCAGAATGACTTCAAATTTTGCAAACGAGTCATAAATGACATAATGGAGGTATTCAAATTTTCAGAATCGGATTACGACCTCGATATTGAAAAGTCAACTCCCCGGTCAAACCTCCAAACTTAAATTTCTATTTTAGCCATTTCAAGCCTAATTTAGCTATGAGCTTCCAAATAATTTCCCGGACACGCTCCTAAGTCCAAAATCACCATACGGAGCTATTGGAATCATCAAAACTCTATTCCGGAATCGTTTGCTCAAAAGTCAACTCTCCGGTCAACTCTTTTCTTTTAAGCTTCTTAAATAAGAATTGTCCTTCCAATTTGATCACGAATCATCCAAAAAGCAAACTCCACCACATACACAAGTCATAATACACATCACAAAGCTTCTTGGGACCTTAAGTCGCTGAACGAGACGCTAATTCACAAAATGACAAGTCGGGTCGTTACATTCTCCCCCTCTTAAACATACGTTCGTAATCGAACGTGCCAAGAATTATTCTGAGGACATTAAATTACTGAGTGTATTCTTACACACATACTCGCTGGTGATTCTACGCCACCGCAAATTTAACATGGTCCGACAACACAATCTGAGTTGCAATTATCTCTTTTATCAATATTTATAAATTTTAAAACCAATTTCTTACACTCCAAACATTTTCAAAAGGCATGGTTTTCACATCAAATCTATGGTATAAGTTTCAACCGGCTGTAGCAACTAGTGCCTACGCACCCATACGACCATAACCACATCTTTGGTCATAACAATTGTTCATAATTAATTCCAGCATCGTCGATTAGCCTCATCTTATCCAAAACCTCATTTCAAATTTCCACAACGCTGACAGCAACACGCGAGGCATGATGACATCATAATTATTTATCCGGATTAACGAGTCACCTGGCCACCCACCTCGTAGGCTAAAACTCAATAATTACAGCATGTATATGGCTAAATATGCACAGAAACACATAAAATAATTATCCAATAAGCCTAACAGGCATGACTCCCTATTAGTACTATAGTACAAATTTAATTTAATAAAGGGAGAATTTGAAAATACATGAATTTAACCACAAGGATCTCATCCTGATATAACTTCCACCGCAGCTTATAGCGCGGTTTAAATATTTCACATCATATAAAAATGCGAGGGTCTCGTCCTCAGCTCTAAATCACAAGTAATATGCACATTGTGCCAACTAAAATTTTCCATTTCTTTTCTTTCTTCTTTTTAATAAATTCCGTGAAACAATTTCACAACACATAATGAACCCCCATACCGGCAGGGCATATAATTCATAAAATTGTAATCAATTGCCCCAAATTATATCAAAACCCATTGTCGCGAGTAATAGAAAGTCACTTTTGGACTCATCGCCCTCAATGGTGTACAACACAAAATGATAGATACGGCTATCGCAATAAAATCTCCCATCAGGGGTAAATACATAAGTAGGTTACAGAATTACAAAGCTCATCCATAAGTGGAGCATAATAGGAGGACTAGCCTCGATACTCAGAATTGAATCAAAATAAGAATATGGATCCTCTACCAGCCTATCCTCCACCCCTAACTGGCTGTGCACGTGGGGTAGTAACTGTATTGGGGCCCAGAGCCTGAGTGTTCTGATAAAATCCACCCCTCCCAAGTCTGGGACAATCTCTCATGATGTGCCTCGTATCACCATATTCACAACAACCCCTCTGAGGTCGCGGCTACTCGTATTGAGTCTGTGCCGAATAAATTGAATAACCACTCTAAGAACTCCATGTCGGTGGTGCACTAAAAGTACTAGCTAGAGCACTACGAGTATTCTGAATTGTGGCTGGGTTGACCGACTACCCGAGCCTCCTCCATGATGAGTCATAGTTGCAGAGTAGAATCCACTGAATCCTCCAGAGTTTCGAGACCTCTTGGCCTCCTTAAACTCCCTTTCCTCATTCCTAACTTGTCCTAACATTTTGGCAATCTCTACTACTTGCTGAAATGGAGTATCAGACTGAATTTCTCGAGCCATGCGTATTTTAAGATCATAATCAAGCCCCTCAATGAATCTGCGGACTCGATCCCTGACTGTAGGAACCAAAAAAGGTGCATGACGGGCTAACTCACTTAACTTGATGGCATATTCTGACATTGTCATGGTGCCCTGACGCAACCATTTAAACTCTGTGCGCACGCATCCCGGAGAGTATAGGGAAACATATTCTTTTAAAAACATCTTTGCAAATTGAGCCCAAGTTGGTGGTACTGCATCGGTTGGTCTACCTTCTTCATAAACGTGCCACCACTAATACGCTGCTCCTGACAGCTGAAATGTAGTAAAGGCAACTCCACTCACTTCCACAATACCCATGGTACGGATAATACGGTGAAACTTTTCTAGAAATCCATGGGCATCCTCGGTAGTTGTGCCACTATAGGTAGGTGGACTATACCTCTTAAATCTCTCAAGTCTCTTTTGTTCTTCTTCTGATGCCTCTGGCCTGACCTCAGGCTGAACCGGATCAACAGGTTGTCGGTATTACATGTAGAACATGACCAATGTGAACCCGTTGCTCTGGAGTACGAGCGGTAGGAGTCTGAGTTACTCCCCTAATCTGTGAAATATTTGGTGCAACAGAGATCAATCCAGCCTGAGTTAATGTACCAAACATATTCAAGAACCGTGCCAAAGTCTCCTAAAGTCCAGGGGTAACAACACGTGCTTCTGGTACCTGTCCCCCAACTGGAACTATTGGTGGATCCTCAATTGTTGCTCTGACAGGTGCTCTAGTCGCGGAACGTGCCCTTCCTCGGCCTCTACCTCAGGACTGGCCTCTTGCGACCTTAGCAGAATGCGCGGGTGTATGCTCATCTGACTCGGTAGCACGTGTACTCACCATTTGTGAGAGAATAGAGATACAAAGGCTCAAACTCCTTAATCAACAAATTCTGCACGACAGGAATGAAAGAAGTGGAAATTTCCTACAAGTTCTGTAGCCTATCGAAGATAAGTACAGACGTCTCTGTACCGATCCGCAAGACTCTACTAGACTCGTTCATGACTCGTAGAACCTATGAACCTAGAGCTCTGATACCAACTTGTCACGACCCAAAATCCCACCACAGGCATCGTGATGGCACTTAGTCTCTAAGACTAAGACAACCGATTATAATTACAATTCAAGCCTTTTTTTATTTTTTTATTTTAGATAATCTAAACTAACAGCGGAAATAATTATAAAAAACCTCCCAAGACTAGTAATACTAAATCACGAACTCTAACTGAATACATGAAATGATCTCAAAGATCGAATACTCAATATTATTTGAATAATGATTAACAGTACAATAAAATGGAAAGACTCCAAGGGACTACGGCGACCAAGAAGCTCTACCTTGAATCCTTGTGATCCTACTCTAACTCTATCTGAGTCCGATATCTCCAATACTTGGCCCTGCACAAAAATGTGCAAAAGTGTAGTATGAGTACACCACAGTCGGTACCCAGTAAGTATCAAGACTAACCTCGGTGGAGTAGTGACGAGGTACAGTCAAGACACTCACTAGTCAAATAACCTATGCAATATAGCATACAAAAATAACCCTCCAAATATATTTCTTCAAATAAATATCCTTCGAATATAAAACTCTTTCACATTAATATCTTATATCATAATCATAATACGGGTCACAACCCCCTTTCATATTCTCATGGCACCTCGTGCCCATGTCTATATCATATCTGCACGGACAACTCACGTGCCCAATATATCAATATATATTAAAACAAATAGTGGAATCAATTTATTTTTAATAAAGTAAGGTTAAAACGTTTAAATCAAGTAAGAAATAAATAATGAAATAAGTTTATTTTAGAAATTGTTTGAGTGAAGAAAAATGACATTTCAATTAAAATAAAGCATTAGATAAGCTACTGATTTGGATGTAAAACTTATAAAATTAAAACATAATAGAAATTTTCTTTTATTTAAAACAACTCAATCATCGAAAACAAGTACAACCCAGAAATACAAATCCTCAAAGTCTTGTACAAAAATGCCAAAGCCAACACAATACAACAAGAAATACAAAACACATAATATTAAGTCAAATAATACATCACGGAGAATACAAAAATTTATAAATTACGGAAAAACAAAATAACCAAAGGCAAGTGTAGCCATAGAGAAATATCAACAAAGGGCACTCCCGAGGTACCGCCTCGTAGTCCCAAATCATAAATAAATTTCAACAAAAGGCACTCCCGAGGTACCGCTTCGTAGTCCCAAATTGTAAATCAATTTACAATATTTCCTTATATCACTGCGGGAGCCTTCACATTTAGTTTTTAAATCATTTTTCCCGAAATAGCATCCCTCGGTTTAGCCGCCCTTATCACACCGCATGGCTTCTAGTAGTTTCCCTACTAGCCACGCGTATCAAGCCCCCCTTATCTCACCGCATGCATTTCAACACCCAGACCTTATACCACCGCATGCGTATCAATATCACAATATATCACAATTCGCACCTCAAGTGCCCGATTATCACAGCATAACACAACTTGCACCTCAAGTGCTCAAATATCACAACATATTATAAAATTGTACATCAAGTGCTCAAATTTTAAAACATATCACAAATTGCACCTCAAGTGCTCAAATATTACAACATAGCACAAATTGCACCTCAAGTGCTCAAATATTACAACATATAACAAATTGCACATCAAGTACTCAAACATTACAACATATCAAAAATTGCACATCAAGTGCTCAAATATTATAACTTGCCACAGAAATCAACAATACATTATTTTCCACAATAAGGAGCCCATGGCTCGACCATAATGTGCACAAAATCTAAACAAAATATTCGCGAGTGAAAAACTCAACAAAATAATATTTCACAATTTAACACTTTGCCTCAGTATGATTTACGACCTTTATAACTCAATATCAATTTCAACAACATGAACTGGAAAGTAATCCAGAAAACATCAACTCAACAAAAATACGGGATTCACATAAAATCAAGATGGCAACCAAATCATCATATAAAAAATAATTCAACAAACAAGGAATTAGGCATGACAAATAGAGGATTTAATAAGTGCCACTAATTTCTAATTTAATACATAGGGACGTCTAAGAATTTTAGCCGATATAATTTGCACATATAAACCCAGTACATACTCGTCACCTCGCATACATGGTTTTCAATTAGACAGTTTTCCAAATAAGACTCAATGCCTAAGGGGTAATTCCTCCACTCAATGTTAAGCAAGATACTTATCTTTTGGAAGTTAGGCCGATGTTCCAAAATAGCCTTCTTGCTTGAATTGACCTCCGGACAGCTCAAATCTATCCAATTGATTGTATAACTTCATTAAAATACATCAAAAATAACTCCGGATAATAAAACGCCGACTTAAAAATTTATTATAAAAATTAAACCAAAGTCAACGCGGGGCCCGCCTCTCAGAAATCGGCATAATTTTTACGAAATTCAAACACCCATTCCGATACGAGTCCAACCATACCAATTTTATCAAATTCCGATAACGAATCATCCTCCAAATCTATATTTTTCATTTTTTGAAAGGTTTTACAATTTTCCCGAATTTCCAACTCAATTCATTGATTAAATGATAAAAATAATAGCGGATTCATGTAGTATAGCCAAAACCGAGTTAGAATCACTTACCCCGAAGAATTCTTTGAAAATCTAATGAAACATCGTCACAAACCGAGCTCTCTAGGTCCAGAAAATGAAATAATACCCTAGGCCTCGGTTATATAGTACACCCAATGACCTCCCAATGTGCGGTCCGCACATTTTCAAGTTCTGCGGTAGCATAAAACATTGTGCGGCCGCACTGCACAACCTCTCCACTACTAGGCTTCAGTAAATTGGCCATAACATTCTCAACATATGTCCAAATGCTATTTGCATTATCTTTCTGGAAACTATACACGAAGGGTTACAACCTTCGTTTTTGAATCATCTCCAAATTCCTGGTGGATCAAACGATATAAGCTTCTGAAGTCGGACGACTGAACCTGCATAACACCCTGAAGTGCGGTCACAGACCAAATTGTGCGGTCTGCATTTTTCCTCTGCGGTCCGCACATTTTCATCTGCTGCAATAATTTTTCATCTGCTACAGCAGTCAAAAATGTACCTCAGCACATGAAATTGTGTGGTCCGCACTTCCAACGTTCCATAACAACATCAGAGTGCCGAAATGCTGGGACTCGCTCAAAACTCACCTCGAAACTCACCCGAGGCACCCGGGACCTCAATGAAATACACCAACAAGTCCTAAAACATCATACGAACTTAGTTGAAACTTCAAATCACATCAAACAACATCAAAACTACGAATCACACCACAAATCAAACTCATAAAATTCTAAATCTTCCAACTTCCAAAACTCGTGCCGAAACATATCAAATCAATCCAGAATGACTTCAAATTTTGGACACAAGTTATAAATGACATAATGTAGGTATTCAAATTTTTAGAATCGGATTCCGGCCCCGATATCAAAAAGTCAACTCCCCGGTAAAACCTCTAAACTTAAATTTCTATTTTAGCCATTTCCAGCCTAATTTAGCTAAGGGCTTTCAAATAATTTTTCGTACACGCTCCTAAGTCCAAAATCACCATACGGAGCTATTAGAATCATTAAAACTCTATTACGTAGTCGTTTGCTCAAAAGTCAATTCTCCGGTCAACTATTTTCTTTTAAGCTTCTTAAATAAGAATATTTCTTCCAATTTGATCCCGAATCATCCGAAAATCAAACTTGACCACACACGCAAGTCATAATACACATCACAAAGCTTTTTCAAACCTTAAGTCGCTGAACGAGGCGCTAATTCACAAAATGACAAGTCGGGTCGTTACATTCTCCCCCTCTTAAACATACATTTGTCCTCGAACGTGCTAAGAATTATTCTGAGGACATTAAATTACTGAGTGTATTCTTACAAACATACTCACTGGTGATTCTATGCCATCGCAAATTTAACATGGTCCGACAACACCATCTGAGTTGCAATTATCTCTTTTATCAACATTTATAAATTTTAAAACCAATTTCTTACACTCCAAATATTTTCAAAAGTCCTGGTTTTCACATCAACACAAGGTATTAGTTTTAACCGGCTATAGCAACTCGTGCCTACGCACCCATACAACCATAACCACATCTCTGGTCATAACAGTTGTTCATAATTAATTCCAGCATCGTCGATTAGGCTCATCTTATCCAAAACCTCATTTCAAATTTCCACAACGCTGATGTCACGACCCAAAATCTCACCTATCGTGATGGCACCTATCTCAACTCTAGGCAAGCCGACAATCTCAATAAACTCCCATTTCTTTCAAGTTTGTGAACAAAATACTTAAATTCAGCGGTAGAAACTCACAAATTCAAATATCACACTCCCAAAACCCGGTGTCACTAAGTACATGAGCATCTAATATGAATACAATGTCTGATCAAAAAGAAAAAAATACTGTCTGAAAGTATAGAACAGTACAATAATTGAACGGACAAGAGAGACAAGGTCAGCAGACGCCAATCAGCTACCTTGATAGTCTCCACTTATCGTACTCTGAAATCTAACAGTCTCTGTATCCTAAAGCACTTGGATCTGCACATGAGGTGCAAAGTGTAATATGAGTACAACTAACTCAATAAGTAACAAGACTAACCTCTGGGCTGAAAGAAATGATGAGCTTCGCAAGTACAGTCCAGTAAAAATAATGGTACAAAAATATAGGCATGCTTTCAAGTTCAACAGTTAAACTCAGTACAAGTGAAATAGATCAATACTGCATGATATGAGGAATATGATATCTCAGTAGCAAGACCTCCTGTAGATACTGGTCACCAATTATTCGGACACCCTGTACAGTTTATGTCCAATCCAACCCAGGGGTGTTCCAACTAATATATATATATACATATCGACTGACAGTCAGTCACTCAGTACCGTATAAGGCCAATCCAGCCCTGGGATAATTTTATCCCCAAATATAACTGCTACGGACAAGATCCATGTCCCGGTAAACTTATTACAATACAAATAAGTAAGGCAAGTCCATGCCCTGGGAAATCCATCCCGAATATATATATAATCATCGTAAGTAAGGCAAGTCTATGCCCTGGGAAGTCCATCCCGAATATATATAATCATCGTAAATAAGGCAAGTCTATGCCCTGGGAATTCCATCCCGAATATATATATAATCATCGTAAGTAAGGCAAGTCCATGCCCTGGGTAGTCCATCCCGAATATATATAATCATCTACGCTCACTGGGGGTGTACAGACTCCGGAGGGACTCCTTCAGCCCAAGCGCTATAAGTCGACCACGCTCACTGGGGGTGTATGCAGACTCTCGGAGGGGCTCCTTCGGCCCAAGCGTGATATAAAGCCAATATGGCCTACTTCAGGCGGGCAGTCTCGATCCGTAAAATAATAAATCCAATGACGCCTGCTGCAGGCGGGCAGCCCCAATCCATTTAATAATAAAGCCAATAAGGCCTGCTGCGTTTCGCAGCTCAATCCCATAAATATCCTCACAATGGACAATTATTAATGAGTGTGAAATGTATATTTTTGAACAATTAATTCAACAACAACATGACCTCATGGGTCCCAAAATATCGGCACGTAACCTAAACATGATCTTTAACAGGAGCCTCAGCTCTATTTCTCTAACACATAGAGAATGTTCAGATAATAACATGTTTCATTAAATCTTACAACTGCACAAGATTTATTCAAGACACAATTTATATGGTACACGTCCACATGCTCGTCACCTATCATAAATGTTACCTCCAAAAATTTATATCAAACCAATTCGGGGATTCATACCCTCAAAACCAGGTTTAGAAGTGTCACTCACCTCAATCCGAGCAATTCTTTATTCCAATAAGCCTTTTCCTCACGATTCGGACTCCGAACCCCTCGAATCTTAGTCAAAATAATTCGATACAATCAACACGAGTTATAGGAATCAATTCCATATGAAAATGCTAATTTTCACAATAAAATCCAAAATTAACTCAAAAATCATGATTCGCAGAAGCGAAAATTCATGGGCTGTCCAGGCACCGCGGGTGCGAAGATCGCGGGTGCAAAAAAAATCATCGCGGGTGCGAAGACCACAGGCGCAAAGAAATCACCGCGGGTGCAAAGACAACAGGTGCAAAAAAATCGCCGCGGGTGCGAAAATCCTGGACAGAATGTTAAAAACAGAGGGGTTCCGAGTGTTTGCCATTTTTGGGCCTTCATGCACGGTTTTTGAGGCGATTTTGAGAGAGAATTCAAGGGAAACTCGAGGTAAGTCACTTGTGATCATTTTTACTCCATAATATTGAATTATCATCAAATAATCCGACTAGATTACATGTTTTTGAGGTGTAAATTGGGGGTTTGAACTTAGGGATTTGAAAATACGATTTGAAGATTTGGAGGTCGAGTTGAGGTCGGATATTGGTAAAATTAGTATGGTTAGACTCGTGGTGGAATGCTCTTCCGGATTTTATAACTTTTATCGGATTCCAAGATGTGGGCCCCACAGGTGATTTTTGGGGCGTAATTTCGGATTATTGGAAAATATTAGTATTTTGATATTGAATTAATTCCTATAATTTTTGTGGGCTGAATCAAATTAATTGTGACTAGATTCGAGCCGTTTGGAAGTTGATACGCGTAGAATGGAATTTCTGGAGCATTGCTTAGCTTGCTCGACATTGGATTTTGCTTGTTCGAGGAAAGTAACTTTCCTAATCTTGGGGCTAAGGGTATGAACCCTAAATATATATATTATGTGAATTATTGGGAGGTGACGCACATGCTAGGTGACGGGCGTGTGGGCGTGCACTATAGAAATTGTGACCTAATTGTTTCTGTGGAATTTTGTAGTCAAATAATCTTGGCATTTTCTATGTAGTTTTATGTATTGAAGAAATTAATATTAACAATCATGTTGAGGCTATGTATCAGTATTATTGGGACACACAGAGGTCGTATTGTTGTAAATTAATTGTTTTAAATTGAAAATTTATACTCGGTCATATTCATGTCATTTCATATCATATCTCAGTCTCTGTTGTTATTTATCAATACATCGTATCATCATTTTTGGGCTATTTTATATTTTCATGACATTGTGAGCCCATGAGAGAGAGACTGGAGAGATTGATGGCTGAGTGAGTCCGAGGGCCTGATTGTGAGATATGATGGATCGGGCTGCGCGCCGCAGTAAATATTGGATCAGGTTGCACGCCGCAATAAGCTTTCCGGCCATGATATTGGATCGGGCTGCACGCCGCAGTAATATATGGATCGGGTTACACGCCGCAGCAGTGTTGGGTCGGGCTGCACCTCACAGCAGGTATTGTATAGCGCTGAGTGATTGAGTGTGTTGAGCACAGTGAGAGAGAATGCGAGACAGTGAGATTGAGTACTCTAAGAGTGTGAGTACATGAGTACAATCTCCTAAGATACATTGCATTGACATGCACACATGACATATATGCATAGAGACGTGTTTTTCTCATATTGTATGGTATCACATTATTCATGATTTCTCACACATGTTGACAGATGGGCATAGTGATGCATTTGTTTTACACTGGTTATATGGAAAGAAAATGAGATATTTTATTTATTATTGAAAGGATCTTGGAAAAAAAATAACTGTTTTCAAACTTATTCATATTTTTGGTAACTTCGGTAAACAATTTGTGTTTTCATTGATGTATATGAAAGGCATAACTATTTTCAGAAGTCATGATTTAGTTGAGCATTTATTCTTTGAGTTACTTCTGGTATTACTTGTTTAATATTGTTATGAACTATTGTTGGTTATGGAAGTTGGACTCTGACCTTGGTACAAGCTCGTCACTACTTTCAACCTAAGGCTAGGTTTGTTACTTACTCGGTACATGGGGTCGGTTGTATTGATACTACACTTCTGCACATTGCGTGCAGATATTGGCTGTCATTGTTGTTGTGTTCGATGGTTGCCGGATTTGAAGATGTACCTACATTCCTGTTGTAGCTGCCTCTTGTTCAGGGTAGCCTTAGATTTATAAAAGCTCTGTTTATGTATTATTCAAACAGACAATGTATTTATTTCATTTTCGCTTTGTATACTCTATTCTTAGAAGCTCATGATTTGTACTACCAGTTCTTGGGGGATGTATAAGATTAAGATCTTTATTCAGTTAAATTGCTTTAATAATTGTTATTGGAATTGGATAATTGAAAGTTGGCTTACCTAGCGGGTTGGGTTAGGTGCCATCACGACTATTTGGATTTTGAATCGTGACAAGTTGGTATCAGAGCTCTAGGTTTATAGGTTCTAGAAGTCATGAGCAAGTGTCTAGTAGAGTCTTGCGGATCGGTATGATGATTTCCATACTTATCTTCGAGAGGCTACAGGGCATTTAGGATATATACTTCCCATTTTTCTTTCCTTATCATGCGAGATTGATTCAGCTTGAGACATTAACTCTTTGAATTCCTTTTTACATATTCGTATGCGCACATGAGCGCTCGGTATCAGTTGTGCATCGGTGGCTTGTGATTTCGTGAACGAAGTTTGAGATGAGTATTCTATGTTTTGGTGATTGGCTAGTCTGGAGGACTTGAGGCCATGGTTAGACCGCAGCTTAAGCTCGGTAGCTTCAGTTGTAACTTGTACAATTTGACTCATATGCCCGGTGATGACCCTACAATGGAATTTGTGGCTCGATGAGTGGTGGAATAGTGGTATGATGGGTATGAAGTGACCGCGGGATGTGTTAAGACGATTTGAACATAACGAGAAGTGTTTTTCTTGAAATGTAAAAGGAAGGCCATTGGGTGCTTGATTTTTGATTTGATGTGACGTACAGTCTCGAGTGTGAATGTTTTGAAAGATCTTTCACGTGTTTAAATTTTGGGACAAATTAAACTTACATGTATGGTTAATGAGTTTGGACTCAGAAAGATTTAGTGATTGTGTAGAAATTATGGCCACGAAAAGATATAACAAGATGCCAATTTGAGGCTAGGGAGCTGGGTTATCTCCTGGAGAGTAATCTACGCAGGTGTGTTCCTTGTAATGTGAGTGGAGGGTTTCTTTTCTGCCAGTGGGGCGTATGTGTGGAGATTTGAATCTGAATCTGGTTGAGAAAGTTGACTTGTGTGTCAAGAGGATGAATACGAGCTTAGCAGATGATTAAGGTATTTTTATGGTTGGCGTTGTATGAACTTGGGAAGAAGTTTCGTTGAACTGACTGTGGCATTATGGCAGTAAGAGAGTATTGGTATTGTGAGTTATGGAATGTTTTACTCTATGGCTCTGAGTCAAGTGGGGGAGCCTGCTATTGATAATTCAATTTCATGGTTATATATAAATGTTTAGTTTTGGGCTGAGGCATACTGGTGGGTTAGTTATGACTAGCAGAAGTTGAGATCGAGGATGGCTCGAATAAGGAAATTCCTGGATACGGGTTATATTGCACTTATGAGTATATGAAAATCGTGGGATGAGTGAGTTGTTATTTGTGAATGATGTAGTGCGCATGGAGTATGAATTTGATAGGTGGTATTAAAGTAGAGTTACTTCTTTGAGAGTTGTTGTGCTAATGGGGCACGTGTCTTTTGGCCCATTTGGGCGGTGTAATGTGGATTTGAACAAATGGGGGTAATTCTTGAGAAAGTTTTAATAGATTCGAGATTTAATATGTAACAATTGAGAATTTTTGGCGGATTTTTTTATGGCTAAAATCTGAGGTTTAAGTTAGATGGTGTCGAGACTTGTGGCATTTTTGTATATCATTATGGATTTTATATTTCGGTATCAGGAATTCAAAAGGCCTTAGACTCAAATAAGGTATTTTCAGAGTGGGTGTTTCGGTTGTGGTATTTATATGGGTAATTATGATATGGTGAGACTCTACAGATGTTTTGGTGGCAATATTCTTGGGTTTGGTGACCTACGTGGTTTGGTCGAGTTATAGGAATGTAGTTCTAATAGCTTGGTTATGTGAAGATGGATTTCAAAGTATTCTTGAAGGTTTCTACTAGTGTGGAGAACATGTTGTGTATTGTGATTTCCTTCTGGAAAGAAGCAAGAGAAAGGTTTCTAACAAAAAAGATACGTAAATTATTGGTGACTCAAAGTTGATAATGGGATTCTTGTGCTTGTCACATGATGGAATAATAGATGTGATGTGTTGTGCGGGATTAGGATTTATATGTACAATATGACAGTTCAGTCTTGAAGAGAAGGTAACGAATGTTGGACAACATGGTCAGTTTCAAATATTTCGATGATGCTCGGTAATTCCTGATAAGGGTGTGCATTTCAGAAGGCGCATTGTATTTTGACTTACGGATGTATAAATTAGTATTACGGTACTCACATGGTTGATAGACTGTTGATATTCAAATTTTTGCCAAGTGGCACGGAAGAACTTTTAAAGTATTTCTCGTGAGATGATCGTGTATGAGAGAGGTGTTAGGCATTAGGGTGGTGGAGATGGAATCAAATATGGTGATTCACGTGTTCTATGGATTTAGAGATTGGGAGTTCTTAGGAGCATATTGTTTCATGGTTGTGGACTGTGAAGTTGTGGCCGGAGCTAGCAAGATGATAGGATGTATTATGAATCAGTCACGGTGAATTTTCGGAGGTCTATTTGTCTAATTGTGGGTGACCAGAGTTGATTTGGGGGTCCATTGGTAGACCCAATTAAGATGTGTATTCTACACCAAGCCGGAATGGTTGGCTCCATACTGCTATTGTTGAGGAATGTGTCATTCGGTTGATGTTGAACTTATTCGTATTCTGAAATGATCTGTGAGTTACTCCCTTATGCTACGAGGAGTTGTGATTCATTGGTTATGTGCACAGATGGTGCGATTCTATTTGAGCTTTATAGCGGAATTTGAGCGTGATGAGTATTTGGGTATTGCATGATCTATTGCGTAATGGTTATGTTCTTTCAGGTTTTGTGTGGAATTTTTGTCATTTGCCTCTCTATGGTTATTGATTTTGAGCGGGGTGGCTCGAGGTATATATTATGGACCAGCGTTTGGATGGGGTCACGCATTGCAGCGGAGTTATGTTAAGGTATGATGAATTTTTAGCGTTTCGTTGTGGCGGTACTTGTTAATCTGGTGGGGCAGTTCTCTCATTTGAGTCATTTTCCATGACTGAGTACATTTGAATTGGTGCGTATTGGTGCACGGATAGCACGGGTTATGGCTCTGAGTTATATTGGTGCAGCATGTATGTGGAATAGTCATGTTTCTTTTATGATCAACAGTGTACGAAGGTTTTGGGATGAGGTTTGGTTCGATATGGGTTCAATACCAGTATTTGGTTGGTTTTGGAGTAGTCATTGTGATCGGGAATGGTGCTACGAGCATGCGAGTTGTGTAATATGTTAGGTGATTATATCCGTGATTATAGTTATGGCTCGATGTAGCTTTTTCAGACTCATACAGCGTGTAAATGTAAGATTAGTGTCTTGAAAAGAAATTCTGAAAATTGGGAATTGAATTTCAAGGTTTATGGGCTAAAGTTAAATCAATGATTTCAGTTGTATTGTGTTGTTAAGCCTATATGGAATAGGGTGACGTGGGTTCACCCCGGGTACGTGTGTGGTAAGATGGAATAGTGATTTGGTGACTTGAAAACAACTCATGCCACGTTTGAGGACGAACGTATATTTAAGTGGGGGAGATTGTAACGACCCGATCGGTCGTTTTGAGAATTTACGCTCCTTTCAACTATTTGAAGTCATGAATAACTTCCTACGAGGTATTATGACTTGTGTGAATTGTCGTTTTTGGTTTTAAGGTATTTCAGAGTTAGCTTGGAAGGATGAATTTTCATGTTGGAAGCTTAAGTTAAAATAGTTGACCGGATATTGACTTATGAGTAAACGACCTCAAAATTTAATTTTGATGATTCCAATAGCTCCGTATGATAATTTCGGACTTAGGAGCGTGTCCGGAAAATTATTTGGAGGTCCGTAATGGAATTAGGCTTGAAATGCCGAAAAATTAATTTTGGAAAGTTTGACCGGGGGGTTGACCTTTTGATATCGAGGTCAAAATCTGATTCTGGAAATTTGAATAGCTTTGTTATGTCATTTATGACTTGTGTGCAAAATTTGAAGTCATTCCGGATTGATTTGATATGTTTCGGCACAAGATATAGATTTTGAAAGTTCAAAGTTCATAGTTTTGATGTTGTTTGATATGATTTGAGGCCTCGAGTAGGTCCGTGTTTTATTATGGAACTTGTTGGTATGTTCGTACGGGGTCCCGAGGGCCTCGGGTGAGTTTCGGATGCTTAACAGATCGAATTTGGATTTGGAGGAGGAGCTGAAGCAGTTGGGCTGCTGGTGTGATTGCACCTGCGTGAAAAAAGGCCGCAGGTGCGAGCTCACGGATGCGAGGAATGATTCACAGAAGCAAAAATGCATGGGATGTCCAGGCACCGCGGTTGTGAAAAAAATCACTGCGGGTGCGAAGATCGCGGGTGCAAAAAAAAAATCATCGCGGGTGCGAAGACCGAAGGCGCGAAAACAATCATCGCGGGTGCGAAAATCCTGGACAGAATGTTAAAAACAGAAGGGTTACGAGTTTTGCCATTTTTGGGCCTTCAAGCACGGTTTTTGGGGAGATTTTGAGAGAGAATTCAAGGGAAACTTAAGGTAAGTCACTTGTGATCATTTCTACTCCATAATATTAAATTATCATCGAATAATCCGACTAGATTATATGTTTTTGAGGTGTAAATCAGGGGTTTGAACTCAGGGATTTGAAAATATGATTTGAAGATTTGGAGGTCGAGTTGAGGTCGGATATTGGTAAAATTAGTATGGTTAGACTCGTGGTTGAATGGGCTTCCGGATTTATAACTTTTATCGGATTCCAAGACGTGGGCCCCACAGGTGATTTTTGGGGGGTAATTTCGGATTATTGGAAAATATTGGTATTTTGATATCGAATTAATTACTATAATTTTTGTGGGCTGAATCAAATTAATTGTGACTAGATTCGAGCCAGGAACATTGCTTAGCTTGCTCGACATTGGATTTTGCTTGTTCGAGGAAAGTAACTCTTCTAATCTTGGGGCTAAGAGTATGAACCCTAAATATATGTATTATGTGAATTATTGGGAGGTGACGCACATGCTAGGCGACGGGCGTGTGGGCGTGCACTATAGAAATTGTGACCTAATTGTTTCTGTGGAATTTTGTAGTCTAATAATCTTGGCATTTTCTATGTCGTTTTATGTGTTGAAGAAATTAAGCTGAAAATCATATTAACAATCATGCTGAGGCTATGTACCAGTATTATTGGGACCCACATAGGTCGTATTGTTGTGAATTAATTATTTTAAATTGAAAATTTATACTCGGTCATATTCATGTCATTTCATATCATATCTTAGTCTCTGTTGTTATTTATCGATACATCGTATCATCATTTTTGGGCTATTTTATATTTTCATGACATTGTGATCCCATGAGAGAGAGACTAGAGAGATTGATGGCTGAGTGAGTCCGAGAGCCTGATTGTGAGATATGATGGATCGGGCTGCGCGCCGCAGTAAATATTGGATCGGGTTGCACGTCGCAATAAGCTTTCGGGCCATGATATTGGATCGGGCTGCACGCCACAGTAATTTATGGATTGGGTTGCATGCCACAGCGGTGTTGGATCGGGCTGCACACCGCAGCAATATAGTGCTTGGGTTGTAGGAGCCCCTCATGAGTCTGTACGCACCCCCAGTGAGCGCAGTCGACTATAAACAGGGATCGGGCTGCACCCCGCAGCAGGTATTGTATAGAGCTGAGTGATTGAGTGTGCTGAGCATAGTGAGAGAGAATGCGAGACAGTGAGATTGAGTACTCTGAGAGTGTGAGTACATGAGTACAATCTCTGAGATACATTGCATTGACATGCACACATGACATATATGCATAGAGATGTGTTTTCCTCATGTTGTACGGTATCACATTATTCATGATTTCTCACACATGTTGACAGATGGGTATAGTGATGCATTTGTTTTACACTGGTTATCTGGAAAGAAAATGAGATATTTTATTTATTATTGAAAGGATCTTGGAAAAGAAATACTGTTTTCAAACTTATTCATATTTTTGGTAACTTCGGTAAACGATTTGGGTTTTCATTGATGTATTTGAAAGGCATAACTATTTTCAGAAGTCATGATTTAGCTAAGCATTTATTCTTTGAGTTACTATTGGTATTACTTGTTTAATATTGTTATGAACTATTGTTGGTTATGGAAGTTGGACTCTGACCTTGGTACAAGCTCGTCACTACTTTCAACCTAAGGCTAGGTTTGTTACTTACTCAGTATATGGGGTCGGTCGTACTGATACTACACTTCTGCACATTGCATGCAGATATTGGCTGTCGTTGTTGCTGTGTTTGATGGTTGTCGGATTTGAAGATGTACCTACATTCCTGTTGTAGCTGCCTCTTGTTCAGGGTAGCCTTAGATTTATAAAAGCTCTGTTTATGTATTATTCAAACAGACTATGTATTTATTTCATTTTCGCTTTGTATACTCTATTCTTAGAAGCTCATGATTTGTACTACCAGTTCTTGGGGGATGTATAAGATAAAGATCTTTATTCACTTAAATCGCTTTAATAATTGTTATTGGAATTGGATAATTGAAAGTTGGCTTACCTAGCAGGTTGGGTTAGGTGCCATCACCACTAGTTAAATTTTGGGTCGTGACACGACATCTTCAAATTTTAGTTGGTTAGAGTGTTGGTGTTCTACTTTGGACCCCTCCATTGGTACCTCAATTTCTGTCTCTAATGCACACAACTCTTGGCTACTATCCATAATATTAACATGTTGAGCATTAAAAGTTTCAACTAGTTGACTCACTTGAGCCTCCAAGTTGCGAATAGTTGCATCTTGCCTTTGTATTTGCAGTTGTGTCTCATCATTTTTTTTTTCACAAGGTACCTTAGCATATCCTTGATCTCTTTCAGATCGTCATCCCCGATTTCTTTGTTCCTGTTAACCTCACAAGAAAAAGTAGAATCATCATAGTAAGGGGTTGGGGGAGGATACGAAATATAAGCACAACCATAAAAGTGACCATCTTGACCACCACACATATCACACATTCCACACATAAGATTGAGTTGGCATGCACTTAACTCTCTCTCAAAAATATTTTGATTATTTTGACATGGGTGATTTTCCTCCACAATATGCATAAGAATGATCAAAAGTAGAATTTTCAACATCAAAAATCTCATAGTTCCAAGATGCCATGTCTCACAAATCAAAAATAAAAATAAAATAAAATAAAATTCAAACTTGACACCAAGCAATACTTATATCTACAACTACAACGTTATTTTCCCAGCAACGGTGCCAAAATTTGATCATGCCCAACTCTAGCTAGTCCTAAAAAATATAAGCGATCGCTGCAAATATAATCTAGTCTAAGAGTCCGAAGTCGAATCCCACAGAGAACTAAGGTTTAGCTACAACTATTCACTATCACCAAGAAGACAAGCTTGAAGAATTTCTAAGTTAATTAAGATTCTTATGCCTAACTAATTAACTAAAAAATTAAAATAGTAAATTAACAACTAAAGATATTAAGGGTTGGAGACAAGATTAAGTAGGTCTAGAGTTATGATTTTCCCAATTGTCGGAATCCTTCCTGCTATGTCTCCTATAATTTCGCCTAATTATTCTCTACTGATCGTGAGCACTTCAGGTGTCGTAATTCTCTCCCGAGAAACTACAATAATTTACTAGATATATTCTCTTGAACTACGCTAGCTGGCACTATCTTACCGCTCACTATGACCACGTCAAGGCTTTGTTATTCCTAAATCCACCATTAAACTTGTCGTATTGATTCCTCATATACATTAAGAGTGACGTTGTTCAACAACTACCTAAATATGTACCCTTTCCCAAGAAATACATAATAAATAGGCACAGTCAATTGATGATCATTCAATCAACAGAAATAAGCACGTAGTTGAACAAGTAAAGAAATTCAAAGGCTAAATTATATTCAAACTTAATAAGAATTTATCCTCCCAAAGGTTCCATCAAAATCCTAAATAATAAATTAGCTACTCATAGTAGTATGCAAAAATACAACACTAAAATTCATAAACAACAATAGAAAATAGGAAGAAGAAAGGAAAAACTCGTGGTTGAATCTTCCTCCTTGCTCCTAGTGTATTCTTGCCTCCAATGGTGTTGTGTAACCCTAAAATAGTATCTCCTCCTCTAAAATTCTGTAAAAATCATATTTAGTATGTATTTATATGACCTAGGTAGGGTGGAGGACCGTCCAATACAATCCAATCTCGAATAGGAGAGATGGAATCCGCGTCTGCCTTCGCGCGTCATGCGCCCATGGACGCTGACTCAGCTTTTGCAATTTTCCAGTTCGCTAAGCGATCCATGCCTTCGCTTCGCTGTTTTGTGCCTTCAGTTTTCTCCTTTTTCGCGTTCGTTTTCGTTCCACTCATGAGATTGGACGAGCTCACAATTCTTTCTATCTCTTCATTTTTGTGTCAAATTGTTATCTTTTGATCATTTATAATCTAAACTCGTTCCTACACATAAGAAACACATAATGGGCATATTTTACTTGAAAAATCACGTAATCTCTCGTGACTCACACAAGAATTAATATGCAAATATACTCAAAATTATGCATTTTTCATCATTTATCAAATACCAAGACAGATCAATGGGAGACCAAGGGGGAGGGGAGAACAAACGAATTCATAGACGAATCCTTGATTTGAAATATATGGATTTGAAATTTATTATTTATATATATTAGTGAAATTTTAACACATATATTGGGTCTGAGTCAAAGCTATTAAATTTCAATAATATACTCTTCATCTGCCCTTAAATGAATATGTCACGTTCATATTGTAATGGCATTTCAGAAAATTGAGGAGTTAACTTGCACGAGCGTACTGTCACGACCGAAATTAGGAGCCGATACCCAATGAGCCCTCCCACGTCAAGTACTCAAGTGAGTTACTTATTAATTTTTTCTAATATTATTATTAATCTTTCCCTTTCATTTTTATATGGGGTGTTTGACAAGACATGGATAATAAGAAAGAGAAAAAAAATATTTAGTATATATCAAAAAGTACTTTCAAAACTCGTAGTCTTAAATATGTCATTACACTTAGCTTCTATGACTATAAGAAAATATCATGAAGGATAAATTAAATGAGAAATTTAAAATTAAGAATAATTCTCAATCATAAACTAAAAGGAAAAGATCGTATATAAAACGGACTAAGAGAAGTAGCTTACTATATAGATTTGAACAACTTTACTGTATTTTTTGTTTCCTATAGTTAAGAGAAATGAAACATTTGGCCACACACACAACACATAATATAAGAAGTTTTGGGGCGTGATGGGGAAGAAGGGTATACCATGTTGTGTCAAAATTTCACCTACAAGACACATGAATATCATTCAGTATAGCAGCAATCAACATATATATAACTCATTGTAAGCTAGCTTTTTTAGGGCATGGTGGTGACTTAGAGACATGTCACATCTCTAAGAGAAAAAAACATCCTAACCCTAGATATGTGCCCTTGTTCAGTCAACATCCCCTTCCCAACCCCATACTCTCGTTTCTTTCTAACCTAATAATAACATAATATAAGGGTATTATTAAGTGATGATCTATACCCTTCCTAGCCACAATTTCAAAACTAGCCATCCTCCAAAAACCTCCCAAAAGATATACACACTCTTCTCCTCTATTTTTTGGACTAGTATATATAGGTGGAGTCAATATCACATAAGACTACAGTTTTTTTTTTTGGAAACCTAGCTGATGGGTGAGCTCCTTATCTAGAAAAAGAAGATAGTCACTAGAAACATATATATCAAGAAAGTGACTCCCACTCAGTTACTTTTTGTAGCTTTTATTTTGTTCTGCAAGTTAAACCAAAACTTCTTGTAGGATATTTGGATTGTGGTCCTAATAGTATTCCAAAAAGGAGAACATATAGAACTACACATTCAGGTAGACAACTCGCCACATGAGAGGGATGTTCAAGTGGTAAGCACACTCCAACTCCAGCCCAAAGTTTGCAGGTTTGACTCATCAAAAGAGTAAAGTCGGGAGCTCTTAGGGAAGGCTAAAGAAAAAAGATAGACACGTCGGACCGTTGTGACCTGGTTAATATTTAGAGAGGTAAAACAAACTCGTAAAGAATAAGTTTCAGTGACTGATTTCGTGGCGACTTTTGCAGTTTAGTCCACACAAAAAGTATAATTTATTGTAATGTCCCCAAATAAATCTGAAGTCTAAGGGGTTGTGGTAACTTTGCATTAATTTATTTTGCGACATTTATCGAGAGATATGGTAAATTTTATAAGCTCTGAAAAACATTAAATATTTATTAGTACTTCTGGTGTCAGTTGTTGGGTGAAAGTGATTTTGGAATTGCTTGCAAAAGAGATTCTGCAGTTGGTATTTCTCCTATAGTTATGTTATGAAGTAAAGACTGACCTTAATACAAAGTTTTCTGAGTTCTGACATTTTGTTTCTTTCTCAGGATGCTTATGTGATGGATTATTTTCTTTTTCTTTTGTTGGTCGGTATTACACTTAATCTGCAAAAAAAGGAAAAATGTTGTGCTAATAATCATGATTATCAGCAGCTTATGATTCCACGACGAAGTTTTCATGTGGGGCAGCTTATTTAAATAAGTATTAGGTTGAATAATATTGACCTTCTTTCTAGATCGAAAAAGTTTAAGGTGCCTTCTTTTACTTTGAAAAATTATACAAATCTCCTATTGGATTACAAAAATTAGGTTAATTAGCTGAATAATTTTACCCCACACGTCTTTTGTTTCATTATCCATATTCCTTTTTGCCTTTGATTTATCTTTCTTCTTTCCTTTCCCATGCCTATCAATAGTAGTAATATATAAGAACTCAGATCAGTTCATGTTCTATCTTTACATACATTATTTTTTTTGAAAGTGACTAAATAGTATACATTATAGGACTAAAAAGACTTAATAAGAAAATTTAAATTGAGGTTGGGGTTCGTGGGTGGGGGTTGGAAGAGGACAAAAAGAAATTCTCAGTTTTATGTTTAATTGCACATAATTAAATTGGTTGGATTTGAAACCCCCAATCAGTCCACTTATTAAACAAAGAATTGCCTTACACAAGTATGACAGTATGATTTGACATATGAGACACAAAATAAATTTCTTGTTTGTTTTTACTTTATTTAGACTAACTTTTTTCTTATTCAAGATTTTCATATTTATCTCAGAAATATAACAAGTAAAAAATTTGTAGAACAAAATTTGAATTTTTTCAAACCCGTCATTTACATATGGAAAAATAAAAATAAACTGTTCTTTTCGTGTTCTTCTACCTTTCCAGAAACGGGGAAGAAGTTAAAAATTCATGGATATTGAATCAGGAACTGGTCCCATAATATAATCTCACGTTGCTTATAAAAAGAAAACAGAACTTTTGGGATGGGTTGGGGTGTCAAACAGTTAGTGATCAGATCTAAGCGATACATAATTATTTTGCTAATAATCAAGTTGGGTAGACACGTTACATCAACTAATCTTAGGATATATAGTCAATTAAAGTAATGTTTATAATCAGTTATCACTAATCTAGTTTAAACAAATGCAAATATATGGGGAATCATCTGCCACAGTAATATTATTCCTTATGTTGGTTGAAGCTTGGACCATTGATCCCATAGTGGGGCTCATTAATATACTCATTGCTTGGAATGTCTAGCATCAACATAATATTAGGTCTGACCAGCCTGCCAAAGCTCTGATAATTTTCTTTATAATTTACGCCACCTTTTATGGTATATTGTTTATTTACAAAGTACAACAACAATAATATTTAGAAATGATAATATGAATTCTCACTATTCATGAGTTTCTTTTAAACTCATGTCAGTCTAATATTTATTTGAAGAAACGGTTTCTTGGCATCAACTAATTAGTGTAGTCTTTCAACTCAAGCTGAAAATAAATCACGAATGACTTAAATTCATAATCTCTCATTTGATATGAGAGAAATGTTGATGCACGTTAAAGATGTACTACTTTTCATGACTAAAAAGATATATTAATTCGAGGCTGGCAAAGCTGATAAGCTTGGCATTTTAAACTGAGCTAAAGTAAATCAGTTTCCTTGGGTGGAATTCCCACTACTAAAAAAACTACCAAAAAGCGTTCACAAAAATCGATCGAAATCGGTCAGAATCTATCAAAAATCGACCGATTTCCGACCGTTTTCAATTAGTCAATAAAACAATGATCGCAAACGAGGAGCGACCGCAGACGGTCGATATTTTTCGACCGACTTCGGTCGGTAAATGTCAACGAACTTTGACCAAGTTACCGACCGAATTCGGTCGGTAGTGGTAAAAATAATTTTTAATTATTTTTAAAATTCCAACCAAATTCGATCGGAATTTTAATTATTCATTTTTTTTAAAATTATTCAATTCCGACCGAAATCGGTCGGGATCGTTAAAATATATAATTTTTTATTTTTATTTAAAATTATTAATTCCGACCGAAGTTGGTCGGTAAATTTGATTTTCTGGGAAATCTGATGAACATTTCCGACCGAATTTCCGACCATAGTCGGTCGGCTTTTTGGGAATGTTTTTGGCAGAATACAACTGTTTTATAGCTGCACCACCTGTCAACAACCAATCATCTATAATGGCAGCATTACATTGCTGTCATTCAACTAATAACAACAAACAATAACAACAACAACAACAACAACAACAATAACAACTATCAAAACTATATTAGCAAAACATTATCACCATCTCCATCTCCATCTCCACTAAATTATATTAACAAATTTCATACCTAACAACAAAACGTTTCACAAGTTAAAAGTTCAAACATCATTCAATGAGTGCTTTGTACCACATCATCTTCATCTCCATTACTATAGCATTCATCGTCGGCATGGTTCGAAGGATTAACATTTGGGGAAGGCTCACGAGACTAGGGAATGGGAAAGCACCACTAGCAAGAAGATTGGTTAGCTGACCTTGAAGGATATTAAATTGTTGGTTCCTCTTTTCTAGCTGAACTTGAAGGGTATCAAATTGTTTCTCTCTTTTGTTCTCTAGCCTTTGTCTCTTCAGGCTCTGCTGTCAGCTTTGCGATCTTCTTCTCCATAGATGAGAGAGTCGACCTATCAATTGCCTTGCTCTGGGCGGAAGTCCCTATACCTTGCAATCCAGCTCTGTAGCGCCGAAATGATCTCTCTGGAAGGCCGTATGTTATCCCCTTTTTAGGACCACCGACAACATCCAACCATATCTTCTGCGCTTCTTCGTTTGAAATGGGTGGTCGCTCGCCTCGCTCATTCGGTTGCAAGCTCTGAGTGTACTCCTCCATATTAATCTTGTAGGGACCCTTTATTTAGAATATAGAAAATTATTAACTATATAATATTATAAACATTAATTTCAAGTTATGAAACTTACATATGTAGTCTCCGCCCGATTCTCAACCCATCTACTTAGATCTGTCAGTGCTTTCTTCTTCCAGATATGAGTCTCCATGAAGAACTCATCATGAGTCATCTTCCTCCCATATTTTTTTTCCAACAAATATAAATAAAGCATGTTCACTAAATTAAAATATATAAATATAGTTTGATAAAAATAGAATTAAATATTTGAAGGAACTATCAGTAGTCTCTGCGTAGTCCCCATGCTCTTTGCGCCCACACGGTGCAAGGAGCCACCCTTCTCAGATGCCTGGGCCTTCTTTCCTTGTTCACTCTTCTTCTCGAACTTCTCAGTGGCCCACTGCCTCAGCAGACCCTCCCATATGTGTGGTAGAACCCATGAAGGCTTTTTGGTCTTCTTCCGAGTACAACAAAAGGGATCGGATAGTCTCTTACGACATTTGAACTCAAAATTTACAAGAATAGCACTGTTATGCCGGTCCTCCCAGGCACACTTAGTCTGCAAATGAAATGTGTTGTATTAGATGAAAATATAGTTAATATAATGTTTAAATAGATAAGAATTGGATTAAAACCTTAAATTGGTTAAAAATTTATTGCACGAGCTCTGGTGAAAAGTCACTCCAAGTCGCATAGGGTGCATCATACAATCGGCCAAGAGCTTCAGTGATTATCTTTGTAGTCCGATGATTAGGTATGAACCTGCAACATAGCAATTACATTAAATAAACAAGACTAGCTATTACAATTCAGCAAAAATAAAGAAGTAATAAATAAATCTTACCCATTGCCCTCAGGCCTGATGATCATCCTATGATAACGATCATACCGCACTTCCTCTAGATCATTGTCCTCCGATGAATCTGAAGCATGCGTAGAAGCGGAGGCATCTTGCTCAGCGCTTGTGATGACCCAAACTGTCATCTTTAAATTTAATAACTAATTTTGTGTTCTAAGACCTCAAAAATTACTATTTATTATTCATCGACTTGTGTGCACAGTCCGTAAATTTTTCTGGAAAGCTTTTAATTTGAAAAATATATTAAAATATGAATTAGAGCTTTAATACTGAACTAAGTTGACTTTGGTCAATATTTTGAGCAAATGGACTCGGATCAGTATTTTGACAGTTTCGGTAAGTCCGTATCATGAATTGGGACTTGGGCGTATGCCCGGAATCAAATTCCGAGGTCCCTAGCCCGAGATATAGAATTTTGATGAAAAATTAAAAGTTTAAGTTCAAATAGTGATCGGATGTCGAATTATGTGCAAACAACCCCTGAATAGAATTTTGATGATTCTAACAGCTCTGTATGGTGATTTTGGACTTAGGAGCGTAATCAGAATTTTATTTGGAAGTCTGTAGTGGAATTAGGCTTGAAATGCTGAAAGTTGAATTTTTGGGAAGTTTGACCGAGGGGTTGACTTTTTGATATCGGGGTCGAAATCCGATTCTGAAAATTTGAGTACCTCCGTTATGTTATTTATGACTTGTGCGCAAAATTCGAGGTAAATCGAACGTGATTTGATAGGTTCCGAAGTCATTGGTAAAAATTAGAAATTTCAAAGTTCATTAGGCTTGAATCTATGTGTGATTCGTGTTTTAGTGTTTTTGGATGTGATTTGAAGGCTCGCAATGTTCGTATGATGTTTTAGGACTTGTTGGTACATTTGGTTGAGGTCCTGGGGGCCTCGGGTGAGTTTCGGATGGTTAACGGATCAAATTCGGACTTAGAAGAAATAGCTGAAGTTTCTGCCCTCTGCTGCATTCGCACCTGCAGAAATTCGATCGCAGGTGCGAGCTCGCAGCAGCGAGCCTGGCAAGCGCAGATGCTCAAATGGACTATGGGGCAATGGTCGCAAGTGCGAGGGAAATTCCGCACCTGCGTGAGCGCAGATATGGAGGGACGCGCGCAGAAGCGGCCTGCGCAGGAGTGCAAACAGGGGCGCAAATGGGGGCAAAGGCACAGAAGCGGGACTTCTTCCGCACATGCGGTTGGCGCAGAAGCGGCCAAGTTGCCGCAGATGAGAAAATCCCTGGACAGTACAAAAAAAGAGGAGTTCCGAGCTTTTGTCATTTTTTGGGCATTTCAAGCTCGGGTTGGGCGATTGTGAGCAAGGTTTTCACGAGAAAACTTGAGGTAAGTCTTTTGTGATAAAATAATCTAACTAGATTATATGTTTTTGAGGTGTAAATCGGGGGTTGGAATTTAGGGATTTGAAAATAAGATTTGAAGCTTTGAGAGTCGAGTTGGGATCGAATTTTTATAAAATTGGTATGGTTAGACTCGTGGTTGAATGGGCTTTCGGATTTTGTAATTTATGTCGAGTTCTGAGATGTGGGCCCCACGGGCCATTTTTGAGTTAATTTCGGATTTTTATTAAAAAATATAGTATTTTCTTGCAGAATTAATTCTATAATTTTTATTGACTGTATCGAATTAATTATGACTAGATACGAGTCGACGGGAATCGGAAAATCGAGAAAAAAGTATACTACTTGGTTAAATTGGAGCAAGTCGAGGTAAGTGACTTGTCTAACCTTGTGTGGGGGAAATTCCCCTTAGGATTGGTATTAATTGTAATGTGATAAAAGTCGTGTACACGAGGTGACGAGTGTGTACACGGACTAAATGTGAAGGATTATGTTTTTAAATTGTGAAGATCACTGTTGCATATTAATTAATTTATTAAATCTTGCTATATTCTCCATCATTGATTTGATTTGTATACTTTAAATTTGCTTGATATTTTTCTGCTAATTGTTTTACCTGTTTGGATGAAACTTGGTTTTTTTATTCTGTGCATTATTTGAAATTGGTTTTATTTAAATTAAATATTATTAATATGAAGTATTTGACATTTTAAACTTGGTATTGAAGCAACGTATTAAAAATTTTGAAATATTATTTTGCTAAATTATTTATTCCTGAATACTTTTGTAAGATTTTTGTACTCATTGTGATGGAGCCGTGGGCTCTTTATTGTGAAAAAATATTATTGATGATTTATGTTGGCATGAGCCGTGAGCTCTTTATTGTGGAAAATATCGTTGATTTATTTTGGCAAATTGAAATATTTGGGCACTTGAGGTGCAAATTGTGATATATTATGATATTAATACGCATGCGGTGGTATAAGGTCTGGGTATTAAAACACATGCGATGAGATAAGGGTGGCTTGATTCGCGTGGCTAGTAGGGGGAATTACTAGAAGTCATGCGGTGTGATAAGGATGGCTAAAACGCGGGATGCTATTTCGGGAAAAATATTTTCTTTAAATAAAATTGTGAAGGCTCCCGTGATGAGATAAGAAAATGAGATATTGTGAATTTATTTATGATTTGGGACTACGAGGCGATACCTCAGTAGTGCCCTTGTTGATATTGATTTATGGCCATAGTTGCTTTCGATTAATTGTTGTGATTTTCATAAAGTTGAAAGGAATTCTGTTTTGATTCCACGAGATATTATTTGCAATTATTTGGTGTCATTAAATGTGACATACTATTTGATTCATTTCCATAGACATTTTATCTTATTAAATTGTTTTAAAAAAAATTCATGTCATTATCTATTCTCCAGTAGGGCCTGACCTGACCTCGTCACTACTCTACCGAGGTTAGGCTTGGTACTTACTTGGTACCGCTGTGGTATACTCATACTATGGTTCTGCACATCTTTTTGTGCAGATCCAGGTACATCTTACCAGTCTAGACGTCAGTGAGTTACCTTCGCACGGAGACTTCGAGGTATATCTGTCAGCGTCCGCAGACTCCGGAGTCCCCTTCTATCCTTTTTATGTTGCTTCCTTATTTTTCTTTATACCTTGATACATAGAAACATTGAGAATAAATTTTTAGAAGCTTGTGACTTATTTCTACCGGGTTTTGGGAGTTGTAATTATTTGAATTGTATTTTATTTTTTTTCAAATATTTATGATTATTCCGTATTGATAGGCTTACCTAGTCTTAGAGACTAGGTGCCATCACGACCTCCTACGGAGGGAATTTGGGGTCGTGACAAGTTGGTATCAGAGCACTAGGTTCATTGGTGTTATGAGTCACAAGCAGGTTTAGTAGAGTCTTGCAGATCGGTACGGAGACGTCTGTACTTATCTTCGAGAGGCTATGGAACTGTTAGGAAATATTCACTTCTTTGATTCTTCATCGTGCGCCTTTGTTGATTTCAAAGTTCTAAACAATTGTCTTTCAATTCTCTCACAGATGGTGAGGACACGCACAACTGCATCTAATGATCAGACACCCGCGCCCCCTGTTAGAGCCGCAAGAGGCCGAAGTCGGGGCAGAGGCCGAGCCAGAGGCCGAGGAAGACCACGTGGTGCAGCCAGAGTACCTGCACCAGAGCCACTAGTAGCTCTAGTTGTAGAACAGGCACCTGAGACGCCTGTTACTACTCCTGCACTTGAGGAGACTCTTGCCCAGTTTTTGAGCATGTTTGGCACTCTAGCTCAGGCAGGGTTAATTCCACTTGCTCCTGCCACATCTCAGGCTGAGGGAGGAGCACAGACTCCCGCCGCCCGTACTCCAGAGCCACAGACCCAAGTTGACCATGCCCCAGAGGTTATACCAGTATAGCCAGTTGTCCCAGTTCGGCCTGAGATTAGGACAGCAGTTTCAGAGGGGAGCAGCTCAGGCTTGAGAGGTATAAGAAGTACCACCCTCCAACTTTCAGCGGTTTAGCTTCAGAGGATGCTCAGGTTTTTCTGGATAAATGTCACTGTATCCTTCGTACTATGGGTATTGTGGATTCCAGTGGTGTTTCTTTCACGACATTCCAATTTAAAGGAGCAGCCTACCAGTAGTGGCGGGCATATGAGTTTGATAGTCCCGCTGAGGCATCTTCACTCACTTGGACTCAATTTTTGGATATGTTCTTAAGGGAGTATGTTCCTCAGAGTCTTAGGGATGCATGGCGCACAGAGTTTGAGCAGTTGCCCCAAGGTTCTATGACTGTGTCAGAGTATGCGGTCCGATTCAGTGATTTGGCTAGGCATGCACCAGCCTTACTGTTCGAGAGCGGGTTCGTAGATTTATTGAGGGTCTTCACCCTAGTATCAGATACAGTATGGCCTGAGAGCTAGAGATGGACATCACATACCAACAGGTGGTGTCAATTGCTAGGAGATTGGAAGGTATGCAGACTCGGGAGAGGGAAGAGGGGGAAGCTAAGAGACCCCGAGATTCTAGCACATATAATAATTCTCGTGCCCCAGTTGCAGCCCGTCATGGTAGAGGTTATGTGAGCCGTCCTATTCATTCAGCACTTCTAGCTTCTAGTGTTATTCCGACTGCTCCCAGACCTCAGGTTCCATATTATGCACCACCAGTGTCTTTTGTACCTCCTGTACGGGGTGCTTTCAGCGGACAGTCTAGTCGATCAAGCCCAAGCCAGTCCCAGCAGCCACGTCCTCCGAGGGCTTGTTTTGAGTATGGTGACACTCGTCATATCATGAGGGACTACCCCATACTTAGGAGGGGTGCACCTCCACGGATTTCTCAGGCCCCACCTATTCCACAGGGTCCTCAGGCTTCCCAAGCCATGATTACTGCACCAGTTGCCACTCCACCTGCACATCCAGCTAGAGGTGGAGGTCGGACAGGTAGAGGTCTCCCTAGAGGGGGAGGCCAGGCCAGATATTATGCCCTTCCTGCTAGGACAAATGTTGTTGCATCTGATTCTGTTATCACAGGTATTATTCTGGTCTGTCATAGAGATGCGTCAGTCTTATTTGATCCAGGATTCTTATTTGCATCCACTTACGTTATACGCCCCGTATTTGGGCGTATAACGTGATTCCTTGAGTTCTTCTATTTATGTATCTACACCCGTGTGTGAATCTATTATTGTGGACCGTGCGTATCAGTCGTGTTTAATTATTATCAGTGGTTCTAAGACCAGAGCTGATTTATTATTTCTCAGTATGGTGGATTTTGATATTATTTTGGGCATGGACTGGTTGTCGCCCTATCACGCTATTCTTGATTGTTACGCCAAGATGGTGACGTTGGCTATGCCAGGTCTACCGCCGCTAGAGTGGTGCGGTACCTCAGATCATGTTCCTAGCAGGGTTGTTTCATTTCTTAAAGCTCAACGAATGGTTGAGAAGGGGTGTGATGCATATCTGGCCTATGTGAGAGATGTTAGTATTGATACTCCTACTGTAAAGTAAGTTCCTGTAGTAAGGGATTTTCCTGATGTATTTCCAGCGGATCGTCCGGTTATGCCACCCGACAGGGATGTTAACTTTGGCATTGATTTGTTACCGGGCACTCAACCCATTTCTATTCCACCATATCGTATGGCCCCGACAGAGTTGAAAGAATTAAAAGAACAGTTATAGGAGTTGCTTGATAAGGGTTTCATTCATCCCAGTCTATCGCCTTGGGGTGCTCCTATCTTATTTGTAAAGAAGAAGGATGGTTCTATGCGGATGTGTATTGATTACCGCCAGCTAAACAAGGTTACCGTGAAGAACAGGTATCCATTGCCAGGTATTGATGACCTATTTGATTAGCTTCAGGGTGCCAGAGTATTCTCTAAGATCAACTTAAGTTCAGGCTATCATCAATTGAAGATTCGGGAGCCAGATATCCCGAAGACTGCTTTCAGGACTCGGTACGGTCATTACGAGTTCCTTGTGATGTCTTTTGGGCTGACCAATGCCCCAGCAACATTTATGCACTTAATGAATAGTGTATTTCATCCCTATCTTGATTCCTTCGTTATTGTGTTCATTGACGACATTCTGATGTATTCCTGGAGTCGGGAAGATCATGAACAACACCTGAGGACTGTGCTTCAGATTTTGAGAAAGGAAGTTATATGCAAAATTTTCAAAGTGTGAATTCTGGTTTTATTCAGTGAGATTTTTGGGTCATATAGTTTCGTGCGAGGGGATCAAGGTAGATCCAAAGAAGATTGAAGCAGTGCAGAGTTGGTCCAGACTGTCCTCAGTTACGGAAATCTAGAGTTTTCGTGGTTTGGCTGGGTATTATCGCCGATTTGTAAAGGGTTTCTCTTCTATTGCTGCATCTATTACCAAATTGACCCAGAAGGGTGCTCCGTTCAGGTGGACCGAGGAATGTGAGGAGAGCTTCCAAAAGCTCAAGACAGCTTTGACTACAGCCCTAGTATTGGTATTACCTATAGGTACAGGATCTTATATTGTGTATTGTGACGTGTCGCGTATTGGTCTCGGCGCAGTGTTGATGCAAGACAGTAGGGTGATTGCCTACGTGTCCAGACAGTTAAAGGTGCATGAGAAGAATTATCCTGTATATGACCTGGAGTTAGCAGCTATTGTTCATGCCTTAAAAATTTGGCGGCATTATTTGTACGGTGTCCATTGTGAGATCTACACTGATCACCAGAGTCTACAGCATCTGTTTAAACAGAAGAATCTTAATTTGCGGCAGCGGAGATGGTTGGAGTTGCTTAAGGATTATGATATCACCATTCTCTATCATCCTGGGAAGGCCAATGTGGTGGCCGATGCCTTGAGTCGTAAGGCGGAGAGTTCGGGTATCTTAGCATATTTACCAGTAGCAGAAAGGCCTTTAGCCTTGGATGTTCAGGCCTTGGCCAGCCAGTTTGGTAGACTAGATGTTTCCGAGCCGAGTCGAGTCGAGTTTTGGCTTGCGTGGTTTCTCAGTTGTCTTTATGATCGTATCAGGGAATGTCAGTATGATGACCCTAATCTGTTTGTCCTTAAGGATACAGTTCAGCACGATGATGCCAAGGAAGTCACTATTGCAGATGACGATGTATTACAGATGCAAGGCAGGCTATGTGTGCCTAATGTGGACAGTTTTCGTGAGTTGATTCTCCAGGAGGCTCACAGTTTGCGGTACTCCATTCATCCGGGTGCTGCAAAGATGTATCAGGACTTGAGACAGCACTATTGGTGGAGGCGGATGAAGAAAGACATAGTGGGGTATGTATCTCGGTGTCTAAATTGTCAACAGGTGAAATATGAGCATCAGCGAACGGGTGGATTACTTCAGAAGTTAGAGATTCCAGAATGGAAATGGGAGTGGATCACTATGGATTTCGTTGTTGGGCTCCCACGGACTCAGTGAAAGTTTGATGCAGTTTGGGTGATTGTGGATAGGCTGACCAAATCAGCTCATTTCATTCCTGTGATTACTACTTACTCTTCAGAGCAGCTGGCTCAGGTATATATTCGCGAGATTGTCAGACTTCACGGTGCACCGGTATCTATCATCTCTGACCGGGGTACACAATTTACCTCACGGTTTTGAAGGGTAGTACAGCGTGAGTTGGGTACTCAGGTAGAGTTGAGTATAGCATTTCACCCTCAGACGGACGGGCAGTCCGAACGCACTATTCAGATACTGGAGGATATGCTTCGTGCATGTGTGATAGATTTTGGGGGTGCTTGGGATCAGTTCTTACCACTTGCGGAGTTTGCTTATAACAACAGCTACCAGTCAAGCATTCAGATGGCTCCATATGAGGCTTTGTATGGTAGGCGGTGCCGGTCTCCAGTGGGTTGGTTCGAACCGGGCGAGGCTAGACTATTGGGTACAGACTTGGATCAGGATACCTTGGATAAGGTTAAGTTGATTCAGGATCGACTTCGTACAGCCCAATCCAGACATAAGAGTTATGCAGATCGAAAGGTTCGTGATGTTGCATTCATGGTTGGTGAGCGAGTATTGCTCCGGGTTTCGCCTATGAAGGGTGTGATGAGGTTTCGGGAAGAAGGGCAAGTTGAGCCCTAAGTATATTGGTCCTTTTGAGATTCTTGAAAGAGTTGGAGAGGTGGCTTACATACTTGCGCTACCACCTAGTCTCTCTGCAGTTCATCCGGTATTCCATGTTTCTATACTTCGAAAATATCACGGCGATCCGTCTCATGTGTTAGACTTCAGTTCGGTTCAGTTGGACTAGGATCTATCTTATGTTGAGGAACCAGTGGCTATTTTAGATATGCAAGTTCGAAAGCTAAGGTCAAAGAACATTGTTTCCGTGAAGGTTCAGTGGAGGGGTCATCCGGTCGAGGAGGTGACTTGGGAGACCAAGCATGATATACGCAGCCGTTATCCACACTTATTCACCAGCTCAGGTACTTTTTCTAACTCCGTTCGAGGACGAACGTTTGTTTTAGAGGTGGAGAATGTGATGACCCAAAATGTCATCTTTAAATTTAATAATTAATTTGGTGTTCTAAGACCTCGAAGAGCACTATTTATCATTCCTCGACTTGGGTGCACAGTCCGTAAAATTTTTTGGAAAGTTCTTATGTGAAAAATGGATTAAAATATGAATTAGAGCTTTAAAACTCAACTAAGTTAACTTTGGTCAACATTTTGAGCAAACGGACTCGGATCAGTATTTTGACAGTTCCGGTAGGTCCGTATCGTGAATTGGGACTTGGACGTATGTCCGGAATTAAATTCCGAGGTCCCTAGCCCGAGATATGAAATTGTGATGAAAAATTAAAACTTTAAGTTCAAATAGTGATCGGATGTCGAATTATGTGCAAACGACCCCGGAATAGAATTTTGATGATTCCAACAGCTCTGTATGGTGATTTTGGACTTAGGAGCGTGATCGAAATTTTATTTGGAAGTCCGTAGTGGAATTAGGCTTGAAATGCCGAAAGTTGAATTTTTGGGAAGTTTGACCGAGGGGTTGACTTTTTGATATTAGGGTCGAAATCCGATTCTGAAAATTTAAGTACCTCAGTTATGTCATTTATGACTTGTGTGCAAAATTCGAGGTAAATCGGACGTGATTTGATAGGTTCCGAAGTCATTTGTAGAAATTAGAAATTTCAAAGTTCATTAGGCTTGAATCTATGCGTGATTCGTGTTTTAGTGTTGTTGGATGTGATTTGAAGGCTCAACTAAGTTCGTATGATGTTTTAGAACTTTTTGGTACATTTGGTTGGGGTCCCGGGGGCCTCGGGTGAGTTTTGGATGGTTAACGGATCAAATTCGGACTTAAAAGAAATAGCTGAAGTTTCTGATGCGCAAATGGACTATGGGGCAATGGTCGCAGGTGCGAGGGAAATTCCGCACCTGCGTGAGCGCAGATGAGGAGGGACGCGCGCAGAAGTGGCCTGCGCAGGAGCGCAAACAGATGCAGGCAAAGGCGCAGATGCGGGACTTCTTCCGCACATGCGGTTGGCGCAGAAGCGGCCAAGTTGCCGCAGATGCGAAAATCCCTGGACAGCACAAAAACATAGGGGTTCCGAGCTTTTGCCTTTTTTGGGCATTTCAAGCTCGGGTTGGGCGATTTTGAGCAATGTTTTCACGAGAAAACTTGAGGTAAGTCCCTTGTGATCATTTCTACTCCATAATATTGAATTATCATCAAATAATTTGACTAGATTACATGTTTTTCAGGTGTAAATCGGGGGTTGGAACTTAGAGATTTGAAAATAAGATTTGAAGCTTTGAGGGTCGAGTTGGGGTCGGATTTTGATAAAATTGGTATGGTTATACTCGTGGTTGAATGGGCTTTCGGATTTTATAACTTTTGTCAAGTTTCGAGACGTGGGCCCCATGGGCCATTTTGGAGTTAATTTCGGATTTTTATTGAAAAATATAGTATTTTCTTACAGAATTAATTCTATAATTTTTGTTGACTGTATCTAATTAATTATGACTAGATACGAGTCGACCGGAATCGTAAAATCGAGGAAAAAGCATACTACTTGGTTAAATTGGAGCAAGTCGAGGTAAGTGACTTGTCTAACCTTGTGTGGGTGAAATTCCCCTTAGGATTGGTATTAATTGTAATGTGATGAAAGTCGTGTACACGAGGTGACGAGTGTGTACACGGACTAAATGTGAAGGATTATGTTTTTAAATTGTGAAGATCACTGTTGCATATTAATTAATTTATTAAATCTTGTTATATTCTCCATCATTGATTTGATTTGTATACTTTAAATTTGCTTGACCTTTTCCTGCTAGTTGTTTTACCTGTTTGGATGAAACTTGGTTTTCTTTATTCTGTGCATTATTTAAAATTGGTTTTCTTTAAATTAAATATTATTAATATGAAGTATTTGACATTTTAAATTTGGTATTGAAGCAACGTATTAAAGATTTTGAAATATTATTTTGCTAAATTATTTATTCCTGAATATTTTTGTAAGATTTTTTTACTCATTGTGATGGAGCCGTGGGCTCTTTATTGTAGAAAAATATTATTGATGATTTATGTTGGCATGAGCCGTGAGCTCTTTATTGTGGAAAATATCGTTGATTTATTTTGGCAAATTGAAATATTTGGGCACTTGAGGTGCAAATTGTGATATATTGTTATATTGATACGCATGCGGTGGTATAAGGTCTGGGTATTGAAACGCATGCGGTGAGATAATGGTGGCTTGATACGCATGGCTAGTAGGGAAAACTACTAGAAGTCATGTGGTGTGATAAGGATGGCTAAAATGCGGGATGCTATTTCAGAAAAAATATTTTCTTTAAAATAAATTGTGAAGGCTCCCGCGGCTAGATAAAAAAATGAGATATTGTGAATTTATTTATGATTTGGGACTACGAGGCGGTACTCGATAGTGCCCTTGTTGATATTGATTTATGGCCATAGTTGCTTTCGATTAATTGTTGTGATTTTCATAAAGTTGAAAGGAATTCTGTTTTGATTTCACGAGATATTATTTGCAATTATTTGGTGTCGTTAAATGTGACATACTATTTGATTCATTTCCATAGTCATTTTATCTTATTAAATTGTTTAAATATTTTTCCATGTCATTATCTACTCTCCAGTAGCGCCTGACCTGACCTCGTCACTACTCTACCGAGGTTAGGCTTGGCACTTATTGGGTACCGCTGTGGTGTACTCATACTACGCTTCTGCATATTTTTTTGTGCTGATCCAGGTACATCTTACCAGTATAGACGTCAGTGAGTTACCTTCGCACAGAGATTTCGAGGTATATCTGCCAGCGTCCGCAGACTCCGGAGTCCCCTTCTATCATTTTTATGTTGCTTCCTTATTTTTCTTTAGACCTTGATACATAAAAACATTGAGAATAAATTTTTAGAAACTTGTGACTTATTTCTACCAGGTTTTGGGAGTTGTAATTATTTGAATTGTAGTTTATTTGTTTCAAATATTTATGATTATTCCGCATTGATAGGCTTACCTAGTCTTAGAGACTAGGTGCCATCACGACCTCCTACAGAGGAAATTTGGGGTCGTGACAGCGCTACTATCCCGAAGGCAAAGTTTAGAAATGCTAGGAGACGAACTCCGTGGAGAGGGAGACGGAGTCGCTGATGAAGATGGCTGCGATCCACATCCCTGTAGCGATCTAGACCCCTGCTGCGATCCAGACCACTATTGCGATCCAGCTGGCTCAAATCTAGATGGATGCGATCCAGCTGGTGATGAAGCAAATGGAGAAGATAGCGGGCGTATCACCACATGGCCCTGTGACTGCTGACTCGATGGACCCATGTAACTATATGCAGGATCATGTGGAGGAAGCGGAGTATAGCCCTGTGGCGGAGAATGGTAAGAATCTAGCATATTCTCAACTTCCAGCCTACCAACAGGCTTAGTTTTGATTACAACCAACCATAGTGATCATAAAAGGATAACAACAGCCTACCAACTTGCCTAACTTTTTCTGCAATTATAAAAGGATCATAGTGATCATACTCCCTCTTTTTATTAACCTCAGTTATATTGTACTGCGAGTGTACATTTATACCTCTTCTAGGTGTTGGGTCAAACCACTTGTATCGAAAAAGTATGATCTTCTTATTTGGCCAACCTGAATATGATAATTCTAGAATCTCTTTGATCACTCCATAATAATCATTTTTCCCATCCTGGTTGCCTTCACCACCTTTGACATACTGTCACGACCCAAAAATCCTAACTTGTCGTGATGGCGCCTATCTCAGTACTAGGCAAGCCGACAACATCAATAACCCACGATTTCCTTTAAATTTAAAAAACGTAACATTTAAAACAATACCAAAATCTAGCAATTTTCGATACAACACTTCCAAAATCTGGTGTCACTGAGTACATGAGCATCTAATATGAGTACAAGTCTGAAAAATATGGTCTATAATAGTCTGAGACCAAATACAGTAAACAAGGAGATAGAGAAGGAGAGACAAGTCTGCGGAATACGATAGCTACCTCAAAATCTCCTGAAAATCAACTGCGCAAAATCATTAGTACCCGCTATATTCAGGAACACCTGGATCTGCACACGAAGTGCAGGGTATAGTATGAGTACAACCAACTCAGCAAGTAACAATAATAACTAAGAAACTGAAGATAATGACTAGCTACACAGTTATAGTTCACTTTCAGTAATTCCAGCAAAGAATAGACATGCTTTCAAATCCGACAGTTTAGGTCAAATCAATTTTATACAATTCAATTTCATGTAATCCGGATATAAAATCTTTCAGAGATTTCAGTACAATGACAGATAGCAACCAAGTGCAACAACAAATGCAAAGCAGGTACAGCCTCCCAGGCAACAGTCACTCAACTCATCACTCGGCTCTCAGCCCTCAGCACTCACACTCAATGGGTACCCGCGCTCACTGGGGGTGTGTACAGACTCCTAAGGGGCTCCTACAGCCCAAGCACCATAATCTGCACGGACAACTCACGTGCTACATGGACAACTCACGTGCTATAATATCCTGCACGGACAACTCACGTGCCATAATATCCTTACCTCACCAATAGGCCATCGGCCTTACTCAGTCCTCAACCTCTCAAGTCTCTCGGGCTCTCAAAAATCACAAAGATCATACCAAACAAAAATAACATAGTATATCAACAAATATCCAGAAAGACTGAGGTATAATACGCAAGAAAAATCATGACTGAGTACAAGACAACAATTAGCAAATAATTCAACAAGTACACGACCTCTACGGGTCTCAACAGTACTATAACATAGCCTAAGCATGATTTCTAACATGATTTATAGTCAAATTTCTTCAACACATAGAGATTATATAGCTAACAATAAATTATTCAACTTTACAGTTTTTCCAGGACGGACCAAGCCACAATCCCCTCGGTGCACGCCCACACGCCCGTCACCTAGCATGTGCGCCACCTCCAAAACAATCACATGATACCAAAATCCGGGGTTTTATACCCTCAGGACCAGATTTATAATTGTTACTTACCTCAATCCGTGTAATTATTTATTCCTCTATGCCCTTACTACGAGAATTGGTCTCCGAAAGTCTCGTATCTAGCCACAATTAATTCGAATCAGTCAATACAAATTATTGTAATTAATTCCATAAGGGAATACTAATTTTTCCAGTAAAATCCGAAATTAACTCAAAAATCTCCCGTAAGGCCCACGTCTTGGAACCCGACAAAAATTACAGATTATGAATGCCCATCCAACCACGAACCCAACCATATAAATTTCACCCAAATCCGACATCAACTCAACCCTCAAATCTTCAATTAAAGTCTATGAAGATTTCTACCATTTTCAACCCAATCCTTACCCATTTGAACTTAACAATCTTTCCACAACCTTATTGGTATGTATACATAATACTCTTACACCCAAGAATCGTACTATAAATCACCCATTTTTACTCCAAACCTGAAATTGAAGGATTGCGGAAAGAAATTCTTACCTCTTTGAAGCCCTTAGCAAGATCCTTGTAAAATCTTCAAACCTTGAACAAGAATTGATGGATAAATGACTAAGTCTTCACTTTCTCTCTCTAAAATGCTCTCACCTCTCTCTAAAATATCATAATTTGGCTAAAAATGAGCTTCAACGGCTATAAATCGAAGTTGGGTCGGGTCAAAAATTAGAAAGAATGGAAGCTCCGACACAGTTATGCGGTCGCATATGCGATCGCATAACAGGTATGCAGTCCGCATACCGGCCGCATAATTTGGCCTCCAAAGCTGGACGTTACTGTCCCGGTCTGCGGTCATTATGCGGCCCGCATACTTATTCTGCGGTCGCATAATGCACTACAAAACAGGTCTGCGGTCGCATAGTGCACCGCAGATTTTCCTCAAATCTTGCCCCTCTCCTGATCTACTTTGCGACCATTATGCAGTCCGCAGAGTGATTCTGCGACCGCATAGTGGTCGCAGAAATGACCCCTTTTTTTTCCGACAAAATTTTCTTTTAGACATCGGTGCATTGTACTAATTGATCTACCTCGGCACCACCAAACCTTAATTTCCTTAGCAAAATTTCTCCGGTGTCGTTACACATAAGTCAACATCCGGTCTATCTTTTCAACTTAAGTTCTAAACCTTGGAACTAAGTGCTCCAAATTATTTCAAAACCTCACCGGACCCAAACCAATTACCCCGGCAAGCCAAATAACAATTGAAATTCACAATTTGAACAGTAAATGGGGAAACGGGATTATAATACTCAAAACGACCTGTCGGGTCATTACAGATACACCCAACTGTTATTACTTTTTTTATACTTGTAACATTCCTCGGTGTGAAATTTGTAACCATTCACAAAATAGTTAGACATAGTTGTAACCGTATGTGCAGGTCCCCAAGATATGTCTTTCAAAAAATTGATAAACACCATTGCTTGGATTATTGACCTACATGTAGTATTAAATAAATCACAAGTGAGCAAGTATATTCACAAGTGAGCAAGTATGTATATTCACATGCGAGAAAGTGTGTAAGATGCACTTACACACTCTTTAAACCATGCCTCGAATATAGAATATACAACATCATGTCCAAATTGACTCACGAAGTCACTAAGCGACACATTAAAATTTTTGTTAGTTGCATCAACCAAATAAAATAGTAGTCCATGTAAATTAATCTTATATCAACACTTACTTAAGAAAGGGTTGAACTTCCGGACAATTTAGCAACACATGATTTGAAGCGGATTTGTACACCATACTACTTACGCCCCTTTTTGTTCGATCTTTAGAACCTCGGCCTGGTTGATTGAATATAGACATTGGTGGATATAATGGATCAATCTCAATCATAACATTATGCCGATTGGGCCTATTTCTAGCAAATGGCACATGACCGTCGAAGTAGTAAGAAAATTACAAATCGTTTACACTTGCCGCTAGTCCTGCACGTTATCATATTAGACGATAACGTTAAAGAAAATTATAACAATAAATCAAGGTTTGATCAATACCTCTCGAATGGATACATCCACCTGCATTGAACTGACCCTCCAAGTCATGCCTCGTATACAAGGTAAATTGGAAGGTGTTCCATAACATCAAAGAAGAGGTAAATAATGCATCGACTTCACAACAACCTTCTTCCTACTGGAAACACGCTTAAAACGAGGATTTTCACAAAATTTACAATTTTCTAAATTTGCATCACCCTTATAATACAACATGAAACCATCTTATCACGACCCAAAATCCAAACCTGTCGTGATGGCGCCTATCTCGATACTAGGCAAGCCAATAATCTCAATAAACCAAAACTTCTCTTTAAGGTTGAAAATATAATATTTAAATACAATACAAAATTTCACAAATACTCATACGAGCACTCCCCAAAACCTTGTGTCATTGAGTACATGGGCATCTAATATGAATACAAGTCTGGAAAATATGGTCTATAATAGTCTGAGTCCAAATACAGTAAACAAAGAGATAGAGAAGGAGAGACAAGGTCTGCGGAACATGGCAGCTACCTCAAAATCTCCTGAAAATCAACCACACGAAAGGATCAACACCCTCTATGTCCGGAAACACCTGGATTTGCACACGAAGTACAGGGTGTAGTATGAGTACAACCAACTCAGCAAGTAAAAATAATAAATAAGGAACTGAAGATAGTAACGAGCTACACAGTTATGGTTCATTTCTAGTAATTACAGCAAGGAATAGACATGCTATCAAATCTTACAGTTTAATGTCTAATCAATTTTTATACAGTTCCTCTTCATATAATCCGTAGATAAAAATCTTTCAGAGATTTCACAACCATGACAGATAGAAACTAAGTGCAACAACAAATGGAAATCAAGTACAACCTCTGGAGACAACAATCACTCACTGGGCTCCCAACCCTCATCACTCACTGGGCTTCCAGCCCTCATCACTCACTGGGCTCGCAGCCCTCATCACTCACTCTCAATGGGTACCAGCGCTCACTGGGGGTGTACAGACTCCGGAGGGGCTCCTAAAGCCCAAGCGCTATAATCTGCACGGACAACTCACGTGCTGCACGGACAACTCATGTGCCATAATATAAATATCTGGATCCGCATGGCCAACTCACGTGCTGCACAGCCAGCTCACGTGCTATAGTATAATATAAGGAATTGCACGGCCAACTCACGTGCTGCACGGCCAACTCACGTGCTATAGTATAATATAATGATCTGCACGGCCAACTCACGTGTTGCACGAACAACTCACGTGCTATAGTATCAATATCTCACAATCAGGCCCTCGACCTCACTCAGTCATAACTCTCCACAGTCTCTCGGGATCTTAATAATCATGAAATCAGCCCAAACAACAATGATATCATGTATCAATAATAATAACAGAGACTGAGATAAAATGTGCAAGTAAAAGCTGAGACTGAGTACATATGGCATTTAGCAGGCAATTCAACAAGTACGCGACCTCTGTGGGTCCAAACAGTACTATCACATAGTAAAAGCATGATTTCAAACATGATTTACAGTCAAATTTTATCAACACATAGAGAGCATATAGCTAACAACAAATTATTCAACTTTACAGTTTTCCGGGACGGACCAAGTCACAATCCCCTCAGTGCACGCCCACACGCCCGTCACCTAACATGTGCGTCACCTCCAAAATAATCACACGATACCAAAATCCGGGGTTTCATACCCTCAGGACCAGATTTAAAACTGTTACTTACCTCAGAGCGTGAAACTCTTTACTCTACTATGCCTTTGCCTCGCAAATAAGCCTCTGAATGCCTCGAATCTAGTCACAAATAATTCATTTCAGTCAATAAAATTTATTGGAATTAACTCCAGAAGCAAATGCTAATTTTTCATAAAAATCCGAATTTTAGCTCAAATATCGCATGTGGGGCCCACGTCTCGGAACTCGACAAAAGTTACAAAATCTGAAAGCCCATTCAACCATGAGTCTAACCATATCAATTTTATCAAAATCCGACCCCAACTCGACCCTCAAATCTTCAATTTAAACTAAGAGGGTTTTCAAACTTTTCCAACTTAATTCACCAATTAAATGATAAAAACAATCATGGATTCGGGTAATTTAACCAATATTGAGTTAAGAACACTTACCCCGTTGTTTTCCTTGAAAATCGCCTCTTCCCGAGCTCAAATCCATCAAAAACTAAAAATGGGAACTTAAACTCTCTGCCCAGACATTTGCTCTACGCGATCGCGAACATTCCCACGCGATCGCAAAGAACAATTTTTCCATCGCCCAGATTTTACTCTACGCGATTGCGGACTTTCCCACGCGATCGCGATGCACAACATCACAGACATACACAATCGCGAAACACAAAACGCGTGACTTCTACTCCGCTCCACTTGCTCTACGCGAACGCGACCTTCTTCACGCGTTCGCGAGTCACAAAATTCCAGAGCTACGCGATCGCATCCCGCTTCACGCGATCGCGAAGCACAAAATGCCACTGCCTCACATTAACCCTATGCGATAGCATAGAACAAAAATCCCCACTGACCAAATAAGCCTACGCGATCGCAGACGCATTCACGCGATCGCGTAGAAGGAAAACATCATCAGATATCAGAAAATTCCAGCAGCTGTTGAAGTCCAAATTTTTGATCCGTTAACCATCCAAAATTTACCCGAGCCCCTCGGGACCTCGACCAAATATACAACCAAGTCCTAAAACATCATACGGACTTAGTCAAACCCTCAAATTACCTCAAACAACACTAAAACCATGAATTACACCCCAATTCAAGCTTAATGAACTTTAAAATTTCTAATTTCTACAAACGACTCCGGAACCTATCAAATCACGTCCGATTGACCTCAAATTTTGCACACAAGTCATAAATGACATAACAGAGGTATTCCAATTTTCAGAATCGGATTCTGACCCCGATATCAAAAAGTTAACTCCCCGGTCAAACTTCTCAAAAATTAAACTTTCGGCATTTCAAGCCTAATTCCACTACGAACCTCCAAATAATATTCTGGACACGCTCCTAAGCCCAAAATCACCATACGGAACTATTGGAATCATCAAAATTCAAATCCGATGTCGTTTACACATAGGTCCATATCTGGTCCACTTTTCTAACATAAATTTTTAATTATGAGACTAAGTGTCTCATTTTACTCTGAGTTCCTTCCGGACCCGAACCCACTAAGTCATAAAACAACTATAAATCATAAATTGAGTAGTAAATAGGGGAACAGGGTTATAATACTCAAAATTACCGACCGGGTCGTTACATTCTCCCCCTCTTAAACAAGCGTTCGTCCTCGAACGTGCCAAGAGTTGTTCTTAACCTCCAAATCTCTATTCCACCTTACCACGCACATACCCGGGGTTGATCTCACGTCACCCTATTCTATATAGGCCTGACCACACAACATAACTGAAAATCATTAATTTAACATTAGCCCAAAAATCCTTGGAGCCAAATTTCTAACATCTAGAACTCTTTTCAAGACCCGAATCTCACATCTACACACCGTATAAGCCTGAACAAGCTGTATCAAGCCATAGCCATAAACCCAGATATAATTACATTGCATACTACACAACTCACATGCTCGCAGCACCATTCCCGATCACGGTAATTACTCCAAACCAACCAAGTGCAAGTATTAAACCTCATATCAAGCCAAACCTCGTTCCAAAACCTTAGTACACTGCTAATAATAAAAGAAACATGCAAAAATCTCATGACCCCTTATCAGAGCAACAAGTCATGGAGCTCTCTCGCCCCAACAAGAACCATAATCACCTTATAAGCCGACTTTTAATATTATCCTCTCGAATATACTGTAATCAAACCTGATAGTACCTATTCTAGGTCCAATGCCCTTACATAATTAAACACAACTATCCCACAGACACGCCACATCAATATAACTCAAGCCACAACTGCGCAATCCGTGTACCCAAATATGGGAGATGTCTCATGGAAGGGAACCATATTGCAAGTTCAACAAGCACCACCACAACCACAATGTTACAACCAACTCCTCAAATTTCGTGAAGAGGATAACCGTAGGTGCATGTGCACAATTGTAGAGGAAGGAAATTAATGAATCAAATAAATTATAATAGAAATAAAATTCCCACACACGGCACGGACAACTCACGTGCCAATAATATGAATCGCCCGGCATGGTCACAAGCCTCCAGTCCCAGCATATTATACAAGAGCAATTAAATATGTACGCTTGTATATGATAGTGAAATAATATTCTCATGCTCCTGGACTGGTATAAATATCACACCATAGTGCAAGCATGTGCAAAGTCTGCTATCACACTTCAAATCGGCAATTTTACGCAGAATTAGTAACTACCCCATTTATTTAGGGAATCATCTTCTTTGTAACCTCAAGTATAGCCCAGATAGTTCTCAACAAAGGTACGAATACGGGAAATGTTATAACTTTACGCTTAACAGTCGACTCTAGGCATATAATAGCCTAAGCATTCTTCCGAATATGAATACTTGCTCTAATGCCCGCACATGGGCTCCAATATCACATTTATAGCGCGTAGCTATCATAAATAATTAACGCAACTAGTGCTTCCACTGAGTTAAAATAAAATACTCACCTCAAACAGGCCGCAACCCGAAACAATATAAGTCTCCAAATTCATCAAACACATGAATCACCGTAACTGATCCCAACTCCAGCACTAGCATGACTAACACATCTTCCATTCATGATCTTCCCATAAGGAATACTTTCATAATTCTTCTGTGACACATAGCAATAATTTGAATATCAGCAGTCTATCAACTAGGTGAGTACTGCAATACCAATAAACATCCGTAAGTCAAAACACAATGCGCCATTTGAAATGCACACCCTTCTCATGGATTACCGAGCAGTTATAACATTTATCTAATTATCTGAAATTGACCATTCCGTCCAAAATTCGTGATCTTCCTTTCAAGAATGAACTGCCACCTTGTACATGTAAATCTTAATCCCGCGCCACACACCACATCTATCATGTCATCATGTGACAAGCACTAGAATCTCATTATCAACTTTGGGTAACCAGCAAATTACATACCCGGTCATTTAGTAACATTCATCTTGCTTCCTTCCAGGAGGAATTCATAATACACAACACATTCCCTACACCGGTAGAATATATCCAGTTCAACCCATGGTAGAAACCATTAAGAACACTTTGAAATCCATTTGCACATAACCAAGCTATCAGAACTAAATCCCTATAACTCCACCAAGCCACACAAGTTGCCAAATCCGAGAGTATTGCCATAAAACACCTGTAAAGCCTCACCTCATCATAAGAACTAAAAGAACCGAGCATACCATTACCATATTTATACAGCATGTTACCCATTTGTCCTATTTTCTCCGAGTTTCTTCTAGATTATCCTCAAGTTGCCATTTCTCCTTGTCAGAACACCACTACTTTACCCAAAGCCCACTACAAGACATCCTAACATAAAACTACACTGCCTTAAGGCCCATAAGCCACTGTATTCTTCTTAAGCACCTCCATAAATATCACAACTATAACACTCACTCTGAAAATACCTTATGCAAATTTAAAATTGTTCCTCTATCCTTTCTTATACTGAAATGTAGAATCCATAGTCAAACAGAATTATCGCACGTCCTGATACCATCCAATGTAAATAACTGATTCTAGTGATATACAAATTCGAAAAATTTTCAATTTCCACATATACATTTTTATTCCATTAAAACCCTCTCGAGAGTCATCCACTCTGCTCAAATCTAATTTACTCTGCCCCAAACATGCCGAAATATGTGTGCTCCTTTAGCACGATCAACACTCAAAGAAGTAACCCTGCCTTAATACGACCAATCGAATTCATACTTTGTGCGCACTACATCCTTCAAATTAACAACTTAATCACTCCATAATTTTCATATTTTCATAAAGTTCAATGTAACCCGTATCCAGGAATTTACTTACTCGAGTCATCCTCGATCTCCACCTCTATAAGTCATAACTAACCCACAAGTATGCCTCAAACTAAAACTAAAATTTAACATATATCCATGAAATTGAATTGTCAATAGCAAACTCCCCTACTTGGCTCAAAGCCATAGAACAAAACACTCGATAACTCATAATACCCATACTTCATTACTGCCATAATACTACAGTTAGTTCAACGAAAATGCTTCTCAAGCTTATGCAACACCCACCATAAAATACCTCAATCATCCGCTAAGTTAGCATTTATTCTCGCGACAATCAAGTCAAATTTTCTCAACCCGATTCAAATTCAAATCTCAACACATACGCCCCGTTGGTAGAAAAGAAACTCTCTATTTACATCATAAGGAACACACCTACATAGATTACTGCGCATGAGATAACCCACCTGCTTAGTCTCAAATTGGCATCTTGTTATACCCTTTTGCAGCCACAATTACTATGAAATCACTTAATCTTTCTGAGTCCAAACTCATTAACCAGACACGAGAATTTAATTTGCCCCAAAATTTAACTACGTGAAAGATCTTTCAAAACATTCACACTCGAGATTGTACGTCACATCAAAACGAAAATAAAGCACCCAATGGCCTTCCTTTACATTTCAAGGAAACACTTCTCGTCATATTCAAATCATCTTAACATATCCCGCAGTTACATCATACTCATCACAAAGCCATTCCACCGCTCATCGAGCCATAAATTTCACTCGTAGTGATATTACCGGACATATGAGTCCAAATGTACAGGTTACAACTGAAGCTACCGAGCCTAAGCTGCAGTCTAAACCTGACCTCAAGTCCTCCAGACTAGCCCATCACCAAAACACAGAATACACATCTTGAACCTCGTTCATAGAATCACAAGCCGGCGATGCACAGCTGATACTGAGCGCTCATGTGCGCATACGAATGCGTGGAAAGAGTTCAAAGAGTTATGTTTCAAGCTGAATCAATTCTGCACGATAGAATACAAGAAAGTGAAATTTTCCTAGGGGTTCCGCAGCCTCTCGAAGATAAGTACAAACGTCTCCGTACCGATCTGCAAGACTCTACTAAACCTGCTCATGACTCATGAGACCTATGTAACCTAGGCTCTGATACCAACTTGTCACGACCCAAAATCCCAACCTGTCGTGATGGCGCCTATCTCGATACTAGGCAAGCGAATAATCTCAATAAACCAAAACTTCTCTTTAAGGTTGAAAATATAATATTAAAATACAATACAAAATTTCACAAATACTCATACGAACACTCCCCAAAACCTGGTGTCACTGAGTACATGAGCATCTAATATGAATACAAGTCTGGAAAATATGGTCTATAATAGTCTGAGACCAAATACAGTAAACAAAGATATAGAGAAGGAGAGACAAGGTCTGCGGAACACGGCAGCTACCTCAAAATCTCCTGAAAATCAACCGCGCGAAAGGATCAACACCCGCTATGTCCGTGAACACTTGGATCTACACACGAAGTGCATGGTGTAGTATGAGTACAACCAACTCAACAAGTAACAATAATAAATAAGGAACTGAAGATAGTAACGAGCTACACAGTTATGGTTCATTTCCAGTAATTACAGCAAGGAATATACATGCTATCAAATCTAGTAGTTTAATGTCAAATCAATTTTTATACAATTCCTGTTCAAATAATCCGTAGATAAAAATCTTTCAGAGATTTCACAACCATGACAGATAGCAACTAAGTACAACAACAAATGGAAATCAAGTACAACCTCTGGGAACAACAATCACTCACTGGACTCCCAACCCTCATCACTCACTGGGCTCGCAGCCCTCATCACTCACTGGGCTCCCAGCCCTCATCACTCACTCTCAATGGGTACCCACGCTCACTGGGGGTGTATAGACTCCGGAGGGGCTCCTACAGCCCAAGCACTATAATCTGCACGGATAACTCACGTGCTGCACGGACAACTCACGTGCCATAATATAAATATCTGGATCCGCACGGTGAACTCACATGTTGCACGGCGAACTTACGTGCTATAGTATAATATAAGGATCCGCACGGCCAACTCACGTGCTATAGTATAATATAAGGATCTGCACGGCCAACTCACGTGTTGAACGGACAACTCACGTGCTATAGTATCAATATCTCACAATCGGGCCCTCGGCCTCACTCAGTCATAACTCTCTCCAGTCTCTCGGGCTCTTAATAATCATGAAATTAGCCCAAACAACAATGATATGATGTATCAATAATAATAACAGAGACTGAGATAAAATGTGCAAGTAAAAGTTGAGACTGAGTGCATATGGCATTTAGCAGGCAATTCAACAAGTACGCGACCTCTATGGGTCCCAACAGTACTATTAAATAGCCTAAACATGATTTCTAACATGATTTACAGTCAAATTGTATCAACACATAGAGAGCATATAGCTAACAACAAATTATTCAACTTTACAGTTTCCCGGGACGGACAGAGTCACAATCCCCTCGGTGCACGCCCACACGCCCGTCACCTAGCATGTGTGTCACCTCCAAAATAATCACATGATACCAAAATCCGGGGTTTCATACCCTCAGGACTAGATTTAAAACTGTTACTTACCTCAAAGCATGAAATTCTTTATTCTGTTATGCCTTTCCCTCGCAAATCGGCCTTTCAATTCCTCGAATCTAGTCACAAATAATTCATTTTAGTCAATAAAATTTATTGGAATTAACTCCATAAGAAAATGCTAATTTTCCATAAAAATCCGAGTTTTAGCTCAAAAATCGCCTGTGGGGCCCATGTCTCGGAACTCGACAAAAGTTACAAAATCTGAAAGCCCATTCAATCATGAGTCTAACCATACCAATTTTATCAAAATCCGACCCCAACTAGACCCTCAAATCTTCAATTTGAACTAAGAGGGTTTTCAAACTTTTCCAACTTAATTCACCAATTAAATGATAAAAACAACCATGGATTCGGGTAATTTAACCAATATTGAGTTAAGAACACTTACCCCATTGTTTTCCTTGAAAAACTCCCGAAAATCGCCTCTTCCCGAGCTCAAATCCGTCAAAAACTGAAAATGGGAACTTAAACTCTCTGCCCAGACATTTGCTCTACGCGATCGCGAACATTCCCACGTGATCGCGAAGAACAATTTTTCCATCGCCCAGATTTTACTCTACGCGATCGCGGACTAGTCCACGAGATCGCGAAGCACAAAACGCGTGACTTCTACTCCGCTCCAGTTACTCTACGCGAACACGACCTTCTTCACGCGTTCGCGAGTCACAAAATTTCAGAGCTATGCGATCGCATCCCGCTTCACGTGATCTCGAAGCACAAAATGACACTGCCTCAGATTAACCCTATGCGATCACAAATATCCGCACGCGATAGCGTAGAACAAAAATCCCCACTGACCAGATAAGCCTATGCGATCGCAGACGCATTCACGCGATCGCTAGAAGGAAAACATCATCAGATATCAGAAAATTCCAGTAGATGTTCAAGTCCAAATATTTGATCCATTAACTTTCCAAAACTCACCCGAGCCCCTCGGGACCTCGACCAAATATACCAACAAGTCCTAAAATATCATACGAACTTAGTCGAACCCTCAAATCACCTCAAACAACGCTAAAACCATGAATTACACCCCCAATTCAAGCCTAATGAACTTTGAAATTTCTAATTTCTACAAACGACTCTGGAACCTATCAAATCACGTCCGATTTACCTAACATTTTGTGCACAAGTCATAAATGACATAATGGAGGTACTCAAATTTTCAGAATCGGATTTCGACCTCTATATCAAAAAGTCAATCCCCCGGTCAAACTTCCCAAAAATTTAACTTTCGGCATTTCAAGCCTAATTTCACTACGGACCTCCAAATAATATTACGGGCATGCTCCTAAGCCAAAATCATCATACGGAGCTATTGGAATAATCAAAATTCAAATCCGATGTCGTTTACACATAGTTCCATATCCGGTCCACTTTTCTAACTTAAATTTTTAATTATGAGACTAAGTGTCTTATTTCACTCCGAGTTCCTTCCGAACCCGAACCTAGTAACCCGTTAAGTCATAAAATAACTATAAAGCATAAATTGAGCAGTAAATAGGGGAACGGGGTTATAATACTCAAAATGACCGGCCGGATCATTACATTTCTTCACAACAACCGGTTCTCATAGACGAGAGCCCTAACTTAGAAACCAATCTTTTAACCTTATAGAAATCTTCAGGTATGTTGAAATATGGGTCAAATAGTTCACTCATAAGTCCAATGAAAGAATCCATTCCCACTTGAGAAATATTGGTATCTGATTTGATACTTAATAATCTAACCGCAACAGACAACTGAGAGTGCATACTCCCTTGACTTAGTGGATGACTAGCGACCTCTAACTGTTCATAAAAATGTTTTGCCTCTTCGTTAGGAGGTTGTTCAACACTTTCATGGGTTTCAAAATCGAAGTGCATCCCAAAAGCATCCACAGCCATTTCATGGTATCTAGGATGTTAAACGCTATTCTCCACCGACCTACTACTTTCACTAACAACTACGTTATGAAATACACCATCAGTACCATCAACCTCTCTATGACTAGTCCACACAAAATAATTATCCATAAACCCCTTTCTATAAAGATGAATCGTAACATCCTCCGAACCCAAAAAATTCAAACACTTGCACTTCATACAAGGACACCTAATCATCCCTCCAATCCAAAACGGTTCAAGTGACATTGCATGCCTAACAAATCCCTTAAACCCTTCTATAAATTCCTCCCTCAAAAACCGATGATTAGGATAATTCCTATTATACATCCAACTACGATATTTTATCTACATAAAGAACAAATACATTACATGTTATATTAATCATAATTCAAATTAATTTATAGAATTAAGTTACAAAATCCCAAATTGAGTGCATATTAATTTGAATACAATATTATTCTAACCCTACCATTAACAAAAATTAGACTCGCTAGAATATTTAGTTAGTTAAGCCATTCAATTAGACTTACTCACTTACTATTAATCATAATTAATAAATCCTAAATCATAATTTAATATGCCTTAAATCATAGTTTAATAAGCCCTAAATCATGAGCAATAAAATTGAAAAAAAAAATATTAGCTAAATAAGCAAGTACCTTACATGATATCATAAACAAATTCAATTAGAGTAAAACTTAAATCTATAGAATTATAATCAATTGAAAGAATCTCAAAATCCAAAATTGTAAACCCTAGTTTATATAATTGAAAGAATTTAAATAACTAAAATTAATAAGTATAGATAACTAACCTTCAAAGAGAGGAGAGGGGTATGATTTTGGAAGTGTCGCGGCAGTGGGTGGCGCGGCAGTGGTGGCGTAGGAGCAGTGGTTGGGCGGCAGAGGTGGGACTAACGGAGAACGGGGAGAGACGAAGTGGGGGAGGGGGTGATTTTGGATGAGAAGGGAATGATGAGTGGATTTGGGTGGAATTTGGGAAGGGTTGGCGGATGAGGAAAAAGGAATGAGAGAAAGAGAAAAGAGAAAAATGGGGAAGAAACCCGCTACTGGCACCCTAAATTATAATTTTCCGATCGACTTCGGTCGGTATTTTAAGTGGAGTGTTTGACCGTTTGACCCAATTTTCGACCGAATTCAGTCGGAATTTCAGTTTTAAAATTTTTAAAATATTAGTTTAATGAAAATACCGATGAAGTCGGTCGATTTTAGTCAATTTGTAAAAATATCAGCTTTTAAATAAATAATATATATATATATATATATATATATATATATATATATATATATATATATTAAACTTAATTGATGTGTGTGTGTATTTATTTTTTTAAATTACTTTTATATGGACACTATATCCTATCTGTGTATGTATATATACATATATGTACATAATATTTAATTGATTTAACATCTAAATTGTAATATTCAATATTTAATTAATTTTGTATTTACATACGCGCGCGCACACACACATCTTATATATAGTTCTATAAGATTTAGTGCTATATTAATACATATATATATATATATATATATATATATATATACTTAAGTTGTAGCAACAATAATATGTTAATATAGCATTAATTGAAAGAATTTAAATAACTAAAATTAATAAGTATAGATAACTAACCTTCAAAGAGAGGAGAGGGGTATGATTTTGGAAGTGTCGCGGCAGTGGGTGGCGCGGCAGTGGTGGCGTAGGAGCAGTGGTTGGGCGGCAGAGGTGGGACTAACGGAGAACGGGGAGAGACGAAGTGGGGGAGGGGGTGATTTTGGATGAGAAGGGAATGATGAGTGGATTTGGGTGGAATTTGGGAAGGGTTGGCGGATGAGGAAAAAGGAATGAGAGAAAGAGAAAAGAGAAAAATGGGGAAGAAACCCGCTACTGGCACCCTAAATTATAATTTTCCGATCGACTTCGGTCGGTATTTTAAGTGGAGTGTTTGACCGTTTGACCCAATTTTCGACCGAATTCAGTCGGAATTTCAGTTTTAAAATTTTTAAAATATTAGTTTAATGAAAATACCGATGAAGTCGGTCGATTTTAGTCAATTTGTAAAAATATCAGCTTTTAAATAAATAATATATATATATATATATATATATATATATATATATATATATATATATATATATATACTTAATTGGTATGTGTGTGTGTGTATTTATTTTTTTAAATTACTTTTATATGGACACTATATCCTATCTGTGTATGTATATATACATATATGTACATAATATTTAATTGATTTAACATCTAAATTATAATATTCAATATTTAATTAATTTTGTATTTATACACACACACACACACACACACACACACACACACACACACATATATATATATATATATATATACTTAATTTGTAGCAACAATATATGTAAATATAGCATTAATATGTATACATATGTTGTTGTTGCTACAACTTAAGTATTAATATAGCACTACATCTTATATATATATATATATATATATATATATATATATATATATATATATATATATGAATACTTAAGTTGTAGCAACAACAATATGTTAATATAGCATTAATATGTATACATATGTTGTTGTTGCTACAACTTAAGTATTAATATAGCACTACATCTTTTATATATATATATATATATATATATATATATATATATATATATATATATATATATATATGTATATATATATATATATATATATAAATATTTAATACTAATATTTAATCGAATATAATTGAATTTCCAATTGATCCACGGATGAAGTATACGAGCAAAGTACCAATAAGGTGATCGAGAATAAAACATTCAAGATTATGTGTGTGTGCATACATACACACACACATATATATATGTATCAACTATCAATTAAGTATTAAATATTACTTATTTAAAAGATATTTATATAAAATTTACTAAAATAGACCGACTTCGGTCGGTATTTTTATTAAATTAATATTTTAAAAATTTTAAAATTAAAATTCCGACCGAATTCGGTCGAAAAAATTTAATTAAAACTTATTTAGGTTGGTAAATTATATATATATATAATTTTTGTTATGATAAAAAACCAATTGCTTTAGGCGAGAAAGAATAATTTCAAATATACCGACCAATTTCAGTCTGTATATTTGAAAATTTTTAATTAAAAGTTTTTTTGGTAGATAATATGCAAGTATGATCAGGTCTTGGTCAAATATTGACCAATTTCCGACCGACATCGGTCGGAATTTTTATATCTTTATTGTGTCACCACTATTTTCATTGTCAGATATATTTTCTTTGACTTTTGCAACCAATTCACTATTTTTCCGACCGATTTCGGTCGGTTTTGTTTTCGATCGATTTCCGTCGGTAATCTTTGGACGGGTTTTACCCGTTTTCTAGTAGTAGATTGTGATGACCCAAAGGTCATCTTATGTTTTAGAAGTCGAATCTACGCTCTTAAGCCTTAAAAATCTCATTTTTACCCTCCTCAATTTGCGTGCACAGTCCGGGCATGTTTCCGGAAAACTTTTATGTTGAAAATTGATGAAAATAAGAATTGTTGCCTTAAAATGTTTATTTTAGTTGACTCCGGTCAACATTTTTGGTAAACATGCCTAGATCCATATTTTGACGGTTCTGGTAGGTCCGTATCGAATTATGGGACCTGGGCGTATGCCCGGAATCGAATTCGGAGGTCCCTAGCTTAAGAATTGATTTATGTTTGGCATTGTTAGTGCCGGGTCTGTATTCTGGTTCCGGAGCCCAGTAAGAATTCATTATGATATTTAAGACTTGTCTGTGAAATTTGGTGAGAAACGGAGTTGATTTGACATGATTCGGACGTCCAGTTGAGAAAATAGAAATTTTAAAGCGTTCTTGAGATTTTCATTTGATTTGGTGCTAAATTCGTAGTTCTAGGTGTTATTTTGGTGATTTGATCGCGCGAGCAAGTTCGTATGATATTTTTAGACTTGTGTGCATGTTGGGTTTGGAGCCCGGAAGGCTCGGGTGAGTTTCAGATAGGTCACGGGATATTTTGGATTTTGAAAATCTTGTATTTTGCTGCAGCAGATGTTCTAGCATGTCCTTCTTCGCATTCGGGAAGGTCCTCTCGTGAACGCGAAGAGTAAACTGATGAGGCAGGGATTTCTTCTTCGTGAACGCGAAGGTTTGGTCGCGAACGCAAAGCGATGGTGGTGTTACCCTTCGCGAACGCGACAAGCCCATCGCAAACGCATAGTGTTAGGCATCGCGGAGGGGGAGTCAGTCGTTCCTTCATCGCGAATGCGAGCAATGCCTCGCGAACGCGAAGGCCATGAGGGAGTAACCATCGCGAACGCGAGCTGTGTCTCGCGAACGCGAAGTCTTGGCAGCCAGTACCCTTCGTCAACGCGACAGTGCTCTCACCAACGCGGTGAACACTGTCGTCTAGCACTTAAAAGAATCCAAAAACGGGATTTTAGCCAAAAACTCATTTTTCTCAAAAACCAAACGGTGAGAGGTGATTTTTCAAGAGCCATTTCTTCCCCAGATTGTTGATAAGTGATTCTAAACCATTTTCTTTCAATTACCCATTACATTTCTTGAATTTTCAACCTAAAATCTAGAGTTTTCATGGTAGAATTAGGGGTTAGGGTAGAAACTATGGATTTCGAAAATTTGGGGATTTAGACCTATATTTGAGGTCGGATTCCAAAACCAATTATATATTCGGGCTCGGGGGTGAATGGGCAAAAGGATTTTGGTCCGAACCTCGGGTTTTGACCAAGCGGACCGGGGTCGATTTTTTGACTTTTTGGAGGAAAATTTGAGAAATTTAAATTTATGAAATATAATTGATTCCTTTAGCAATATTTGATATTATTAAGTCATTTTTGAATAGATACGAGTGGTTTGGAGGTGAATTCCAAAGAAAAAGCTGTGATTGAGAATTAAGTGGCTTTCGGAGCAAGGTAAATGTTGTGTCTAACTTTGGCTTGAGGGAATAGGTATTGTGTGAGTATTTGCTACGTGTTTTGTTGTTCAATACGATGTATAGTTAAGGTGACGAGCATCTATATATTGTGGTCGAGTCATAGCATGCGAGTGAATTTCCATTCTTGCAAATTTGTAGCCTTAAATCTTGTTATCCATGCTTATTGTTGTTATTGAAATGTTGGGAGACTTGTATCCGGTTCCACCAAGGTCGATAAAATTGTGAATATTGATTCGAGGTTGAGATGTTAAATTGTGAAAGTAATTATTGATGAAATATTGATTTCTTTGTAAAACTTCTCTTTACCCGTTGTTATTGATTCTGTGAATTGTGAGGAATAGTGTAAAGCACGAAAGGTGATGCCATGCATGATTTATTTATATTGTGAGGAAGAGTGTAAAACACAAAGGGTGATGCCGTGCATGAATTATTTATATTGTGAGGAAGAGAGTAAAAGCACGAAGGGTGATGTCGTGCAGTCTTATTTGTTATTTGGTGAGGTTGAGAGTAAAAGCACGAAGGGTGATGCCGTGCAGTTTTCCTTGTTGTCTTAATTGCTCAATTCATTTAAGGATTTCTGGTTTAATTTTGTCTTTTCATTATTCTCATTCTTTATGGTGTATTCCCCCACTATATGTTCCCCTCCCATTATTTCTGCGTTATTTCTTTATTTACTGTTGTTACCACTATCATGATTATACTGTTCAGGTTATATGTGGGTGTCTTTTTCTAGCCTCGTCACTACTTCACCGAGGTTAGGCTAGACACTTACCAGTACATGGGGTCGGTTGTACTGATGCTACACTCTACACTTTCTGTGCAGATTTTGATACCGGCTCAAATTGATCGAGATTTGCTATTGGTCCGCTGTCCAGAGACTCAAGGTAGATCTGTCGGCGTTCACAGACCTTGAAGTCCCCATCTATCTTTTATGTCCTACTGTTTTCTTTCATTCAGACAGTTGTATTTCTTTCAAGCTATTACTTGTAGTAAATTCTAGAATGCTTGTGAATTGTGACTCCAGATCCGGGTGGTAGAAATTAATACAGTTTTATGATATTCTGCACTTATTATATTTCATCTTAGTTAATTATTGTTAATTACTGAATGGAAATAAGGAATTTGTTAATGATTCTTTAACGTTGGCTTGCCTAGCAAGTGAAATATTAGGCACCATCACGGTCCCGTCGGTGGGATATTTCGGGTCGTGACAAGTTGGTATCAGAGCACTAGTTTGTCTTGGTCTCACGATTCACGAGTAAGCTTAGTAGAGTCTGGAGGATCGGTACGGAGACGTCTGTACTTATATTTCAGAGGCTATGAAGTTTAGGAACAAGTTTCGCTTCTATTCTTCTCTGTCGTGCGATTTTGCTTTCTCAATACTGATTGAACTCTTCTACTCTTATTCTCTCGCAGATGGCGAGAACACGTACCGCTTCCTCAGCTGAGCAGTAGCCAGAGCCTCCAGTGATAGCTCCTACGCGTTGCAGAGTTCGAGGCCGTGCCAGAGGCCGAGGCAGGGGCAGGGCTCAGCCTAGGGCCCGAGCAGCAGCCCCAGCAGTAGAGCCTCAAATAGAGCTTGATGAGGAGGCTCCAGCCCAGACTGTTCCTGCCAGACCAGCTCAGGTTCCGGAGGGGTTCATTGCCACCCCAGTACTTCAGGACGCTTTGGTCCGTTTGGTGGGCCTTATGGAGAGTGTGGCCCAGACTGGTGCATTTACCATGGCACCAGCAGTCTCTCAGACTGGAGGAGGATCCCAGACTCCTACCACTCCCGCTCCGGAGCAGATAGCTCCCCAGTATCAGGCTCCAACAGCTCAGCCAGTTGGATTAGTTCATCCGGTTATTGCGGCACAACTTGGATATGGGCCAGCTATGTCTTATGAGGCTTTATGGAGATTGGACAGGTTTATCAAGCTCTTTCCTATTCACTTTAGTGGTGCTCCTTTAGAGGACCCTTAGGAATATCTTGATAGCTGTCACGAGGTCCTACGAAACATGGGTATAGTGGAGACCAATGGGGTCAATTTTGCTACATTTCAGATGACTAGTTCCGCCAAGAAATGGTAGAGAGATTACTTGTTGACCAGACCAGCTGGATCGCCTGTTCTTACTTGGGACCAATTCTTTCAGCTCTTCATAGAGAAGTTTCTGCCTATCACATTGAGAGAGGAACGTCACCGTCAGTTTGAGCGTCTCCAGCAGGGCTGTATGACTGTTACTTAGTATGAGACCCATTTTGTGTATTTAGCCCGTCATGCTATTCTTCTGCTTCCCACCGAGAGAGAGAGAGAGAGAGAGAGAGAGAGAGAGAGGGTGAGGAGGTATATTGATGGACTTTCTCAGCCTATCAGATTGCAGATGGCTAAGGAGACTGGGAGTGAGATTCCTTTTCAGGCGGCTGCTAATGTCGCCAGACGAGTCGAAATGGTTCTTACTCAGAGGTCTGACAAGAGACCTCATCATTTCGGTGAGTTCAACGGTGCCTTTTTTTGAGTCTAATAAAAGTTTTTCGTTGGCATAATCACCTTAATAAATGTGCAGGATGAGCACAATGCAAAATGAGCACTTTTCGATAATGACTAAAATCCCTGTCAAGTTAAGACTATGGTGGAATGATCTAGGTCTTGAAGGACAAGATGAAGTCCAGAGTTATCAGGGTGGTTATTGAGGTCGACAGGGTCAGTTTCAGGGTCAGCAGTCACAGCAACCGAGGTTATGTTATACTTGTGGTGATCCGAGGCACATTGCTAGATTTTTCCATCGAGCAACGGGCAACTCACAGCATTAGAGTTCTCGTGCCATGGTTCCGGCACCAGTTGTTGCACCACCTGCTCAGTCAGCCAGAGGCAGGGATCAGGCAGCCAAAGGTAGAGGCCAGACTGTTAGAGGTGGAGGTCAGGCCGTTAGAGGTGGAGAATAGCCAGTTAGAGGTCATCCCAGGGACGTAGTTCAGGGTGGTGGGGCCCAGCCTCGGTGTTATGCTTTCCCAGCCAGGCCTGAGGCTGAGTCATCTGACGCTGTTATCACAGGTACTGTTTCAGTTTGCAGTAGAGATACTTCAGTTCTATTTGATCTGGGATCTACTTACTCCTATGTGTCATCCTATTTTGCTTTCTATTTGGTTGTGCCCCGTGATTCTTTGAGTGCTCCTGTGTTTGTGTCCACACCAGTGGGAGATACTATTATTGTAGATCATGTTTATCGTTCGTGTGTGGTCACCATTAGGAGTCTTGAGACTCGTGTAGATCTTCTACTTCTCAACATGGTTGATTTTGATGTCATACTGGGTATGGATTGGCTGTCACCTTATCATGCTATAATAGATTGTCGTGCCAAGACGGTGACCTTAGCCTTGCAGGGGTTGCCTCAATTAGAGTGGAGAGGGAATCTTGGCCATTCTGCCACCAAGTTTATCTCTTATGTGAAGGCTCGGCATATGGTTGAGAAGGGGTATCTAGCTTATTTGGCTTATGTCCGCGATTCTAGTGTGGAGGTTCCTTCCATGGATTTAGTGCCGGTTGTTCGTGAGTTTCCAGAGGTGTTTCCTGCAGACCTATCGGGGATGCCACCCGACAAGGATATTGATTTTTGCATTGATTTGGCTCCGGGCACTCAGCCCATTTCCATTCCGCCATACCGCATGGCCCCGCCAGAGTTGAAAGAATTGAAGGAGCAGTTGCAAGATTTGCTTGATAAGGGCTTCATTAGACCTAGTGTCTCACTCTGGGGGTGCACCTGTGTTGTTTGTGAAGAAGAAAGATGGATCGATGAGGATATGTATAGATTATCGGCAGTTGAACAAAGTCACCATCAAGAACAAGTATCCATTGCCGAGGATTGATGATTTATTTGATCAACTTCAGGGTGCCATGGTGTTTTCAAAGATTGATTTGAGATCTGGCTACTATCACTTGAGGATTAGGGCATCCGATGTTCCTAAGATAGCTTTTTGGACTCGGTATGGGCATTATGAGTTTCTAGTGATATCATTTGGGCTCACAAATGCCCAAGCAGCATTCATGGATTTGATGAATCGGGTGTTCAAACCCTACTTAGATTCCTTTGTGGTTGTGTTTATTGATGATATCTTGATCTACTCTCGCAGTCGAGAGGAGCATGAGCAGCACCTTCGTATCGTTCTTCAGACTCTGAAAGACAACCAATTATATGCTAAGTTCTCAAAATGCAAGTTTTGGTTGAGTTCAGTTGCTTTCTTGGGTCACGTTGTATCAGCAGAGGGTGTTCAGGTGGATCCTAAGAAGATTGAGGCAGTTCAGAACTGGCCTAGACCCACATCAGCTGCAGAGATCCATAGTTTCCTAGGTTTGGCGGGCTATTACCGTCGATTTGTGGAGGGGTTTTCATCCATAGCAGCCCCGTTGACCAGATTGACCCAGAAGGGTGCCTCGTTCAGGTGGTCAGACGAGTGTAAAGCGAGCTTTCAGAAGCTCAAGACTGCTTTGACTACGACACCGGTATTGGTGTTACCCACAGGTTCAGGATCTTATATAGTATATTGTGACGCATCCCGTATTGGTCTGGGTGCGGTATTGATGCAGGGTGGCAAGGTTATTGCATATGCTTCACGGTAGCTGAAGGTTCACGAGAAGAATTACCTTGTTCATGATCTAGAGCTGGCAGCCATTGTTCACACGCTGAAGATTTGGAGGCACTATCTTTATGGCGTGCCGTGTGAGATATTCACTGATCATCGGAGCTTGTAGTATTTGTTCAAGCAGAAGGAACTCAATTTGAGGCAGAGAAGGTGGTTGGAGCTATTGAAAGACTATGATATCACCATATTGTATCATCCCAGGAAGGCCAATGTGGTGGCTGATGCTTTGAGTAGAAAATCAGCTAGTATGGGTAGCCTTGCATATATTCCAGTGGGTGAGAGACTGCTTGCATTGGATGTTCAGGCCTTGGCCAACCAATTCGTGAGGTTGGATGTTTCCGAGCCCAGACGTGTTCTAGCTTGTACAGTTGCTCGGTCTTCTTTATTTGAGCACATCAGAGATCGACAGGATGGCGATCCTCATTTACTTGTCCTTAGAGACACAGTGCGGCACGGTGGTGCCAAGCAGGTTACTATTGGAGATGACAGAGTTTTGAGGATGCAGGGTCGTATTTGTGTGCCTAATATGGATGGGCTTCATGAGTTGATTCTTGAGGAGTCCCACAGTTCCCGATATTCTATTCATCCGGGCGCCGCCAAGATGTATCAGGACTTGAGGCAGCATTATTGGTGGAGGCGAATGAAGAAGGACATAGTTGCCCATGTAACTCGGTGCCTAAATTTCCAGCAGGTAAAGTGTGAGCATTAGAGACCTGGTGGTTTACTTCAGAGGTTAGATATTCCTGAGTGGAAGTGGGAGCGTATCACTATGGATTTTGTTGTTGGACTCCCATGGACTCAGAGGAAGTTCGATGCAGTTTGGGTCATTGTGGATAGGCTGACTAAGTCAGCGCATTTCATTCCTGTGGCAGTTACCTATTCCTCGGAGCTTTTGGCAGAGATTTACATTCGTGAGATCGTCCGTCTTCACGGGGTGCCCGTGTCTTTCATTTCTGATCGAGGTACGCAGTTCACCTCGCACTTCTGGAGGGTAGTACAGCATGAGTTGGGTACACGGGTTGAGTTGAGCACAGCATTCCATCCTCAGACGGACTGGCAGTCCGAGCGCACTATTCAGATCTTGGAGGATATGCTCTGTGCAAGTGTTATAGACTTCGGAGGATCGTGGGATCAGTACTTGCCCTTTGCAGAGTTCGCCTACAACAACAACTACCAGTCGAGCATTCAGATGGCTCCCTATGAGGCATTATATGGTAGGCGGTACCGGTCGCCAATTGGGTGGTTCGCGCCGGGAGAGGCTCGGTTGTTGGGCACAGACTTAGTACAGGATGCCTTGGATAAGGTCAAGATTATTCAGGATCGACTTCATACTGCTCCGTCAATTATACAGGATGCCATAGAGTTCGTGATGTTGCATTCATGGTCAGAGAGAGAGTGTTACTTTGGGTATCACCCATGAAGGGTGTAATGAGGTTCAGAAAGAAGGGCAAGTTGAGACCTAGGTATATCGGACCTTTTGAGATTCTGGAGAGAGTGGGAGAGGTGGCTTACAGGCTTGCATTGCCACCTAGTTTAGCAGTTGTTCATCCGGTATTCCATGTGTCCATGCTTCGAAAGTTTCACGGCGATCCGTCCCATGTGTTAGATTTCAGCTCTGTCCAGTTGGACAAGGATTTGACTTACGAGGAGGAGCCAGTGAAAATTCTAGCCTAGCAAGTTTGCTAGTTGAGATTAAAGAGTTATCCTTCAGTTCGAGTGCAGTGGAAAGGTCAGCCTATTGAGACAGCTACTTGGGAGTCCGAGTCCGATATATGGAGTAGATATCCCCACCTTTTCACTAGCCCAGGTACTTTTCTATGTCTGTTCGAGGACAAACGGTTGTATTAGAGGTGGAGAATGCGATGACCCAAAAGGTCATCTTATGTTTTAGAACTCGAATCTGCACTCTTAAGCCTTAAAATCTCATTTTTACCCTCCTCGATTTGCGTGTGCAGTTCGGGCATGTTATCGGAAAACTTTTATGTTGAAAATTGATGAAAATAAGAATTTTTGCCTTAAAATGTTAGTTTCAGTTGACTCCGGTCAACATTTTTGGTAAACAGGACCAGATCCATGTTTTGACTTTTTTGGTAGGTCCGTATCGAATTATGGGACCTGGGTGTATGCCCGGAATCGAATTCGGAGGTCCCTAGCTCAAGTTATGAATTTTTTATAAAAATTAAAAGTTTAAAAATTAATTATTTTTAAGAATTGATTTATGTTTGGCATTGTTAGTGCCGGGTCCGTATTCTGGTTCCGGAGCCCGGTACAGATTCATTTTGATATTTAACACTTGTTTGTGAAATTTGGTGAGAAACAGAGTTGATTTGACGTGATTCGGACGTCCAGTTGAGAAAATAGAAGTTTTAAAGCGTTCATGAGAATTTCATTTGATTTGGAGCTAAATTTGTAGTTTTAGGTGTTATTTTGGCGATTTGATCGCGCGAGCAAATTCGTATGATATTTTTAGACTTGTGTGCATGTTTGGTTTGGAGCCCCGAGGGCTCGGGTGAGTTTCGGATAGGCCACGGGATATTTTGGACTTTGAAAATCTGGTATTTTACTGCAGCAGGTGTTCTGGCATGTACTTCTTCGCATTCGCGAAGGTCCTCTCGCAAATGCGAAGAGTAAACTGATGAGGCAGGGATTTCTTCTTCACGAACGCGAAGGTTTGGTCGCGAACGCGAAGCGATGGGGGCGTTACCCTTCGCAAACGCGTAGTGTTAGGCATTGGGGAGGGGGAGTCAGCCGCTCCTTCATCGCGAACGCGAGCAATGCCTCGCGAACGCGAAGGCCAGGGGGAGTAACCATCGCGAACGCGAGCTGTGTCTTGCGAACGCGAAGGCTTGGAAGTCAGTACCCTTTGCGAACGCGACAGTGCTCTCGCGAACGCGGTGAACACTATCGCCCAGCACTTAACAGAATCCAAAAACGGGATTTTAGCCAAAAACTCATTTTTCTCAAAAACCAAACGGTGAGAGGTGATTTTTCAAGAGTCATTTCTTCCCCAAATTATTGGTAAGTGATTCTAAACCATTTTCTTTCAATTACCCATTACATTTCTTGAATTTTCAACCTAAAATCTAGAGTTTTCATGGTAGAATTAGGGGTTAGGGTAGAAACTAGGTATTTCGGAAATTTGGGGATTTAGACCTCAATTTGAGGTCGGATTCCAAAACTAATTATATATTCGGGCTCGGGGGTGAATGGGTAAAAGGATTTTGGTCCGAACCTCGGGTTTTGACCAAGCGGGTCCGGGGTCAATTTTTCGACTTTTTAGAGGAAAATTTGGGAAATTTAAATTTATGAAATATAATTGATTTCTTTAGCAATATTTGATATTATTGAGTCATTTTTGAATAGATACGAGTGGTTTGGAGGTGAATTCCAAAGGAAAAGTTGTGATTGAGAATTAAGTGGCCTTCGGAGCAAGGTAAGTGTTGTGTCTAATTTTGGTTTGAGGGAATAGGTAATGTGTGAGTATTTGATACGTGTTTTGTTGTTGAATAAGATGTATAGTTGAGGTGACGAGCATCTATACATTGTGGTCGAGTCATAGCATGCGAGTGAAATTCCATTCTTGCAAATTTGTAGTCTTAAATCTTGTTATCCATGCTTATTGTTGTTGTTGAAATGTTGGGAGACTTGTATCCGGTTCCACCAAGGTCGATAAAATTGTGAATATTGATTCGAGGTTGAGATATTAAATTGTGAAAGTAATCATTGATGAAAAATTGATTTCTTTGTGAAACTTCTCTCTATCCGTTGTTATTGATTCTGTGAATTATGAGGAGGAGTGTAAAGCACGAAGGATGATGCCGTGCATGATTTATTTATATTGTGAGGAAGAGTGTAAAGTACGAAGGGTGATGCCATGCATGATTTATTAATATTGTGAGGAAGAGTGTAAAGCACGAAGGGTGATGCCGTGCATGAATTATTTATATTGTGAGGAAGAGAGTAAAGGCACGAAGGGTGATGTCGTGCAGTCTTATTTGTTATTTGATGAGGTTGAGAGTAAAAGCACGAAGGGTGATGCCGTGCAGTTTTCCTTGCTGTCTTAATTTCTCAATTCGTTTAAGGATTTCCGGTTTAATTTTGTCTTTTTATTATTCTCACTCTTTATGTTGTATTCCCCCACTGTATGTTCCCCTCCCATAATTTATGCGTTATTTCTTTATTAACTGTTGTTGCCACTAGCATGATTATACTGTCCTAGCCTCGTCACTACTTCTGCCGAGGTTAGGCTCGATACTTACCAGTATATGAGGTCGATTGTACTGATGCTGCACTCTGTACTTTCTGTGCAGATTTTGATACCGACTCAGGTTGATCGAGATTTGCTATTGGTCCGCTGTACGGAGACTCAAGGTAGATCTGTCTGCGTTCACAGACCTTGAAGTCCCCGTCTATCTTTTATGTCCTACTGTTTTCTTTCATTCAAACAGTTGTATTTCTTTCAGGCTATTACTTGTAGTAAATTCTAGAATGTTTGTGAATTGTGACTCCAGATCCCGGTGGTAGAAATTAATACAGTTTTATGATATTCCGCACTTATTATATTTCATCTTAGTTAATTATTGTTAATTACTGAATGCAAATAGGGAATTTGTTAATGATTCTTTAACGTTGGCTTGCCTAGCAATTGAAATGTTAAGCGCCATCACGTTCCCGTCGGTGAAAAATTTCGGGTCGTGACATGGATCCTTTAAATATTAGTAAAAAATATGGATTTTGTAAAGTGTTCAACTATGAAACATGAGGGATAATCAGGAAAATGGTTTTTCGTATCAGATCCTTATAAACAAAATGTAATTAATTTTTTAAAATGACACGCTTTAATTAATTGTAAACAAATGACACGCTTTATGTGGAAACAAACGATAAACATTGATAGATTTGGTATAAACCCAAGATATATCTATATCTATATTATATTAAAAGTACGAAGGCCCTTAGCGAAATGCCGTTTGTCCTTTTTTCCCTTTAAAAATAGAGTTTACATTGGATAAAATAGTAATTTAGTTATTTTCCTAATATGTAGGAATACTCATTTAATTATTTTCCTAATATTTTGGACTACAAAATCAACTAAATTTTATATATTACATTCTTCCTTATTTGGATTACGTAGAAAAATTTAATAATTAGAACTTCAAAAATATTAACATTTTACTTTATATAGATTTTTACACTTAAATTATATATAAATGGCAAGAAAATGACAGAATTAAAAATATTAACCAAATAGGATGTAACCACTTGGTATTTAGAAGATTATCCCTTTGGACAGATACCAAAAATTCAATAAAAATAAAAGAGGACGTACGACGTTCTTGAAAGATGACGGAGTAACTTTTTTTATGTATTGATTTAGGTAAAACCCTTTTATATACTAAAATACTTTAAAATATACAAAACTATTTCCCACTCATTTGATTTTCTTACAATTTGACAAAAGAATTTTTATTCGATAAAATATAATAACAATCGAATATTTAAAATTTGGTATGAGCTAATATTAAGAATTTAAATAAATTAAATATAATTTATATCTTTTATTGCTAAAAATAAATAATTAAGTATTTGGAATAGCTAATTAGCAAAAAAAACTTAATTTTATTATTTTTCAAATTCATCATACAAGTAAAACTATCTTCAGGTTGACAAAAATCTTGGATTAATAGATATATTTCAATAAAAAAGACCACATATGATGAAAGAAATTAGAAAATAAAGTCGAATTAATTATAATATATTATTAAAAATTAACTTGGTTAAAATTCAAAATAGAAGAAATAGGAATGAAATAATAAGTATTCAAAATAAGTTGACATTTATTATTATTTTTATTTTTCATCTATTCCAATAAATGGCCCTCTATAGTTTTTTGTATACTTAATAAGTTATTGGTTGTAAAATACATATTCAGTATTAGTCAGTTTTAGACCTTACATTGTTACTTAATTATTCATTTTTCCCATGGAAACTATATGACCTAGCCGTTCATTCCAATATCTCTAAAAAAAGATAAATTTTTTTTAATTAGTGTTAATTTGATGACTGTTTGAAGAATTATAATAAAAATATATAACGATTTCGATCATGTTAGATTTAATATTATGTCACAAAAATGACTATAATTTTTGTAAGCTTACCCCAAAGGATATGCCCTTCAAATTAATATAAAAGATATGTGCTCAAATGTTTTACGTGTGAACCAGTTTCTTCTTGTAATGACCCAATCGGTTATTTTGACTTTTAAACCCTGCTCCCCTAAATAAAATTCCATGTATGTACTTTTATTAATTTATGACTTGCGGGGATGGTTGGTTAGTGATTTGGAAGTGTTCGTGTTGAAATCGGAACACTTGGTTCCTCAAGTTGGCCTTAAAATGCTAAGTTTGACTTCGGTCAATATTTTTCAAAAATGACCCCAGAATAGAATTTTGATGATTCCAATAGCTCTGTATAGTGATTTTAGACTTGGGAGCGTGTTCGAAATTTTATTTGAAAGTCCGTAGTTAAATTAGGCTTGAAATGGCTAAAATAGGAATTTAAGTTTGGAAGTTTGACCGGGGAGTTGACTTTTTGATATTGGAGTCGGAACCCAATTCCAAAATATTTTATAGCTCTGTTATATCATTTATGACTTGTGTGCAAAATTTGAGGTCAATCGGACTTGATTTGATAAGTTTCGGCATCGAATGTAGAAGTTGGAAATTTTAAGTTTCATTAAGCTTGAATTGGAGTATGATTCGTGGTTTTAGTGTTGTTTGATGTGATTTGAGATTTCGACTAAATTCGTATGATGTTTCAGGACTTGTTGGTGTATTTGGTTGATGTCCCGAGGGACTCGGGCGAGTTTCGGACGGCTAACGAATCAATTTTTGGATTTGGAGTTTGCTGAAATCAGGTGTCTGGTTTCCTTCTATGCGATCACGTGAGAAGGTTCGCGATCGCGTAGGCTTAATTGGGCAGCTGAAAATTTGTTCTATGCGATCGCGTGGGAACGTCCACGGTCGTGTAGGTTGGGCGAGCTGTGCTATGCGAACGCATGGCTAAGGCCGCGTTCGCGGAGAGGAACGGAGGGAGGAGCTGGGCCATGCGCTTAATGCTTCGCGATCGTGTGAGAAGGTTAGCGATCGCGTAGGTTTGCGGAGTCAGTGCTTCGCGATCGCGTGGGATTTTTCGCGATCACATAGGGTTATTTTTGGGCAATAAAAAATTGTGCTACGCGATCGCGTGAGAAGGTTCGCGATCGCGTAGAAGAAATCACTGGGCAGAGAGTTTAAGTTCTGAAAATGGGACTTCGTCCCATTTTTTATTTTTATCGATTTGGAGCTCGGATTGAGGCAATTTTTGGGAAATTTTCAGAGAAAATAACGGGGTAAGTGTTCTTAACTCAATATTGATTAAATTACCCGAATCCATCACTATTTTTATCATTTGATTGGTGAATAAAGTTTGAAAAGTTTGAAAACTCTCTTGGATAAATTTGCGGATTTGAGGGCCGAATTGTTATCGAAATTTAGTAATTTTGGTATGGGTAGACTCATGGTTGAATGTCCATTCATATTTTGTAACTTTCGCCGGATTCTGAGATGTGGGCCCCACGGACGATTTTTGAGTTAATTTTGAATTTTTATTAAAAAATATAGTATTTTCTTATGAAATTGATTCCTATAATTTTTGGTGACTGTATCAAATTATTTTGGCTAGATTCGAGCCATTCAGAGTTGGATAATCGAGGAAAAGGCCTACTAGTGAATTAAATTGGAACAAGTCGAGGTAAGTCTTTTGCCTAACCTTGTAAGGGAGAAATTACCACATAGGTGATTTAAATTAATAATTATTGCTAATTGTGGGGTCTACGTACGCATGAAGTGACGAGAGTCCGTGCATAGCTACTATTTATGCTAAAGTCCGGGTAGTTTAGGACTCAAATCATGAATTACGTGTGTTAATTGTATCCTTTATTTAATTAAAGTATTTGAACTATACTGTGAATTGTTAGGGAAAATAGTAAAAGATTGAAATCTCATATACTTGAATTTTTGTATAAATTAATTAATTGTTAAAAGAAATTGTACACCCTCTTGTATTAATCTCATAATATATATATATCCTTATTCTGGAGATACATAAGAAAATGTCTTCCTTTCTTGTGGAACGGGTCGAACACCTCGGCAGTATAGATGTATCTATGGATCGCGCCGCACGTCCCTCTGCGGTGTACACGACACTCTGGATCGGGCCGTACGACCTCGGCAGAAATCGTACCTAAAAATAATAATTACACGATACCTTGATATTTTAATTGCAGCTTGTGAAGTTAAATAAATGGAGAATTTTCGTATTTGAAGGAATTTAATTATTTCTGCTGGTTAAGAAAAATTATTATAAATTCTATAAATCATATTGATTTAAATATTTCTATTATTATTTTATTTATTATATTTGACCCTTAGTGAGTGTCAAAGTTGATCTCTCGTCACTACCTCTTCGAGATTTGACTTGATACTTACTGGATACACGTTGTTTACGTACTCATGCTACACTTGCTGCACTTTTTGTGCAGGACCTGAGACAGGTGATATAGTTGGACCTATCGGCGCGCATTCACGTTATCCAGAGGCATAGTGGTGAGCTGCCTTTCTGAGTTGTTCTGCAGGAACTAGTGCCGCTTCTTGAAATTTTATTCTATCTATTTTATTTCAGACAGTATTTGGAATTTTTATGTAATCTACTAGTTGCTTATACACTTGTGACTCCAGGTCTTGGCACACACTAGTAGAATTTTTGGATTTCATTATTTTACTTGGGTTTTAACTTATCTTATTTCTCACCTTGTCTTACTTTTTGCAAGTACTCTGAGTTTTATTACTCGGATAATTTTTAAAGAAATGAATACATGTTTAAATCATTAGTTGGCTTGTCTAGCTGGATGTTGGGCGCCATCATGACCTATAGGTGAATTTGGGTCGTGACAACATGGTATCAGAGCACTAGGTTCACGTAGGTCTCACAAGTTATGAGCATACCTAATAGAGTCTTGCTGTTGGTACGGAGACGTCTGTACTTAACTTTGAGAGGTTACAATGTGTTAGGAAACTACCTTTCTTCATCTTACATTGTGTAATTTGTGTAGAACTAAATATCTTTCTCTTATTCTCTCACAGATGGTGAGAACGCGCTCTAATGAGGTTCCAGGCCAAGGAAGAGCTACTCCCCCTATTGTTAGAGGCCGAGGAAGAGGCCGAGGGAGGGCTCTAGCCCGTGGTAGGGGACGAGAACGTCCCAGGATTGTTCAATTATGCCACTAGTGGGTCCAGTAGAGGATCCCATTATTGAGGAATAGGGCGAGGTGCCCGTGGCAGAGCCAGCTCCGGTGGATTTCACGTCTGCACCGGGATTCCAGGAGGTCATAGGCCGTATGTTGCAGTTCATGGACACTATGACTCAGGCCGGTTTATTTCCGGCAGACCCAGCCATATCTCAAGCGGGTGGGGGAGCACAAACCCCTACCGCACATGCTCATGGGCAGGCAGCTGCTGTATATCAGACCCAGGGTGCACTACCCGCGGGTGGAGCCCAACCAGTGGCAGTAGCTACACCTGAGCCCAGGCCAGCTGTAGCCGCCGATCCTCAGAAATTATTGGATAGATGGACTAGACTATATCCTCCTGTCTTTGGGGGTGAGCGACATGAGGATCCCCAGGACTTCATTGATCGGTGCAGGGACAGACTGCACAACATGAGGATATTGGAGTCTCATAGGGTAGACTTTGCTACTTTTCAGCTAGAGGGTAGAGCCCGTAGATGGAGGAAGTCTTATCTTCTTGGCAGACCAGCAGATTCTCCTCCCATGACTTGGGACAGGTTCACTCGCATTTTCCTGGACAGGTATATTCCACCCTACCAGAGGGAAGAGTTGTGGTTTCAGTTAGAGCAGCTCTAGCAGGGTCAGATGTCAGTGACCGATTATGAGGCGAGGTTCTCTGAGTTATATCGCCATGTACTTATGATAATCCCTATTGAGGCAGAAAGAGTACAGAGGTTTGTTGTGGGTTTACATACTAGCATTCAGGCCACTATGGCCCAAGAGGTTGAGATGGGGACATCTTATGAGTTGGTCGTGGAGATAGCCTGGAGGATTGAGGATGTGCGTCAGCGGAGCCGAGAGCAGGTTATGAGAGATAAGCGGTTTAGATATTCTGGAGAGTTCATAGGTGCTCCGTCTGGGGGTAGAGGTCAGTTCGTGAGAGGGCGGTCTAGCAGGCCCCCATATCCAGTACCACTACCTCCTCGGGGTGCCCCAGAATGACCTTATATCAGTGCATGCCAGAGAGTTCTTATCGCCCACCAGCTATTCAAGGTTCTTCCAGTGGGTATTCAGGCCACTAGGGTCAGACTTTTAGTCAGCTTCCCACCGCACCAAAAAGTTATTATGAGTGCGAGGATCCCAGTCACATACGGAGATTCTGCCCCAGGCTTCGGGGTAGACCAGTGCAGCAGGGTCAGTAGCCTATGATTATCGCACCAGTTGCTCCACCAGTCGTCCGACCACCAAGAGGTGGAGGATAGGTGGGTAGGGGCCATCCTAGAGGTGGAGGTCAGCCAGGTGGAGGCCAGCCAGTTGGCGCTCCAGCCCGGTTCTATGCTTTTCCGGCAAGACCAGATGCAGAGGCCTCAGATGCAGTGATTACAGGTATTATTTCTGTTTGCGGCAAAGATGCCTCCATATTATTTGATCCAGGGTCTACATATTCCTATGTGTCATCTCTATTTGCTCATTTCCTGGGTGTTTCTCGTGAGTCCTTGAGTACTCCTGTTTATGTATCCACTCTTGAGGGCGATTCTGTTATTGTGGATCGGATCTACCAGTCCTGCATTATTATATTTTGTGGTTATGAAACTAGAGCAGATCTTCTATTGCTTGAGATGACTGACTTTGAAATCATCCTGGGCATGGACTGGTTATCTCCATATCATGCCATCCTAGATTGCCATGCCAAGACTGTTACCTTGGCTATTCCAGCATTGCCTAGGCTGGAGTGGAAGGGTTCGTCTGTTAGTGCATCTAATCGGGTTATTTCTTTTATGAAGGCTCAACATATGGTTGAGAAGAGTTGTTTGGCATATCTAGCCTATGTTCGGGATACAACTGTAGAGACTCTGACTATTGATTCAGTGCATGTAGTTCGAGAGTTCTTCGATGTATTTCCTTCAGATCTTCCAGGCATGCCACCAGATCGTGATAATGATTTCTGTATTGACTTGGCTCCAGATACCCAGCCTATATCTCTCCCACTATATCGCATGGCTCCGAAAGAATTGAAAGAATTGAAAGAATAGCTTGAGGAGTTACTAGCCAAAGGGTTCGTCAGATCGTGTATATCGCCTTGGGGTGCACCGGTGTTATTTGTGAAGAAGAAGGATTGAACGATGCGAATGTGTATTGATTATCGCCAATTGAACAAAGTCACTATTAAGAACAAGTACTCGTTGCCGCGTATTGATGATCTATTTGACCAGTTACATGGTGCTAGGGTGTTCTCTAAGATCGACTTGAGGTCGGGGTACCACCAGTTGAGGATTCGGGATTCGGATATTCCAAAGACTGCTTTCCGGACTAGATATGGTCATTATGAATTTCTGGTGATGTCTTTTGGTTTGACTAACGCCCCGGCGGCATTTATGGATTTGATGAACAGGGTATTCAGGCCATATATTGATTCATTTGTTATTGTCTTCATTGATGGTATTTTGAATTGCTCGTGCAGTAAGGAAGAGCACGAGCAGCATATGAGAGTGGTGCTTCAGACACTGCAGGAACAGAAGCTATATGCTAAGTTTTTCAAATGTGAGTTTTGGCTAAATTTTGTAGCATTCTTGGGGCATATTGTATCGGGCGAGGGCATTAAAGTTGATCCTAAAAAGATTGAGCCAGTTCAGAATTGGCATCGTCCCACTTCGGCGATTGAGATTAAGAGTTTCCTGGGTTTAACAGGTTATTATCGTCGGTTCGAGAAGGGCTTTTCATCTATTAAAGTCCCTTTGACCAAATTGACCCAGAAGGGTGCTCCGTTCCGATGGTCTGATGATTGTGAGGTGAGCTTTCAGAAGCTCAAGAAAGCATTGACTACAGCACAAGTATTAGTGTTGCCTTCCGGTTCGGGAATGTATATAGTGTATTGTGATGCTTCACGCTAGTTTGGGTTGTGTATTAATGCAGGAGGGGCGAGTTATTGCATATGCTTCACGTCAGCTGAAACCCTACGAGAAGAATTACCTGGTACATGATTTGGAGTTAGCTGCAATTGTTCACGCTCTTAAGATTTGGAGGCATTATCTTTATGGGGTGTCTTGTGAAGTTTACACTGATCATCACAGTTTACAGCATTTTCAAGCAGAGGGACCTAAATTTGAGGCAGCGCGGATGGCTTGAGTTACTAAAAGATTATGATATTACTATCTTGTATCATCCGGGCAAAACGAATGTAGTTGCAGACCCCTTGAGAAGAAAGGCGGAGAGTATGGGTAGTTTGGCTTTCATTTCAGCGGAGGAAAGGCCATTAGCTTTGGATATTCAGTCCTTGGCTAACAGACTTGTGAGGCTGGATAATTCAAAACCCAGCCGAGTTCTTGCATGTGTAGTGGCCCAATCTTCATTAATTGAGCATATCAAGGTTCGCCAATATGATGATCCACACTTAATGGTTCTTCAAGAAACGGTACTACGGGGTGGTGCCAAGGAATTTACTATTGGTGTGGATGGTGTTCTGCGACTACAGGATCGTCTATGTGTTCCTAATGTGGATGGACTGAGGAAAAATATCCTAGGGGAGGCACAAAGTTCTTGGTATTCTAATCATCCAGGTGCTACGAAGAAGTGTCATGACCTGAGGCAGCATTATTGGTGGCGGCGAATGAAAAAGGACATAATTGAGTATATAGCTAGGTGTCTAAATTGCCAGTAAATTAAATATAAGCACCAGAGGCCAGGTGGCCTACTTCAGCGGATGACTATACCATAGTGAAAATGGGAACGCATTACTATGGACTTTGTAGTTGGGTTGCCGCGGACCTTGCGGAAGTTTGATGCAGTTTGGGTCATTGTTGACAGGCTGACCAAGTCGGCACACTTCATTCCGGTTATGACTACATATACTTCAGAGAGGTTGGCCTAGATTTATATTCAAGAGATAGTTCGGTTGCACGGTGTGCCAATTTCCATCATATCAGATAGAGGCCCTCAGTTTACTTTGGATTTCTGGAGAGCAGTAAAGAGTGAATTGGGGACCCGCGTAGAACTCAGCACAACCTTTCATCCGCAGACCGATGGGCGGTCGGAGCAGATAATTCAGAATTGGGAGGATATTCTCAGGGCATGTGTGATCGACTTTGGAGGTCAATGGGATCGTTTCTTGCCTTTAGCTGAGTTTGCTTATAACAACAATTACCAATCCAGCATCGAGATGGCTCCATTTGAGGCTATATATGGTCGGTGATGTTGTTCGCCCATCGGATGGTTTGAGCCCGGTAAGGCTAAGTTATATGGTACTGATTTGGTGAAAGATGCCTTGGAAAAGGTAAAGATAATTCAGGAGCGACTTCGTACAGCACAGTCCAGACAGAAGAGTTATGCGGATCAGAAAGCGCGTGATTTATCATTTATGGTAGGTGAAAAAGTCCTCTTGAAGGTTTCACTGATGAAGGGAATCATGAGATTTGGGAAAAATGGCAAGTTGAGCCCAAGGTTTATAAGCCCATTTGAGGTGTTGAGACGAGTTGGGGAGGTTGCTTACGAGCTTGCTTTACTTCCCAGTCTATCAGGAGTTCATCCAGTTTTCCATGTATCTATGCTCCAGAAGTATCATGCTGACCTGTCACATGTGTTGGACTTCAGTACTGTTCAGTTAGATAAAAGTTTGGGTTATGAAGAGGAGCCAGTTGCCATTGTTGATAAACAGGTTCGCCAGTTGAGGTCCAAGAAGATTTCTACAGTAAAAGTCCAGTGGAGGGACCAAACGGTCGAGGAAGCGAGTTGGGAGGTCGAGGAAGACATGCGGAGCAGATATCCACACTTATTCAGCACTCCAGGTACAATTCTAAACCCGTTCGAGGACGAACGTTTGTTTAAGAGGTGGAGAATGTAATGACCCAACCGGTCATTTTGACTTTTAGAACCTTGTTCCCCTAAATAAAACTCCATGTGTGTGCCTTTATTAATTTATGACTTGCGGGGATGGTTGGTTAGGGATTTGGAAGTGTTCGGGTTAAAATTGGAACATTTGGTTCCTTAAGTTGGCCTTAAAATGCTAAGTTTGACTTCGGTCAACATTTTTAGAAAACGACCCCGGAATAGATTTTTGATGATTCCAACAGCTCCGTATGGTGATTTTGGACATAGGAGCGTGTTCGGAATTTTATTTGGAAGTCCGTAGTTAAATTAGGCTTGAAATGGCTAAAATAGGAATTTAAGTTTGGAAGTTTGATTGAGGAGTTGACTTTTTGATATCGGAGTCGGAACCCAGTTTCAAAAATTTTTATAGCTCCGTTATGTCATTTATGACTTGTGTGCAAAATTTAAGGTCAATCGGACTTGATTTGATAGGTTTCGGCATCGAATGTAAAAGTTAGAAATTTTAAGTTTCATTAAGCTTGAATTGGAGTATGATTCGTGGTTTTAGTATTGTTTGATGTGATTTGAGGTTTCGACTAAGTTCGTATGATGTTTCAGGACTTGTTGGTGTATTTGGTTGAGGTCCCGAGGGACTCAGGTGAGTTTCGGACAGCTAACGGATCAATTTTTGGATTTGGAGTTTGCTGAAATCTGGTGTCTGGTTTCCTTCAACGCGATCACGTGAGAAGGTTTGCGATCGCGTAGGCTTAATTGGGTAGCTGGAAATTTTTTCTATACGATCGCGTGGGAACGTCGGCGATTGCGTAGGTTGGGCGAGCTATGTTATGAGAACGTGTGGCTAAGGCCACGCTCGCGAAAAGGAACGAAGGGAGGAGCTGGGCCACGCGCTTAATGCGTCGCGATCTTGTGAGAAGGTTCGCGATCGCGTAGGTTTGCGGAGTCAGTGCTTCGCAATTGCGTGGGATTTTCCGCGATTGCGTAGGGTTATTATTGGGCAATAAAATTTTGTGCTACGCCATCGCGTGAGAAGGTTCGCGATCGCGTAGAAGAAATCACTGGGCAGAGAGTTTAAGTTCTGAATATGGGACGAACAGTTTTACCGATTTGGAGCTAGGATTGAGGCGATTTTTGAGAGATTTTCAGCGAAAACAATGGGGTAAGTGTTCTTAACTCTATATTGGTAAAATTACCCAAATCTATCACTATTTTTATCATTTGATTGGTGAATTAAGTTGTAAAAAATTTGAAAACCCTCTTGGATAAATTTGGGGATTTGAGGGCCGAATTGTTATCGGAATTTAATAATTTTGGTATGGGTAGACTTGTGGTTGAATGAGCATTCATATTTCGTAACTTTTGCCGGATTCCGAGACGTGATCCGCTCGGACGATTTTTGAGTTAATTTCGGAATTTTATTGAAAAATATAGTATTTTCTTATGAAATTGATTCCTATAATTTTTGATGACTGTATCAAATTATTTTAGCTAGATTCGAGTCAGTTCCGGTAGTGAGGGACTTTCCCGATGTATTTCCAGCTGATCTTCCGGGCATGCCGCCCGACAGAGATATTGATTTTGGCATTGATTTGTTGCCGGGCACTCAGCCCATCTCTATTCCTCCATATCGTATGGATCCTCCTGAATTGAAGGAGTTGAAAGAGCAATTACAAGAATTGCTTGATAAAGGCTTCATTCAGCCCAGTGTGTCACCTTGGGGTGCTCCTGTCTTATTTGTGAAGAAGAAGGATGGTTCTATGCGGATGTGTATTGATTACCACCAGTTGAACAAAGTCACAGTGAAGAACAGGTATCCATTGCCTCGTATTGATGACTTATTTGATCAGTTACAGAGTGCCAGAGTGTTTTCCAAGATTGAATTACGTTTAGGTTATCATCAGTTGAAGATTCGGGAGCCGGATATCCCGAAGACTGCTTTCAGGACCAGATATGGTCACTATGAGTTTCTTATGATGTTTTTTGGGCTGACCAATGCCCCAGCAGCTTTTATGCACTTGATGCACAGTGTGTTCCGGCCCTATCTTGACTTATTCGTCATTGTGTTTATTGACGACATTCTGGTATACTCCCGGAGTCGGGAGGATCATGAGCAGCACCTAAGGACTGCACTTCAGACCTTGAGAGAAAAGAAGTTATATGCAAAATTTTCAAAGTGTGAGTTTTGGCTAGACTCAATGGCATTCTTGGGTCATATAGTATCGAGTGAGGGGATCCAGGTGGATCCAAAGAAGATTGAAGCAGTGCAGAGTTGGCCCAGACCGTCCTCAGCTACAGAGATTCGGAGTTTTCTTGGTTTGGCGGGGTATTACCGTCACTTTGTAGAGGGATTCTCATCTATTGCAGTACCTATGACCAGGCTAACCCAGAAGGGTGCTCCGTTCAGGTGGACAGAGGAATGTGAGGAGAGCTTTCAGAAGCTCAAGACAACTTTGACTACAGCCCCAATATTGGTATTACCTACAGGTTCGGGGTCTTATATTGTATATTGTGATGCCTCGCGAATTGGTCTCGGTGCGGTGTTGATGCAGGATGGTAGGGTGATTGCCTACGCGTCCAGACAGCTGAAGGTGCACGAAAAGAACTATCATGTCCACGACCTTGAGTTAGCAGCTATTGTTCATGCCTTGAAGATATGGCGGCATTATTTGTACGGTGTTCCTTGTGCGATTTACACCGATCATCGGAGTTTGCAGCATCTGTTTAAGCAGAAAGATCTTAACTTACGTCAGCGGAGGTGGTTGGAGCTACTTAAGGATTATGATATCACTATTTTGTACTACCCTGGGAAGGCTAATGTGGTGGCCGATGCTTTGAGTCGCCGGGCAAAGAATTTGGGGAGTTTAGCATATCTACCAGCAGCAGAGAGGCCATTGGCGTGGGATATTCAGGCCTTAGCCAGCCAGTTTGTGAGATTGGATATTTTTGAGCCGAATTGAGTATTGGCTTGTGCAGTCTCTCAGTCTTCTCTTTATGATCGTATCAGGGAGCGTCATTATGATGACCCCCATCTGCTTGTCCTTAAGGACACGGTCCAGCACGGTGATGCTAAGGAGGTCACTATTGGAGATGATGGTGCATTGAGGATGCAGCGCAGGCTATGTGTGCCCAATGTGGATGGTTTGAGTGAGTTGATTCTCCAGGAGGCTCACAATTCGCAGTACTCTATTCATCTGGGTGTCGCAAAGATGTATCAGGACTTGAAACAGCATTATTGGTGGAGGAGAATGAACAAGAACATAGTAGAGTATGTGGCTCGATGTTTGAATTGTCAGCAGGTAAAATATGAGCATCAGCGACCAGGTGGAATGCTTCAGAAGTTAGAGATTCCGGAGTGGAAATGGGAGCGGATCACTATGGATTTCGTTGTTGGACTCCCACGGACTCAGCGGAGGTTTGATGTAGTTTGGGTGATTGTGGATATGTTGACCAAGTCGGCTCATTTCATTCCTGTGATGACTACCTATTCTTCCGAGTAGCTAGCTTAAATCTACATCTGTGAGATTGTCAGGCTTCATGGCGTACCGGTATCTATTATCTCTGACCGGGGTACGCAGTTTACATCATGGTTCTGGAGAGCTGTACAGCATGAGTTGGGTACTAGGGTTGAGTTGAGCACAGCATTTCACCCTCAGATGGACGGGCAGTCCGAGCGCACTATTCAGATATTAGAGGATATGCTTTGTGCGTGTGTGATAGATTTTGGGGATGCTTGGGACCAGTTCTTGCCACTTGCGGAGTTTGCTTACAATAATAGTTATCAGTTCAGCATTCAGATGGAACCGTATGAGGCTCTGTACGATAGGCGGTGTCGGTCCCCAGTGGGTTGGTTCGAACTCGATGAGGCCAGATTATTGGGTACGAACTTGGTTCAGGATGCCTTGGAAAAAGTGAAGGTGATTCAGGATAGACTTCACACAGCTCAGTCCAGACAGAAGAGTTATGTGGACCGGAAGGTTCGCGATGTGGCATTCATGGTTGGAGAGCGAGTCTTGCTCCAGGTTTCGCCTATGAAGGGCGTTATGAGGTTTGGAAAGAAGGGAAAGCTGAGCCCAAGGTTCATTGGTCCATTTGAGGTGTTGCGTCGAGTTGGGGAGGTTGATTATGAGCATGCCTTGCCTCCCAGTCTAGCAAGAGTTCATCCGGTATTCCATGTTTCTATGCTCCCAAAGCATCACGGCGATCCGTTCCATGTGTTGGATTTCAGCTCAGTTCAATTGGACAAGGATCTATTCTATGTTGAGGAGCCAGTGGCTATTTTAGACAGGCAGGTCAGAAAGTTAAGATCAAAGAACATTGCTTCTGTGAAGGTTTATTGGAGGGGACAGCCGGTCGAGGAGGCGACTTGGGAGACCGAGCGGGATATGCACAGCCGTTATCCTCATCTTTTCACCACTTCAGGTATGTCTCTATGCTCGTTCGAGGACGAACGATTATTTTAAGAGGGGGGGTGTAACGACCCGGCCGGTCGTTTTGAGAGTTAGAGCCCTGAACCCCTATTAACTGCTTTCCCCACATCTATTTCTGCTATTATGACTTGCCGGGATGATTGGTTTTGAGTTTCAGAGTATTTTGGGACACTTAGTCCGTAAATGAGAGCTTAAGTCTTAGAATTTGGACCGTAGTCGGAACTGTGTGAAGACGGTTCCGGAATGGAATTATGTCGGTTCCGTTAGCTCCGTTAGGTGATTTTGAACTTAGGGGCGTGTCCAGATTGTATTTTGGAGGTCCGTAGCTTATTTAGGCTTGAATTGGCGAAAATCGAATTTTTGGAGTTTTGGACCGGTAGTGGAAATTTTGATATCGGGGTCGGATTCCGATTTCGGAAGTTAGAGTAGGTCCGTAATGTTGAATATGACACGTGTGAAAAATTTGGGGTCATTCGGACGTGGTTTGATAGGTTTCGGCATCAGTTGTAGGAATTTGAAGTTTCAAGTTCTTTAAGTTTGAATTGGAGGGTGATTCGTTATTTTAGCGTTAGTTGATGTGATATGTGGGCTCGACTAAGTTCGTATGGTATTTTAGGATTGGTTGGTATGTTTGGTTGAGGTCCCGGGGGCCTCGGGTGAGTTTCGAGTGCTTAACGGATCAAAAGTTGGATTTGAGATTCTCCTGAAGTCATCAGGCATCTGTCATTTTCGCACCTGCGGTGGAGAGACCGCAGGTGCATGATCGTACATGCGGAGAGGCAAGCACAGAAGCGAAAAAATGGAGGAGTGCCAGGGGTCGCAGGTGCGAGGTGAATTCCGCATCTGCGATGCCCGCAGATGCATCAGGGTCATCGCAGGTGCGCAATGTCCGATGAAGGGAAGGCATTTCCGCAGGTGCGGCCCTTTCATCGCAGGTGTGAAGGCAGAGGGGGTAAGTGATTTGCGCAGATGCGCACATTTTTCCGCACAAGCACCCCCGCAAGTGCGAGCCCAGGCTCCGCAGGTGCGGAAATACCTGGGTAGTGGTTAAAACCGAAGGGCTTCGCGATTTTTGTCATTTTTGGAATTTGCAACTCGGTTTAGGGCAATTTTTGAGAGCGTTTTCGAGGGATTTCTTGAGGTAAGTCCCTTGTGCTAATTTTCGATCAATAATCTTGCTTCCCCATGTATTTTCCCACCTAGTTAGTGTGTATTTAAGGTGGAAATAGGGAATTGTAGGCTAGGGATTTGGAAGTTTGATTTGTGGATTTGGAGGACCATTTGGTGTCGGATTTTAGTAAATTTGATATGGTTAGACTCGTGAGTGAACGGGCTTTCATATTTTATGACATTTGCCTGATTCCGAGATGTGGACCCCACGGGCGATTTTTGAGTTAATTTCGGAATTTTTGGTAAAGTGTTGATTTCATTAATTAGATGAGTCTATTATGGTTGTATTTATGATATGTAATTGCTTTTGGCTAGATTTGGGCCATTCGGAGTCGGATATTCGTGGGAAAGGCATTGTGACCGATTGATTGAGCTTGGTTCGAGGTAAGTGGCTTGCCTAACTTTGTGTTGGGGAAATCCCCTTAAGATTTGGAACTATTGTGATATGTGATCGTGTACGTGAGGTGACGAGTACGTACACGGGCTAGTTGTGGTAAAACCCGATTTTCTTACTGAGCATCAACATGTTTTCCTATTATTTTGAGTTATACCATTTTAATGAGTACTAATCTATTTTCATTCTTAATTGAGTTATTCCAATATGTGTAGCTATCATGTTTAGTCTAATACAACATGTCTACGTGTCTTAATTATTTATGTTTATTATATGCAACATGCTTAGTGAATTTCCTGCTTCTTCCCTGACTGGTACTTAGTCTAAAGTGTAAGAATTTCGTGATGTAGTTGTATTTCTATCATTCGCGCTGCATATTTACTATGGGACTACAGAACGGTATTCCGGGAGATTCCCCTGTACTGCATATTTACTTTGGGACTACGGAACGGTATTTCGGGAGATCCCCCTTTACTGCATATTAATTTGGGACTACGGAACGGTATTCCGGGAGATCCCCCTGTCTTGCATATTTACTTTAGGACTACGGAACGGTATTCCGGGAGATCCCCCTGCACATTTACTTTGGGAGTACGGAACGGTATTCCGGGAGACCCCCCTGCACATTTACATTTGGGACTACGATACGGTATCTCGGGAGATCCCCTGTTGTGTTTCTGTGTACTAAGTTTTTACCTTCTATGATTTCATTATTGTTAAATTTCAGCCTTTATTTTATTGCGGTATTACACTCTATATTATTTATTATATATTTACCAGTATGGCCTTGACCTGACCTCGTCACTACTCGACCGAGGTTAGGCTTGGCACTTACTGGGTACCGATTGTGGTGTACTCATGCTACTCTCTGCACATGTTTTTCGTGTGCAGATCCAGGTGCACCTTATCAGCCGCACTATCAGTGAGCCGGGACAGCTTTGGAGACTTCAAGCTATATCTGTCGCATCCGCAGACCTCAGAGTCCCCTTCTACTCTTTCTCATGTCTATTATCTTCTGTATTTTTCCTTGTTAGACTCTGATGTATAGAGACACTAGATTTTTCCTTCTGTAGTTTGTGATTCATGATGTTTCGGGTTTTGGAATTTGTTGTGTATTTTTGAATAGTTGGTTAAATTTTTATTTTTATTTCATTATTCCGCAAAATGTTAGGCTTACCGAGTTGTAGAAAATAGGTGTCGTCACGACGTCACGCGGAGGGGAAATGGGGTTGTGACATTTACATACTCATGCTACACTTGTTGCACTTTTTGTGCAGGACCTAAGACAGGTGATATAGTTGGACCGCGCATTCACGTTATCCAGAGGCTTAGTGGTGAGGTGCCTTTCTTAGTCATTCTGCAGCAACTAGTGCCTCTTCTTGAAATTTTATTTTATCTATTTTATTTCAGACAGTATTTGAAATTTTTGTGTAATCTACTAGATGCTCATACACTTGTGACGCCAGGTCTTGGCACACACTAGTAGAATTTTTGGATTTAATTATTTTACTTGGGTTTTAACTTATCTTATTTCTGACCTAGTCTTAATTTTTACAAGTACTCTGAGTTTTATTACTCGGATAATTTTTAAAGAAATGAATACATGTTTAAATCATTAGTTGGCTTGCTTAGCTGGATGTTGGGCGCCATCACGACCTATAGGTGAATTTGGGTCGTGACACTTCTAAAAACTATATGACGACCCTCTTTATTCCAAATCTCTAAAAAAATATAATTATTTTTATTGAAGGCCTTTCAAAGAATCATAATAAAAATATGTAATAAATATCAAAATTTAATTACCAAAAAAATAGATATATCAATCATTTTAGATTCAATATCATGTTACAGGAATTACTACAATTTTCGTAAGATCTTTTCCAAAGATATGCCCTTCAAATTAAGAAGAAATACGTGTTCTCCAATGGAAATGTGTATCGATCATTTTCCCTTTTAAAAATAAATTTTAGAATTGTTATAAAACTAATTATTTTCAAATATAACGACAAATGGAGTTAATCAATATTAGAATTATTTAAATACTAATTCCACTTGAATAATGATATATCGAAACTAAATATACTCTTTCAAATATAATTCTGAGTCATTCTTTACTAGCATACTTTAGTATTCTTTTTGAATGTCTTTTCTCATTTTCAAGGCACTTTGATTTTATGTTCATCTGAAATTCATGGATTATTAGTTGTTGGCTATATGTGTTAAGTTCTATCTTTTCAATGACTATGTGTACTACTGAAACTGAAAAGGAAGCATGCTAACTTTATTTATTAAAAATATTGGCATAAATTTTAAGTTGAATTATTAATTGATGATTGAGGATTTCTATGAGACGTTTTTTTCTTAATTGAGTTAGTTATAGATACAATGTCAATATGTAACGACCTGGCCGGTCGTTTTAAGAGTAGTAGCCCCGATCCCCTATTTACTGCTTCTCCCATATCTATTTCTGCTATTGTGACTTGCCGGAAGGTTTCGTTTTGGTTTTTGGAGTATTTTGGGGCACTTAGTCCCTAAATGGAAGCTTAAGTCTTACGATTTTGACCATAGTCGTAAGTGTATGAAGACGACTCCGGAATAGAGTTTCATCGGTTCTGTTAGCTCCGTTGGGTAATTTTGGACTTAGGAGCATGTCCGGACCATGAATTTGAGGTCTGTAGCTAATTTAGGCTTGAAATGGCGAAAGTCAAATTTTTGGAAAGTTTCACCGGGGGTTGACTTTTTGATATCGGGGTCAGATTCCAATTCCGAAAGTTGGATTAGGTCCGTAATGTCGAATATCACTTGTGTGCAAAATTTGAGGTCAATCGGACGTGGTTTGGTAGGTTTCGGCGTCATTTGTGGAATTTGAAAGTTTAGAAGTTCTTTAGGCTTGAATCCTGGTGTAATTGGTGTTTTGATGTTGTATTAAGTGATTCGAAGGCTCGACTAAGTTCGTATGGTGTTTTGGGATGTGTTGGTATGTTTGGTTGAGGTCCCGGGGGCCTCGGGTGAGTTTTGGGTGGTTAACGGATCATTTTTGGACTTGGCTTGATAGCCGAAGTCTGATTGTTGTAGTTTCTGGTTTCCTTGTACGTGATCGCAGGGATTCATCCGCGATCGCAGAGGTAGGAACATGATCGCGTATGTGTGTGAAGTTGTGCTTCGTGAACACGTGGCTAAGGTCGCGTTCGCGTAGAAGGATTTGAGCAGGAGGGGAGGTGTGGCCAATGCTCTACGTGATCGCGTGAGGCAGGATACGATCACGTAGGTATGAGAGGCAGTGATCCGCGATCGCGTGGGTGATTCCGCGATCGCGTAGGGTAAAAATCCTGGGGCAGCGAAGTTGTTCTTCGCGATCGCGAGGCTATTTCTGCGATCGCGATTAAGGAAATGTCTGGGGAGTATTAAAGTTTCCAAAACGAGGGTTTGAACCCATTTTGCATATTTTGAGCTAGAGAACACGGAATTAGGCGATTCTTGAAGGGATTTTCGTGGAGTTGATTGGGGTAAGTGATTCTTACTTGGTTTTGGTTAAATCCCATGATTTCATCTTTAATTTTATTATCTAATTTGTGATTTGGGGTGAGAAATTAGGGAAAAAGAGGAAGAACTCTTGAGTGGGATTTTTGAGGTTTTGAATGGGATTTTGTTATCGGATTTGAGTAAATTTAGTATGGTTAGACTCGTGAGTGAATGGGCTTTCGGGTTTTTTGACTTTTGTCGGATTTCAAGACGTGGGCTTGTCGGGTTTTTTGATTGTATTCTACTTGTGGCTAGATTCGGGACGTTTGGAGACCGATTTGAGAGGCAAAGGCATTTCGGAGTAGAGATTTGCTTGGTTTGAGGTAAGTAATAGTCTTAAATCTGGTTTTGAGGGTATGAAACCCTGAGAATTTGTATCATGTGAATATTTGGAGGTGACGCACATGCTAGGTGACGGGTGTGCGAGCGTGCACGGTGAGGGATCATGACTTGGTCCGTCCCGTGAGACTGTAAAGTCGAATAGCCATTGTTATTACTTGTTTTCCTTGTCTTTGAGCAATTGACTACCTTTCATGCTAGAAACCATGCTTAGGCTATATGATATCACTATTGGGACCCACAGTGGTCGTATACATGTTGAATTGACTGCTAATTGTTGTCTCGTACTTAGTCACAGTCTTACTTGTGTGTTATATCTTTGTTTCCTATCATTTCTTGTTGATACTTGTTGTATTTTCTGTTTGGGCTGGTTATTATGATATTATGTGAGCCCGAGGGGCTGGAGAGGTTAGTGACTGAGATAGGGCCTGAGTATCCCCCCAGTGAGCGCAAGTACCTATCGAGAGTGTGTATTGAGGGCTGAGAGCCGAGGGTATGAGCTGTTGAGATGAGTTGAGTGACTGCTACCTTGAGAGGCTGTACTTGCTTTTATTTTTTGTTTCACTTAGTTGTTATCTGTTGTTGTGGTGAAATTTCTGGAAGATTCATATCTGTTTTACTTGAGCTCGAACTGATTTGACTTACACCACCGGATTTGAAAGCATGTTCAGTCTTTACTGAAAACTTTTGAAATGAACTCTATTTTTTATAGCTCGTCACTGCTTCTCAGTTCCTTATTTAATTCTGTTACCTGTTGAGTTGATTGTACTCATGCTACACCCTGCACTTCATGTGCAGATCCAGGTGTGTATGGTTCTGGCAGTCGCTGAGTTCGTGCGCGAGCTGACTATTGGAGATTACGAGGTTGCTGCCGGCATCCGCAATCCTTGTTTCTCCTTTCTTATTATCATTTGTCTCTTGTATTGGCATTTGGCATAGACTGTAGTAGACTCTATTTTCTGGATTGGTTGTTAGATGCTCGTGACTTAGTGACACCCCGATGTCGGGCTATATTTTCCACACTTATGTTTTAAATTGGGTTTTAGCCTCGTTTTATGAAAAATTCTGGTTATCTTAAATGTTTTAATTCATTTCTGTTAAATTTTGAAAGTGTTTTGGAAAGGCCGATTTCCCTAGTACCACGATAGGCGCCATCACGACGGGTTAGGTTTTTGGTCGTGACAAGTTGGTATCAGAGCCTAGGTTACATAGGTCTCACGAGTCATGAGCAGGTTTAGTAGAGTCTTGCGGATCGGTACAGAGACGTCTGTACTTATCTTCGAGAAGCTGCATAACCCTTAGGAAACTATACATTCTTGAATTCTTGTCATGCGAATCTGTTGATTCTAGTAACTAAACATCTATTGTTTCATTCTCTCACAGATGGTGAGGATGCGTACTAGGGGACAGGATGGATAGCCACCAGTACCACCAGTTAGGGCCGCGAGAGATCGAGGTTGTGGTAGAGGCCATGGTAGGGGCAAAGGTGCAGCTCGCACCGCAGCTAGGGCGGCACTTACAGATCCACCAGTTGCCCCAGTTCAGGAGCAGGCTCCAGTTATGGATGAGACGGTGGGACCAACTCAGGCACCACCTGTGCCTATTGTGATTCCAGGCCTTCAGGAGGCCTTAGCTCAGATTCTAACCGCGTGTACCAGTCTTGCTCAGGCGGTCTCTGTTCCGGCCACAGTAGCCACTTCTTATGCCGGGGGAGGTGCTCAGACTCCCGCTGCCCGCACACCATAGCAGGTGGTACAGGGATTCCATACACCGAGGGCACCCCTAGCCCAGCTGGTTACAACTGCTCAGGACTATATGGCTCCTGCTATGCCTGAGGATGAGCAGCGTAGATTGGAGAGGTTTGGGAGACTCCAACCTCCATATTTCAGTAGTGCAGAGGGAGAGGATGCACAGGGTTTCTGGGACAGGTGTCAGAGGATAATCTGTACGGCAGGTATTCTGGAGACCAGTGGGGTCTCATTCACTACCTTTCAGTTCACCGGGGCTGCATTCAGTTGGTGGGAGGCTTACAAGAGATGTAGGCCGGTCGACACAGTGCCCCTTATCTGGCAGCAGTTCTCCGTTATCTTTCTGGAGAAGTTCGTGCCTCAGTCCCACAGAGAGGAGTTGTGCAGACAGTTTGAGCAGCTTCGTCAGGGTGATATGTCTGAGATGCAGTATGAGATGTTATTCTCGAAGTTGGCCCGTCATGCTATCTGGTTGGTTTCCACAGATAGGGAGAGGATCAGGAGGTTTATAGATGGCCTCACTTTTCAGCTGCGATTGCTTATGACCAGAGAGAGAGTGCTTGGTGCTACTTTTGATGAGGTTGTCGACATTGCATGTCAGATTGAGATGATTCGTAGTCAGGAGAGGGTTGAGAGGGAGGCCAAGAGGCCTCGTGGACATGAAGGATTTTGTGGTGCTCCTTCTGGGGTCAGTTCCAGCACTGTAGGGGTCGTCCTTTAAGACATGCTCAGATGGCTCGTCCAGGTCACTGTGGTGCATAATCTGGCCATGGTTCTCATTGTTATCAGCAGGTCCGTTTATCTCTCGATGCCCTCCCAGCGCAGAGCTCGTCCCTTGCTCCATCAAGTCAGGGTTCGCCTATACCAGGTCCTTCTGCCAGTTATCCCGGTGCTCGGGGCTCCCTTCAGTCCCCTTCACCAGCACCGAGGAGTTGTTATGAGTGTGGGGAGTTTGGTCACATGAGGAGAGAGTGTCCCCGTATAGTGGGAGGTCCAGCTCCACAGAGAAACCAGTCTATGTCATTAGCACCAGCCCCTCCACCACCCACTCAGCCAGCCCGGGGTGGAGCCCAGTCAGCTAGGGGTCGCCCGAGAGGGAGAGGTTGATCAGGGGGCGGCCAGGCTCGTATCTATGCTCTTCCTGCCAGACCAGATGTTATTGCTTCGGATGCTGTGATTACAGGTATTGTCTCACTTTGCCATAGAGATGCCTCTGTATTATTTGACCATGGTTCCACTTATTCATATGTGTCCTCGTATTTCGCTCATTATCTGGATATGCCCCGTGAGTCTCTAGTTTCATCTGTTCATGAATCCACTCCTGTGGGCGATACTATTATTGTGGACCGCGTATATCGATCATGTGTGGTGACCATCGGGGGTCTGGAGACTAGAGTGGATCTTTTGCTGCTCAGTATAATCAATTTTGATGTGATATTGGGTATGGATTGGTTGTCCCCATATCATGTTGTTCTAGATTGCCACACTAAGACTGTGACGTTGGCGATGCCGAGTTTGCCGAGGGTTGAGTGGAACGATTCTATAGACTATGTTCCCAATAGAGTGATTTCATACTTGAAAGCTCAGTGGATGGTTGAGAAAGGTTGTCTATCTTATCTGGCCTTTGTGAGGGATGTTAGTGTAGAGGACCCTGCTATTGATTCTATTCCGGTGGTGCGAGATTTTCTGGATGTGTTTCCTGCAGACCTGCCGGGCATGCCGCCCGACAGAAATTTTGATTTCGGTATTGATTTAGTGCAGGGCACTCAGCCCATTTCTATTCCACCGTACCGTATGGCACCGGCTGAGTTGAAGGAATTGAAGGAGCAGCTTTAGGAACTCCTTGACAAGGGGTTTATTCGGCCTAAAGTGTCACCTTGGGGTGCACGAGTTCTATTTGTGAAGGAGAAGAATGGTACTATGAGAATGTGCATTGATTACCGACAGTAGAACAAGGTCACAGTCAAGAACAAGTATCCTTTGCCGCGTATTGATGATTTGTTTGACCAGCTTCAGAGAGCGATGGTGTTCTCCAAGATGAGATCCTGGTGTACTCTCGTATCCAGGAGGAGCATGCTCAGCATCTGAGGATTGTGTTACAGCGATTGAGGGAGGAGAAGCTTTATGCAAAGTTTTCCAAGTGTGAGTTTTGGCTCGGTTCAGCGGCGTTCTTGGGGCACTTGGTGTCCAGCGAGGGTATTCAGGTGGACCCAAAGAAGATAGAGGCAGTGAGAGTTGTCCTAGACCGTCATCAGTCACGGAGATTAGGAGCTTTCTTGGTTTGGCGGGCTATTACAATCGTTTTGTGGAGGGTTTCTCATCTATTGCATCGCCCTTGACCAAATTGACGCAAAAGGGCACCCCATTCAGGTGGTCAGATGAGTGTGAGGAGAGGGATGACGCACATGTGCGAGGAAAGGGCACCCCAAACCCCGAGAATTTGTATCATGTGAATATTTGGAGATGACGTACATGCTAGGTGATGGGCGTGCGAGCGTGCACCGTGAGGGATCGTGACTTGGTCCGTCCCGTAAGACTGTAAAGTCGAATAGCCATTGTTATTACTTGTTTTCCTTGTCTTTGAGCAATTGACTGACTTTCATGTTAGAAACCATGCTTAGACTATATGATATCACTATTGGGACCCGCAGCGGTCGTATACTTGTTGAATTGACTGCTAATTGTTGTCTCGTACTCAGTCACAGTCTTACTTGTGTCTTATATATTTGTTTCCTCTCATTTCTTGTTGATACTTGTTGTATTTTCTATTTAGGCTGGTTATTATGATATTATGTGAGCCCGAGGGGCTGGAGAGGTTAGTGATTAAGATAGGGCCTGAGTGCCGAGCTGTGAGGTATATGGATCGGGTTGCACGCCGCAACAAGCCTTCGGGCTATATATATAAATATTTGGATCGGGTTGCATGCCATAACAATATTGGATCGGGTTGCACGCTGCAACAATATTAGATCGGGTTGCATGCCGCAACAATATTTGGATCGGGTTGCATGCCGCAACAATATTGGATCGGGTTGCACGCCGCAACAATATTGGATCGGGCTGCACGCCGCAACAATATAGCGCTTGGGTATATATAGAGAGAGAGAGAGAGAGAGAGAGAGAGAGATCTGGTTGCACACTGCAATAATATTGGATCGGGTTGCACGCCGCAATAATATTGGATCGGGTTGCACGCTGCAATAATACTGGATCGGGCTGCGCGCCGCAGCAATATAGCGCTTGGGCTGAAGGAGCCCCTCCGGAGTCTGTACACTCCCAGTGAGCGCAGGTACCTATCGAGAGTATGTATTGAGGGCTGAGAGCCGAGGGTATGTGCTGTTGAAATGAGTTGAGTGACTGCTGCCTTGAGAGGCTGTACTTGCTTTTATTTATTGTTGCATTTAGTTGTTATCTGTTGTTGAGGTAAAATTTTTGGAAGATTCATATCTGTTTTACTTGAGCTCGAACTGATTTGACTTACACCACCGAATTTGAAAGCATGTTCACTCTTTACCGAAAACTTTTGAAATGAACTCTATTTTTTATAGCTCGTCACTGCTTCTCAGTTCCTTATTTAATTCTGTTACTTGCTGAGTTGGTTGTACTCATACTACACCCTGCACTTCATGTGCAGATCCAGGTGTATACGGTTCTGGTGGTCACTGAGTTCGTGCGCGAGCTGACTATCGGAGACTTACGAGGTAGCTGCCGGCGTCCGCAGTCCTTGTTTCTCCTTTCTTATTATCTTTTCTCTCTTGTATTGGCATTTGGCACAGGTTGTAGTAGACTCTATTTTCTGGATTGATTGTTAGATGCTCGTGACTTAGTGACACCCCGATGTCGGACTATTTTTTCTGCACTTATGTTTTAAATTGGGTTTTACTCCCGTTTTATGAAAAACTCCGGTTATCTTAAATGTCTTAATTAATTTCTATTAAATTTTGAAAGTATTTTGGAAAGGTCGGCTTGCCTAGTACCACGATAGGCGCCATCACGACGGGTTAGGTTTTGGGTCGTGACACAATATTAATGACTATTGTCAGGAACTTATACTTTTATTTTATAACTCAAACACTCATTGAGATAGGATACACGCGCGCGTACCCTGAACGATTTTTTTATTATATTGAACGTATAATTCTAATTGGATAAAAATTATACTTACAATTAAATATTTAAAATTTGGAATGAGCTATTATTAAGATTTGAATCATAACCACACGTGCAACGCACGTATACTAAACTAGTATATATATATATATATATATATATATATATATATATATATATATATATATATATATATTGAACTGTTATACCTTGTCATTTCTTCTTTTACATACAAATCTCAACTGTACCACTTGTTTTACACGTGTTTAAAATTTGTAAATCAAAAGAACACAGTTTCTTCTGTCTCATATCACATATGTGTTCTGTTCTTCATCTATATAGATTTTATTTTTCCTTAACACCATTTATGCATGATAGGCATGCATATCTATATACTGAAGTAGAAGAGCATTTAGATTCATATACTTAACAATTCGTAGATGTAGAAAGATGGGATTATTCATTGCATTTGGCAGTTGAATTGCTGGATATTTGTAGGCATGGTCCTAAATAGGTACCCAGCCTAAATCAAATCGCTAGGTAGCCAAAAGTATATATATATATATATATATATATATATATATATATATATATATATATATATATATATATATATATATATATATATATATATATACACACAAATTGTAATGACCCTGCCGGTCGTTTCGAGTGTATTATCCCCGATCCCCTATTTACTATTTTCTCCGTATCTGTTTCTGCTTATGTGACTTGTCGGGAGGTCTTATTTTTGGTTTCGGAGTGTTTTGGGACACTTAGTCCCTAAAAGGGAAGCTTAAGTCTCAGAATTTTTGACCGTAGTCGGAATTGTGTGAAGACGACTCTGGAATAGAGTTCTGTCGATTCTGTTAGCTCCGTTGGGTGATTTTGGACTTAGGTGCGTGTCCGGACTATGAATTTGAGGTTTGTAGCTAATTTAGGCTTGAAATGGCGAAAGTCAAATTTTTGGAAGTTTGATCGGGGAGTTGACTTTTTGACACATTCCAATTCCGAAAGTTGGAATAGATTTTATTTTTCCTTAACAGCATTTATGCATGATAGGCATGCATATCTATATACTGAAGTAGAAGAGCATTTACATTCATATACTTAACAATTCGTAGATGTAGAAAGATGGGATTATTCATTGCATTTGGCAGTTGAATTGCTGGATATTTGTAGGCATGGTCCTAAATAGGTACCCAGCCTAAATCAAATCGCTAGGTAGCCAGAAGTATATATATATATATATATATATATATATATATATATATATATATATATATATATATATATATATATACACACACACACACACGCCCGGCCGATTGTTTTGAGTGTATTAGCCCCGATCCCCTATTTACTATTTTCCCCGTATCTGTTTCTGCTTATGTGACTTGCCGGGAGGTCTTGTTTTTGGTTTCGGAGTGTTTTAAAGGCACTTAGCCCCTAAAACGGAAGCTAAGTCACATGATTTTTTACCGTAGCCGGAATTGTGTAAAGACGACTCTGGAATGGAGTTCCGTCGGTTCTGTTAGCTCCGTTGGGTGATTTTGGACTTAGGAGCGTGTCTAGATTGTGAATTTAAGGTCTGTAACTAATTTAGGTTTGAAATGGCGAAAGTCGAATTTTGAGAAGTTTGACCGGGGGATGACTTTTTGATATCGGGGTCGGATTCCGATTCCGGAAGTTGAAATAGGTCCGTAATGTTGAATATGACTTGTGTGCAAAATTTGAGGTCAATCGGACGTGGTTGGGTAGGTTTCGGCATCGTTTGTGAAATTTGAAAGTTTAGAAGTTCTTTAGGCTTGAATCGGGTGTAATTGGTGTTTTGATGTTGTTTTGGGTAATTCGAAGGTTCAGCTAAGTTCGCATGGGGTTATATGACTTGTTGATATGTTTGGTTGAGGTCCGGAGGCCTCGGGGGAGTTTCGGATGCCCATCGGAAGGAAATTTAGACTTAGGCATTGCTGGTTTTTTTCTGGTGTTCTGGTATTTCGCACCTGCGGTGGGAGCCTGCAGGTGCGGCCTCGCAGAAGCGAAGAGGAGGACGCAAATACGGGCAAGGCTGGGTTGGACTGGAAGCGCAGGTGCAAGGTTAGGAGTGCATCTGCGAAACCGCAGATACGGAAGGGTAGGCGCAGATGCGGAAAAAGGCATGAGTGGGAAGGATCGCAGAAGCGGGCAGGGCCCGCAGGTGCGAATGAGTGACCGCAGATGCGGAGTCTGGGAGCTTAAGTAGGATCCGCACCTGCGATGGAATTTCCGCAGGTGCGACGTCGCAGATGCGACAGAATGTTCGCAGGTGAGGAAGAACTAGGCAGAAAATGGAACTTCGAGGATTTGATTCCCATTTCGATTTTGGGTCTTTGAGAGCTCGGTGTGAGGCGATTTTTTGAGGTTTCTTCAAGAAGATTATTGGGGTAAGTGATTCTAATTTGGATTGGACTATATTTCATGAATCTATTGCTATTTTTATTATTTAATTAGGGATTTGAGTTGTAAATTTGGGGGGGGGATGTAGAAACTTCATAGGCTAAAATTTTGAGTTTTGGAAGGTGATTTGAGGTTGGATTCGAGTAATTATTGTATAGTTGGACTCATGAGTGGATGGGTGTTCATATTTTGTGACTTTTATCGGATTTCGAGACGTGGGCACGGGGGCCGATTTGAGCCTACTTCGGATTTTAACTTATAAATTCGTATTTCTCTTGTGGAATTAATTTTTTTAGCCTACGTTAATTATATCGTACTTCTTGTGGCTAGATTCGGGGCATTTGGAGATTGATTTGAGGGGCAAGGGCATTGCGGAATAGGATTTCTGCGCGGTTGAGGTAAGTAACAGTCTTAAATCTAGTTTTGAGGGTATGAAACCCCGAGAATTGGTATGATGTGAGTGTTTGGTGGTGACGCACATGCTAGGTGACGGGCGTGTGAGCATGCACCGCGAGGGATTGTGACTTAGTCCATCCCGTGAGACTGTAAAGTCGAATAGCCATTGTTATTTACTTATTTTTTCTTGTCTTTGAGCAATTGACTGCCTTTCATGTTAGAAACCATGCTTAGGCCATATGATATCACTGTTGGGACCCGCAGCGGTTGTATACTTATTGAATTGACTGCTAATTATTGTATTGTACTCAGTCACAGTCTTACTTGTGTGTTATATCTCTGTTCCCACTCAGTTCTTGTTGATACTTGTTGTATTCTCTGTTTGGGCTGATTATTATGATATTCTGTGAGCCCGAGGGGCTGGAGAGATTAGTGACTGAGATAGGATCTGAGTGCCGAACTGTGAGCTATGTGAGTTTATATGGATCGTGTTGCACGCCGCAATGAACCTTATGGCTATTTATGGATTGTGAATCGGGTTACACGTCGCAACTAGCCTTATGGCTACTTATATGATTAGGTCGGGCTGCATGCCGCAGCGATATAGCGCTTGGGCTGAAAGGAGCCCCTCCGGAGTCTGCACACCCCTAGAGAGCGCAGGTATGTATTGAGACTGTGTATTTAGGGCTGAGAGCCGAGAGTATGAGCTGTGGAGATGAGTTGAGTGACTGCTGCCTTGAGAGGCTGTACTTGCTTTTATTTATTGTTGCACTTAGTTGTTATCTGTTGTCGTGTGAAATTTCTTGAAGATTCATATATGTTTTATTTGAGCTCGAACCGATTTGACTTAAACCACCGGATTTGAAAGCATGTTCACCCTTTACTGAAAACTTTTGAAATGATCTATATTTTTTTTAGCTCGTCACTGCTTCTCAGTTCCTTATTTAATTCTGTTACTTGCTTAGTTGGTTGTACTCATACTACACCCTGCACTTCATGTGCAGATCCAGATGTGTATGGTTCTGACGGTCGCTGAGTTCGTGCACGAGCTGTTTATCGGAGACTTACAAGGTAGCTGCCGGCGTCCGCAGTCCTTGTTTCTCCTTTCTTATTATCTTTTCTCTCTTGTATTGGCATTGTGCACAAACTGTAGTAGACTCTGTTTCTAGATTGGTTATTAGATGCTCATGACTTAGTGACACCCCGATGTCGGGCTATCATTCTGCACTGGTATTTTGGGTTTCTACCCGTTATTATGTAAACCTTCAGTTAGTTTAATTGCTTTAGCTCACTTCTGTTTTATATTGAAAGCATATTGAGAATGTCGGATTGCCTAGTTCCACGATAGGCGCCATCACGACTGGTTAGGAGTTTGGGTCGTGACAAGTTGGTATCAGAGCCTAGGTTACATAGATCTCACGAGTCATGAGCAGGTTTAGTAGAGTCTTGCGAATCGGTATGGAGACGTCTGTACTTATCTTCGAGAGGCTGTAGAACCCTTAGAAAACTCCACATTCTTGAATTCTTGTCATGCGAATCTGTTGATTCTAGTAACTAAACATATGTTATTTCATTCTCTCACAGATGGTGAGGACTCGTACTACTGGGCAGGATGGACAACCACCAGTACCACCAGCCAGGGCCATGAGAGGCCAAGGGCGCGGTAGAGGCCGCGGTAGGGGCAGAGGTGTAGCCCGCACAACAGCTGGGGCAGTACCTGCAGATCCACCAGTTGCCCCAAATCAGGACCAGATTCCAGTTGTTGATGCACTAGCTCAGGCACCACCTATGCCCATCGTGTGTACCAGTCTTGCTCTAGCGATCTCTGTTCCAGCTGCAGCAGGCACTTCTCAGGCCGGGGGAGGCGCTCAGACTCTCGCTGCCCGCACACCAAAGTAGGTGGTACAGGGATTCCAGGCACCGGGGGCACCACCCACCCAGCCGGTTGCAGCTGCTCAGGACTATGTGGTTCTTGTCATGCCTGATGATGAGCAGTGACGATTGGAGAGGTTTGGGAGACTCCAGCCTCCATCTTTCAGTGGTACCGAGGGAGAGGATGCACAGGGCTTCTTGGACAGGTGTCAGATGATACTCTGTACAGCAGGTATTCTAGAGGCCAGTGGGGTCTCGTTCACTACTTTTCAGTTCTCTGGGGCTGCCTTCAGTTGGTGGGAGGCTTACGAGAGGCGTAGGCCGGTCGGCGCAGCACCCCTTACATGGCAGCAGTTCTCTGGTCTATTCTTGGAGAAGTTCGTGCCTTAGTCCCGCAGAGAGGAGCTGCGCAGACAGTTTGAGCAGCTTTGTCAAGGTGATATGTCTGTGATGCAGTGTGAGATGCGATTCTCGGAGTTGGACCGTCATGCTATCTGGTTGGTTCCCACAGACATGGAGAGGATCAGGAGGTTTATAGATGGCCTCACTTTTCAGCTGCGATTGCTTATGACTAGAGAGAGAGTGTCTGGTGCTACTTTAGATGAGGTTGTCGACATTGCTCGTCAGATTGAGATGGTTCGCAGCCAGGATCGGGTTGAGAGAGAGGCCAAGAGGCCTCGTGGACAGGGTGAATTTAGCGGTGTTCCTTCTAGGGGCAGTTCCACCATGGTAGGGGTCGTCCTTTTAGACATGCTCAGACGGCTCGCCCAGTTCACCGTGGTGCATCATCTGGCCATGGTTCACACAGTTATGAATAGGGCCATACATCTCTCAGTGCCCTTCCAGCTCAGAGTTTGTCCCATGTTCCATCGGGTCAGGGTTCGTCTATGCCAGGTCCTTCTGCCAGTTATCCCAGTGCTCGGGGCTCCCTTCAGTCCCCAGCACCAGCACCGGGGAGTTGGTATGAGTGTAGGGAGTTGGTCCACATCAGGAGATATTGTCCCCGCCTTATGGGAGGTCCGTCTCAGCAGAGGAGCCAGTCTATGACATCAGCACCAGTTTTTTCACCACCCGCTCAGCCAGCTCGGAGTGGAGTCCAATCAGCTAGGGGTCACTCGAGAGGGGGAGGCCGATCAGGGGGTGGCCAAGCCCGTTTCTATGCTCTTCCTACCAGACCAGATGCCATTGCTTCAGATGTTGTGATTACAAGTATTGTCTCAGTTTGTCATAGAGATGCCTATGTATTATTTGACCCTGGTTCCACTTATTCATATGTGTCCTCGTATTTCGCTCATTATCTGGATATGCCCCGTGAGTCTCTAGTTTCATCTGTTCATGTATCCACTCCAGTGGGTGATACTATCATTGTGGACCGTGTATATCGGTCATGTGTGGTGACTATTGGGAGTCTAGAGACCAGAGTGGATCTTTTGCTTTGGCAATGCCGGGGTTACCGAGGGTTGAGTGGAGCAGCTCCATAGACTATGTTCCCAGTAGAGTGATTTCATACTTGAAAGCTCAGCGGATGGTTGAGAAAGGTTGTCTATCTTATCTGGCCTTTGTGAGGTATGTTAGGGCAAAGGCCCCTGCTATTAATTCTGTTCCGGTGGTGCGATATTTCTCGAATGTGTTTCCTACAGACCTATCGGGCATACCGCCCGATAGGGATATTGATTTTGGTATTGATTTGGTGCCGGGCACTCAGCCCATTTCTATTCTACCGTACCGTATGGCACCAACTGAGTTGAAGGAGTTGAAGGAGCAGCTTCAGGAACTCCTTGATAAGGGGTTTATTCGGCCTAGCGTGTCACCTTGGGGTGCACCAGTTCTATTTGTGAAGAAGAATGATGGTACTATGAGAATGGGCATTGATTGCCGACAGTTGAACAAGGTCACAATCAAGAACAAGTATTCTTTGCCGCGTATTGATGATTTGTTTGACCAGCTTCAGGGAGCGATGGTGTTCTCCAAGATTGATTTGAGGTTAGGGTATCACCAGCTGAAGATTCGAGACTCAAATATTCTTAAGACAGCTTTTAGGACCCGATATGGCCATTATCAGTTCCTTGTGATGTCGTTTGGGCTGACCAACGCCCCAGCAGCGTTCATGCATCTGATGAACAGTGTGTTTCAGCCTTATCTTGACTCGTTCATTATTATATTCATTGATGACATCCTGGTGTACTCTCGTAGCCAGGAGGAGCATGCTCAGCATCTGAGGATTGTGTTACAGCGATTGAGGGAGGAGAAGCTTTATGCAAAGTTTTCCAAGTGTGCGTTTTGGCTCAGTTCAGTGGTATTCTTGGGGCACGTGGTGTCCAGTGAGGGTATTCAGGTGGACCCGAAGAGGATAGATGCGGTGCAGAGTTGGCCCAGACCGTCCTCAGCGACGGAGATTAGGAGCTTTCTTTTTTTGGCGGGCTATTACAGTCGTTTTGTGAAGGGTTTCTCATCTATTGCATTGCCCTTGACCAAATTGACCAAAAAGGGTGCCCCATTCAGGTGGTCGGATGAGTGCGAGGAGAGCTTTCAGAAGCTCAAGACTGCTTTGACCACGGCTCCAGTTCTAGTTCTGCCATCAGCTTCTGGTTCCTACACAGTGTATTGTGATGCCTCGCGGATCGGTATTGGGTGTGCTCTGATGTATGAGGGTATAGTGATTACTTATGCTTCGCGCCAGTTGAAGACCCATGAGAAGAACTATCATGTCCATGATCTTGAGCTAGCAGCTATTGTTCATTGAAGATCTGGAGGCACTACTTGTACGGTGTCCATTGTGAGATTTATACTGATCATTGGAGTTTACAGCATCTGTTCAAATAGAAGGATCTTAACTTGCGTCAGGGGAGGTGGTTGGAGCTTCTTAAGGACTATGATATCACCATTTTGTACCATCCTGGAAAGGCCAATGTGGTGGCCGATGCCTTGAGTCGTCGGGCGTAGAGTTTGGGGAGCTTAGCATATCTTTCAGCAGTAGAGAGGCCATTGGCATTAGATGTAGGCCTTAGCCAGCCAGTTTGTTAGATTAGATATTTCTAAGCCGAGTCGAGTATTGGCCTGTGTGGTCTCTCGGTCTTCTCTTTATCATCGTATCAGGGAGCGTCAGTATGATGACCCCTACCTGCTTGTCCTTAAGGACACGGTCCAACATGGTGATACTAAGGAGGTCACTATTGGGGATGGTGGTGCATTGAGGATGTAAGGTAGGCTATGTATGCCCAATGTAGATGGTTTGCGTGAGCTGATTCTCCAGGAGGCTCACAGTTCGTGGTATTCTATTCATCCGGGTGCCGCGAAGATGTATCAGGACTTAAGGCAGCATTACTGGTGGAGCAGGATGAAGAAGGATATAGTGGAGTATGTAGCTAGGTGCCTAAATTGCCGGCAAGTGAAGTATGAGCATCAGCGACCAGGTGGGTTGCTTCAGAAGTTAGAGATTCTGGATTGGAAATTGAAGCGGATCACTATGGATTTCATTGTTGGGCTTCCACGGACTGAGTGGAAGTTTGATGCAGTTTGGGTGATTGTGGACTGGCTAATTAAGTTAGCTCATTTCACTCCTCTGATGACTACCTATTCTTCCGAGCAACTCTCTCGAGTGTATATCCGCGAGATCGTCAGGCTTCATGGCATACCGGTATCTATCATTTCTGACCGGGGTACGCAGTTTACATCACGGTTCTGGAGGGCCGTACACCATGAGTTAAGTACTCGAGTGGAGTTGAGCACGGCATTTAACCCTCAGACGGACGTGCAGTCCGAGCGCACTATTCAGATATTAGATGATATGCTCTATGCGTGTGTGATGGAGTTTGGGGGTTCTGGGATCAGTTCTTGCCTCTAGCGGAGTTTGCTTACAACAACAGTTACCAGTCGAGCAACCAGATGGCACCGTATGAAGCTGTGTATGGTAAGCGGTGTAGGTCTCCAGTGGGTTGGTTCGAGCCTGGCGAGGCTAGATTATTGGGTACAGACTTAGTTCAGGATGCTCTGGAGAAGGTTAGGGTAATTTAGGATAGACTACGCACAGCCCAGTCCAGACAGAAGAGTTATGCGGATCGGAATGTTCGTGATGTTGCATTCATGGTTGGAGAGCGGGTCATGCTCCGGATGTCACCCATGAAGGGTGATATGAGGTTCGGAAAGAAGGGCAAGCTGAGCCCGAGGTTTATTGGTCCATTTGAGGTATTGCGACATGTTAGGAAGGTTGCTTACGAGCTTGCCTTGCCTCCCAGTCTAGCAGGAGTTCATCCAGTATTCCATGTTTCTATGCTTCGGAAGTATCACGGCGTTCCGTCTCATGTGTTGGATTTTAGCTCAGTCCAGTTGGACAAGGATTTATCTTATGTTAAGGAGCCGGTGGCGATCTTAGATAGGCAGGTTCGAAAGATGAGGTTGAAGAATGTTGCTTCTGTGAAGGTTCAGTGGAGGGGTCAGCCGGTCTAGGGGCAACTTGGGAGACCGATCACGATATGTGCAACCGTTATCCTCATCTTTTCACCACTTCAGGTATGTCTCTATGCTCGTTCGAGGAAGAATGATTGTTTTAAGAGGGGGAGAATGTAACGACCCGGTCGGTCGTTTTGAGTGTATTAGCCCCGATCCCCTATTTAGTATTTTCCCCGTATCTGTTTCTGCTTATGTGACTTTTCGGGAGTCCTTGTTTTTGGTTTCGGAGTGTTTTAAAGGCACTTAGTCCCTAAAACGGAAGCTAAGTTTTAGGATTTTTGACCGTACCTGGAATTGTGTGAAGACGACTCGGGAATGGAGTTTCACCCGTTCCGTTAGCTCCGTTGGGTGATTTTGGACTTAGGAGCGTGTCCGGACTATGAATTTGAGGTTTGTAGCTAATTTAGGTTTGAAATAGCGAAAGTCAAATTTTGGGAAGTTTGACCGGGGGGTTGACTTTTTGATATCGGGGTCGGATTCCAATTTTGGAAGTTGGAATAGGTCCGTAATGTTGAATATGACTTGTGTGCAAAATTTGAGATCAATCGGGCGTAGTTGGGTAGGTTTCGCCGTCATTTGTGGAATTTGAAAGTTTAGAAGTTCTTTAAGCTTGAATCCGGGATTAATTGGTGTTTTGATATTGTTTTGGGTGATTTGAAGGTTCAGCTAAGCTCGCATGGGGTTATATGACTTGTTGGTATATTTGGTTGAGGTTTTGAGGGCCTCGGGGGTGTTTCGGATGCCCATCAGAAGGAAATTTGGACTTAGGCATTGCTGGTTTTTTTTCTAGTGTTCTGGTATTTCGCACCTGTGGTGGGAGCCTGCAGGTGCAACCTTGCAGAAGTGAAGAGGATGACGCAAATACGGGCAAGGCTGGGTTGGACTGGAAGTGCAGGTCAGAGGTTAGGAGCGCATCTGCGAAACCGCATCTGCGAAACCGCATATGCGGAAGGGTGGGCGTAGATGTGGAAAAAGGCCTGAGTGGGAAAGATCGCAGAAGCGGGCAGGGCCCGCAGGTGCGCACCCGCAGGTGTGAATGAGTGACTGCAGATGCGGAGTCTGGGAGTTTAAATGGGATCCGCACCTGCAATGGAATTTCCGTAGGTGCGGCATCGCAGATGCGACAGAATGTCCGCAGGTGCGGAAGAACTAGGCAGAAAATGGAACTTCGAGAGTTTGATTCCCATTTCGATTTTGGGACTTTGAGAGCTCGGTTTGAGGCAATTTTTCGAGGTTTCTTCAAGAATATTGTTGGGGTAAGTGATTCTAACTCAGATTGGACTATATTTTATGAATCTATTGCTATTTTCATCATTTAATTAGGGAATTGAGTTGTAAATTTGGAGAAAAATTGTAGAAACTTCATAGGCTAAAATTTCAAGTTTTTGAAGGTGATTTGAGGTTGGATTCGAGTAATTCTTGTATGGTTGGACTCGTGAGTGGATGGGTATTCATATTTTGTGACTTTTGTCGGATTTCGAGACGTGGGCCCGGGGGCCGATTTGAGCCTATTTCGGATTTTGACTTATAATTTCGTGTTTCTCTTGTGGAATTGATTCTTTTAGTCTACATTAATTATATCGTACTGCTTGTGGCTAGATTCGGGGCGTTTGGAGATTGATTCGAGGTTCAAGGGCATTGTGGAGTAGGATTTCTGCGCGGTTGAGGTAAGTAACAGTCTTAAATATGGTTTTGAGGGTATGAAACCTCGAGAATTGGTATGATGTGAGTGTTAGGAGGTGACGCACATACTAGGTGACGGACGTGTGAGCGTGCACCGCGAGAGATTGTGACTTGGTCCATCCCGTGAGACTGTAAAGTCGAATAGCCATTGTTATTTACTTATTTTTTCTTGTCTTTGAGCAATTGACTGCCTTTCATATTAGAAACCATGCTTAGGCCATATGATATCACTATTAGGACCTGCAGCGGTCGTATACTTGTTGAATTGACTGCTAATTGTTGTCTTGTACTCAGTCACAATCTTACTTGTGTGTTATATCTCTATTCCCTCTCAGTTCTTGTTGATACTTGTTGTATTCTCTGTTTGGGCTGATTATTATGATATTCTGTGAGCCCGAGGGGCTGGAGAGGTTAGTGACTGAGATAGGGCCTGAGTGCCGAGCTGTGAGCTATGTGCGGTTATATGGATCGGGTTGTACGCCGCAACAAGCCTTATGGCTACTTATATGATTGGGTCAGGCTGCACGACGCAGCGATATAGCGCTTGGGCTGAAAGGAGCCTCTCCTAAGTCTGCACACCCCCAGTGAGCGCAGGTACCTATTGAGAGTATGTATTGAGGGCTGAGAGCCGAGAGTATGAGCTGTGGAGATGAGTTGAGTGACTGCTGCCTTGAGAGGCTGTACTTGCTTTTATTTATTATTGCACTTAGTTGTTATCTGTTGTTGTTGTGAAATTTCTGGAAGATTCATATCTATTTTACTTGAGCTCGAACCGATTTGACTTAAACAACCGGATATGAAAGCATGTTCACCCTTTACTGAAAACTTTTGAAATGATCTGTATTTTTTTAGCTCGTCACTGCTTCTCAGTTCCTTATTTAATTCTGTTACTTGCTGAGTTAGTTGTACTCATGCTATACCCTGTACTTCATGTGCAGATCCAGGTGTGTACGGTTCTGACGGTCGCTGAGTTCGTGCGCGAGCTATTTATCGGAGACTTACGAGGTAGCTACCGGCATCCGCAGTCCATGTTTCTCCTTTCTTATTATCTTTTATCTCTTGTATTGGCATTGGGCACAGACTGTAGTAGACTCTGTTTCTAGATTGGTTGTTAGATGCTCATGACTTAGTGATACCTCGATGTCAGGCTATCATTCCGCACTGATATTTTGGTTTTTACCCGTTATTATGTAAACCTTCAGTTAGTTTAATTGCTTTAGCTCACTTCTATTTTATATTGAAAGCATATTGAGAATGTCGGCTTGCCTAGTTCCATGATAGGCGTCATCACGACTGGTTAGGTATTTGGGTCGTGACAAATTGCATTGCATACAATTATTGGAATGAAATTCATTGCGAAAAGGAAGAGCGAAGAAAACGGAGAGGAGAATTAAAATCAACTAATTGATACAACATTCCTTCTCCTATCACATTTACTCATTCCTCAATCCAATTCTAATTGATTAAATGCTGGAAAACATTTTCCTAGCTGATCACTACAAATGCTAGAATTTTGCTAACTCTTGCATTCATTGCAAACCCTAGCCCCCACTTATAGCTCAATGGGATATAAATTGGATTTTACAAGTATAATTTGGTGGTATAAAGAAGATTTACCCAATCACGTCAACTTAATAGTTAATGTTTGTTACAATTTATATGACATTATTTTCTTATTAGTTCGTTCATATTTTTATATTTGAAAATTATTTAACTTTAAAATTTTTATTTTAAATTGCCCATTTTACCTTTAATGAGAAGCTTTTATTGTCATACAAAAGTTTTTGTCCTTTAAACTTTTAAAACAACAAGATTCAAAAGTTTTCAGTTTTTTCTTAAATTGTAGACATCAAAATTTTAACGGATTAGCTTAAATCCTAAATTCAAGATACTACAAGACGACTCTTGATATTCTAGGAGTCTATTAGGGTTGTTTGGAGGCTACTCTACCAAAACCCTATCTTGGAGGCTACTCTACCTCAACCCTAGGTCACTCCTATAAAAAGGGTTACATATTCCCTTAAAGAATATCTCGAAAAGGGAGATCATCTGAGCAATTTCATAAACTCCTGAAATATGCACAAAGAGATCAAATATACGATCATGTCAAATATGTCTTGCTCAAAGTTTTAGCAATATTCAAGATCCAAATGGAGTAATGTTACATGCTTCTTGATCATCAAATACATCAAGAAGATGCATATCATCCTACGTTCAAGAAATACGTCGCTAAGCCCCTCGAATTACGGATAACAAATCAGAGGGAAGAATCAAGGGATAAACACAGTTGTAACCTGCAATGTTTATCAATAAAATCCTTTTTTTTATAGTTGTTTGTGACTACAGTTTTATTTTTCTGCATAAAATTTATTGCAAATAAATTGGCACGCCCAGTGGGACCAGTTCTGCCCTTCATCTCTTCCTCCTGCAAATCGAAAACTACAAGTTTCAAAATTATCTGTTGCGATAATTGAGTACTTCAAGTCTCGTCTTCAAGTTTCGGCAAGCCTACACCCCGACAAACTTTGAAGTACGGGGCATTTGTAGACATCAAAATTTTAACGGATCAGCCTAAATCCTAAATTCAAGATACTACAAGACGACTATTGATATTCTAGGAGTTTATTGGGGTTGCTTGGAGGCTACTCTACCAAAACCCTAGCTTGGAGGCTACTCTACCTCAACCCTAGGTTGCTCCTATAAAAAGGGTTACATATTCCCTTAAAGAATATCTCGAAAAGGAAGATCATCTCAGCAATCTCATAAACTCCCGGAATATGCACAAAGAGATCAAATATACGATCATGTTAAATATGTCTTGCTCAAAGTTTTAGCAATATTCAAGATCCAAATGGAGTGCTATTACATGCTTCTTGATCATCAAATATATCAAGAAGATGCATATCATCCTACGTTCGAGAAATACGCCGCTAAGGCCCTCGAATTACGGATAACAAATCAGAGGGAAGAATCAAGGGATAAATGGAGTTGTAACTTGCAATGTTTATCAATAAAATTATTTTTTCTTTATAGTTATTTGTGATTGCAGTTTTATTTTTCTACATAAAATTTATTGCAAACACCATGTCAAGTCAAACTAATTGAAACGAATGAAACTATTTTTTCCAGGTCACAAGTAAATGCATATGACAAAGAGTTACTAGTAATTGTCCTTTGATGACATAATTGTTTATATATTTAGATACTATTATTGTATAAAACTTAAACTTAGTCGAATTTTTTGTAAGAATGGAGGAGGGACTAGGGAGAACAAAGTCGCGATCCAAGCATTAAAAGCTTTAGAAGGAAGGAAGGGCATATGGAAGATGCAGAATATGGGCCAGGCCCAGTCTGGTCACGTATGGTGTTAGGGGCATGGACGTGGCTTTTTCATGTACTAATTTAATGGAATGAAATCCAGTTCCTCATCTGCTCAAGTAGGGCCCAAACTGACGTGTGAAATTGGGCCCACACGTAGTAATCACATTAAACAGCACTTGCTTGACCAATATATCTGTGTTTTCCGCTAATCGTGCTAGGGTTTTGCTGGCTATGAATGCCACGGTGGTATGGTTTGACACTTTGACTATCGTGGGTGGAGTCCAAACCAAAAGCCTGTAACAAAATCAAAATTCAAGAATTTCCTAGGAATAACTTTTTTTTTGTTTGTCCAAACTATGTCCACCCCTATTCCTAGGTGGTAGGACCATATCACATTAATAAGGGTGTATGTATAAGTAAAATTATGGGGCACGTGAACTCATGCTCTATCCGTAAAATTAGATATTTCATTTACATATTTTCTAAAATTAGTATAATATTAATTGTTTGCACATATGCTCCAAGAAAGTTGAATGGTGCACTTAATTGAAGGTTGAGTTATTAACAAGAGAAATAGTAATCAATTCTCACTTAATATATTTTTTTCTAAAAATGTTAAAACCGTCTCTCCACATAAATGCATGAATGGCGAGAAATGCAGCAAAAAAGGAGGTCCCATATCACATCAAGGTATGTGTGGTCTTTACTCACCTTAGCCAAGAGCTCCACATATATATATGTGCAAGTCTTGAACTACACAATGCCCACGGAATAATTAATCAGTGCAGAAATGTGACACATTGACAGAGCCCTATAATGAACTCCTCCCCTCTTATCCCACACTGAAATATCTCCCCCTTCCCTCCAAATGGAGCATTGATGGCTGTATGTTTCATCTTTCGAGATCACACTTGGAAAACACAATGGGATCGTTTGGCTGGGTGTATAAGAATAATGCTAAATAAAGTATATTATTAATGAAGGGATTAGTAATGCAAGTATTAGTTATGCATAAATTATTTCTTATCCATTGTTTGGTGTGATGTACTAAAAATTAAAATCCATTACATAATTTTTAAGAAAATTATTTGTTTACAAAAATGTCCTTCATATTCTTTAGCTTTAAAGGATTTTAAGGATAATTTGGCCTTTAACCATGCTAATGCATGCATTAATAGCCTTGGTATTGTTAATACCATGGTTTGCTATGCATTAGCTATACATAGGATAATGCCAAATATAATGTATAATTAATGCTTGTATTAGTTATTCGTAGGTTGAAAAAGTGTACCAAACAAGGTTTTACTAATACCCAAAGCTAATGCATGCATTATTTTTGGGGGTTTATGCCTCCATGGCGTTTTACAATGTTGAAATTAAGAAAATATCTTTTTTAGATCTCTTACGTGTAAAAAAAAATAGATCGCTCATGTGTAAAAGCAAATCTCTCACGAATAAAAAAAAAGATGAAGTCATAAAACTAAAAATAAGTTTGTAATAGCTCACAAAACCATTTGATCCATTATTTTCTCTAATGCACTCTACCAAACGACCTCATAGTGATAGTGTGCGACATGCATGCCCACACTTCCTTACTCATATCTAACTTGTGTTTTGTTATTTTGTCCAAGATTAGGAATTCTTCTCAGCGGCTACCATTCTTTACCAAAATTTGATCCCTCTATATAATGAGAATCCTACACAAATATTTAAATAATTTATATAGGATAGACATTATTGATAAGTTGAATTATATGGATATTCATAACAATGTAAATTCTTTGAAGTAAATTAAACAAAAGGCTAGGTGAATTTAAAACTAAAAATTCCTCTAAATCGATTTTAAATAAAATTTTGAGATAAAACAAATAAAATACTATTATCCAAAAGTAGTAAATTTGTCATTTGTTACAAAAAAAAAAATGAAAGAAAGAAGAGGTGAATGCAATATATTTAAATACAAAAAAATTAACATTACAAAATCAAATGTGAAGGAGGTTCGAGAATAATACTTAGCCAAAAAGTTACATAGAAAAAGGAAGAGATACGCATATATGTTCTAGTTAATATTTAGGTGTTTATACCAAAATATATTAATTTATCAAGTGATAAATATATGTGCAAATTCTCTTACTTCCTCCGTTTCAATTTATGTGAACTCATTTGATTGGGCACGGAATTTAAGAAAAGAGAGAAGATTTTTGAATTTATGGTGTAAAATGAGGCAGATATATTTTGTGTGGCTATAAATCACTGTATAAAAATAAATTATTTCTAAATATAAAAAGTGATCATTCTTTTTGGTACGGACTAAAAAGAAAATAGGTTCATATAAATTGAAACGGACGGAGATATTAGAAGCAACAGTTGGGATTTAAGCTGTCTGTGTCATCAACATGCCTGTTTGGCCATCAAGTGACATCTTGGAGCCACACGTGGCTAATTGAGGAAAATATTTATAGTACACATATTCTATCTATTGTAAAAGTGGGACCCATTCAAGCATTTATTCAACTCTATGGAGATGCATATATAAAAACGTGGCATGTAATTTCTGACCATAAGTGTAATTTTGTAACATGAGAAAATGGAGCAATTTCACTAGCTAAAAAGTTACTTTACAGTAGCTCCTATGTAAGCTTTTTGGTGTGTTGCCCAATTTACCCAGTGCTTATGTCATCATTAGTCATAACCAATAGTATATCTCAATAGTGTACCACGTCATGTCGGCCCCACTTATCTACCACTACCCTTGCTCTTTGTGTTCCTCACCATATTAACCCACGTATCTCTTTATTCTTTTAATATAATGGGATTTTCTTTAAACTCAAATGGGTATTACTTTCATAAACAAAAGTTTACTTGCAGGATTCATTTAAATAAAATGAGCTTTAAAAATTTGACTATAGTATGACAGCATTTTAAAAATTCTATAGTGTCGAACTGATGTATATCTCATGCTTCCACAAAATATAACCACTTCAATTAAATTTAAAATTTTCTTAAATCAAATTGTTTACAACTTTACTTTGCTGATTAGCGCTGTCAAATACAAAAATATACAGGATTAACAGAAAATGAGATGGTCAAAAATCCAACATAAACTTATTTTATTTTTAAAAAAATAAGGATCCATGAAAGTTTAGTTATAAAAAAGGCATAAAAAAGAGAAAAAAACTAATGTCAAAGTACTACAAACCCGACAACCTTACCTAAACAAAAATAAAAACAATCATTAATCAACTTTATGTAGAAAAAAGGTAAAAATTTATTGTTTGACCTTAGATCAAAATTTTCAACTCTAAAAACTTTATATAAATAGCTCCAAGGCAAAATTATATTAAACTGGACGAAATTTCGTTGTAGGAAGATTCTATATTTTATTCAGGTGAAATCATTCTTTTAATCCTAAAATTCTAAGTTTAACAGCAACAATTGAGCTTGAGTATAAGAAAATTAATAAGTTAAAGCATAGAAAAAACAATACACTAAATAAAAATATATATGAGTACATATATACTCGGATAAAGTTTAACTACATTAATAAGTTAATAATTTAAATTCATATTCATCAAAAACTTTTACGATATGAATTCATAAAAGTTAGTAACAATAATATATATAACATTTTGCAAGTTAAGTAGTTGATAGTGCTTTCAAAAAATATTTTCCTAATTGAATTTAGGAAAACTCAATTGAAATTATTGCTTTTTGTTCGTATTTTATATATTACACCTTTGAATGTTTTAAGGTATTTTATTTAGAATACATTCAATTTATCATCATTTTGGCAGTCGGTCAAAAATAATATTTTAATTATATAATTAAATAATTTTAATCTTTTATGTTTACTTTAATTTAACACTTTTGATTTTCATTACATTTAAAACACACAATAATAATTGTATTTGAAAGAATTAACTTGTTAAAAACATGTGAACTATCTAAATTGAAGAACCATCAATAAAGACTTTTCCATATTCATTTTCCCAATTCGTATCTTAAGAAAATACATAACCTTAAAGTTTCGACAATAAGGCGTGTTGCTGAAGGTCCGAATGAGACATAAATATTAACTCAATCACTATTTTATATTATAATGAAAGGTGGAACGAAGCGTATCGTTTTTCCATTTTGGTATGAATTGGGAGAAACTGTCCCAATAACGTTTTTACTTTAAAATTCAAATGACTTCATATTTCTTAGAAGCTAATTTTATTATCAAACATAACTACTCTCATGATTGTAAAGTATATCAGAGAGACCAAAAGTGCTAAAATGTGATAAATATAAAGGATTAAAACTGATTAACTATATATTTCAAAGACCATTATAGATCGATCCTCAAATATTTGGGGCTATTTTTGTTATTTTCTCTCCTAGACATCATACGACCAGGTAGCAAATGAAGATCTATGAAGTGTGTTAGACACATTTGGAAAAGGGTTTGGTGAGAATATTACACGTAAAACTGCGATGTGTCAAATGTAATTGCGTACAAGCTAAAGGGCAAAGTATGTATCAGGCCAAAATTATTTTACCTTTTAATTTGTATTTAAGTCAAATAAAACGAGATAAAAACACTTAAATAAGAAAACAAAGAAAACTAAATATTAGCAGCATTTATGAGTTTATGATAAGGCTTGATTATATTATAACGAGCTTTCATTCGTAAAGTTGCAACATTTGAAAATATGAATAAATATTATTTGAATTTTGAGTCAATTAAAATTTTAAGCAAGTTTAGTTTTTGTCTAGAAAAAAAAAAGAAGCAAATTCTTTAAACTTTGCTGGAATTTAATGAGCATTTAAGTCATTCAAAAAAATTAATTTAAATAATTACCCATCCAATTATATATTTAGCTAATAGACGTATAATATAAGTATAATTCATTTATTCTAGAGGAGCAAAAGAAAACTTTACAACTTTGACTATGGTTGGGTCCAAGTACAGCACCGCACGGGCTAATCGTAACTAGTGCATGACATTCATCCTTCCACCTATATATATATTTATATGTATAATAGTCAATCCTCCTTAAAATTTTGTCTTTATCCCAAACCAAGTTAGCTGGTTTTCCAGTTCTTCCTTTGACGAGTCGTATCCCATTAAATTTTTCAAAAAGAGCGGCCTTCAAAATCTTGTGGTCACAATAAAATACTCACTAAATATATATACTATATACTGTATATATTATCCTATCACTATCCCGTCTTGCTATTAATTCGACACGCAAACTCTCTCTAGCTAGCTCATGTTGAATTCACCACCACCACTACTTTTCTACTTCATACTAATTTGATGACTAACTAGGATATAACACACCTATTGAAATAATTGCATATTTATTAAATATCAAGCATGTTTGTTGGGGCTATAATGACGAGAAAACGAAGTGTTATCCAAACTCTGCCGACGGCAGAACACATCGTTTTACCATCTGATATTTGTCTTTTTCTTTGAAAGGATTTAATACACAAATAGTTTCTAATAAATGTCAAAACGAGGTTGAAAAGTTAAAAAGACATAGGAGTAGTAGACCATATGACCTACGATGATGTACTCTCATTTATATATTTTAAAACACAAAAATGAATTTTTATTTTGCCGTACTATCAACTGACTCCATAATCTTGAGAATTTGTATAAGTTTCTTGGAAACAAGGGTGGTAAACTTATATAAGGGTAAAATCGGGGATAGAGCATACCCCGATTTTCCGGTGAAGAAAACGGAAGAAGGATACGGACGCACGAGACTGAAATCAAGGCCGGAAACCTTTTGTATCGAGACCCGCGAAAGAAGAATGATATGTTCATCATCGGGCACAATAAAGCAACGCTCCCCGGACCCAAAATGAATTCTAAAGCCTTGGAAACACGGTAAACGGTTACACACGACGGATAAAGGACAATGATATTCATACCTGAACAGATATCACGAAACGGATCTCGCTCGATGTCGGCTACAGATCAATAATTAATGAGAAAGGAAGATTTTTACCTTTTTTAGAGTTGTACTAGTGATGAAATTCTCCTACTATATAAATGGGAGGCTTTTTCATTTGGCGGACACATTGTAACACGCAAACCAAGGCAATACAAATTTATTTTTTTGCTTTCTAGCTATTGCAAAATTCTTACTTTATTGTTTGTTCTTCATTCACAATTGGCTTCGAACCAAGGGTCCGATCGAGGGCAAAACTACTGTTCAACCTATGTTCGAGCTGGGCCATAACATTACAATTGGTTTGATTATTCATTTTATCTCTAACTCGTTTATCTAATATTCTTGATTATTTGTGTTGAATCAATCCACATATCCTTAAAATCGCGTACAAATTTAATTGCTATCCGTTCTAAGGGTAAATAGTTTGGCGCCCACCGTGGGGCTAAAGATAATAGTGGTGATTTGATACAATTCTCCATAACACACTCTATTTTACGCTTGTTCTTTAAAGGCTTAATTTCATGTCAATTTAAAAATATCAAATTCTCAGTCTGCCCACTTGAACGTTGACGCTGAGTCTGGCCATCATGGCGAAAATAACAATCTGGTACCTAGCAATGAGGTACCACCTGCTGATCCCAAGGGAGTCTCAGTTGTCGATCCGGTCGATGCTGACTCACTGGTGGCCATCGACGTCAACATGACAACTGACCCCGAAAATAGCGTTCACGAGGGACCCCAACCAACAACTCAAGAAGCGCATGAAGGCGAAGGCGATGGGGTTAGCCCAAATTGACATATTATGTGGTCCCAAATGAAGTCAGTGACTTCTTTTTCCTGGACCTTTTCGAATGATTGAGCCTCAACCCATTTGAAAAAATAACCGGTCATGAATAGTATGAATTGAGCTTTAGTGGGTTCCCACGGTAGGGGACCGACGATTTCCATTCCCCAATTCATAAATGGCCACGGGGACAAAATCGAGTGGAGCATTTTTCTTGATTGATGGATCATCGGGGCGTATCTCTAGCAGTCGTCGCATTTCCTTACGAAGTCCTTCGCATCTTTCTCCATTTCGTAAAAGTAATAGTCGATCCTGATTAGTTTCCAACCAAAGATTCTACCCCCGAATCGTTCCCGCAAGTGCCTTCCTGAACTTCTCTCAAGGCGTATTCGGTCTCTCTCGATCCCAAGCATCTGGATAACAGGGCGTTGAAGGTTCTCCGGAACAATGTCCCTTCGACCAAGCTAAATCTGATAGCCTTGGTATGCAGGGCTCTTGATTCTTTAGGATCCGAGGGCAATTTTCCGGTCTTCAAGTAGTTTATGTATTTGTTCCTCCAATCCTAAGTTAAACTCATTGAGTATACTTCGCCGTGGCCTTCTTCTATTACCGACTTCATGAGCTGCATATCTATTCCCGAACTGAATTCATCGGCATCGACATACGATCCCAACTTATCCAGAGCATCGGCCTCACTGTTGTAATCTTGGGGTACATGCTGCAATGTCCATTCCCTGAATTGATGTAGTGTTACCTGTAATTTGTCTAAGTACCTTCGCATTCGTTCTTTCTTTACTTCGAACGTCCCGTTAACTTGATTTAGCACGAGGAGGGAGTCACACTTAGCTTCGATCACCTCGGCCCCAAGGCCTTTAGCCAATTCTAGACCTGCAATCATGGCCTCATACTCGGCCTCATTGTTAATCAATTTCACAGTTCTAATAGATTGCCCAATTACATTTCCTGTATGCGGTTTTAATACGATGCCGAGCCCGGACCCCTTCGCGTTCGAGGCACCGTCCATAAAAAAGGTCCAAATTCTCGAAGTGGTCGCCGAGGTTAACAGTAATTCCCTTTCGACTTCGGGTATTAAGGTCGGCGTAAAGTCAGCCATGAAGTCTGCCAAAATCTGAGATTTTATGGCGGTTCGGGGTCGATACTCGATATCGTACCCCCTGATTTCGACGGCCCATTTGGCCAACTGGCCCGAGAGCTTGGGTTTTGCATAATGTTCCTTAGCGGGTAAGAGGTCACGACACATATGGGGTGGCATTAAACGTATGACTTCAGCTTTCTGGAGGCGCTAAGCAAAGAGAGCGCCAATTTTTTCAGGTAAGGATACCTTGTTTCAGCCTTCCCTAGAGTTCTACTGACATAGTAAATAGGAAATTGCATACCTTCCTCCTCCCGGACTAAGACTCCACTTACCGCCACCTCAGAAATCGCCAAGTAAAGGTAGAGTTGTCCGCCCGCCTTCGGAGTGTACAGTAGGGGCTGACTCGATAGGTACCGGTTGAGTTCTTCCAAAGCTTGCTGGCATTCCGGGGTCCAGAAAAAGTTATTCTTCTTTTAACAGTGAGAATAATTGATGGCTTTGTCCGAGGACCTCGATATGAATCGGTCCAGGGCGGATATATGCCCGGTCAGCCTTTGAACAGCCTTAATGTTGTCCACCACGGTGATGTCGCCTATGACTTTGATTTTGTCGGGATCTATCTCGATCCCTCGATTGGATACCATGAACCCGATGTATTTTCCCGGTCCGACCCCAAATGCGCACTTCTCTGGGTTCAACTTCATATTGTATTTCTTCAGTATGTCGAAGGTCTCTAGCAAATGTTTCAAATGGTCCTCTGCTCACAGGGACTTGACTAGCATATCGTCAATATAAACTTCCATTGATTTTTCTATATGTTCTTCGAACATCCGATTTACTAGGCATTGATAGGTAGCACCGACATTTTTTTATCTGAATGACATTACATTATAACAATAGGTACCAAATTTAGTGATGAAAGAAGTCTTTTCTTGATCGTCCAGGACCATCCAAATTTGGTTGTACCCGGAATAGGCATCGAGAAAGTTGAGTATCTCATGCACGGTCATCGCGTCGATCATCCGATCGATGTTAGGAAAAGGGAAAGAATCCTTGGTGCATGCCTTGTTTAGATCTTTGAAATCTACACACATTCTTAGCTTATTCTTTTTTTAGGCACTACCACTATGTTAGCGAACCCGTCCGGGTATTTAACTTCTCGAATGGACCTTATTTTAAGGAGTTTGGATACCACATCCTTGATGAACGCATGCTTGACCTCGGACTGCAGTCTCCTCTTCTGCTTAACCGGGTGAAACTTTGGGTCCAAACTCAGCTTATGAGTGGTTACTTTCAGTGGGATCCCTGTCGTGTCAAGATGGGATCAAGCGAAACCGTCTATGTTAGCTTTAAGAAAATAAATGAGTTTTTTCTTGAGCTCAAGGGTAATCTCGTGCCCAAGTATACCTTTCGATTCGGTAGGTGTACGATCAATATGACTTGCTCCAGCTCTTCGACCATCGATTTCGTGGCGTCAGTATCATCAGAAGCTATGAATGATCTCGAAACTCCATAATCATCCTACTCATCTATTCCTCGTTCCTCCAGTTCGGCCGAGAGTGGCATTGGTGATTGCTATTTAATTTCTTCCTTTATGGTCGACTCCGTGTTCCTTGATGTTGAAACCGTGGGCGTCGGGATTACCTCGTCGACTGCAAACATTTCCTTTGCGGCCAGCTGCTCTTCGTAAACCGTCTTGACTCCTCTTGGCGTAGGGAATTTCAATGCCTGGTGCAAGGTGGAGGGTACCGCCCTCATGTTGTGAACCCACGGCCTTCCAAATAGGGCGTTGTACCGCATGTCCCCTTCGATCACGTAGAACTTTATCTCTTGGATCGTCCCGGTGGTGTTCACCGGTAGGGTTATCTCCCATTTAGTGGTTTTGCATGCCATGTTAAATCCGTTTAACACTCGGACTACCGGAACTATTTGGTCTTGTAACCCTAATTGCTCTACGACCCTCGATCTGATGATATTGGTTGAACTACCTGGATCAATCAACACACATTTAACTCGAGATTTATTGATAAGTACGGATATTACTAGCGCATCATTGTGAAGTTGTACGATGCCATTAGCATCCTCATCGCTAAACGAAATGCTTCCCTCCGGGACATAATCTCGCATGCGTTTTTCCCTTGTGATAGATACTTTAGTGCGCTTTATCATTGGCCCTTGGGGGACATCGACCCCTCCAATGATCATGTTGATGACGTGTTGAGGCTCCTCCTGTTCGGCATGTTTGTTGGCATACCTATTCCTGAAGTGGTTTTTGGCTCGATCGCTCAGAAATTCTCGGAGGTGCCCGTTATTGAACAACCGGGCAACTTCTTCTCTCAATTGTCGGCAGTCCTCGGTCAGGTGGCCATGAGTGCCATGATATTTACACATCAATTTAGGATCTCTTTGGGTAGGGTCGGGCTGCAATGGTCGAGGACACTTGGTTTCCTTGATGCGCCCGATGGCTGATACAATGCTGGCAGCATCAATGTTGAAGTTATACTCTGATAATCTTGGTGCTTCCCTACCCCCAAGCGGCCTGTCAAAACTATTTTTTCTCATCAGACCTCGGCTACTGGGCCCTCAATCGCCTCTCTTTTTATTCCTTGTGGGGTGACGCCCAAACCTATTTCCCCTTCAGTTTGCGTTGTATGGTTGGTACTGATCTCGGACCGGCCTTATCTCATGATAGATGACTCTCTTAGACCTATCATCAGCCGTGATGCGATAAACAAACCCAGAAGGGGCTCCGAGTTGGTCATCCTCGACTCTAATCTTTAGCTGGTACTTGTTGTGGACGTCGGCCCAAGTTACCGCCAAGTACTCTACCAAATTTCATTTTAGATGTTGTGAAGCCAAGGAGCTTCGGGTTTAAGTCCTTTAGTAAACACTTGAACGGTCCAATCATCTGCGACCGGAGGCAAATCCATCCATTCCATCTGGAACCTCAACACAAACTCCTTGAGCATCTCGTTGTCTCTTTGTTTAACCTTGAAAAGGTCCGACTTTCTGGTCTCGACCTTGATGGCCCCGACATAGGCTTTCACGAAAGCATCTACAAGCATAGCAAACGAGTCATTGGAATTTTGGGAGTAAGTTGTGATACCATATCATGGCTCCTTTAGACAAAGTTTTCCCAAACTTCTTCAGTAACATCGACTCGATCTCATCATATTCCAAGTCGTTCCCTTTTATTGTGCATGTATAGGAGGTTACATGCTCATTCGGATCTGCGTTCTGTTATATTTTGGGATATCAGGCATATGAAACCTCTTTGGGATCGGCTTCAGTGTCGCGCTCAAAGGAAAAGGCTTCTGGATAAACTTCTTGGAATCCGGCCCTTTCAATATCGGGGGTGCTCCCGAAATTTGATCGACCATGGAGTTGTATATTTCCATCTTCTTGTCATTGGCCTCAATTTTCTTTTCACCTGACTCCACCCATTTCGTTAATACTTCGAGCATTCTCATTTTTTCGGGATTGACCCCGAGCTCTGTTTCACCCGGTCTCGGTGATATGCTCATTTCTTTGAATGTTTTCCCGGGACTGTTAGGGCTCAATTCTGTTGGGGGCATGGATTTTATTCTGTAGCTGCGCTATCGCCTCATATTGAGCATGAAACATTTTGAAGATTAACCGAGATACCGGCCGAGATCGTTTGCGATAATAGAAAACAATTCATCAGCAACAAGGTAAATAAATTTTTCGAAGATCACAAGATCAAGAAGATACTATCAACACCTTATCACCCTAGTGAGAACGGGCAGGCAGAATCAACAAACAAGACCATCCTTCAAAACCTAAAAAAGAGGTTGACCGGTGTGAAAGGGAAGTGGAAGGAGATCCTGCCCGAAGTTCTGTAGGCATACCGTACGACATCAAAATCTAGAATCGGGGTCACCCCATTTTCATTGGTCTACGGAGCTAAAGCCTTAATACCAGTCGAAGTGGAGAACCAAGCCTCAGGTTCAAATATGCGACAGAAGAGCCAAATGGCGTGGCCATGATCACGAACCTTGAACTATTGTATAAAAGGAAGGAGGCCACCCTGGTCGAGTTGGCCGCCCATATACAACGAATAGAAAGGTATTACAACCGAAGAACCAGCCTCTGACACTTTCAAGTCGGGGACTTGGTGTTGAGGAAAGTAACATTACACACCAGGAACCTGAACAAAGGGAAGTTGGGACCGAAATGGGAAGAACCATATCGAATTGTTGGAATAACTGGCAAAGGCTCGTACACACTCGAAGCAAGAGGCAGCGTATAGATACCAAACAACTGGAATGTGGCACACTTAAAGCGGTACTATTGCTAAGGTACGAACTTAATTACTCTATAATCATGTTATAAATCGGACTAACATATACAGGTAAACAACCAAGGACGGATGTGGCTATTAGGTCTGAAAGCACGCGTTACACTCTTTTTTTCTTGGACCGATTTTGTCCCAAAGTGGGTTTTTCGGCAAGGTTTTTAACAAGACAATAGTAAAATGTGCTAACTTAGATTCAAAGACCGGTTTCAAATCGGAGTCAACGATCGTTCGCTTCAGGTCAAAAATAATCGAGCCCTCATGAGTTTGACCTCGAATACTGGGGGTCATTACCCTTAGATTAAGGTTTTTAGCAAGGGAAAAAGAAAATTTTGTGTGATAAAAGCTAAGGCTTTGTGGTTATGATTCACTGTAAGGGCCAAATGGTCGAATGAACCGTACCCACATAGTCCACTCTAGCCATGGCATAAGTTTTTATGCGCTTTCGATCGTGTACCTTGCAAATTAAGAAATGAGAGAAATTTCCGCTTTGCTATTATGCATTTTTGCTTCTTCGATCCCAGATCCTCGAGCACGAGCTACCCATACTTGGGGACTGTCGCCCGAAGAAAATTCGGATGACTCGGGCTACCGAATCCCGGAGGCACCAAACCTATTAGGCGGTGCCCAAATATAAAAGGCTACGTCCACCCTAAGAAAGGCTCGGAGACGTCCGAAGCCCGAAACTAGAAAGTAAGGCCTTTACGAAAATTCAAAACCTACTAAAAAGTTACCCTCGGCAAAAACATCGTCTAAAAACACTTAAGCATCTTGGAAACCTTCGGTCTCACCTAGGGTTTGAAGCCACGAGCAAACAAAGTTGCATTGAGGTCGGGCTTCGTTCGAACATCCGAAAAATGAATGCCCCAGAACTACACCAGATTCTATGCTAAGGCATCAAAAACAATACACGAATAGGAATTGCAAGAAGATGCTGGAAAAGTAAAGCCACGATATTGCCAGAAAGGGAAAAATATTTATATATATTCCAAGATATATTTACAAAGCCCCGATAGAACGACCTCAAAATAAACAAAAAATATATATACATAAGTAAACATAAAAAAAATTGAAAAAGTACTACAGCATCTATGCCTGGTCTTCACCGAGGCCCGACTCGTCGCCAGAACCGTTGGAGCCCTCAGATCCCTCAAAGCCCTCAGAACTGTGATGACCCAAAATGTCATCTTTAAAGTTAATAATTAATTCTGTATTCTAAGACCTCAAAAAGAACTATTTTATTATTACTCGAATTACGTGCGCAATCCGTAAAATTTTTCAAAAAGTTTTTATGTGAAAAATGGATTAAAATGTGAATTAGAGCTTTAAAACTCAACTAAGTTGACTTTGGTCAATATTTTGAGCAAGTGGACTCGGATCAGTATTTTGATAGTTTCAGTAGGTCTGTATCATGATTTGGGACTTGGGTGTATGCCCGAAATTAAATTTCGAGGTCCCTAGCCCAAGATATGAAATTTTGATGAAAACTTAAAAGTTTAAGTTCAAATAGTGATCGGATGTCGAATTATGTGCAAATGACCCCGGAATAGAATTTTGATGATTCCAACAGCTCCGTATGGTAACTTTAGACTTAGGAGCGTGATCGGAATTTTATTTGGAAGTCCGTAGTGAAATTAGGCTTGAAATGGCTAAAATAGAAATTTAAAGTTTGGAAGTTTGACCAGGGAGTTGACTTCTTGATATCGGGGTCGGAATCTAGTTCTGAAAATTTTTATAGCTCTGTTATGTCATTTATGACTTGTGTGCAAAATTTAAAGTCAATCAGACTTGATTTGATAGGTTTCGACATCGAATGTAGAAGTTGGAAATTTTAAGTTTCATTAAGTTTGAATTGGAGCATGATTCGTGATTTTAGCGTTGTTTGATGTGATGTGAGGTTTCAAATAAGTTCGTATGATGTTTTAGAACTTGTTGATGTATTTAGTTTCGACATCGAATGAAAGTCGTATACACGAGGTGACGAGTGTGTACACGGGTTAAATGTGAAGGATTATATTTTTAAATTATGTAGATCGATGTTGCATATTAATTAAATTATTAAATCTTGTTATATTCTCTATCATTGATTTAATTTATATACTTTAAATTTGCTTGGCCTTTCCTGCTAATTGTCTTATCTGTTTAGTTGGAACTTGGTTCTTTAATTATGTGCATTATTTGAAGGTTGATTTTTAAAAAAATAAATATTATTAATATGAAGTATTTGGCATTTTAAATTTGGTATTGAAGCAATGTATTAAAGATTTTGAAATATTATTTTGCTGAATCATTTATTCCTGAATATTTATGTAAGATTTTCGTACTTATTGTGATGGAGCCGTGAGCTCTTTATTGTGAAAAAATATTATTGATGAATTATTTTGGCATGAGCCGTGAGCTCTTTATTGTGGAAAACATTGTTGTTGAATTATTTTGGCAAGTTAAATTATTTGATCACTTGAGGTGCAAATTGTGATATATTGTGATATTGATACGCATGCGGTGGTATAAGGTCTGGGTATTGAAACGCATGCGGTGAGATAAGGGTGGCTTGATACGCGTGGCTAGTAGGGGGAACTATTAGAAGTCATGCGGTGTGATAAGGATTGCTAAAACGCGGGATGCTATTTCGGAAAAAATATTTTCTTTAAAATAAATTGTGAAGGCTCTCGCGGTGAGATAAGGAAATGAGATATTGTGAATTTATTTATGATTTGGAACTACGAGGCGGTACCTCGTGAGTGCCCTTGTTGATATTGACTTATGGCCATAGTTCCCTTTGATTATTTGTTGTGATTTTCATAAAGTTGAAAGGAATTCTGTTTTGATTCCACGAGATATTATTTGCCATTATTTTGTGTAATTAAATGGTGACATGCTACTTGATTCATTTCTATAGTCATTTTATTTTATTATATTGTTAAACATTTTACCATGCAATTATTATTTTCCAGTAGGGCCTGACCTGACCTCGTCACTACTCTACCGAGGTTAGGCTTGGCACTTACTGGGTACCGCTGTGGTGTACTCATACTACGCTTCTACACATTATTTTATGCAGATCCAGGTACATCCTATCAGACCAGGCATCAGTAAACTAGCTGTACGAGGAGACTTCGAGGTATATCTGTCAGCATCCGCACACTCCGGAGTCCCCTTCTATCTTACTATGTTGTCTTACTTAATTGCTTTAGACTCTGATGTATAGAGACATAGAGAATAAATTATTAGAAGCTTGTGACTTATTTCTACCGAGTTTTGGGAGTTGTAATTATTTGAATTGTAGTTTATTTATTTCAGATATTTATGATTATTCTGCATTGATAGGCTTACCTAGTTTTAGAGACTAGGTGCCATCACGACCTTCTACGGAGGGAATTTGGGGTCATGACAAGAACCCTCAGAGCCTTCGGCACACTCACGCTCGTAGAGCTCCTTTGCCTCGGCCTCAAGCCCCCTAGCTTCTTTGATCTCGACTGATAGGTCGAAACCTCGGGCGTGGATCTCTTCGAGTGTCTCTCTTCGGGATATCTACTTCATGTATTCAGTCTTTGTCTTTAAAGAGTCTCGGCTACTTCCACATCGACCTTGTACTGGGCCATCATTTCCTCGAGATCAACAGAGGTTGTGTCAAATTTGGACCTCAGTGTCGCATATTCTCTTTCGAGAGCATCTCATTACGTAATGTTCGAAATCAGCTATGCCCAGAGATCATCGTTCAACCGAGACCACTTGTCGGCTTTGTCCTTCGCCACCCAAAGTTGGTTTTCGACCGATGCCAGCTCCGCCTTCGCAGCTTCCTTCTCTGAGGCTAGCAGGTCCATCCTGCCCTTCCACACTTCGGTCGTAGCCTTGACATCATCCATCTCAGATGGTTTTTCATTTTTAGTGTTATTAATCACCACGAGTAGTTTTTCATTTTTAGCTTCAAAGACCTTTACCTTCTCAACCAGGTCGGCGTGTTCCCGCTTCAGGGTCGAGACCTCCTTCTGAGCTTTTTCCAGCTCTGCCTGGAAAATCAGGAGGTTTTTAAGGACCTCGTCATATTGCTCACTAAGAGCTCTGTACATGTCCTTCTGGACCTGCTCTTTGAGCTTGAACTCGAGCTGGCCAATTTCCAAGCGGTATCGGAGGATACTTTCAAGGTGAAGCACTAAAACCTATAAAAATGATGAAATTAGTAATAAATATCAAAGAAAACCTAAATGGGATTCATAAAGGGGTACAAAAATGTTGATGCCTTACCAGGTTCAGCGCCTACTGCGCCTCGTTGAAAAGACATCGCGTGCCCACCTCATTCATATTTGTCGGGTCCACCTCGGTCACCAGGCATAGGAGGTAGCTGGCTATGCCCACCAGAGCAGACAGGACCTGAGCATCCACCGGGATTATGAGAACGACCGTTCTCCTGGGTCCGGGTCCACACTCGGCGGGGGGAACTGCTTCACTACTTTTGGGCTTGAACTCTGCCCGTCAGCTCCCGAGGGCACGTCCTTCTTCGGGATCTCCAGGTGACCCAGCCCGAAAAAATCCTCCAATGCGGCCATGTTTATGCCATCGAAAAAGAAGTTGAGGGGATCATCCGAACCCTGCGCTCCCTCACTTGACTTTTCTTTGCCCTCTTGGGCCTCTTCGAGCATGGACTCGATATAGGAGGGCGTCTCCATGATGCCAATGACACTGTTTGTCACGACCCAAAACCATGTGACCGGTATCCGGCACACTACCCGACCCGAGCAAACCAAACCATATGATGCACCCAAATCATATGCATGAAAACCAATTTAACTGCGGAAGCTCCTTGAAAATCATATACATTTTCAAATTAAATGATAAAATATTTTTCAATTCGAAATCACACATGACGCCTTTCATGATAATAATAATGAGACTAAGTAAAATAAATATATTTTCATGTATGTTGTGTACAACCCCATTACTACAACTTTTCACAACTATCTATGGAGCCTCTATACCAAAGAGTAGAATTAAATACTTGGGTTAATATCCGACTAGCGTAAATTAAGACAATAACATGATAGCTACCACACCATACCTTAGGAGTGGTGCCTCACCATATACCTTAGGAAGAAAGACATCCTAGCCCTAACCGCATGCCACATATCATACCTCATCCTGAAACATGTAAAGTAAGCGGGACAAACTTTATACAAATGGTACAAAAGTATCATAGACTCTCTCTAACTTAAGTTCTTGGGACAAACTTTATAAAAATAATGCACCAATATTTGATATAAAATGATAAGAAATTTTATCAATTCATGACCCTTGTCATTTTAAATAACAATCAAGTGAAATATAACCCACAATATAAACTTTTAAAATATTTACATTAATCCAAGATTTTGGATAAAATCATACAAAATCATTTCGTTTGCTTTAAGTCATTGAAATCACTTTCATCTCCTTAGGCCTAAACATAAGAAAATCATCCTTACCTTTCACTGGGAATACTATACCATCACCGACATAAGAAGGTCAACTAGGTTATGTACCTAGCGGCAAGTATCATATACCCTACTTGCTCAGGTCGTCTCATCGTAGTGTTGTACGAATCGACTCAACCATGCTAATAATAGCACAAAATAGTATCCTCTCGAGGGAGAGCACTCTGTCGTAGTCTATACCACAAAGTGGCCATCTACGCCTACACCGACACATGTAGTTTCATGACAACGAACACGATATATCTGAAGCCAATCTCGGTGAACACAAGTAACTCCCAAAATATTTGATACTTCAAAAATAGATTCATAGCATAGTAGCCTCAAAGGATCTATTTTTATCAAATCATAGCATTTATAAAAAATCTAAATCATTTGAACAAAATTTAAATAAATAACCTTTTACATGCTAAAGCCTTTAGCAAGTTAACATTAATCTTTAAAAGATACCACAAGTGTTATTTTGCTCATCAATTTCCAAAAGAAATACTTTCCATGAAAACTTATCTTTAGCACTCAAATATGTATACTCTTGTCAATTATCAAAACTTATAACATTTACCTTGAGTGTCATTTTGCCAACAAGATTTAAAATAATATTTTATAAAATAGCATGCCACTATATATGCAATATAGTATTTTAATACATGGAGACATCCGTATGTGTTTGTCCCCACAAGCACGAAATCACATTTGCAAACAACTTAAATATTAACTAGAAATATGCTTTTAAAGAAAATCCCTCAAGAAGAGTAAATTTTAATGAACTTACCTCACTTTCGCTTTATTAACATTCACAAGCTTTCAATCATCATCCATCATTACAATGTTGATTAAAATGCTCAACATTACCAATAAGTCGATATCTACAATTAGATATCCTAATTACATCAAAATATGACCGAAGATATTGATCAACATCCATATATGGCTCATAAGTTGGCTACAAGCCTCCAACAACTCAAATCGCCAAATAGTTTTACATGCTAGACCATTCAACTCCATTCTTATGTTTTAATACCCATTCGAAGTCATTAATGATACTACATCAATTGTCCATTACCACCAAGTTACTATTCATCGTCTTCCATAATCAAAACTTGCAAAATATATAATTCAGGTGATTACTTAGTTGATCACTTCCATATTTTGCTAACAAATAATTCCATAGGTTAATTGTATTCATAAATTTCATCACCAAGATTACCATTCATCTTCTCTCTTATTTTCTCAAAAGTATTATTCATGCCATGAACTAGAGTTTTATAATTCAATCTTTCAACCACTAAAACTTGTAACAAATGCTTCAAATACTTCTAACTACTCATAATAAACGAGTTTGAAGCATTGGAATTACCTCTAGTAGATCAATCTTGAAAAATTACAACTTGAGTGATTTTTGTATTCTTGAGGATTTGATGATAGAATCTAGTATTTGGATGTAAGAATGATTTTAGCTCATGTATATTGAGTAAGAATCAACCCAAAACATCATTAACAACTTATCTTAGTTGATTGGACTTGATTTAAGCTCAAAATCATCTCTTCACCTCAAGAACTCTAACCCCCAATACAAAAAATACTCTCTTCCCCCAATTTTGTATTTATAGGCCAAGATTTCTGGGTTTCGAATGTGACCCCGGATGCTTCGCATCCCCACTTCACTCCTCTTCGAAGCCCGGACGCGGACGCTATGGTAGTACTTCACTATCAGCCTTTGGTAATTTGATCATAACTTCTTGTAAGAGTATCCAAATGACGAACAGTTTGAAGCATTAGAAACTAGACTAGAAGATATTTCATTTTATAGGTTGTCCATCACATAAATTATTAAATATATGTATATATGTTCGTCCAAAGTTAGGTCTTGTACGTACTTATTTGGAACTTTAGTCTATCACGTAATTTCCAACTTGACTTAGACTTAGAGATCTCCTTAGACCCCACATCACTTATAATATGCCTCATACACTTATTATCATATCCAATTGATATCCTTCATATTAATAGTCCTCGTCTACATATAAAATAATATAATTAGCACACATTAACTTTCTTAATAGCGCTTAAGTACTTCAAAATTTTCCGGGGTGCTACATCGGTCGCCTTCTTCGGAACAGGAGCGGCTTCCTAGGAGGCCGTAGCCTCCATATCCCTGTCAGGTTCCCGAGTCAGAAGGGGATCGACCTCGTGGTACTTTTTATCGGTCGTCACTTGCTCCCTAGTAGGGGTCGACCCATGAGTGACGAAGATGTCGTCTTTTTCGGGCTTATCCTTAAGCCGGTAGAGAAAGTCAGGGTCCGGTACCCTGGACTTGGTATTCTTCTTGGGATTCTGGACTGGGGTGGCCACCCTCTTCTTCCTCTTCCCCTCGGGATCCGGGGAACTCGAGGACTTTTTTTTTTCTCCTTCTTCGCGGGAGCCCCGGGCTGTCCCAAAATGGAGGGCTCGGCAAGCAAGGATGGATCCTCGTCCTCATCCAGCGGCCTAAGTTCGGTGGTCTTAGGAATACCTGTAAGAAAAAAGAAAAGGTTAGCACTGTTTAAGTTAAAAGTGTGATAATTATTCAGGGAAGAACCTCACCATGAGATCGGGCCTCCCATCTGCCCTCCGAAAGTTTGTGCCATGCGCGCTCGAAGTACGACATCTGCTTACAAATTCCCTCGATCCGCTCCTTGAACCGGGGGATTGCATCTGGAACGTGGGCAACAGTTGCACGACCACAAACACAGGCGATGAGAAAAAGAAATAAAAAGGAAGAAATACCCAAGAAAGACAATACTTACGGGATGCGTTCCACTCCTTGGGGAATAGCAGAAACTCGGGGGAGATCAGGTCTTCGATTTTCACCCAAATGAACCTCCCCTGCCAGCCTTGGTCTCGGTTCTCGTCAATGCTAGAGAAAGGAGCCTTACTTGCTCGGCGAATGAGCTTGATCTATCCCCCTCGAAAGATTCGGGGACTGTACAAGCGGAGTAGGTGGTCGAGGGTGTGCCGAGGAGATTTGGTGTTGTTCACAAAATGGCGCAAGAGGATCAAAATCCTCCAGAAGAACGAGTGGATTTGTCCAAGACACACTTCGTACCTCTTGCAGAAAGCAAGAACTACAGGGTCCACATGGGCGAACGTGAAGGGGTAAGTGTAAACACTCAGATACCCTTTTACATGAGTAGTAATATCGTCACTGGGCCCGGGGACGATCACGTCCTTTCCCTCCCACTTACAGTCCTCTCATACTACGGGTAGGGTTTCTTCAGTGACAGAGCCATATGTATCTCCATGCTCCCTCACCTTGGTCTTGTTCACTAGAGGCCTTCTCAACCTTGAAGTCATTCCCGATAGAGCAGCCCCCGAGTATGAAGCTCTTCATGTGGGGATCCTGAGCCACCTCGGGAACGACCACCTCAGCATCTGTGGCCGGGTGGGAAGATGAGGGGGCAGCTTGCTGAGGCACTGACTTGGAAGTTTTACCATTATAATCTGGAAACTATTGGTTTGAAGAAAAATATGAAGATTTGAAGATGGTATGGAGGTATGAAGGTTTGGGAAGATGAAGGTTCAAAGAAGAAGTATGAAGATGAAGATCAAGATATGAAGGCTCAATGAACAATGTATGAAGATCTGGAGAGATTAAAAGCTGGTAGAATGTTCGAAGGCGAAGTCTAGAATCAGAAAGTGGAAGAAGTAAAGAGGGTTGGAGCTTTTATAGGGGAAAACACAGTCAATGCGCGATGTTTCGCATTCGAAGACGGCCAGTCGATGGCTAACACATGTCCTAAGTCAGAACGACGTGACTGATGGGACGTTTTGATTCATCTGTCATCTCAGTTATAGCGTACGAGGGAAGAAACCGGGGTTTATCTATCGTTTTTCATCGTTTCAGCAAACCTACTCTCCGGAAAATGAGGGGACTATCTATATACGGATAAAATTGAGGATAGAGCATATCCCGATTTCCCAGTGAAGAAAACGAAAGAAGAGCACGGACGCACAAGACTAAAATTGAGGCCGGGAACCTTTCGTATCGAGACCCACAAAAGAAGAATGGTGTGTTCATCATCAAGCACGATAAAAAGCAACTCTCCCCGGATCCAGAACGAATTCTAAAGCCTCGAAAAATATGGCAAACGATTACACACGACGGATAAAGGGTCGTGATATTCGTACCTGACCGGATATCATGGCGCGGATCTCGCTCGATGTCGGTTACGGATCAGTAATAAATGGGAAAGAAAGATTTTTACCTTTTTAAACTTGTACTAGGGATGAAATTCTCCTACTATATAAAAGGGAAGGTTTTTTTTTTGCGGATACATTATAATACGCAAACCAAGGCAATACAAATTTATTTTTCTGCGTTTTATCTATTGCAAAGTTCTTACTTTACTATTTGTTCTTCATTCACAATTGGCTTCGAACCAAGGGTCCGATAGAGGGTAAAACTACCGTTCAACCTAAGTTCGAGATGGGCCGTAACATTATAATTGGTCTACTTATTCATTTTGTCTCTAACTTGTTATCTAATATTCTTAATTATTTGTGTTGAATTAATACGCATCCTTAAAATCGCGTACAAATTTAATTGTTATCTGTTTTAAAGGAAACAAAACTAATCACTTTCAAATTATAATGTTTTCTATGAAAATATATTTTACTAATTTTTTCGGTGTTTGGTTAATGAGGTGACATGTTCTAAAAAAAAATAAGACATTAGAATTAATAGTATTAGCAAAGTAGACTAGTAGCCTATATCTTCAGAAGAACTAGAGACCCAAATGTAGAGCTTTGGCTCGGCTTATGACACCTCGTCCTCAAGTTGGAGTGAAAATAGCATGGGCTAATTAATTTTTAGCCGGGTAATAAAAAAATAACCAATTACTATTTAATGTGGAGATAAAATCCGAACAAAAATATCCTAGCTGAAACACAGAAAGTTTCAGCAAAATATGCTGGATTTTGAAGTTCATGTGTATAAACTTCCAACATATTACAAGTGGAACTCGAGCACATTATATATAAAATTCCAACACATTATGGTGGAATCTCATATGTAAAAAATTTGAACTCCGTCATATTATGCTGGAATTTTATCGGATATTTAAGAGTATTTTTGTCCATATTTTATCTTTAAATGAAAAAAGTAGCTAAATTTTAATTACTTTTAAAATTGCGGCTATTTTTAACTACCAATTATAAATCATGTTATTTTTTATTTATTTTTTCCAAGTTGGAAGGTGGGAGGAAACCCACCCAAATGTTTTCTTGTTTCGGCTGTCTTAAAATAATTTCAAGTTTCAACTAGTATTATGTTTTCTAACCTCTTAAAAAGATCATATATAGAATACTAGTTGTAACCAAACTAACCAAATTTAGTTTTGATGAGCTTCCGTTCTCATTTTAAAGAGAAAGATCAAAGGAATCCGTATAAGGAAATTAGTTTACAACCACAACAACAACAAACTCAGTAGTTTTTCACGAATGGGGTATGGGGAGGGTAAGATGTACGCAGCCTTACCCCTACCCCTGGAAGGGCAAAGAGGTTGTTTCCGATAGACCCTCGGCTAAAGAACGACTGAAAAAGAAAAGGTAATTACAACAAATAGGAATAACAGCAAGATGAAATAAGATCGAATCCAAGAATACAGTCAAACTCTAGGTAGTAATAGCCATCTATGAATAAAAGATAACATACTAACATTAATGCTACCGAACTGAGTAAGACAAAGAAAAACGCTCGACTACCTACTAACCTTTTATCCTAATCTTTGACCTCCACACCCTCCTGTCTAGGGCCATGTCCTCAGTCAGCTCCAGCTGCGCCATGCCCCGCCTAATAACCTCTCCCCAAGACTTTTTAGGCCTACCTATACCCCTCCTGCTGCCCACCGAGGCTAACCGCTCACACCTTCTAACTGGAGCTTCTATACTTCTCCTCTTAATATGCGCGAATTATCTCAACCTCGCCTCCCGCATCTTATCCTCAATAGGGGTCACTCCCATATTTTCCCGAATAACTTCATTCCTAATCTTATCCAACTGGGTATGCCCACACACCCACCTCAACATCCTCATCTCAGCTACTTTTAGCTTCTAGGTATGAGAGTTCTTGACTGGCCAACACTCTGCTCCATACAACATAGTCGGTCTAACTACAACCTTGTAGAACTTACCTTTAAGTCTCATCGACACATTCTTATCACATAAGACATCGGAAGTGAGCCTCCATTTCATCCAACCTGCTCCGATACAATGCGTGACATCTTCATCAATCTCCCCGATGCCTTGTATTATATATCCAAGATACTTGAAACTACCTCTCTTGGGGATGAATTGCGTATCAAGCCTTACCTCCATATTCCCTTCCTTGGTACCGTTGCTGAACTTGCACTCCATGTATTCCGTCTTGGTCCTGCTCAACTTGAAACCCTTAGACTCTAGGGTCTGCCTCCAAACCTCCAGCCTCTCGTTAACACCACCTCACGTCTCGTCAATTAAAACTATATCATCAGCAAATAACATACACCATGGTACTTCGCCTTGAATGTGTCTTGTCAATGCGTCCATCACCAAGGAAAATAGGAATAGACTAAGAGTTGATCCCTGGTGCAACCCCATCCTAACCGGAAAGTGTTCTGAGTCTTCTTTCGCTGCCCTAACCTGAGTCTTAGTTTCATCATATATGTCCTTAATCACCCTAACGTAGGCTACTGAGTTTACAACTAAATTATAAAGGTGTATTACAGGCATTTCAAAATCTCAAAATCCATTTTTCTCATCAAAATTTGTGAAATTTATTTGACCGTACATAATATTAATAAATTAAAAAAATGGAGCAAATGCATTTGGGGTATAAAGAAAGCTAGTGTTGCATCCCTTGGACAGTTGCCGGTGTCAAAGGCATATGATAATTGAGTTGATATTTATGTTGGAAGGGAGCATATGTATTGCGTAGAAAGAAGAAAAATAGATATTGATATTCCTGAGAATCAGGAAAATCTTTTCAGAATAAGTATAATTCTCAAGAGGGCAAAGAACTGAGATTAGATAAGGGGCTTATTCAGGTGACTTTCGGTTTTGCCTTTTTTTCTTTTTTTCTTTTTTGTATTTCAATACACGACTACTTATCTTCCCACGTTAAAAGTTTTATACTTCTTTTTACGCTAACCTACTTGAATGGTAATTTTCAAAATTAATTTTACTCTCCACTTTTGGCACATATCTATGGAAACATGCAGTAGGGTGAAATTCTTATTCTATCTTAATATAATGTCCTTAATTAGAACTCGTTAATTGGAACACATCGTAAATTTATGAATATCAGACACATTGTTAGCAAATAGCAATACTAGTTTGGTCATGACAATACTGACTTCAACATTAATTCTAGTTTGGCCATAAAATAGTATTCGAGTATTTATGAATATACTTATATGACCATGATTATTTGCAAATACTAAGCGAGCATTTGGACATAAGAATTGTCAAATTTTGGAAAAAAAATTAAGTGAAAATGACTTTTGAAAATTAGTGTTGTGTTTGGACATGAATACAATTTGGATTTCTTTTTGAATTTTTGTGAATGATTTGAAGTGAGAATTTTGAAAAATAATTTTTTGAAGTTTTCTCAAATTTTGAAGTTCAATTTGAAATTACGCTTATTTTTTTTTAAAAAGTTTTAAAAAAATCGAAAAAATTGAAAATTTTCTTATGGAGAAACGGCCCCTAAATTTCAACAATTTGAGTGCCAATTGAAATATTGGTTTGAAATTGTATTTCAAATAGAATACTACTAGTACTAGTTTTCACTTACTATTCTTTTGCATGTCATGTGTAAAATCAACTTTGAACTTTCACAAACTTTTTTCAGCTTCAGCTCAAATCTGTCCAATAGCATACTTGAAGTATTAAAATACTAGTTTGGATGTGTATTTCATTTTCACGCATATATCTTCAAGTCTGAACAATCCTTTTTTCACGTAAAATTTTATTCAAATACAAAATTTTAGTATTTCTTTAACCTCAACTCCAAATATTTTTATAACCTCAGCTCAAAAAACAATCCAAGTGCTTTTATTTATTTATTTTGAAAGAGAGATGTAACACGAAAGTGCTAAGAAAGAAAATTCAAGGATTGATGCATTAAAACACCTGGTAACTTATTTGGCCCCAAACCACCCCACACGGCCACAACCCTGGCCATATTTAATAAACACAATCTGACGTTCCTGATTTTGCTCCCACATTTTTCCAAAATACATCTTGACCGTCACTCCCATTAAAGTCTTTCTCCACAGGACCACATGGGCAGCTGAGCTTTGTCCAATTCTTGTCCCCCCAAATATATCCTATCACTTTCCTCAACGCTGCAACTCTTCCTACCGACAACTTTAGCTTGTCTTGTCCCCATTTTTATGCACTCTTCCATTATTTCCTTTTCTTAATTCTCTCCAATACCCCCACTTCACCTAATTGCACAAATCTCTCATCTATCTTTCTCTTTATATAAAAGCCAGCTATCCACCACTTCTTCCATCAATCTCAACCATTCTTTTATATTGTCTTCAACCCATCTATTCAAAGCAATCTTGAAAAAGAAAAGCAGCAATCTTGAAAATTTTGAAAAAAAAAATGGAGTGCGTTATGGCTCATGAGAAAGATCTGAATCTGAAAGCAACAGAGCTAAGATTGGGATTACCAGGGACAGAAGATGAGTCTATTGTGTCAAGTTCCAAGAATAAGAAGAGGGGTTTGCCTGAATCAGCTGAGGATGAAGATTGTGAATCAAAGAAGAAGACACAAATAGTGGGATGGCCACCAGTTAGATCTTACAGGAAGAATAACATCCAACCAAAGAAGACAGAAACTGAGTGTGGAATGTATGTCAAAGTTAGTATGGATGGAGCTCCTTATCTTAGAAAAATTGATCTAAAAATGTATAAGGGGTATTCAGAACTACTCAAGGCATTAGAGAACATGTTCAAGCTCAGTATAGGTGAATATTCAGAAAGGGAAGGGTATAATGGGTCAGAATTTGCACCTGCCTATGAAGATAAAGATGGTGACTTGATGCTTGTTGGTGATGTTCCTTGGGATATGTTCTTATCTTCTTGCAAAAGGTTAAGGATAATGAAAGGATCAGAAGCAAGAGGCTTGGGTTGTGGAGTTTGAAAAGAGAAGAATTTCACAGGCGAAGTTTGAAGTGAAAATGTCTCTGTTGGCAGGAAAAAAGTGTCTTTTTCCAGCTTGGGTTGTCGAGTTATAAGAACATTGAAATCCCTTTTGTAATCAAACAATTTTTTCTCTAGATTTCCAACTGGGAACTGCAAACAGGAAAAAAAAAAGAACCCTTAGCAATTACAGTTTGAATCTTTTTCTGGGGTAAAATGAATATATATGGCAGGGTAAAAACCATGGTGGTTTTATAGATCTTGCAGTGTTATTATTATTTATTTATTGTCTTTGGAAAAATAGCATCAAACATACAAATGAACGATGTATTTGCTGTGGAAGCAATTGTATAGACACAGTATTTCTGCTACTCAAATGAAATCTTGAATGTGAGCTGTTTCCTTGGTTATCTTATATCTTGTGTATATGTTTCTTTGTTCTATTTCCATTTGGGTTTTTTAACAGAACTCTTACTATTTTCAAGTAACAACCAAAAGCTCCCTAACTTGCTTGGAATTGAGACTTGTACTAACAGCCAAAAGGTCAATTTCAGCACATTCACTTGGTTGTTTATATTATTCAGTAGGTAATAACTTGGGAAATAAAACACAAGTTGAGGAAACACAAGTCTCTGTTTCAGCCTTTCAGGATGTGTATAATGGAGGATTGTTCTAATATTTCTGAAGCTTTTTAAGGCAGCAGCCAGTTCAAGGCAAACTAGACCAAAAGAACCAAAGACTCGAGCTCCAAAATTCCATTTTCCTCGTATTGAATTAGTTAGAGTGCAGAGAAATCATTTGAAGCTGGTCTAAATTCAAAGCACTATTTTGAGGAATGTAGGAGAGATTGAACACATTAAGAAAGTATCAATTAGGCATCAATGGTGGTGAGCGTCCAATTTGTGATTATCAACCAGTGAAATAATAAGCCAAATACTTTCAGTTCATTCCTTTAATCAGATATAGCAAATCCATGAAGAATAGGAAATGATGATACAAAACTATGCCGGCATGTGGGCCGGGTCCGGGTCTAAATGGGTTTCGTGAGCTGGTTCTAAGTGGGCCCGATCCTAACTTAAACGGGTTTCTCGGGCCCGGGCTTCACGAGCTTTTGTAGGAACTGGTCCGGGGCCACGAACTAATGGTTCCGGTCTAAGTGGACTGGTCCTGGGCCCAAGTGGAACTAAGTGGACCCAACTTATACTTTCTATTTTTTAAAAAATTTATAGAAGTTAGAAAAAAAATGGTAATAAAAATATGTAAGGCAAATCCTTGTAAATTATATTATATACTATTGTTACCTAAATTTTTTAATTCAAATTTAAAGACAAAAATATTGTAAAGAGATTCAAATCAATGCGTTATAATTTTATTATCGCATTAAAAAAATGGCAATATCTTTCTTAGTCTTCCCCCCCCTGTGGAATGAACACAAAAAGGTGTTAATACCACCATTGAGAAGAAAAAGAAACTAATCAAGATGTGCCAAAACACAAGTTACATATTAATTTTTGTTCATACAAGTTACATGGTATCTCTTACAAATTTCATAAATCGTTCAAGGTCCGAAGAAATTTTCGTTGGTGGTGGCGGGTGTAGCAATATCTTGAGGGTGTAGCAATATGTGTCTAGTCAAACTTCCCATCCTCCGGACCTCCAACATATTTAAAAGCTAACTCTTTGCCACAAGTTTTACATTTAGCCCTATTTGTTTTCTTTTAGTTGAGTAAAAAATGGCCAAACAACAGATATTTATGTCCGTTTAGAAGGTTGTCTAGAAAAAGTAGGTAGTAACAGAAGGGTCAGACGGGGCATCATTTGGATTATTATTAGTTGGGTTAACTTCAGGAGTATGACTAGTGGGTGTATCGTCATCCGGTTGCGTTTCATTAAAATCTATTTCTTCATCATCATTTTCATCAATAGTTGGATTACCATAAAGAGCATTCATATATTCATGCTTTAATTGTTCACCGGGTGCAATATTATGGCAAAATTGACTCTCGGTAAATTGTAATAAACTATTATCGCTATCAAGAATAGCAGGTGTAGGACGGGTAACAGGTTTGGGTCCGGGAGCCGGGGAAAGTGGAGGAGGAACAGATTGGCCACTAGATTCACCATTTTTGGATTTTTCCTTATTTTTATTAAATATTTTTTTAAGGAATAAGCCATCTTAATTAATCAAGCAATACAAAGTAAATAAAACAAACAAAACTATAATATTAAAACTTAAGAGTTGGAACGAGTTTACCGAATTGACGAACTTGTTGAAAATTAATTATCGTTGAAGATTTCAATTCACCAACTTCATAATTTTTCACAAATTGTAACAATAAAGTAAGCAATTATAGAAGAAAATTAGAGAGAGATTGATAATTTTGTAAGAAAAATAAAAGAATGAGGGGGTATATATAGTTAAAAATATGGAAAAAGAATAATTATAAAAAGCTTGGGGTTAAAACAAAGTTGGGGGGAAGGGGGGAGGGGAGAGGTTAAATGGCTATTTTGTAAATAGCCAACACTATTTTGGCAGAGGAAACGACTAGATTTTAAATGCCCAAACGGGCAGATTTTTTTTTAAATTATGGCCGTTGGGACCGTTTAGGCCCTCTAGGACCGCTTCGGTCCCGGTCTCAAACGGTCCGGTCTCGCGAGCCTCAAGATAAGGACCAGCCCACTTGCCAGGCCTACCTCCCCCGGTCCCGGTCTTAAACGGTTCAGCCCGATTAGGCCCACTACTCATATGGGTCGCGGTCCTGAACCGGTATCGGTCCTGGACCGGCCCACTTGCCAGCCTTATACAAAACTTAAGACAAACAACAACAAAACCATATACGAGAAAGAGAATTATAATTCTCATAAAAAAATGAAAAACCTGCAATTTGTTAAGTCCCTATGTCCCAATTTATATAATTTTAACCATAAATTCGGACATAAAATTTTTTGTTATAAGAAAAATCAAATCATGGAGGATGTCTAATCTTCTTTCATGATCTTCTCAAATATTTAATGACATATTTTTATGCTTAATGACATATTCAATGACATATTTTTTTCACTTTTCATGCCTATATAAAGGCCTTGTAATAGATAGAAAAATACACACAATTGAAGAAGAAATAAGAATCTCCCTTCCTCTTTTTCTCTCTATATCTCTTAGCTTATTTTTCCTTGTTCTATATTGTTACTTTGAGTAATATATCATAATACGTTATCAACACGAATTAGCTTCCACTCAAGTCTGATCCGTCACACACTAGCTACCACCACTCTACTTTCTGTTTTCATTATGTCGAATTTATCAAAACTTTAAATTTGTGGGACTTGACATCTCCGGAAAGAATTATTTATCATGGGTCCTTGATACCGAAATTCACCGTGCTGCAAAAGCTCTTGAAAAAACTACTCCCTCCGTTTACATTTATGTGAACCTATTTCCTTTTTATCATGTGCCAAAAAGAATGACCACTTTCCTTATTTGGAAACAATTTACCTTTATGCAATGATTTATAGCCACACAAAATATATGTGCCTCATTTTACACCACAAGTTTAAAAGTCTTCTCTCTTTTCTTAAACTCTGTACCCAGTCAAATGGTTTCACATAAATTGAAACAGAGGGAGTATTATACAAGGAAATGAAACATCAGGCCAGGATAAAGCAAAGGCTATGATTTTTCTTCGTCATCATCTCGATGAAGGGTTAAAGACCGAATACTTAACCCTCAAGGATCCATTTGAATTATGGAGCAGTTTGAAGGAACGATATGACCATCTTAAGGCAACAATATTGCCAAGAGCTCGATATGAATGGATTCACTTACGGTTACAAGATTTTAAAACTGTAAGTGAATATAATTTTGCTGTATTCAGGATAACATCCCAACTTAAATTATGTGGGAAAATTGTGAATGATGAGAATTTACTGGAAAAGACTCTTTCTACTTTCCATGCCTCAAATATAATATTACAGCAACAATACCGTGAAAAGAGTTTAAAGAAATATTCTGAATTAATCTCATGCCTTCTGATGGCTGAGCAACATAATACCCTTTTAATAAAAAATCATGAAGCTCGTCCCATTGGATCTGTACCATTTTTCGAAGTGAATATGATAGCAGCTACCCAAAAGTATGAAAGAAGATAAAATCATTATCGTGACCGTGACCGTGGCCATAGTCGTAGACGTGGACGAGGACATGAAAGGGGACGAAATAATTATCTTCATCATGGTGAAAATAAACAAGAGATCAATAAGGATCCTCAAAATAATACTTTAAAATGCAGAGTTAATATTTGCCACAGGTGTGGTATGAAAGGTCATTGGGCCCGTGTGTGTCGTACACCTGACCATTTTATCAAACTTTATCAAGCATTCAATATACACTTGACTTTTTAAAATGATGATAAAGCAGGCCCCTCAAACAAATATGATGATGCTGAGGCAAATCTTGCATATAAAGATGATGATTTTGGAAGCCTTACAAATATTACTCATTTAGAAGTTGGAGACTTCTTTGAGGATATTGACTGAGAAAGTAATTATCTTACTAGGGAATAAAGCTTTAAGAAAAGTTATTATTTTCATATTATGTCTTTATGTAGTTTATTCTTCTTAAGTATACTTTCCTAAAGTATCATATATGCTAGTTTCTATATTCCTCGTGTAATTTCTAATATTTCTTTTATTTATAGTCTTTCGTATTTCTTATGATGTACTTTTTGTTTATTTATGAAAAATATGAAAATTCCCCAGTTAGATCCAAGATCAATAAAGATGATATATGTCTTTTGGATAGTGCTACAACACATATTATTTTAAGAGATACAATATATTTCTCTTATTTGGTGATAAAAGAAACCAATGTTAATACAACATCTGGCAGTACAAGATTAATTGAAGGCTCAGGAAGAGCAAATTTATTACTACCCGGAGAAAAAAATTTGGTTATTAATGAAGCATTATATTGTAGTAAGTCTCAAAGAAACTTACTAAGTTTCAAAGATATTCGCCAAAATGGATATCATATTGAGAAATGAAAAGATTGAATATCTTTATATTACTACAATAAAGTCGGGTAAGAAATATGTGCTTGAAATGTTACCTGCTCTTTCTTCCCGATTTATATTACACAAGTATTAGCGGGATTGAAACACATGCCATAGTAAATAAAAAGTTTACTAATCAAGATAATTTTATTATTTGGCATGACCGGTTGGGTCATCCTGGTCTACTATGACGCGTAAAATAATTGAGAATTCACATGGATATTCAATGAAGAACCAAAAGATTCTTCAATTTAAGGAATTATCTTGTACTGCATGTTCTCAAGGCAAATTAATTATTAGACCATCAACTATTAAAATTAGGATGGAATCCCCTACATTTCTGGAACGTATACAGGGTGATATATGTGGGTCCATTCACCCTCCATATGGACCATTTAGAAATTATATGATTTTGGTAGATGCATCTACAAGATGGTCACATGAGTGCTTATTATCAACTCGCAATATGGCATTTGCGAGATTGTTGGCTCAAATAATAAAGCTAAGAGCACAATTTCTAGATTATACAATTAAAATAATTCATCTTGATAATGCTGGTGAGTTTACATATCAGGCATTTACTGATTATTGTATATCAATTAGGGTAACAGTTGAGCATCCGGTTGCTCGTGTTCATACACAAAATGGTCTGGCAGAATTATTGATCAAACGCCTCCAATTAATTGCTAGACTAATGCTTATGAGAATAAAACTCTCCATTTTAGTATGGGGTCGTGCTATTTTACATGCAACATCATTTGTGCGGATAAGGCCCACAAGTTATCATAAAGTCTCCCCATTGCAATTGGCTTTTGATCAGGAGCCAATTATTTTCCATCTTAGAATCTTTGGTCATGCGGTATATGTTCTAATTACTCCACCACAACGCATAAATACGGGTCTCCAAAGAAGGTTGGAAAAATATGTTGGGTATGAATCTCCTTCTATTATAAAATATCTGGATCCTATGATTGGAGATTTATTTACGGCAAGATTTTCTGATTGTCATTTTGATGAATCAGTATACCCAATATTAGGGGGAGAAAATAAGCAGCTGAGAAAGGAGATAGATTGGAATGTATTATCACTATCTCATTTGGATACTCGAACAAATCAAAGTGAACAAGAGGTTAGATGCATTCACTGACCTACCAAGGGTGACTAAGTCACATATTCCAGCTGCTAATGCTCCAATTCGAGTTGATATCCCGGTAGGACAATCAATTAAAGCAAATGATTTTAAACCATACTTTAAACGTGGTAGACCAATCGGTTCTAAGGATAAAAATCCTCGAAAAAAAAAAGGAGCAAATGATCAAAGTGATCATAATACGGAGGTAGTGGCACAAGAAGAGCATAGAGACATAACAAATGATAAAACCTCAAGGGAGGTTCATGTACCTGAAAATGATAAGAATAGAGAGATCTCAATAAGTTATGTCTCAACGAGAAAAAAATGGAACCGAAATAATATTGTTATCGATAACGTTTTTGTTTATAATGTCGCTGTTGAAATAATACAACAAGATGAGGATTTGAACCAAAATCTGTTGATGAATGTAGACAGAGAAATGATTGGCCAAAATGGAAAGACGTTATCCAGGCATAATTAACTTTACTTGTGAAACGTGAAGTTTTTGGGTCTGTAATCCAAACATCAAATGGTGTTAAGCCTGTTGGTTATAAATGGGTTTTTGTACGTAAAAGGAATGAGAAAAATGAAGTACAAAGATATAAGGCACGCCTTGTTGCACAAGGATTTTCACAGAGGCCTGGTATCGAATATGAAGAGATGTTTTCTCCTGTTATGGATGCTATAGCGTTCCGTTATCTCATTAGTTTTGTTGTCCATGAAAAGCTTGACATGCATTTAATGGATGTGGTTACAGCCTACCTTTACGGCTCACTTGATAATGAGATATACATAAAAAATTTTGAGGGATTTAATATGCCTGACGCACATAATTCAAAGTCCCGGAATATATTTTCAATCAAATTGCAAAGATCTTTGTATGGTCTAAAGCAATCAGGAAGAATGTGGTATAACCGCCTTAATGAGTATTTATTAAAGGAAGGTTATATAAATGATACCATTTGTTCATGTATTTTTATAAAGAAAATAGCATCGGAGTTTGTTATACTTGTTGTATATGTTAATGACATAAACCTTATTGGAACTCCTACCTAACTTCAAAAGGCAATTGATTATTTAAAAAAGGAATTCGAGATGAAAGATCTCGGAAAGACAAAATTATGTCTTGGTTTGCAAATTAAACATTTGGCAAACGGGACGTTTGTTCATCAATCTGCCTACATAGAAAAGGTATTGAAATGGTTTTACATGGATGGACCACATCCATTAAGTACTTCGATGATTGTTCAATCACTTGATCTGAATAAGGACTCGTTCCGACCTCAAGAAAAGAATGAAGAGTTTATTGGTCCTAAAGTACCATATCATAGTGAAATTGGTGCACTAATGTATCTTACTAACACTACAAGGCCTGACATAACTTTTTCCGTTAATGTCTTAGCAAGATATAGCTCTGCTCCTACAAGGAGATATTAAAATAGAATCAAACACATATTGCGGTATCTAAAAGGGACTATCGATATGGGATTATGTTATGGCAATGATTGCAGTCCTGATCTTGTTGGTTATGCTGATGCTGGATATTTATCTGACCCACACAAGGCTCGATCTCAAACAGGCTATGTGTTTACATATGGAGGCACTGCCATATCTTGGCGATCGACTAAGTAATCAATCATGGCTATTTCATCTAATCATGCTGAGATAATTGCTATTCATGAAGCAAGTCGAGAATGTGTATGATTGAGGTCTATAATACATCTTATTCGAGACAAATGTAGTTTGAAGTGTGACAAACTACCCACAATTTTATATGAAGACAATGCAACATGCATAGTCCAATTGAAGGGAGGATTCATAAAAGGGGATAGGACAAAGTACATTTCACTAAAGTTATTTTTCACACATGATCTTCAAAAGAATGGTGATATCAATGTGCAACAGATCCGTTCAAGTGATAATATGGCTGATTTGTTCACCAAATCTCTACCAACGTCAACCTTTAAGAAACTAGTGTACAAGATTGGGATGTGAAGGCTAAGGATATGAACTGATGCTCTCATCAGTGGGAGTTAATACGCGTTGTACTCTTTTTCCCTTACAAGATTTTGTCCCACTGGGTTTTTCTTGCAAGGTTTTTAACGAGGCAACCAAAAGGCGTATTTCTAAACATGTGTACTCTTTTTCCTTCACTGGAATTTTTTTCCCATAGAGTTTTTTCCTAATAAGATTTTAACGAGGTACATTATCTATTGACATCCAAGGGGGAGTGTTATAAGAAAAATCAAATTATGGTGGATGTCTACTTTTCCTTCATGATCTTCTCAAATGCTTAATGACATATTCAATGACATATTTTTCTTCACTTTTCATGCCTATATAAAGGCTTTGTAATAGATAGGAAAATACACACAATTGAAGAAGAAATAAGAATCTCTCTTCCTCTCTTTCTCTCTATATCTCTTAGCTTGTTTTTTCTTATTTTATATTGTTACTTTGAGTAATATATCATAATATTTTTAAGTTTTTAGAGACATAATTTATATATTTGGAAATAAGGATTGAGCTAGGGTGGCAGAAGGAGGTTTGTTCGTTGAAAAATTACACTATAAATATAAAGTCAAAATTATTTTTTATGCATAAATAGTAGATGTTGAATTACCTTGGCTTGTTCGTAGATGCATTTACTTTTCAATATTTCAAATCCACAATTTCTTTTGACGTCTCCACGCCACTGTATACATTATACAGATTATCATCCAGTCCGCTAAGAATATAATTCTTACATAAAAAATCAGAATGCTTCCACGCTTCAATCACGATAAAGCGTTCATTCTCTGGAGTTTTATCTGGCAGATCAGGAACATCTTCCTTGATGAACTTCTATAGACATAACGTAGTTAAGTAGAAGAATATCTTCTGCTGCCAGCGCTTGAAATCAATCCCGAAAAATTTTTCGGGTTTTTCTGCCGGTGCCAACGCCGGTGTTCGGCTTGTCGATGCGTTGGGAGTCACCATCGGAACAACTTGGTTTTCGCTTTCAGTCGTCATTTTTTCTATAAAAGAATGACACAAACAAACGTTTTCAAACTGGAGTAAAAATCACGTAGATTTTAATCTCCAATAAAACGCCACGAAGGCTTTACTCTCCAAAATGGGAGTACACAAAACCACAAAGATTTTAGTTTGCAGAATAATAAGAATAACACGAATACAGAAATAAATATTAAATTCCTTAAGATTGTTAGTCCCGCCAATATTGCTGTATTTGTAAATAATAATTCTGAAAAATATAAGTTATCGTAATGAAACAGTAATAAATTCGAGCCCACTGAATTCACAGTGTTTCCTTAAGGAATTTAATCCCCTCCTAGTACCCAAGGTTATGGATTATTTCCTCCCAGGATAGAACGAAGAGGAAGGAGTGCAATGTATAGCCAAATCTGTTGAGCGATTTCAGTTTTGTGTCTTGTGTATTGTGTGTGTCTTTCTTCAACAGCTGCTGCACATATATATAGCAGCCAGTGTTGAAGAAGAACAATCGTCCACCCTCCATGGTGGAGCAAGCATTAGCTTGTTTGTGGAGCAAGCACATTCATGGTGGGAAGAGCATTAGGCGGCTGCCTGGTGGTCAATACACGGATTAAAAAATATCCGTTACAAATGCGGATAATCTTACGTTAATATTTACTATTAACAAATAAATTTGGTCCAAAAAATTAATCAATCAATCATTTGACCAAATCCGAAGCCGAAGCCGAAGTCGAGCGAGCGAGCGACGACGACGACGCGAGGCTTGCTTTCTTCTTAACTCTTTAAGAGCTACAAGAAGAGCAATTATATATATACCCACCAAAAATCTTTTCCTCTTCCAATATGGGACAATGTCTCATTGTCAAGAAGGGAAAACTTAAAATTTTACTCAAAAATTTTATTTTCCCTCCATTTCGCATTCACCCTCATTTTAAGACTATTTCATCTTAAAAGCAAAACCTCAACAAATATTTAGCGTAGTTCGGTCAATTGACCTACATTCAGAGGCAGAGATGATCAATCCACTATATAAAAGATAGTACAAAATATAGAGAGAACAACCTCTCAAAGATGCACACATAAGTGACATGCTAACATTTGTCCCGAAATTCTCCTCCTAAAAAAGACTATCAAACCTCTTATGGCTATTGTGGAATGTACTGAATGAGAAGGAATGATTCTTAATTTATAGAAGTCAAAATATTTTTCTCCAAAAAAAAAGACTAGTCAGACATGGAATAATTATATTTTTCTTTTATAAAAAAATAATCAATTACGCTAAATATATTGTCCTTTCAGCGAATAAAAAATCCGCATATAATGAAAAAATCAGGATAAACACGATCCCTTAGTTAGTTTTTAGTATCTTTTTATCGAACTTATCATTAGTAGAGTATTTTTATGAGTCCTTTAATAATATTTGTAGCAAAGAGGAGTGGGTTTAGACTTAAAATAGCACGGGCTAACTAATTTTCGGACTGATTATTTAAAAATAGTCGGTGTTTGCCAAGTAATTAAAAAATAGTCACGATTTTGCTGCAACAGAGACCGGTCCAGCATAATATACTGGAGTTCGGTGCATCTGTTTAAGAACTTCCAGTATATTATGCTGGACCGGTATACTTTGTTGACTCCAGTATAATATACTGGAACTCCAGTATATTATACTGGAATTCCAGTATATTATGCTGGAGTATTTTCCGGATTTCGAACAATGTTTTCGTTCAAATTTATATTTACATAAAAAATTGGCTAAATTTCGATGACTTTTGAAATTGTGGCTATTTTTGAATGACCACTTATAAATGGGACTATTTTTGAATTTCTTCCGACTTTTTAGATTAAAGTATCCGAGGCTTTATTATTAACCATCTTGTTAGCTAGTGGTGGTTATCAGACATTTATCGGATAATTAAAACTTTTTCTTGAGAATCTTTACGAGCAATTAAGAATATTTCTTGTGCTTTGCTAATCTTTTAATTTTCTGACCAACTTTAAGGCTTAAAAAATTAAGTTAGCTTGGAGCCTTGTGCTACCTACATTAAGCAAAAATAAGTTAGCTGAAAAAGGCGAGATAAGTTCATCATGATTCCTACAATATTGATTTTTATATCTGATCTTATTGTTTGGTTACTGTCTAAATACACTGCTATCTCCGTTCCCAAGTATCAATTCATCATATTGAATTTGTTTATTTGACGTTTAAAAAAAACAAAAATCATTCATTTACCCTTATTGTTTGTGGAATGTTAGTTGATTGAAATGTTTAAAGAGAGATAAACTGTAGTTTAAACAAATACTCCACTTTTGTGATTAAAAGTTAAGATATTTTTTGGGTTTTTCACCCAGTGTCCGGTATCCGCATTGGGGCCCGACTAAATTTGAATTCGCGCCGGAAAATCCCATATTGGGGGGTAAAGTGCTCCCTAACAAAAGTGACTCTATACTCAAGACTCGAACCTGATACATCTGGTTAAGGATGAATGAATACTTACCAACTCCATCATAACCTTTGTCGGTAAAGTAAGATTTTTTTTCTTAAAGAGTGAAAAGTGGTAAAAGATAGATAAAATTACTTAGCACTAGTAAGGGTAACCTTTCATATTTTTACCTTTTTAATTCACACAAATTTTCATCCTTCGTAAGATGCTTTTATAGAAGGATATGAAATGATTTACTAAGTTGCATATATTTAGCCTGCAACATTTCCAAATTTAGCATAATCATGTCCAAATATCACATCAAAGGGATGAATTTCCTTTTTTCACTCTCCATATGATTTGTATCTCAAGCTGATTCTTGAATATCCTTCCTCGGGCTCCATATATGAGATTGGCCATAGTATCACACTTTAGGCTTATGATAAATAGTACTCCCTCCGTTTCATTTAGTGTGTTTTAGTTTAATTGAGCATATAAAGTTCAAGAACGTAAGGAAATCTTTTAAATCTTGATCAATTTGATTGATATATCTAGTTCTTCCAAATGATGATGATATGATAATATCACTTGCATATATGAGGGGTGAAAATTATTTACATCCCCAAGTTTGCTTTAAAAATTAAATTCATTCTCCAACTTTGAACAATTATCATTCTACTCCACATATCAAAGGTGTCTTCTTAAAATACCTATTTTACCCTCTATATTTTTTATTTTTTATTTTAATTCTTTAATATAATGATATTTTTTTTTAATTTTAATTTATGTTATCGACTTATCTCTAGTCTATAGACAAATAAAAAAAATTGAAACCAAAAAAGTGAGAAGTAGTAGTCAAGCATATAAGTTAATGATGTTCAATAGTGAAATAAATAAGGGAAAAAATTACAATAAATAATTTACTCGTATCAGTAATTTTATTAATAGCAATCAAAACTCAATCTATTTACAAAATTGAGAATAAAAGAGAGTGAAAAATTTATAAATTATACAATACAGGTAATAAAAATATAATGGGCGAAAATAGAGGTAACTTTTATAATAACTTTGCAACAATTATCTATTACACTTTACATGAACTTTAATTATAATTTAGAAAAAATCTAGTAATAACAATCAGAACTCAAAAATTTATATACACATAGAGAATAAAAAAAATAGTGAAACTTAAAATCACACACACCGACATACATTATATGCATTTTAATATACATAATATTAAAATAATAATAATAATAAAGTAACAATACATTTTGTAATAAATTTATATTATGAATATTTTATTTATAATGTTAGTGAATTTAGATCAAATATATAATAAGATATAATATTTTTAGCATATAAAATAAATACTTGCATTAAAAAATATCTAAATAATATAAAAAAGGCATTACATATATGAGGAGTCGAAAATATCAAGGGTAAAATAGACATTGCGTAGGATGAAAAGATGAAAATGACAATTGTTTAAAGTTGAAGGATAAATCTGATTTTCAGAGTAAACTTGGGGGATGTAAGTGATTTTCACCCATATATGAGAGATTGTATAGATTTCAGGTCCCTCGGACTTCATATGAAACCATTAGACTGAGGTTTAACGTGAAGCATATTCAACGATTCTTTAAAAAACATACAAGCCTGTTTAACTAATACTGCATTAAGGGTCAGGCTACAAATCCTAAACAATTTCAAAATTAAAGAAAGCTAGTATTCAAATTCTATATCCATTTGAAGTACCTAGGCATGTTGAGACAGAAATCAATCAAAACAGTTGCTCATCAATTTCAATATCACTTGTAAGAGATAGAAATGAGGGGTACAAAGTAGAAATTGGATTCCGATCTTTATCTTTGGTATATCCTGAAAGCTTCATATCTTCATTCATCAGACTCAGCATGAAGTATATCCTGTCTGCAGCCACATGGGACACATCTCCCATTACAAACTCATGCACAGCAGAATCCAACTCAATCCAACTAGATCCCCGGTTTTTTCTGATGTGATGCTCTCTAATCATTGCCCTTACTCTAGCTACATCGCACCATCTCCCCGCATCAGCATAAATGTTGGACAAGAGAATGTAATTTCCGGAATTTTCAGGTTCTATCTTGAATAACTCAGACGCTGCAATTTCAGCCATCTGGACATTGCGGTGAACATTGCAAGCTGCGAGCATTGCACCCCAAACAGCCGATGTGGGCGCCATATGCATGCTCAATATCATCTCATGGGCATCCTCAAGGAACCCACCGCGACCTAGGATATCAACCATGCATGCATAATGTTTCTCTGTGGGCTGAATTTTGAATTCTTCAGTCATTTGTTTGAAGTACCGCCTCCCTTCATTAATAAGTCCTCCATGGTTGCAAGCACTCAAAACTCCGAGGAAAATTACTTCATCAGGCTCTATGTTCTCTCTTTGCATATCCTCAAACAAATGTACTGCTTTTTCAACTAAGCCATGATTAGCAAATGCAGCAATCATTGTACTATAACAATGTAGATCTTTCATATCTGCCACTTCAAACACTTGCGAGGCTTTCTCAATATTTCCACATTTTGCATACAGGTCTATTAAACTGTTAACAACACGTGTATCAGAAAAATATCTGGATTCCACATCATTGTTCATAATTGACTCAGCTGCATCTACAATCCCTAATTGAGAGCAAGCTGAGATAATACTCAAAATAAAAGTACCATCCATCTCAAGACTCTGCGTTTTGAAGCTTTTGAACAATTCCAAAGCAGCAGAAGGCTTCCCATGCTTAGCATAGCCACCGATCATGGTAGACCATGTAATAATATTTCTCTCCGGCATTTCATCAAATAAACTCCTTGCTTCATGCAAGTTCCCAGACTTAACATAGCCATCTATCATCATAGTCCATGACGCCGCATTCCTACAGGGCATTTGTTCAAAGTAGTGCCTTGCTCTTTCTAGCTCGCCTACCTTACAATACCCTGATATCATCAAATTCCATGTTCCAGTTTCACGAATAGGCATGGCCTGAAACAGAAAACTCGCGGCCTGCACATCACCAATATCCACGTACCCTGAAATCATCACATTCCAAGCAGCCAAATCCTTACTAGGCATAGCCTCAAAAAGATTCCTTGCCTCTACCATATCTCCCTTCCTAACATAGCCACATACCAAACTAGTCCAAGACACCACATTTTTCTCAACCATGCCATCAAACAACTCTCGGGCAATTTCGACTCTGTCATTACTCACATACCCTGATACCATCGAGTTCCAAGAAATAATATCCTTTTCCTCCATCCCATCAAATAGTCGTCTTGCACAATCAACTTCCCCACATCTCATAAAGCAGTCAATCATAGCATTTTGCACCAGCAGATCAAAGCCACACCCACATTTCCAGATAAGCCCAAACATCCCCTCACCATCTCTCAACCATTTCAGCCGTCCTAACGCCTTGAGTATGGACGATATAGTGAAATTCAATGGCACAACATCTCGGTCACGCATATCACGGAAGAGAGAAAAAGCTTCAATGTGCTGAGAATTTTCAACATACCCATGAATCATTGAAGTCCAAAGAAAAGGGTTTGGTTCAGTAATTTCATCGAACAGCTTGCGAGCATAATCCGTCGCACCAAAGCGTGAATAAAGACGAATGAATTTGTTCAGAGCAAGATCTGATAAGGCAATGGATCCGCATACTAATAAGTGAGCGTGGATTGATTTTAAACTCTTTTGGGTTTTGCAACTTTGGAGGAGATTAGAAACAGTTTGATTCATTGCATGTCATGGCGCCAAGAGCCAAGGGATTAAATTAGGGGCTTAACGGCCATATGAATTCTTTTCTTCTATGCTCTCATTGGGTTTAAGGCTTTCTTTAGTGGCAAAAATTATGTCTTGAATTCGAATTTCAATGTCCTGAATTTTAAAATAACACTTTAGGAATTTAGGACAGTTAGTCCTGAATTTTAATTTAGCATCAGAAATTCCGGATACTTAGACCTAAATTTCAATTAGCAGCTCAAAAATTTAGTACACTAAGTCCTCACTTCTAAATTAGCGGCTCAAAAATTCAGGATACTTAGTTCTGAAGTTTGGACGAATTAGCTAATCTTTAAGCATATTGTACATTATGTATATATTTTAAATAGTATGCTTAAAAGTGGATGCGAGTGCACTTCACTCCCCCGGTTCTTAACCGGATTTTTGTTTTATAATCTTCTTTTATTTTTTAGTTTTTTCTTCCACATTATTTTGGTGAAGTGTGAAGCCCAAAGTGTAAGGTTAAAAGACCAAAATATCCATTAAAAGTTAACCGACATTTTTGCCCTTAATTTAACCACCACTTTATAACATTTTTGTACCAAAAGGTAAGAATATCTCATAATAAATTGGATCTTTATTTATTCTACTTTATATGAAAACATAAAATACAATGTAATGTATGAAATATTTTTTGAAACTTGTGAAATAATTTTTATTCCCAACCAAATTCATCTAATAATCCAGTGAAACTCTTTTAGTCATTTTCATTTTCATAATCATTTTTACTATTGTTAATTTGATAACTACTTAACGTATCTGGTCTATTAAAAACGTCTTATACTTTTTGTATTCCCAATTAAATCCATAGAATTTTTGCTTTGAGTTCCCCATGAAAATGCAATTTATAATATTTTATTATCATATTGTTGTGTAAACAGACTAAATCATAGTAGTAATGTTTACTGGCTATAGTTCCCTGGATAAATAAGGAAGACAAACACTGCCATTATTTTTGCCTGTGGTAATGCAACAAAATAACTTTGCAATTTTGAGTCACCTTATGAGCCTAACAAATCACTTGCCGATAAGAATGACATATCTAATTAGTTCTTGGATATGGTGGTGCCTTTGGATAATCATTGGTGTTGCACCACCAATGAGAAGGCGCTTATGCCAATGAAAGCTTAATGACGCTTGCTACAAAGATAAGAGAGCCTATGTACTGAAACATTTTTTTTTTTTGTGTTCAGACAAATAGTTTTTCGGTATAATTTCTTAAGTTTTTACTCGAAGTATATAGTTTTCTTGACACCTTCAAGGTGTTTTGGCTTTTTGAAGCAAAGCTAACACATATATTCAGATCACCATAAGATATCAAAACCTTATACTTTTGTCTTTAACTTCTGCAGCTCAAATATAATTTTTTGATAATATTGATATAATATTTTAACTTTTATATTATTTACTGATAGGGGAACACGCACAATGCGCATGCTTAGAGACTAGTTAATTAGAAAAGGGGGAAAGAATAGGAAAAGAAGGTCCTTTGAGCAATAACAGTATCGACTCTACGACGTGAGAGCTTCTGACAAGTGAAAGACAATTAGTACTCCACATGTTTCGAAGAATTTTAACATTTGAAACTCCTAAAAATTCCTTGAGGGGAGGATAATCTATACTTGTTAATCGGGTCGGGCCAGCACAATAACGGCTCGGTTCGACTCGGTTCATCCCGGTTCGACTCGGTTCATCCCGGTACAATACGGGATGGGACGGGTTGGGGAGGGTTGGGGGAGCCGGGCGGGAACGAATAATTTTTGGTAATCGGTGCCCTGGAACCCAGTTAGCATGGTTCCCCTTTACCGAGTTTTTACCGAGCTACAACCCTATTTAGCCCGGTTACCGTTGTAATTTTTTTTTTTTTTTTTTTTTTTACTGTTGCCAACGGTCAAATTCAAAAATGATCGTTGGGCAACGCCCATTTTTTGCAAAAATGGCCATTTCAGCCTACCTTCTTAAGAAAATAGCCCCCCACCCCTAATAATTGATAAATTATAATTTTAACCTTTTAAAAACTATAAACAGCCCCCGTTGTTCTTCATTTTTTCCCTCACATTTTGCTCTCTTACTACTCTAATTCTCTCTTGATAATATTGCTTATTGCTCTTAAATTCTCAATTACTTATTATTTCAAGTTTCATCAAATATTTACTCTAGTCTCTACAGAATTATAATTATCAAATATCAAGTATTCAAATGAAGTGTGGTATCAATATTCAATATCAACAAATATCAAGTATCAGTCTATCAACTGAAGTTTGATATCAAATTTAGTGCGGCATCCGGAATCCCGGTACACTCATTCCATCTCTTTCTCTTCTTTGGTGTATATTTTTATTTTATTATTTAGAATTATTAATTTAATTTCTTAATTTAATTTAGATAATGAATATATTTAGAGCAGCCAAAAAAGCGTGTACTAGTAGGGGTAGTAGTAGTAAGAGTAAAACTTTTAAAAATCAAGAGGTGGTGATGGTTCTTCTAGTAGCTTTACACATATTTCTGAAAGTTCACCTGAAAATTTAAATGTAGATTATGAGCAACTTCAAGAAAATTATGGTATAGATGATAATTAAGATGATATTCAATCACTTGATAATCTTGAAACGCCATCAGATAAACCTGGTAATGCTAGTAAAACTCAAAATATTAGGGGTGGAGGTCGTGGTAATACAGGTAGGCCTCCCCTCCCTATTAAGAGGAATCGAAGATTAAGAAGTAAGTGTTGGAATTTTTTTGAAAGACTAGAAGAAGATAAAAATTATGTAAGATGTCAAATTTGTAAGAAAGTTTATAAACATGAGACCGGAGGTAAGCAAGTGGAACGGGTCAACTTCGTAGGCACATGGTAGATAACCACCCTATTGCATGGGGTGCTGATGAGGAAGGTGGGCAACAAAAACTTAACCCGGGTACTGGCGTTTTAATGGGTAAATACAATATAGCGAAAGATCGGGAAGAATTAGCTAAAATGATTGTTTTAGGTTGTTTACCTTTTTGTTTTGCTGCTTCACCATATCTTGTTACTTATATTCAAAGAATTTATAACCCTTTGTTTAAAGGTATTTCTAGAAGTACTTGTAGAGCTGATATATTTCGGCTTTTTGGACAATATCAGACATATATCCGTTATTTGTTCGCAACTCTTTCTTGTAGAGTTTCTCTTACTTCTGATATTGGTCGTGCTGTTAATGGAAATGATTATTTGACTGTTACATGCCATTGGATAGAAGATAATTTTTGTATGCAAAAACGTATTATTACTTTTAAATATGATGAAGATCAAAGTCATACTGGTGCATTTATAAGTAATATTATCCATGAAGTTGCTATATTTTACAATCTTTTAGAAACTTTTTTGTGTATGTCATTTGATAATGCTTCTAACAACAATTCTGCTATTACAATATTAAAATTACATCTACACCCACCACTTCCTAATTAGAAGAGTTGTTGGTGTAATTCAAGGAAATAATAGAAGTGTTAGATTGAATGCATTTAAGGAAAAATATGTACAGTATGGACTAAAATCAAGACTCATGCCTGAAGAAATAGCTACTAGGTGGAATTATTTTTTGGTAAGTAAATTTTTTATTTCACAAACCAAATATAACATTACAACACTTGTTTTACTAGGAACTTGGACATCATGCCCCAAGTCCTATACTCATCAAACTCTATCATTGAGTATAAGAATGAAAACAACTAAGACTAACCTCAATCTATAGGGTACCACTACATAGCTTGCAACTTCCTAGTTAGCTTCTTATACTGATTTCCTCGACTATGGACTTCTTGTGTTATCAATCGTAAGATGATCTCCTTTGTCCTGGACTTGCCTTAAAATATCCTCAAGTTCCTTTCCATCCATATATGGTAGACACACGCTGCCATGCATAATCTATACATATTTGCCATTGTTGATTGTCCTTTAGCATGAACTTCTGCTCATTGAACTTCTTCAGACCATCCTTGAGCTCTCTTTTTGATTCCCTGCCATTCCAATAATCTCTCCCACATTTGCGATGTCATTTCACATTTAAAGAATAGATGCTCAACTGTTTCTGGTTCTCTAGCACACAATGGGCATGTCAAGTCTTCAATCTGACTCCATTTAGCTATTCTATCTCTTGTTTGCAATATCCCTTGTAAGTTTAGATACAGTATAAAAACCCATCTAGGAGCCCCGTAGTTATTACATATCAGTCTTCTCCAAGAGCATTTAGGGAACTCACCTCGAAGCTTCCTGTACATTCTTTGAATAGAAAAGGTCCTTATCAGTATAAACTCCTTCTCTTGTAGTCCCACTTCTTCCAGGTATTTTGCGGCTTTTAAGATCTTCTATACAATCCAAGATGCTTGCTTAGGTTAACTCATCCACAGTGTGGTTCTTCTCCCATAGTAGCAATGTATCCACTTCACCCATAACTTATCCTTTTTGGTATAAACATTCCACAGTAGTTTGCATATAGCAGCCTTGTTCCAAGCTTGAATATCCATGATATTTAGTCCCCCTGCAACTTTTGGAATACAGACTTTATCCCACGCAATTAGTGCCTTTTTTGAATTATCTACTCCTCTTGTCCATAAGAATCTTTTGCATACACTTTCGATCAATTGAATCAGCTTCTTTGGTAGGGTAAATATTTGAGACCAGAATGTTTGGATGGAGAAGAGAACACTCTTGATTAGCTGAAGTCTCCCTGCATAAGACAGTATCTTTGATGTCCAGCTTATGACCATGCCTATTATCTTATCAATTAGGGGCTTACATTGAGCCAAGGACAGTCTTTTTGTGCTAAGAGGTACCCTTAAGTATCTTATAGGAAGTTCTCATTTTAAGAAACCAAGGTGGTCAAGTATGTCAAGCTGCAATTGCTGATTAACTCCACCAAAGTAAATACTGCTTTTCTCTATATTTGCCTCCAGGCCTGACACTCTTGAGAACATCTGAAAACAAGCATACAAAGCTTTCACAAAAGCCATATCACCTCTACAAAACAGTAGAAGGTCATCTGAAAAACCAAGTTGTACTATGTTCAACTTTGCACACTTAGGATGGAATTTAAAGTCCTTATTCTCCTTCATCCCCTTTAGAACTCTTGTGAAATATTCCATGGCTAGAACAAATAGGAAAGAGGACATAGTGTCCCCCTATCTGAGTCATTTCTTTGCTGGGAATGGCTTCATAGGATTCCTATTAATGAGAATGGAATAGGAGACTGTAGTGACACACTTGATGACCCATTGAATGAAGATCTCTGGGAAATTCAGTTGAATTAGAATCTGTTCTAGAAAGCACCACTCCACAGAATCATATGTCTTCCTCATATCAATCTTCATACAGCATCTTGGAGAGATAGACATCCTGTTATACCCTTTAACTAGTTTATGACTTTGTATAATATTATCTTATATTACCCTTCCAGGAACAAATGCAGACTGACTATCATCTACCAGATAATCCATTACCTCTAGTAGTCTGCTAGTAATGAGTTTGGAAATGATTTTATATATGATGGTGCAGCAGGATATTGGTCTGAACTCAGCTATTCTAGATGGATTCTGCACTTTTGGTATCAAAGTCATTGTGGTGCAATTAATTGGCTTGTAAACCTTAGATGTTCTGAAAAACTCTTGTACTACCTCAACTACTTCATCTCCTATAATTCCCCATGTCTTCTTAAAAAATACAGCATTATATCCATCACACCCTGGGGCTTTGAAATCTTCTATACTTTATAGATCCTGGTAGATCTGTTCCTTAGTCACGGGAGTTATTAGCTTCAATTGTTGATCTCTTGTCAACACATTCCCTATCTTCATTACTTCAGGTTCAATAGCTGGAATTTCCACTACTGCTGATCCTAGAAGTTGTTTTTAGAATTGAATGATTTCCTGTTGCACCTCTTCTTGATTTTGGGTATTCAAATTCAGTACAATCTATGCAGAGTAAGAGTGCAACTGTCATAATTGAAGGACCTAAACAAACATGAGGTGACAGGGGAACAGGAGAGCCTGGAGCTCAGAGGAAATTGGAGCTACCTGCTCAGCCATTTGCAACGACAAAATGGAAGAATCTATTTGCTGAGAACAAGATGGCTACTAGAGGTATGAATCTACATTACATAGCTCCTACGATTAAGAATAGAGTTGAAGTGGCCAAATTAGACAAAGAGGTGGTTGAGAGAGCTACTGAGCGATGGAAAATGGTTGTAATAGTGTATGTAGTGGGTGAAACGCCTACTATAGCTGCATTTGAAAGATTTGTCACATTCCAATGGAATTTTGTTGCTAAACCCTCAATATACCTTCATAATGATGGGTATTTTGTGGTAAATTTGCTACTATGGAGGATAAAGATGTGCTGTATTCTAGACCTTATACGATGAATAGCAAACCAGTTGTGGTTAAAATGTGGAATGCTGCTTTTGATTTTGCAAATGAAGTATTGAAGACCATCCCACTATGGATTCAACTTCCTAAGCTGCCACTTAATTGCTGGGAGGATGACTCGCTAAGAAGAATTGGTAGTACATTGGGTGTTCCTATATATGCTAATGCTTGTACCACTAAGGTTGAACGTATATCATATGCCAGAATTTTGGTTGAAATGTATATTACTAGACTTCTCCCAAAACAGATCATAGTGGAAGATCCAAACGGAATGGAATTCGAACAGGAAGTTTGGTATGATTTGATTCCTATGTATTGTAATAAATGCTTGCAACTAGGGCATGTGTTCCAGGAACCACAGAAAGAAGCTCTGCCAAAACAAATAAAGGGGAAAAATCAGAAGCCTCAACAATTCCGGAGGAGAATAGGGCATGAGGAAGGGGGTACACAAAGGGATCAGGGCATACAAAAGGATGCTATTCCACAAACTCAAGTACAGGATGAGAAGCAGAAGGGAATTGAAAATGTACAGCCACTGAACTCTTCACAAAGTCCAGCAATGAATGCAGATGATGAAGGTTGGAAGACTGTTAAGAACAAGTCTGTGTCAAATGGCTTAAGAAATGTGGAAAAGAACATGGGGGTGAGCACATCCAATGGTTTCAATACCATTGATCCATCAAGTTCTCAGGTGCCTGCACAAGTAAGCTTGGGGCCTATCAGCTTGAGTAAGTGGGAATTGATGCAGGAGACAGATGATCCTTTTATACCAAGATGAATATAGTATCATGGAATGTTAGAGGCTTGAATAAAGTCTATAAACAAAGAGAAATAAAGAAATATCTTAGAGACAATAAAGTAGTGTTGATAGCAATAATTGAGCACAAGGTGAAACAACCTACGACAGAGAAAACTATCCAAAAAGTCTCTAGGAATTGAAAGTGGAAAGATAATTATGTGGCTAGTAACAGAGGGAGAATATGGATCTTGTGGGATCTTGGAGTACTGGACTTTGCCATTCATAGTTGTTCTGAGCAGTTAATCACTGGGAAGATTATCATACACCAAAGTCATAAAGAATTCTGGATGACAACAGTATATAGTTTGCATACCATTGAACATAGAAAGGCCATGTGGGAGGAGTTGGAACAACTGCATAATGAGTTACATGGACCTTGGATTGTTATGGGAGACTATAATGCCATTCAAAGTTTTGAAGATATGTATAATGGTAACCCTGTTATGGAGGCAGAAACTAGATATTTCTCTGATTTCCTAGAGAACACAAGAATGACAGAACTTAAAACAGTTGGTAGAGAATTTACGTGGACAAACAATCATGTATATAGCAGAATAGACAGAGCTTTAGTTAATGCTAGATGTATGATGAATATGACACAGTTAGAGGTGGTACTGCAGGATCCTCTCTTCTCTGATCATACCCCTGTTTGTGTTTACTTTGAACATGATCACCAACCTATGCCTAAACTATTCAAGTTCTTCAATAACCTAGCTGAGCATAAGGAGTTTCAAAGTCAAGTCAAAGATACTTGGGAAGTTAGCATGCTGAGGCCTGCTATGCAAAGAATTTGGATGAAGTTAAAGAGGCTGAAAAAAGGATCGAAGCAGTTAAATGTTGAGGAGTATAATAGAATTCCTAAAATGATCCAAGCTATTCGAGAGAAACTACAACAAGTACAATTGGAAATGAGAATCCCTAATCACTCAGAGGGATTGAAGAACAGTGAAAAAGATCTGAAAGAGAAGTGGATTATGGTAGAGGAAAGTATTCTCAAGCAGAAATCCAACTAGCGATACCAATTCTGCACTAACAGCTGCCATGCTTCTATACTCTGCTTCTGCAGAACTTCTACTTATTGTCTGTTACTTCTTGGACTTCCAGGAAATCAGTTATTCACCAAGCTTAATGACATAGCTTGTCACTGATCTTCTGGTGTTTGGGCAGGCTGCCCAGTCAGAATCACAATAGGCTGAAATCTCTTCTAATGATCCCTTCTTCAATAATATTCCTTTTCATGGTGACCCTTTTATATATTTCACCACTCTCATAGTTGCCTCCAAGTGTGATTGCTTTGGATGTTGCATAAATTGACTTAGGACCTGTACTGCAAAGCAGATATGAGGCCTGGTTATGGTCAAATAGATCAACTTCCCAATCAACTTCTGATAGCCTCCAATATTTGTCAGCTCCTCATCTCCTTTGAGTCTTATATGCTTATCATAGTCAATAGTAGTAAGCTTTTGATTTTTCTCAAAAGGTGAACTTGCAGTCTTTGCACCACTGAGTCCCAATTCTGATATAAGCTCTAGTGCATACTTTCTTTGATTCAGTAGTATGCCTTTATGTGATCTCATGATTTCAATTCCCAAAAAATACCTTAGTTCTCCCAAGTCTTTGAGTTTGAAAGACTTATGTAAGGTCCTTTTAACTTCATCTATGATATCACTGCTGCTCCCAATAATCATTAAGTCATCCACATATACTAAAATGATCATCAAGTCTGTTCCTGACTTCTTTGTGAACAAGGAATGATCATAGGCACTTTGCATGTATCCTGCCTCAGTAAGAGCATTAGTCAGTTTTATATTCCACTGCCTTGATGCATGCTTGAGTCCATAAAGAGACTTAAGTAACTTGCAAACCTGAGACCCCCCGTCTATGGAATCCTTGTGGCAAAGTCATGCATACCTCCTCATAAAGATCACCCTACAGAAATGCATTGTTTATATCCATTTGGAATAATTTCCAACCTTTAGAGGCTGCAAGGCTAATCACAGTCCTCACTGTGACCATTTTTGCAACAGGGGAAAAGGTCTCATGGTAGTCAAGACCTTCCTGTTGTGTATAGCCCTTAGCCACTAAGCGTGCCTTGAACCTGTCAACCTCACCATTTGCATTGTATTTGATTTTGTACACCCGCTTTGAGCCAATTGCTTTCTTTCCTGGCGGCAACTCTACAATCTCCCAAGTTTTGTTAGCTTCAAGTGCCTGAATTTCTTCTTGCCTAGCTTTAATCCATCTCTCATCTGTAGAGGCTTCATAGAAAGTCTTTGGTTATGTGAGGGCAGAGAAACTGGTAAGGTATGCTTGGTAGTGTTCTGGAAAATGTGTGTAGGTGACATAATTGGAGATTGGATAGGCAATGTGTCCTGATGCCAGTAACATAGTCTTTGAGCCAAATTGCTAGTTTTGTGCCTCTAGTGGATTTCCTAAGGATAGGAGCTTCTGCATTGTTAGCAGGTTCAAACGACTGCAATTGTTGAGTTGCTGCTTGTTGTTCTTGAAAATTTGCTTCAGTTTCCTCCATAATGGCTAGAGGTTCAACTACAACATCTTCTGATGCATTTGGAATATTTGCATTTACTCATGCTGACTCATCCAAATCTGCATCTGATGATTCTGCAGGGATTGCCTCTTCCTCCATACTTCCATTGCTTAAGTCTTCCTGATTTGCAGCAGGAACATCACCACCATATGTTCTTGGTACATTAGTGTTCATGGCTACTAGTACAAGAATGAACAAATCTTCTTGACAAGCTTCTTCACCTTGAAAAGGACAAACATCTTCTCTAAAGGTTACATGCATGCTAACAATGAAAATGTTAGATTCTAAATCAAATAGTTTGTACCCTTTTGTGTCTCTGAATACCCTATCATTACTGCCCTTTTTGCTCTAGGAGCAAACTTATCTCCTCTAGGTAGGGTACTGGCATAACATAAACAACCAAATACTCTTAAATGATCTATACTTGGTTGTTTACCATATAGCAATTCATAGGGAGATCTTTTATTTAAGACCTGTGTGGGTATCTTGTTGATTAGGTATACTGATGTTCTAACACATTTTCCCCAGAATCTGACTGGCATATTACTTTGAATCTTGAGTGCTCTAGCCACATCCAGGATGTTCCTGTGTTTCCTTTCCACTACTCCATTCTGTTGTGGAGTAAATGGACAACTGCTTTGATGCACAATCCCAAGTGAATCGAACAACTCACTACACTGATTGTTGAAGAACTTTGTGCCATTGTCTATTCTCAATGTCTTAACCATTACACCAAACTGATTTTTTACCAAAGAAAGAAAATCTTTCAATACAACAAAAAACTTCACATTTTGATTTCAGCAAACAAGTCCAAGTATATCTACTACAGTCATCAACCAAAGTGACAAAATATTATTTTCTATCATTGGTTGCTACCTTGTAAGGACCCCATACATCAGCATGCACTAATTGAAACACACAATTTGAACTACTATTACTTATAGGAAAGTTCAGTCTACTTTGTTTAGCTAAAGGGAAAATCTGACAGTTCTTTTGCATCTCTAGCTTCACTTTATTCTTCAAATCCGGCAAGTGTTGCATAGCATGTGTAGAGGCATGTCCTAGCCTTTGATGCCACAGTGTGGTTGTTACTCCTTCTTTGTGAAATGAACCAGCAGCAACAACATCTCTTCTACTAAGTATATAAAGTCCACTATCTTCTTTACCAATCCCCAGCACCCTGCCATTGTATAATCCCTGAAATACACAGAAACCAGAGAAAAAATATGCAGAGCAACATAAGTCCTTAGTCAGCTTGGTCACTGAGAGCAAGTTGAACTTAAAGCACATATAAAACATTCTTAATTTTCTTATTCTCTAGGATTGTAGCATCTCCAGCATGTGTGATTTCAGATCTATCTCCTATAGGTGTTTGAACTTCATAACTACTTTGTCCCTCTATAGGTCTAATGGAATCCAATACATTTTTGCAAAATGTTATGTGGTGTGATGATCCTGAGTCTATTATCCAATCATATACACATACATTGGATACATTAGACATCAATGACATAATACCTGCCATGTTTGAAGATCCTGTCAACCCTGATGGTCCTGCACTCCTTTCTTCTAGTGAAGTTTTCTCTAACAGGTTTACCAATTGTTTGTACTGTTCTGATGTGAGATAGTTTCCTTGTGGTTGAGTTTTGGTTTCAATACCTGCATCTGTGTTAGCATTATTAGCAAAAGGTTTATATGTACCTTGTTGCCCTTTCTTCTTGCTTTTGAAATCTGGAGGATAGCCTATTATTTTGTAGCAGTTCTTTTTCAAGTGACCTTTATAACCACAATGCTCGCAAATCAGTCCTGGTTTCTTGCCTTTGAACATTTGACCCCTTCCTGCAAGCACTGGCAGCGGTTCCTTGTTTGATTGCACAACACCTAGTGTTCTTTGACTCTCCTCTTCTACTCTTGTACATAAGCTTGATTAACTGATAGAACTAGCCGTCTCTGCAGTATATTGCTTCTCACTTGACTGTAGCTCTCATTGAGTCCCATAAGGAACTGCAACAATCTTTGCCTCACTAGATGTTCCACATAGGGCCTCGATTCTTCACGGTCACAAGAGGGCAATGGTCCTAAAATGTCCAATTCATCCCATAAATCCTTCATTTTTGAGAAATATGAGGTAACTGACTCAGTTCCTTGCTTTAGTGCTTTAGACTTGCAATCTCAGCCTAATGTTGATAGATCCTAGTCAAATTATCCTTATCAAATCTCTCTTTAAACTCATCTCATACCTTCTTTGCACTAGAAGCATACATGATGCTAGGCACCAATTCACTAGCTACAGTGCTACTCAACCACGAAACTACAATAGCATTGCATCTTTCCCACTGTGTCTCTAATTCTCCTTTGTACGATCCTTTTACACATGTACCGTTCACAAACCCTAACTTGTTCTTCACTGACAATGCAACCCTCATTGCTCTGCTCCATAGGGCATAGTTTTCTGGCCCTGTGAGCTTTAACGAGATCAATGGTATTCAAGGTGCATCTGAATCTCGAAGAAACAATGGATGATTGTGAGTTAGTTGTGCAATCTCATTTGTCGCCATGACTGAGCTTAAAGTTCTGCAACTACAATACTCTGATCTGCACAATTACAGCAATCGAGGCTCTGATACCATGTAAATTTGTTGAATCTATACTCTATGAATCAAGTTTCATAGCATGCGATTGAATCTAGAGATGAATCTGACGAAATCTAAAAGAAGAAATGAAGAGAAGAGACGAAGAGAAAAGGAGCATTTTTGCTTCAGTAGAAGAAGAAGAATGAATACAATACAGTTCTGGAGGGCACTGTTCTATTTAACAGAATCACGTGCTCTTCACCCTCTCTAACAATATGACCCTCAAAGTTCTTTTGTCTACACTTAGGTCCCTCAATTAGTTTCTTCACTAACTAACAACCAACTCTATCTAATGTTCTTGATAAATGTCTTAGGATTAAAAGAACTATAATCAAGCAATGAAGAAAGAAGAAAACTATTAGTGTTATACTGGCCATCCCTTGTGAGTTTCCCCTCTTTCTATTGGATTGAATAAAAGGAACTTTATTTTATTTCACATTAATACATTGAACTAAATTATTTAACTTTATATAACTTGTAAAAGAAACACAACTATTACTTCTTCTTCTTTTTTGTTAAGAACAACACAGTACAAAAAAATTCAATTTTTTTAAGCATATTAACAAACAGCCTGAATGCATTGCTAAGAATAATGCTAACACAACCTCATTTTCAGTCTCTACCAAATAAACAAACCATTGCAGAAGCTAGAAAAGGAAAGTCAGCACAACAGGTCATCATGCAGAGGAATTTAATTACATAAGGATTATATATGGAGTAAGAGAAAATTCACATAAATCAATTAAGTTCCAGATATTAGACTTGTCCCAAGCTTATTGAGACATATTGAGGAACTGAACTTGATCTTAAATTCAATTTAAAATATGCTACACTTTTGTATACCAAGCTTGATATTAAACACTAAACATGAAATTGAACCAACGGAAGAAGGGAAGAATATTACTTTGAGATGACAGATACGTGAGGTAATTAAAAAAAGATATATCAGGCCATAAACAACCTTATTATTTGAAAGAGTGAACGAACGTAGAAAAGCGTAAAAGAAGGTTGAGGAACTCACCGGTCAAAAACTTGAGCGAAAGTAATGAAAATAACTCTTTGTTAATTACCGCATTCACGAAAAGTTAACAAATGATTCCTTGAAGGGATTTGGTATTTTGAAACAACATAATTTACCCAGTGACTCGCATTCTACAATTTTGTTTATCCCATGTGACTCGGTAATATCTTAGGACAATACCTCCTCTAAAATAGCATCAGAATTGTCATCCCGATATCAACTATCAAGCTGCATGTGTGCTGATACTCAAAAGATTACAAATACATGAGTCGAACCACCAAAACAAACCCCCAAAGAAAAACAGGATCGGTCACGATTACGTACCGATGGGCAACAAATCAAAGAAATTTTAGATGAACAATTTGGTATTGGAAAATGAACGGAGGAAAAAATGAATGAAGAATTGAAAGGAAACACAGAGTTAAGAAGCAAACGAACGGTCACTCACCAAAAGAGAAGAGAAATGGAAAAGGGAATTAAAATCAGAGAAAGTTGGGAAAGTTCCTTTCAAATTGCAGAGAAGAAGCTATATAGGGAAATGAACACGTGAAAAGCTAAAAGAAGAGTAGTACCATTTTGCCTATACACGTGTTTACCACTGATGATCGAGAGCACATGAAATACATCATTTAGAAGCTAGGTCTATTTACCGTTCTACCCTTCGTCGTACATACTCACTCTGTTTCAATTTATGTGAACATATTTCCTTTTTAGTCCGTACCAAAAAGAATTACTCCTTTCCTTATTTGAAAACAATTTACCTTTATGTAATGATTTATAACCAAACAAAATATATGTGCCTCATTTTACACCACAAGTTCAAAAGTCTTCTCTCTTTTCTTAAACTATGTGCCCAGTCAAATGGGTTCACATAAATTGAAACGGATGGAGTAGTTAAAAGTGACTCTAGCTAGGAACTGTTGTAGCCAAAAATTGTCGTGACCTACTTCAGGGGCGGATTTAGGGGCCGGAAGGGGGTTCACTTGACCCTTTTCGCCGGAGAATTACACTTTACATATACCAAAAAAATCTTTTTGTGCCTCTACATATTCTATTTTGAATCCCCTCTCCCCAGCCTAAAAGCATAGATTAGTGGTCAAGGGTGTTCAAAACCTTTCTGAGGTTGTTGGTTTAATTCCCACTAGCCACAGTCCCTTTTAATTTTTTAATGTTTTCTTTTATGAACTCCTTAGCAGAAATCTTGCCACTGCCACTGCCTACTTAAATTGAGAATTTTTTACTTGGGGTGGTTTATGAGAACTAGCTAGTAGTAAAAGATTCTGCTAGTTTGCAGTGGTTGATCATTTGTCACGATCCAAAACTCGACCTGTCGTAATTGCGTCTATCATAGTACTAGACAAGCCGACATCTCACACATACCAATATTTTTAAAATTCAAATATGTGTAAGAAAGTTTAAATAATTAAGAATTTCACAAAATACCGGATATGAACCTCGAAACTCAATACAAAATCCTCCCAAAAGATCTGGGTGTCATGGAGTACATGAGCATTCTATATATATAACAACATAGTCTGGTACATTATCTGGAAAGTAAGACTAAATACATAAAACCGAAAGATAGGGAAAGGAGGATCAAGGTCTGCGGACACCAAGCAGCTACCTCGATGATCTCCGAATAGGTAGACTTCACGATCAACGACCGCCGTGCCCGAAAATGCCTGAATCTATACACGAGGTGCAGAGTGTAGTGTGAGTACAACCAACTTAATAAGTATCGCAAATAATCAAGGCAAGGTAAGAGAGGCTTAATTTGTTGAAGTCACTAGTTAAATCAGTACAATTCTATCCTTTTTAATTAACATAATGTGAGATTTAAAGCTAGCCCATAAGGCTTCGTGATACGAATATCCGTGTGTGCATGTACACTGGTTCTCAACTGCCCTGCTCAACAGTATTATGGCATGTAGGGGAGAGAAAATAAGTAAATCAAATAAATGATAAAAAATACAAGTTTCATACACTGCACGGACAACTCACATACTGCACGAACAACTCATGTGCTAACAATAGAATCTGCGCGGACAACTCACGTGCGTCACGTGTCAATAATATCAATATATGGATCGACACGGACAACTCACGTACCAATAATATCAATATATGGATCCGCAAGGACAACTCACGTGCTGCACGGACAATTCACCTACCAATAATATAATCCGCCCGGCATAGCCGCAGGCCCTAGTCCAAAATATCATACAGAAGAAATAAAGCAAGTGTACAGGTATATAATAAATGAAATAAGATTCTCTTATCCCTCGACCGGTGTAAATAACATGCTAAAGTGTAGGCATATGCAAAGTTTGCTATCGTAGCTAAATCCAGAAATTTCATCAATGAAAAGCATTTATCAAGTTCATTCAGGGATTAAACCTCTAAGCAGACTCATCATGGCTCAATTAGATCACATAAACCGTTACCACATATTAGATATCGAAGCTCAAAGCTTAACATTCATTTTTGGGCTTATAGGAGCCCGAGCACAACCCAAACACGAATATACAACCCCGATGCCCTGCACATGGGATCATCCCTACACATGTGCGCACCCAAAAGCACGTGGCTATCACAACAATTCAAACAACTGGTGCCTCAACCGAGTTTAAATATGATACTTACCTCAAGCAACACGAATCACTCCGCTAGCAAGCCCTTGCCTCGTGAATCGACCTTTGAACGCCCCGAATCTAGCCATAAACAATTCGATACAATCAACACGAGCTAAAGGAATCAATTCCATAAGAAAATACCAAGTTCTTAATCAAAAGTTAAAAAATCACTCTAAAGCCGGCCCCCGGGCCCACGTCTTGAAATCCGATAAAAGGCACAAAATCCGGAAGCCCATTCAACCACGAGTCTAATCACACCAAATTTACAAAAATCTAACACAAAATCGACACCCAAATCCCTAGCATTAAACCCCCAAATTACACCTTAAAACCACACAATCTAGGTGGAAAAATCAATGGGAAAACATAATTATTGGGAAAAATAAACCACAAGTGACTTACCTCAAGAATCCCTTCGAAATACCTCTCAAAATCACCTAATCCCGAGCTTGGAATGTTCAAAAATGAAGAAAATCTCGGAACCCTCGTTTTTAATACACTACCCCACCTTTTCGCTTATGCGGCTCACTTAACCGCACCTGCGGTTCCGCTTTTGCGGACCTGCCTCACCAGGCCCCTCTTTGCTTCTGTGATACTTCCTCCGCATCTGCGAACTCGCAGGTGCGGAAATTCTCTTCGCACCTGCTCAACTCCCCCAGCTGGCCAAACTCCGGTTCTGTGCCCAATGCGCCGCATCTGCGACCACGCAGGTGCGGAAAATCACCTCGCACCTGCGACCACTGCCCATTTCTTTCCAGGACGCTTCTGCGATTCCCTTCTCGCTTCTGCGAGCTCGTACCTGCAGTCAGAACTCCGCAAGTGCGATCACACCAGACCTAGTGCACTTTAGCAGTCTTTCAAATTCCAATCTTGATCCGTTAACTATCCAAACTCCACCCGAGGCCCCCGGGACCTCAACCAAATATACCAACATGTCCTAAAACACGATACGAACCTAGTCAAACCCTCAAATCACATTAAACAGTATGAAAAACATGAATCGCACCCAAATTCAAGCCTAGTGGAACTAAGGGATTCCAACTTCTACAAACGACGCCGAAATCTATCAAATCACGTCCGATTGACCTCAAATTTTGCACGTAAGTCACAAATGACACCAAGGACCTACTACAACTCCCGGAACCCTAATCCGAGCCCGGTAACCACAAAGTCCACTCTCGTTCAAACTTTCGAATTTCTAATTTTTTCCATTTCAAGCCTAATTTTACTACGGACCTCCAAATCACAATCCGAACATACTCATAAATTCAAAATCACCCATCGGAGCTAACAGAACTATCAAAACTCTATTCTGGAGTCATTTACACATAAGTCAATATCCTGCCAACCTTTTTAATTTAAGCTTTCAACCTTGAGACTAAGTGTCTCAACTCGTTCCAAAACCTTTCCGGACCCGAACCAACTACCCCGACAAGTCACATGGAATCTATAAGGCACAAAATGAGCAGTAAATGAGGAAATGGGGCTACAACTCTCAAAATGACCGGCTGGGTCGTTACATCCTCACCCTCTTAAACAAACGTTCGTCCTCGTACGGTTCTAGAAACGTACCTGGAGTCTCAAATAGGCGTGGATATCTGCTCCGCATCTCCTGCTAGGTATTCCAAGTAGCCTCTTCAACCGGCTGACCTCTTCACTGCACCTTCACTGACGCTATGTCCTTTAATCTCAACTTTCAAACCTGTCGATGCAAAATGGCCACCGGCTCCATATCATATGTCAAATCACCATCCAACTGAACCGTGCTGAAATCCAAAACATGAGACGGAGCACCGACATGCTTCCGAAGCATAGAAACATGAAATACTGCATGCACACTCGACAGACTAGGTGGCAAGGCAACTTTGTAAGCCACATCTCCAATCCTCTGAAGCACCTCAAACGACCCAATATACCGAGGGATTAACTTGCCCTTCTTCCCCAACCTCATCACACCCTTCATGGGTGACACCTTGAACAGTACCTTCTCCCCAACCATCTAAGCAATATCACGAACCTTCCGATCGGCGTAACTCTTCTGCCTAGACTGTGCCGTGCAAAGCCGATCCAGAATCAATTTAACCTTGTCTAAAGCATCCTGAACCAAGTCAGTACCCAATAGCATAGACTCGCCCGGCTCAAACCAACCCACCGTAGATCGACACCGTCTCCCATACAAAGCCTCATACAGAGCCATCTAAATGCTCGACTGGTAGCTGTTATTGTAGCCAAACTCCGCGAGTGGCAGAAACTGATCCTAAGAACCCCTGAAATCTATGACATAAGCACGTAGCATATCCTTCAGTATCTGAATAATGTGCTCGGACTGTCCGTCTGTCTGAGGGCGAAATGTTGTACTCAACTCAATATGGGTGCCCAACTCTCGTTGTACCACTCCCCAAAACTACGATGTAAACTGTGTGCCCCGATTTGAAATGATGGATACCGGCACACCATGAAGGCAAACAACCTCGCAGATGTAAATCTCAGCCAACTGCTCCGAGGAATAAGTAGTCCCAACTAGAATGAAGTGCGCGGACTTGGTCAGCGGATCCACAATCACCCAAATAATATCGAACATCCTCGAAGTCCGTGGGAGCCCAACTACAAAATCCATGGTGATCCACTCCCATTTCCATTCTAGAATCTCCAGCCTATGAAGCAACCCCCCGGTCTCTGATGCTCATACTTTACTTGCTAGCAATTTAGGCACCGAGCTACAAACCCCAATATGTCCTTCATTCTCCTTCACCAATAGTGCTACTTAAAGTCCTTGTACATCTTCACGGCACGCGGATGAATGGAATACCACGAACTGTGGGCCTCCTCAAGAATCAACTCACGTAGCCCATCTACATTGGGCACACAAATCTGACCCTGCATCCTTAACACCCCATCATCCCCGATAGTAACATCCTCGGCATCACCGTGTTGAACCGTGTCCTTAAGGGAAAGCAAATGAGCATCATCATACCGGCGCTCTTTGATGTGATCATATAAGGAAGACCGAGAAACTACACAAGCTAGAACCCGACTGGGCTCCGAAACATCTAATCTCATGAACAGGTTAGCCAAGGCCTGAACATCAATTGCAAGTGGTCTCTCACCAATAGGAATGAATGCAAGGCTACCCATACTGATTGCGTCCAAATGCACACCTCTTAAAAGGTATGAAACGGTCGATTGCAATTATAGTAACCCAACGAAGAGTCGGGGTCGAATCCACATGGAGCTAGATGGGAGTTAGGGGTATATATTCTAATACATGAAATTGAACTATCTTAATTTGCACTTCCACAAATTGGATTTTTTTTTTCTATTTCTAATTTTACACTAAAGCTTGCAGAATAAAGAAATAAGAGTAGGATGATTGTTTTTTATGGTTTTCAAATTGGTAAAGAGCCTAGGGTTGTGACCATTATCTAGGTGTTTGCCTAATGGGATAAATAGCTTAATACTTGTTTTGTTGATTGCGGTGTGTTATAGCTATCAACTCTCAATTATCCACTCAATACCTCTCGGTTAGAGAGTGATTTTTTCCAATTTGACTTTCTCAAGACCAAATGGGTATCACACGAATACAGTTGATAAAAGCTCAAGTCGGACTATTACTATCTCTAGGTTGAACCCTTTAACTGGGTTAATCAATCTCTCGATTGACCCAAATCCTTGTTAGCCAAGTTTTCCTAGACTAAGTCTCTCTTTCTCAAGTAGAGACTAAGTCAAATAGGCATAAACCAATGTTTGCAACCATTAATTCCACAAATTAAAGCATGAACTAGGCTAAATAATAAATACCCAATCATAAACAAGCACTAATTTAATTACCCATAAGGTTAACACACTAGGGTTGGGTCACAACCCTAGTAAAAATCTAGCTACTCATGCTTGGGTTTGAAGAAGAAGTAGAAGAAGAAGAAACACCAATTAAACTCATAATGTTAGCTTAAAATAATAAAATCTTTTGTAAAATATACCAAAATATAGTAAACTTCCAAAAGAGGCAAAGAAAAACGGCTACAGTACTTGTTGATGTCAAAACTTAACCTAATTTTGTGAAACTCATCTATTTATACAAGGCTGAAAATTTCTGACAAAATGCCCGTCATGAGGTTCTGCGGCCGCACAATTCCATGTGCGGTCCGCAGAACTCTTCATCGGAGCTGGTATTTTGTGGCCGCACAATTATGAACTGCGGCCGCGAGAAATTATTTTTGAGGTCCACAGATTTTGCATTACGACCTCAAGGCCCTCTTCTGCGGTCCACAATAGTATGATTACGAACGCAAGACAATCTTCTGCGGCCGCACAAATCTTATGCGGACCACAATTCAATGAAGCTCTGGACTTAGCTATTTTTTCATCTCTCTGATCTTGGTCTTGAGCCCTTCGTTTGCGGCTGCACAATTCATGTGCGGTCCGCAATTTGCACGAAAGTCTGTTGGGTTTTCCTTCTTTGGTTGTGGCCGTAGATGGAATTCTGCGGACCGCAGTTTCTTCTACTGACACAGAATTTCTTCTGCGGACCGCACTTTGTATGCTTTTGTGTCATTTTGTTGCTTTGTCCTCGCACTACTCCTCTTTGAGCTGGATTTCATCTCGGGAGTCCAACTTACAACATTCCTAAAAATTTCCCCAAACTCATTAGTTTTGGGAATGTAATTCAATGCCTTTAGACTAAAACAAAAGCCAAAAAGTGCTAATAAGTAGTCAAAATCTCCACTTATTAACTCCCCAAACTCAAGTCTTTGCTTGTCCTCAAACAAACAAAATAGTTCCCACCTCCACAAGTTAATGGTCATTTCAGCCAGTCAAAGGTGAGCCATTCACACATCAATTGGGATTAACAATTACCAACACTACTTATGGATTATCAACAAGGTGGCAAGTTAACAATTTATGCACATATAGTTCCAGTGTGATACTTGAGCATGAAGAGTTGAATTTACTCATCAAGGAAGCTCGTTCTCTCATGTAGGTCATTGTGGATCCCAAACTCTTCCTCCTCTACTCTCCGCTTGCCTAGCTCACTTAAGAATTTTAGCACTCAGTCCAAAGATTTATGAAAGGTTCACTCATCTCTCTCAAAAGAATGTCACAAGTACGGATTCAAGTACCATAGGGTTGCCCCTCATGTAGTTCGCCACTAATGTAAGCTTACTCGGCTTGAAATCAGGTAGGACTTCTTTTGGGATGTAATGAAGGCTTTTGGGTTAGGGTTGGATACAATATGGTTGAGTGGTTACACCTTTCCTTAAGCACTCCATCTTTTTATTCTCGGCTCACACCTTGACAATTTTTTGAGGCATTTTCTTTTTCTTGGGGGACTAGAGAGACTTAACATCACCCTTTCTTGATCATTACACTCATATTTCTCCATGTTTAGGCTTATTTCCTTTCTTTGAATCCCTTCAACTCTTTTACTTATTCATTTTTGTTGAAATTTTCTTTTTGTTCTTTTCTTTTCTTTGCCTTTTCTTCTCATCATTTCTTTTTTTTCTTTTTGTGCCTTGATACCCTATTTCAATTTCCTCGTCTCTCCCCCAAACTTATGTTTTTAGCCATTTGTTTCACATGAGTGTTAAGGAAAGATCGGGTGCCAAGAGGGGGTCATAATAGAATGGGTAAAGGCTTGCAACATGGTTTTCAAATGAGAAGGGCTAAAGGATCGAAGAGTTTGACTAGGGATGACATGATTGGTAGGCAATATAGAACTCAAACGAGCCAAGGAAAGCCTACAATCACTTCTCAAGCCAAGAAAAACTTAGGATTTCGCCTTGAAACACATTCGAGACAAGTTCTAGACCTTTCACATGGTTACTTGGACTAACAACAAAGAATCTCATCGCTCACGCAACTGGATTATTAAAGAGGAAAGAGTCGAGGGCCCACAAATACCACATTCAAGATTGAAAATCACTATGGTTCGATTAAACCACTCGACGGTTGCCCAAGTCAACACAAGAATCACAAAGTCACTAACTAGAGCTATTTCTTTCAAAATAAAACTTGTTTCTAACCATAAGCACGTAGTTAAGTGTGGTGGTACCAAGTGAAGCATGTTTGACTCTTCGAGCATGACTTAATTAGGTCCTTTTATTCATTCCTACTACTATTATTACCTAAACACAAAAACGGACTCAGTCCCTTAAGAAGGTTGTCACACCATCCATCGTTGGGAAGAGTCACCCGGTTCACACAAAAACTACCTTTGGAAAGAACCGTGGCATTAAGAAAACCAAAGGCTTATTATCTACTAAAACATAAATAGAAGCTACTAAATCAAGAAAAAGCTATTAATTCAAAAAGAAGCTACCCACTTAAACACTAACTAATAAGAAAACAAACATAAAGAAGCTACAAAGAAAAAACTATTGAAAGCCTAACGAATATACACAATGGGGGAGAAGGAGAACATATATACATAATGAGAGAAGAAGAGAGAATATATAAAGAATAAGGAAAAAGAAGAAAAATAATGTCAAGTTATTACAAACCAATTATCTCAGAATCATCAAATAAGATCAAATAAACTCTACCCCCCCTCCCGAATAAAAATAAGCATTGTCCCCAATGCTTAACAAAATAAGAGTAATGGAAGGGAAAGAGTGAAGAAGACTCCCTATGACTCCTTGGACATCTCTGTGTCCCCAGCAATGTCACCACCCTCAGTCTATTCCAATTGGATCTCATCATCCTTAACTCTGGGAGTGACTGGGCTGGTGAACATCTGACGCACTACCTCGGCAATGTCGGCAGCAGAGTCTGGCTCCTTAGACTGGCCAGTTGGTGCCATCGATGTTGTTGGTGCTGCAGGATCTGGGCCTGGGTGGTGTGGGTAAATCAGCATGTCAAATGGAATATCTTCGGCTGCAGCAAGCTTGGTAACTTGTCTCTGGAGCTTGTCCACTGACTTCTTGGAGGCCTAGGACTTTCTCATCTTCTTTACATCATTTTCCAGCTTTTCGATCACTGACCCATGCTGCACCAATGTAGCCATGATTGTGTTCTGGTTCTCTAAGAGCTTCTTCAGAGTTTCTTCCCCTTATGGGGGCAATCTGAGATGCCAGAATAGAAGACTGTGCTACAACAGTACTGGATAAATCAGACTACTTTCCAGTGGCTGTCTGCATCCAGTTGTTGAGGCTCGCCAATGTCTGGGAGACTCGTAGCATAGAAAGTGAAGTAGTAGGCATGGGCACCAGCTTCAAAGCCGAGGTGGAACCTGTGGCAGGAATATTGTGGGAACTGAGGATGGTGGTGGAGGCATAGCTGCAGCACTAGATGAAGGCTCGACCAAAGTGGATGGAATATCAACTGCCTCTGCAACTACCATTGATGGCTCATCAGACTGGCCTGTGGTGGTAGACGGCTGACCCTTTTTCTTAGGGTTGTGTGCATCCATCAGTGAGTACTATGAGAAGGGCTTTTTCCGCTGCACCTTTGTGTCAAAATCCCTCGGCTCTACCCTCGCATCCGTGAGATACTCTGTAATGGTATTAGGATACGGGTAGGATGTGTCAGCTTGCCGAGCGACCATAGAGATGTTGGCTGACATCACGGCACCCACATTGATAGGGTACTCGGCCATGATGGAAGCAACTAGAACAACTTGAGAGTTCGAAAGATATGTCTCGTTCTGGCATGGGTCTAGTCAGTTGCATACAAGGGTTTGCCACCCTTCTGCCTCAAAGATCAGCGTACTCCTGTGAATAAAAACCCCTACTGTGATCCATGGTGGTGGTGGCCCAGGAGCTGCTAAAATCTTTGCCAGCCAAGGACGAGCTGCATCCCTAAGTGCACATTTCCCTAAGTACTCTGTGGCCTCGACATCATCAAACCCCAAGTAAGTGTTCAATGTGTGCTAATCAAATCGCACCTTCCTCACTTTAGTAACCTTTGTCCCTTTCTTGATATGTGCTACATTGGCGTAGAATTCCTAGACAAGGTACTCCTTCGCATCCACCATGCTCTGGGTAAACCACATCCACCCTTTGTGTTCCCGAAACTGCCTCAAAACTGCAGGGTTATACCTTTCTAAATCTTTCAACTGAAATTGTCGCTCAAGAGTGATCAACCTTACTGGCCACCAATCACGGAAGCTAGAGAAAGCAGCCAAACTAACAAACCGGACCTCCCATACCTCTTCCTCCTTCGATCGTTCAAGGCCGGCAACTGTAGCATCTCCCCCTCTGTCATCAACGGGGATGTCCTGAACTGATGTCTCTTGTCTCTGGGGGATAGGTATAGTAGAAGGCTCAGAAGCCCGACTGGCACTCTCTGAACCCTCGGAAGTGCTGTGTGATGTGGATGACTTATCCCTGAGATGATTCCTCTCTAGCGGCCTTGACTGGACAGTCGACTGCTCATGTACAGAGGCTGAGTTGCCCTCTGATGCTTCCCAAGATGGGGAATAAGAACTGGACTCGGAAAAGTCTGCACCTCTCCCTATGTCGGCTGCTATTTTCTTCCTGATTTCATGTTGTTGGGCACTAGGCAAGGGTCTCTTCCCTCATCCACGAGAAAGATCACCCCTTCCTTTTGAAGTGTCGCCCCTACCTCTAGATCAAACCATTTTCTGTACCAAGCAAAGGCAATTGTTAGATGCAATTCAAGTTCAGACGTACAATGAATATAAGGACACACCAGAAGATATAGTGAGAAACGCAGTTGAAACATATTTGCAAGGTAGGGATTTGTGGTCCGCATATTTTTCATTGCGGCTGCAAAATTGAATTGCGGTCCACACATTTTTCATTGCGGCCGTAACTCAGATACCACTAATATGCCAACTCTCTAATAATAGAGAATTGGCTCTTTTGCAGCCGCAACCTATTTTCTGCGATCCGAACAAATTGTTTTGCGGCTGCACATGTGAGTCACCAATTTGACAACTCTCCGATCACAGGAAATAGGCTGTTCTGCGGCCGCAATGGGATTTTTGTGGTCCGCACAATTTTCTTGTGGCTGCAGAACCATTCCTTTCTAAAGTACCCTAGACTCAACTTCTGCGAACCACACAATTTCTTGTGTGGCCGCAAATTTCAAACATTGACGAATAAGCATTATGTTTTACCCAGGGCTTGCAAGTTTTGCACAATTTTGACATGGAAACATCATCTAAGCATGAAAATCTATTTACCCATTCCCTCTAGAGCATTTTCCAGGCTACCCACTACAGATTTAGCCCACATGGTTGTTCAATTAGACTCAACAGACAATGGTCTAAGTTTTTTTACTAAAAATCTAAAATTAAAAGAAATTAACAAGATTATGAAGCATACAAGATATGGATGAGTGAAAGAGATGATTGATCAACAATTACTAGGCGTGTAGGCAGACAATTTACGATGAAATTACAAATTTGTGCAAGGTGTGAGCTTAAAGAGGGAAAAGGGGAACAGTTCCCTAGCCTCTCTATTTATACTGTTCGATGTTTTCCAAGGGAAAGGGGAAGTGAGTGCGTGTGCAAAATTCTGATTGCGGGCCGCATTATATTACCTAGGGGCTCAGTTGCCCTTTCGTTTTGTGGTCCATAAAATTATGTATGCGGCCGCAGAATGGCCATTTTTCTGACGGACCAACTTCAGAGAGTTGTCATTTTCCACTTTCAATTTGTGCGGTCCTCAATGTAATGGTGCGGCCGCAGAGCACTTTTTGCTGCAGTAACCATAATTGTGCGGTCCGCACAATACAATTGCGGTCCGCAATTCTTTCCACAATTAACCAAATTTCTAGGCACAATTCCTATAAAGCACACCTATCCCTCCAATACACTTCAAATCCAGTTAGCACAAAAATAACACCTAAATACAAAAGAAGAAAAGAGAAGAAAAACACATGGGTTGCCTCCCAAGGAGCGCCTGATTTAACGTCGCACGACGCAGATTACCATCATTTGAAATGAATCACCACCACGACATGGCCATCACCAACTTTTCCCAAATAGTGTTTCACCCGGTGACCATTGACTCGGAATACCTCATCATTTTTGTTCTTCAAGTCCAATGCACCAAAAGGTGTCACACCCACAATTTCAAAGGGACCACTCTATTTAGACTTTAGCTTTCTGGGAAACATCCTCAATCGTGAATTGAACAACAATACAAGATCACCCACCTTGAACTCTTTGTTCCCAATGTATTTGTGATGAAGATATTTCATCTTTTCTTTGTACAAGGACGAACTTGCATAAGCATGGTACCAGAACTCATCTAATTCATTCAGATGTGCAACCCTCAAGTTACCGGCTACATCCCAATCAAAATTCAACTTCTTTAGAGACCACATGGCTTTGTGCTCAAGTCCCGCCGGAGATGACAAGCTTTGCCGGACAATAACTTTTGCACCCATCAAATACGGGCGAAACTTCTCAATTGCAAACTCAATGGCAAGGAGCTCTTTCTCCGTAATAGTGTAGTTAACTTAGGCATCATTCATGATCTTACTAGCATAGTAGATCGGATGAAAAATCTTGTTGATGCGTTGTCCCAAAATATCTCCAACCGCTACGTCACCAGCATCGCACATGAGCTCAAAAAAGATACTCCAATTAAGAGAGGTGATAATGGGAGTGGTTGTCAACTTGAACTTTAACAATTCAAAGGCTCTCATGCAATAATCATTGAAGTGAAACTTAGCATCTTTCTCTAAAATCTTGCACAACGGGTTCACCACTTTAGAGAAATCCTTGATGAAGCGCCGGTAAAACCCCGCGTGGCCTAAGAAACTCCGCATGCCTTTCACCGAAGTTGGAGGTGGAACTTTAGAAATCACCTCAATCTTTGCCTTTCGACTTCAATACCATTCTTTGAGATCTTGTGGCCAAGGACAATGCCTTCCTCGACCATGAAATGACATTTCTCCCAATTTAGCACCAAATTCGTTTGTTCACAGCTTGCCAATACTTTATCCAAATTTGCCAAGCAATCATCAAAGGAATCCCCAACCACTGAGAACTCATCCATGAAAACTTCAAGGTATTCCTCCACCATGTCCATGAAGATAGCCATCATACACCTTTGAAAAGTTGTTGGTGCATTACATAACCCGAATGGCATCCTTTTAAAGGTGAAGGTGCCATAGGGGCAAGTAAATATAGTCTTTTCCTGGTCGTCTGGCGCTATCACTATCTGATTGTAACCAGAGTAACCATCAAGAAAGCAATATTATTCATGCCCAACTAGCATTTGGTCAAGGAAAGGAAGTGGAAAATGATCTTTCCTTGTGACTTTGTTGAGCTTACGATAGTCCATACACACTCTCCAACTGGTCACCGTTCTTGTAGGAATCAACTCACTATTGTCATTGGTGACCACCATCATGCCCCCTTCTTTGGGACACATTGAACCGGAGAAGTCCACGAACTATCAGAAATAGGGTAGACAATAGAAAGCACGAACATCCAATAAAGCATTTGGTCAAGGAAGGGAAGTGGAAAATGATATTTCCTTGTGACTTTGTTGAGCTTACGATAGTCCATACACACTCTCCAATTGGTCACCGTTCTTATAAGAATCAACTCACTATTGTTATTGGTGACCACCGTCATGCCCCCTTCTTTGGGACACATTGAACCGGAGAAGTCCACAAACTATCGGAAATAGGGTAGAAAACCCCGGCATCCAACCACTTGATAATCTCCTTTTTAACCACTTCTTGCATAGCCTCATTGAGTCTCATTTGATGTTTAATAGATGGTTTGGATTCTTCCTCTAAATTGATTTTGTGCATGCAAAATGCGGGGCTTATTCCCCGAATATCTGCCAATGTCCATCAAATAGCCTTCTTCCACTTATGTAGCACTGCCAATATAGAATCTACCTGCACGTTAGTCAAATAGGAGGAAAGAATAACCGGTAAAGTAGAACAAGGGCCAAGAAATTCATACCGAAGATGTAGAGGAAATGTCTTCAACTCCAAGGTCGGAGGCTCTTCAATTGAACGTTTTGTAGGAGGAGTTTTCCTATTTTCAAGATCCAATGAGAGTTTTCAGGGTGCATAGTTGTACGACCCCATTCCTTGCAAAGAATTCACATATTCCATGAAGCCATACATCTCGACATCATCAAAGTTGAGCAAGACGACCTCCAACATATCACCCACATTGATCGTGGCACTTGTATCATCAACAATCACATCGGTCAACAAGTCCACAAAAGAACACACTTCATTGCTATTTGCCCGCATAGATTTGCACACGTGGAATACCACCTTTTCATCACCCACCCAGAAAGTGAGTTCTCTGGCTTCCACATCAACAAGAGTCTTCCCCATAGAAAGAAAAGGTCTTCCAAGAATAATCAGCACCTCATAGTCCACTTCACAATCAAGAATGACAAAATCCGCCAAAGAATAAATTTATCAACATGAACCAATACATCTTCAATCACTCCCAACGGTCTCTTCAAGGTATCGGTCATTTGTAATCTCATAGATGTGGGTCTTGGTTGCCCAATTTCCAAAGTCTTGAAAACCGAATAGGGCATCAAATTGATACTTGCCATAAGATCACAAAGAGATTTAGCTAACTTGGCACTTCCAATGGTACAAGGGATTGTGAAAGAACTGGGATCTTCTAATTTAGTATCCATTGAATGCACAATTGCACTCACTTGATGAGTGACTTTGTTAGTTTCAAAATTCATCGACCGTTTCTTTGTCACCAAATCCTTCATAAACTTTGCATAGCTGGACATTTGTTCCAAAGCTTTAACTAATGGAACATTGATTGAGAGACTTTTCATCATGTCAATGAACATTTTGAATTTATTCTCGCCATTTTGCTTGGCAAGCCTTTGAGGATATGGAGGAGGAGGCTTAGGAAATGGTGTCTTAGCCTTTTGTACTACCGGTTCCAGAATGTTAATAATGTGATACCTAGATGGGTTCACTTCCTCTTGGGTCTCCTCCACATTGTCATCAATATCAATTCGAACTCCATTATTTGATTGCATCACATTGCTCGAGACCTCTTCTTCTTGTACCACTTTCTCATCATCACAAGTTGCCTTTGACTTGAAGTGGATGCATTCCTACCTCTTCCACTTCTTGTAGTAACGGCCATGACATGCCCCGTGTTGTTCCCACCATGTCACTTGGTAGTGCCCCCTTAGGACGATAATTTAGATCTTGAGAGATTTGCCCCATTTGAACTTCTAAGTTGCGGATCGATGTGTTGTATGAGGCAAGTTGGGCATTGGAAACGTCATTCTTTTCCATCATTTGCTTGAACATATTCTAAATATGCCACATCTCATTAGTTGAATAACTAGGACCATAGAAAGGATAAAGAGGCGGGTTGTTCGGTTGTTGATACATCGGGGGCCTTTGAAAACCCGACCCCCGTTTGCCTTGATTATTGTTCCATCCACCTTGATTGTTACCTCCCCAATTACCTTGATTATTGTCATTCCAATTTCCTTGATTGTTGTTGTTATGCCAATTCCCTTGATTGTTTCCACCACTCCAATTACCTTGGTTATTAGAATTCCAATTGCCTTCATTTTTTTGAGGTTGCCATTGTTGTTGATTTGAGCCTTGGAAATTGCTTCGTTGCCCTTGAAAGTTGTTCACATATTGCACCTCCTCTTCTTGGTCATTGTAAGAATCATCTTGATCAAACCCACTATCTTCTTGCACAAATTGTCCACTCGTTGTTGCTCTTGGACCCTTGGTTTTCCATTTGTTCACCATCATGTTTACTCTCTCCATGGCATTGACTTGCTTAGGACTTTGCACTTGTTGAAGTTGAACTTTTCCTTGTTGATTCATGGTTGTAGTCAATTTGGCTATGGCTTGCCTATGGTCATGCTACTCTTTATGGAGGTAAATCACGTTGGGATCATCTTGTGGAATATTAGCCCGAGATTACCATGGCGTTGATGTGTCTGCCATTTCATCTAAGATATCACACGCCTCTGCATAATGTGTAGTCATGAAGTTCCCACTGGCAAGTTTATTCACTACACATTGGTTGGTTGTGCTGATCCCACGATAGAAAATTTGTTGAATCATGTTCTCCATCATATCATTGTTGGGACATTGTTTAACCATTGTTCTATATCGCTCCCATATCTTGTGTAGTGTTTCATTGGGCTCTTGCTTGAATGCTATAATCTCATCCCTAAGTGTAGCCATGTGCCCCAGAGAGAAGTAACTAGAAATAAACTTTTCCGCCAATTCATCCCAAGTGGGAATGGAATGGTTCAGCAAACGTTCCAACCAATCTAAATCTTTCCCCCGTAAAGAAAAGAGAAAAAGCCTTAGCCTCAAAGCTTCCTCGGAGACATTTGTTTGTTTACTCCCCCAACACGTGCCCATAAACCCCTTCAAATGTTTGGATGCATTTTCACCTGGAGTACTGGTGAAGAAGCCTCGTTGCTCTAGCAAAGTGAGAATCACATTGGTTATTTGAAAGTTGCCCGCACTAATACGGGGAGGGACTATTGCACTTGCATATCCTTCATTGGGAAACACCCGGTATGGAGCCGCTCGTGCTGGAGGTGGGGGTGGAATGGGCACATTTTCATAAGGCACTCGGCCTCTTCTATTGGCTTGAGGTTCAACAGGAACCTCATCCACTTGATCATCCTCAATGTCCACATCCACCAAAGCAATATTTCTGAACTCATTGTTTGCCATGGTTGCAACTACAATTTCTCAAGCACATAAGTAACACTGAAGGAAAAGAAGATATTCCAAAAACACACCCAAATATATAGCTAACACCGTTTTTAACTCCCTGGCAACGGCGCCAAAAATTGATCGCGACCAAATGCACACCTCTTAAAAGGTATGAAACGGTCGATTGCAATTATAGTAACCCAACAAATAGTCGGGGTCGAATCCATAAGGAGCTAGATGGGAGTTAGGGGTATATATTCTAATGCGTGAAATTGAACTATCTTAATTCGCACTTCCACAAATTGGGTTTTCTTTCTATTTCTAATTTTACACTAAAGTTTGCAGGATAAAGAAATAAGACTAGGATGATTGTTTTTGATGTTTTTCAAATTGGTAAAAATCCTAGGATTGTGACCATTATCTAGGTGTTTGCCTAATGCGATAAATACCTGAATGCTTGTTTTGTTGATCGGGGTGTGTTATAGCTATCAACTATCAACTACCCACCCAATACCTCTCGGTCAGAGAGTGATTTTGCCCAATTTTGCTTTCTCAAGACCAAATGGGTATCACAAAAAACAATCGATAAAAGTTCAAGTCAGGTTATTACTATCTCTAGGTTTAACCTTTTAATTGGGTTAATCAATCTTTTGATTGACCCAAATCCTTGTTAGCCAAATTCCACAAATTAAAGCATGAACTAGGCTAAATAACAAACACCCAATCATAAACAAGCACTAATTTAATTACCCATAAGGTTAACACACTAGGGTTGGGTCACAACCCTAGTAAAAACCTAGCTATTCATGCTTGGGTTTGAAGAAGAAGAAGAAACACTTATTAAACTCATAATATAAGCTTAAAATAATAAAATCTCTTGTAAAATACAGCAAAATATAGTAAACTTCCAAAAGAAGCAAAGAAAAACGGCTACAGTACTTGTTGATGTCAAAACTTAACCTAATTTTGTGAAACTCGTCTATTTATACAAGGCTAAAAATTTCGGACAAAAATGCTCTTCAGGAGGTTCTACGGCCGTACAATATCATGTGCGGTCCGCAGAACTCTTCATCTGGCAGGAGCTGGTATTCTGAACTGCAGCCGCGAGATAATATTTCTGTGGTCCGCAGATTTAGCACTGCGGCCACAAGGCCCTCTTCTGCGGTCCACAATAGTATGATTGCGGCCACAAGACAATCTTCTGCGGCCACACAAATATTATGCGGACTGTATTTCAATGAAGCTCTGAACTTGGTTGTTTTGTCATCTCTCTGATCTTGGTCTTGAGCCCTTCATTTGCGGCCACAAAATTCATGTGTGGTCCGCAATTTGCACGAAAGTCTACTGGGTTTTCCTTCTTTGGTTGCGGTCGCGGATGGAATTCTGTGGTTCACAATTTTTTCTGCGGACCACACTTTGTATGCTTATGTGCCCTTTTGTTGCCTTGTGCTCGGACTACTCCTCTTTGAGCTGGATTTCATCGAGTCCAACTTCCAACATTCCTGTAATTTTGCACATTTCATTAGTTTTGGGAATGCAATTCAATGATTTTAGACTAAAACAAAAGCTAAAAGGCGCTAATAAGTAGTCAAAATCCCCACTTATCACTCACCGCCTTCCTACTCAAGCCATCGGCCACCACATTGGCCTTCCCGGCATGATACAGAATAGTGATATCATAGTCCATTAGCAGCTCCAACCATCTCCGCTGCCTCAAATTGAGATCCTTTTGTTTGAACAAGTGCTAGAGACTCCGATGATCTGTAAATACCTCACAAGACACACCATAGAGATTGTCTCCAAATCTTCAATGCATGAATGATGGAAGCCAACTCTAAATCATGAACAACGTAGTTTTTCTCATAAGGCTTCAACTGACGTGAAGCATAAGCAATCACTCTACCCTCCTGCATCAAGACACACCCAATACCAATCCGAGAAGCATCACAATACATTGTATAAGAGCCTGAAGCGGAAGGCAAAACTAGAACTGGAGATGTGGTCAAGGTAGTCTTGAGCTTATGAAAACTCTCCTCACACTCATCCGACCACTTGAAAGGAGCACCCTTCTGGGTCAATTTGGTCAAAGGCGATGCAATAGATAAGAAACCCTCCACGAAGCGACGATAATAACCGGACAAGCCGAGAAATATCTGAATCTCTGTAGCTGAGGACGGTCTGGGCTAACTCTGAACCACCTCTATCTTCTTCGGATTTACATGAATACCCTCACTGGACACCGCGTGCCCCAAGAACACCACTGAACTAAGCCAAAACTCGTACTTGGAGAACTTGGCATAAAGCTTCCCCTTCCTCAACCACTGTAACACAATCCTCAAATGCTGGGCATGCTCCTTCTGGCTACGAGAGTACACCAGGATATCATCAATAAATACTATGCCAAACGAGTCGAGATAAGGCTGAAATATATTGTTCATCAGATGCATGAATGTTGCTGGGGCATTGGTCAGCCCGAAAGACATCACAAGAAACTCATAATGACCATAACGGGTCTTGAATACCGTCTTTAGAATATCCGAGTCCCGAATCTTCAACTAGTGATACCCAGACCTCAAATCAATCTTAGTGAACACTTTCACTCCCTGAAGCTGGTCAAATAGATCATCAATGTGCGGCAAAGGATACTTGTTCTTGATTGTAACTTTTTTCAACTACCTATAGTCGATGCACATCCGTATAGTACCATCCCTCTTCTTCAAAAACAGAACTGGTGCACCCCAAGGCGACACACTAGGCCTAATAAACCCCTTATCAAGGAGTTCCTGAAGTTGTTCTTTCAATTCCTTCAACTCAGCTGGTGTCATACAATATGGAGGAATAGAAATGGGATGAGTGTCCGGCACTAAGTCAATAACAATAGTAGAAGTATCAACACCCACATCCCTCACAAAGGCCAAATATGAAAGACATCCCTTCTCAACCATTCGTTGGGCCTTCAAATAAGAAATCACTCTGCTGGGAACATAATTTAGATAACCTCTCCACTTGATCCTTAACAAACCTAGCATCGCCAACGTCACAGTCTTAGTGTGACAATCCAGCATAGCATGACATGGAGACAACCAATCCATACCCAAGATCACATCAAAATCAACCATACTCAGCAATAAGAGATCAACTCTAGTCTCCAATTCCCCAATACATTACATATGACTGATACACACGGTCCACAACAATAGTATCGCCCACCGGCGTAGATACATGAACAGGTGAAACTAAGGACTCACGGGGCATATCCAAATAATGACTAAAATAGGAGGACACGTAGGAATAAGTAGAACCAGGGTCAAATAATGTGGAAGCATCTATGTGGCACACTGAGACAATATCTATGATCACTGCATCTAAAGCAACAGCATCTGGCCTGGCAGGAATAGCATAGAATCGGGCCTGACTGCCACCTGATCGGCCTCCCCCTCTTGGGAGACCCCAAGCTACCTGAGCCCCTCCCCGAGCTGGCTGAGTGGGTGGTGTAACTATTGGTGCTGGTACTATTGGCCGAGAACTACGTTCTGGAGCCCCACTCAACAATCTAGGGCAATCTCTCTTGATATGACCCAAGTCCCCGCACTCAAAACAACCCCTCCTCTGACGGATCTGCTTCTCCTGATAACCCGAGGAACTTCCTATAGAAATCTGAGCAGACGAGGCATTGTGAGAACTGTGCACTGGTAGTACACTAAATGAAGAATGGCCTGATCGAGCAGTGTAAGAACCATGGCTAACTGATGCACCACGATGAGCTGGACGAGTCATCTGAGCGGGCCTATAAGGATGACCCCTGTTGTGGTAGGATTGTCCCCCAGAAGGAACACCACTAGATCCACCCAAACTACGAGGCCTCTTGGCCTCCCTCTCCTTATGCTCCTGACTATGGACCATCTCTATCTGCCAAGCAATATCAACCACCTCGTCGAATGAAGCACCAGATACCCTCTCTCTAATCATAAGCAACTACAACTGATAGGTAAGGCCATCAATGAACCTTCTAATCATCTCCCTCTCAGTGGGGACCAACCAAACTGCGTGACGGGCCAACCTTGAGAACCTCACCTCATATTGGGTCACAGACATGCCATCCTGATGTAACTTCTCAAACTGTCTGCGCAGCTCCTCCCTACAAAATTATGGCACGAACTTGTCCAAGAAGAGAACGGATAACTCATTCCATATAAGTGGTGCTGCACCAACCAGCATGCGCCTCTCATAAGCCTCCCACCATCTAATGGCAGCCCTAGTGAACTAAAAAGTAGTGAATGAGACCCCACTGGTCTCTAGAATACCAGTCGTGCGAAGAATCCGTCGGCACCTGTCCAAAAGGTCCTGGGCATCCTCAGACTTGGTCTCACTGAATGATGGAGGTTGGAGTCTCTCAAACCTCTCTAGTCTCCTCTTCTCGTCATCAGTCAAAACGGGACCCACCTGGCTTGAGCAACGGCAACCGGCTAGTCTGGTAGTACCCCTGGTGTCTGAAGTCCCTGCATCCTAGCTCAGGAGTACAGGCAGCGGGAGTCTGAGTACCTCCCCCAGCCTGAGGAGTGACTGGTGCGGTTTGAATAGAAACTGCCTAAGCAAGGCTAGTGCACACAATAAAAAACTAAGCCAAAGCCTCTTGAAGGCTTGGAATCACAATGGGCACAGCTGGTGCCTTAGCTGGCCCCACTAGCTCAACCGCATCTGGAACATGCTCCTGAGCTGGAGCAACTGGTGGATCTACAGGTGCTGCTCTAGGTGATGTACGACCTGCACCTCTTCCCCTACTGCGGCTTTACCGTGACCTCGGCCTCTCGTGGCCCTAACTGGTGGTACTGGTGGCTGTCCATCCTGACTGGTAGCACGTGTCCTCACCATCTGTGAGAGATCAGACCAACAAAAATTTAGTGAACGGAATCAACAAATCCGCACGACAAGAATACAAGAATGTGAAGTTTTCCTAAGGGTTCGGTAGCCTCTCGAAGATAAGTACAGAGGTTTCCGTACCAATCCGCAAGACTCGACTAAACCTGCTCATGACTCGTGAGACCTATGTAATCTAGGCTTTGATACCAACTTGTCACGACCCAAAACTCGACCTGTCGTGATGGCACCTATCATAGTACTAGGCAAGCCGACATCTCGCATATACCAACATTTTTAAATCTCAAATATGTGGGAGAAAGTTTAAATAATTAATAATCTCACAAAATACTGGATATGTACCTCGAAACTTAATACAAAATCCTCCCAAAAATCTGGGTGTCACAGAGTACATGAGAATTCTATATATATAACAACATAGTCTGGTACACTGTCTGGAAAGTAAGACTAAATACATAAAACTCAAAGATAGGGAAAGGAGGATCAAGGTCTGCGGACACCAAGAAGCTACCTCAAAGATCTCCGAATAGGTAGACTCCACGATCAACGACCATCGTTCCTGGAAATGTCTGAATCTGCACATAAGGTGTAGGGTGTAGTGTGAGTACAACCAACTCAATAAGTATCGCAAATAAACAAGTAAAGGTAAGAGAAGCTTAATTTGTTAAAGTCACTAGTTAAATTAGTACAATCCTATCCTTTTTAATTAGCATAATGTGAGATTTAAAGCTAGCCCATAAGGCTTTGTGATATGAATATCCGTGTGTGCATGTTGATAAGTGGGGATTTTGACTACTTATTAGTGCCTTTTAGCTTTCGTTTTAGTCTAAAAGTGTTTAATTGTCTTCCCGAAAACTGATGAAATGTGCTTAATTGCAGGAATATTGGAAGATGAACTCCCGAGATGAAATCCAACTCAAGAAGGAGTAATCTGAACTCAAGGACAAAAAAGGCACAGAAGCTTAATTGTGCGGACCACAGAATATCATCTGCAGCCGCATGTTATGAAGGAATTTCCATCAGAGACTGGTGCAAAGTGTGGTCTGCACACGAATGTGCGGCCGCAAAAGCTAATCCATTAGAAAAGTTCAGAGAAGATGCATTCCAAGTCTCCCAAAAGTGCGGACGCACAACAATTAAAATTGGTGTCGTCCAAGTTCACCTCAATTTGAGGTTATGAAAACGGTCGATGCAATAATAATACCCAACAAGAGTCGGGGTCGAATTCCACAGGGAGCTATATGTATGGAAGTTAGTAGTATATATCGTAGAGCGTGAGTTTGTATATCTAAATTTGCACTTCCACAAAATTGGGTTGTTTTAAAGTCTAAATTAAACTACGTTTACAATTTATGAAATAAAACTAGGAAATTATTTTTCTTGTTTTCCAAATGTTATAAAAAGGCCTAGGGCTATGACATTCACCTAGGTGTTTGCCTAATGGGATATAAAATTTAAAGCTTGTTTTATTGGTCGGGGTGTATTATAGCTATCAACACTCAATTACCCACTCAATACCTCTCGGTCAGAGAGTGATCTTGCCCAATTTTGCTTTCTCAAATCCAAATGGATATTGAACAAAACGGTTGATAAAAAGCTCAAGTTGGGTTGTTACTATCTCTAGGTTCAACCCTTTAATTGGTATTATTAATCTCTCGATTGACCCAATTTCTTGTTAACCAAGTTTTTCTAGACTAAGTCTCTCTTTCTCAAGTAGAGACCAAGTCAAATAGGCATGAACTAATGTTTGCACCATTAATTCCAGATATAAAAGCAATAACAATGCTAAATAATAAATGCCCAACCATAAACAAGTATTAAATCAAACACCCATTAAGTTTACACACTAGGGTTGGGCCACAACCCTAGTGAAAATCTAGCTACTCATGCTTGAAAGGGAAGAGATAGATGAAGAAATGGTAATTAAACTCATATTGCTAATTAAAATAATAAAATCTATGTTCAAATATCTCAAAATATGAAAAACTACTAAAAAGAGTAAAAGCAAACAGCTACTGTAGCAGCTGATGTCAAAAGTTGACCTAAAAATGTGAAAGTTATCTATTTATACAGGGCTGGAAATTTCGGACAAAAATGCCCTTTTGGAGGTTCTACAGCCGCACAATTCCATGTGCGGTCCGCACTTTTCTTTAGCTTGACAGGATTTGAAGTCTGCGGCCGCATAATTCTGAACTGCTGCTGCAATGCACTCTTTTCTACGGTCTGCAGAACTGTAACTGCGGCCGCACCTTGCTCTTCTGTGGTCCGCACAATTATATTTGCGGCCACATAGTTCTTCTTCTGAGGCCACACAATTGTTGTGTGGTCCGCACTTCTAGGAGACTTGGAATGCATCTTCTCTAAACTTTGCTTCTGGCTCAGCTTTTGCGGCCGCACAATTCATGTGCGGACCGCACTTTGCACCAAGTCTCTGATGGAAATTCCTTCATAACCTGCGGCCGCAAATGATATTCTGTGATCCGCACAATTGAGCTTTTGTGCATTTTTTGTCCTGGAGTTCATATTACTCCTTCTTGAGTTGGATTTCATCTCGGGAGTTCATCTTCCAATATTCCTGCAATTAAGCACATTTCATCAGTTTTCGGGAAGAAATTTTAATGCTTTTGGACTAAAACGAAAGCTAAAAGGCGCTAATAAGTAGTCAAAATCAACACTTATCAACTCTCCCAAACTTAAGCTTTTGCTTATCCTCAAGCAAATAAAGTGGTTCCCACGTCCACAAGTTAAGAGCCATTCCAGCAATTCAAAGTGAGTCATTCACACATCAATTGGAACCAACAATTACCCACACCTCTTATGAATTATCAACGAGGAAACAAGTTAAACTTTTAAGCACAAATAGTGACACTTGAGCATCAAGAGTTGACTTTATTCATCAAGGAAGCTCGCTCTTTTATGTAGGTCATTGTGGATCCCAAACTCCTCCTCCTCTACTCTTCGTTTACCTATCTCACTTAAGAATTTAGCACTCAATCCAAAGATTTGCGAAAGGTTCACTCACCTCTCTCAAAAGAATATCGCAAGTACGGCTTTAAGTACCATAGGCTTGCCCCTCATGTAGATCACCATTAATGTAGGCTCACTCAGCTTGAAATCATGTAGGGCTTTTTCAGAATGCAATGAAGGCTTTTGGACTAAGGTTGGATATGCTATGATAGAACGGGTTCATCTTTCCTTAAGCACGCCATTTTCTTTTCTCAGCTCATGATTTGCTAACTCTTTGAGGCATTTTCTTTTCCTTAGGGGAACTAGAGAGACTTAACATTACTCTTTCTTGATCATGATATTCAATTTCTCCCTCTTTGATTTCTCCATGCTTTGCATCATTACTTTTCTTTGAATCCCTTCAACTTTTCCACTTATTCACTTTCTTTTTGCATTTTTCTTTTTGTTCTTTCTTTTTCTTGCCTTTCTTTATCATCATTTCTTTTCTCTTTTTGTGCCTTGATACCTCTTTCAAGTTCCTTGATGTTTGGCATATTTCGATATGTGTTGATGTTACTTTGCCCATGCTTTAACCACTTTTTGATGTTATTTAATCTTTAAAACACCCAACATGGTGTAATTATTGGTTTGATGACTAATTAAGTTATGTGTGACGATTTAAGGTGTTCGGAGTGCAAAATATGAAGAAAAGGTGGTTTAGCTAGAGGAAGAAGGGTTGGATGCGTCGCATCCAACCTAGGAAAACATCATCCTGCATGCAACCTTAGCAGTGAAGTTGGGCCATCGCGTCCGCCATCGCGTGCGAAACTGGGAAGTAGAAGTGAAGCTAGATGCGTCGCGTCCACCATCGCATGCAAGCTGAGAAATAGAGGACAAGGTGGATGCGTCGCATCCACCTTCGCAGGCAAAAATTGAAATAGAGGACAAGCTGGATGCGTCGCATCCACCTTAGCATCAATCCCTGAAGCCGATTTGGACTAGGAATAGGAGAGCTTTGGCTCACGACTTTTGTACGCAATATATAAGCCAAAAACGCCTCCTTTAGGTTATCTAACATATTGGGAAGAGGGAAAAAGCCAGGAAAAAGCTGTGAAGGCCGGAATTCATCAAGTTTCATCTTTCTCCCACCAAACTTAGTAATTTTTATGTTTCTTTATATGATTTGTTGTTTGGCTACCATGTCTATGTGGAGCTAAACTTCACGTTCTAGGGTTGTGGTTCTTTCATGACTATTGTTATTCGGATATTGATTTTGACTTCTTGATTTATCATATTAGTTTATTTATTCAATCTTGCACTTAATTATTTAATTGATTGATCACCAATTGAATATTATCTACGAATCTAGAATTGCACTCGAAAGTGGGAATTCTATATTGCATATAGGATTGAGTAGGGCAAGTTCTTGAACTCGGGCATCGGGGAACGGATTCGTAGTTAGGATAGACATATACCTAATTGCCTTGCTTGGTTGATTTACAGGAATTATAAATGCGTTCTTGTTGATTCTAACTCCATAGACATATAGGCGTTAGGTTAGCTTGAATAGGCGAGTAAGAACTCGACAGATTCTTATGAGCATTAACCCTGTCAACCAATAAGCTAGATAAATTAGTCGGTCAATTCAATTGAAGAATACAATAGGATTGTTAGATAGCCCATAACCCTAGATCGTTTTCATTACATTGAGATCCTTAAAATCTGCTCTTTCTCTGTTCAAAGTCTATTATTTATATTTTTCTTATTTAATTAGTTAGAATAAAATATTTTTAGATTTAATTCTTGTTTAGATAATTAAGATAGGCTAATTTAGTTAATAGTTAATCATAAGTCCTCGTGGGTTCGACATCCGACTTTGAGTCACTTTATTACTTGACGACCGCGTATACTTGCGTGAGTGTGTTTGGTCGCAACAAGTTTTTGGCGCCGTTGCCGGGGACTTAGAAATTAGCTACGTGACTAAGTTAAGCTTTTATTAGATATTTGTTTTCAAGTTTTAATTTTCAGTTTGCCTAGTTTGTGTCAACGCAGGGTTTACTCTCGAATGCAGAGGAGTAGAAGTGCAAACAACCTCATTCCTCTTGATCCAGAAATCGAACGAACATTACATAGAGTGAGAAGGGAACACGAAGCTAGAACGAGAATAGAAAGAGATTTGGACATCGCAATCCAACCACAGCCAATAGATATGGCAGGCAATGAAGAGCGTCCGGTAATCGAAGCCGCAAGGCCCAATCTTGCGAATATGACTCAGGCTATTGTGAAGCCTGATATCACTGGGCATTTTGAACTCAAACAGTACATGGTACAGCTGATTCAGTCCACAGGACAATATGTGGGTCTATCTCATGAGGACCCGCAGAGGCATATTCAGAACTTCTTGGAAATCACGGACACTTACAATTATCCGAACGTCTCCAAGGACTATGTCAGGCTGACACTATTCCCTTTTTCACTGTTGGGGGAAGCTAAAGAATGGTTGCAAAAGGAGCCCGCGAACTCTATCCACACTTGGGATGATCTAGCAAGGAAATTCCTGATCAAGTTTTTCCCAACTAAGAAGACAAAGTCGTTGAGGAGCCAAATTCTTGGGTTCCAACAACGGGATGGCGAGACACTTCGTCAAGCTTGGGAAAGATACAAGAAACTACTCAGAGACTGCCCGCATCATTGTCAAACTGATGAGGTATTGGGTCACACTTTTGTTGATGGGTTAGATGAAGCATCAAAGATGAATCTTGACTCAGCTTGTGGGGGTAGTTGCATGGCAAGACCGTATAGTGAAATACAACTCCTGCTAAATAATTTCACTGCTAATGACCATAATTGGCAAGGAGAGGGGGATTCACAAAGGGTAATTAAACAGAAGGCCGCCGGTTTGATTGAGCTTGATGACTTTTCCGCCATGAGAGCCGATATAGCAAAATTGGCAAATCAGATGAATAGAATGACAACACAACAAATGCAACATGTACAGCAGATGTCTATTTATTGCGAACTATGCGGAGACAGTCATATGATTGACATGTGCCCCACGAATCCTGAATCTATATACTATGTGGGGCAACAAAACAGAGGTCCTATGAATCAACATGCGCAATATGGGAACACTTACAACCCAAACTGGAGGAATCATCCTAACTTCTCATGGGGCGGAAGTCAACAGAATCAGTATAGGCCTCAAGGGAATTTTACTCAACCTCAGAAGCCACCCCAACAAATGGAAGAAAGTACGAATGACTTGCTGAAAAAGTTGTTACTAGACAATCAACAGCTCAGGACCGATTTCAGAAATCTTGAGAGGCAAATGGGGCAATTAGCAGCAAACCAAAATACTAGACCTACAGGCTCACTTCCCAGTGATACAGAGAAGAACCCTCAAATTAATGCAGTTACACTTAGAAACGGGAGGGAACTAGAGGAAGCGCCAAGGAAGATAAAAGAAAAACCTATACCTGGGGGGAGTTGACACCTAAGGCAACACAAGAGTCAAAGGAAGATGATGCAAATTCAGAGCGAATGGAGGTTACAAGGCCACCACCACCTTTCCCCCAAAGATTGCAGAAAAGGAATGACGATCGCATGTTCAACAAATTTCTCTCCATGTTGAGTCAGGTTCAATTAAATATTCCATTAGTGGATGTACTTCGTGAAATTCCAAAGTACGCTAAGTACATAAAAGACATAGTGGCTCATAAGAGGAAATTGACTGAGTTCGAGATGGTTGCACTTACTGAGGAGTGCACATCAAGGGTCCAAAACAAGCTTCCCCAAAAGCTTAAGGACCCTGGCAGCTTCACTATTCCAGTACAAATCGGTAATATTAACGTGGGACGTGCTCTGTGTGATTTGGGTGCAAGCATAAATCTGATGCCGTTATCCTTGTTTAAGCAATTAGGTCTGGGAGCTCCGAGACCAACCACTGTGATGTTGCAATTAGCTGATAGGTCCATAGCCTACCCCGAAGGAGTGATTGAAGATGTGCTGCTGCAAATTGGAAAATTCATCTTCCCAGCTGACTTCATTATTCTAGACTTCGAGGCTGATGAACAAGTTCCAATCATATTGGGACGACCTCTCTTGGCTACTGGCGATGCAATAATTAAAGTGAGAGAAGGGAAAATGATTATGAGAGTGGACAACGAGGAGGCAGTCTTCAATGTCTACAAAGCAATCCAACTCCCCCGCCACTATGAGGAGCTCTCTATGATATCTGTGGTGGAGGTGGATGAGAAACTTCTTAACACGAGTGTATATCTAGGCGACTGTTTAGAAAAAGCAATCATGCTGTTTGATAGCTTGGAGATGGATGATGAGGTTGAGGAGATTAAGGGAATCCTAGATACATCATGTGGTTACATGCAAGGAATAATCCCGTTTGAGCCCCTGAATAGGCCAAGTGGCACCCCACCAAAGCCGTCAATTGAAAAAGCTCCAAATTTGGAACTTAAACCCCTACCCCCTCACCTTCAATATGCTTATTTGGGAAGTTCTGACACTTTACCTGTTATTATTTCTGCTCACTTGTCTAAATTACAGGAAGAAAAGCTATTAAGGGTGCTACGTGAGCACAAGCGAGCAATTGGGTGGACAATGTCTGACATTAAAGGCATTAGTCCAGCTTTCTGCATGCACAAAATCCTCATGGAGGACGGACACAAGCCGAGTGTAGAACACCAACGCCGACTAAATCCAATCATGAAAGAAGTGGTAAGGAAAGAAGTGATTAAGTGGCTTGATGCAGGTATTGTATTTCCAATCTCTGATAGTAAATGGGTAAGCCCCGTTCAATGTGTGCCGAAGAAAGGAGGGATAACCGTAGTACTTAATGAAAATAATGACTTAATTCCTACAAGAACTGTAACTGGATGGAGAATTTGCATAGAAAACAGAAAACTAAACAATGCCACCCGGAAAGACCACTTTCCCCTGCCTTTTATTGACCAAATGCTTGATAGATTAGCTGGCCAGGAATACTACTGTTTCCTGGACGGTTATTCGGGGTATAATCAGATTGCTATAGCCCCAGAAGACCAAGAGAAAACTACATTTACATGTCCTTATGGCACGTATGCGTTCAAGAGAATGCCCTTCGGTCTTTGTAATGCACCTGCGACTTTTCAAAGGTGTATGATGGCTATTTTCACTGACATGGTTGAAAGATATGTAGAAGTATTCATGGACGATTTTTCTGTGTTTGGATGTTCTTTTGATAGTTGTTTGATGAACCTTGATAAAGTGCTAGCTAGGTGTGAAGAGACGAACTTGGTGCTAAACTGGGAAAAGTGCCATTTCATGGTACATGAAGGTATAGTTTTGGGGCACAAGGTTTCAAAAGATGGTCTACAGGTGGATAAAGCAAAGGTGGAGACGATCGAAAAATTGCCCCCGCCGACATCCATAAAAGGCATTCGCAGTTTCTTGGGTCATGCAGGTTTTTATCGTCGTTTCATTAAAGATTTTTCGAAAATTTCTTCCCCTTTGTGCAGGCTTCTAGAGAAAGACGTTACCTTCAAGTTTGATAATGCATGTCTGAAAGCATTTGAGGAGCTGAAGGGAAGATTGGTGACTGCACCAATTATCATTGGCCCCGATTGGGCACAACCATTTGAGTTGATGTGCGATGCAAGTGACATAGCAATTGGAGCGGTGTTGGGGCAAAGGAGGGATAAAATCTTTCACTCCATTTATTATGCAAGCAAAACTATGAATCCAGCTCAGATGAATTATACAGTGACTGAAAAGGAGTTGCTTGCAGTGGTGTGGGCGTTTGACAAGTTCAGATCCTATCTAGTGGGAACCAAAGTCATCGTCTACACAGATCATTCAGCTATCAGATACCTATTTGAAAAGAAAGACGCCAAGCCGAGGCTGATTCGTTGGGTCCTCCTCTTGCAAGAATTTGACTTAGAGATCCGAGATCGAAAAGGGACAGAAAATCAAGTGGCCGATCATTTGTCCAGATTAGAGAGCCGGAACCATGTAGCTGAAGGAGGGTCAATTAAAGAAACATTTCCGGATGAGCAAATATTGGCAATCACCTCAGGTGAAGCCCCATGGTATGCAGATTATGTGAATTTTATCGCAAGTGGGGTAATGCCACTAGAATGGACAGCTGACAATAGAAGAAGATTCCTACATGATGTAAGGTTCTACGTGTGGGATGAGCCATTCCTATATAGGCAGTGTGCAGATCAGTTGGTGAGAAGGTGTGTTCCTGAGGAAGAGATGAAGGCTATACTACATGACTGCCATGCGTCACCATATGGAGGTCATCACGGCGGGGATAGAACCGCCCAAAAAGTGCTACAATCAGGTTTTTATTGGCCAAAATTGTTTAAGGATGCACATGCCTTCGTTAAAAATTGTGATAGATGCCAAAGAACTGGAACTATCACGAGGAAGCACGAGATGCCCTTGCAAAATATACTGGCGGTAGAACTTTTTGATGTTTGGGGGATTGATTTTATGGGACCATTCCCATATTCTAACGGACACAGATACATCTTGGTGGCGGTCGACTATGTTTCTAAGTGGGTAGAGGCCATAGCTCTTCCTACTAACGACGCAAAAGTTGTGGTAGGCTTTGTAAAGAAGCACATCTTCACACGTTTTGGGACCCCAAGAGTGTTGATAAGCGACGGGGGAACTCACTTTTGTAACAAACTGCTGAATAATATTCTTGCAAAATACGGAGTCAAGCACAAAGTTTCCACTGCCTATCATCCCCAAACGAGTGGTCAAGTAGAAGTTTCCAACAGAGAGGTCAAGCAGATTTTGGAAAAGACAGTAAGTATGAATAGAAAGGACTGGGCCGGGAAGCTGGATGACGCATTATGGGCATATCGCACTGCGTACAAGACCCCAATAGGCACTTCTCCGTACAGGTTGGTTTATGGGAAGGCCTGCCATCTGCCCGTCGAGCTTGAACACAAAGCATATTGGGCGATTAAAAAGCTAAATATGGAGATGGACTTGGCCGGTGAAAAGAGATTGCTACAACTCAACGAGCTTGATGAGTTTCGATTGCATGCGTATGAAAATGCCAAATTGTATAAAGAGAAGACCAAAAGATGGCATGATAAGCATATCCAACATCGTGAGTTTGAACCAGGTCAACAAATTCTACTGTTTAATTCAAGGCTAAAGCTTTTTCCAGGAAAGCTTAAATCTCGATGGTCGGGTCCGTTTGAAGTGGTTAGTGTGAAACCTCATGGTGCGATAGAATTGTGTGATAAGGGGTCCAATACGACATTCTTGGTAAATGGCCAAAGAGTAAAACACTATTGGGGTGGTGACATTGCACGTCACAAGACCACAATGGATTTAGTGGAGGCATGAAGAACATGTTGCGTCGTGCCGCGACGTTAAATCAGGCGCTTCTTGGGAGGCCACCCAAGTTAGTTAGTTTTTTTATTTTTATTTTAAAAAATTTTTTGTTTTTTTTTTCCTTTCTTTTCGTAGGACATAGATTTTATTCAAGAAAACGAGGCGGATGCGTCGCGTCCCCCTCAGCAAAAATTTTTTTTTTTTTTTGACGGGCCAATTGCTCAAGGCAGTGAAGTCTGCCTATCGCGCCCGTATCGCGTCCGAAAATTTTTGAAGGAAGACAAGGGGATGCGTCGCGTCAAAGCTCGCACGCACAGGTAAGTAATATATATTTTAACACATCTTAAGATAACCTATTCGAACAAAAACGTTTCTTGCGACGCATCCACTCGTCTCGTTTTGGCGACGCCTACGAACGCAGAACAGAATTCTCTCATCGAAATTGTAACGCAATAAGCTCAAACGCGACAGGTACGCATCATCCTCTTCGTTCTTCCGTTGGCTTCTCTCCTAATTCGTCTCTCCTCCCTCCTTCAATGGTAGCAACAAGTAGGTTTTGCAATTTCAAGATTTTTAGGGCTGTCGTTCTTGGTAGTTGTAATGGTTGAGAGATGATAAACTATAATTCCCTTCATCTCGTCCAACTTTGGGAGGGTAGTTGCATTGCTCAACTGATAGAATGAACTAGGCACACTTGTTGCATACCACATGTTCGACGAATTGTCCCTGAGAAAAATTTAGGCGTCGGTGAAGTCTGAGTAACCGAGCAACATTGGTGTATGCTTGAGAATAAGTGTGGGGTCGAGTGAGGGGCTATGTGAAATTGAATTTTTGAAGAGAGTTATCACATACTTGCTGAAAGTCATGAGCTACAATTCCATGAATAGTGAATGGCATGACTTTACGAATAAATTGAAGTCTGCAAGCTGTTGCAATTGCTTTCAAGCTGAACTTCGCTGTTTCATCTGCTAATTGTTGAATTCTTTGCATTGCAGGTACTTAGATTCGTAAAATGACAGCAGCGAGTAAACCATCCAAGCAACAAGACAAAGATGGTAACAAGCAACCGCCCAAAAAGCCTACCGGAAGGGCAGCGGGCGGTCCAAATCCACAGAAAAAGAGGAAGCGGACGGAGAAGGAAATGGAACTGCTGCCTAGGCAGTTAAGTGATGATTCAGAGCAAGAGGAGGAGGAAACATTAGTCCGGAGGACAGTGAAGAAGGGTATTACACCAAGCAAAGGAATAGAGATACGAGAGCCTGTGACATACCAAAGAAAAGCTTCGAGAATGAGTGCTCCAACTGATAAAGGGAAGGAGAAGATTACTACAGAATCTGAATCCGATTCCGATTCGGACAATGACCACCTACAGATCAACATGAGTGATGAAGACGAAGGTGAACCCATAGACCGAGTTGATTGGGAGAAATACTTTGTTAATGAGAAGGCATTCCGAGCCTATAAGAAGATATTGGTTTCAAAGAAGTACATTCCGGAAAAGCCGATAAACATCGGACCACTTAAGACAAAGTACTCAGAGTTTCTCAAGTCAATTCGAGAGGTGCAAAAATGGGGACCCATTCTGAAAGGTCATGGCAAAGCCAACCTCACCATTGTTAGAGAGCTCTACGCCAATTGGCGTCACGCACGGGGAAACATTGTGCGAGTAAGAGGGGTAGATATTAATGTGTCAGCTGAAGCTCTGAATAACTTCTTAAGGGTGCCACACACACTCACTGACAGGTTTGACGCCATATGCAAAACACCAGATTATGCACACATTAAGTCTGTCCTATGCCCTACCAGGAAGGATGCAGAATGGAAGCATGGGAGTATGGAGTACCACTCTATAGCAAAGGAATTCATGAGTGCGTTAGCACGTGTGGCTCTAAATTTCATTTGTAACCGACTGCTGCCATGCCAACATAAAACTGATGTCCCTCGTTACCGCGCACTCGTATTATATGCTTTATTAGAGGGGATACCACTCAACTTCGGAGCCATCATGCATGATCAAATGCAGCGAACCAGGATGAATTACAAGTGGAGGCTGTTCTTTGCTAATACCCTAACGGCTTTTTTAACAGAGAGGGGAGTACTATGGGACAAGGAGAATGACGACATTGAGGCTAAAGCTCCAGGACCATATGATGTCACTCATGTTCTAGAGCCGAACAAGGGAAGGTCTTCTAAGCTCACCATCCAACAATTATTTGAGCATATGCAAGCAGATATGCAAGAGAACAGGGCTGAGCTGATAGCGACTCGTGTCGAGTTGAGTGCCACCAGGGATGAGTTGAGACAGACTCGTGCGGATCTAAGCCGAGTTCAGACCGAGCAGGCCACGATGATGAAGGAGATATTATTACTCCTCAGAGCTCTGGTTCAATGTGCAGGTACAGACATCTCCCAGCTGATTGCATCATCCACTGTCGGACCATCCACTCCTGTTCCTCCCATAGTCACCGAGGCTCCACTCAACAGGCCTATTGAGGTCGCTGTAACACCTGATACAGAATCAGCACCAGTTGTTGATGATAGGAATGCTATGGATGCAGATGCTCCTCCACAGACTGCGGATGAGCCCTCCACCTTGACTTAAGGGAGTTCTTCTCACCCTACTTTACCTTGTTTGTGTGCGTTGGGGACAACGCACAGTCCTAAGTGTGGGGTGGGGGTGATTTATGTTTGATGTATGGATGAATGTACTAATATATTCACTGGATTAATGGCATAAAATAGCAGTAAATTCATCTATATGGAGTAACTATCAGTTTATCTATCAGTTTATCATTATGAAAAAAAAAAAATCTTTGTAGATAGTAATAATCCCCTGTGGTTTTTCTATATATATATATATATATATATATATAGTATCTTTGTAGATAGTAATAATCCCCTGTGGTTTTTCTTTGTGCCTCGGTTCTTTTCCATGGGATGTAGTTTGAACCGGGTAATTTTGTTTTCTTTTTAGAGTAGAGTAGGAATGTAGGGAATAAAAGGAGGAAGAATGATGAACCTAGGTGACCTTGACTTGGTTGATACTGGCATATTTAAGCTTTTACATATGTAATATCTTCCCTTCTCACTCTGAAATTATTGATGATGCCTTGTTAAAACGGATAGCATGTTTTGTTGCAGCCTATTTCTCATTTTCTTGACTTGTGTTCACTTTGCGCTTAATGCTTAATATCTCGTTGCTCCGTGAATACTTGCATTGTTTGAGAGTCGGAATGTAACCGTCCTTAATGAGTCATGTGCCATGTGTGGTGAGGTTTTTGTGTAGTCCATGTAGTGTACTTGTGTCTAGAACTTGCCCGGTATGTGAGTTGAAGCGAAATTTTAGGTGATGCTCGGTTTGAAAAATGATTTTAGGCTTTCTTTGATCTTTTTGAGCTTATTGCTTATCACAAATAAAATCTATCCCTAGTTAAACCTTTTGAGCCTGTAGACCTTTTATTTGGTACCCACATTACAAGCCTATACCCTTTTTATTCTTAATTGACATTGTTTTGATCCTTTTACCTCTTAAAGCACTTTAATTGTTAGATGAGCGCTAAAAGAAGTAAGAAGGGAATAAGTGTGGGGTGACTTTTGAGTGAAACCAATGAAAGAAAGAAGGGTGCACTTATTTTGTAAAATAATACACCACTAGCGGAAATTAAAAAAAAAAAAAAAAGGAAGGAAGAGAAAAATCTGGAAAAAAAAAAGGAGAAAGAAAAATATAGATGAATAAATTGTTGTCTTGTTCTTGCTAGTGGGTATGAATTAAAGTAGTGCTTAAAGAAAGAGGAAATATTGTTGGGGTGATATTATTTGTGAAATTGAAGTGGTGTTGAAGAATTTGCGCTTAAGTTATTTGATGATGTGTTAAAGTGCTTAGGAGGGTGAATCACTATTCCTTAAATATATCCTACCCGTCCCTTAGCCCACATTACAACCATGAAAAAGTCCTAATTGATTTTAGATCGAGCGAGCTTACATTAGTAGAGATTTACATTAAGGGCAAGCCTATGGTACCAATTACATGCATGTGACTTCTTTTGTGAGAGTGAGCGATTTTCTTTGTGAGCATGAGATTCGAATGTGTGGATTGATTTTACTCTCTCTGCTTTTGTTGTGAGGGCACATGGTTTCACGAGGGATAGGTAACGTTATTAGACTTCTCTATGATGTTGGTTGTTCAAGCCATGAGTGCATTGTGACATTGAGTCGGTTTTTGAGGTTAGGATTGTTGTGAGCATGTTGTCTTTGTTCGAATATGTTTAAAGAAGGGCATAAGAAAAGGGAAGTGTGTTGATGCATAGTCTAGAGCCTAATTGTAGCAAATAACCACGGTCATAGGTGCAGTGTGCTTTGAATGATAAGAGTTTAATTTTGTTTCGTCTACTATAGGATGGTTTGTTCGAGGACGAACAAAGGTTTAAGTGTGGGGTAGTGATGTTTGGCATATTTCGATATGTGTTGATGTTACTTTGCCCATGCTTTAACCACTTTTTGATGTTATTTAATCTTTAAAACACCCAACATGGTGTAATTATTGGTTTGATGACTAATTAAGTTATGTGTGACGATTTAAGGTGTTCGGAGTGCAAAATATGAAGAAAAGGTGGTTTAGCTAGAGGAAGAAGGGTTGGATGCGTCGCATCCAACCTAGGAAAACATCATCCTGTATGCAACCTTAGCAGTGAAGTTGGGCCATCGCGTCCGCCATCGCGTGCGAAACTGGGAAGTAGAAGTGAAGCTGGATGCGTCGCGTCCACCATCGCATGCAAGCTGAGAAATAGAGGACAAGGTGGATGCGTCGCATCCACCTTCGCAGGCAAAAATTGAAATAGAGGACAAGCTGGATGCGTCGCATCCACCTTAGCATCAATCCCTGAAGCCGATTTGGACTAGGAATAGGAGAGCTTTGGCTCACGACTTTTGTACGCAATATATAAGCCAAAAACGCCTCCTTTAGGTTATCTAACATATTGGGAAGAGGGAAAAAGCCAGGAAAAAGCTGTGAAGGCCGGAATTCATCAAGTTTCATCTTTCTCCCACCAAACTTAGTAATTTTTATGTTTCTTTATATGATTTGTTGTTTGGCTACCATGTCTATGTGAAACTAAGGACTCACGGGGCATATCCAAATAATGACTAAAATAGGAGGACACGTAGGAATAAGTAGAACCAGGGTCAAATAATGTGGAAGCATCTATGTGGCACACTGAGACAATATCTATGATCACTGCATCTAAAGCAACAGCATCTGGCCTGGCAGGAATAGCATAGAATCGGGCCTGACTGCCACCTGATCGGCCTCCCCCTCTTGGGAGACCCCAAGCTACCTGAGCCCCTCCCCGAGCTGGTTGAGTGGGTGGTGTAACTATTGGTGCTGGTACTATTGGCCGAGAACTACGTTCTGGAGCCCCACTCAACAATCTAGGGCAATCTCTCTTGATATGACCCAAGTCCCCGCACTCAAAACAACCCATCCTCTGACGGATCTGCTTCTCCTGATAACCCGAGGAACTTCCTATAGAAATCTGAGCAGACGAGGCATTGTGAGAACTGTGCACTGGTAGTACACTAAATAAAGAATGGCCTGATCGAGCAGTGTAAGAACCATGGCTAACTGATGCACCACGATGAGCTGGACGAGTCATCTGAGCGGGCCTATAAGGATGACCCCTGTTGTGGTAGGATTGTCCCCCAGAAGGAACACCACTAGATCCACCCAAACTACGAGGCCTCTTGGCCTCCCTCTCCTTATGCTCCTGACTATGGACCATCTCTATCTGCCAAGCAATATCAACCACCTCGTTGAATGAAGCACCAGATACCCTCTCTCTAATCATAAGCAACTACAACTGATAGGTAAGGCCATCAATGAACCTTCTAATCATCTCCCTCTCAGTGGGGACCAACCAAACTGCGTGACGGGCCAACCTTGAGAACCTCACCTCATATTAGGTCACAGACATGCCATCCTGATGTAACTTCTCAAACTGTCTGCGCAGCTCCTCCCTACAAAATTATGGAACGAACTTGTCCAAGAAGAGAACGGATAACTCATTCCATATAAGTGGTGCTGCACCAACCAGCATGCGCCTCTCATAAGCCTCCCACCATCTAATGGCAGCCCTAGTGAACTAAAAAGTAGTGAATGAGACCCCACTGGTCTCTAGAATACCAGTCGTGCGAAGAATCCGTCGGCACCTGTCCAAAAGGTCCTGGGCATCCTCAGACTTGGTCTCACTGAATGATGGAGGTTGGAGTCTCTCAAACCTCTCTAGTCTCCTCTTCTCGTCATCAGTCAAAACGGGACCCACCTGGCTTGAGCAACGGCAACCGGCTAGTCTGGTAGTACCCCTGGTGTCTGAAGTCCCTGCATCCTAGCTCAGGAGTACAGGCAGCGGGAGTCTGAGTACCTCCCCCAGCCTGAGAAGTGACTGGTGCGGTCTGAATAGAAACTGCCTAAGCAAGGCTAGTGCACACAATAAAAAACTAAGCCAAAGCCTCTTGAAGGCTTGGAATCACAATGGGCACAGCTGGTGCCTTAGCTGGCCCCACTAGCTCAACCGCATCTGGAACATGCTCCTGAGCTGGAGCAACTGGTGGATCTACAGGTGCTGCTCTAGGTGATGTACGACCTGCACCTCTTCCCCTACTGCGGCTTTACCGTGACCTCGGCCTCTCGTGGCCCTAACTGGTGGTACTGGTGGCTGTCCATCCTGACTGGTAGCACGTGTCCTCACCATCTGTGAGAGATCAGACCAACAAAAATTTAGTGAACGGAATCAACAAATCCGCACGACAAGAATACAAGAATGTGAAGTTTTCCTAAGGGTTCGGTAGCCTCTCGAAGATAAGTACAGAGGTTTCCGTACCAATCCGCAAGACTCGACTAAACCTGCTCATGACTCGTGAGACCTATGTAATCTAGGCTTTGATACCAACTTGTCACGACCCAAAACTCGACCTGTCATGATGGCTCCTATCATAGTACTAGGCAAGCCGACATCTCGCATATACCAACATTTTTAAATCTCAAATATGTGGGAGAAAGTTTAAATAATTAATAATCTCACAAAATACTGGATATGTACCTCGAAACTTAATACAAAATCCTCCCAAAAATCTGGGTGTCACAGAGTACATGAGAATTCTATATATATAACAACATAGTCTGGTACACTGTCTGGAAAGTAAGACTAAATACATAAAACTCAAAGATAGGGAAAGGAGGATCAAGGTCTGCGGACACCAAGAAGCTACCTCAAAGATCTCCGAATAGGTAGACTCCACGATCAACGACCATCGTTCCTGGAAATGTCTGAATCTGCACATAAGGTGTAGGGTGTAGTGTGAGTACAACCAACTCAATAAGTATCGCAAATAAACAAGTAAAGGTAAGAGAAGCTTAATTTGTTAAAGTCACTAGTTAAATTAGTACAATCCTATCCTTTTTAATTAGCATAATGTGAGATTTAAAGCTAGCCCATAAGGCTTTGTGATATGAATATCCGTGTGTGCATGTTGATAAGTGGGGATTTTGACTACTTATTAGTGCCTTTTAGCTTTCGTTTTAGTCTAAAAGTGTTTAATTGTCTTCCCGAAAACTGATGAAATGTGCTTAATTGCAGGAATATTGGAAGATGAACTCCCGAGATGAAATCCAACTCAAGAAGGAGTAATCTGAACTCAAGGACAAAAAAGGCACAGAAGCTTAATTGTGCGGACCACAGAATATCATCTGCAGCCGCATGTTATGAAGGAATTTCCATCAGAGACTGGTGCAAAGTGTGGTCTGCACACGAATGTGCGGCCGCAAAAGCTAATCCAAAAGAAAAGTTCAGAGAAGATGCATTCCAAGTCTCCCAAAAGTGCGGACGCACAACAATTAAAATTGGTGTCGTCCAAGTTCACCTCAATTTGAGGTTATGAAAACGGTCGATGCAATAATAATACCCAACAAGAGTCGGGGTCGAATTCCACAGGGAGCTATATGTATGGAAGTTAGTAGTATATATCGTAGAGCGTGAGTTTGTATATCTAAATTTGCACTTCCACAAAATTGGGTTGTTTTAAAGTCTAAATTAAACTACGTTTACAATTTATGAAATAAAACTAGGAAATTATTTTTCTTGTTTTCCAAATGTTATAAAAAGGCCTAGGGCTATGACATTCACCTAGGTGTTTGCCTAATGGGATATAAAATTTAAAGCTTGTTTTATTGGTCGGGGTGTATTATAGCTATCAACACTCAATTACCCACTCAATACCTCTCGGTCAGAGAGTGATCTTGCCCAATTTTGCTTTCTCAAATCCAAATGGATATTGAACAAAACGGTTGATAAAAAGCTCAAGTTGGGTTGTTACTATCTCTAGGTTCAACCCTTTAATTGGGATTATTAATCTCTCGATTGACCCAATTTCTTGTTAACCAAGTTTTTCTAGACTAAGTCTCTCTTTCTCAAGTAGAGACCAAGTCAAATAGGCATGAACTAATGTTTGCACCATTAATTCCAGATATAAAAGCAAGAACAATGCTAAATAATAAATGCCCAACCATAAACAAGTATTAAATCAAACACCCATTAAGTTTACACACTAGGGTTGGGCCACAACCCTAGTGAAAATCTAGCTACTCATGCTTGAAAGGGAAGAGATAGATGAAGAAATGGTAATTAAACTCATATTGCTAATTAAAATAATAAAATCTATGTTCAAATATCTCAAAATATGAAAAACTACTAAAAAGAGTAAAAGCAAACAGCTACTGTAGCAGCTGATGTCAAAAGTTGACCTAAAAATGTGAAAGTTATCTATTTATACAGGGCTGGAAATTTCGGACAAAAATGCCCTTTTGGAGGTTCTACAGCCGCACAATTCCATGTGCGGTCCGCACTTTTCTTTAGCTTGACAAGATTTGAAGTCTGCGGCCGCATAATTCTGAACTGCTGCTGCAATGCACTCTTTTCTGCGGTCCGCAGAACTGTAACTGCGGCCGCACCTTGCTCTTCTGTGGTCCGCACAATTATATTTGCGGCCACATAGTTCTTCTTCTGAGGCCACACAATTGTTGTGTGGTCCGCACTTCTAGGAGACTTGGAATGCATCTTCTCTAAACTTTGCTTCTGGCTCAGCTTTTGCGGCCGCACAATTCATGTGCGGACCGCACTTTGCACCAAGTCTCTGATGGAAATTCCTTCATAACCTGCGGCCGCAAATGATATTCTGTGATCCGCACAATTGAGCTTTTGTGCATTTTTTGTCCTGGAGTTCATATTACTCCTTCTTGAGTTGGATTTCATCTCGGGAGTTCATCTTCCAATATTCCTGCAATTAAGCACATTTCATCAGTTTTCGGGAAGAAATTTTAATGCTTTTGGACTAAAACGAAAGCTAAAAGGCGCTAATAAGTAGTCAAAATCAACACTTATCAACTCTCCCAAACTTAAGCTTTTGCTTATCCTCAAGCAAATAAAGTGGTTCCCACGTCTACAAGTTAAGAGCCATTCCAGCAATTCAAAGTGAGTCATTCACACATCAATTGGAACCAACAATTACCCACACCTCTTATGAATTATCAACGAGGAAACAAGTTAAACTTTTAAGCACAAATAGTTCTAATGTGACACTTGAGCATCAAGAGTTGACTTTATTCATCAAGGAAGCTCGCTCTTTTATGTAGGTCATTGTGGATCCCAAACTCCTCCTCCTCTACTCTTCGTTTACCTATCTCACTTAAGAATTTAGCACTCAATCCAAAGATTTGCGAAAGGTTCACTCACCTCTCTCAAAAGAATATCGCAAGTACGGCTTTAAGTACCATAGGCTTGCCCCTCATGTAGATCACCATTAATGTAGGCTCACTCAGCTTGAAATCATGTAGGGCTTTTTCAGAATGCAATGAAGGCTTTTGGACTAAGGTTGGATATGCTATGATAGAACGGGTTCATCTTTCCTTAAGCACGCCATTTTCTTTTCTCAGCTCATGATTTGCCAACTCTTTGAGGCATTTTCTTTTCCTTAGGGGAACTAGAGAGACTTAACATTACTCTTTCTTGATCATGATATTCAATTTCTCCCTCTTTGATTTCTCCATGCTTTGCATCATTACTTTTCTTTGAATCCCTTCAACTTTTCCACTTATTCACTTTCTTTTTGCATTTTTCTTTTTGTTCTTTCTTTTTCTTGCCTTTCTTTATCATCATTTCTTTTCTCTTTTTGTGCCTTGATACCTCTTTCAAGTTCCTTGATGTTTGGCATATTTCGATATGTGTTGATGTTACTTTGCCCATGCTTTAACCACTTTTTGATGTTATTTAATCTTTAAAACACCCAACATGGTGTAATTATTGGTTTGATGACTAATTAAGTTATGTGTGACGATTTAAGGTGTTCGGAGTGCAAAATATGAAGAAAAGGTGGTTTAGCTAGAGGAAGAAGGGTTGGATGCGTCGCATCCAACCTAGGAAAACATCATCCTGCATGCAACCTTAGCAGTGAAGTTGGGCCATCGCGTCCGCCATCGCGTGCGAAACTGGGAAGTAGAAGTGAAGCTGGATGCGTCGCGTCCACCATCGCATGCAAGCTGAGAAATAGAGGACAAGGTGGATGCGTCGCATCCACCTTCGCAGGCAAAAATTGAAATAGAGGACAAGCTGGATGCGTCGCATCCACCTTAGCATCAATCCCTGAAGCCGATTTGGACTAGGAATAGGAGAGCTTTGGCTCACGACTTTTGTACGCAATATATAAGCCAAAAACGCCTCCTTTAGGTTATCTAACATATTGGGAAGAGGGAAAAAGCCAGGAAAAAGCTGTGAAGGCCGGAATTCATCAAGTTTCATCCTTCTCCCACCAAACTTAGTAATATTTATGTTTCTTTATATGATTTGTTGTTTGGCTACCATGTCTATGTGGAGCTAAACTTCACGTTCTAGGGTTGTGGTTCTTTCATGACTATTGTTATTCGGATATTGATTTTGACTTCTTGATTTATCATATTAGTTTATTTATTCAATCTTGCACTTAATTATTTAATTGATTGATCACCAATTGAATATTATCTACGAATCTAGAATTGCACTCGAAAGTGGGAATTCTATATTGCATATAGGATTGAGTAGGGCAAGTTCTTGAACTCGGGCATCGGGGAACGGATTCGTAGTTAGGATAGACATATACCTAATTGCCTTGCTTGGTTGATTTACAGGAATTATAAATGCGTTCTTGTTGATTCTAACTCCATAGACGTATAGGCGTTAGGTTAGCTTGAATAGGCGAGTAAGAACTCGACAGATTCTTATGAGCATTAACCCTGTCAACCAATAAGCTAGATAAATTAGTCGGTCAATTCAATTGAAGAATACAATAGGATTGTTAGATAGCCCATAACCCTAGATCGTTTTCATTACATTGAGATCCTTAAAATCTGCTCTTTCTCTGTTCAAAGTCTATTATTTATATTTTTCTTATTTAATTAGTTAGAATAAAATATTTTTAGATTTAATTCTTGTTTAGATAATTAAGATAGGCTAATTTAGTTAATAGTTAATCATAAGTCCTCGTGGGTTCGACATCCGACTTTGAGTCACTTTATTACTTGACGACCGCGTATACTTGCGTGAGTGTGTTTGGTCGCAAGTTCCTCATCTCTCCCACAAACTTATGTTTTTAGCCAATTGTTTCACAAAAGTGTTAAAGAAAGCTCTGGTGCCAAGAGAGGGTCACGATAAAATAGGTAAAGGCTTGTAACATGGTTATCAAATGAGAAAGGTTTTAGGCCCAAATGGGTTGACTAGGGATAACAACATTGGTGGGCAATGGAAAACTTCAAGAGGGTCAAGGAGAGCCTACAATCACTTCTCAAGCCAAGCAAAACTTAAAATTTCGCCTAGAAACACATTCGGGACAAGTTCTAGACCATTAGCACGGATACTTGGACTTGCAATAATAACATCTCACTTCTCACGCAGCTGGATTGTTAAAGAGGATAGAGTTGAGGGCCCACTACGGCCATATTCAAGATTTAAAATCACTATGGTTCGATCAAACCACTCGATGATTGTCTAAATCAACACAAGAGTCACAAGGTCACTAACTAGAGCTATTTCTTTCCAAAAAAACTTGTTTTTAACCATAAGCACATAGTTAAGTGTGTTGGTACCAAGTGAAACATGTTTGACTCTTTGAGTATGACTCAATTAGGTCTATTTATTCATTAATACTACTATTATTACCTAAACACCAAAAACGGACTCAATCCCTTAAGAAGGTTGTCACGCCATCCATCATTGGGAAGAGTCACCTGGTTCACACAAAAACTACCTTTGGAAAGAACCGTGGCATTAAGAAAACTAAAGCCTTATTATCCACTAAAACATAGGAATAAGCTATTTAATCAACAAGAAGCTGCTAATTCAAAAAGAAAACAACATAAAGATAAAGAAGCTACAAAGCAGAAGAAAAACTATTGAAGGCGTAATGAATATAAACATAATGAGGATAAGAGAGAATAGATACATAATGAGAAAGAAGAAGAAAATAGTAATAAGATAATTACATCCCAAATGTCTCGTAGTTATCAAAATACATAATCATCAAAATATGTCAAAGAAACTCCACCCCTCCCCTCCCCCGAATAAAACTAAGCATTGACCCTAACGCTTAACAACATAAGAGTAAAAGAAGGGTGAGAGTGAAGAAAACTCCCTATGGCTCTGTGGCCATCTCATTATTCCCAGCACACCGACCTCAGCCTCATCCAATTGGATCTCATCATCCTCAAGTTCGGGAGTGGCTGGGTTGGTGAACATCTGACGTACTGCCTCAGCAGTGTCAGCAACAATGTCTGGCTCCTCAGACTGAACCATGATGCACTAGAGTGGCCATTATTGTCGTTTGATTTTCTAGAATCTTCTTCAAGGGGGAATCTGGAGTGCTGGAATAGATGATTATGCTGCAAAATGATCAGATATGTCAAACAGCTTTGCAGTAGTTGTCTGCATCCAGTTATTGAGGCTCGCCAGTGTCTGGGAGACTCGCAGCGCAGAGAGTGGAGCAGGGGGCATAGGCACAGGCTTCAAAGCCGAGGTGGAAGGCACTGAGGTTGAAGGTGGAGACATGGCAGCTGCACTGGCTGATGGCTCTGCTGAAGTGGATGGTATATCTGGCAGTCTCTGTAGCTACCACCGATGGCTCGTCAGACTGGCTTACGGTGGTAGTCGGCTGACTCTTTCTCTTCTGGTTATGTGCATCCATCAGAGAATACCATGAGAAGGGCTTCTTAGCCCTAACCTTCATGTCCAAATCTCTGGGCTCTACTCGTGTATCAGTAAGGTACTCAGTGATGGTATTGGGATACGGGTAGGAGGTATCATTTTGCCTGGCAACCACTGACATGTTGGCCGATATCACGGCACCCATATTGATCGGGTACCCGGCCATAATAGAGGGGACTAGAACTGCTCGTGGAATAGGTAGGTTGGTTTCATTCTGGCACAGGTCTAGTCTACTGCATACGAAGGTCTGACATCCCTTCACCTCAAATTTTAGGGTGTTCCGCTGAATAGGAACCCCTGTTGTGATCCATGGTGGAGGTGGCCCCGGGGCTGCAAGAATCTCAGCTAGCCATGGGCGAGCTGCATCACCCATCGCCAGCTTCTCCAAGTACTGTGCCGGCTTAACATCCTCAATCCCCAAATAGTTGTTCAGTGTGTGTTGGTCAAATCTCACCTTCAGATTATTCACTTTTGTCACTTTGGTCCCTTTCTTTATATGCACCACATTGGCGTAGAACTCCCGGACCAGATACTCTTTAGCGTCCACAATAGTCTGGATGAACCACATCTACCCATTCAGCTCTCCAAACTTTCTCAATACTGCCGGATTATACTTGTCAAGATCCTTGAGTTGGATTTGTTGCTCAAGAGTGAGCGATTTCACCGGCCACCACCCACGGAAACTGGTGAAGGCAGCTAGACTAACGAAACGGTCCTCCCAGCCCTCTTTCTTTTTCGACCTCTCAAGGCCGGCAACTGTAGTATCACCCCCTTGGCCATCATCCAGAATATCATCGAAAGTAGCTGCTGGTGCCTCAGGGACAGGTGTAGAAGAAGGCTCTGAAGCCTGATTGGCACTCTCTGAACCCTCGGAGGTGCTATGTGAGGAGGAAGGCTCGTCTCGAAGTTGATACCTTCCCAGTGGCTATGATTGGACAGCAGGCTGCTCTTGAACTAAGTCGCCCTCAGATGCTTCTCGAGATGTGAGATATGAACTAGATTCGGAAGGCTCTAGATTTCTTCCTCAACCGACTATAGCCTTCTTTGCAATTATCTTTTGGAGGCCGAGGGGTAAAGTACTTTTGCCTCGGCCTCTAGAAGGTTCACCCCTACCCTTTGATATATCACCACGGCCTCGAGATCTAACCATTTTCTGTAACAAGAAATAGCAGCAGTCAGTTGTAGTTCAATTGCAAACAGACAGTAACACACAGTTTAGAACATGCTGGCAGGGTAGGGAAAGGCGGACCACACAATTACAAGTGTGTCCGCAGACTGGGTTGTGCGGACCGCACAATTTGAACTTGCGACCGTAGAGCTGGAACTGCGGTCTGCACAATTATGAGTGTGACCACAGATTTGAAGTGTGGCCCACACTTTTATCATTGCGGCCGCACATTAGATATCCCAAAAGTGGCAACTCTCTGATGACAGAGATTACGATGTTCTGCGGCCGCGATGGGATTTTTGCGGATCGCACAATTTCAAGTGTGGCCGTAGATTCAGCCTTACTTACAGTACCCTAGTCTTAACTTCTACAAACCGCACAATTTCTTGTGCGACCGCAGATTTCAAACCAAACTCGATCAGACTTCTAGGGTTTACACAATTTTGCACAAATTCGACATGGTATGGAGCAATTATCACTTAAGCACAAATCACCCATTCCCCATAGAGCAATTATCAGTTAACCCAACACAGTTTAACCAACACGTGGTAGTAAAATTGAAATCTATTGACAAATGGCCTAAAACTACCTAAAATTGTAAATTAAACTAAAAATTAAAATATTCTATGAGTAATTGAAGCATACCAAATATGAAGTAATGCAGATGAGTAATCACAGATGTGGATTTAGTGTGGCAGAAGATTGAACAGATGATTTCAAAGTTTTAGAGTTTAGAGTGCTCAGAGAGGGAAAAATGTACAGTGGCCCTAAGGTTACTATTTATACTTGGACGGTCAAACCTGAGGGACAAGGGAGGAGTGCGGCCGCAGAATTCCTTCTGCGGTCCGCACTCTGTTACCTGGGGGCTCAAATGCCCTTGCTGATCCGCGGTCCGCAGAATTTTGTGGTGTGGTCGCAGATTTTTGGTGCGGACCATATATTTTGTAGTACGGCCGCACTTTGGCCATTTCTCTGACAGACCAAACTTCAGAGAGTTTGCAATTTCCCATCTCAATTTGTGCGGTCTGCACTGTAATCGTGCGGCCACAATTCCCTTCTGCTATAGCACCCACAATTGTGTTGTCCGCACAATACATGTACGGTCTGCACTTTTTCCATACCTAGCCAATTTTTATGAGCACAGTTCCATTAAAGCACACTCATTCCTGCAACACACTTCAAATCTAGTTAGCACATAAATAACACCTATCTACAAAAGAAGAAAAGAAAAATAAAAAGAAACATGGGTTGCCTCCCAAGAAGCACCTGATTTAACATCGCGTCACAATGTAGATTACCATCACTTCAAATGAATAACTTCCACCACATGGCCATCATCAGCTTGTCCCAAATAATGCTTCACCCAGTGACCATTGACTCGGAATACCTCATCATTTTTGTTCTTCAAGTCCAATGCACCAAAAGGTGTCACACCCACAATTTCAAAGGGACCACTCCATTTAAATTTCAGATTTTCGGGAAACATCATCAATCCTGAGTTGAACAACAACACAAGATCACCCACCTTGAACTCCTTATTTCGGATGTATTTGTCATGAAGGTACTTCATCTTCTCTTTGTACAAGGACGAACTTGCATATGCATGGTACCGGAACTTATCCAATTCATTCAAATGTGCAACCCGTAAGTTAGCGGTTGCATCCCAATCAAGATTCAACTTCCTTAAAGCCCACATGGCTTTGTGCTCAAGCTCCACCGGAAGATGACAAGCTTTTCCAAATACCAACCGGTCTGGAGATATCCCGATAGAAGTTTTAAACGCAGTCCGATAAGCCCATAGTGCATCATCAAGTTTCTTTGACCAATCCGTCGGGTTAGCATTTATTGTTTTGGATAAAATACTCTTTATCTCCCGGTTGGAGACTTCCACTTGACCGCTAGCTTGCGGATGATAGGGAGTCGTAACTTTATGAGTGACACCATACTTGCCAAGCAAAGTGTCAAAATCCTTGTTGCAAAAATGCGACCCCCCATCGCTTATGATAGCCCGCAGAGTACCAAATCTTGTGAAAATACTCTTTGTAAAGAATGCCACCACACTCCTCACTTCATTGTTGGGTAGAGCAACGGCCTCCACCCATTTAGACACATAATCAACCGTGACCAAGATGTAGGTGTTTCCACAAGAACTCACAAAAGGACCTATGAAGTCAATACCCCACACACCAAAGATATCAATCTCCAAATTGGTAGTGAGAGGCATTTAATTCTTCTTTGAGATTCCACCAGCCCGTTGGCATTCATCACATCTTTTCACCATATCACTTGCATATTTGTAGAGAGTGGGCCAATAGAAACCGCAACTTAGTACTTTGGCCGCCGTTCTTGCTCTGCCATGGTGACCACCATAAGGCGAAGAATGGCAAGCCTCAAGAATAATATTTTGCTCTTCGTCCAGTACACATCTTCTAATTACCCCATCCATGCAAATCTGAAAAAGGTATGGCTCGTCCCAATAATAATCTTGACAATACCGTTTGAGCTTCTTCCTTTCATTTGAAGAGAGCTCATTCGGGATGATTCCACACACAAGGAAGTTTTCTAGATCTGTGAACTATGGCACCTCCTTAATTGAAATAGCTAAGCGTTGCTCGTCGGGGAAGGAGTCATTGATTTCAAGGCCATTATGCAGCCTCCCCTCCTCCTCCAAACGAGATAAGTGGTTCGCCACTTGATTTTCACTCCCTTTTCGATCTTGGATGTAAATATCAAACTCTTGCAACAATAGCACCCATCTCATCAACCGAGCTTTGGAATCTATCTTGCTCATCAGATAGTGAAATGCCGCATGATCTGTATGAACAATAACCTTTGCACCCATCAAGTATGGGCGGAACTTCTCAATTGCAAACACAATGGCAAGGAGCTCTTTCTCTGTAACAGTATAATTGACTTGGGCATCATTCATGGTCTTACTAGCATAGTAGATCGGATGAAAAATCTCGTTGATACGTTGCCCCAAAACTGCTCTAACCGCTACATCACTAGCATCGCACATGAACTCAAAAGGAATACTCCAATTAGGAGCGGTGATAATGGGTGTGGTTGTCAACTTGAACTTTAACAATTCAAAGGCTCTCATGCAATAATCATTGAAGTGAAATTTAGCATCTTTCTCTAAGAGCTTGCAAAATAGGTTTACCACTTTAGAAAAATCCTTTATGAAACACCGGTAGAATCCTGTGTGACCCAAGAAACTTCTCACGCCTTTCACTGAGGTTGGAGGTGAAAGTTTAGAAATCAACTCTATCTTTGCCTTGTCGACCTCTATTCCATTATTTGAAATCTTATGGCCAAGGACAATGCCTTCCTCAACCATAAAATGGCATTTCTCCCAATTTAGCACCAAGTTCGTTTCTTCACACCTTGCCAATACTTTATCCAAATTTGCCAAGCAATCATCAAAGGAATTCCTGACTATCGAGAAATCATCCATGAAGACTTCAAGGTAGTATTACCATATTAGTAAAGATCGCCATCATACATCATTGAAAAGTTATCGGTGCATTGCATAAGCCAAATGGCATCCGCTTGAAAGTGAAAGTGCCATAGGGACAAGTGAAAGTTGTTTTCTCTTGATCTTAAGGGGAAATAAGGATTTGGTTGTAGCCTGAATAATCATCTAGAAATCAATAGAAAGCACGGTCGGCCAACCTATCAAGCATTTGGTCAAGGAAGGGGAGTGGGAAATGGTCTTTTCTTGTGAATTTGTTCAGCTTCTGATAGTCCATACACACTTTCCACTCGGTCACCATTCTTGTGGGAATCAACTCATTCTTATCATTGGTGACCACAGTTATGCCCCCTCCTTAGAGACACATTGCACTAGAGAAGTCCACGAACTGTTGGATATATGGTAGACCACCCCCGCATCCAACAATTTGATAATCTCTTTTTTGACCACGTCTGGCACGGCTTCATTGAGTCTCCTTTGATGTGCAAAGGAGGGTTTGGCATCTTTCTCCAAGTTAATCTTGTGCATGCAAAATGTGGGGCTTATTCTCCGAATATCTGCCAAAGTCCACCCAATAGCTCTGTTCCTCTTGTGGAGCACCGCCAATGTAGAGTCAACATGCACGTTAGTCAAACAAGAGGAAAGAATAACCGGTAAAGTAGAACAAGGGCCAAGGAATTCAAACCTGAGATGTGGAGGTAATGGCTTCAACTCCAAGGTAGGAGGCTCTTTAATTGAAGGCTTTGTAGGAGGAGTTTTCCTATTCTCAAGATCCAAGGAACATTTTCGGGGTGCATAGTTGTACGACCCCATTCCTTGCAAAGAATTCACATATTTCATGAAGCCATCCATCTTGTCATCGTCAAAGTTAAGCAAAACGGCCTCCAACATATCGCCCATACTAACCATGGCACTTGTATCATCAATAATCATATCGGTCACCAAGTCCACGAAAGAACACACTTCATTGCAATTTGGTTGCCGCATAGATTTGCACACGTGGAAAACCACCTTTTCATCACCCACCCAGAAAGTGAATTCTCTGGCTTCCGCATCAACAAGAGCCTTCCCCGTAGCAAGGAAGGTCTACCAAGAATATTCGACACCTCATAGTCCACTTCACAATTAAGAATAACAAAATCCACCGGGAGAATGAACTTATCAACACAAACCAATACATCTTCAATCACCCCCAACGGTCTCTTCATTGTACGATCGGCTATTTGTAATCTCATAGATGTGGGTCATGGTTGCCCAATTCCCAAGGTCTTGAAAACTGAATAGGACATCAAATTTATACTCTTCCCAAAATCACAAAGTGTTTTGGCAAACTCGGCACTTCCAATGGTATAAGGGATTATGAAAGCACCGGGATCTTCTAATTTAGGAGCCATTGAATGCACAATTACACTCACGTGATGAGTGACTTTGATAGTTTCAAAATTCATCGACCGCTTCTTTGTCACCAAGTCCTTCATAAACTTTGCATAACCGGGCATTTACTCCAAGGCTTTAACTAATGGCACATTTATCGAGAGACTCTTCATCATATCAATGAATCTTTTGAATTGATTCTCTCCATTTTGCTTAGCGAGCCTTTGAGGATATGGAGGAGGTGGCTTAGGCAATGGTGCCTTAGCCTTTTGCACTATCGGTTCCGGTATGTCAATCACATGCTCCCTAGACGGGTTCACTTCCTCTTGAGTCTCTTCCACTATATCATCAATATCAATCCGCACTTCATCATTTGCTTGCACTATATTGGATGGGATCTCCTCTTCTTCTATCACTTGCTCATCATCCACAAGTTGCATTTGACTTGAGGTGGTGCATTCCCACCTCTTTCACTTCTTGTAGTAACGGCCAGGGCATGCCCCGTATTGTTCCCACCCTTCGGGTTCACCACCGTGTCACTTGGTAATGCCCCCTTAGGACGAGAATTTAAAGCTTGAGAGATTTGACCCATTTGCACCTCTAGATTGCGGATCGGTGTATTGTGTGAAGCAAGTTGGGCATCGGAATCGGCATTCTTCTTCATCATTTGCTTGAACATGTTCTCAATACGGCCCATTTCATTGTTGGAAGAACTAGGACCATGGGAAGGATAAGGGGGTGGGTTGCTCGGTTGTTGATACATCGGGGGCTTTTGAAAACCCGACCCCTGATTTCCTTGATTATTATTCCATCTGCCTTAATTGTTGCCTCCCCCATTGCCTTGGTTATTATTGTTATGCCAATTCCCTTTATTATTTCTTCCACTCCAATTGCCTTGACTGTTGTTGTTATTCAAATTGCTTCAATTGTTTCCACCACTCCAATTACCTTGGTTGTGAGAATTCCAATTGCCTTGATTATTTTGAGGTCTCCATTGTTGTTGGCTAGGGCCTTGGTAGTTATTTCTTTGCCCTTGAAAGTTGTTCACATATTGGACCTCTTCTTCTTGGTCATTGTAAGATTTATCTTGATCAAATCCACTATCATCTTGCATAAAATTGTCCACTCTTTGTTGCACTTGTGGACTTCTTGTTCTTCGCTTGTTTACCATCATATTTACTCCCTCCGTTGCATTGACTTGCCTCGGGTTTTTGCACTTGTTGAAGTTGAGCCTTTGCCAATTGGTTCATGGTGGTAGTCAACTCAGCTATGGCTTGTCCATGATTATGCAACTCTTTGTGAAGGTGAATCACATTGGGGTCACCTTGTGGAACATTATCCCGAGTTGCCACGCCGAAGAAGTATCCACCATCTCATCCAAGATATCACACGCCTCCGCATAAGGCGTAGTCATGAAGTTCCCTCCGGCATGTTAATTGACTATACATTGGTTGGTAGTATTGATCCCCCGATAGAAAGTTTGTTGAATCATGTTCTCCGTCATATCGTTGTTAGGGCACTCTTTCACCATTGTTCTATACCTTTCCCATATCTCGTGTAGTGGTTTATTGGGCTCTTGCTTGAATGCTAGAATTTCATCCCGAAGAATAGCCATGTGCCCGCGAGAGACGTACTTAGAAATACATTTCTCCGCTAGTTCATCCCAAGTATGAATGGAATGATTTGGAAAATGCTACAACCAATCTAAAGCTTTCCCCCGTCGAGAGAAGGGAAAAAGCCTTAGCCTCAAAGCATCCTCGGAGACATTAGTTTGATTACTCCCCCAACATGTATATACGAACCCCTTCAAGTGTTTATATGTATTTTGACCCGGTGCACCGGTGAAGAACCCTCGTTGCTCGAGCGAAGTGAGCATCACGTTGGTTATTTGAAAGTTGCCCGCCCTAATACGGGGAGGGACTATAGCACTAGCATAACCTTCATTCGGCAACACCCGGTGAGGAGCGGCTTGTGGTGGAGGTGGGGGTGGAACGGGCACATTGTCATAAGGCGGTCGGCCTCGTCTATTGGCTTGAGTTTCCAGAGAGATCTCATCCATTTGATCATCCTCAACGTCCACATCCCCCAAAGGTAAGTTTCTGAGCTCATTGTTTGCCATGATTGTACCTACGATTTCTCAACATGTTAGTAACAAAGAAGGAAAAGAAGATATCCTAAAAACACACCTAAATATATAGCTAATGCTGCTTTTTAGCTCCCCGAGTTCACACCTCAATTCGAGGTTATGAAAACAGTCGATGCAATAATAATACCCAACAAGAGTTGGGGTAGAATTCCGCAATGAGCTATATGTATGGGAGTTAGTAGTATATATCGTAGCACGTGAGTTTGTATATCTAAATTTGCACTTCCACAAAATTGGGTTGTTTTAAAGTCTAAATTAAACTACGTTTACAATTTATGAAATAAAACTAGGAAATTAATTTTGTTGTTTTTCAAATTTTATAAAATGTCCTAGGGCTATGACCTTCACCTTGGTGTTTGCCTAATGGGATATAAACTTTAAAGCTTGTTTTATTGGTCGGGGTGTATTATAGCTATCAACACTCAATTACCCACTCAATATCTCTCGGTCAGAGAGAGATTTTGCCCAATTTGGCTTTCTCAAGTCCAAATGGGTATTGAACTAAACGGTTGATAAAAAGCTCAAGTCGGGTTGTTACTATCTCTAGGTTCAACCCTTTAATTGGGATTGTCAATCTCTCTATTGACCCATTTTCTTGTTAGCCAAGTATTCCTAGACTAAGTCTCTCTTTCTCAAGTAGAGACCAAGTCAAATAGGCATGAACTAATGTTTACAACCATTAATTTCACAAATAAAAGCAAGAACAAGGCTAAATAATAAATACCCAATCATAAACAAGCATTAAATCAAATACCCATTAAGTTTACACACTAGGGTTGGGTCACAACCCTAGTGAAAATCTAGCTACTCATGCTTGAAATGGAATAAATAGAAGAAGAAATGGTAATTAAACTCATATTGCTAATTAAAATGATAAAATCTATGTTCAAATAGCTCAAAATATGAAAAACTACTAAAAAGAGTAAAAGGAAACGGCTACTGTAGCAGCTGATGTCAAACGTTGACCTAAAAATGTGAAACTTGTCTATTTATACAGGGCTAGAAATTTCGGATAAAAATACCCTTTCGGAGGTTATGCGGCCGCACAATTCCATGTGCGGTCCGTACTTTTCTTCAGCTTGACAGGATTTGAAGTCTGCGGCCACATAATTCTGAACCGCAGCCTCAATGCACTCTTTCTGCGGTCCGTATAATTGTAATTACGACAGCACCTTGCTCTTCTGCGGTCCGCACAATTGTATATGCAGCCGCATAGTTCTTCTTCTGTGGACGCACAATTGTTGTGTGGTCAGCACTTCTAGGAGACTTGGAATGCATCTTTTGTGAACTTTGCTTCTGGCTAAGCTTTTGCGGCCACACAATTCATTTGCGGACCACACTTTGTAGCAGACCTTGATGGAAATTCCTTCATAACCTGCCACCGCAGATGATATTCTGCGGTCCGCACAATTGAGCTTCTGTGTCTTTTTTGTTCTTGAGTTTAGATTACTCCTTCTTGAGTTGGATTTCACCTCGGGAGTTCATCTTCCAATATTCCTGCAATTAAGCACATTTCATCAATTTTCGGGAAGATAATTAAACGTCTTTGGACAAAAACGAAAGCTAAAAGGCTCTAATAAATGTCAAAATCCCCACTTATCACATGTGCATTGGTTCTCAACTGCCCTGCTCAACAGTATTATGTCATGTAGGGGAGAGAAAACAAGTAAATTAGATAAATGATCAAAACAATACAAGTTTCACACACTGCACACACAACTCATGTGTTGCACGGACAACTCACGTGATAACAATTGAATCTGCACGGATAACTCACGTGCGACACGGACAACTCACGTGTCAATAATATTAATATATGGATTCGAACGGACAACTCACGTGCCAATAATATAAATATATGGATCTTCACGGACAACTCACGTGTTGTACAGACAACTCACGTGCCAATAACATAATCCGCCCGCCATAGCCACAGGACCCAGTCCAAAATATCATACATAAGCAATAAAGCAAGTGTACAGGTATATAATAAATGAAATAAGATTCTCCTATCCATGGACTGGTGTAAATAACATGCTAAAGTGTGGGCATATGCAAAGTGTGCTATCGTAGCTAAACCAAGAAATTTCATCAATGAAAAGCATTTATCAAGTTTGTTCAGGATAGGAAAATCACCTCGCACCTGCGACCACTGCCCATTTCTTTCCAGGCCGCTTCTGCGATTCCCTTCTCACTTCTGCGAGCTCGCACCTACGGTCAAAACACCGCAGGTGCGATCGCACCAGACCTGGTGCACTTCAGCAGTCTTTCAAATTCCAATCTTGATCCGTTAACCATCCGAACTCCACCCGAGGCTCCCGAGACCTCAACCAAATATACCAACAAATCCTAAAATATGATACGAACTTAGTTGAGCCCTCAAAACACATAAAACAACATCAAAAATAAAAATTGTACCCCAATTCAAGCCTATTGAAACTAAGGGATTCCAAATTCTACAAACGACGTCAAAACCTATCAAATCACGTCCAATTGACCTTAAATTTTGCACACAAGTCACAAATAACACCAAGGACTTCTTGCGGAATGACAGGTGCAGAATTTTGCTTGCAGAAGCGAGCTTGTTAAGCGCAGATACGGGCAGGGAGCTGGTGAGGTATTGGTCGCAGGTGTAAGGGAATTTCTGTACCTGCGTGATCGCAGATGCGGACGGGGAGTCGCAGAAGCATAAGGTCCGCAAAAGCGGACTGAGCCTCGCAGAAGCGACATCAAGGTCACAGAAGCGGAGTCAAGGGATGCTTTGGCAAACCGCATAAGCGGTTGGATTCTCGCATGTTACATCTCGCAATTTCGTACATTAAAAGTTTCATCTTCAGTTAATTGACGTAGACTCGGGGATGAGATGATCTTGAGGTTAACGTATTTATGCTATTTATAACAAGCAGTAAGTAAGTGCCATAAAAGATAAAGGGTACACGAATTTAAAAAAAAGTTTCGTTGAAGGTTGTCGATTTGGGATAAAATACGGGTCAAGCGATAATACCCGATATTTATGGACTAGTATCATACAAGGTACCATATGACCATGGTAGTATGATGTATAAAGTATATTAAAAATGAGTAGAATTTTAAGTAATGTGAGATAATTCTTAATTATGCCGGTAATTGGTTAATTACCTGGTAATGGGACATTACCTAATTACCTAATAAGTGGATAAAGATTAACTTTCCCCATCCCACGTGGCAGTAAGCCACCATTAATACATATGACTAAGTAGTCATATGAGCTTAGGTGGCAAACTAATGTAAAAAAAACATTACATATTCATTCTCAAGACTTGAGGTGGCAAACTAACGTTAGCCATTTTCACAAAGCTTTCAACAAAACTTCATCTTCTCATGTCTTGAATACAAAGACACAATCAGAACATTAGCTTTTAACTACAAGACAGTACAATTCATAGGTGAGCTTTGCACCTTAGCAACGAAATTGCTTAGAAAAGTCTTACAAAATTCCTTCATAACAGAACGTGAGAACTTTTACAAATAAAGTTCCTACAAAGACATTAACAACGAGATTTCTTGCAATCAAATTCTCCTACAAGGTTTCAACGAAATTATTGTAACCCAACAATGCCAATGAGAATTGTTAGAATCGTAGCAACGTAAAATTTTGCGGTTCAAAAGGAGTACGGTGCAATCTTTTTCAAGAATATTATACGGATTTTTCCCTACTCCAGGTATGTTAAGGCTAAACCCTTCTTTCATTTTGGCATGATCTCATAATTACACAAGTTTGATAACGAGGCATAAAGAAAAGTTCATACTCCCGAATTTATGTATATTTTTCTAGTCTCGTAAGTTACAATATTCTCCTTATCGAGACTTCAAAATTAATTGAGTATTGTCTTGTTCTAGTCAAGAGAGAAGAGAGCCTATATATGCAGTATTATAGTATTTTCATTACCATCGAGCTATAATCGATGGGCAGGCCCCTATTAGGCAACCTCTGATCAGATGGTAAGTTATATATACCGAGCCTACTATGGCCGAGCGCCTATGAGCGAGACCAGGATGGCCGAGGTACAGAGCCCAGTATGACCGAGCGCCTATGAGCGAGCCTACTACGGCCGAGAATTTACACTTACCGAGCCTTATAGGGCCGGACATTTATTTTACTTACTATATTGAATAAGTTTAGTCACTATCAGCAGGTAAGTATATCTCTAGACCATCTTTGACTCCCAGTTAATTTCAGTTATCATATTATCAGTTCAGTTTTAGATTTTAGTTATTTTATTGCCTTACATACTCGGTATATTATTTCGTACTGACGTCCCTTTTCTAGGGGCGCTGCATTTCATGCGTGTAGGTTCAGACGGACAGACGGGTAGACCTCCTCAGTAGGTGTTTCCCGAGTTCAGCCTGATCGGTAAGCTCCACGTCTTTCGGAGTTGCCAGGTCTAGAGTTTTGTGTACATCTTAAGTATATCTGTATATATGTTATGGGTAGGTCGGGGCCCTGTTCCGATCATAATATATCTATCAGTAGAGGCTTGTAGACATATCCTGTTGGTTAGTGCAGTATGTTGGGTTTGTAGGCCTGGTATGTATATTTGATGGTTTGTCAGTTGTAGTAGCTATGACGGCCTTGTCGGCCTAGCTTTATATTGATGTTTAGTTAGCGCTAGTTTCCATTCAGTTTTATATTTTGCTTCGCAAATTGTCTTGCAAGGTGGCCCCATGGCCAAAGTATGATATTATATGTTCAGAGTCCCTTAGTCGCAATTTGGTACACCAGGTTAAGTGAGGCACCGGGTGCTGGTCTCGCTCCTGGGTTCGGGGCGTGACATCGCACCTGCGAGACCATAAGTGCAACTAAAAGGGGCGCAGGTGCGGAACCTCTAGGCAGTGTACAAAAACAAAGGGTTCCGAGCTTTTGCCATTTTTGTACATTTCCAACACGGGTTGAGGCGATTTTTGAGCGAGAATTCACGGAAAAACTTGAGGTAAGTCACTTGTGATCATTTTTACTCCATAATATTGAATTATCATCGAATATTCTGACTAGATTACGTGTTTTTGAGGTAAAATTCGAGAAATTGAACCTAGGAATTTGAAAATAAGATTTGAGATTTGGAGGTCGAGTTGATGTCAGAAATTGGTAAATTTGGTATGGTTGGACTCGTGGTTGAATGGGCATTCATATTTTATAACGTTTGTTAGGTTTTGAGATGTGGGCCCCACTGATATTTTTGAGTTGAATTTCAGATTTTGTTGGAAAATTTAGTATTTTCATATGGAATTGATTTTTATAAATTGTGTTGATTGTATCGAATTATTGTGACTAGATTTGAGGTGTTCGGAGGGCGATTCACAAGGCAAGGTCTTGCAAGAGGAGTAATTCGATTTACTTGAGGTAAGTATCATATTTAAACTCAGTTAAGGCACTAGTTGCCTGAATTGTTATGATAGCCATGTGCTTTTGGGTGCGCACATGTATGGGGATGGTCCCATGTGCAGGCACCGGGGTTGTGTATTTATGTTTGGGTTGTGCTCGGGCTCCTATAAACCCAGAAATGAATGTTAAGCTTCGAGCTTCGATATCTAACATTTGGTAACAATTTATATGATTTAATTAAACCATGATGTGTTTACTCAGAGGTTTAAATCTCAGAACAAACTTGATAAATGCTTTTCATTGATGAAATTTCCGAATTTATTACGATAGCACACTTTGCACATGCCTACACTTTAGCATGTCATTTATACCACTCCAGGGACATGAGAATCTTATTTCATTTAGTATATACATGTACCCTTGCTTTATTTCTACTGTATGATACTTTGGCACGTGAGTTATCCGTGCAGCACATGAGTTGTCTCTGCGGATCCATATATTGATATTATTGACACGTAAGTTGTCTGTGTCGCACATAAGTTGTCTGTGTCGCACGTGAGTTGTCCGTGCAGATCCATATATTGATATTATTGACACGTAAGTTTTTTGTGTCGCACGTGTGTTGTCCGTGCAGCACGTGGTGTGAAACTTATATTTTCTTGATCATTATCTGATTTACTTGTTTCCTTTCACCTACATGCCATAATACTGTTGAGCAGGATATAGTTGTACTGATTTAACTGATGAATTCAACAAATTAAGTTTCTCTTACCTTGCCCTGTTTATTTGCGATACTTATTGAGTTGGTTCTACTCACACTACACCCTGCACCCTGTGTGCAGATCCAGGTACTCCCGATTACGGTGGTTGCCAAATTTGAGGATTTATCTGTTGGAGACTATCGAGGTACTTGCTTGACGTCAGCAGACCTTGACTCTCTTCCCTTTTCAGTTATTATGTTGTTCTATATTTTCAGATAATGTTTTTATCAGTCAGACTGTGTTGTCATTTAGATGCTCGTGTACTCAGTGACACCGGATTTTGGGAGTGTATTTATATTCGTATTTGTGGGATTTTCTATTAAATTTAAATATTATGTTTTCAAACTTAAAGAAACTTTTTGTTTATTGAGGTTGTCGGCTTGCCTAGTATTAAGATAGGCGCCATCACGACAGGTGTGATTTTGGGTCGTGACAAGAACTTACATAAATGATCAATTTTAATCACATTAAGTAGATAATTATGTATTGTTGTTTAAGGGTATCTAATATGATGGTATCTTACCGAACACTTCTTTATAGACGGTGTTCTTTTGTATATGTTTCCTTCTAATACTTTGGTTACTCTGCCATAACCAGAACTCTTGTTGTCGATATTGATATCTCTCTTGAAAGTGCAACATATAGTTATTCGTGTAAAAAAATATATTGTGGTAAATATACTCCAATATTTAGGATGTTTGTCCTTGTACTTTATTTATTATAACTACAAAATATAAACATATTGAAAATTATTTTTACACAAATTTAAAAAGATATTCTTTAGTTTCGGAAGACGAAAGTTGAATTCGGGAATAAACACATACTTAGAAGCACATTGACCAGTATCATAAGTTCTGCATGTAAAATGTTATTGTCAAAATTTCTATATACCATATGTGTATTATTATATAAGCTATTCAGCAGATCTAAGTTTTCAGTAGCATGATGGGCATATTTTTCTTCAAAATCAACCTATATGCAATGGAAGATCAATTTTAACTTAGCCTATTATATATATATAGTGACATTAACATACGTATAATGAACTTGACAACAAACATATACGGTAGAAGACCATTTGGTATTAAAGTATTTAAGTATTCTTCTTCGTAGTAGTTGTTGGTATCATCTTCTGCTGAGTTAAAACTGAAAAATATTTTGTTTTAACCATAAAACTTAGCAATCAACCTTTTATTTAGTTGATCAACATATTCATTTCTACTAGCTAAGATAACTCTTTAATTTCTATCATGTAATTTGTACAAATTGCGTTTTAATCTAACGATGAAAATATTTTCCTTATTAAATGCACTACTATTACCATTGGAGTTGATAACCAAGTGTTCTAGAAGAACCAAACCATCTTTTATTGGATGCTCTTCCTTGTTTCCGAAACGAAGCAAGACGTCACTAAATGTTGGATCTGTTCTTACTTTTATATTTCTTGTCATTTGAATATTTTTTCATTTGAGGTCATAAGTATAATTTTGGCAAGCTAGCTTTTACAGTTTCTGCTTTGGTCAATTTTAGAACTACAGATCGTACTTCACAGAAATCACCTCCCAAACTATTACTTTTCCACCAAACAGTTCATCCATATCCAATATATCTCTAAAACTCGGGGTGATTGTTTCGATCGTTTGATACTTAGCCAAAAGCGCTTCATCCCATATTATCACTTTTGCTTTCCTTATAAATTTAGCATTATTGCTCTGCTTTGAAATATTTGTGATGGTTATTTCAGATATTTGAAGAGGTATATCAAATCTAAAGTGAGTTGTACGACCTCATAATAAAATCGTTGATGGTACACCACTTGTTCTTATTGCTAACAATATCATGCATCTTGATCTGACATTTGCAAGTAATGCATGACATAGGAATACTATTTTGATTCCGTCGGATGCATCTATAAAGGATAATCCCCCTATACCATAGTCGACTTTTTATAATATAGTCTTGAAAGCTTATTCTTGTTCAGAATTTAGCTTTGATTGTACTTTCTCAAACACTTGTTTGACCTTCTTAATATTATACTAATCTTTTTAACTTTGTGATCTATTTTTTTAATCTCTAACACTCTTTTTATGGAATAAATTTATGTACCCAAAGATTTTTTTTTTAACTTGAAAAATAATTTTACTCACATAATGAATTTAAAAAATAATTTAATTGAATTCTCTTGCTAAATAATTAATTAAAATAATTGAAATATTTGATTATTTAGTTTTAACATAAAATATACTTCTGTTGATTTAGATTCTTAATAATAGTTCATCTCATGCTTGAATATTTAACTGTAATTATTATTTTATCCAACATAAATTTTATTTTCAAAGAGTAAAAAGATCGATCTGATATTCTACTTTTAGATGTTTGTGTTTGCAAAATCATTAGTGATATTGGCTCTTACCAACCTTTTTCTTTCCTTTCTCATACATTTATATTCTTAAAATTTTTCTTAATTGTTCTTTAATAATTTGGTATATTTTTCTATGCTACACAAAAAATTAATAATAGAAAATATATTATTTGAGTAGGAAAGCAGTTCAAATATAATATAATAATATACTATCGTGGGGATTTTTTTCTCAATTTCAATACTTTATGCAGTTCATTTAGCATTTCTTTTATTTTTTCTTAATATTGAATATTATAGAGTAGTAATGTATTATCAATATTGAGGATTCTTATGAAATTAATTTTATTAAGTCTTCCTACATATTTTTAATGTCACGACCCAATTTTCTATGGGTCGTGATGGCGCCCAACGTCGCCGTTAGGAAAGCCAGCGGTGAACTAACCGTCTGTCTATTCTTTTAACATTTTTTTGAAATAGTTGATTTTTAATTATTACATAAGTAAGAGATGAGAACATTAAATAAAATAAAACGTAACAAATTGTAAGAACAAGTATAGTGAAATAAATACTCAAAAATCATCAAGTGTCTACTAATAAAATTTTAAAGACCTGGTGTCACAAGTGTATGAGCTACTAGTAGGATACACAAAATACTAAACTACTGTCTGAAGTAAAGTAGACAGAAAGTAAATACAAAAGAAATATTCGGGTACTGCAGAACGGCTCGGAAGGCAGCTCACCGCTAAGTCTAGATGTATCAGGAGTGCACGCCGGGATGATGTCCAGATGCACCTGCCTCAGATCCTGCACGGTTAGTGCAGAAGTATAGCGTGAGTACATAAACAATATGTACCCAGTAAGTATCTAGTCTAACCTCGAAGAAGTAGTGACGAGGGGTCGACTTCGACACTTGCTATAGGCTAACAATAAAATACCGAAATTCTAAATAAGCATGAGTTATGTAAGCAACCATAAATCTCCATAACAAGCGATAAATAAATATTTCTTTCACTAATAATAAATCCCAAGCCAGTTTCCATCATTTAAATAATTGTAAGCTCTTAAGCCAATAAAATCATATCGAGAAGATTAGGCTCCAAGTATTATTACGCACGATTCATGCCGAGATCATACGGCCCGATCCAAAATATATGTATATATTGTGTGCACTACCGAGGGTAGAACAACATGAACCATAGATGCATCTATTAACTTGCCAAGGCGAACGGCCCGCTCCCATGAGAGTAGAGGAAATTTACCTCGCTCGCGGAAATATTTGTGACGCGAGTGAACATATATTTCTCAAAGTTATTATAAAATTCTTCCATTCTTCCCCACACATAAGAAATTTAAACGGGAGACTTTAAATCTTAAAATCCTTAATCTCAACTCTAGTTAATACAATTAATATGCATGACCATCATAATAGAGCAAACAAAACATGGTGTAGGCCTAAGACTACCCGGACATCTCATGGAATATAGCTACGCACGGACTCTCATCACCTAGTGCATACGTAGCTCCCCACACATATAATTCACAACAAAAATACGCCTAAGGTGATGAGTTCCCTCTTACAAGGTTAGGTAAGAGACTTACCTCGTCTCAAAGCTCGATTTTCGGTCTCAAATTCGCTCTAAAGCTTCAACTCGGTGCTGAAAGTCCAAATATAGTCAAACGTTGTATAAATAAATCAATATATGTTCCAAAGTTCATAATTTAAATATTAAAGTAATTACCCAACCCGAATTCAAAGATTTTTAAAATTTACCCCCGGGCCCACATGTCCGGATTCTGGAAATATTCAAAGAAAGTTGTTACCCATAACCTCACGAACTCAAATATATTATTTTCAATCAATCCCATAACCATTTTTGTGGGTAAATCCCATTTTTATCAACACCTATGGTTATTCATCTAAACCCGTGATTTTCACAAATTTACATGTTAAAACCTACCCATAATCTATGTATTTAACTCACATTGGATAGAAATCACTTACCTCAAAGTGCTAGGTAAAAACCCCTCTCCAAAAGCTCCAAAATCGCCCAATTAATGAAAGAAAAATGAGTCAAAATGGTTTAACACCCGACTTAAATGAACCTCACTGCCCCAGGACTTTCGCACCTGCGGTCACTGGGCCGCATCTGCGGCACCGTTTCTGCGGAGAAAGGTTCGCTTCTGCAGAATTCCCCAGGCCCAGCACTGGCCGCTTCTGCAATTGGCCAGGTGCATCTGCGGTCCCATCGCACCTGCGGGCTATTTCTCACAGAAGCGAGGCCGCTTCTGCGCGTGGTTCTCCACTTCTACGGCCACTGGCGAGATGCCCCAAGGCCGCTTCTTCTGCCATAAGCTCGTATCTGCGGGCTCGCACTTGCGTCCATAAGTTCACAAGTGCGGGCACACCAGATCTGGTGCACCAGCAGCCCTTTGAGTCCTAATTCCATCCGTGCATCATCTGGATTGCACCCGAGGCCCCCGAGGCCTCGTCCAAATGTACCAACTAGTTTGTAAACATAAAACGCACTTGCTCGCACCCTCAGAACACAAATAAAAACATTAAAACTAAGAATCATACGCCAAAACCAATAGAATCAACTTATGAACTTCAAGTTCTTCCAACTTACTCTGAACATGCCGAAGCATACTTAAACTACTCAGAATGACTCCAAATTTTGTGTGCAAGTCTTAGATCGTCATACAGAACTATACCTAAGCTCGGAATCCCAATTGGACCTCAATAACATCAAATCCTACTTCAAACCAAACTTAAAGAACTTTAAAACCTTCAATGTGCCAACTTCCATTATTAAGCGTTGAAACGCTCCTGGTTCATCCAAAACCCGATCCGAACATACGCCCCAGTCCAAAATCATCATACAAACCTATTGGAACCATCAAATCAAGGTTCTGAGGTCGTTTACTCAAAATGTTGACTCAAGTCAAACATACCCCTTTTAGCCAACCTTAAGGAACCAAGTGTTCCGATTTCAACTCGAACCCTTCCAAATCCCGAACTAACTATCTCCGCAAGTCATAAAATAGTAAAAGCACATACAAGGAGTCTTATTTAGGGAAACAGGGATCTAGAAAACAAAACGATCGGTCGGGTCGTTACATTCTCCACCTCTTAAACAAACGTTTGTCCTCGAACGGGTCTAGAATCATACCTGGAGTGCTGAATAGGTGTGGATATCTACTCCGCATGTCCTCCTCGACCTCCCAAGTCACCTCATCGGCTGGTTGGATCCTCCACTAAAATTTTACCGCAGAAATATTCTTGGACCTCTACTGGCAAAACTGCCTGTCAACAATAGCAATTGGCTCCTCCTCGTAACCCAGGCTCTCATCTAACTAAACCGTGCTGAAATCTAACACATGCGACCTGTTGGCATGATATCTCCGGAGCATAGACACGTGGAAAACTGGATGAACTCCCGATAGACTGGCGGGCAAGGAAAGCTCATAAGCAACCTCTCCAACTCATCTCAACACCTCAAATGGACCTATAAACCTCGGGCTCAACTTGCCCTTCTTTCCGAACCTCGTGATTCCCTTCATCGGCGAAACCTTTAAGAAAACCTTCTCGCCCACCATAAATGACAAATCACGCGCCTTCTGATCCACGTAACTCTTCTATCTGGACTGTGCTATACGAAGTCACCCCTGGATCAACTTTACCTTTTCTAAGGAATCCTTTACCAAATCAGTACCATATAACTTAGCCTTGCCGGGCTCAAACCATCCGATGGGCGAACGACATCGTCGACCATATAAAGTCTCAAATGGAGCCATCTCGATGTTGGACTGATAATTGTTGTTGTAAGCAAACTCAGCCAAAAGCAATAAGCGATCTCACTACCCTCCGAAGTTAATCACAGTTGCTCTAAGCATATCCTCCAAGATCTTAATTGTCTGCTCCGACTGCCCATCGGTCTGCGGGTGAAAGGTGGTGCTGAGCTCTTCCAGGGTCCCCAACTCACTTTGTACTGCCCTCCAAAAATGTGAAGTAAACTGACGGCCTCTATCTAATATGATGGAAACAGGCACACCATACAACCGAACAATCTCCTGAATATAAATCTGAGCCATTATTTCTGAAGAATACGTGGTCATAACCAAAATGAAGTGTGCCGACTTGGTCAACCTGTCGAAAATGACCCAAACTACATCAAGCTTCCGCAAGGTCTGCGGTAACCCAACTACGAAATCCATAGTAATGCGCTCCCATTTCCACTCAGGTATAGTCATCTGCAAGAGTAGGCCACATGGCCTCTAATGTTCATACTTAACCTGCTAGAAATTAAGGCACCTCGCTACATACTCAACTATGTGCTTCTTCATCTCCCGCCACCAATAATGCTACCTCAGGGCGCGATACATCTTCGTAGCACCAGGATGAATAGAATACCGAGAATTGTATGCCTCCTCTAGGATCTTCTCCCTCAAGCCATCAACATTAGGAAAACATAGGCGACCCTGGAGTCACAGAACACCATCCTCGCCGATAGTAACTTCCTTGGCACCACCATGTAGTACCGTCTCTCTAAGAACCAACAAGTGCAAATCATCAAACTGGCGAGCCTTGATCTGCTCGAATAGTGAAGAATGAGCGACGACGCATGCGAGAACTTGGCTGGGCTCTGAAATATCCAACCTCACACGTCTGTTAACCAAGGACTGAATATCCAAAGCTAGTGGCCTCTCCTCTGCTAAAATGGAGGCCAAACTACCCATACTCTCCGCCTTTCTGCTCAAGGCATCTGCAACTACATTCGCCTTGCCCGGATGATAAAGGATGGTAATATCATAATATTTTAGTAGCTCAAGCCACCTGCGCTGTCTCGAATTGAGATCCCTCTGCCTAAACAAATACTGCAAGTTGCGATGATCGGTGTAAACCTCACAGGACACCCCATAAAGATAATGCCTCCAGATCTTAAGAGCAAGAACAATCGCAGCCAACTCCAAATCGTGCACGGGGTAATTCTTCTCGTGGGGCTTCAGCTGATGTGAAGCATATGCAATAACTCGCCTCTCCTGCATCAATACACAACCGAACCCAACATGTGAAGCATCGCAGTACACAGTGTACATCCCTGAACCGGAAGGCAACACTAACACTGGTGCTGAAGTCAATGCGGTCTTGAGCTTCTGAAAGATCGCCTCGCAATCATCGGACCATTGGAATGGAGCACCCTTCTGGGTCAATCTAGTCAAAGGTGCTGCAATAGATGAGAAGCCCTCCACAAATCAGCGATAATAACTTGCTAACCCCAAAAGCTCCTGATCTTGGTTGATGTGGTAGGACGAGGCCAACTCTGAACTGCCTTGATCTTCTTGGGAACAACCTTAATACCCTCACCTGATAAAACATGCCCCAAGAATGTCATAGAATCTAATCAGAACTCACACTTGGAGAACTTAGCATATAGCTTCTCTTCCCGCAAGGTCTGAAGCACCACTCTCAAATGATGCTCATGCTCATCCATGCTATGTGAGTTGATCAAAATGTCATCAATGAAGACAATGACAAATGAATCGATATATGGCCTGAACACCCGGTTCATCAAATCCATAAACGTCGTCGGGGCGTTAGTCAGACCGAAAGACATCACTAGAAACTCATAATGGCCATATCTAGTCCGAAAAGCCGTCTTTGGAACATCCGAATCCTGAATCTTTAACTGATAGTACCTCGATCTCAAGTCAATATTGGATAAAACCCTAGCACCCTGCAACTGGTCAAATAAATCATCAATACGCGGCAATGGGTACTTGTTCTTAATGGTAACTTTGTTCAACTGACGGTAATCAATGTACATCTGCATAATCCCATCTTTCTTCTTCACAAATAACAGCGGTACACCCCAAGGCGACACACTCGGTCTGACGAACCCCTTTGCTAGCAACTCCTCAAGTTGCTCCTTTAATTCCTTTAACTCTTTAGGAGACATGCGGTACGGTGGAATAGAAATAGGCTGGGTACTTGGAGCCAAATCAATACAGAAATCAAAATCAAGATCTGGTGGCATGCCTGGAAGATCATAAGGAAACACATGAGAGAACTCCCGAACCACAGGCACTGAATTGATCGGCGAAGCCTCTGCAATAGTATCCCGAACATAAGCCAGATAAGCCAAACACCCCTTCTCGACCATGTGTAGAGATTTCAGAAAGGAGATAACCCGATTAGATGTACTGACAGACAAACCCTTCCACTTTAATCTAGGCAACTCTGGCATCGCCAAGGTAATAGTCTTGGCATGGCAATCAAGGATGTCGTGATATGGAGACAACCAATCCATGCCCAGGATGACCTCAAAGTCGGTCATATCGAGCAACAGAAGATCTGCTCGGGTCTCATAACCATAGAAAGTAACAATGTACGACCGATAGATCTGATCCACAATAACAGAATCGCCCACTAATGTGGACACATAAACAGAAGTACCCAAGGACTCACGAGTAACACCCAGGAAATGAGCAAATAGAGATGAAACATACGAAAACGTAGACCCTGGATCAAAAAGTACTGAAGCATCCCTACCACAGACAGAAATAATACTTGTGATCACGGCATCTAAGGCCACTGCATCTAAGCTCGCATATGTGGGCTCGCACCTGCGGTCATAAGCTCGCAGGTGCGGGCACACCAGATCTGGTGCACCAACAACCTTTTGAGTCATAATTCGATCTGTGCATCGTCCAGATTGCACCCTAGGCACCTGAGGCCTCGTCCAAGCGTACCAAAAAGTTTGTAAACATAAAACGCACTTGCTCACATCCTCGGAACACAGATAACAACAATAAAACTAAGAATCATACGCCAAAACCAATAGAATCAACTTATGAACTTCAAGTTCTTCCAACTTACTCCGAACGCGCCAAATCATACTTAAAACTACTTAGAATGACTCCAAATTTTGTGTGCAAGTCTTAGTTCACATACGGAACTATTCCCAAGCTCTAAATCCCAATTGGACCTTAATAACACCAAATCCTACTTCAAACCAAACTTAAAGAACTTTAAAACCTTCAATGTGCCAACTTCCAATATTAAGCGCTGAAATGCTCCCGGTTCATTCAAAACCCGATCCGAACATACGCCCCAGTCCAAAATCATCATACAAACCTGTTGGAATCGTCAAATCTCGGTTCCAAGGTCATTTACTCAAAATATAGATTCAGGTCAAACTTATCCCTTTTTAGCCAAACTTAAGGAACCAAGTGTTCCGATTTCAACCCAAACCCTTCCAAATTCCGAACTAACCATCCTTGCAAGTCATAAAATAGTAAAAGCACATACGGGGAATCTTATTTAGGAAAACAGGGATCTAGAAAGCAAAACGGCCGGTCAAGTCGTTACATTTAATAAGAAATTAATAGAGAAGATTGTATTAATTTTAAAATCTTAAATATTAAAAAATTAACATAGAAGTTATTGTAGTCCAAAATAATAAGTTATTACAGCTATGTCATTTCCCTATGAGTTCGTCTGTTTAATATTTTAGGGCTATTTAGTTTATCAATATTATATTATTGCTTTTATTATAATAATATAGGCTATCATGTTTCTAAATGAATTGGGACAATATAATACGTTTTCAAATTAAATTAGTAATAGAATTTTTTAAAGAAGTATATCCTAAAAGTAATAGGATTACATGGCTAAAAATATATCCATATCCCGAAAGTAATTATACTAATAGAAAATCTAACATGTTCCTAAATGTATTAGGTTTACATGCTAACATGTAGTATAATATATCTAATGTCCGAAAATAATTAATTATATTAATAGGATTCCTAAAGTGTAGTATTATGTCCTAAAACTAATAGGATTACAAGGCTAATGTCTAGAATTCCGATTATGTCCTTTTATTGTGAGTTATTATGCTTAATATTAAAAGGTTATTTTTGTAATTCAATATTTTATTCATATTTTTATAATATATATATATATATATATATATATATATATATATATATATATATATATATATATATATATATATATATATATATATACACACACACACACACACACACACACACACACACACACACACACACACACACACAGAGAGTAATAGTTGAAATTCTGAAGATAATATATTTCTTTGCCAACAGAATGTGTTGATGCTAGTTAGCATTTTGCTTCTCGTCTCAACGAATTTTGTGGCCTAAAGCCAAAACATATTAAAAGGCTCTTAAATTTCTTTTGTATAATCCATATAATAATGAGATACAAAGCAAACTACTAGGACTTTGGCCTAGTGATAAGTGTACAACGCGTGATGTGTGAATTAGGTACACGTCACGGTTTGGAACTCTGTCGTAAATGAAATATGTCATTAATTAAGTGGAAGAAGGTACAGGGGGCACTTTGATAATCTGTCGACTTTCGAACCTTGTGACCCAATGCAATTAGGGATTTCTCTTAACAGGATGAACTAAAGAAAATTGCTTTCTAATGGATGGATCAATAAAATATGGTGAAAAGAAATAGCCAATACATGAGTTTCCTTTTAGGAGAAAAATAATTAGATTTGATAATGAAGACAAATACATCACTTAATTAAATGAGAGAGAAATTTATTATTATCTATCACTCAACTTTATAACTTTAATTAAAACTTTTAAAATATTTTATTAAGAATAATTACATAAAAAATATATGTGATATATAGTACTTAAAATTGAGGCCTTGAATATTTTAGGGGCCTTGCCTTACCTTAGGCCGCCCCTATGGGTCACTATAATGACCCGACCGGTCGTTTTGAGTATCGCATCCCCGTTCTCCCATTTATTGCTCAATATATGCCTTACAATTGATTTATGACTTATCGGGTTAGTTGGTTCGGGTCCGGAAGAATTTCGGAGTGAAATGAGACACTTAGTCTCATAATTTAAAACTTAAGTTGGAAAAGTTGACCGGATATTCACTTATGTATAAACGACCTCGGAATTGAATTCTGATGATTCCAATAGCCCTGTATGGTGATTTTAGACTTAGGAGCGTGTCCGAAAAATTATTTGGAGATCCGTAGCGGAATTAGGCTTGGAATGGCGAAAGTTAAATTTTTAGGAAGTTTGACCGAGGGGTTGACTTTTTTATTTCGGGGTCGAAATCCGATTCTGGAAATTTGAATAGGTCCGTAATGTGAAATGTGACTTGTGTGCAAAATTTGAGGTCAATCGGACGTGATTTGATAGGTTTCGGCGTCGTTTGTAGAATTTGGAAATTTCGAAGTTCATTAGGCTTGGATCCGTGTGTAATTCGTATTTTTGATGTTGCTCGAGGTGGTTTGAGGATTCGACTAAGTTCGTATTGAGATATAAGACTTGTTGGTATAATTGGTTGAGGTCCCGGGGGCCTCGGGTGAGTTTCGGATGGTTAACGGATCAAATTCGGACTTAAAACCACTGCTGGAAATTTTGCTTCTGGTATTTTTGCACCTGTGGAGGTCTGACCGCAGGTTCGAGGCCACATGTGCGTGCAACCAATCACAAAAGCCGCCAAGAGTGGAGTTGGGCAGTGCTCGTAGGTGCAAAAATTTTGCCCGCATCTGCGAGGCCGCAGGTGTAAAGGGGTGAGCGCAGGAGCAGAAAATAGTGAGCCGGGCAGCGCAAGTGCGACAATTGTCCGTAGAAGTGAGGGTCATAGGTGCGACCCCTTATCCGCAGATGCGGAAATCGCTGAGGCAGAAGCTTAAATTCGGGGTTTCGTGATTTTCACCCATTTTCGGATTTTGGAGCTCGGTTTGGGCGATTTTGGAGAGAAAGTTTTCCACACAAATTGGGGTAAGCATTCTTGACTCCCTTATTATTATATTTCATGAATTAATCTTCATTTTTGGGGTAAGATTATCAAGTCTTCAAGAGAAATAGAAGGAAATTTCTATAATATCACAAAACGAATTTTTTGAGTTTGAATATCGATTCAGAGTCGGATTTGAGTGAAATTAGTATGGTTGAACTTGTAATTGGATGGGTTGTCGTATTCTGTGAGTTTCGTCGGATTCCGAGATGTAGGCCCCACGGGTGATTTTTGGGGCGTAATTTCAGATTTTGTGGAAAATATTAGTATTTTGATATGGAATTAATTCCTATAAATTTTGTGGGCTAAATCAAATTAATTGTGACTAGATTCGAGCCGTTCGAAAATTGATACGCGCATAATGGGATTTCTGGAGCATTGTTTAGCTTGCTCGGTATTGGATTTGGCCTATTCGAGGTAAGTAACTCTTCTAATCTTGGAGCTGAGGGTATGAACCCTGAATACATGTATTATGTGATTTGTTGGAAGGTGACGCACATGCTGGGTGACGGGCGTGTGGGCGTACACTATGGAAATTGTGACATAATTGTTTTCGTAAAATTTTATAGTAAACTAATCTTGGCATTTTCCTTGTATTGTCATATGTTAAAGGAATTTGAGCTGAGAATCATATTGAAAATCATGCTGAGTCTATGTGCTAGTATTATTGAGACCTACAGAGGTCATATTATTGTTGAATTATTTTTTAAATTGAAATTTTATACTCAGTCATGTTCATTCATTTCATATCATCTCTCAGTCTCTGTTGCTATTTATTGATTCATCATATCATCATTTTGGGTTGATTTTCATGACATTGTGAGCCCGAGAGACTGGAGAGATTGATGACTGAGTGAGGTCGAGAGCCTGATAGTGAGGATAATTATGGGATCGGGCTACACGCCGCAGCAGGCCAGATTGGCTTATTATAGCACATGAGTTGTCCGTGCGGATCTAGATATTATGATAGCACATGAGTTGTACGTGTAGCATGTGAGTTGTCCGTGCGGATCTAGATATTATTATAGTACGTGAGTTGTCCGTGCAGATTATAGCGCTTGGGCTGAAGGAGCCCCTCCGGAGTCTGTACACACACCCAGTGAGCGCAGGTACCTACTGAGTGCGAGTGCCGAGCGATTGGAATGACTGAGTGACTATGAGGACTGAGTGACTATGAGGACTCAGTGACTGTGAGGACTAAGTGACTGGGAGGACTGAGTGACTGGGAGGACTGAGTGAAATGATACTCTAAGAGTATGCATATGATTTTATCACTGAGTTGCATCGCATTGACATGCACAAATGACATATAGGCATCGAGATGTATTTTCCTCATGTTGTACAGTATCACATCATTCATGATTTCTCACACATGTTGACAGATGGGCATAGTGATGCATTTGTTTTTACACAGGTTATTTGGAAAGAAAATGAAACATCTCGTTTATTATTGAAAGAATTTTGGGAAAATTATTGCTTTCAAACTTATTCATATTTTTGGTAACTTCGGAAAACGATTTTGGATTTCACTGATGTACTTGAAAGGAAGAACTATTTTTGGAAATTATGATTTAGCTGAGAATTTTCCTCTGAATTAGTTCTTGTATTATGTGCTTTACGTTGTGATGGACTGTGGTGGACTATTGATTTTGGACCCGACCTTGGTAAAAGCTCGTCACTGCTTTCAACCTAAGGTTAGGTTTGTTACTTACTCAGTACATGGCGTCGGTTGTACTGATACTATACTTCTGCACATTGCGTGCAGATATTGGCTGTTGTTATTGCTGCACTCAATGGTTGCCGGATTTGAAGATGTACCTGCGTTCCTATTGTAGCTGCCTCTTGTTCATGGTAGCCTTAGATTCATAAAACTCTATTTATGTACTTTTCAAACAGATGATGTATTTATTTCATACCAGTTTTGTATACTCTATTCTTAGAAGCTCATGATTTATACCACCAGTTCTTGGGAAATGTATAAGATTAAGATCTTTATTTACTTAAATTACTTTAATAATTGTTATTGGAATTGGATAGTTGAAAGTTGGCTTACCTAACTGGTTAGGTTAGGTGCCATTACGACTAGTTGGATTTGGATCGTGACAGTCACTCTTGTAAATTTTTAAAAAAATAACATTGTATAGTCGCTCTCTAAATAATAGCCAAAACAAAATATGCACAATTTTGTATGTTATATACAAATTGTATATACTTTAATGGCTACCGAATATAAATAGTTTCTGCCGCGGGCTAAAAGTCATCTTTGCCCTAAATTATTCATTTGGGAAAAAGGCTAAAATTATCCCTACACTATTGAAAATTAGTCATGTTTATACCCGTTTCTACTTTCCATCCAAAATCATATTTTGTTTAATTTGTACTCCCTCTGTTTCAATTTATGTGAACCTATTTCCTTTTTAGTCTGTGCCAAAAAGAATGACCTTTTTCCATATTTGGAAATAATTTATCTTTATGCATTGATTTATAGCCACACAAAATATATGTGCCTCATTTTACACCACAAGTTCAAAAGTCTTCTTTTTTTTAAACTTCATTCCTAGTCAAATAGGTTCACATAAATTAAAACAAAGGGAGTATATAATTTTGTCCCTAACCCTAACAGATGTCCAACATGGCACCGGGGCCCCATAATAATTTGCCAACTAGGCAAATCTTGACCTATTCTTTTATAAACCCGCCCCACTCTTATAACCCGTTAATTAGTCTCCTTCATCAATTAAATAAGACCATATTCAGTCGTTGAAAAACTAGGGTTCAGGCACAAAATTCTGTTTCCTCCCATTTGCTCTACTCTGTCCTCTCAGGTGAGATTCAATGTCGCGGAGTAGTACTTCCTCTCAGAGAAGGTGTCGATGTGGTATCATTGCCAACCATTTCACATCAACCACTCCAGCTAACCCTGGTAGGAAATTTTATAAATGTCCACGGCCTAAGGTAAGTATTTTATGTGGATTTGTCTAATCTTTATACTATATCTAGCTGTTTTGATTTGAAAATTGAATATTTTAAATGATTCTTCAGCAGAATAATTCATGTAGTTATTTCGAATGGGAAGATGAAATATTCGCGGACGGTTCCCAGCTTGAAATAAGAGAATTACCGTCGTCTTTGAATGCAGTTATAATTGAAAGAGACAAGTTGAGGTAAAAAGTAATGGCCATGGAAGCCATGAACAAATCTGAATCTACTAAAGTCAAAAAGTTGGAAGAAAGAGTTATACAATTGATGATGGTGATAATTGTTTCTTGGGCACTGTTTGTTGGATTCTTTGCCGCCTGGATAATGATGTAGATTTCATTATGGTTCTTCCTTATTTAGTTGATTATCATTGTGTTAGTTCAGTCCTCTCTTTGTGTAGTGAATTGATATGTATTGCTTAGTGAAGTAGGGAACTAGTTTCTTAAGAATCTAGAAATGTATTTTTTATCAGCATGTATTGGTTTAGGCCCTTAGAATGATACTCCAATTGGAGATGTAATAGTATGATGCTTCTGTTTTGACCTGAAATGGTGAATGAATATGAGGTTTCAATTTTTAGCATTCTCCACTTTGAATTAGTAGGTGTTACTCTACACAAATACATGCTATAGCAGCAGTTACATCTGTACCATATCCTTATGTGTTCAATCTAATATTAACAAGAAGACAATGAATAAGATAACGAATATCAAAATAAAGGTAACATGATAAACTTGGAAATCCAATCCACAAACTGTTTAGAATTTACTAACATTCACAGAAATTCATAATAACAACTGTCATAGTACATTACCAACATCATAACAACAATTGTCATAACATTCACATAATGGCTTCATAGAAGTCCATGCCACCAAGTACAAAAATAAATGTATTGTCATAGTAGTAATTACATCCACCAGCATATTAACAATTGTATTGTCATAGCAGTAATTACAAGTCTTCTAAAGTTAAAATTCACAAAAATTTTCACCACTTAACTGACTTTCCACCTTTAGTTCAAGTCACATTAGTTTTGTGACTAGCCATTACCCTTTCTTGTCTTCATCTTGGCCATCTTTTTAAGTTGATTTCCTGTTATAGCTTTCTTACCATTCCAGGTGAGATTCTTAGCTGAGTATGATAGGTTTGAAGGCACACTCACACCAGATGAGTCACCAACAAAGTTGATGGTCCTTGTTATAGCTGGTATGGTTCCTTGCTGTCTCATAAGCAATTTTTTCCTTTCTTCAGAGAAACTCCTTGGCCTAATATCTGGGGCAGAATCTGAATCAAAATCAGAAAACTCAAAATCTGGAAGAACACTGTTGTTGGAAAGTTTCCTTTGCACTAAAGAAGTTGGCATAAATTGAAAGTTTGGGTCTTGAACAAGATGACTTGACTGACTTCCTTGACTGGGTTGTGGTGCTGAAAGTTGTATATCCCCCTCAGCTAGTATATTTGCAGCAAGTGATGACATGGGTTATTCATCATTATTGTCTTCATCTCTTAAATATCTTGTCTCTTTGCATGCTTGCCCTTTTTCTTACTTGCCATTGGTTGCTTTCCCTTAGAATGATATTTAACAAAAGAAATAGAATAGACATAGTTAGAGTAAATCAGTAAAAAAAACAGAATAGACATAGTTGAAAATAAAGAATGTTACCCTTGCACAACCCCTAGCATTGTGTCCAGGCTGACTACATGTGGAACACTTCATTATCCTCCCCTTCCTAGACTGCATCCATTCACCTTGTTTGTTGAATGTTTTATTTTTTTCTCTTGTTCTCTTGACTTTAGGTCTGCCATCCATCTTCATATATTCTAGTGGGTCCATTGCATGAGATGCTTCTACCTTCCAAAAAATTTCTCCCCTTACTGGTTGTAGTATATGTGAATAGGCTAGGAGATAGGCCTCTTTGGTGTACCACCAGTGTATTTCAGTCAGGGAATTCATCTTTGTCACGACCCAAAATCTCACCTGTCGTGATAGCGCCTATCTTAATACTAGGCAAGCCAACAATCTCAATAAACTACCATATCTTTTAAGTTTGAAAACAAAATAATTAAATTCAGTGGAAGAAACTCACAATTTCAAATATAACACTCCCAAAACTCGATGTCACTGAGTACATGAGCATCTAAATGAATACAAAGTCTGACTGATAAAAATCGATGTCTGAAATATAGAACAATACAATAACTAAACAGGAAGGGAATCAAGTCTGCGGACGTCAAGCAGCTACCTTGATAGTCTCCAATAGAAGTAACTCTGAAATCTAGCAGTCGTCGTATCCGAAAGAACCTGTATCTACACATGAGGTGCAGAGTGTAGTATGAGTACAACCAACTCAATAAGTAAAAAGACTAACCTCTGGGCTAAAAGTAGTGACGAGCTTCGCAGGTACAGTCCAGTATAAATAATGGTACAACAATGTAGGCATGCTTCCAAGTTCAATAGTTAAACTCAGTACAAGTGAAATAGATCAATACTGCATGATATGAGAAATATGATATCTCAGTAGAAAGACCTCAAGTAAATATTGGTCACCAATTATTCGGTCACTCGGTACTGTTTATGGTCAATCCAGCCCAGGGATGTTCCAACCCGTTTATAAATACACATCGACTGACATTCAGTCACTCAGTATCGTATAAGGCCAATTCATCCCTGGGGTAATTTATCCACAAATATAAATGATACGGACAAGATCCATGTCTAGGTAAATTCATTACAATATAAATAAGTAAGGCAAGTCCATGCCCTGTGAAATCCATCCCGAATATATATAATCATCTACCCTCACTGGGGGTGTGTACAGACTCCAGAGGGGCTCCTTCAGTCAATACAAATCATAGGAATTTATTCCATATGAAAATACTAATTTTCCAACAAAATCTGAAATTTAACTCAAAAATCGCACGTTTCGGAACCCGACAAAATTTACAAAATATGAACGCCCATCCAACCACGAGTCCAATCATACAAATTTCACCAAATTCTGACATCAACTCGACCCTCAAATCTTCAAATTAAACCAAGAGGGTTTTCTAATCTTTCCAAATTAATTCACCCATTAAATATTAAAAACAATCATGGATTCGGGTAATTTTATTAATAATGAGTTAAGAACACTTACCCCATTATTTTCCTTGAAACTCTCCCAAAAATCACCTCTTCCCGAGCTCAAATTCGTCAAAAATGAAAAATGGGACGAAGTCCCATTTCCAGAACTTAAATATGTTGCGCAGTCATTTACCCTATGCGATCATGGCAAAACACTCGTAATCGCGAAGCACAAATTTTTCCAGCCCTTTTTTTACTCTATGTGATCGCTGCTATTCTCCCGCGATCCCGAAGAACAAATTCCCCAACAGCCTTGTCCAACTTCTTCCGAACATCCTTTAGTATAATGGTCATAACACTTGGTACACAACTCCAAATAACAAATGATTTATATTTCTGAAAACTAGACACAAAGATCTACAACTTTTATTTTTGGATCATCTCCAAATTCCTTATAGATTGCGAGATATAAGCCTCCAAAGTCGGGTCAGTGCAGTAGAAAATTTCCTCTACGCGATCGCGATTCACTGGCCATTTTTCCCCATTTTGTGCTTCGCTATCGTGGCCAATTCCATGCGATCGCATAGCACACTGCTGTAGCCAAAAACCATCAGCTTTAGATGGCCTAGAAATGGTCTGAAATCACACCGAAACTCACCTGAGGCCCCCAAGACCTCAACCAAATACACCATCAAGTCTCAAAACATCATACGATCTAAATCGAGCCTTCAAATCACATCCAACAATGCTAAGAACACGAATCACACCCCAATTCAAGCCTAATGAACTTTGAAATTTCCAAATTCTACAAACGATGCCGGAACCTGTCAAATCAAGTCCGATTGACCTCAAATTTTGCATACAAGTTATAAATGACATAAAGGAACTATTACAATTTTCAAAATCAGATTCCAACCCCGATATCAAAAAGTCAACCCGCCCGGTCAAACTTCCCAAAAATTCAACTTTCGGCATTTCAAGCCTAATTCCACTATGGACCTCCAAATAACTTCCTGATCATGCTCCTAAGTCCAAAATCACCATACGGAGCTATTGGAATCACCATAATTCAAATCCGAGGTCGTTTACACATAAGTCCACATCCGGTCAACTTTTCCAACTTAAGTTTCAAATTATGAGGCTAAATGTCTCATTTCACTCTAAAATCCTTCCGGGCCCGAATCAACTAACCCGGTAAGTCATAAAACAACTGTAAATTATAAATTGAGCAGTAAATGGGGGAACGGGGTTGTAATACTCAAAATGACCGGCCGGGTCATTACACATTCCCCCACTTAAACATAGGTTCGTCCTCGAACTTGCCAAGAGTTGTTTCCAAGCCATAACATCACTATTCCATCTTACCATGCATATACCCGGGGGTGATCCCACATCACTCTATTCCATATAGGCTTGACGACACCAAGTAATTGAAGATCATTACTTCAACCTTAGCCCATAAACCTTGGAATTCAATTTCCAACATTCAGAATTTCTTTTCAAGACCCTAACTTCACATCTACACACTATATGAGTTTGAACAAGCAGTATCAAGCCATAACCATAACCCCAGATATAATCACGTAATATACTACACAACTCACAAGCTCGCAGCATCATTCCCGATCAAAGTAACTACTCCAAACTAATCCAGTACTAGTATTAAACCCCATATCAAGCCAAACCTCGTTCCAAAACCTTCGTACACTGCCAATATTAAAAGAAACACGCGAAATCTCATAACCACTTATTAGATCAACAAGTCATGGAGCTCTCTCACCCCAACCCGAATCATAATCACTTTCTAAGCCGACTTTAGATGTCATCCTTCCAAATATACCGTAATCAAATCCAATAGTACACATTCTAGGCCCAATGACCGCATATTATTAAACAAAACTATCCCACAGACATGCTAGACCAATATAACTCAAGCCACAACTGCGCAATCCGTGTACCCAAAATAAAATAGAAAATGTTTCAAAGAAGAGAACTGTATTGCGAGTTCAACAAGCACCACTACAACTAAAATGCTATAAGCTCATTATATATAGTAGAACCAAGACACACAAATTTAATAACAGTAACTAGCTCTTCTAGAGTTCACATTAACATCACTCGCACGGACAATTCACGTGCTATAGTATCAATATCTGGACCTGCACGGAAAACTCACATGCCGATAATATCAATATCCGGACCCGCACGGACAACTCACGTGCAAATAATATCAGTATATGGATCCGCACGGACAACTCACGTGCCAATAACATAATCTGCCTGGCATGATCACAGGCCTCCAGTCCAAGCATATCATACATGAGCAATCAAATAAGTACATATGTATATGATAAATGAAATAAGATTCACATGCTCCTGGACTGGTATAAATAACACGACATAGGGTAGGCATGTGCAAAGTGTGCTATCACAACTCAAATCGGTAAGTTAACACAGAATTAATAACTACCCGATTTATTCAGGGAATCAGCCTATTAGTAACCTCAAGTATAGCCCAGATAGTTCTCAACAAATGGACAAATACGAGAAACGTTATAACTTTATGCTTAACCGTCAACTCTAGGCATATCATAGCCTAAACATTTTTCCAAACCTGAATACTTGCCCCGATGCCCGCATATTGCTAAAACCTCACATATATATGTATACGCACTCGTAGCGCGCAGTCATCACAAATAATTAACGCAACTAGTGCCTCCATTGAGTTTAAATAAAATGCTCGCCTTAAACAGGCCGCAACCCTGAAACAATATGCTTCTGAGAACTCCCAGTGACCCAAATTCATAGAACACATGAACCATCGTAACTGATCACAACTCCAGCACTCGAATGACTATCACCTCTCTCATGCACGATCATCCCACTAGGAATATTTTCATAATTCTTCAGTGCCACATATCAATAATTTGAGTATCAGCAGTCTATCAACCAGGTGAGTACCACAATGCCAATGAACATCCGTAAGTCAAAACACAATGCCCTTTTTGAAATACGCACCATTCTCAGGGATTACTGAGTAGTTATAATATCCGTCTAAACTTTTGAAATTGACCATTCTGTCCATAATTCGTGGTCTTGCTTTCCAGAATGAACTGCCACCTTGTACATGTAAGTCTTAATCCCGCACAATACACCACATCTATTATGCCATCATGTGACAAGTACGAGAATCTCATTATCAACTCTGAGTCACCAGCATATTACATACGCGGTCAATTAGAAACCTTCCATTTTCTCTCGTCCATGAAGAATTCACAATGCACAACATGTGTCCCACACCAGTAGAAAATATCTAGTTCAAACCATGGTAGAATCCATCAAGAACACTTTCAAATCCATTTGCACATAACCAAGCTATCAAAACTGAATTCCTCTAACTCGACCAAGCCACGCAGGTCACCAAAACCAAGAATAGTGCCACCGAAACATCTGTAAAGTCTCACCGCATCATAATTATCCCAAAAGAATCGAACATACCATTACCATACTAGTCTAGCCTACTACCCAGTTGTCCTATTTTCTTCGAGTTTCTTCTGAATTACCCTCAAGTTGACACTTCTCCTTGTTAGAACACTATGATCCTTACCCAAAGCTCACTACAAGACATCCCAACATAAAACCACACCGCTTTAAGTCCCATAAGCCACTGTATTCTTCTTAAGCACCTCCATAAATACCACAACTGTAACACTCACTATGAAAATACCTTATGTGAATTTAAAATTATTCTTCTTACCTTTCTTATACTAAAATGTAGAATCCATAATCATACAGAATTACCGAAAATCTCGGCACCATTAAATGTAATCTCAGATTCTATCCATGCACAAATCTGGAAAAATTCTAGATTGCTATATAGAAATCTCGAACTCATTAGAACCTTCTCGGGAGGCACGCACTTTGCTTAAATCTAAATTGCACAGCCTAAACGGGCTGAAAGACACATGCCTCATTAGCATAGCAACACTCGAAGAAGTAACCTTGCCTTAACACGACCAATTAAATTCATACTTTGTGCGCACTACATCCTTCAAAATAACATCTTAATCATTCCATAATTTATATATTTTCATAAAGTGCAATGTAACCCGTATCCGGGAATTTTCTTACCTGAGTCATCCTCGATCGCCACCTCTACAAGTCATAACTAACCCACAAGTTTGCCTCAGACCAAAACTAAAATTTAACATATATCCATGACATTGAATTGTCAATAGCAGGCTCCCCCACTTGGCTCAAATCCATACAACAAAATACTCCATAACTCACAATACTCATACATTATTACTGACATAATAGTGCAGTCAGTTCAACGAAAATTTTTCTCAAGCTTACGCAACACCCGCCATAAAATACCTCAATCATCCGCTAAGTTTGCATTTATTCTCGTGACACTCAAGTCAACTTTCTCAACCAGATTCAAATTCAAGTCTCAACACATACACCCCACTGGCAGAAAAGAAACTCTCTCTATTCACATTATAAGGACACAGCTACATGGATTACTCCGCAGGGGATAACCCACCTGCTTAGCCTCAAATTGTTATCTTGTTATACCCTTTCGCAGTCACAATTACTACTCAATAACTTAATCTTTCTGAGTCCAAACATATTAATAAGACATGAGACTTTAATTTGTCCCACAATTTAATAGCGTGAAAGATCCTTCAAAGCATTCATACTCGAGACTGTACGTCACATCAAAACGAAAATCAAGTACCCAATGGACCTTCCTTTACATTTCAAGGAAACACTTCTCATCACATTCAAATCATCTTATCACACCCTGCAGTCACATCATACTCATCACAAAGTCATTCTACCGCTCATCGAGCCACAAATTCCACTCGTATGGGACATTACCGGACATATGAGTCCAAATGTACAAGTTACAACTAAAGCTACCGAGCCTAAGCTGCGGTCTAAACCTGGCCTCAAGTCCTCTAGATTGGCCCATCACCAAAACACATAATACACATCTCGAACCTCGCTTATGGAATCACAAGCCAGCGATGCACAGTTGATATTGAGCGCTCACATGCGCACACGAATGCGTGGAAGGAATTCAAAGAGTTATGTTACAAGCTGAATCAATTCTGCATGATAGAATACAAAAAAAAGTGAAATTTTCCTAAGGGTTCAGCAGCCTCTCGAAGATAAGTACAGACGTCTCCGTACTGATCCGCAAGACTCTACTAAACCTGCTCATGACTCGTGAGACCTATGTAACCTAGGCTCTGATACCAACTTGTCACGACCCAAAATCTCACTTGTCGTGATGGCGCTTATCTCAATACTAGGCAAGCCAACAATCTCAATAAACCACCATATCTTTTAAGTTTGAAAATAAAATAATTAAATTCAGTGGAAGAAACTCACAATTTCAAATATAACACTCCCAAAACCCGGCGTCACTGAGTACATGAGCATCTAAATGAATACAAAGTCTGACTGATAAAAATCATTGTCTGAAATATAGAACAGTGCAATAACTAAACAGGAAGGGAATCAAGTATGCGAACGTCAAGCAACTACCTTGATAGTTTCCAGCAAAAATAACTCTGAAATCTAGCAGTCGTCGTATCCGAAAGCACTTGGATCTGCACACGCGATGCAGAGTGTAGTATGAGTACAACCAACTCAATACGTAACAAGACTAACCTCTGGGCTAAAAGTAGTGACGAGCTCCGCAGGTACAGTCCAGTATAAATAATGGTACAACAATGTAGGCATGCTTTCAAGTTCAACAGCTAAACTCAGTACAAGTGAAATAGATCAATAATGCATGATATGAGAAATATGACATCTCAGTAGAAAGACCTCAAGTAAATACTGGTCACCAATTATTCGGTCACTCGGTACTGTTTATGGCCAATCCATCCCGAGGGTGTTCCAACCCGTATATAAATACACATCGACTGAGATTCAGTCACTTAGTATCGTATAAGGCCAATCCAGCCCTGGGGTAATTTATCCCCAAATGTAAATGATACGGGCAAGTTCCATGTCCAGGTAAATTCATTACAATATAAATAAGTAAGGCAAGTCCATGCCCTGGGAAATCCATCCTGAATATATATAATCATCTACGCTCACTGGGGTTGTATACAGACTCTGGAGGGGCTCCTTCAGCCCAAGCGTGATATAAAGTCGTTATGGCTTACTGCAGGTGGGCAGTCCCGATCCTTATAATAATAAAGCCTATAAGGCCTGCTGCAGGCGGGCAGCCCCGATCCAGAATAATAAAGCCTATAAGGCATGTTGCGATGTGCAGCCCGATCCCATAATAATAAAGCCTATAAGGCCTGATGCGGCCAGCAGCCCGATCCCATAATAATAGTATATATAAAGCCAATATGACATGTTGCAGCGCGCAGCTCGATCCCATAAATATCCTCACAATGGATGAATATCGCTGAATGTGAAATTAACATTTTTAAAACAATTAATTCAACAGCAACACGACTCCATGGGACCCAAAATATTGGCACGTAGCCTAAACATGATCTTTAATAAGAGCCTCGGCTCAATTTCTCTAACACGAGGAACATGTTCAGATAATAACATGATTAATAAATTTTACAACTACACGGCATTTATTTAAGTCACAATTTCTATAGTGCACGCTCACACGCTCGTCACCTAGCATGTGCGTCACCTCCAACAATTGATATAACACAATATTCGGGGATTCATACCCTCAGAACCAAGTTTAGAAGTGTTACTTACCTCAAACCGTGTAATTCTTTACTCCGCTATGCCTTTGCCTCGTACATTTTCCTCTAAAAGCCTCGTATCTAGTCACAATTAGTTTAATTCAGTCAATACAAATCATAGGAATTTATTCCATATAAAAATACTAATTTTCCAACAAAATCTGAAATTTAATTCAAAAATTGCACGTCTCGGAACCCGACAACAGTTACAAAATATGAACGCCCATCCAACCACGAGTCCAACCATACAAATTTCACCAAATTCCGACATCAACTCGACCCTCAAATCTTCAAATTAAACTAAGAGGTTTTTCTAATCTTTTCAGCTTAATTCACAAATTAAATGTTAAAAACAATCATGTATTCGGGTAATTTGACCAATAATAAGTTAAGAACATTTCCCTCATTGTTTTCCTTGAAAATCTCCCAAACATCGCCTCTTCCCGATCTCAAATCCGTTAAAAATAGTTCAGAACTTAAATATGTTGCCCAGTCATTTACCCTATGCGATCGTGGCAAAACACCCACGATCGCGAAGCACAAAATATTTCCAGCCCTTGTTTTACTCTATACGATCGCGGCCATTCTCCCGCGATCGCGAAGAACAAATTCCCCAACAGCCTTGTCCAATTTCTTCCAGACAGCCTCTAGTATAATGGCCATAACTATTTGTACACAAATTCAAATGACAAATGAATTACATTTCTAAACACTAGACATAATGGGCTACAACTTTTATTTTTGGATCATCTCCAAATTCCTTATAGATTGCGAGATATAAGCTTCCAAAGTCAGGTCAGTACAGCAGAAACTTTCCTCTACGCGATCACGTAAGGCCTTCCACAACCGCGATACACTGGCCATTTTTTCCCATTTTGTGCTTCGTTATCGCGGCCAATTCCACGCGATTGCATAGCACACTGCTGTAGCCAAAAACTAGTAGTTTAAATGGCCTAGAAATTGTCTGAAACTCACCCGAGACCCCCGGGACCTCAACCATATACACCATCAAGTCTCAAAATATCATACGAACTTAGTCGAGCCTTCAAATCATATCCAACAATGCTAAAAACACGAATCACACCCCAATTCAAGCCTAATGAACTTTGAAATTTCCAAATTCTATAAACGATGTCGGAACCTGTCAAATCAAGTCCGATTGACCTCAAATTTTGCACACAAGTCATAAATGACATAACAGACCTATTATAATTTTCAGAATCGGATTCCGACCCCGATATCAAAAAGTCAATCCCCGGTCAAACTTCCCAAAAATTTAACTTTCGGCATTTCAAGTCTAATTCCACTATGGACCTCCAAATAACTTTCCGGACACGCTCCTAAGTTCAAAATCACCATATGGAGCTATTGGAATCACCATAATTTAAATCTGAGGTCGTTTACATATAAGTCGACATCCGGTCAACTTTTCCAACTTAAGTTTTCAATTATGAGGCTAAATATTTTATTTCACTCTGAAATCCTTCCGGACCCAAACCAACTAATCCGGTAAGTCATAAAATAACTGTAAAGCATAAATTGAGCAGTAAATAAAAAAACAGAGTTATAATACTCAAAATGACTGGCCGGGTCATTACAATCTTGTTGTGTTGTATTGCTTTGATTGCATGAGGACATAGGATTCCATTAAGGTCACATGTCCTACATGTGCATCTCTTCACCACCATATTCACTGTGTGTCTGTCACCATCTTCACTCACTTGATACCCTTCTTTACTATTGGAATGAACATGACACTTATTTGCAATCTTCAAGTATTAGCTATATAATAGCATAGTTTGGGGACTGAAGTCATTACTCCATGTCATTACAGTAGATTCATGTTCCTTTAGCATGTTCATAACTTTTACTCTAATATCCTCAAGTATCTTGATATTTAGCTTGAATCTTGCTTCCTCGATTCATGAATTGAAGGACTCAGTTAGGTTGTTGTCCATTGAGTAGTTCTTTCAAACAGTGTCAAAGTATGCTCTACTCCAACTTTGGGGTGGGTACCTCATCAAATCTTCAACAGCATCTTTACCATCTTCATCCACTTGTCCCATATTCCTTAATTGATCTTTAAATTCTTCTTCATATGTGCTCCATGCAGCCACCAAAAGTACTTCTTATATTCCCCATGTCCCCATTTTTTGTACCAATTTACCTCTATGTGTTACACAATATTTGTGGTGTGCCTCACGAAGGAATAACTAGACTAAATCAATCAAACCTTGAAAATGAGAAAACAAAAAAGAGATGCATCAGTAAATACATAAATATATTACAAACAAAATTAGGTTAAATTGTTTGGTTCATACATTCTGCATATCTGATATAAATATGATCCCTTATCCTATTTTGAGGTCCAATAAATGTTGTACTGGTCTTAAGAACCAACTCCGTGTAACTTTAGTTTCTTTATCAACAACAACCCAAGCTAGGGGATAAAAGTGTCTCATGGAGTCTTGAGCAACAGCTACTAACAGTAGACCCTTGCATTTCTCTTTCAAAAAGGTTCCGTCCAAGACAATAAATGGTCTCAACCCACTCTTAAACCCAATTTTCAATGCATGAAAACATATATACATTATTAAAAATTTCATTTTTACTTTAATATGTTAATCACTACATCAGTTCCTGGATTACTGGACCTTAATTCATTAGCATAAGCCTCAAGCTTATTGAAATTATCTGCAAAACAACCCTTCATTTTCTCCAGGATTATTCTGTTGGCTCTCGAATACTTTGAATGACTAGCATTGATATTAAATGCATCTTTTACACTTGCCATCATCTCCTTAATTTTAATTTTAGGATTATCTTGCAACCCTTTCTTAAAGTAAGCAGCTATAGTTTTTGCATCTACCTTGTGGTTATCATATGTAGTATTACACTTGTGTTCTTCTCTTAAAGTCTTGAATTTAACACCATGACCTTTAGAGTCTTTAGAAATATGACAAACAAATGGGTAGTCTTCATCTAAACATTTGTACCTAAGCCTTTGGGGGGCAACTCTTAAGTTGTTTTAACCTATAACCATTAGCAAGGGAATACATGTCGATGAATTTTCTAGCTTCTAGAATGTCTTTGAATGTCATGGACTTGTGTAACTCCTTATAATCAGTCAACTTATCAGATATCTTCCTCTCTTTTTGTGTATGAAGTCCTTTTAATGAATCAGAATCACAATCTGAAGAATGAGATACATGTTCTTCATTGTCATCTGAACTACAGTCAGTAGCAGCCTCAAGTTCTGATGTGTATGACTCAATATGATGGACTATATTATGAACATTAATACTTAACTCATACTCATCTACAGTAAGAATTCAATAACATTAAACTGATCACTGACCAAAGACAGTAGACTCCTAACACCTTGATCACTCTTTATTTCATAATATCTACCAGAAGGCCCATTAACAATTACTTGTTGAACACCAATAAACCCCAACTTAGAAGTAAATTCATTTACTAAATAGTTGTAAGACAATAGGTCAGAGTCATTACCTTTAACAGTGTGCACAAGCTTTCTTGAGTATAACACTTGTGGACTATATATCCAATCACCATCATAATGAAAGATCATATCCAATAAGACCGTTGCATATAAGTTGCAGAATAAGCAAGGGAAAAAATTTAACAGAAAGTAATTACACTATACAAATAAAAAGTACAAATACAAGTATAAAAGAACTATACAAACTATATAATAAGCTAACAAAGTGGATAACCATAAATAAAAACAATAACCAAATTTGGACCATACAATAAAGACAGAAGAACCACATAAAGTTGAGACAAAAGATACATAAAGAAATAAAAAAGTAGTGGGCAGTCACACAAGAAGGAGTCAATCAAGACACAACTACAATAAACAAAGGGATGATGGGGGGACCCCAGAATAAAGTATAAAACTAATGTCCCAAGTCTATAAATAAAACAAAAAATAACTGAATTATGACCCACTTATCTCTCAACTCAACGCATGTGTATAAGAAATACGGGACCAAACACCCAAAATCAGAGCAAAAGAAACAGATCCAACACAAAAGGGACCTCTTTTTTGTTAGAGACCATATATGTAGGACCACCAAAATTGAAACCCTAAGTCGAAACAAGGAATCAATATACCAGATAGGGATCATTCCACTACAAAATCATAACCCACAAACCACCTCCAGTAATAACGAATAAAAGAACAAAAATAAATTTAGGTTTTAAAATCGAGTATGAACAGACCACATGCAAGCAAAAACAACAATAAACAGACACACCACATAACTAAAATAATACATATCTAAACGAATCATTCAAAACCCTAGTCAAAGAAATAAAAAATCGAAAATCCTATGTTACGTTTAGCTCTAACTTGAAACAATTAGACGATATGCTTCAGTTGATACCAAAAATAAAGCAAAGGAACGACGATTTACAGTTTTTAAAACGAAAATTGGTACCTTCGTATACATCCAACGATGAAGACGAACGTACAGTGAAGAGGGTAGGTGAGAGCTCTTTCCCTTTTTTCTATCAGCAACTGAAGATTTTGACAATTAAAACATGTTAAGACTATTTTAGTGAGACTAATTAATGGGTTACAAGGATCGGTCGGGTTTCTAAAATAATGGTTCAAGATTTTCCTAGTTGGCAAATTATTATGGGGTCCCGATGCCGTGTTGGACATCTGTTAGGGTTAAGGACAAAATTATATATTATATTAACGGTAGGTATGATTTTGGACTGAAAGTAGAAATTGGTATAAACGCTAATTTTCAATAGTAGAGGGATAATTTTAGCCTTTTTCCCTTTTCAATCAGAGGCGGATCCAGAATTTAGGGGTTACGGGTGCCGACCTAATCGATGTGATCAACTCGAGCGTCGATTCGGGACTTCGGGGTATATAGACAAATAGATCAAACGAAAGAAAATATAATAACTATAACTAATTGACGCAAAGCATAAAACTTCCAACAATATTTTTAATATCATATACAATCTATTTACAATTGTCCTCGACGTGCTTTCATATTTTGAAAACGATCAATAATGACATCATTACTTACATTTGTAAATACATCACGCTCTATATAATAAATTAAATAATCATTTAAATATTGATCACCCATGATATTCCTCTCTTCATTTTTTATCTGCTTCATGGATGAGAATGTTCTCTCCACAGTTGCGGTAGCAACAGGTAAAATCAGAGTTAACTTTACAAGTAAATAAATATGTGAATAAGTCTCCACAAGATTTGTCTCAACCAATGCTTTTGTCAAATCACTAATTCCTTGCAAGTTGGAGAACTTGGGATTGCCAACTCGCATATGAATTATGAAAGTATCTAGTTGATAACTCAAGTATCGAATGTGTACTTCATCAAACTCATTTGGGTAACATTTTGCTAAAGTCATTATTCTACCTTTATCAAAATTAGCAAAAGAATTGGATGGATTCAAACTAGCCATCCCAAGAAGCAAATCGCTACTTACTACATCAAAACGGTCATTAAGCTCTTGAAGTTGCACATCAATTACAGCATAAAAGATATCAACACACAAGTGGTGTGAATAACAAATACCAGAAGACTTACGCTTCGACTTTCCAGGAAAATAGGATTCATCCATCTTGGAAATCATAATATCATGCATATGACAAAATAAGGAAACATCATCTAGCAAAGATTCCCATCCAGTTTTTCTCATATCTTGCAATATTTTCTTTGTAATATTAATAAACACCACGACATTAACAATATCTTGATCTCTCTTTTGTAGGATCTTGTTCAACTCATTTGACATTGCCAAAACTTTCAACATCAAGTGAAGCATAAAAACAAATTTGAATGTTATTATCTCACTCAAAAGATATTTTTCTTGATTTCTCTCATTTGAGGTAGAACCTTCATGTTCAATCACTTCAAGCACACGAATAATAGATGAGAAAATAACAATAAAGTTATCTAATGTTTTGAAATGTGATCCCCAACGAGTATTACCTGATCTTTGAAGCCCGCGTTCTTGATTTAGTCCTCGCCCGGTATGAATTTCACCGGACTCAAGTAATTGCTCTAGTTTTTCAGCTTGAAGATGGCAAAGCAAATCTCTGCGCTTAAAAGATACCCCAATGACATTTAACACATTAGTAACATGACAAAAGAAGTCTTCGACATCCAAATGCTTTTTAGACATAGCTACAAGTGTTAATTGCAATTGATGAGCAAAGCAATGAATGTAATATGCCGATGAGCTGTCTTTCATAATCAAAGTCTTAAGACCACTTATCTCTCCCCTCATGTTACTAGCTCCATCATAACCTTGTCCACGTATTTGAGATGGACTTATTAAGTGGTCCGAAAGCAAAGATTAGATTGCTTCCTTCAATGAGCATGCCGATGTATCACTAACATGGACAAGACCAACAAATCACTCTACCACTTCACCATTTTTATCAACATAACACAAAACAAGAGCCATTTGTTCTTTGTGTGAGATATCTTTGGACTCATCAACTAATATACCAAAATAATCTCTATTCAAGTCTCTAATTATAGCTTTTAATGTTTCTTTTGCACAAGCATTGATAATATCCTTTTGGATCATAGGGCAAGTCAAAGTATCATTTTGTGGAGCATTTTCTAATATTACTTTTCCCACATCTGGATGCTTGTCCCCATGCCATCGTAAGAATCCTAGAAAGAGGCCTTGATTTGTTGAAGATTCACTTTCGTCATGGCCCCAAAAAGGCAATCCATACAACAATAGAAGTCTTGCCACGTCAATTGATACTTCTAAACGCATTCGATACTCACTTTTCAACTTCTCGGAGTGCTTATCAAAAACAACTTGAATTGATTGATGATGATTTGATAAATCTAGCATCTTCTTGAAACATTTATCATGGACACTATTAACATCACCAACATGTAAACGCAATCTTTCAAGACCCTTATTCCAAGCCCTAAAACCATTTTTTGTATAAAATTCACCCGCACTTCCATGAATAAATTTATTTTTGAACAAATAACAACATAAGCAAAATGCCGCATCTTTCTTCACACTATACTCTAACCATTTAGAAAATTGACCATTGAACCAACTTGGAACAAATTGACGCATTCTTCCTCCTATTTGAGTTTTGAAAAATTGATGCTTGGAAGGTTGACAAGGACCTTGTTGAATGTAATGTTTCCTTACTTCATCTCGTATTCTAGGGTTATAGTCAGCAATAGGTATTCTTTCTCCCGGATCGCCTTTAAGTGACCCCAAATCGAGTTCATTTATAAGATAAGAATGATTGGCATTCGCTTGGATCAAGGATTGACAACTAGGACTTGGTTGAGAATGGTCCAACCTCGTGACAAATTTATCCATCTCAATCAATTCCTATAAAATAAAAGTTCATTCTAGTGAGAAATATAGAACAATTTCTAGCAGTTCATACCATCAATAAGTTTAGTTATTTTAAATTCTACAGTGAAACCATTTAAGAGGCATTTGATTTTCAAACACAACCAAAAAAATACATAACAAAAAAAAATCAAAATAGTGACAATAAAGTTTAGCAAGAACACTAATATCCAACTAAATACAAAATAAAAACATAGCAAGAACATATATCTGATGGGAAAAAAATAGCCACATAGGGTTAAGAAATAAACATGAGGAGGTGAGGATTGAGGAAACTTTACAATGGTGGGCGTAGTGAAATGACTAGTGAGCAATGAATGTGTGAAGCATCAAGCATCCGCAAAGGTAAAGCAAAATAAATGCTTACAGTAACAGTCTAACATAGAAGCAAGAAGCAGAAGCAGTGGCGTGAATAAAGGCTGAAGCAGCGAGAAATGGAGAAAGGGAAAGGGGAAAGTGGACTTGGGGAATTGGGGCATTGTTTTACCTTTAATTATAAGAGAATATTATATAAAGAGTACTTTTATTATTATTTTATCTTATTTATTTATACTTAAACCAACAAAACAAACAAATAGAAAAGTAAAACATTTACTATAAAATATAGAAGAGTGTGTTGTGTAGTGTACTTAAAGGCAGACCTTTGCCACTGGCACCTTTGTCACTTTTGTTCTACGGGTGGCACTTTAAATATATATCCTATTTTTTATATATATTTACATATATACATAAGGTTTTTGCCGAAGCTTGCGGGTGACGTGCCACCCCGAACCACCATGTACATAGATCTGCCCTGCTTGTTTGGTTGGGTGATTCATTGCCGGGGAAAACGGAAAGTCTGTCTTTCTCTCATTTCTGTCTCTTCATTTAACATTTGCGGTGTCTTCCCATCACCTTGACTGCTTGACAAGTTTGAATCGATTGCCAGTGAACAAATATTCTTCTCCCTAGTAATTATAAAGACACTATAGTCATATGAAAGTAAGATTTGAATTCAATTCTTATGGATAATTACTTAGAATAAGCGAATTAATTCCCTCAACGAGTCTAATTATTATTTCCTCGTTAAGAGAGATATTCATGGTACAATCACGTGCGATTCTTGTTTCATTCAGATCCTTAATTTTTCCCATGTTGTGTTTTCCCTTTTTCTTGAGGACAATGACAATGAGTTCAAGAAAAAAATGGGTTTGATTATTCATACCATAGTTACAAGTAATTATAGGGAATATACTTACCTTTGTCCTTTCCGCTTGAATTTTTCTGACTATTCCCATTTCAAGATAAATATGCAGGTTACCAGCTTGGTAGGTCATGAGAATATCTCTAAGGCAGAGTAATACTGAAATACTAAGCTACGTACAAGTCATCGTCTATTTTAAGTATTAACACAATTGAGCGCGCAGCCGTCACTATTAATTAAATTAATATGCATAGATCTTTAACTCTTCAACTAAGTGTTCCAAATCTTCTATTAAATCCAAAAATTATGTCATGCTATTGATCGTATTATGCATATTGAATAGTAGTTTTCTCGTGCAACAGTGACATTTTTCATAGTTATTAGTTCAACTAGCACAAGTAAATCCAAGCTCATGACTATAAATAATCTCAATTTTAGACACCTCTGCATTTTAGTTAAAATGATTTTATGAAAGTAGGCTAAAATGTCCAAGAAGAACTATTTTGTTGATCCTTCGAACCAGTGAATGGCCACAAGTGAAGATAGGATAATTATTCAATGAGATATATATAGGTTTTCTAATCTTTGCCTAGAGGTCATTTGGATATTTGAATAGTGTATATCTTTGGTTCGTGGTTCTCTAGTGACTTTTCTTTTATTTCCCATTTTTAAGAGTGAATATTCAGCACGCACGCCCAATCATTATAAAAAAAAATTTGTTTTCCCTAAATAAAGTATTTTATATTTTGTACTTCTTAAAGTCAAATTAAAAAACTCGTACCATATTACGTTAAACTGAAACAAATAATCTATTGATTCAATTTTATTGAGTAGTTGTGACTTGTGATCTTTGGCTCCACTTAGGTGGTTACACGTACACCAATTGTTTGGTTCAATCTTGGGATAGACAAGGATATCCCGTGAAGTAGGATATCCTATGAAATAGAGTTACTATTTATATGAGATAGTTAACCCCGCTATTTTATTACAAAATATATTCTATCATTAACTAATATTCATAATCAAAGATGGATAAATATAATTTTATTTAATATCTTTATCTTGGTAATCAAACGAGAGAGTTCATAATAACTAGAAGCCCGAAGCTTAAAGTCATTGTGTCGCCGAATTACAAGTCCGTTGACAGGTGATTCCTTAGTTTTCATCTTCATTTTGCAACTATGCATTATTGTTAAAGAGTGATGTCGTTATCTGTCTCGATTAAGATTGTTATATTCGCAACTAAACACGACATCTTTTAAATAGAAGTAAAGACTGACATTGACATGAAAATCTAAATCTGTCTGCCTATTAGCCAAATGACTCTTTCACCTTCATGAATATCTATTTTAGGCCCCGTTTGTCCATAAAAAATTTTCTTATTTAAAAATATGTTTGTCCATGAAACTTTGCAAGTTTTTGAAAAAAATTCGAAAATGAGTTTTTCAAAAATTATCACTTTTTAAAAAAATTCAGTAAAACTTTTTTTCCCACTCACAAAGCTGAAACATTTTTTTTCAAATAAAATGCATGTTCAAATATAATTTCAAATTTCAAATACCATTTTTTAACTTATCTCCGAATACTATTATTTTTTTTTCAAAAATTACAATTTTGATATCCAAACGCCTACTTTTAGTGTTTCCAAAGGAACCATCATGTCATTTCTTAAGTGCTAATACTACTCCCTCGGTTCTCGTATATGTGGTATTATTTTCCTTATTAGTCATTTTTGTAAAAGAATTATACATTTTTATATTTAAAGACAATCAATTTTACATATTTTATTTGTCCTTAATGAGAAATTTTTATAGTCACAAAGATTATAACATGTTTAAGACTACAACTTTTAAAGTTTTATAATTATAAAAATGTTATATCATATTAAAGATAGTTTCAAAAGTCTTTATTTTTCAGTATTTTTAAACTTTGTACATATTTAAATTAAATTATATCGCATAAATTAAAACATATGGTGTGAAACACTTTAGCATTTTTTTTTGAAGAAACGAATACATGAATGTAAGTACACATGAACTTATGCGGGAGCGGCCTAAGGGTCAAGCCACTAAAGCAAAGGCTTTAGGGCCCCAAATTTTGAGGGGCCCAAAAAAAAATTTATTTTTCTACTCGTATTTGTATTTAGACCCCGATTAATCTAGATTCGTACCGCGTAAGACCTAGTAAAAGAGAGAACACGTTTTAACAGGATTTTTTTTAATCACAGGATTCGAACCCAATATATTTAATTAAGGTAAGTTGGATCAAATACATCTCACAACAATCTTTAGAGACAGGGTCTAAATATATTGGGTATGTTAAAATACAAAATAAAATATTTTATAAAAATTCAAGATAACTTTTAATTTAGTAGTGATGTACCCGTTTGAGCAAAAAATGCAGAAAGAAAATCACTCCCCCTAAACCCTTGTCGCGAATATAAAACTTTTCATTATTTAAATTTTACGAGTGACATCATTAGTGAGGTATCTATATGAATTTGATTCTATTATCTAAGATCAACAATATCTTAGGAGAGACTAAATTATTTATAAAAAAAACTATTAAAAACTGTTAGGCCAAAATTCTATATTTTTAACACATTACTCGCTTTATATTTTGTTGGTTTAAGTGAGTTATTGTGCGATAATTGCGCTAAATTGTGTTGTTCTATGTGTAGGAACATCGAAATGAATCATCGATATTATGATATAAAAAAAATTTCTTCTGAAAGGCCTCAAATTAAAAATTGGCTTTAGGCCACCAATCTTCGTGGGCCGCCCCTAAACTTATAGAAAGACACTCATAGTGATAAAATCTTTCAGTACACAGAACGAAAAATATTCAACCTGATATCCAAGTAAGCAAATTGCCAAATGTAAGTACATTGAAAACACTCGAACTACTCGTACAATGTAGTGGCCCACTACTTTGTACAAATGAACTTATGGAAAGTCACTCATCAGTATTCAATTATTAGACATGGATGGGTACCACATTCGAGCTTTATAACAGTTGCTGATTTGCTCCATCAAATCCCATATTCAAAATACATAAAGTTGTTGGAATGTAAAACGTCGACTCTTACAACTTTTAATATTGAGAAACGGATCTTCTCTCACATATATACTTTGAATTTTGTTAGATCACGCAATATTGACATTAATTGACACCTATGCAAAATGCATGATGCCAATTAATCGCCTAAAGTTTCTTTATCAAAAGAGAGAAAAGACAAAACATGATTTATTTTTCTATTTATTAAAAAGAAAACTTATATGCAGAGATGAAATCAGGAAACAAAATTTTCCGGGTGTGTTTGGTATGACGGAAAATATTTTTCATTTTCTACGGTTTGATTGCAAAAAATAGTTTTCTGAAATTGGAGGAAAATGACCTCCCTAAAAAAGTTAGGAAAATATTTTTCAAAAACTTCACTTACCCTCACATCTAACTCCAATCCCCCCCCCCCCCACTTCTCTCTTACCCCATCTCTCCCACCCCCTCTCCAAAAAAGGTTTTTTTTTAGATTTCGATTTTTTTCTTTTCCGTCACCACCCACCCTACTACCCCGACCCCCTGGCTGAATTTATTTAATTTTTTTTTTGTATTTTTAATTTTTTGTAATTTTTTACTACATCAAAACCCAGACCCCCTCCCCCCCCCCCCCCAAACCCAAAAAAAAAAATTGTATTTTTAATCTTTTGTTTTTTCGTTTTTCTGCACCACCCACCCAACCCCTCAACCCACCCTCCCCGCCGAAATTTTTTTTGTATATATATTTTTAGTTCTGATTTTTTTATTTTTCAGTTTATTGGTTCGAAATTTTACGAGTTCCAAAGTTATGAGTTCGGAGGTTTATATGTTTGGAAGTTTGCGTGTTTAGTAATTGTAGAGTTTACGGGTTCAAAAGTTCATGAGTTCGAAAGTTTAGCGGTTCGGAAGTTTATGAAATTTGTGGGTTCGGAAGGTTGTTGGTTCGAAAGTTTATGGATTCATGTTTATTGTATCTAAATTATTTATGAATACTTTTGAGAATTTATTTTCCTTAATTTGTGTACCAAATACCAAAAAATGAGTAAGATTACTATTTGTTCTCCAAGTTTTCTATTATTCCAAACACACCCTAAAACCTGAAGGTAATTCTTCTCGCATATTTGAGAGATCACTTAACCAAAACAGAGAGGTAAGACTCAAATATGCAACGATGAACAACAGTAGACTTAAAAGAAGAAAAGAGAAATTGCATTTCGCCCAAAACATTATATATATATATATATATATATATATATATATATATATATATATATATATATATATATATACTTAAATGTGCTGTTATAAAAGAAGAAGAAAACCTATCCTCTTCAATAAGAGGTTTTAGAAAAACAGTTGGAAAAAAAATAAAGAATCTGTACAATTTTTTTCTTTAAAGCTATCACCGCGTTTATTTTAAGTAAAGCGCAGTTATGATTTGTATGAGTTTTGAAAAGAATGTATCTTTTTATTTTACTCTTAATAAGAAAAATTATAATTAAATAATTATATATGTATTATTTTAGACTACAAATTTTAATTTATATTTTTTTACCTTCGCATCCCGTCAAATAGATTCAAATAAATTAAAATAAAAAAAGTAAGAAAGAAAGAAGTTGACAAGAATCTAAAAGGGACAAGACCGAATACCCGTCTGTCTCCCAGCATTATTGGACCTTTGAAACAATTTCACCATAATGATTCGCTATCAGATGCTGACTGCAGATGCCAAGTGTCGATTGTCCAAAAAACCAAACGTGCCGCTACTTTGACAAGAAAAATACTCCCTCCGTTCCAATGAACGTGTTTGATTGGAAACAAAATTTAAGTAAAAATAAAGATTTTTGGAATTTGTGGCCCTAAACAATTTTAAAAGGGGTTCAGAATATTTGTGTGGTTATAAAAGTTTTTCATTAAGGGTAGAATTATAAGTTTAAGCAAAATTGTTTCCAAATTTAGAAAGAAAACATTCTTTTTGGAACGGACCAAAAAGGAAATAGGTTCACATAAACTGAAACGGATGTATAATAATTTGGCGAGTCACATAGAAGAAAAATGCAAATTAAAGGTGAAACTGGGAAAGAGTAGTATACTTTGTTGGCAGAAATTAAATTAAATATTGGTCGTTCAACTTTTTAATAGCTTCTTACTTTTAATACAGTATAAATTTTTTTCACAATTTTTGCAAGCTAATCAATTGCTAAACGAATTGCCTTCCAACTTTGAAGAAAAATTCAAAATGGAACAAGTGCATGCACTTATAATTTATTTGGTCTTCCAGAGGCAAAACTGATCTTTGGCTTTTTCCACAATCACTAGAGAATAGCACAATAGGAATTTCAATTTCAATTAAAGGGAAAAAATGCTTTTAGTCTGCATATTGTGACTGAAGGAACCAATGGGAAAGAGGTAGGGAGGTTCTCCAAAACCAGAATCTCTAAAAGCGACAGCTTCTCTTTAGTCTTCAGACTCGGACCATTACGAAAACGTAATGGAAACTAATATGAAACCTCTTTTAATTATACCAAGTGCTAATCAAGCATCTTGCAAAATCATGCAAATTAAAGGAGCATGCCTACAAGTCACAGTATTTTATTATATCATATTTTTCCGTGGCAGACTCCTAATCGTTCTATAACCAAAGAACAGATGTAGTAGTAATTATGAATTCAGAAAATTCAAACGTGGTGTACTAAAACTAATTGAGGGAAATCAAAACTAAAGATAGTTGAGCACAACAATATATAAATTGGTTAATATTATTGTTATTGTTATGTTACTATTATTATCAACTTATAGTTGGTTGGTAAGACTCCTAACACTTCTAAAACTAAAAAACAAGACAAAACCGAAGAGTCCAAAAGCTATTATAATACAGACACTCCAGCAATTCCCATGCCTAATTCAACTCTCCAACCAATCTCCTTATAAAACTTGTCTCCTTATTTTTTTTCTTTTGCCTACCCTCCCGCTTTATTCTCTTCTCCTTCCCGCCGGCTCAATTATGGCCACCGCTACACCACCATCTTCTGCTTCTAAAATCAGAAGAACAAACAGCGCTGATGGTGGTGGAAGCGGGTCAATAATTCTCGGCAAATATCAATTAAATCACCTTCTTGGTCGTGGCAGCTTCGCAAAAGTTTATCATGCACGTTGTTTAAACGATGGCACAGACGTTGCCATCAAAGTTATGAACAAAAACACAACCATGAACGCCTCTCTGGAACGAATAATCATCGGTGAAGTCTCCGCCATGAATCGACTTAACCATCATCCCAACATTATCAAACTCCATGAAGTGATGGCCACAAAGACCAAAATCTACCTCGTCATGGAACTCGCACCTGGTGGCGATCTTTTCTCCAAGCTCAGCCGCCGCGGAAAATTCTCTTACTCCACTGCAAGATTTTACTTCCACCAGCTTGTCTCAGCTCTACACTTTTGCCATCAAAACGGTGTGGCTCACCGTGATATTAAACCACAAAACATTCTCCTGGACAAAGAAGGCCAGCTTAAGGTCTCTGATTTTGGATTAGCCGCTCTTTCGGAACAGTTCAGTAACAGCCTTCTTCAGACGGCTTGTGGCACTCCAGCTTACGCAGCTCCAGAGGTTGTATACAGAAAAGGATATGATGGTGCTAAGGCGGATGCATGGTCGTGTGGGGTAATTCTCTTTTCATTCCTTGCAGGAAAACTTCCATTCGATGACAGCAGCTTAACCAACTTGCATCTGGCAAAACATCGTCGTGAATTTCAATTCCCTGATTGTGTTCAAAAGCCTGCACAGAGTATAATAAACCGGCTGCTCAATCCTAATCCAAATACAAGGTTAAGCATTGAGGACTTAATGAAGCTTCCATGGTTTAAGAAATCTGCAATGAAAGGCGAAGAGTCAAATCAGAAACAATTTAGTCAAGGTATATTTGAAATTAAGGATTGTAAAAAAGAGGGGAGAATGAATGCGTTTGATATAATATCAATGTCAGCTGGGTTGGATTTATCAGGGTTATTTGAAGCAAGGTTGAATAAGAAAGAAATGAGGTTTACAACGACTGCTCAAGTAGGGAGTATTGAAGAGAAGGTGATGAAAATTGGGAAAGAAGAAGGATATAGAGTTGAGAGAACAAAGGGTGGGGGAATTGGTTTGGTAAAAGGGAGAGTGGCATTATTGGTGGAAATATGGGAAGTGGCAATAGAGCTGTGGTTGGTGGAGATTAAAGTTGTCAATGGAGGAGTAGAATTTGATGAATCTCATTGGGAGGTACTGAAAGTTGGGCTGAAAGATATTGTTGTTTCATGGTATGATGATGGGTCTTAAGGGAAGAAGTTAAGCATGGCTGTTGCCTCGTACACTGTGGGGCAACTCAGACACTTTTAGGATTGAACTTTGAACTGATATCTTCCTAGCAGTCTTCAAATTTTGCAATGAAAATCCTCTTAACTCTTTTTCAGTTGCAGATACTTGAGTTGTACTTTTTCTCGATACAAAGCATCAGGAGTACTAATTATAGTGCTAATATTCTAGAATCTGCCCCCTCCCGTCTCACTGCAATTCCTTGCTCGGTTTGAAACTCGTCCTCCATCTGAATATAACAAATACAATGTAGTAAGCAGCTGCTATCTAATATTGCTAAAAGAAACTGAATGAGTCAATTTCATGATTTCTTATGTTGTGTTCATACAACAATCAGTGAACTAAAGCATGCAACAATGATTTCCTAATAACCAGCTATAGAAGTGGTGACACATGACCATATTATTTCGCATATCTCACAAATCAGAAAATGTTTGAATGCTCATTCATGCAAACCTAAATGGTTTTTCAAAAGAACCACCACCAAAGTTTCCCAGGCTACAGAAATATGTATGTTCACATGCAGTCAAGATAAACATGAGATCAGTCCAAAGTGTCAAATGGTTTTGAGTCATTTAACTCACGGATAGTACTTACCCGCACTGATGTTTGCACCAAACCAAACAGTTTAATCTTACAAGTCACAAATTAAGAGAAAACACATACCATTCAACCATGGTTAATTCATAATAGTTTAACCACGGATTTTGTTTCCGATTTTGACAAAAGTTGAATGTAAGAAACCAGCTGATTAAGTAGAGTATGATTCATCTTTTCAAGGGTCAGGTATTGAATTGACTTACAAATGGCTTAATCTTCTTTTCTGATTGGGGGACATGTTCAAGGAGTACCAGCATAAAGGAATGGGGAAATTCCTGCTGAAGAGCTGAATAGATATCTATCTACTTGCAGTAATTCTTAAACCACGCACCAATATTCAGGAAGTTCTCGAAGTCAGACTGTGGCCTGCAACAGAAACACATATAAGGTTCCCAATATGAAGTGAGGCTATCATAAAAGTCAAGTACAAAAAAGAAAAGAAGCACATTCATAGATTTGGGACCAACTTACCTATCAATTACATGTGTGTCCTCGGAAAACACCATGACTTTGACCTCAACTCCTTTCTCCTTCAATGCCCGTGCATACTGCACACAAGAAGAGTAAAAGCATTTCCTTTCTGATATTATACACTTTAGGAATAGAAACAACAAAAAGTTAAACAGTACTAAACTTTGCATCAGAGATAACATCAAGCTAAAAATGGCTTATAAACATTTAGTTACCCAGCTTTTATTCCACTTATTTAAAATTTTCACTTGTTAATACAGTGACTGGTCGTTCGCAGACATGAAACTGCTGGTCCTCACACGTTGTTAGTAGTTGATCAGTGAATATGATATTTGATGCATATTTGGATTAAAGTAGAGCCAGACACTAGATTCCACGGGATTTGATCGTATTATGAATGGATATGTAGTTGAACGAAAAATGAAAAGGGACATGAATGAAATAACATTTCTGGTAGACAGGCAAAAACGCATAAGCTTCACATGTATACATAAATTCTCGGACCCTTGATATAATATTAGAATGAATATTTATGTGCAACCAACAAAATTTGGAACCAGAAAGATGATATAAAATCTTACTTGCAACCCATTAGATACTGGAACACAGAGGTCTTTGGCACCTAGCAAGAGGATTGTAGGAGTCTTAACCTGCAATACAAGTAGCACAAGGATGTAGGAAATGCGTTCAGAAAAACAGGATCGGCTAACAACTTTACTTCAATCCTTGAGATATCTAGCAAAACTTTAAGTTTCAACATTGATGTGAAGACCTCACAGATATGTGACGTAACACAAAACGCATATCATGGAAGCCTTTTTTTCCAAATCCAGATTCAGCTGATGAAACCAGACCTTGGAGATGCATGAGATTGGTGATTTGCTGTAAAAGAGGGCAAACTTATCTGGCACCTAGAAATAGTATCGGAACTCTTAGAAGAAAGAAACAAAAACCTCGTCCAGTACAAAGATAACAAGGACCATAAAGACAAAGACTGTAATAACACGTGACAGAAACCATAAAGACAATACAGCATAGGAGAACTAGCTAACCTGGCCAATCAAGTGCGTAACCAAAAATCCACCATGGGAACCACCAAGCACAGCGATTCTAGATGGATCTAAAAGTCCGATATCAATTACATGATCTACAGCAGCAAGCACATGATTAACATCCTGCACAGGCATAGATATCAGCATTGGAGATAAACAGGAAGAACCCTTTTATCCAAATCTTTAAAGGTTTCTCTTTGGTTGCCCGTAGTATTGAAAATATTCTCAGTATTAAATTCCATAGTGATAATCAGTTTTTGTTTTTTGTTTTCTTTTCTGGTTTTTCGAATTAATAATCCCTGAGCTGTCTTTGAACAGTAGGTCTACTGATGCATCTATATCATATTAAGCTTCCAAACTATGAAAATCCAGAAAAATCTTGCTTAAGACACAAACTAAATATCTTTCTTTATAATGTTATCAGAAAAGAAGGGGAGCCTTGGCGTAACTGGTAAAGCTGTTGCCATGTGACCAGAAGGTCACGGGTTCAAGCGGTGGAAACAGCCTCTTGCAGAAATGAAGGGTAAGGTTGCGTGCAATAGACCCTTGTGGTCCGGCCCTTCCCCGGACCCTGCGCATAGCGAGAGCTTAGTGCACCGGGCTGCCCTTCTTCTTCATAATGTTATCAGAAAAGCAGAATTTTCGTTAGTAGGGTGCTGGAATGACCGCTAAAATGGATGAGGCATAACTTTAAGTAATCAGAGGCTTGAGTCTGTTAGCTCCTCAGAATTTATGAGTTAGAGACTGAATTACTCTACAAACAGTAAGAATAGATGTACAGTTGAAAACTCAATTATCTTTCGTTTTCCATGTCATATACTAGAACTGGTCCTCTCCACTAGGAGATTTAGATTTTCTACAAACAAAACGATCACCAGGAGCATGTGTTTTAACTTTAGTATTCAATTCTCACTATGAGTACCAGATATAGATCAGAGAACAGTAAACATGAGTGCATAAGGTTATGGTAAGAAGTTGGCCTCTTTACCAAAATACATAGATCTCTCATCATACTTGAAAGTTAAAACACCAACCTTTACTCAGGTTCTCAGCGAGATCCCTGACAGGTATCTTCATGATACCAAATTGGCGGTGGATTAGAGCAAAGATACAACCTGTAAGCAGTAAAGATGGACAGTTAAATATCAGAAATATAATTTTAACAAATATACACTAAGCAGAACAGATGATACAATCAGTAATTGAACTAACAAGTAGATGAACCTTTTCAGAGCATCTAGATATGGGGCTTGAGATATCAAGCCAACTCCAGGATGCCTCAGCAGATGCCTTTCCAACAAGGAAACCGTACTTGATTGCAGGAACATCGACAGAACTGCTAGAGACTTTAGAGGGAAAAACACCAGATTTATCTAGGTTGGATAATCAAGGAAAAAAACGTATTGCAATATGGAACCGGTTCAACAAAAAGTATGCGTTGACTCTTACCACTAAAGATGTTGTCCCCATCCAGTGTAAAGCAAGTTCCTAGAAAAGCAAGAGTTTCGAGGACTGATTCGTGACAATTTGCCACTATTAAGAAACAAGAAATCTTAAGTACAATGCACAATCAAAGACTTCAGTTCAGATTGAGAAGCAAAACACATAGTACCTTCACACATCCATGTAAGTATTACTAGAGTGCTAACCCAGGCAGAAGATAAAATCATTGTATATCCATCAGAAAGCCAAGGTTTACTAACAACATTGAAACAGTAAAGGCCAGGGAAGCATCCATCTTCAGGACACATCACAACAAGAACCTGCAATCATCATGTTAATGTTTGCTGACTATTGGTTGAACATGTAATACATAAAAAATATGGTACGAAAAATCAGTAATTTGTGATTAGCCTCAAAGTGCTTATATAAATTAGCAGAATTACAAAAATGAGCTGTACCACACTAAAAATTTTAGCATCTGAACTAGGCTATGCATCAATGGACCAATCAATTCTATGAAGTGAATTTGTTGCATTATGTGCCCCGGAATCAACAGAACTTTTAACTGACCAGAGTACAAGATACTTGCCATCTGGACTGCAAAATTTAGTAAAAAAATCATCTGTTCTATTCAACAATAACAACAACATACCCGGTGTGTTCCCACAAGTGCGGTCTGGGGAGGGTGGAGTGTACGCAAACCTTACCCCTACCTTGTGAGAGGTAGAGAGGCTGTGTCATCTGTTCTATTATATCAGGTAAATACGCTGCAGAAATTAAATAACACAAGAAATAACAAAAAACTTTAAATTGCTCCTAGAGATGCTTTTCTATAGTTTTATAAAAAGAGGAACATATCATGGAATTAGTAGGGAAGTGTTTCCACCAATTTCAGAATGACATATAAATAACTGTATGAGTAAACAACACACCTGAAACGAGGAAAGAATTGTGTCAACTTAACTGGAAGTGCATCTTCGGTTGCATTATTTCTGGAAGTGATAATAAGTCGATTAATAGTGAAAACTACCCAAAAAAAAGGAAAAGAAAAAAAAAGACTCAGATAGATACGGAATCACTATTACTCTAGCCCCTCTACTATATTCAAACAGAAACGGATGTGTTAGTCAACAACAATATCATCTGTAGCAGCAAGTAGGTACGTACTCAGGTTGATGAAATTCTGATATTGGAAAAGGAGCCCTAACAGCATATAAGGCACAAAGCCTGTTATAGCAAAATTTGATGCCCAACTTTCTAGTATGTGACGGCCATCAACAAGAACAAGATACTGCTGCAGGTTTTCAGTGGACCCCCCCCCCCCCCAAAACTTGTCCAACACTCAACATCTTTGACATTCCTTCAACAGGATATACTTCTCCACTGCACAAATTTGTAGAACATCCACAGAAATCAAATTAACACCCTTTGATAAAACAAATGTAAGCAAATATTATGATACATTACCTGTTAACACTGATTACAAAAAGATCTGGATTTCTTTTTCCAGGATAGGTTTCTCCCTAGTCCTCTTCCAATCCCCTTGACTGCTCCAGCTACCACATTCCTTATCCGTAGAATTCCCTTTCTTGTAACCAGAATTAGTAAATGTAGGCTTTGAGAAAACCGGCTCCTCAGCGACATAAGCAAGAAGTGTATCATCATTATTTCATAAAATTCCCTCAAACCTGCATTATCAAATGCTAGCTAACACCATGTAATTGTGAAGTGAAGAAATAGTGATGTTTATTTGCTACCATAAGTTACCATCCGTCGACGTATACAGAATCATGAACAGAGAAACAGACACAATTCTCCTTTTTGACTAGAGATCGACCCCAAATCTCAAATTTGGTTGGAGAATATTTTCAGGATTTTGAACAGCAAGAAGCTTTGAACCTGAAGGTGATGGCACCATTGTAGACACACCGGACATCTCAATAGGGAACAAGACCCATTCAAAGCTCACAGAATTTGAACTTTCTTTTGAAATATGACTGGACAGTATGTATCTTCTTTTCTTGTTGGCAAGAAGATTTGGTTGGCTAATTGAGAACATAACCTGTAGCCTCCTACAGTAGTAAAAGTAAAAGATGGTCCTAAGTCGGCTGCGTTGAGAGAACAAAAGATAATTTTTGAAATTAATTTGCAAAGACAAGAGGCATAAATAGAACATTTCATTATTAATCCTCGATGTTATGTACTACCATTCTTTATTTTCAACCTCAACTGCTATTCATACATAAAAAAGAGAACAATGACCAGTGCAACAACAACAACAACAACAACAAACCCAGTGAAATCCGACAAGTGGGATCTAGGAGAACAATGACCACTGGTAGATGTGAAAGTCCAGGCTTCGTCAATGGTAGGGAAACTGGTAAAATCTTGGAGCAAATAAACTGAGAAGAGTATTCTACCTCAAAAGTTGCATCAAAAGCCAGAGGTAATTCCTAGGAGGAGCTAGCTCCAGAATTTTCCATTGCTGAAAAAACTGATAAGGTTCTACTAAACATGTAGAAGGACCAATAAAAAAACAGAAAATTGTATTCTGGTTTATGGAGTTAATGGCTCTTTTAGTTTCAAATCATGAATAATTATGCAGAATATATTGGAGGAACTCCACCTACAATAAACACAAAAATAGGGAGACATGTAGATATCAGAATATTTTTCTCCTGGAAAGTATAGAAAGTATCATGAGAGAAGGGAGCAAGAAAAGGAAGACCTAGTATCAATTGTTGATAAAAGGGAGTTTAAATGACAAAAAGTATGCAAGTTTTAAGGTCAGTTTTAGAAGAATCACATACAAATGATTACTAATTAGCACATTATTAATGAATCAACGGATAGATGGTATATTCTTTTTCTCCCTCTACTTTATCTGGTAGGAATCACTTGCTTCAATAAAAAAGCATCTCATTTAATCATTCACAAAAGGCAAAACTTTCCTTTGAGTAACTCCCTTCTTGACTGCTTGGTTAGGAATGTAGCTATTAACTAATGCATGATCATTAAACAAATAATTCGAAAATACACACGCTCATTTAAAGTATGCAAATTACTTGCTTTTCCACATTAGTGCACCATTGAAGACAAATATCATGCAACTCACAAAAATACACTTCTTGGTAGTATCACTATGTGTACTATAACGGCACCAAACAAACCAAAGCACGTTATGATTCAATCAGATTAAATTAACAATTGAAAACAAAGTATTCAGAAATGCATGAAGAGAACAGTTAATAAGATGATGAAAAAGAGACAAAATCAGATCAGTTAAGCAAAACTTTTGAAATTAATAAATTTAATAGCATCGGTGACAAAGTAAGTTATTCCAATCCACAGTGATGTCCAAGTATTATTACGCACATTTGCATGTGAAGACACACGGAGAAAGAAGGTGAACCTGGAGAGGCAAAAAGGTCTGATACGGTAGAGAGGCTTGGAGTGCTTGAAATACCGAATTTGGGAAGAGAGAACAGGCAACACTGCCGCCTCCGAGATTCGGTTCCTTTTGCTGTTAGCTGCTGCAGTATCCGTTTTGGGGAAATGACACCGATACTGACTTTTAAGCATTATGTTTAGTGAAAATTATATCACACGTCAAATATTTATAATGTATTTATGTTTGTAACTATAATTTCACCAAATTTATCATTTGTAACTATATTTGAATTTTATAACAAATTCATGAAATAATATATTAATTATTTTAAACAAAGATTAATTATTTTGAACTAATATTATTTAGTTGGTTCGAGTGTCCGCTTAGTTAGCGGAGGTTTTGAGTTCGACTTTAAACAACAGCATTTTATTTTTTGTATTTCGTCTTTATTGTATTCGTTGTGCGAACAAATACAATCACTACATGTTATATCTTTTCTATATACTCTTTCTACATCGATAATTGATATAGGTTGTATTCATTGCGTGAACAAATATAGTTGACATATGCTATATTTGTTGCGTGTTTTAATATAAGTAATATAAGTCATGAAACTTTTTACAAAATAATCACGCGAAGCGCTACAAATAACTTAGCCAACCTCTTCGTTGGTGATGAAAGAGAAAAATATAAAAACCTGTAGAATAGAGGAGTTACATTATGTAAATTAATGCCGGTTAATTTTATTAATAAATATGCGAGAGGAAAGTCCAAAGAAGCCAAATAATTTAATGTTATATTTTGTTTTCTATATTTTTTCATTTCTTTTTTTTTCCTTGAAGGAAATTTTGTAGGAAATTAAACATATTGCGAGTTGTGGAAGAATGTAGTTTCAGATGGATTTCAACTCCGACTATTTTCAACTTCACGGATGATGAAGACCACCTATAATGCTAGCGGAGATCGATGAGATATGGGAGGTTGGCTTCTCTAGAAGGTTGGGTCTAGGATTGACACTAATTGATTCATTCTTTGAAGTATATTATGACTATAATTTTTTGAGATGAAATGATAATGTATACTATTAGATATATAATTATTTATGGTAAAATAAAGGGTGTTATTTGGGTATTTGGAGGGCGTATCAAATGATATCTTGTCCGTTCCAATTATTGTTGTTTACTAGTTTCTTGATACGTGCGTTGCACGTGTAATTACATACACGCAGTAAAAAAATAAAATACTATTAAAACATGTGAAATATTACCAAAAAAAATCAAAAGAAAAAAATACAAGCTAAAAATAATAAATAGTTTTAGAGATATAGCGTTAAACTCAAATTGATTGGATAGCTCTTCGAAGATCAATAATTATATTTAGTTAAACAAGTGTATTTTATAATTACATAAATTTAGTTGTTATGAGTTACAACTATATAATATAACTGTATATACCTAATATTTCTTTGTAGATATTGTTCTTGGAATTGTTCCATTTTGATGTTTAAGCGAAATGATCCGTGCAAAATAAAAAGATAAACTAATATTTATTTGTACATGATATTTTTTTTTAAAGAATGGAAGAGTTATATGTTTGTAAATTTTTGTGAACAATTAAGTAAGAAGCGACGAACAGTAATAAAAACATAACTAAAAGAATTTATTTTTTTTCATATTTATGCAAAATTATACGAGAATTTTGAAATATTAATTGCAATAAACTTGGACAACTTTACCCTCAACCCTCCCCCCTCCCCCCCCCCCCCACACACACAAAATATATATATATATGAGTAAAATCAATGAACTTTTATGAAGGAATAATGTATGAATTTTACTTATTGTGTACATGGAAAATTAAATACCAAAAAGTAAATGGATTGATAGGATATTTTTTTTGGTAAGTAAATTTTTTCCATTTCACAAACCAAAAACCATTACAACGCAACTAAGAACTTTGACATCATGCCCCAAGTCCTAGATACAAAAAAAAAACTTCTTTACTACTTTACCGGTGGATTCTTAATGGAGTACAAATTCAGATATGCTCAACCTCTAGGGTACCATTTCATATCTTGTAGTTTCCCAGCTAACTTCCTATTCATATTTCCAGGACTATGGACCTCATCTGCAATTACTCGTATAATACTCTCCGTTGTCCTGACCTTTCTTTGGAATACCCTCAAATTTCTTTCCATCCATATATGATAAACACTCGCAGACATGCTTAGCCTATACATATTCGACATTGCTGAAAGACCATTTGCATGGACCTCTGCCTAGTGAACTTCTTCAGACCATCCCTCAGACCTCCTTGTGATTCCCTCTTGCCATTCCAATATCCCCTCCCACACTTGTAATGTCGATACACATTTAAAAAACAGATGATCAGCCGTTTCAGGCTCACTTGTACATAGTGGACATGTGCTACTAATTGGCTCTTCTTTTTCTTCTTAACTTGGGCATCGATGTTCATCTTTTCAGTTGGCTTCTCATCGATAAGGTTCTTTACCTTTGTAGTCATGAATACTCTAGACGGAAAATTAGAAAACAAAATTAGTTAACAACATGTTAATCTAGGAATAACGAGTTTATACTTAAATTATAATTAGAGACATATGCTACAAGATTAATATTTAAATTGATAGAGAAATTCTTGCTTCCACGTACAAATTTGTTTTCCTTCTAACCTCTTTCGTTTATCTTATTTTGGATTTATCAAAATATATTTTTTATAATGTAAACATATGATCAAGAATTAAATACATGACCATCACTAAGATAAAAAAGAAGTTATTGTTTTACCTAAATTAATGGATAATTACGTTATTCAAATCCTTTGGCGGGGATTGCACTGAATTCTCGAATGAACGTATAATTTGAATTTGATCGCAAGAACATGTACTCGCATATAGGTTATATGTCGTTAGTTTCTCATTTATCGAGGGAACCAAAAGGTTACAACTTTATATTGAACTATGTATTTGTGGTTAACTGGTAATTGTAGCAACATACATGATAATTGTAGCAGTCGGCTCTTATCTACTCTAACGTTCACATAATTAGCAACATTATTCATGATTATACTTAATTATTACTCTTTTCTATATTAAATTGAAGATAATAATTACTCTTTTTTTTATTAAAATTTCTTGAACTATACTTTTCCCAAAGTAATTGAATTAGTATACACTTCATTATCTAGTACACTTCATTATAAGTCTGTTTATTGTACTTATTTATGAAGGTATAATTTTTTGAAGGGTATCATAGTCACTTAAGTTTATAGGGTTATTTTGGTCTCTCACATTCAACTTTTGATCTTCATGCTTATAATATAGTATGATACGATGAGTGATATAAGTTAATAACAATTAAACAGTAGTTACAAATAGTAATTAGGCAAATTATAGTTACTATACTTTAAACTATAGTGCTTTATGAAAATTCCTGTTATGTTTAAAATATATTTACAGTTTATAATACATTTAAAGATTAGTTAGTTTTGCTCAAACCTCAAAATTCAAACTTCAGGACATCATGTCCTAAAGATCGAAAATTATATCTAGAGGTTCGAATCTTATGTCCTTAATTTTAAATTAGTAGTTCAAAAATTCAGGACACTTAATAATCTTGAATTTCAAATTATCAGCTCAAAAATTCAAGACACTAAGTCCTGAATTTTCAAATAGTGTCCTGAATTTCCAAATTCAGGATATTTAATCCTAAATTTGAATGAATTGGCTAATCTTCAAATATATTGTAAATTATGAATATATTTTAAATAACGGTTTTAAAAGTGGTTATTGATGCACTTCGCCCTCGTTTGGTCTTTTAACATGTTGGAAATGAAGAGACCAAAAAAGGTGAGAAAAAAGACAAAAAGTAAAATAAAAGAAAAAAATAAGAACATAAAAATAAAAGTTAGGTTGTTTGGTTCAAAACCTTATAATCACCACCATAGATAATCTCTTATGTAAGTTTTATCCTGATTTCAAGCTAATATTCTAAATTAAATATTAAACACATTTAATTTTAAATTTTATTCTTGGACGAATAATAATATCAAAATAAAATACTAAAATATGATTGATTTAATTATATTCTAATATAAGAAATCTTAGGATATTTTATACTACAATTGTGATACGGTGTAACCAAGTTAAGTACAGTACTAGAATGCAATTTCGTGAAGTTTGAGGGCCGTTTTGGCATGCACCTGGAAAGAGGTAATTTAATGGGCGTTTTAAGAATTATAAAATTCCAAAAAACAAAAGAAATTTAAAAAAAAAGAAGTGAAAATGATATATTAAAATTAGAGTTGTGTTTGAACATGAATATAATTTTGGATTATTTTTGAATTTTTGTGAGTAATTTGAATGAAAAATTTTAAAAACAGATTTTTGGAGTTTTTAAATTTTTAAAAAATTCCAAATTCATATTAAAGTAAAATTTAAAAATTTTATGTTCTGATTTAAAAAAAAATGAATATTTTTCGAAAAAATTTAAAAATATTTTATGGCCAAACATTCACATTCACATTCACATTCACATGGACATATATACTCGGCAGAGAGAGAGAGAGAGGAAAAAGCAGGAGAGTGAGGCTATGGAAGCTCCGAAGTTATTGATGCTGATTCTGTGCGCCTTCTTTATAGGCAAAACCCTCGGAGATGGCGTCACTCCGCAAGAAGCCAAAGAGCTCAGAGACGAGGTCACCTTATTTTTCTTCTCTTTATCAATTGTTCACTCGCAGATCGACGCATTTTGGGACCTTTAAAAAAAATTAATCTTGAACTTCAATTATCATTACTTTTTTTTTTCTCTTACTGAATGTAGTTATGTAAAGTGTTAACGGATTGATACGATGTCTAATACTTCAATGATTTGATGTAAAAAGTGGTTATATTCTGATCTCGGCATAAAATTAATATTATTGAGAATCAGTTGTCAGCTCTTCAATAGGAACTCTAAAGCTGAAATAATGAAGATGCTTTCATGTTTCTCGAAATTGCAACAGGAAAAGCAGACGTCAACTGAAAAGAAAAATGTGTTCTTTACTTTATCAAAAATAAAAAATGTATTCAATATAATGAGGCATCTTCTATTTTGTCGGAATGGTTACCGAAGAGATCAAACGATTTGAAACTGAAACGAATAAGTACTGAGCTAGGAATAGACAGTGGCATAATGATTTAACATCCAACCTACTAATCTATTTTCTAGGTTGGAAATTAAAGCAATTGGTACACTTTTGTAAAAGGGGAAGGATATTTCTCATTCATGCCCACCTCACATTTTGCAACCCCTTTTCGTATTAATCCCCCCTTGATATCTAACTTTGGAACTAGGTGGTTAAGAAAAAAAAGTGACCGAAAGTTGAGCATATAATATCTTGTTCATTTTCTTCTGCTTTGCCTTCCCTTCCAATTTCGAACTTTATAATGTGGCTGAAAAATAGTGATTTTTCCATTCCTTTTTAGGTGCGTGAGATGTTCTACCATGCATTTAACGGATATATGGATCATGCTTTTCCACGTGATGAGCTAAGGCCTTTATCTTGTGGAGGAGAAGACACACTTGGTGGCTATGCCTTAACATTGGTAAGAAGACACTTTCTTGCTGGACAGACTAATTTTTCTTGGTAAACATATACTTAATGTTCCTATCATGTGCATCTTCACAGATTGACTCATTGGACACCTTGGCTTTGCTTGGTGACAGGGAGCGGTTTACTTCTTCTGTTGAGTGGATTGGTAAAAATCTCCGGTTTGATATTGTGAGTATGACATTTGTATAAAACTGAATGAATATCGAAGTGAATGATTTTACTCTTTAAAAGACATTGCCTTATGAACTTCGGGTAATTAACTTGTTGAAATTGCATTTAAAAGCACTCCTCTGGCTTCTTGAAAGTTCTTTTTCCCCATTAATTTTTTTTGAGTGCCATAGAAAGGTGATCTCGAATATGACTGTAATAATTCCTTCTAATGTTTTAGTGGCCATAATGCTTCTAATGTTGAGAATATAAGCTTTCATGCATGGGCTTGGTGTTCGACTTGTATGACACAATCAAATATAAGAACCATCAAGTAGTTTGACAAGGTTAAACTTTTGTTGCAAATCTCAATCTCTCCCTAGATTAGATGTTTTTGTCAATTCACTCAATTCAGCAAATAACTAATTGTGTTAATTAAAGTTATTTATAAATAAGAATATTAAACAAGTCATTTTACTTGTAAAGAGATATCCATTTTTATTATTTGCTAGCTTTATGTAGCATGTGATATGTGGGTTAGGCGGATGTCACGGGTTCGAAGTCTGCCACAATCAAAAAGCCTGGTATTTAATGGGAGAAGGGTAGCAGGGCGTATCTATTATCCATCGAGTTTCAAACCATGCGCCCCTGACCCTTAGGGATTTCTTGGTTTTCAAAAAAAAACTGTAAGCTTAGAGTTTGCTTACTATTTACAGCTCATTCACATAGAAGCAACCTACCTCATTGTGAAATTTATAGGCAAGACACCCTTTAGAAACTGGCCTCAATGTTTGATATCTGTTGCCTTTTTGTATCCCCCGGAAGAGACCCTTGGAGTATCTATACTTCTAAGAAGAACCTAAGTTTTTAAAGATAATTGAGACTTTGTTCATACACTCTGCTTTACACCTGCCTGAAGAGGATTAACCTCGTATTAATGCTTCTAACAGGCATCTATGTTGTTAAGATAGAGCAAGAAGGAAATTTTGTTCATTCACTATATTTTACTTGACTTTGCAGGTTTATATCTGACTTTAAGCTTCTGGCCTGATGTCTTTGCGAAATTATTTTTCATTTCCATTTTTGTCACGCTTGTTAGGACGAATTTTTTCTATAAGCCCGGGGAATATTGTTGAAAAAAAGACCCCTTATAAAAGCTCTTGGCCCATCCTTCACTCTGCTCACACTTAGCCGGGAATGGAACTGGGAGTTCGATTTCATTTGCTACTTTTCTGAATTCTGAAAATTTACTATGTATTTGCAGAACAAGACAGTATCTATATTTGAGACTACAATACGTGTCCTTGGAGGTTTAATTTCTGCCCATCTCATTGCAAGCGACTATAACACGGTATTATATTCATGTATATGTTACCTTTGTGTCTTTTAAAAAAAATTACTTTTCTGAAACAACCGAGTATGCCTTCTATGTTTGTTAACTTTAGCAAAGTGAGAGACTCTAAGCTACTTTCTCCAAATATTTTAATCAGGTCCTTTAGAACTGCAGGGCATGAGGATTCCCACTTATGATGATAAATTGCTTCACTTGGCTGAGGACTTGGCACGGAGAATGTTGCCGGCATTTGATACTCCTACAGGTATCCTTCGTGGAATTTGGTTTTGGCCATATCGATCGGGTATAATCAATCTTGTTATGAATATTTTGTAATTATTGAAGGGAACCACTTAGGGAGGTTATTTTTCTTGTAATTGCGTAACCTTGATTTCCTTCATACCTTAGAATAGTTGAATAGGTTTATATTACTATTTAAACACCCCGACAACTTGAGGGAATAATCAAGCTGGACTTTCTCTCAATATTCTCCCATGTTCTTTATTCTCAGATGCTATCAGAGCCAATCCCATCCCTATTGTTGTGTCTCCTTATGTTGGACCTCCTTATTATAGTATCCACGGTCCAGATATCCTGTTCTGGGCATGCATTAGGGTGTTAAAGTGTACCATATTGGTTGAATGGGTTGCAGCCCTTGTATGATTTTGGACGATTCTCACCTCATGATATAGCCTGTTGGGATTGAGTTAGGTCCAAGAACCATTTTCTTAACATTGTTATTGGGTTGGGTCACCCTCTAACAAACGACTTACTTCCAAATATTGCTTTTCTAGTTGGAGGTAATTTAGTATCTTAGAAGATATATAAAAAAAATCTAGTTGCGAGATCCAGCGTTGGGTTTATTATATCTGATAAAAAGTTTAAGGTATTAAGTGTGAGTTTGAACCTAACACCTGCCGATCTTCCTAGTAAAAACACCTTGCCTATCTTACATTCTGAATACCCTTTGTGTAGTTTGTTATTAATATACAAATATATTACCTTCTAAAAAAAAAACTCTTACATTCTGAAATACTTTTGCTGCAGGAATTCCATTTGGATCAGTAAATCTGTTGCATGGAGTCGACGAAAATGAAAGCAAGGTAAATCCTCTTTGTATTCTTCTTTTCCTCTTTGGAAGTGCTGTATTGGATTCCGTCTATAGTGGTATCATGCCTAGTGTGGCAGTGGTTGGAATGGAGCAATGACATTCTATATTCAAGCTCGCTTCAGATTAACTTATCAGTTATAAAATATCTATGACTGTCCTGGTTCTAATGAACATGTGATCTTGTGCCTTTTCTTTCTAATATGATTTGGAATATTTTGTTCTAAGCCTAGTTGTAATTCACAATTATTTTGAATACAAGAATGTTCTTATAGAGCATTGTTGCCCTATTCCCACAAGTAAAGAAGAGAAAACCAGAAATCCTATTGATCTGATCATTTTGTTTCCATCTGACAGACATGAATAAAGTTAGAGAAGACGGACAGATTTCTATCTTTTGAAGTCTGTTACGGATTACTAATAAATAATTTTAGAAGATTGACCTGGTTGGTGGTCTGCATGAGAATCAAGAACCAGTATGACAGGAGAAGACATAATCTACTGTTTGTTAGTTCATGTAAAGTGAAATATGAAAATATTCTGTCTTGCTTGTCTGGAGGACCATGTATGTGCAACTACATGTGCTATGCATGCCATAGTCCTTTATTAGATGTCTGAGCTATTAAAGCCATCTGATACTCTACTTGCTTTTAATTCTGAATCAGCTTTCCTTGCCTGAGACGTGCACACACATTCTTATCCTATATTAAAGTTATATTTTTGGGTGCCTAGATAACATCAACTGCTGGTGGAGGGACACTGACGTTGGAATTTGGGGTACTCAGCCGCTTAACTAATGATCCCAGTAAGTAAAACACTCTTGATCTGATTTACTCAATTTTCCTTTCATCTTCTGATCTTATTCAAGAGTATCTTCAGTATTTTGTTTAGGTTTACTCATTCTAATTACCATGACATGAATAGTTGTTTGTTTCAGCTGACTTAAGGTACACTCTTAGATCCTTGGTGGAAAGAACTCGAAAGAGCTGTAATGTAGGTAAAATGAGTATGTCTTTAGGAATCCAATACCTTCGCGTAGGAGCTTGGGTAAGTTTTACTCTTTAACTTGGTTTAGTAACAGACCTTAGATATCATTTGGGTTCTTCAAAAGATTGAGATTATTTAATTTCTTTCTACTTTGTAGTTACTCAACTGAAAGAAGTATGAGGAGAAAAATCTGGACCTGTTAAAGAGTAATAATTTCTTTTTCCTCCCTTTTCGGGGGTGGTGGTGGTGGTGGGTGGGTGGGGTGGGGGGGATTTGAGGTGAGTCAGGCTGCGGATGTTCCCAATTTGATTTCTGAAATGTAGTCTACTTAACTGTTAACATTAGAGGTTGTACACTCATCTGAGCTTCTAAGAACAGTCAACCCTTTATATTCTGACCGTTTATGGAGATATGTCATCCATTAGATATCTAGTGTCTAGTGACTGTTAATGTTTGGACACAATTCCCAGGTCTCAGGCCCTTTCAAGTAGCAGTCCTTCTAAAATTTTTTGAACAGTAGTTTTGTTTCCCCCTTCATCGCGTGTTTGGTAAATTGAGCAGGTAAATTCATGCAGTTTTGCTTTGGGAACTTATGCTTCTTCTTGTTATGATGGAAATGCAGTTTTTGAGCAAGTTGCAAAGAACGCAGTTCGAGGATTATGGGCTCGCCGGTCAAAGATTAATCTAGTTGGTGCTCATATAGATGTTTTTTCTGGTGACTGGACACAAAAGGTCACATTCTTTCAAATCTAGAACGTGCATTTTGTCATTGTGATAGGCATGATAGGGAAGATTTGATTTGGCTTGATTCATGATGTTACACAACTTGAAATCCTTATTGTTTGTCCATGCTGTTGTGCGTGGAATAATAGGTTGAATAAAGGAGATGGTGAAGGGAATATGCCTTGAGGGGGGGGGGGATATATGGAGGGAAAAGTCAGGTCAGCTGTCCAGCTGCGATGGCATTATTGTTGTCAATTTGATGCTAAGTGCGGGAGAGAGAGAGGTAAAAACTGGGTGGGGTGGGGTTGACTGAAGGGTATAGACTGCAATTTCCAGCTATGCTGATTTCTTCTTGGGTTGAAGAGGCAACATAGATAAAAGAGAGGTGGGCTGGACAAAACGCCTTTTCCTGCTCGAAATGGCCCCTTGCTTCTAAAATTTCTGGAAAGTGAGTTGTCTTTCAGTTTTATCTCCTTTCCCCAAAATTTTTTTAAAAAAGGAGAGAAAATCCGGAAAAAAAAAACTGAAATCTTTTGAATTTCATGATATAGTGTCTGAAATATAGAGGGGTTTGAACTACAACTACGTTAAGGATATCTACCTTCATCTTTGACTCCTGTAACTAAAATATCTATTTCTTATGCATATCTGTAGTACTTCCCTCTGATAATGTATAATGTATAATCCTTAGTTGATCACTTTTTTAATCCCTAAACAGAAGAGTAAACGTCCTCTGTGTGTTAAAATATTTACATTTAGTAACTTCCCATAGTGTTCGGCATTGGATCTAACAGCTATCCCTGCTGTTTGTGCCTCTTGTTGAAGGATTAGAACCTAGACGTTTAAGGGGTATGATTGACTCAAAAAGCTGGATACATTAAAGGAATGGTTTCAACTACGCATGGCTTTGACTTCGTTAGTCATTCCATCTCCACTTAGGATTCAGGAACTGTCATTTTTTTAGCACTGCAACCTAGCATTATTGGTTTTCTGCATTTCTTTCACTTTTCCCTTTGTAGTCAAGCATATAAAATGTTCGTTCTTTGCAGGATGCTGGGATAGGGACAAGTATAGACTCTTTCTATGAATATCTCCTAAAGGTAAATTCTCAACTGTCCAGAATAATTGCTTTTTGTTTACACAAAATAAATAAATATTACTCCTTTTGTGTACAATGCGTAGTTTGTTTGCTTGTGATCATTAGAACTCATTTCTTATTGGTAGTAAAAGCGTAGAATAATGATCTTTATTATATCTATTCTACTGTTCCTGTGCTCCTAACCATGTTTTTGCCATCATGATTCTGGACTTTGTTAATAGAGCAGGATACTGATGATTTGTTTAGCCGGACTTAAATAGTTTGAGCGAAGACGTAGTTGATTGATTAATTAATTTTGGACTTTGTTAATTGTTGGGTTGCCTCAAAATAAGCCTTTTATCATGTAAAACACTGACTGGTTGTATGCTCTGTTACTCTACTGTTTCCATTGCTCCAAAAGTTACTTGCTCTGTTTTCTGGTTAGAAGCTTCACTCTTGCTGACGAATTCTCCCCCTTAATTCTGCACCTATGAATCTATCTTAGGTATAGTGTCTATTTAAAACGTAAGTGAGAATTATTCAAGAAATGGTTCTGTTCTAGCTTTATGTCAAAAAGAGAGAATTGGAACAGTTTAATGCAAACAATAACATGGAATTAGTGTTTATGTACTATAGTCTTATTTGTGTCCAAAAGTAGCTCTTTTTTTCTTCGTATTGTTAAAAATCTTATACACACTAGCTATAAATCCTTGATCCTGTCGTTATTTACCTTCTTATGGATGAGCTAACCACTAGTATAGGATATGAAGTTCTATGGTGCATGCTATTCTGCAGATGGTTTTGCGTTAATTGGTGAAACTTGTGAGGGATCTACTGAGCTTAAATTGTGGAGAAGCATTACAGAGATTCAGCTTTAGGATAAGAATTAAGAATGTACGCAAGAAGTTTTCCTCATAAGAAGAATGCAATTGAAGTAAAATAGTAAATTAGATAGGATTTTGGTGCATAAATGAAAACAATTCAGATATCTACATTCAGTGTTATAGGAGATGAACATATAACATGTAGAATTAAAATAGGATGGCTGAAATTGTTGGGGGTGGGAGGGTGGGGGGTGGGGTAATGAGACACGATAGAAGGATACGTTCCAAAATAAAAGACAAGTGCTATAGAGTGTTTGTGAGACCAACAATGTTAGAGGAGTGAATGTTTTGCTTTCCTAGAAATGCAGATGTTAAGATGGACGTGCAATCATATAATATCAGACTAGATTTAATATAAAATAAATATTACACTAGATTAGAAAACAATCACATCTGAAAGAAGTAAAAGTAGCACATATAGAGAATAAAATGAGAGAATATCAATTGAGATAGTCTGACCATGTTCTATGCAGACCTTCAAAAGCACTGATCTGTAGGTGAGATACTATGACAATTGAAGGAGTTATAGGGACCAGTAAACCTGAAATTTATATGGTGGGAAATCATCGCAAAAGATCTATAATATCTCGGGATTCTTGCGGGTTTAGCGAAGAGTAAAATACAATGGGAAAGAAGACCCATATAGATGGTAACAACTAGGTGGAGTCAAGACTTACTTGTGTGGTACACCTACATTAGTTCCAGTATTTGCTAGGAGTTCCTTTTGGTTTGTTTATATATGTGTATGTCGATGCAGAAATAAGCTTGGATTTAGAGAACTTCTATTGGCAACCCCTAACATGCCGTAAAAGACAAGTTCTTGTGTAGTGGAATGACATAGGACCAAATAGAGCAAAATGGATAGAGAGGATTCAGATGACCGACTACTAGTTCCGGTGGAGGCGTAGTTGTATTCGTTTTGTTTTAACCATCAATTTTTTAATCTGTTGTATGTCCTTTTTTAAAAGAGTATCTTGTGTAATTCTTACAATTCAAGATTCAAATATTCAAATTTTGAACGGTGTTTATATTCAGGTAAAGGACTCTTTCTTCTTCATCGTCTTTTTGGTGATTATACCATCCATGTGAAAATAATTTTTGTTAATTTACAGCATGTATATAGTGTAGTATTGTCCCACATTGGTAGAGGAGTAGTATGTCCTTGTATAGTATAGCTATAAATAAGGACCTCTTGTGTAGCATTATTCATTCATTCAATATATCAATAATATATTTTCTCCCGTGCCTTCTCACATGGTATCAGAGCAATTGTGAGAGACTTATCGCTGTGCATAAATTCCAGCGATTCCGGGAAAGAGAAATCAGTATTTTTTTTAAGGTTGTTTTCTATCTGCTTCATTTCTGTCAGTGTTGTGCAAAATCCAACACTACCACAAGAGTCGTCACTGTCCGGCGACCAAACCCCAGTGAACAACTCCGGCAAAAGCAGCCTCACGCGCCTCCACGCGCCACCAGAAGCTCACGCGCGTGAGCTCACGCGCCGGCGCGTACGACCACTTCCGGCCATTTTTTGAAAATCTTCCTTCAGAACAGTTGGGTCGCCTGGTAATTCCGATCCTACCCCTACTGTTTTCATTTCATTCCGACAACTTTGAGTTTTTTCCGGTAGCTACAGTACTATTCCGACAGCTACAGTAGATTCCAGCAGCTACAGTATTTCAGTATTCTGTTTCTGTGTTTCCGTACACTGTTTCAGTGGTTCATAGTTGATTCTTTCTCTTATTTGGTAATAATTTGCAACAATGTCTTTGGGATTTGATGCTTTTGGGTCTAGAAACATGAGTTCTGGAAACTCTAGTGCTATTATTACCTCGGAACCTTTAATGGGAGGTTCAAACTACTTAGCTTGGGCTTCATCTGTTGAGTTATGGTGTAGAGGTCAAGGTGTTCAAGATCATCTAATCAAACAGTCTAGCGATGGAGATGAAAAGGCAATAGCACTTTGGGCAAAAATCGATGCTCAGTTATGTAGCATCTTGTGGCGATCTATTGATTCCAAGTTGATGCCCTTGTTTCGTCCATTCCAGACATGTTATTTGGTTTGGGCAAAGGCACGCACCTTATACACTAATGACATATCTCGCTTCTATGATGTGATATCACGGATGACAAACTTAAAGAAGCAGGAATTGGATATGTCTACTTACTTGGGTCAAGTACAGGCAGTCATGGAGGAATTTGAGAAGTTGATGCCAGTTTTAGCTAGTGTGGAAAAACAACAAGAGCAGCGACAGAAGATGTTTCTCGTTCTTACCCTCGCTGGACTTCCTAATGATCTTGATTCAGTACGCGACCAGATTTTGGCTAGTCCGTCTGTCCCGACAGTTGATGAATTATTCTCTCGATTACTCCGCCTTGCTGCAGCACCAAGTCCACCAGTGAGCTCATCACAGATACTTGATTCCTCTGTTCTTGCATCCCAGACAATGGATGTTCGGGCATCTCAAACTATGGAGCATAGACGAGGAGAAGGTCGTTTTGGAAGATCTAGACCCAAGTGTTCTTATTGTCACAAACTTGGACACACTCGTGAAATGTGTTATTCTCTACATGGTCGTCCACCCAAAAATGCTTACATTGCTCAGACCGAGACTCCAGGTAACCAAGGATTTTCTTTATCTAAAGAAGAATATAATGAGCTCCTTCAGTATCGAGCAAGTAAGCAGACATCTCCACAAGTAGCCTCAGTTGCTCAGACTGATACTTCTGTTTCTGGTAATTCTTTTGCTTGTGTTTCCCAGTCTAGCACTCTTGGCCCATGGGTCATGGACTCCGGCACTTCTGATCACATCTCTGGTAATATATCACTTTTGTCAAATATTGTATATTCACAGTCTCTTCCCACTGTTACTTTAGCCAATGGATGTCAAACTAAGGCAAAAGGAGTTGGACAAGCTAATCCCTTGTCTTCTATCACCCTAGATTCCGTTCTTTATGTCCCTGGCTGTCCTTTTAGTCTTGCATCTGTTAGTCGTTTGACTCGTGCCCTCCATTGTGGTATATACTTTATTGACGATTCTTTTATTATGCAGGACCGCAGTACGGGACAGACAATTGGTATAGGACGTGAATCAGAAGGCCTTTACTACCTTAACTCACTCAGTCCTTCCACAACATGTCTAGTTACAGATCCTCCAGATCTAATCCACAGACGTTTAGGACATCCGAGTTTATCCAAACTTCAGAAGATGGTGCCTAGTTTATCTAGTTTGTCTACATTAGATTGTGAGTCGTGTCAACTTGGGAAACATACCCGAGCCTCCTTTTCGCGTAGTGTTGAGAGTCATGCAGAGTCTGTCTTCTCCTTAGTTCATTCTGATATATGGGGTCCTAGTAGAGTCAGTTCATCCTTGGGATTTCGTTACTTTGTCAGTTTCATTGATGATTATTCAAGATGTACTTGGCTTTTCTTAATGAAAGATCGTTCTGAGTTATTTTCTATATTCCAGAGTTTCTGTGCTGAAATCAAAAACCAATTTGGTGTTTCTATTCGCATTTTTCGCAGTGATAATGCCTTAGAATATTTATCTTCTCAATTTCAGCAATTTATGACTTCTCAGGGAATTATTCATCAGACATCTTGTCCTTATACCCCTCAGCAAAATGGGGTTGCTGAGAGAAAGAATAGGCATCTTATTGAGACTGCTCGCACACTTCTAATTGAATCTCGTGTTCCGTTGCGTTTTTGGGGCGATACAGTTCTCACAGCTTGTTATTTGATTAATCGGATGCCTTCATCTCCCATCAAGAATCAGATTCCGCATTCAGTATTGTTTCCCCAGTCACCCTTATACTCTCTTCCACCTCGTGTTTTTGGGAGCACGTGTTTTGTTCATAACTTAGCCCCTGGGAAAGATAAGTTAGCTCCCCGTGCTCTCAAGTGTGTCTTCCTTGGTTATTCTCGTGCTCAGAAGGGATATCGTTGTTATTCTCCAGATCTTCGTAGGTACCTTATGTCAGCCGACGTCACATTTTTTGAGTCTAAACCTTTCTTTACCTCTGCTGACCACCATGATATATCTGAGGTCTTACCTATACCGACCTTTGAGGAGTTTACTATAGCTCCTCCTCCACCTTCGACCACAGAGTTTTCATCCATACCAACCGTTGAGGAGTCTAGTGTTGTTCCCCCTAGTTCCCCGGCCACAGGAACACCACTCTTGACTTATCATCGTCGTTTGCGTCCTCCATCAGGCCCAACTGGTTCTCGTCCTGCACCTGACCCTGCTCCTGCTGCGGACCCTGCTCCTAGTACACCGATTGCACTTCGGAAAGGTATAAGGACCACACTTAACCCTAATCCTCATTATGTCGGTTTGAGCTATCATCGTCTGTCATCTCCCCATTATGCTTTTATATCTTCTTTGTCCTCGGTTTCCATCCCTAAGTCTACAGGTGAAGCGTTGTCTCATCCAGGATGGCGACATGCTATGAGTGACGAGATGTCTGCTTTACATACAAGTGGTACTTGGGAGCTTGTTCCTCTTCTCTCAAGTAAATCTACTGTTGGTTGTCGTTGGGTTTATGCAGTCAAAGTTGGTCCCGATGGACAGATTGATCGACTTAAGGCCCGTCTTGTTGCCAAAGGATATACTCAGATATTTGGGCTCGATTACAGTGATACCTTCTCTCCCGTGGCTAAAGTGGCTTCAGTCCGCCTTTTTCTATCCATGGCTGCGGTTCGTCATTGGCCCCTCTATCAGCTGAACATTAAAAATGCCTTTCTTCACGGTGATCTTGAGGATGAGGTTTATATGGAGCAACCACCTGGTTTTGTTGCTCAGGGGGAGTCTCGTGGCCTTGTATGTCGCTTGCGTCGGTCACTTTATGGTCTAAAGCAGTCTCCTCGAGCCTGGTTTGGTAAGTTCAGCACGGTTATCCAGGAGTTTGGCATGATTCGTAGTGAAGCTGATCACTCTGTGTTTTATCGGCACTCTGCTTCAAGTCTCTGTATTTATCTGGTAGTCTATGTTGATGATATTGTTATTACTGGCAATGATCAGGATGGTATTACCAACCTGAAACAGCATCTCTTCCAGCACTTCCAAACTAAGGATCTAGGCAGATTGAAGTACTTTCTGGGTATTGAGGTTGCCCAGTCTAGCTCAGGTATTGTTATTTCTCAAAGAAAATATGCTTTAGACATTCTTGAGGAGACGGGGATGATAGGTTGCAGACCTGCTGACACTCCGATGGATCCGAATTATAAACTTATGCCAGGACAGGAGGGAGCCGCTTAGCGATCCTGCAAGCTATAGGCGACTGGTTGGAAAATTAAATTATCTCACAGTGACTAGACCCGACATTTCCTATCCTGTGAGTGTGGTAAGTCAGTTTATGAATTCTCCCTGTGATAGTCATTGGGATGCAGTTGTCCGCATTATTCGATATATAAAATCGGCTCCAGGCAAAGGGTTACTCTTTGAGGATCGAGGTCATGAGCAGATCATTGGATACTCAGATGCTGATTGGGCAGGATCACCTTCTGATAGACGTTCTACGTCTGGATATTGTGTTTTAGTAGGAGGAAATTTGGTGTCCTGGAAGAGCAAAAAACAGAATGTAGTTGCTCGGTCTAGTGCAGAAGCAGAATATCGAGCAATGGCTATGGCAACATGTGAGCTAGTCTGGACCAAACAATTGCTCAAGGAGTTGAAATTTGGTGAAATCAGTCGGATGGAACTTGTGTGCGATAATCAAGCTGCCCTTCATATTGCATCAAATCCGGTGTTCCATGAGAGAACTAAACACATTGAGATTGATTGTCACTTCGTCAGAGAAAAGATACTTTCAGGAGAGATTGCTACAAAGTTTGTGAGGTCAAATGATCAACTTGCAGATATCTTCACCAAGTCTCTCACTGGTCCTCGTATTAGTTATATATGTAACAAGCTCGGTACATATGATTTGTATGCACCGGCTTGAGGGGGAGTGTTAATTTACAGCATATATATAGTGTAGTATTGTCCCACATTGGTAGAGGAGTAATATGTCCTTGTATAGTATAGCTATAAATAAGGACCTCTTGTGTAGCATTATTCATTCATTCAATATATCAATAATATATTTTCTCCCGTGCCTTCTCACAATTTTGAATATGAGGAAACCATAAAGCTTCCTGGAATATTGGATATTGCCATACTTACTGCCCCTGTCTTATCTGTATTTACATTAAACTCGGGGGGGTGGGGGTGTATTCTTGCTTTGGGGACCTATTTCAATTATCATATCATCTCTTATCTATATTTAAGTAATTTCGAAGCTCGTAAACACTGAATAATTTCCAATTATGCTGGGGGAAAACTAGAGTTGCATGTGTTTCACTATTGGACAGATGGAAAGTTGTATTGAAAAAGTACCTCCTTGCACTTCCCTGGGCGTGGAGTGGGAGGGGGAAGAGGAAAGGACACGGTGTTGAAAGGATGGTTATATTCTGACATTTACCTCTAGGAGATTTTGCTATGGCATGGTTGCTGAGATCAGAAAATACTTATTTCTATCATTAATTCCTGTTCTTTATGGAGCACTTTTATTCACAAGCTTTTTGTTAGCATTTTCAGGGTATTGTAATTCACTACTGGAAGTTCAGATTTGACTTTAAGGAGTTAGGAGTAGTTTTTCTTTTTGAACTAAATGAGTTAGTAGTTTAATTGCTTCGTTTCACAAACTCATAAATTCCTATGGGTTGATTTGTATGTAAATTTTCCTTAATCCTGACCTACTCATTCACATATTTATTTCAGGCTTATTTGCTATTTGGGGATGAAGAATATCTTTTCATCTTCCAGGAAGCTTATAAGGCTGCTATGCACTATCTCTTTAATGATCCTTGGTAAGTAATGCTGCTTGCTAAGGCTTTTATTCAATACGGAGAAATCCCCATGGCTGTATTCCATTGATGTTGTTAAATCAAGAGAACTAATATAGTTATTCTTTTGGAAGTGCGTCACAACATGTCTAGGTTCGTTTAGTTCGAGTATGATTACATCTCATAGATTATTTCTAAGGATATTTTAGAACATTCTCCACTTAATTGTTAGAGAATAATAACTTCCATTATTTTGCAGTACGTAGGCTAAGGCTCCTAAATAGGAAGCCCAATGTAGTCAATAACCAATTCAAGAAATATTTTTCTTATTCTCTCCTGTATTATGAGTTGGTACTCCACAATTTAAAGTCTTACCCACCCCAAATTTTCTCTTGTTCTCTAGAACTAAAAGTTCTGTGCAAATTTGCCTTTTTCAATATGTGTAGGTACGTAGAAGTAAATATGAATTCTGCTGCCCTTGTCTGGCCTTTATTTAACAGCCTGCAGGCATTCTGGCCAGGTCTTCAGGTGATTTGGTTATGGAGATCTCTCATACTCAAGCAAACCAATTGTTTCCTTAAAATGTTATTCATAGACGGAACTAACTTTTGTGTATTTGTTGAAAGGTTCTAGCAGGGGATATTGAGCCTGCCATTAGAACACATGCTGCTTTCTTCAGCGTCTGGAGAAGATATGGGTTTACCCCAGAGGGTTTCAATCTAGCTACGCTCAGTGTTCAAGTACCACCTTACTCTTGTCTAGTTCTTTTTGATATTTTGAGTTTGTTTATCTGCTAGTTATTTTATCAATGTACTTGTGTATGTAACTTGACCTAGATATAGGCAGTGCCTGTTAGCATGAAATTGCTCCGGATGGCCTTATATGTGGTTAAAAGGAAAACCTCCATTGTATTGTTCGGTTGCCCAACTTAGCCCACATCACGAGCGAACATATAAGGTTAAGAGGTTTCATTTGGCCATCTTCATAGACATTCCTTTGACTCGTACAACTCTTTCTCCATCGGGTCATTCTGTGTAACACTTTATCATTCTTTTAGCAACAGATAAGTCGGCCATGTAAGTGGATGGAACGTTTTAGTGATAGATCATTTCTCATTGCTGTGAAATATAGACAGTAAGGCCACCACGTGAAGTCTTCTTCCATTTCCTTGAATTCTTTGTGCATTGATCTTGTTCCTTCTATTGCCCCTTCTTGTGCTGACTGGGCACCTGATTGCTATTGCTGGTGTGGTTGGGAGTGGTTGTTTACTGTATTGTCACTTATCTTATGTTTTATTGTTTTTTTGCTTACAATATAGCAAGGCCAGAAAAGCTATCCTCTGCGTCCGGAATTGATTGAGAGCACATATTGGCTGTACAAAGCTACCAGAGATCCCAGGTTGGTGTGTTTGCTTTTGAATTGTGTTTTTCTTTTGCTTTCATTTTTCACTAGTAAATTAAACTCAGAACATTATTGGATGATTGGTCACTGCCTTTTTCATGATTGTATCATGTGAAGACTATCTTTAGGCACGTGCAATCTTCAAAGGGTTAGGTTTTTACTTATTTGTTTTGCAGTCTATTCAATCTTTTAACAAAGCTGAAATTAAATGGAAATCACAACCAGGAAAGATATTACAGTATGGATGTGCTGTATATCCAAGTTAGCAGAGTCATTCATTCTAGGAACGGAAGATCACGTCTTTCTTGCATGACATTGACATCTTTTAGCCCATACATGTGAGCTCATCAGATACACAGGAAAGCCGTCTAAAGGACAATTTACTAGTCTTTCCCCCCAGAATGACCCAGACAAAGATTCCCTCTGAAGAAATCCTTTTTAGATTTCCTATTGGCAGTCCTTATCAAGTTTCCTATCTATGATCGTTGTGACATTAGTTATAGCCTGGACGTTGAATTTGGATGTGTGTGAAGGTAACCTCATAATTAGGATTTATTATTACTTGTCTGGGGCACCCAGGAGGGCCAAATAGACACATAGCAAAAACTCAAACTCCTACAAACGAAGGGAGTTGAGGAAATCAAGTGTCTATATCGTATACATCTAACATGTTACACCAAAAAGCCAAAAGAAAACTCAGTTTGAATATATGGTTCTGCTTTATCTTCAGAGCATCCTTGGTTTCCTTTTCTGTCCGACGGACCAAAAAGCAGTTTTCCTGCAAACCCTTTTGTAGGTGGATAATACTTTCTGTTTCAACTTTCACACATATAGCATCTGTTGCTTAACTGCAGCCCCTTTTTCTGCAAGTTCTCTTAGGTCAAACAGGATTCATGAGCCACTAGCCAAGAGAAGCATATCACTTTAGGAGCATCTTTTCTCCAAATCTATTTCCAAGGCCAAAAGGAGATCTGATCTGTCCCTTCGGTTAATGTGTTGTAACAAGATTTAACAGTAAAAACATCTTCGTTTTGTGCTAGAACTTTCGTTCCTTGCATGATCAAAAGAGATTCCAGAAAGGGTGAGAGAATGGTTAATGATTATGCACAGTTTGAGTAAGCTGCACGGTCATTGCTACACTGAAAAATTCGATTTCAATTATTTAAAACTCTTTCTTTCTTTCTTTCTTTCTTTCTTTCTTTCTTTCTTCATTGAGTGCTTTCCCTTCTTGGATAGCAATTTAATCAATACACTCAGACTTCAAGGGTTCGAGCCTTATGTTTCTTTTAATTACATCTATTGAATCATTTTGATGTAGGTATCTTGATGCCGGAAGGGATATGCTAGCTAGCTTGCAATATGGTGCCCGATGCACTTGTGGATATTGTCATATATCCGATGTTGAATTTCACAAACAAGAAGATCACATGGAGAGCTTTTTCTTGGCAGAAACTGTAAGGAATAAGGCTCAATTTTATTTTACCGTGTTCTGTCTGTGGTATATCAGTTTATTCCTGTGTCTTGTTTAGACGATATTGAGTGATTATGAGGGACTACCTACATGAATATATATGGGGGTATTATGAGGATCGAGGACACTGGAAAAAGTAAAGGCACAGGAGAATAATTTTCATTTGCCCTCGAATTAATTCTTAATTTCAACTTTAGTCCTTTAATTAGTGAACAGACTTTTTACCTTGACATAATGAGTGGGTCAAGCACATTAAGTCCCTTTGCTGCAGGAGTCAGCCAACTGACGGAAATTAATAGCCCATCCAGCTTCGCTGAACCTCCTGACCCTACAAACTTTCGCTTACGCTCTGCAACCTTAACTCTAAATCTCCAAAAAATTATTCCCAACACAATGTGAAGCACTTAAGGAAACATTGATGTATAATGGGTTTGTGGTTGGGCATATTGTAGAAGTCTAACTTAGTGACGAGATTAAGGTAAATATGATTTCTCTTGTAACTTCTAGGGCGAGCTAATTCAAAAGTCAGTAAGGGCTGGCAAAAAAACAGATCACATTGGTGGATGAATGATATGTCTCAGTTGTGTGTTTGCACACCGCTTTTCTGCTGTGAACTATTCACAGTTTTATGACTAGTGGCTATGTGTGAATAGTGAAGGTGATCTTGTAATCTGATCTTAGCTGAGCGTAAGTGGAGTAACCTTATCGTGTTTTATGTCATATTACTTCTCTTTTATCTATGAAATAAGGTAAAACATCTTTGCACTAATAAATTGATTTATGTCATTGATTTAACCATGATTTGTTTCTCCGGTCCTTACATTGTTGATATCATTTTCCTGGCCTTGTTGTTGTTATTTACTTGTTCCTATTCTTCCTCTCGAGCCGAGGGTCTTTCGGAAACAGTCTCTCTGCCCTCCAAGGTAGGGGTAAGGTCTGCGTACACATTACCCTCCCCAGACTCCACTTGTGGGTAAGGTCTGCGACTCTGCGTACCATGATTTGAGTTGGCTTGAACCAATGCATGATTACACTTGACAATCTCTCTTTCTCTCTCTCTCTTAATTATAATTGTTTTTTTTCCTGTTCCGTGTATTTGGATACTTCTCTAATTGATATTTTTTCAGGTTAAATATTTGTGGCTTCTTTTTGATTTAGCTGCTGGTCCAGATAACCTGGTTGAGAATGGCCCATACAAGTAAATTGTCTATACCATCGCTTGTATTCATTGTTTATTTTATTCTTTAAAGTTTCTGCACTGCCCTTCCTCCTTCCCCATGCAAAGACAGAAAAAAGAAATGTGTCCAAGAAAAAATTAGAAAATTCACCACTTTCTGTTTCTTTTCCTTATTTCTTTAAATCTTCTCCATCTTCCTTCTACTCACTCAATATTTTTGGCATTTCTTTTAATTTTAAAGGTATATTTTCAGCACAGAAGGTCATTTATTGCCTGCAACTCCTCAAATATCCTTAGTACGCGAGCATTGTTCCTACTTCGGAGCATATTGTAGGAACATCAAGTTGATACTGAAAACTCATGCACCTGAGAGTGCAGAAACTAATTCCAGTCACTCTCAAACACAACCTGCAGATTCAAGTTTCTTATCGCGCTCCAATTATCAAAGTTCCCCATTTATAACTGGTTTGATTAAGGTCAGAAATTTAAAAGGTTCTTATTGACTAATTCCTATTGAACGTTTAGTTCAATCATTGGGAATTTGCTAACATGAAATTCCCCGTATTTTGATTTTAGTTTAGCTAATTAAGCATGACGGTCCGATGAAAAGTTGGACATAAGTCTTAGTTCTTTTTCTTTATTTTAGAACCAATTTGCAAGATGCGCTTCTTATATTGGCTTTGTACAGCTTGATCTTCAAGTTGAAATTTTGCAAACTAAAGTTTCCTAATACTGCTTCAAATATCTGCAGTTCAATAGATATAATTTTTTTTTTATGAAGATAAAATATTTTGTAGTTTGACTTGGATATTTGTTTGGTAGAAGAAATGTTAAAGTAATTCTTGTAGCGTGCGTGTGAAATTTGATTTGACTTGGAAAAAATCACATGATAGTTTAAGGTTGAATTCTTTAGCTAAGTTTGAAGGCTTGCAACCTTTTTGTGTGTGTGATTACTGATTAGTACTATTTTTCTTATGATGTGGAATACAATGGGTCTGATAATTCTCTCAAAGAGGGTGGTAATCAAAGTAGCATTTAAAGAAATGGAGACAATTTGTGGTTTTGCTTGCAAGAGACCAAGCTGGCAGAGGTAATGAAACAGGGCTCGTAGTGCGTGTGTAACAGATGGGTTAGGTGGATTCTATAGATAAAGGGGCCGCATATAGTATATTTTTCTCATGGGGCAAAAGGTTGATGTTTATGGTCAAGGGTTAAGGTGCTTAATCGTGCAATACTGGTGAAATATAACACTAACTTGGGGGTCTATCATAAATAGGTACATCGACTTATCAAACAAAAATTAGTACTTATTGTTTTTTTTTCAAAATAGACGCCATCCACATTATTGGATTACTCTCCCTGGAGAAGATAACCTAGTGTACAAATTCCTGTATGGGCTAAACTGCTAACTTCTCTAGTATTACAGAGATCATGTTTTTCCTTTTCATAATTAGCACTATCTTCAGAAATTCAGGAAAATATACATTGGCATACTCCTATGTTATGCACTAAATGAAACAAGCTCATGGCAGTGAAGGGAGGATGGGAGGTTTCTTGTGGTAGACTTAACTCCAAATTTTTTTAGTAGTAGGGAGCTTTAATATAGTGACTGTATTTCCTTTTAATCTTCCGCTCAAGTTCTCATAGTTCCTTTTATTGCTGGAATTTTTAAAGTTATATAAGAAGGGAAAGTAATTTATTGGTTGAAATGTGTTAAATTATTTGGATGTCCTAAAATGGAAGATGTCACATAAAATGAGGAGACACTCCATTTCTGAACCTTGATTTAATATATTGTTCTATTTCATATGGATACCATGGCCAGTGACCCTCCAAACTGCTTTAGCGGGAAAAAAAAGGAAAGAAAGAAAAAGAAAATGATATATATATATATATAGAGAGAGAGATTTCCCATGTTACTGGAAGATTCATTTTCACTTGAATTTTTATGATAGGGACTCTGTCCAGGGCTAACCCATGAACAAAGGTTTGGCATATCATTCATGGCTCCGGTGGATCCAAGTAGTGAGGATGAAAATTCAAGTCAAAGGGAGACAGCTGAAGTTCAGAGTCATTCAGTTGTGCTGATTTCAGACCCCAATTCTGAAATTTCCCTATCAAGTCCCCATAGTGATCATGACAATGATCCAGTTCGTGCGCCACAAGAAAAGAGCCCCTCTTCTAAAGAAAGCAGATAACCAGACTCAATGTGTAATGGAATTTAGCCTCGTTAAATTTGCTGTCCATCAAAGGACTTCCCAACTCTGGTCATGATTTGGAAGGGGGTTCAAGCTTCAACATCCTGGAAGGTGAAGTCAGGGTTCTGCTTGTATATGGTGATTTAGCTTGATACCTGTCGGTACCGAAGATGGGCACTAGTGGCAAGAGCTCAATTTGCTTTTTTCAGAGTGCCATGATTCTTAGAATGGTTTATTAGGAGTCTCAGTCATATGCATAATACACATAGAAGTATCCTGCAAGAATATATGAATCAGGAGGTGACAAAACATGCCTAACAAGGTGTGATCCAGGACTTTTTACTGTATACTAAGTTTGCTAACATTTAACTGATGCGACGGAGTTGGGCAAGACGGAATTTTCTGGTGATCCCAGATCAGAGACAGGAAGAGTGACTAATCAATTTTGTACACTTGAGATTGCTACCACAAGGTATTGATTCTGTTTTCAGTTATTTTCTACAGGCAGTGGTATTAGTTTGCCCAAATTCAAGTTTGTAAATCATGTACTCTAATAATATCAGTCAGTGCCAGATGGACTGTATTTTTGGAGTTTTTTGGACCGCATATTTCTGATTCTATAATGGAGTTTAATTTAAAATTTGTTATACTTAAAGCCGTGTGTTAGCTCAAAATTGGCTTAATAATAAAACAAGTCAGTTCCAGCTTATGAATAACTATATCCGAGAGTTTTACATCAAAAGGCTTGACCTATAGATGGCCAGAATTTAGAGCCCCCCCCCCCCCCCCCCCCCGCCGCCGTTTATAGGCTAGTTTCTCGGAGAAGTTGAACAAAAATGCAGAAAGTGGAGGTCTGTATAAACCAATTATAATTTATATGAGTTGAGCTTGAGCTTGAGCTTATACGCATTAGTCTTTGATCATAATTTAGCAAAAATTGAGCTTTGTGACACTTCAATGTTAAACAGGCTGATAGAACAGTTCCAATGTTGGTTATGACAATGCTTATGTTTTTTTTTCCTTCTTAAAATTAAAATAATGCAATGGGGTGTGTACCATAATACATCTCAGATATTCAGCAATTGAGAAACTACCAAAAGCATTTCCACGCAACTGCCAAGAATGGAGTCTACTTCTATCAATGTCTGTAGACTAGGTAGACTTAGTTTAGTCCCTAATTAGAATTGGATGTGATTATAATTAATAGTCTAATTAAAATATCTTATAATACCAATGATTTAAAGGCTAAAATTGTTTTCCGAAAAAGAAATTAATAAGATTATAATGACCGAGCTCCCATTGCTATATATGATCATCCTATGGGGGTTAATCGGACGAGCTGGTCCTGGCTGGACACGAAAAAAACAGTCCGTCCGGTTAGTGGTTCGGGCTGGATAGTAGGCTGGCTAACCGGGCTGGTAATGGGTTGGGAAAATCCGGGTTAATTAGGGCCAGTTCGGGCTTAACGGGTTCGGACCGGGCTGAGTTACTTATTTTTTTTTTAGTATATTATGTTTTTCTTATTCAATGTTATTGATACTTAAGTATGCAAACTTTTAAGGCTTAGAATTAAACTTTAAAGTTTTAAATTTGAAATTTAAAATTTTAAAATTGAAAGTAAGTGGCTACAAAAAATTATTTAATAAAACCAATATGTAAGGATCAAACTCCGAAGGCTTTCGTTTTATATTTTCATTGAATAATAAATAATACTTCAAATTAATTTACAAGTTCTATTTTGATTTTTTTATTTTTGAACTTGCAAATTAAAAGTTTACAACAATTATAAAAAATAAGGAAGAGTACATCACATGCTTCATTTTTGTAAGTTCATCTATGTCAACATGAGGTTCTTGGTTTCCGGCATTGCTTGAATCGGAACCATAAACCATTATATCTCCAATTTCTTGGTCCTCCGCTTCATCTACCTCTTCACGCCCTTGATTTCGCTGTTATGATCTTATCCATCCTCTGAAGCACACTCGAATTTCCAAAGCGTTGTTGCCCAATGAATGACGAGTATCTCCTAATTGCTGCCTTGCTTGGCTAAATGCGCTCTTTGATGCGACTGTTGAAATCGGCACATTTAGCACACCTCGAGCCATGACTGAAAGAACATGAAATTGATTTGAGTTGCTCTTCTACCAACCCAGCGGTAGAAATTCCTTTGTGCGTGGCTCTGGTGACTTTTGCAAGTAGAATTGGAGTTCATCAATGTTCTTGCTACTGGTTTGTTGATGCTCTCCTAGTGTGGACCAAATCAAATAATCTTCAACACCATCATTATCCTTCAAAGCACGAGATGCAGATGTTGAAATCGAACTTGAAGGAATATTTGCATCTACAACAGCAGAAGCATCAACAATGTTAGCATAATAATATTATAAAGTTTGTAAATATTTGTGTAGATCATAAATACAAGTTTCAACATCAGGGGTTTCAGTTGGTCCAATATCCATATAAACATATAAAACAGTGATTAATTGATGACAAATGGTCATTTTGATAGAAGGGTTTAAAATAGCACCAATTAGGTAAATATGGGGAATTGGGTAGAAATATTTCTTAAATTTATCTAGCATAGATTCAACAACAGAAGAATATCCTTCTTTCTTCTTCAAATTATAGAGTAAAAGAGAAATTTCAGCAATATGAACTAAGCCATTTGCAATAGTAGGATAATAAGCTCCAGAAAACTCAAGTGTAGCCCCATAAAATTTTTGTAAATTTTTTACAACATCTTCAATGACATCCCAAGTTCTAGACGTTAACAGACGGTTATGATCGGTACAATGAGAATTAACAACTTCAGTTATATGCATTTTATATTTATGACAACATACAACAACAACAACAATAACAACCCAGTATAATCCCACTAGTGGGGACTGAGGGGGATAGTGTGTACGCAGACCTTACCCCTACCCTGGGGTAGAGAGACTGTTTCTGATAGACCCTCGGCTCCCTCCCTCCAAGAACTCCCCACCTTACTCTTGGGGTGACTCGAACTCACAACCTTTTCGTTGGAAGTGGAGGGTGTTCACCACTAGAGCAACCCACTCTCGTCAATATTTATGACAATATCTTAAGAATAAATAAGTATAATTCCACCTAGTAATTATTTCTCCGTATGATAGAGTGCTAGTGCGATTGTGCGCCACCTTTCACTGGAAAATGCCGCGAGGTCGACCTCGGAGACATACAATCAGTGTGGAATTGAAGGAGTTACCATCGAAGGGTTCAATCACGAAGTCAGTAGAGAAATTAGACGAGGCAATTACAGTTATAGCTGAGGAAAAATCAATGGAATAGTGGTCAGCCCTAACAAAATATCTTAGGACCCCGCCGATAATAATGAGCGGACAAAACATATAGAGATTGATTGCCATTTTGTGAGGGAGAAGATCAAAAATGAATTGATATCCACTCATTACATCTCTACAAGAGAACATGTAGCAGACATGATAACCAAGGGCCTTGGTGTAGCTCAGCATCAAATGTTAATGTCTAAACTGGGAATGTTCGATGCTTTTCATTCTCCAGTTTGAGGGGGAGTATCAAGAACATTAGATAGAGTTGGTTGTTAGTTAGTGAAGAAACTAATTGAGGGACCTTAGTGTAGACAAAAGATTTTGAGGGTCATATTGTTAGAGAGGGTGAAGAGCACGTAATTCTGTTAAATAGAACAGTGCCCTCTAGTTGTATTCATTCTTCTTCTTCTACTGAAGCAAAAATGCTCCTTTTCTCTTCGTCTCTTCTCTTCATTTCTTCTTTTAGATTTCGTCAGATTCATCTCTAGATTCAATCGCATGCTATGAAACTTGATTCATAGAGTATAGATTCAACAAATTGACAACCTTGATGTTTTAGAGATTCATGCAAACAACAGAGTAAATATATCTAGCTAACCCATTTAGGTTTTTGGGGGAAAATGAGAGGAAAAAATGAATAAGAAAAGAAGTTCTATATAATAAAATAGAAATTGCAGACTGAACTTGGTGAACATGAGGAGAATACATCAATAGTTAAACTACCCTGCAACTTGCTTAAATGTAAAATAAAAGCAAATAGGACAAACGTAAAAAATATATTTGTTTTGATGAAAGTAGTTTAATAGGCTATCTCAAATGACTTCTAGATTGTTGATTGTAGAGTTAAGATCTTATTACTTGAAGCGATCCCTTTTAAAAACATATATACAATATTGTAGATAGATTTTGAAAACTAAATTTACATGTCTCGTACACCAGTTGGTAACTACGCTTCAATCCTCTAACTGAACAAGCTATTGCACAACATCTTCTAATTTAGTTTAGACAATCATGTAGACTTCTAATGGGAGAATCCCTCTTGACCGATGAAGAGTTTAGCAACCTTTCACATATATTTTTCCATTTCTAATTATTTCTATATATGGTATTTTAAGTATTTCACATGCATTTGGCAATTTTGAGTATTTCACTATACAACTCTAATTTTAATTTTTGGTATGATATTTTTTCCAAAAAGAAGAGACATTTGTGGATTTTGTTATGCTTTCCTTCAATTTACTATTCTAGGTGACTTTGAGCTGTATGGGCAAGCTGTCTTAGTGTTTTGACATTCTAATTTTTGTTGTCCGTTAAATGATTCGTGACTCACTAGCCATTCTTCTTTGTCTTTGACATTTTTGTTGCTGATCATGGTTCAGATGTTAATTTGGATTCACGTGCAGATTCAGATGATTTTTATTTTGTGTGAAAATCAAAAGCTATCAATGATGAAAGGGATGATAAAAAGAAAAATATGCAGCAGAATAGCAACCTAATATTAAAGAAGAGGCCAATGAAGTTCAATTTGTCAATAGCCATGGTTTGCAATGTTGTTTCAAGTTCTTGGCCGACACCCATGCATGAAAAGAATTATAAATGCTAAATATGTATTTGTATTTTTAGGAACTTGAAGAAGAAGGACATACCATCGAATCTCTCTAATCTCCAAGAAATATAAGAGAGAGAGTTTCTTTTCTTCTAATTCACTGTAGAATTATTTTTTCCTTTCTCAAGTAATTAAGTTAAATACCTACTGACTGTTACCATCAAAATATATTCCAAAATCTTTGTACTTATGTTGTCACATGTTCTACAGGAGTTACAATGCGAATATTGAAAATAACCCCCCAAAAAAAGACATTTTTGCCTAGCCAAAGTATGCCAGTCAGTAACTATTCAAAGAAGCAGCGTCTACGGAACCTGGGCGCAGCTACTCTTTTAACAGTAAATGAATCTGGCTGTCAAATGGAGAAATTGGAGGCAACTCTTCCTTTATTTTTTTGGTTCACGATTGTTATGCTCTCGGAACCGTGATGACGCCTAATATTTCACTTGCTAGGCAAATCAACGTTAGATATAATTATTAATCATTTTTAACAATCTAAATTAATTTATCACAATAAAGCTGAATAGTCTGAAATAGGGTAAAAAAACTAATAAACGACAAAATCCAAATACAATTCCAAAACTGGTGTCACGAATACATGAGCATGTAGAGTTCTACAAATAATAGTCTCAATAAAAACATAATTGTCTGAATCAAAATAAACAGCTAAGATGATATAGAAGGGGACTTTAGGGCTGCAGACGTTGTGCAACTATACCTCAAATCTCCACTAATAGCTAGATCTGGGCGACCTCACTGAACGTTCTCGGAACCAACTTAGGTATTTGCACAAGAGGTGCAGAGTGTAGTATGAGTACAACCGACCCCATGTATTCTATAAGTGCCGAATCTAACCTCGACGAAGTAGTGACGAGGCTAAAAAGGCCACTTACAATAACCTATACGCAGTAATAATATTAATAACAGGGAAAGAAATAATAATAATAACAGGGAAAGAAAATAAAAAATAAAAGTGTAGCAGTTAGTTTATGAAAATGAGTTCAAATCTCACTAACAGAAAGCCTAGAATAACAACCTCGTAATCTCATATAAAAATATTGAAACTAACACAATAACAACAAGTACAACACACACAATCCGTTGCCGCGTGCAACCCGATCCCACCTTAATATCCTTTATCAATATTTAGTATCGTGTTTTCAATCTGTTGTGGCATGTAACCCGATCCCACCCTATCATCATTTATCAATATCAAGTATCCTCCCTTATTCCACCATAACATCAATAATCAATATCAAGTATCACGTACATAATCTGTTGCGACGCACAACCCATCCCACCATATCATCATTTATCAATATCAAGTATCCTCCCGTATTCCACCGTTTCAATTCATCATCTTTCAAACTTCCGTTGCGGCTTGCAACCCGATCCCCAATCAATTTCAGATAACATAAACAATTTCATAACTCAATTTACTAGGATTTCTACAATCAAAGAGTATGAGTACATGGCAATAAAGGAAACACGTAATAATCAAAGGATGTAACAAATATTACAAGATACAACAGGCCAAGTAAAGCACATGACAATTAAGGTGTGCAAGTAAAACAGTTAAGGCAAGTAGCAAATAAGCACAAAGTAATGGAAGGGACGAACAATTCAATACAAGAATAATTAAATGACGAATAACAAATTACAGCATAGAAAGCAATTAAAGCATAGAATAAGACAATACATGAAATAAAGTGAAATCATGGAGAAAATATTTTGACGGCGTATATACACTCGTCACCTCGCATATACGATGTTTTCTCAAATAACCCACACAATACATAGTTTACAAATTCCTAACTCCCTCAAGTCAAGATTAGATCCAACAGTTATCTCGCTCCGCAATCAAATCAAAACTCAATCGGGGCCTTTCCTCTAAAAGTTTCCTCCAAACTAATCGAATCTAGCCAAATATAGTTCAAACAATTCAAAATAAACTTTAGAAACTACCCACGAGTGAAAACGATTCAATCTTTAATGATTTTGAAAAAACGTCAACTCAGGGCTCACTTGGTCAAAACCCGAGATTCAAACCAAAACTCAATTATCCATTTACTCCCGAGCCCAGTTATGTGATTAGTTTTGAAATCTGACCTCAATTGGAGGCCTAAATCTCAATTTCTCAAAATCCCCAATTTCTACCATGAAAAAGAATAGATTAAAGGTTAGAAATCAATGGGCGCTTATGGAAATGGAAGAAAACGAGTTAAAATATACTAACCTATGAAGTTGGGATGAAATTTCTCTTTAAAATCGCCTCTAGGCCGAGTTGAAACTTGAAAATGGTGAAAATAGGTTAAATCCTGACTTTGGGATATTTAAGTCACTAGGCGTCAGGCTTTCTTCGCATTCGCAAATGGCCTGACGCGATCTCGAAGAGCAACGGCCAAAATTGCCTGCGCGTTCGCGAGAGGATTCACGTGGTCGCGATGGTCTGCACCCCCTAGCCATCGCGTTCATGAGCCTAGGCTCGCGTTCACGTAGATCAAACCCCAGTCTCACCCCAGAATCCCTTACCCATCGCATTCATGAGTGAAGAGCCACGTTCGCGAAGGGTAATTCCTCCAATGCTTCACGTTCGCGAGCTCTTCTCCGCGTTCGCGTAAAAGAAAACCTCCCCAGTTACCCTTTGCGACCGCGAATAACAAAGCACCAGATATCAGAAACTGTGAAAACCAGCAATCCTTCTAAGCCAAAATCAATCTGTAGTCTATCTGAAACTCACTTGAGCCCCTCGGGTTCCAAACCAAACATGTACATAAGTGTAATAACATCATACGAACTCGCTTGTGCAATCAAAACACCAAAATAACGCCTAGAAATATGAATCGAATATCAAAATGTATGAAATTTTCAATGAAACTCAAGAACTTTCAAATTTACATCCGAGCGTCCGAATCATACCAAGTCAACTTCGTTTTACACCAAATTTTGCAGACAAAATGTAAATAGTGAAATGAACCTATACCAAGTTCCGAAACCGAAATCCGAACTAGTAGCAACAAAGTCAACCTACGGTCAAACTTAGGAATTCTTTAAACCTTCAAATTACTAGTTTTCAACAAATCACGTTAAATCAAGTTATGGACTTCCGAATTTAATTTCGGGCATACACCTAAGTCCCAAATTACGATACGGACCCACCGGGACCGTTAAAATATTTATCAGGGTTTATTTACACAAAATATTAACTGTAGTCAACTCAAATCATTTTAAGGCTAAAATTCACATTTTCTTTAATTTTTCACAGAAAAGTTTTTCGGAAAAAGATACGGACTGTGCACGCAAATTGAGAATCGCTAAATGGAGCTAATCGAGGTCTCGAAACACAAAAATAAAGGCTAAAAATTAAAATGACTTATCGTGTCATCACATTCTTCACCTCTAAAACAAACGTTCGTCCTCGAACGGATATAGAAAGGTACTTGGATTGGTAAAAAGGTGTGGGTATCTACTCCGCATGTCGGGCTTGGACTCCCACATGGCTGCCTCATTCGGCTGACCTTTCCAGTGTACTCTAACTGATGATAATTCTTAAACCTCAACTTCCGGACCTGTTGGGCTAGAATGGCCACCGACTTCTCCTTATAAGTCAAATCCTTTTCCAATTGGACTGAGCTGAAATCTAACACATGAGACAGATCACCGTGATACTTCCGGAGCATGGAGACATGGAACACCGGGTGAACTGCTAATAAGCTAGGTGGCAATGCATGCTTGTAGGCCACGTCACCAATCCTCTCAAGAATCTCCAAGGGTCTGATATACTTAGGGCTCAACTTGCCTTTCTTCCCGAATCTTATTACACCTTTCATGGGTGAAACGCGGAGCAAAACACTCTCTCCAACCATGAATGCAACATCATGAACTCTACGATCAACATAACTCTTCTGCCTAGACTAAGCTGTGTAGAGTCGATCCTAAATCGTCTTGACCTTTACCAAGGCATCCTGGACCAAATCAGTACCCAACAACCGAGCCTTTACCGACTCAAATCAACCAACTGGCGAACAACACTGTCTCCCATATAATGCCTCATAGGGAGCCATCTGAATACTCGATTGGTAGACTTTGATGTAGGCAAACTCCGCAAGCGGCAAGAACTGATCCCAAGAACCCATGAAATCCATAACGCATGCGCGAAGCATATCCTCCAATATCTTAATGGTGCGCTTAGACTGTTCGTCCGTATGAGGGTGAAATGTTGTACTTAACTCAACCTGTGTGTCTAACTCACATTGTAGGTCCCTCCAAAAGTGCGAGGTGAACTATGTATCACGATCAGAAATGATGGACACCAACACAATGTGAAGATGAACAATTTCACGGATATAAATCTCATCCAACCGCTCTGAAGAATAGGTAACTGCTACAATAATGAAATGTTCCGACTTGGTCAAACTATCCACAATGACCCATACCGCGTTGAATTTCTTCGAAGTCCATGGGAGCCCAACAACAAAATCCATGGTAATACGCTCCCACTTCCACTCGGGAATCTCAAGCTTCTAAAGCAAACTGCCAAGCCTCTGATGCTCGTACTTTACTTGCTGACAATTCAAATACCATGCCACACATGTAACTATATCCTTCTTCATCCATCTCCACTAATAATGCTGCCTCAAATCTTGATAAATCTTGGCGGCACCTGGATGAATTGAATACCGCGAACTATGGGCCTCCTCAAGAATCCATATTGGGCACACAAATCCGACCCTACATCCGCAACACTCCATCATCTCCGATAGTAACCTGCTTAGAACCACTGAGTCCTTAAGGACAAGCAAATGGGGATTGTCATACTGATGCTCTCTAATGCGCTCATGCAAAGAAGGCCGAGAGATCGTGCGAGCTAGAACACGATTGGGCTCCAAAACTTATAACCTCACAAACTGATTGGCCAAGGCCTGAACATTTGATACTAGCGGTCTCTCACCAACCAGAATATACGCAAGGCTACCCATACTCACAGCCTTTCTACTCAAGGCATAGGCCACCACATCGGCTTTCCCGGGATGATACAAAATGGTGATATCATAGTTTTTCAACAGCTCCAACCACCTCCTCTGGCTCAGGTTAAGATCCTTTTGCTCGAGCAAATACTGTAGACTGCGATGATCCGTGAACACCTCACACGACACGCCGTAGAGGTAATGCCTCCAAATATTTAGTGCATGAACAATGACTGCCAACTCTAAGTCATGAACATGGTAATTCTTCTCATGAACCTTCAACTTCCGCGACGCATATTCAATCACCCTACCATCCTGCATCAATACTGCACCGAGCCCAATACACGATGTATCATAATACACCATGTAGGATCCTAAACCTGTAGGCAACACCAACACTGGGTTATAGTCAAAGCAGTCTTGAGCTTCTAAAATCTCAACTCACACTCATCGGATCACTTGAATGGAGCACCCTTCTGGTCAATCTAATCAATGGGGCTGCTATGGATGAAAACCCCTCTATGAACCGACAATAATAACCCGCCAAACCCATGAAACTCCAAATCTCTGTAGCAGAAATAGTTCTAGGCCAGTTCTGAACTGCCTCAATCTTCTTAGGATCCATTTTAATGCCCTCGACCGATACAACATGCCCCAAAAGGGCAACTGAATCTAACCAAAACTCACACTTTGAAAACTTGGCATATAACTGACTATCTCTCAGAGTCTGAAGTACAATCCGAAGATGCTGCTCATGATCTTCTTGACTGCGAGAGTAGATCAAGATATCATCAATGAATACAATCATAAAATAATCCAAACAGGGCATAAATACCCGATTCATCAAATCTATAAATTTTGCTGGGGAATTTTTCAAGTCAAATGACATTATTAGAAACTCATAATGCCCATATCGAGTTCGAAAAGCTGTCTTAGGGACATCCGATGCCCTAATTTTCAACTCGTGGTATCCAGACCTCAAATTAATCTTCGAAAATACTTTGGAACCATGAAGCTGATCAAATAAGTCATCAATCCTCGGCAACAAATACTTGTTCTTAATAATGCCATTGTTCAACTACCGATAGTCTATGCACATTCTCATCGAACCATCATTCTTCTTCACGGACAACACAGGTGCACCCGAAGGTGAGACACTAGGTCTAATGAATCCCTTATCAAGTAAATCTTGCAATTGCTCCTTTAGTTCCTTCAATTCAGGTAGGGCCATACGGAATGGTAGAATAAAAATGGACTGAGTTCCCGAAGCCAAGTCAATATCTCTGTCGGGTGGCATTCTCGATAGTTCTATAGGAAACACCTCTAGAAACTCATGCACAACAGGTACCGAATCCATGGAAGGAACGTCCACACTAGAATCGCGAATATAGGCCAAATAAACTAGACATCCCTTTTCGACCATACGTCGAGCCTTCACATAAGAAATAACCCTGCTAGTAGCATGGCTAGGAGTCCCTCTCCACTTTAATCAAGGCAACCCTGACATGGCTACAGTCACCATATTAGTGTGACAATCCAATATAGCATGATAAGGTGACAATCAATCTATGCCCAAAATAACATCAAAGCCTACCATATCAAGAAGTAGGAGATCTACACTAGTCTCGGGACTCCCAATAGTACTCACACATGAGTGATAGACACGGTCTACAACAATAGAATCTCCCACAGGTGTGGACACATACACAAGAGCACTCAAAGAATCATGAGGCACAGCCAGATATGAAGCAAAATAGGATGACACGTAGGAATAAGTAGAGCCCAGATAAAATAGAACTGAAACATCTCTATGGAAAACTGGAACAATACCTGTGATAACGACGTCAGATGAATCGGCCTCAGGTATAGCTGGGAATGAATAAAAATGGGGCTGGGACCTACCATCCTGACCTCCGTCTCTCATACTGCCTCTAACTGGCTGGCCTCCACCTCTGACAGCCTAAACTCTACCTCTAATGGCCTGACCTCCACCTCTGACAGCCTGACCCCGCCTCTAGCTGGCTGAGCGGGCAATGAAACAACCAGTGCCAAAACCATGGCATGAGAACTCTGCTGTGGCATGCTGCTCAACAATCTAGCACAGTACCTACTGATGTGACATGTACCCCCACACTCAAAAGACCCATTCGGTTGTTGTGGGTGCTGAAGCTGAAACTGACCCGAACATGCCGGATAATCACTGTGGTAAGTCTGGATCGGAGGCGCACTAATAAGAGTTGATGGTGCATTGTAGGCTAGCTGCCAGGATGAGATACATAAGGACCACGACTACCCAAAGCACTGTAGGATGCCTGAAGCACTCACTGAAATGGCCTAAGAGGATGGCTTCTACCACAAGTACCGTTGCCTCTAGCTGAGGCACCAATGAAACCACCAGAATGACAATGCCTCTTATCAGACACCAGAACCCTCTCCTAACCACGAACCATCTCGATCTGTCTAGCAATTGCTACGGCCTTCTGGAAAGAAATATCATCTTCGGTCTCCTTGTCCATTTGTAGCCTGATACTGAAAGTCAGCCCATCAATGAATCACCTCACTCTCTCCCTCTCAGTAGGGAGCAAGACAATGGCATGTTGAGCAAGGTCCATAAATTCAGTCTCATACTGGTGACGGTGATGCCACCCTGCTGAAGGCGCTCAAACTTCCTATGATACACCTCATCCAGAGTGAAAGAAATGAACTTCTCTAGAAATAGCTGTGAAAATTAATCCCAGGTAAGTGAAGGAGAACCAACTGTTTTAGTCGGCACATAATCTCTCCACCATCACTTGGAAGAACCGGTCATCTAGAACTGCAAAATCGACCCCATTGGTCTGAACAATACCCATATTGCGCAACACCTCGTGGCAACATTCCAAGTAATTATGTGGGTCCTCATGGGGCTCTGGCTCTTGTCCGGCTGCAGATGTTGTGTGTTTTCTTGCCATCTGCGAGAGAACAAGAATAAAATAGTTCAATCATCAATGATAGAATAAAGTCACACAATAGAGAAAGAAAGAAGTGGATTTGTTTCCTAAACTCCATAGCTTCTAGAAGATAAGTACAGAGATCTCCGTACCGATCCTTCAGACTCTACTAAGCTTGCTCATGACTCATGAGACCTAAGCAACCTAGTGCTCTAATACCGACTTGTCATGACTCGAAATTCCCACCCTCGGGACCGTGATAGTGCCTAACATTTTACTTGCTAGGGAAGCCAACGTTAGAATAAAATTATTAACCATTTATAACAATCCAAATCAATTTACCACAAGCGCTAACAAGCTACAACTCGAATATGACTCATAAGGAAGAACAAACTCCAATAAGGAACTACCCAGCCTCGTAATGAATAAAACAACCAAAAAGATACTATGAACATTTCTCATAGAATGAGAAACAAAATACACAGAAATAACTGTACTCAACATCTCACTATTGCGGCATGTAACCCGATCCACACATGATACCGTTGCGGCGTGCAACCCGTGGCGGTGTGCCACCCGATACAAACAATATACCCGCAGCGGCGTGCCACCCGATCCACACAACAACCAACAAGGGAACACCCATCAGCCGTAATGCTTATACTTACAAAATGCCCGAATATTGACCACAAACACGGCAAGTGCATGATACAACACTAGGGAGACGGATAACGCCATAAGCTACAAAACCCAAGCACGACTAAGGTACGATAAATGACTTGCATATCGATAGTTATCCTGCTCATATAACACCACATTCTCCACGGGATCACAACACACGTGCGAATAATTAAGCCGTCCCAAAACCCACCTGGAACAATAGAGTATTACATAGAATAGCCGGCAACGAGAATAATATTTGATGCCCGAAGACTCCTCCGTAAGCAATGTTATGTCGAATGAACACATCAGACTTGACATAGAGCACACATTCACATTAGGCCCTCCAACGGACCTCATTGTGGCCCTATTCATGACACACACGAGAAGCCGTCCAATTCGAAAAAACCCCCCAAAGTCCACAACCAAGGAATAAAGCGCCTTCTAGGCATAAACTCTCACATTAGCGATAGTATCATAATCTCTATACTTGGTTTCAATCCTTAACAATCAAGTGACTAACATGTTACCCTTATACGGTCTTCTCGTAGGTTATACTCCCACGACCTTCCGCACCAGGTAGCATAGTCTGCACATCCACACCTCCAACCGTACACATTTTGTAGGGCAAATCAAGAATTCAAAAATTAATACACAATGCCTCTTCCACAAAACACCATTCTCAAGCGACACTGAGATAATGCCAGCTTAATCTAAACACCTGAATTCTCCCCTGCCCATCCGAGCTCGTGACATTTTTGTCAACACCGAGCCGCAACCTTGATCCTCAACTTCCAATTCCCATGCCGCTAACTGCACCTATCATATCGTTACACGAGAGTACAAAAATTCATTGGTTTCATTACTACACTCCCATATACTTGTACAGTTTCATTTATTATTTATTTTAGTAGGGCCTTGACCTGACCTAGTCACTACTCTACCGAGGTTAGGCTTCGCACTTACTGGGTACCGTTGTGATGTACTCATGCTACACTTCTACACATCTTTTTGTGCAGATCTAGGTACCTCCTACCAGCCCAAGCATTAGCGAGAGCTCAGCTGTGGAGACTTCAAGGTATACCTGTCGGCATCCGCAGGCCTCAGTGTCCCCCTCTACCTAGACTATTCTCTTTTCCTTACCCTTTTATAGATATTGATGTATAGGACTATGCAATACAACTATTAGAGGTTGTGACTTGTATTCGCAAGGTCTTGGGAGTTGTATACGCTGAGTTGTAGAGATATTTTATATAATTACTGAGTTTTGAGACTTTAATTATTATTTTCATTATTTCTGCATGAATGTTAGGCTTACCTAGTCTTAGAGACTAGGTGCCATCACGACATCCTACAAAGGGAATTTTGGATCGTGACAATGAAAACCGATCCTAATATCATATTAATAGCTATTGCGGTGCACAACCCATTCCCAATATCAACTCATTAACATGAACAATGCAACACAACCAAATCTCGTAATCTCGACACAAAAGGAAACAAAGCGCATAGAACATCAAGAAACTACCAATACAAACAGAGAATAACCAATACCTCGTGTTCACAAACCTTGACAATTTATCATTACAAGCATAGATAAAAGACTCATACAATCAGAATAACATCATGAAGTGCAACAAGTAATGTAAAGACTATAAAAACAAGTAAAAATATGAGACAATGAAGATATACAACTAATACAGATAGGAACATATAAAAAGTAAATAGGTTTTGAGTGAAGAATGAATAAATCGAATCAAGTAACTATTAAATAACACATAATAAGTAAGAACATGTGGCAATCAAAGCATGTAACGAAATATAACGTGGAATAAATAACGACATAAAGGTAAGTGGCCCAACCCGCATGCTTCAACCCATGACAACGCATATATACTTGTCACCTCGCATATGCGTCATTCCCGCTCATAATTCATGTAATAAATAGACCAACAAGTCCTAATTTCCTCAAGTCAAAGTTAGACATGACACTTACCGCTTTTCGCAACTAAATCAATAACCAATCACTACTTTTTCTTTCGAACAAGCCTCCAAACCAACCAAATCTTGCCAAATATCAATCAAACAATTTAACATAAGCTTTAGAAACTACCCATGAGTGAAAAAAAGATTCAATCTTTAGCTAAATTGAAAAAGTTAACCCCGGGTTCGCTTGGTCAAAATCAGAGATTCGTACTAAAACTAGTTTACCCATTCAAGCTCGAGCTTATTTATGTAATTTATTTCGAAATCTAACCTTAATTTGAGGTCTAAATCTCAATTCTACAAGATTTCCTAAATTCTACTCAGAACCCCTAATTTCTACCAAAAACATTCTTAGATTTGATGTTAAAAACTTATGAAAAGTAATGAAAATTGATTGAAAACTAGTTAAAGTTTCTTACCAATAATTTTGGGAAGAAAAACTCTCAAGAAAATCGCCTCTAGAGTGTTAAGGGTTTAAAAATAGAGTAAAATGAGCTAATTAAGTCCCGATTTGCCCTCTTTTACCCAGCTGCAGACGTCCCGTTTTTGATGTGTTGTTCGCAAATGCGATGTACACAAATGCCAGACACTTATCGCAAATAGTACATCAGACCCAGAGAAGTCGCAAATGCGATATTTGATTCGCAAATGCGCAATACCCTCAATCGCAAATGCACTCCAAAGCTTTGCAAATGCGAAGCTGACAAATGTTACTAGTGTTCGCAAAAGTGGAGGATTGATCGCAAATGCGGACCACACCTAGTCCGCAAATGCGAAGTTTCTTTTGCAAATGCGATGCCTAGCCCCTCCATTGCCCATTTCGCAAATGCGAATATTTGACCGCATATGCGAACCTCACATCACAAATGAGATATCTGTAGGATTGCACCAGTAGTTTTCAAACTCTTCTGTAACATATCCGAAACATACCCGAGCATCTCAGGCTCCAAACCGAATATGCACACAAGTGTATTAATATTTTACAAACTTGCTTGCTATCTCAAATCATCAAATAGCAACAAATAACATGAACCGATCATCAAACTCAAGAAATTTTCAACTTCAACTCAATTTCACAATTTTTTTACATAATGCGCTGAAACGCGTTTGGGTCATCCCGTACCCAAACCAAATATGTTTACAAGTCCAAAACCATCATACGAACCTACCAGAATTGGCAAAACACTGATCCGAGGTCGTTTACCAAAAATATTGACAATGGTCAACTCAAGTCTTATTTTAGGCTAAAAATCATATTTTCTTCAAAGGTTTAAGTAAAATCTTTTCGGAAAATGACATGGGCCATGCGCGTATATCATGAAAAATAAAATGAAGCTATGAGGGGTCTCACAACACATAAACTAAGGCTAGTACTCAAAATGACCTATCAGATCTAATAGAAACTAAGGGTCCACCAAACTATATAGAGAACCATGTTCTCTATTAGTTCCCACAGAACACACACACACAACAGTAAGTAAATAACATAATAGAGTTTTACGTGGACAACTCCTAGCTCACAGGATTAAAAATCACGACCTACACTCGAAGAATTTCAACTTCACTATTGAGCAAACTTCAGATTACAAACTATTGTAACCTAGGAATTAACCTCTTAATCCCTCACTAACTTGTAATAACTCTATTACACGCCCATTTGTAATAACTCTATTAGAAAGCTTACAACTCGACTAACTCTAGCCAAGACACAAACACAAGGTTTATAGTTTTACAAAAAGTTTCCTACACAATGCTTCTAACTAAGTTAAGTAGGAATTACAAGTAAATTACTTTAATAAAGTGCAACACAACTAAGGACATATAATGACTCAATGCAGGAAACTAGTCCTTCGTTATGTTGTTCTTTGTTCTTGACGCCTTGAATGTCACTTGCAAGTTGGCAACATATTTGAGAGAAAACTTGATGAATGTTGGAATGTGCAAACAAGATGTTTTGCCTTTGCTTCATGTTAATATTACATAGGTGACATCACTTGAATGATGTAAGCATGTTTGGTTTAAGGGCATTCCCCATAAAGTGACTGCTGCACTGTTTGCACTATTGCGTATGCATAGAAACAGTTGCAGCGACTTTATAGTTGTAGGGGTTGACTGGTACAGTCAGCAAGGGAACTGATGTTCATCTATTCCCTTTGTTGTTTCTTTGATTCCAAGTGTTGGAACTTGTCCCAGACTTGAGACTTGTTGATCTTGAGCACTTTGAGGATGTGGAGCAGGTTCCCTATCTGGTTCTTAATATTAAGTTTGTTAGATCATGAAAACATAACAGGACACATAACTTATCAATTTTTCCTTTTTTGATGATGACAAACTTGTAATTGAAATTTCTCCTGACAACCAAAGTACCATAAATTTTTCCCTTGAGCATGTTCCTCCTCAATTATTTGCCCCCTTTTGGTATCATAAAAAGATTTGTCACAAAGAAGCAATAAGCAAAAAAGAAGTCTAGCCCGATTAACTCATGCCACATGTGTGCACATAATCATGACTAAAAATAGAGTAGAGGAGCAAAGCATGCATAGGAAAAGGACGGGATATTCATTATCTTTGGAAATAAACAGGGAGAAATGCCATTTGTTACCTAATCATCCACAAAATACAATAACAAAAAAAGGTACCAGTCACTAAACATATTGTAAGGCCCCGTAAAATTTTGTAAAGGAATTTAAGGATTCGTGGTGCCGGGCGGCTCGGACATTTTGTGTTGAACAGGGCATTGGGGAGTTGAAGAAAATCTTTGGAAGCATATGGCATTTCTACGGTTCATTCTTTGGTCGCAAAATTGATCCGGGGACCGCAGATCTGTCGCGAATTGAAGCAGGGAGATTGTTGAATTCGAAGGTCATTTCTGCGGTCCATTATGTGATCGCATATGCACTTCGCGGGCCACATTTAAGTCGTAGACTTGGCATGAGGAAATCTGGAATATGATTTTGCTGTTGCAAACTGCAGAACTGTCACAGACTGGGTTAGGTGAGTCCAGTTTTTGGGTATCATTTTCACGTCCATTATGTGGGCTGCATATCGATTATGCGGCACGGTCTGCGATCGCAGACCCAGTTTTGGCAAGTTTAAGTTTTGAAAATTTTACCCTATCCCATTTTTATAAAAAGGCTTTGGGGGTCATTTGTTTGGGTTTCATATGATATTTTTAGAGAGAGGTGAGAGTATCTTAAAGAGAGAAAGAGAAGACCTAGCCATATGATTATTGGGTGTAAGAGTATTAATTATACATGCTTGCACTAATAAAGTTTGTGGAAATATTGTTGAGCTCAAATAAGTAAAGATTGGGTTGTGGAATGAAGGAAATCTTATAGAATAACCTTGTAGCCTGTACACCTAATGTTCGATAAAATGCTCAAATGGGCTAAAACCATGAATATCTTCCTAATTTGTGTTCAATTCTGTTATGTATCAAAATAGATTGGGATTGTTAGGATTTTCGGAACGTTGTAGTAATTTAAGGAAATCTCAAATCGAGGTATGTTGGCTAAACTCCTCTCTTAGAATTGAATCCTACGGTATCCATGTAATTTATGTAAGTCTCGAGTTGTTCATTATAAAGTTGGCTATTCCAAATAAGCTTGTGTTGAAAGATATATGTTCAATATGTATACCGAATGCTTTTATCATGTTATGTCATCATTTGTTTGAGAATGTGTTCAAAGTATGGGTTATGCATTAAAGATGTTTCAACTTCAAGTCAAGTTCAAACGAAGGCTATTATGCCAAATTTTGTGAAAAATCTATGTGTCTAAAGCTCTTAATTGCTTACATGTGAACTAAAAATCTTGATTTAAAATGCCTTGTTGTTGTTGATGATGATAATGTTTGAAAGTGAAAATGTGAGTATGAAATACTAAATACGGCCGACGTACCAAGAATAATTTTATAATTATGGCCATTAGTGCCAATGAAATGAAAAGATGTGAAAGAAGTATGAAACGAGATGATTGGTATAAAAGGATGATGTCTCGAATGAGACGGCCTAGACGATCGGGTCGTGATTGGATGCCATGCCGCACATATGGTGGTGATTGTGCTGGGAGTTGTAATTGAAATTGTGATTATGGTTGATGTCTCGAATGAGATGGCCTAGCTGATCGGGCCGTGATAGGACTCCGTGCTAAAAGTACGGTGGCATTTGTATTGTGAATATTGGTATTGTGAACGGTGATATTATGAACGGTGGCATATTGGTACTAACTATCTCCCAATTTAAGATATGGAAATTTATTTGAACACTTTCTTGGTCTTAACTTGAGGTTTGATGTTGTTTGAGGCTTCCACTGATATTATGATTGTTCTTTCTTGTATTATTAATTGTTCTATTGAGAGGGTGTTTTGTCATTCATACTAGTACTATTCCATATGTACTAACGTCCCTTTTGCCGGGGGCGCTGCATCTTCAATGGATGCAGGTGGTTTCATAGCAGGAGACATTGATCAGTGATAGCGGTACACCCTTTTACCAGCTGACTTGGTGAGCCCCACTTCATTTCAGGGTCATGTATCTTTTGTTCCTTGTGTATTGTGTTTGAGGTATATCCGGGGCCTTATTACCCGCATTATCATATTACTCTTCTTTATCTATTAAAGGTTCCGTAGACAAAGTGTGAGTTGTATATTAGTGCTGGGGAAATCAAACAAGTTATGTTGTATTTGAATTACTCGCTCTACATCAGACCATGAAAATGTGTGTAATTTTAGACTTTAAAATAAAGTAACTAATGGTAATGAATTGGTATTGTATACATGATCTCCTCATTTTCTAATTAACAAAAATATGTATTCTCTTTATTCATAAGTGATTTTGGGTAGAAAGTATCTAACATGCTTGCTTGACCGGGTTTACTCGGTTGACACATATCCAAACAAAGGAGACCAAAACAGAGGACAAACAACTTGAACTTGACACTGGGAAGGGAACGATTTTAAGGAGCACTGGAAGGGGGAGGCAGAAATGAAGAGGCAAGAGTTCTAAGGAGGATATCCATTCGAGCATTTGCGGACCCTTGCTCATTGAGTAACCTCTCCTTCAGATCCTCGACCTGTTTCCTGAGATCAGCATTCTCCTTGGTCAGAAGGGCAACCTCTGTACCTTGTGTGCTTCAGGAACCAGGTGCCTCCTGGGCCTGACTAAGCTGTCCCTCAAGAATAATATTTCGTGCCTTCAACTTCCTAATCTCTTCATTGGGAATATTCCGAACTTCAATCAGTTGAGAGATAGTGGAGTTGCCCAACCCCTCCTTTCTTATCGATGCACTCACACTCTTATTAGGTGGTATTGGAGAAGATATGCTCGCGAGTACCCACTGTAGCCTTTCCCAAATGTACTTTGAAGAACTCAAATACTTTGGTGAGTAAATACCCGTAGGGCATCCCATGATAACCATCCTTGAAATCTGCCAGTTTCTTCATGTGCTCAATCATGATACCTGGCAGATTGATAGTAGAGTATGTATCCAGTGCTTCCGTGAGGAACAAGTCTTCTCGTGACGTAATGGAAAGCCTTTCTGCATGAGGGAGAAAAAACCTTGTTCACCATCTCGAATAATAATTGGTACACTGGAAGGAGGGCCTTCTTGTGTAGTCGTTCCCCCTGCTGTACTACATCATCCTTCAAAATGACATTTCTGAAGTTTGAAGAACAAGTCCCCTCAATGGAGGATATTCCGTCGGTAGGCACTCCTAAGATGGTTCCCAACACAACCTCATCCATCACAAAAGTCAACACCATTCACCTTCATGCAGATGTTGTCATTATCGACTGTGAAAAAGTCTGCATAGAAACTGCGCACTTATGTATCATACACCTTAGGACTCTCATTTGTGAACAAATGTGTCCACTGTTGAAATTCACAAATATCAACCAGTTGGCCCATTCCTATCATGTCAAGAATATCACGGGAAAATGTTCTACCTCACAACAGCTTCTGGTTTCTCCGATTTTCCCTTCCTTCATTCTTGGCCACACCCACATTGGCCTTCTTGGAGGAACCAGGTTCCTCATTGGCACCAGCCTTCTGTTTCACTGATTTTCTTATATTTTTCCCTTTCTTGGCAGATTTCTCAAACACCTTCTCAGACACATATTTTTCAGACGCTTTCTCACCAGACTCCTCAGCCACTTTCTTGCCAGACTCACCCACTCTAACATTGCTAACCTCCATCACTCTCACAGATGACTCTTTCCCAGATTTTGGAGTAGTAGGTTTCTTAGAGGACTTACAAATTAAGGAACTGGGTTCCTCACCCACTTTGTCATCAACATCAACAACAAGTGTTGTAGGAACTACCTTTTCATTTACTAACTTTCCACCCTTCACCAACCTCCTCCTCTTCTTTTCTTCCTTATTGATCCTCAGAATTGACTCAAGAGATTCCTTCTTTTGCAGCCTAGTAGTAGATCTTTTAGGAGTGGGCGTTTTAGGAGTTGCCTTTCTACTCCTAGCACTAATAAAGCTTGCAAGAGCCACATTGTCATAGTCTTCTTCACTATCTACTTTCTCTTCCTCAGACAAAGATCTCATCTCAGGAGCAACAATGTTCAATGGCTCAGCATAGAAATGAGAAGAGGGAGCGGAACTAGTACTGACCTGGGATTCTTTTGAAGAACAAGGGGTTTCATCCCAAGTAGGAGCAGAGGGCTACTCTTGGGCGGAGGGATCAGGTCCCTCATGTGGTTCCCCGGTAGTACTTTCAGGTGCCAGATCTTCGACAGACTCCAATTCCTTACCCTCTACCTGTAGACTATCACCTTCCCCCTGAGACCCATAGGTTTCAGACACACCTTCATAACCACTAACCAAACTTTCCTCAACATCTATTGACAACATATTCTCTATGGCCTCTTGCTCTTGTAACCCTAATGTAAACACAGAAGGTACAGCAAGATTAATACATCTAGAGTCGGCAACATTCAAATCGAGGCCTGGGGTAGTCATCGTTGATTCATCACCATTACGAACAACACCCTGTTGTGCCCCAGAACTCTCTTCCACTTGCAGACTAGAGACTTCCTGATTTTCTTCTCCCTCTACTGTTTCTCCCTCAACCATTTTTTCCGGTGAGGCAGAAGGAGAGGTCGTAGCCACAAACCTCATGGGATTCAAAGTCTTGCGACTTCGATGAGAACTAAAACTTGATTGGGTTGGAAAAAAGGCAGTGGGTGGTTGGGAATCTTGCTTAGGGTTTGGACTAGGTGGCGTAGGGTAATTAGACTCTGTCACCGGAGCTTTAAGAGATAAAAACATAGTGGGGATGATATTGGGAACATTTGGGGCTTCGAGATTCTCAGACATGGTGGAGAGTAGTGAGAGTTTATGTAAGAAGAGAGTGTTTGGTTGTTGAGAGAAAAGGGAAATTCTGGCTTTTGATGTGAACAATTTTGAGAGTAACAGCGTTTGAGTTTATTTAAAGGGGGTAAGGGACAAGTTAGGAATGGGTATTGATTTTCTGGGTAGATGGGTCATTTCATAACGGGTAGGACGTTTGGGTTCTAAAAAGGGAAAAGGAAGAAACTGACATTTTAATGATGTGGGACCTTTTTTAGCTATTTAAGAAAATGTGCCTGAGAGTACAAATGAACTACTAACCTGTGTCGAGGAAACCAGGTTCCCTGACAGAGTTTGTAAATGTGAGCCTCATCCTTTTACCAAAGTGCAATACCATTAGCTCCTTGTTTGCTCTGCAATCGCTATTCGTGTCTACATGTAACAGTATAGAAATGAGTTAGACCTTGTCAGAAAATACTTTTTAGCTATTTTACCTGTTCATTTCTTTCATAGCCAATCATCAAGGGACCAAGTTCTCAGCTTGATTTTATCAGCCCAAGGGGCAAACGATTCTTCTCAAAGTGCTCTCTCCTCAGTGCTTTGGTGAAGATATCTGCAATTTGATCTTCTGTTCTGCAAAACCTCATGCAGATAAGCCTTTTTTCAACATTGTCTCTGAGAAAATGATGTCGCACATCAATGTGCTTTGTTTTCTTATGCTGAACTAAGTTCTTTGCCATGTTGAGAGAACTAGTGTTATCACACAGTAATGGCACACAATCAGAAAATATGCCAAAATTCTCTAACTGTTGTTTGATCCACAACAATTGAGCACAACAAGAGGCAGCTGCCACGTACTCAGCTTCTGTAGTTGAAAGAGCCACTGAGTTTTGTTTTCTTGTACCTCATGAAATTAGACACGATCCCAAAAAGTGTGCCATGCCAGAAGTGTTTTTCCTATCTACCAGATAACCAGCATAATCAACGTTAGCATGCCCGATTCTCTTGAGGGATAGTAGAGAACCAGGTCCTGTGTTGCTTTTAGATATCTCAGGATTTTCTTGGCAGTCTTAAGATGAGATTCCTTTGGATTTGATTGAAACCTAGCACATAGACCCAGACTGAAAACGATATCTGGTATGCTTGCTGTGAGATACAAGAGTGACCCAATGATACCTATGTACATGGTCTCGTTCACTGGGGAACCAGGTTCATCCATGTCCAGACGAGTGGCAGTGGCAATAGGAGTATCAATAAATTTTTAGCTTTCCATTTCAAATCTCTTCAGAAGCTCTTTGATGTACTTTTGTTGACTTATCATTGTCCGCTTAGGAGTTTGTTTGACTTGCAGACCCAAGAAAAAATTCAATTCCCCTATCATGCTTATTTCAAACTCACTTCCCATGAGCTTTTCAAACTCCTTACACATAGAATCATTTGTTGCACCAAATATGATGTCATCAACATAAACTTGAACAATGAGCAGGTTCCTCCCCCGTTTCTTCAAAAATAGGGTGTTGTCAATTTTTCCTCTTGAAAAGTCATTTTCTGGGAGAAATTTGAACAGCCTTTCATACCATGCACGAAGAGCCTGCTTCAACTCATATTGAGCTTTGTCAAGTTTAAAGGCATGCTCTGGATGCTCATGATATTTGAAGCCAGGTAGTTGCTTGACGAAGAATTCTTCTTTTAAAAACCATTCAGAAATGCACTTTTGACATCCATTTGGAACAATTTAAATTCCATATGAGATGCAAAGGCTACGAGGATTCTGATGGCTTCCATTCGGGCAACTGGAGAAAAAATTTCATCATAGTTGATCCCTTCTTCTTTATTGTAGCCTTGAACTACTAGCCTTGTCTTATTCCTTGTTGTGTTTCTAAACTCATCAAGTTTGTTTTTGAATTCCCACCTAGTTCCTATAACAGTTCTATCAGCAGGTCGAGGAACCAGGTGCCACATGTTATTCCTCTCAAATTGATGGAGTTCATATTGCATGGCAGTAATCCAATTGGAATCTTTCAATATTTCCTTGATATTTTGGGGCTCAATTTGAGAGAAAAAAGATGAGAAGGCAAGTGATTTTCTTGACTTTGATGTAGTTTGAATCCTTGAGTCAAGAGGAGTGATCACATTGTGGAGAGGGTGTGAACTTTTGTGCTTCCAGTTAGACACATGAATCTTATTACGAGAGGGTCCAGGTTCTTCTGAATGTGATCCATTGTCGACATGAGTCCCGCCTCTCAGCTCAGCATCTGGGGTTTCTTGCATAGCATCAACAACTCTGTTCTCAGCTTCAGTTGTTGTGATTGAGGAACCAGGTTCCTCTACATCAGCTATAGATACGACTGCATCATCACCATTTGATTCCTTAACGTGACTCATCATGTCAGCTTTTCCATTTGCCATATCAATGACTTCACCAGGAACTGTTGACTACTCTTCGTCTTGATCAGTCTTATCATGTGAATATTTCCCACATAGGTGGTGTGATTCATCAAAGATCACATGTATGAGTTCCTCAACATATTGAGTTCTTTTATTGTAGACTTTCTAGGCTTTGCTTTATGACGAATAGCCCAGAAAGATTCCTTCATCACTTTTGGCATCAAATTTTCCAAGTGCTTTCTTACAATTATTAAGGACATAACATTTGCAGTTAAATGTCCTTAAATGCGTTAGCTTGGGTTTCCTCCCATTCAGTTGTTCATACGGAGTCTTATTCAGAAGGGACCTGATCATGCACCTGTTCACCAAATAACATACAGTATTAACAGCTTCTGCCCAGAAACCTTTAGCAATGCCACTATCAATCAACATTGTCCTTTCCATATCTTCAAGAGTCTGATTTTTTCTCTCCACAACACCATTTTGTTGATGTGTTCTTGGAGCTGAAAGATTATGACTTTACCATTTTCAGCACAGAATTCGTTAAATTTTGCATTATCGAACTCTGTGCCATGATCAGATCTTATACACAAAACATTGTGGCTCAGTTTTACTTGGATCTTCTTCACGAAGGCAGAAAATACTAGAAAAGTTTCATCCTTGGTTTTGAGGAATAAGGTCCAGGTGAATCTGGAATAGTCATCCACTATAACAAAAATATACTCCTTCCTTCCTCTACTTGGCACCCTCATAGGTCCACACAGATCCATGTGGAGAAGATCAAGTGACCTTAAGGTGCTGAGTTCCTTTTTGGGCTTGAAAGAAGATCTGAATTGCTTTTCCTTTACACATGAATCACACACCTTGTGTTATTTGAAACTTGGCATTGGCAGGCCACGAACCAGGTCCTTCCTGACTAATTTGTTCAGCAATGTAAAGCTTGCATGACCCATTCTTCTGTGTCATAGTTCAGCATCATCATCAACAACACCCAGACAAGTGAGATCCCCATTTTGCAAAGACTCAAAATTAGCAACATAAATATTTTTGTATATTTTTGCCACCACGATCACTTCACTAGTCACAAGATTTGTGACTGTGCAGATTTTTGACATAAATTCCACGTTGTTTCCTTTGTCGCAGATTTGGGAAACACTCAGTAGGCTATATTTCAAGCCGTTCACATAATACACATTTTAAATTGAGTGAGTGAGTTACTTCCCAATTATTCCTACTCCTAAAATGTATCCATTTTTACCATTGCCAAAGGACACACTCACTCCTTGTAAGGCTTTGAGTGAAAGAAAATCATTGATGCTTCCACTCATGTGCTTAGAACAGCCACTATCCATGTACCATTTTTGGTTGCCTCCTTTCACTACTTTCTGCAAAAGAGAATCAAGGATTAGACTTAGGAACCCAAATAAGTTTGGGTCCCTTGTAATGAGGAAAATGGTGAATTAAACTTATTTTTATCCAGGCAGGCAGTACACATTTTTTTCCATAGGGACCAGGTTCCTTAGCAGTAGTTACCCTTTTAACAAACACTTTGTTTTTCTGTTGAGATTGTATTCTAGCCTTACAGTTTTCTTTAAAGTGACCAGTGTTCCCATAGTAGGTGTACAACCAGTTATCAAGGATAGTAACATACTTGCTATATGGATTGTAGGGAATCTTTTCCTTTGGGAATCCAACTCCCTCTCTGTTCCCACCCTTGCTAGCATACATGGAAGTAATTGTATCAGAGGACCAGGTCCACCTTAGTGATTTTTCTAGGTCACTTTTAACTCTTCCTAGATCATCTTGAAGTTGTTTGTTACTATCAAGTTCAGCACACATACTAGATTTCACAGATTTGAGTTCATTTTCAAGCCTAATATGTGCCTCACTTGCAACTTCCTTTCACTTTTGGATAGTCCCAAAGTTGTTTCCTCTTTTTAATTCCTCTATTGTTTCTTTTAGGTCCAGGACTACTATCAATAGGTCATCTATCTCATTTTCTACGTCTTCAACCTTTTTATCAGAACATTATTTTCTTTCATTAGATCCTCGACAGTCTCTTTTAGGTCAGCCACTACAATTACCAAATTATCTCTCTCATTTTTACCTCTCCTAGTTCCATAGTTAATGCATTTTTTTTTATAATTTATAAGATTGTGATAAGCATCAATTAAAACATTTGCCAAAGATATAAGCTTTTTCTGAGAATAAGACTTCAGATTGCTTTGAACATCTAGAAAGTTTACCTCACCATCATCATTGTCTTCATCATCGTCAAATTTTGCCATCAGGGCAAAGATAGAATTGTAATCAACTACTTCACTTTCAACTGCCATCATGGAGGTGTCACCTTGTGCATCATCTTCTCCAGATTCACTAGAAAAATCTCCCTATGCAGCAAGAGCTTGTTTCAACACATTGTCAACGAGTTCTTTTCTTTTAAATCTTTTGTCAGGAACTGGGTTCCTCTTCGCTGCTTTGTTTGTGTTGTGCTTGTACTGGTCTTGCTTGAGAAGGGGACAGTCCTTGATGAAATATCCTGTCTTCCCACACTTATGACATAAGTCATACCCTCTTTGCTTACTAGAGATGCCCTTCTTTGGAATACCTCCATTTCTATGAACCATCTTCTGAAATCTCTTTGTCATGTAAACCATATCAGCATCCTCACTACTTGATTCATTGTTGTCTGTCTTGAGGACCAGCTTCTTCTCCATTTTGGCTCTCTACTCTCATGATTTATTTTCTTCTTCATTTCATAATTTTTCAGATTACCAATGAGTTCATCAATGGTTAGATTTTGTAGATCCTTTGCCTCCGTGATAGCATTTACTTTGCTTTCCTAGGAACCTGGTAATACGCTGAGTATGTTCTTGACAAGTTTGTTCCTTGGAATGATTTTTCTCAAAGAATGGATCTCATTGATGATAGTGGTGAAGTGAGTGTGCATGTCTTGAATGGATTCATCGTCCTTCATCCTGAAGAGTTCTTACTTAGTAGTTAATATATCAATCTTTGACTACTTCACTTGTGTTGTCCCTTCGTGTGTTGTTTGGAGAGCTTCCAAGATATCCTTGGTAGATTGACACACAGAAATATTATTGTATTCGTCTAGCCCAATACCACAAATGAGGATCTTCTTTACTGGAAAGTTCTTCTATATAGCCTTGCGGTCAGCATCGTGGTACTTCTTCCTAGTCTTGGGAACTGTCAATGCTGATTCCCCAAAGGTCTTCATAGGAACGAAAGGACCATCGCCGATAATATCCTAAAGCTATGAATCTTCAGCCATGATAAAATCATGCATCCTAGTCTTCCACCATCCGTAGTATTGGCCATTGAATCTTGGTGGTTTGTAGGTAGATTGACCTTCTTCAAAGTTTGGTAGAGCAGCCATGAGGATCCTTTCTAGGTGTTAGCATGATAGAAAGAACCTGCTCTGATACCAATTGATAGAAACTAAAGGTCCACCAAACTTATATAGAGAACCAGGTTCTCTATTAGTTCTCACATAACACACACACAGAGCAATAAGTAAATAGCATAATATTGTTTTACGTGGAAAACTCCCAACTCACGGGATTAAAAACCACGACCTACACTCGTAGGATTTCAACTTCACTACTGAACAAACTTCAGATTACAAACTATTGTAACCTAGGAATTAATCTCTTAATCCCTCACTGACTTGTAATAATTCTTTTACAAGCCCCTTTGTAATAACTCTATTAAAAAGCCTACAACTCGACTAACTCTAGCCAAGACACAAACACAAGGTTTATGGTTTTACAAAAGGTTTCCTACACAATGCTTCTAACTAAGCTTAGTAGGAATTACAAGTAAATCACTTTAACAAAGGTGCAACAAAACTAAGGACATATAATGACTCAATGCAGGAAACTGGTCCTTCGTTATATTTTTCTTTGTTCTTGACACCTTGAATGTCACTTGCAAGTTTGCAACACACTTGAGAGAAATCTTGATGAATTCTGGAATGTGCAAGCGTGATGTTTTGCCTTTGCTTCATGTTAATATTACATAGGTGACATCACTTGAATGATGTAAACATGTTTGGTACAAGGGAATTCCCCATAAAGTGACTGTTGCACTATTTTCACTGTTATATGTGTGCAGAGAAACAGTTGCAGCGACTTTACAGCTGTGGGGGTTGACTAGTACAGTTAGCAAGGGAACTGATGGTCATCTGTTCCCTTTGTTATTTTTTTGACTCTGAGTGTTGGAACAGGTCCAAGACTTGAGACTTGTTGGTTTTGAGAACTTTGAGGATGTAGAGCAGGTTCCCCATCTAGTTTTGAACATTAAGTTTGTTAGATCATCAAAACATAACAGGACACATAACTTATCAGGATCGTCACAACCATTGGTCCTTCCTATGTCCAAGCGACTCCTGTTTTTCGCGACCTCAATTGCCAGAAAAATCTTTATAATGAAGAATATCAAGACATATATCCCAGACTTTAAGGTGGCATTCAAGCATTTCTTCATTCATGCCAGAGGAAGAGTAGTGTTGGACGTGATGGAGAAGAACCTGGAGCTCACAGAATGGTATATGTATCCCGCAAGACTGACACTCTACAGGTTTGGGAACACATCAAGTAGCTTATTATGGTATGAGTTAGCCTACTCCCAGGCCAAAGGGAGGATAAAGAAGGCTGACTGGGCATAGCAAAAAGACTTTGACTCAGGTTTCAAATACTACAGTGTTGTTTGACATGCCTTGAAGATTGTCGATTGATGAGATTCACGTCACTTCCCAGTTTATGATGTCTCTTTCTGGTTGATTATTTACTTGCAGCTTGTTGTTACTGTTAGGATCGGGAAACTCGGGTAGTGCAGAATTTAGCCAAAACAATGGTATAATAACAATAACAAATACAATGGAAGTTGATAGCAATGGTAATTAAAGCAGATAAAGAAGACACCAATTTAACGTGGTTCGGTCAGTGTGACCTATGTTCACAAGCGGAGATGAGCATTTTCACTATACCAATAAGAGTACAAAAGAGAGTACAAAATTAGAGTAAACACTCTAATTAATCCCAAATACCCTAAGAGCATAACCTCACAAGATCACTCCAAAGAAAGGGTTCACACAAGTGCTTCCCAATACTAACTCTCATACAAAAAACTCTTAATAAAGGAGGAAAGGAAGAAACAAGAAATGAAGACTCAAGTCTTGTTGGTTTATCTAAAATGAACTAATGGCCTTCCCTTTTATAGGCAAAGAAGTCTTGGACTCTTAGGTGTAAAAGAAGAGATACAACGTGTGCAAATCATGTCCACCACACAATATAATATTTTTGGGTCCTAAAGAATATTGCCAACAAAGTCTACACTTTGCAAAGATGTTTATGCTTATGTGAGATAGACTCCATTAGCCAAAATATTGGCCATAATTACAAATCTCCCCCTTGCCTAATTTTGTGTCATATAGTAAGTTTGCTCCACCTTCTCCGCAAAAGCCCCAATGGGCATATGTCAAAATTTAATGCCATCAAAATCAGACAAGTTGTCTGATACCGAAACTGTAGTATGGCCTATAACAGTAGATTCCAATAAAGTATACCACGAACAAGATATGTATGCTTTCATGATCACAAGAGCCCCTTGAAAATTTTTTAGAACTCCACCTTCACCAGTGAATTTGCACCCAATGGATTCTAAAGTGCCAAAAGAGATGAGATTTTTCTTCAAGTCAGGAACATGTCTAACATCGGTGAGAATTCTCACCACACCATCGTGCATTTTGATTCAAATTATACCTTTGCCAATAATGTTACAAGTAACATTGTTACCCAGTTGGACAACTCCACCTGCAACTGAATCGTATGTAGAAAACAAGTCCCTACTAGGACACATATGATATGAACAACCGAAATCTAAAATCCACTCATTGTCTAATCTGAAACTAGTTTCAGTTGCTAAAAATATAGTTCCCTCAATCTCATCAGTTGCTACACTAGCTTCGACGGTGTCAGTATTTTTGTGCTCATTTTTTCTTTCTTTATGCTTTTCTTTATTTTTCAGTTTATAGCATTTAGAGATAATGTGACCTTTCTTATGACAATAGCGACACTCTAAATTATTGTATCTGGATATGGAGTCGGATTTGCCCCTAACAAACAAGCCAACTTCCGCTTGAGTTCCACTAGCTTCCCCAGTAATATCACTATCTATCTATTCTTTTGATTTTAAGATAGATTTAATATCCTTATAAGAGATATTATCCTTTGCATAAAGCATAGTATCTCTTATATGCTTGAAAGATGGGGATAGAGAACAAAGCAGTAACACGGCTTGATCCTCATTTTTAATTTCAGCATCTATATTACTCAAATCCATAAGAATGGAATCAAAGGTGTCAAGATGAGAGAGAATAGAGGTACCTTCACCCATACGAATTGTATAACGCTGTTGCTTCAGGTAAAGTCTATTTTTCACCGTTCTCTTCATATATAAAGTTTTTAATTTTTCCCACATGCCTTTAGCTGTGGTTTCTACAGAAACTTCACGCAAAATCTCATTTGAGAGATTTAAAATGATACCTGCTTTTGCCTTTTTGTCTATGATGGCAAACTCCTCGTCCGTCATTTTATCCGGCTTCTTCTCTTTTCCTTGCAATGCCAAGTCTAAGCCATCCTGAATTAGGATAGCTTCCATCTTTAATTTTCACGTTTCGAAGTTTGCACTTCGATCAAATTTCTCAACGTAAGTCTTTGTTAAAGTCATATTGGCTACTGAAATAAACCCGGTTAGATCAGGCTCTGATACCAATTTGTTAGAATCGGGAACCCGGGTAGTGCGAAAGTTAGCTAAACAACGGTATAATGACAATAACAAAGACAAAAAAAGTTGATAACAACGGTAATTAAAGCAGATAAAAAAGACACAAATTTAACGTGGTTCGGTCAGTATGACCTACGTCGACAAACGGAGATGAGCAATTTTACTATACCAATAAGAGTACAAAAGAGAGTACAACATCAGAGTAAACACTCTAATTAATCCCAAATACCCTAAGGGAATAACCTCACAAGATCACTCCAAAGAAAGGGTTCACATAAGTGCTTCCCAACACTAACTCTCATACAAAACACTCTTAATAAAGGAGAAAAGGAAGAAACAAGAAATGGAGACTCAAGTCTTGTTGGTGTGTCTAAAATGAACTAATGGCCTTCCCTTTTATAGGCAAAAAAGTCTTGGCCTCTTAGGTGTAAAAGAAGAGATACAACTTGTGCAAATGATGTCCACCACACAATGCAATATATTTGGGTCTCAAAGAATATTACCAACAAAGTCTACACTTTGCAAAAATACTTATATTTATGTGAGATAGACTCCATTAGCCAAAATATTGGCCATAATTACAGTTACTTATGACATTGTATTTATTACTTTATATATAATATTTATTGTGGTTGTTGCTTAAATTTATTATACTATATTATTAAATCCATTAGTATTACATAACAATAAAAAGGCTTATTTTATGAAACTTAACTTCATATCCTATTTCGTCTTTAATCCATAGTACATGTGTTTATAAGTTTATTAGGGGAGAAATTCTCAATTCTATAATCCCATAAATTTTGGTTGGTTTTTATTACCAAAAGAAGAAAAAACTTCTCTCTCTCATGCTCAGTCGCGCGCCCACACAAAAAATTCCTCAATTGGTTGACACGACAAGTAGCTATAAAAAACCTACTCAAGATACAGCTAGAAAAGGGACGCCTCCACCATATCTTTTGTTCTTGGGTTAAAGCTAAACTAAAACTTCCTTCACGATTTGACATACTACTCAAGCTTGCAAATTACTTTAAGCTTTTGGATATATATTTGATTGAAATTTAAAAAAATATTTTTGAAGTTATGTTAAAACTAATTTTAATTGTATTTGGACATGCGTTTTATTTAAAAAAAAGTTAAATTTATTAAGTGAAAGAAAAAATTTCACCAAAAAATGTCACAAACCAATTTTTGGGAATTGTTAAAACGTTTCAGGCCTTTTCAAAAACTAATCATATTGCATGAACAAACATTATTTTCAAAATAATTTCGAAAAAAAGCAACCAAAAATCTATGGTCAAGCCGGAGCTAAGATTCTAGGAGTTACATAGATAGAATCAAATACTTATATATTAAAAATACGTCAGCTAAATAATCTAGTTATTAATTAATTCTGATGGAGTATTATAATATTAGATAGAACGTGTCGTGACCGGACTATGAAAAATTGAGGCCCATAATCGACACAAACCGTACAGTTGACTGGTTTGAACTGATTCTATCTCGGATTGAGACAAGTTCTTTATTGGACTGTCCCACTAAATTTTCAGAAACTACTATGTTTTAGTGATTATTAGCTTGGTATAGCTACAATTTACTAAATTACTTCTTATAGCTATATTTTCAGTTGTTATAGACTGGATTCGATGTATTTTTGCTACTGTATTCATGAATACAGTAGCAAAACTCGGCGGAAAATAGGGGAGTCCAGCTAAGCCTAGAATGTATTCGACTGTATTCACGAGTTGTATTCGTGAATACAGTAATGGAATTTGAGAAACAAAAGGTCTTCAGCTGTTTAAAAACGGTAAGTGAATCAATTAACGCGATAGACTCCTAATATAACTCAACAAACTCAATTATAACACACAAAATTTGTATTTCCAGTTATAGAAAAGATTCTCTTCAACCGAAAAACACACCAAAAACAGAGCAATCTTCAGAGATTCAATCCATCCTTTCTTTTTTTAGTGGTATCTTTACTAAAATATTTTTAGTGGTATCTTTACAAATAGATTTATATATTGAAATTTTATAACTACATTGAATACAGTTAAATACATAAAAATACATTGAATACATGAAGTATAGCAGGTCATCTATAGTGCAAAAACATATGAATACATATTGCAAATACATTTGAATACATATATACATATGAAGACATAAATTATATTAATTAAAACAACATATGAATACATTCATGGAATACAGCGAGACAGTGAATACAGTGAAATACATGGAATACAGCGAGATACATTGAAATACAATGAAAAAAAAGACAGTGAATACAATGAAATATAGCGAGATACATTGAAATACAATGAAAAAATGGTAACAGACTCTTCAAGTTCCTCAGCCCCAAACTTCGTCCCCAATCCACCGATATCCAGGCCGCCGCCATGTGGGGCATCATCGCCGATTAAATGAAGACAATTGTTGAAGAAGCACCAATTTAAAAGATCAAACGGAAACTAGAGACAGAACTTCTTCAGATCTCACAAGGCAAACATGAACAATCAATGCAAAATCTAAGAAAAATTTAGGATGTGTAACACAACTGTGTGAAAGAAATCGTTGGCCGGAAGAGGGGGTTAGGGGTGACACAACAAGGAAGGGGGGAAGTGGTCGCTGGCCGGATCTGTCGCTGGCGGAACACAGCCCCTGCTAGGGTTTCTAAAAGTAGGGGAGGAAAAAACTTGGGGAAAAAGAGAAGAAAGAGGAAAGAGAAAGGAGGAGAGAGGGAAGAGAGAGGGAGATAAAAAATAATACGCAGCGTATTTAATGGCTTAAAGGTAGGGAGTGGCCATAAATAGATATTTTTCTATAAAAATTAAAAGGTAGCTATAAGAGATAATTTTTTAAAAGGATATTTATTTATAATAAATAAGGTATCAAGCTTTGCTATAGGATGTAAAATTTTCTTTTCATAAATCACTATAATTTAGAGTCTAGTAACTATAAATTGTCTAATTACCAATTTGTAGCTATTATTCAATTGTTACTAACTTGTATCACTTATATTCAAATGCACATCGAATACAACTTATTTCAACTGTATTCGTTCGCGTAATGAACACAACGTGTATCAACTGTATCCATTCGAACAATTGTATTCTTTTGTACAATGAATACAATATGTATCAACTGTAACCTATGCGAAATACAAGGATGTATACAACTTGTATCGACTCGATATATGGTTGTATACAAAGGATACAACATGTATCGACTGTATTTGTTAACTAAATAGACGCTCTAACCAACTGAGGTACGAGAGCTTATTGCTCTCTTGTTTCAGTTCAAAACAATTAATCTCTTATTTTATAGATTTACTATAAGATTCAAATATAGCTATAAATGGTAAATTTACTAAAAGTATAGCTACAAAAAGTAAATACAGTGTAAATATTTGATGTGTCGCGTAATTTTCCCAACAAAAAAATAATTTATCTACCATAGCTAATTTTAAGAGTTATTAATAAATACAAGGATGTATACAACTTGTATCGACTCGATATATGGTTGTATACAAAGGATACAACATGTATCGACTGTATTTGTTAACTAAACAGACGCTCTAACCAACTGAGGTACGAGAGCTTATTGCTCTCTTGTTTCAGTTCAAAACAATTAATCTCTTATTTTATAGATTTACTATAAGATTCAAATATAGCTATAAATGGTAAATTTACTAAAAGTATAGCTACAAAAAGTAAATACAGTGTAAATATTTGATGTTTCGCGTAATTTTCCCAACAAAAAAATAATTTATCTACCATAGCTAATTTTAAGAGGGACTTACAATTACTATCTTTTAATTTAATTACTTTTCATAACTACAATGAATTTTCAATTTACCCATCATAGTTATACCAAATACAGAGTATAATTTTTTCCCTCAACCCCCCCCTCTCTCTTTCTCCCTCTTCTCCATCAAGTCGCTCTCCTTTTCCCTCTCTCTTTTCCCTCGTCCAACTGTCGTCCAACAGAGAAGTCATTGTCGGTCATCTTTTCCGGCGGAGCTCTACCGGAGCACAACCAAACAACCCGTCACGACCCAAAATTCGCATCTTATGATGGCGCCTATCTCAATACTAGGAATGACGATAACCTCAATTAATTACATTAATCTTTTAAGTTTGAAAATATAATATTTAGATTTAATAGAAAATCTTACAAATACTGATACCATTACACTCCCAAAACCCAGTGTCATTGACTACATGAGCATCTAAATGATAACATAGCCTGACTGATACAAACACTCAATGGAATATAGAACAGTACAAATAACTGAATGGAAAGAGAGTCAAGGTCTGCAGATGCTAAAGCAGCTACCTCGATCATCTCCATCAGATAAATCTCCCAAAAACAAGCAAACGCCGTATCCGGAAGAACCTGGATCTGCACACGAAGTGCAGAGTGTAGTATGAGTACATCCGACCCAATGTACTCAATAAGTATCAAGACTAACCTTTGGACTGAAAGTAGTGACGAGCTCAACATGTTAACTCCAGTATAAATAATAACAATACAGAAATGTAGGCATGCTTTCAAGTTCAACAGTTGCTTTAAGTGCAAATAAAACAGATCAATTCTGAAAAATACGAGGAATATGACATCTCTGTATCAACATGCCAATGTACATACTGTATGTCATGCACCTTAGTGAAAACTCCGTGTACTCACAATTTAAAATACTCAATCACTCAGTATTGTATATGGCCAATCCAGCCCAGAGAAGATCCATCCCCCCTCCCCCCCCCCCACACACACACACACATATATATATATATATATATATATATATATATATCAACTGACAGTCAGTCACTCAGTATTTTACAAGGCCAATCCAGCTGAGGGAACTCCATCTCAAATATGAATAAATAAGTTAACTCCATGCCTAGGGAACTCCATCCCAAATATAAAATAATTGCGCTCACTGTGGGGGGTGCAGACTCGGGAGGGGCTCCTTCAGCCCAAGCGCGATAATAAATAAATAAATTAAAACATGATGCATAGTGCAGCCCGATCCCATAAATATCACTCAAAATCTCTAGTCTCCCGGGCTCACATTGACAATAAACTCGGCCCGACATGATAATATGATGTATCTATGAATGACAATTGAGACTGAGATATGATATGCAAATGATGGATGTGGTTGAGTATAAAATTACAATAAAAACAAATAATTCAACAGCAACATGACCTTGTGGTCCCAAAATATCGGCACGTAGCCTAAACATGATCTTTACGGCTTCCTCGCTTCTGCGGACAAGAAGTCCGCTTTTGCGATCGAGCCTTCGCAGGTGCGATCCGCTTCTGCAGTCCACTTACCCGCTTCTGTGGCCACTGCCCTCCTTAGCCCAGGCTGCATATGCGATCATTTTGACGCTTTAGTGTTCGCGCACCTGCGACCAATTCCATCACATGTATGATTATACTAGAACTGGAAATTTTCCAGAATTTCTCCAAGTCCAAGTTTTTATCCGTTAACCATCCAAAACTCATCCGAGGCCCTCAGGACCTCAACCAAATACACCAACAAGTTCCAAAACATCATACAAACGTAGGCAAAGCTTCAAATCACATCAAACAATGCTAAAACCAGGAATCGCATCCCAATTCAAGCCTAATAAAAACTAAGGAATTCCAACTTCTACTTTCGATGCTGAAACCTATCAAATCAAATCCGACTGACCTCAACTTTTGCACACAAGTCATAAATGACATAATGGTCCTATTCCAATTTTTAGAACTAGATTCTTACCCCAATATCAAAAAGTCAATCTCCCGGTCAAACTTCCAAACTTTTAAATTCCTATTTTTGCCATTTCAAGCCTAATTTAACTACGGATTTCTAAATAATTTTCCGGACACACTCCTAAGTCCAAAAGCACCATACGGAGCTATTGGAATCATCAAAACTCCATTCCAAAGTTGTTTATACATAAGTCAACATCTGATCAATTATTTCAACTTGAGCTTTAAATCATGAAACTAAGTGTTCCAATTCATTCTGAAACCTCCCCGACAAGTCACATTATTATAATTGAACACAGGATAAGCAGTAAATGGGGGAACGGGGATGTAATACTCAAAACGACCGTCTGGGTCGTTACATTCTCCTACTCTTAAACAAACATTCATCCACGAATGGATTTAGAATCACACATAAAGCTTAAGTGTGGATTTCTGCTCCGCGTCTCCCCCTTAGTCTCCCAAGTAGCTTCTCCGACTGGTTGGCCTCTCCATTACACTTTCACTGAAGCTATGTTCTTTGATCTCAACTTTCGAACTTGCCGGTCCAAAATGGTCATCGGCTCCACATCATAAGTCAAATTACCATCCAACTGAACCGTACTAAAATCCAAAACATGAGATGGATGTCTGACATACTTCCGTAACATGGATACATGAAACACTGGTTGAACACCCGATAGACTAAGCGGCAATGCAAGTGCATAAGCCACCTCTCCAATCTTCTTAAGTATTTCAAATGGCCCAATATACCAATGACTCACTTTCCCTTCTTCCCGAACCTCATAACACCCTTCATAGGCGAAACTCGAAGTAGTACCTTCTCTCCTACCATGTAAGTAACATCACGAACCTTCCGGCGACATAACTCTTCTTTCTAGACTGCACCGTGCGAAGTTGATCCTAAATCAATTTAACCTTCTCCAAAGCATCCTGAACCAAATTAGTATCCAATAGCCTAGCCTCACCCAGCTTAAACCAACACACTGGAGACCGATACTATCTCCCATACAAATCCTCATACGGAGCTATCCGAATGCTCGATTGGTAGTTGTTATTGTAGGCAAACTCTGCAAGTGGCAGAAACTGATCCCAAGAACCCCCAAAATCTATAACACATACGTGTAGCATATCTTCCAATATCTGAATAGTGCACTCGAACTATCCATAAGTTTAAGGGTGAAATGTTGTACTCAACTAAACCTGTATGCCTAATTCTCGTTGTACTGTTCTCCAAAACCGTGATGTAAACTACGTGCCCCTATCTGAAATGATGGACACTGGCACACCATGAAGGCGAACAATCTCGCAGATATAGATCTCAACTAACCACTCCGAAGAATAAGTAGTACTGACTGGAATAAAATGCGCAGACTTGGTCAACTGATCCATAATCACCCAAACAACATCAAACTTCCTCAAAGTCAGTGGGAGTCCAACTACGAAGTCCATGCTGATACGCTCTTATTTCCACTCCGGAATCTCAAATATCTGAAGCAATCCACCCGGTCTTTGAGGATCGTACTTCACCTATTGACAATTTAAACACCGAGCTACAAACCACACTATATCTTTCTTCATTCTTCTCCACCAATAGTGTTGCCTCAAGTCCTGGTACATCTTATCGGCACCCAGATGAATGGAATACCGTGAACTATGGACTTCTTCAAGACTCAATTCATGCAGCCCATATACATTTGGCACACAAATCCGACCTTGCATTCTCAACATCCCATCATCTCCAATAGTAACATCTCTGGCATCACCGTGCTGAATTGTGTCCTTCAGGACAAGCAAATGGGGATGATCATATTGACGCTCTATGATGCAGTCATATAAAGAATACGGAGAAACCACACAAGCTAGAACCCGACTGGGCTCTAAAATATCTAATCTCATGAACTGGTTAGCTAAGGCTTGAACATCTAATGTAAGTGGCCTCTCCCCAACAAGAATGAAAGCAAGGCTACCCATACTCACCGCCTTTCTACTCAAGGCATCGTCCACCACATTGGCCTTTTCAGGATGATACAAAATAGTAATATCATAATTCTTTAGAATCTCCAACCATCTTCGCTGCCTCAAATTTAGATCCTTCTGTTTGAATAAGTGTTGAAGACTCCGATGGTATGTAAATACCTCACAAGACATATTGTAGAGATAATGCCTCCAAATCTTTAGTCATGAAAGATAGCTACCAACTCTAAATCATGAACAATGTAGTTCTTTTCATATGGCTTCAAGTGGCGCGAAGCATAAGAAATCACTCTACTCTCCTGCATTAAGATACACCCAATACCGATCCGAGAAGCATCACAATACATTGTATAACATCCTGAAGCTGAAGGCAAAACTAGAACTGAAGTTGTGGTCAAGACAGTCTTGAGCTTGTGAAAGCTCTGTTCACACTCATCCGACCACCTGAATGGAGCACATTTCTGGGTCAACTTAGTCAAGGGCGATGCAATGCACGAGAAACCCTTCACTAAGCGACGATAATAACCGACCAAGCTGAGAAAAGTCTAAATTTCAGTAGTTGAAGATGGCCTGGGCCAACTCTGAACTGCCTCTATCTTCATCGGATCCACCTTAATTCCTTCATTGTACACTATGTGTCCTATGAATGCCACTGAACTAAGCCAGAACTCACACTTAGAGAATTTGGCATAAAGTTTCTTCTCCTTCAACCTTTGTAGTGCAATACTCAAATGTTGTGCATGTTCCTCTTGGATACGTGAGCACATCAGGATATCATCAATAAATACTACGACGTATGAATCAAGATATGGATGGAATATATTATTCATCAAGTGCATAAATATTGCCGGGGTGTTGGTCATCCCAAAAGACATCACGAGAAATTCATAGTGACCATAACGGGTCCTGAATGTCGTCTTTAGAATATATGAACCCTGAATTTTCAACTGGTGATACCTAGACCTCAAATAAGTTTTGGAGAACATCCTCGCTCCCTGAAGCTATTCAAATAAATCATCAATACGTGGCAAAGGATACTTGTTTTTGATTCTAACTGTCTTCAACTACCTGTAGTCGATACACATCCGCATAGTACCATCTTTCTTTTTCACAAATAGAACTAGTGCACCCCAAGGCGATACACTAGGCCTAATAAACCCCTTATCAAGAAGTTCCTGAAGTTGCCCTTTCAATTCTTTCAATTCAGCTGATGCCATAGGATACAGAGGAATAGAAATGGGCTGAGTGCCCGGCACCAAGTCAATACCGAAATTAATATCCTTGTCGGGTGGCATACCCATCAAGTCTGTAGGAAATACATCCGTAAAGTCTCTCACTACGGGTACAGAGTCAATAGTAGGAGTGTCTGCATCAACATATCTCACGAAGGCCAAATATGACAAACACCCCTTCCCAACCATTTGTTGGGCCTTCAAGTAAGAAATTATCTTGCTGGGAATATAATTTAGAGAATCTCTCCACTCGACCTTCGACAACCCCAGTATTGCCAACGTCACATTTTTTACGTGATAGTCCAGAATAGCATGATATGGAGATAACAAATCCATACCCAAGATTACATCCAAATCAACCATACTAAGCAATAAGAGATCAACTCTATTCTCCAATCCCCTAATAGTTACCACACAACTGATACACGCGGTCCACAATAATAGTATCGCCCACCAGCGTAGATACACAAACAGGTGAAACTAAGAACTCATGGGGCATATCCGAATAACGAGCAAAATATGATGATACATACGAATATGTGGAACTAGGGTCAAATAATATAGAAGTTTCTATGTGGCATACTGAGACAATACTTGTGATTACTGCATCTGAAGCAATGACATATGGCCTAACATGAATAGCATAGAATGGCCTGACCGCCACCTGATCGACCTCCCCCTCTGGGGCGACCTCTAGCTGCGCATGCCCCACCCCGTACTGGCTGGGCAGGTGGTGAAATAACTGGTTTAGGAGTCGCATCCTTACTCCTCTGCTGAGATGAACCTCCCGAAAGGCGGGGACAATTTCTCTTCAAATGACCCAAATCTCCACACTCAAAAAAATCCTTCTCGAACAATGGCGGCAAGTACTGAGGTGGAACTCAATAACCAGAATAACTACCAGAAGAACCTGGTACAGATGAACCCTGAACTGATGATGCACGAGATGAACTCTAAGCTCAAAGTGCACTAAGAGAATACTAACTCGATCGAGCACTGTATGAACCATCGCTAGCTTATGCGCCATGATGAGCTGGACGATCCATCTAAGCGGGCCTATAAGGTCGACTCATGTTGTGGTAGGACTGTTCCCCAGAAGGAATACCGTTGGAATTACCCGGACCGTGAGACCTCCTGTCCTCCCTCTCCTCACGCTCCTGAATACGGACCATCTCTAGCCGTCGAGAAGTGTTAACCACCTCATCGAATTTAGCACCTGCTATATTTTCCAGAGTCATAACAAAACGGAACTGGTGGTTGAGGCCATTAGTGAACATCCTTATCTTCTCTCTCTCAGTTGGCACCAACCAAACTACATGACGAGCCAATTCTGAAAACCGCATCTCATACTGAGTCACGGAGAGGTCCTCTTGACATAAATGCTCGAACTGCCTGCGTAGTTCCTTTCTGCGAGTCTGTGGCACAAACTTCTCTAGGAATAATACGGAGAACTCATGCAATGAATGTGGTGTTGCAACAACTGGCCTGCTCCTCTCATAAGTCTCCCACCATCTGAAGGTTGCTCTGGTCAGCTGAAAAGTAGTAAATGAGACCCCACTAGTCTCCAGAATATCCGTTGTACAAAGCATCCATTGCCATCTGTCCAAGAAATCATGAGCATCTTCTGACTCAGTTCCACCTAAAGTTTGAGGATGGAGTCTCTCAAACCTCTCTAATCTCTTCTACTACTCGTCATTCATAATATAAACCACCTGGGCCTGAGCAGCTGTAACCGGCTGGACTGGTAGTGCCCTCGGTATATGAAGTCCCTACACTACCTGCTCTGGAGTATGGGGATAGGGGTATGAGTGCCTTCCTCGGCCTGAGAAGTGGTTGGTGCGGCCTGAGACGATACCACCTGAGCAAGGCTAGTGCAAACAATCAATATCTATGGTAATGCCTCCTAAAGGCCTGGAATCACAATAGGCACAGTTGGTGCTTGAGCTGATTTCGCCAGCTCAACTATAACTGGAACCTTCTCCTGAACTGGAGCAACCGGTGGTTTTATAGGTGCTGCTCCAACTGTTGTACGAGCTACACCACGGCCCCGACCACTCGTGGCCCTAACTGGTGGCTGACCGTCCGATCCGGTAGAATGTGTCCTTACCATCTGTGAGAGAATAGAATAATAGAAATTTAGTTTCTGGAATCAACAAATTCGCACGATAGAATACAAGAAAGTGAAATTTTTCCTAAGGCTTCGGCAGCCTCTCGAAGATAAGTACAGACGTCTCCGTACCGATCCAAAGACTCTACTAAACCTGCTCATGACTCGTGAGACCTATGTAACCTAGGCTCTGATACCAACTTGTCACGACCCAAAATTCGCATGTCGTGATGGCGTGTATCTCAATACTAGGCAAGCCGATAATCTCAATATATCACTATAATCTTTTAAGTTTGAAAACATAATATTTATTTAATAGAAAATCCCACAAATACTGATACAATTATACTCCTAAAACCCAATGTCACTGAGTACATGGGCATCTAAATGATAACATAGTCTTACTGATACAAAAACTGTATGGAAATGTACAACAATACAAATAACTGAAAGGAAAGAATATCAAGGTGTGTCGACGCCAAAGCAGCTACCTCGATAGTCTCCAATAGATAAATTTCCCAAAAACTAGCAACTGCCTCATCTGGAAGTACCTGGATCTGCACACGAAGTGCAGAATTTAGTATGAGTACAACCGATCCAATGTACTCAATAAGTAACAAGACTAACCTTTGGGCTGAAAGTAGTGACGAGCTCAAAAAGTACAGTCTAGTATAAAAATAATAGCACGAAAATGTAGGCATGCTTTCAAGTTCAACAGATAACCTCAAGACAATTAAAATAGATCAAATTTGAATGGTACGAGGAATGCGACATCTCTATATCTATATGCCAATGAACATGATGTATGTGGTACACTAAAATGGGAGCCTCATGCACTCACACTCTTAAAATACTTAATCACTTAGTGTCACGACCCAAAATCTCACTAGTCGTGAGGGAACCTAACTTAACCTGTTAGGTAAGCCAATTTCCACCTATCCAATTCCAATGAAATTAATTTAAAGAAAATATATAAAACCAATACATCTCCCCAAAAACTGGTAGTACAAACCATGAGCTTCTAAGAATAGAGTGTACAAAGCGGAAATGAAATAAATATATAGTCTGTTTGAATAATACATAAACATAGCTTTTATAAATCTAAGGCTACTGTGAACAAGAGGCAGCTACAACAGGAACGCAGGTACATCTTCAGATCCCGCAACCATCGAGCACAACAACAACGTCAGCCAATATCTGCACGCAATGTGCAGCAGTGTAGTATCAGTACAACCGACCCCATGTATTGAGTAAGTAACAAACCTAGCCGTAGGTTAAAAGCAATGACGAGCTTCTACCAAGGTCGGGTCCAAAATCACTAGTCCACAACAGTTCATAACAACATAAAGCAAATAGTACCAGAAGAAACACAGAGATAAAAATGCTCAGACGAAACATGATTTCAAAAATAATAGTTCTTTCTTTTAAATACATCAGTGAAAACCCAAATTGTTTGCCGAAGTTGCCATAAATATGAATAGTTTGAGAACATTAATTCTTCCAAAAATCATTTCAATAGTAAATAAAATATCTCATTTTCTTTCCGAGATAACCAGTGTAAAACAAATGCATCACTATGCCCATCTGTCAACATGTGTGAAAAATCATGAATAATGTGATACCGTACAACATGAGGAAAACACGTCTCTATGCATATATGTCATGTGTGCATGTCAATGCAATGTATCTCAGATATTTCACTCATGTACTCACAATCTCATAGTACTCAATCTCATTGTCTCGCATTTTCTCTCATTGTGCTCAGCACACTCAATAACTCAGCGCTATACAATACATGCTGTGGCATGCAGCCCGATCCCTGTTTATAGTCGACTGCGCTCACTGGGGGTGTACAGACTCATGAGGGGATCCTACAACCCAAGTGTTGTAAGCACGGACAATTCACGTGCGGCACGGACAACTCACGTGCTATAATATTATATCTGGATCCACACAGACAACTCACGTGCTATAATAATATCTGGATCCACACGGCCAACTCACGTGCTATAATAATATCTGGATCCGCATGGCCAACTCACGTGCTATAATAATATCTGGATCCACACGACCTACTCACGTGCAATAGTATAATATATATAAAGCCAACATGGCTTGCTGCGTCGTGCAGCCCGATCCTAAAAATATCCTCACAATCAGACTCTCGGCCTCCCTCAGTCATCAATCTCTCCAGTCTCTCTTTCATGGGCTCACAATGTCACGAGAATAACCCAAAAATGATGATATGATGTATCAATAAATAACAAAAGAGACTGAGATATGATATGCAATGAAATGAATATGACTGGGTATAAATTTTCATTTTAAAATAAATATTTCACAGCAATATGACCTATGTGAGTCCCAATAATACTGGCACATAGCCTCAACATGATTCTTAATATGCTTTTCAGCTCAATTTCTTTAACTCATAAATCGCATGGAAAATGCCAAGATCATTTAACTACAAACTTCCACAGAAATAATTATGTCAAAATTTCTACAGTGCACGCCCACACGCCTGTCACCTAGCATGTGCATCACCTCCCAACAATTCACGAAATATATATATTCAGGGTTCAAACCCTCAACTCCAAGATTAGAAGAGTTACTTACCTCGAACAAGCCAAATCCAATGCCGAGCAAGCTAAACAATGCTCCAGAAATCCCTTTATGCGCGTATCAACTTCCAAACGGCTCGAATCTAGTCAAAATAATTTGATTCAACCCACAAAAATTATAGAAATTAATTCCATATCAAAATACTAATATTTTTCAAAAATCCGAAATTGCGCCCAAAAAATCACTCATGGGGCCCACGTCTCGGAATCTAGTAAAAATTACAAAATCCGAACCCGAATTCAACCACGAGTCCAACCATACCAAAAGCACTCAAATCCGACCACAACTCGGCCTTCAAATCCTTAATTTAAACTAAGAGAATTTTCAAACTTTTACAACTTAATTCACCAATTAAATGATAAAAACAACCATGGATTCAGGTAATTTAACCAATATTGAGTTAAGAACACTTACCCTGTTGTTTCCTCTGAAAATTGCCTTAATCCGAGCTCCAAATCGTTAAAAATGAAAAATAGGACGAAGTCCCATTTTCTGAACTTAAACTTTCTGTCGAGGCCTCTCTTCTTTGCGAACGCGACAGGTCCCTCGCGTTCGCGAAGCACGACTCGACTGCCCACAAATTTAACTCTTCGCGAACGCGACCGTGGCTTCGCAAACGTGAAGCTTTGCAAATCTTATGTAATGACCCAACCAGTCATTTTAACTTTTAGAACCCCCTTCCGTAAAATAAAACTTCCCGTATGTGCTTTTAATGATTTATGACTTGAGGGGATGGTTGGTTCGGGATTTGGAAGTGTTTGGGTTGAAATCGGAACACTGGTTCCTTAAGTTGACCTTAAAGTGCTAAGTTTGACTTCGGTCAACATTTTAAGAAAACAACCCCATAATAGAATTTTGAAGATTCCAACAGCTCCGTATGGTGATTTTGGACTTAGGAGCGTGTTCAGACTTTTATTTGGAAGTTCGTAGTTAAATTAGGCTTGAAATAGCTAAAATAGGAATTAATGGTTTGGAAGTTTGACCGGGGAGTTAACTTTTTGATATCGGAGTTGGAATCCAGTTCCGAAAATTTTCATAGCTCCGTTATGTCATTTATGACTTGTGTGCAAAATTTGAGGTCAATCGAACTTGATTTGATAGGTTTAGGTACCGAATGAAGAAGTTGGAAATTTTAAGTTTCATTAAGCTTGAATTGGAGGATGATTCGTGGTTTTAGCGTTGATTGATGTGATTTGAGGTTTCGACTAAGTTCGTATGATGTTTTAGTACTTATTGGTATAATTGGTTGAGGTCCCGAGGGGCTCAGATGAGGGGGCTCGGGTGAGTTTCGGACGACTAACGGATCACTTTTGGCCTTTGAAACACTGCTGATAACTGCTGGTATTTTTCTTCTGGTATCCTTATCCTTATACGCGATCGCATAAGTTGGTCTGCGATCGCTTAAAGTAAGTTGGGCAGACGTGGATTTGTTCTACGCGATCGCGTGATTGGGGTTGCGATCGTGTAGGCTTATTTTGGCAGTTGAGAATTTGTTCTATGCGATCGCGTGGGCAAGTATGTGATCACATAGGTTGGATTCAGTTGTGCTATGCGAACGCGTGGTTAAGGCTACATTCGTGAAGAGTAAACGAAGCTGAAGCTGACCACGCGCTTAATGCTTCGCAATCGCGTGGGACTTTCCGCGATCGCGTAGGGTTAATGTTTGGGCAGTACAATTTGTGCTACGCGATCGCGTGAGGAAGTTCGCATTCGCGTAGAAGAAATCACTGGGCAGAGAGTTTAAGTTCTGAAAATGGGACTCATTTTCCATTTTTAACGATTTGGAGCTCGGATTTAGGCGATTTTTGGGAGATTTTCAGAGAAAATAACGGGGTAAGTGTTCTTAACTCAATATTGGTTAAATTACCCGAATCTATCACTATTTTTATCATTTAATTGGTGAATTGAGTTGGAAAAGTTTGAAAACCCTCTTGGATAGATTTGAGGATTAGAGGGCCGAATTGTTATCGAAATTTAGTGAGTTTGGTATGGGTAGACTCGTGGTTGAGTGGGTGTTAATATTTCGTAACTTTCGCCAGATTCCAAGACGTGGGTCCCACAAACGAATTTTGAATTAATTTCGGAATTTTTATTGAAAATGTAGTAATTTCTTATAGAATTGATTCCTATAATATTTAGTGATTGTGTCAAATTATTTTGGCTAAATTCGAGCCCGACAGACTTGGATAATCGTGGAAAAGGCCTTCTAGTGGATTAAATTGGAGCAAGACGAGGTAAGTCTCTTGTCTAGTCTTGTGAGGGGGAAAATACCTCATAGGTGATTAAAATTAAATAATTGTTGCTAATTGTGGGAGCTACGAACGCACGAGGTCACGAGAGTCCGTGCGTAGATACAATCAATGCTAAAGTCCGGGTAGTTTAGGACTCAAAGCATGAATTACTTGTATAAATTGTATTATTTGTTTAATTAATATTATTTGATATATTTGAATATATTGTGAATTTTTAGGTAAAGATATTAAAGGATGGAAATCTCATATGCTTGATTTTCGATTTAAATTAATTAATTGTTAAAAGAAATGGTTCTTCCTCCCGAATTTATCTTATAATAAAAATACTCTCCTTTCGGAGGTACATAAAAAAATGTCCTCCTTTCTTGTGGAGCGGGCCGAACGCCTCGACAAGATAGATGCATCTATGGATCACGCCGCACGTCCCTCGGCAGTGTACATGACACTCTAGATCGGGTCGTACGTCTTCAGCAGAAATCGTGCTTAGTAATAATAATAATCACATGATACCTTAATAGTTTATTTCATCTTGCGAAGCTAATTGATAAATTGGAAAATCCTTGGAATTTAATGAATTATTATTCTTGCTTGTTAAAAAATTAATTGTTGTTCTCGAAATGATATTTAATTGACAAATTGGAAATTATTTGAATTGAAAGAATTTAATTAATATATTGAGAATTTAATTAATATATTTAAATTATTTTAAATTCTATAAATCATGCTGATTTAAATATCCTAGTTGTATTTCAATTATTATTATTGACCCATAGTGAGTGTCAAAGTCGGCCATCTCATCTCTACCACTTAGAGATTAGGCTTGATACTTACTGGATACACGTTGTTTACGTACTCATAGTACACTTGCTGCACTTTTTGTGCATGAACTGAGGCAAGTACTAGTGGGGGACCTATCGTATTACACCCACGTTATCTAGGGGCATAGTGGTGAGCTGTTTCTCTGATCCGTTCTGCAGCTATTAGTGCCTCTCTTTGTATTTTTAATTCTGTCTATTTTTATTTCAGACAGTATTTGAGGTTTTGTATAATCTACTCGATGCTCATATACTTGTGACACCAGGTCTTGGCACACATATTGGTAGAGTTTGGGTTTTATTATTTCTCTTGGTTTTAAATTTTGTCAATGAATGCTTAATTTAATAAGTTGGCTTTTCTAGCAGTAGTGTTGGACGCCATCATGACCCATAGGTGAAATTGGGTAGTGACAACTTGGTATCAAAGCACTAGGTTCAAGTACGTCTCACAAGTTATGAGCAGGCCTAATAGAGTTTTGCGGATCGATACGGAGACGTATGTACTTATCTTCGAGAGGCTATAGGGTGTTAGGAAATTACTTTTCTTCATATTCCATCGTACAATTAATGTAGTACTAAATATTCTTCTTTTATTCTCTCACAGATGGTGAGAACGCGCTCGAATGAAGTTCCAGACAACTACCCCCCAGTTGCAAGAGGCTGAGGCAGAGGCCGAGGGAGGGCTCCAACCCGTGGTAGAGGGAGAGGACGTCCCAGGATTATTCCAGTTATGCCGCCAGTGGGTCTAGCAGAGAATCCCATTATTGAGGAGTAGGGTAAGGTGCCTGTGGCAGAGCCAGCTCCGGTGGATTTCACATCTGCACCGGGATTTTAGGATGGCATGGGTCGTATGTGTAATGACCCAACCGGTCATTTTAACTTTTAGAACCCCATTCCCTAAAATAAAATTTCCCGTATGTACTTTTAATGATTTATGACTTGTGGGGATGGTTGGTTCGGGATTTGGAAGTGTTTGGGGTGAAACCTGAACACTTGGTTCCTTAAGTTGGCCTTAAAGTGCTAAGTTTGACTTCGTTCAACATTTTGCAAAAACGACCCCGGAATAGAATTTTGATGATTCCAACAGCTCTGTATGGTAATTTTTGACTTAAGAGCGTGTTCGAAATTTTATTTGGATGTCCATAGTTAAATTAGGCTAGAAATGGCTAAAAACAAGAATTTAAGTTTGGAAGTTTGACCGATGAGTTGACTTTTTGATACCGGAGTCAGAATCTAGTTCCGAAAATTTTCATAGCTCCGTTATGTCATTTATGACTTGTGTGAAAAATTTGAGGTCAATCGGAGATGATTTGATAGGTTCCGACATCGAATGTAGAAGTTGAAAACTCTTAGTTTCATTAAGCTTGAATTGGGGTATGATTCATGGTTTTAGCGTTGTTTGATGTGATTTAGAGGTTCGACTAAGTTCGTATGATGTTTTAGGACTTGTTGGTATATTTGGTTGAGGTTCCGAGGGCCTCAGGTGAGTTTCGGATGGTTAACGGATCAACAATTGGACTTAAACAGTTGCTGAAATTTTTCTCTTCTGCTGGAAATTCTGGGCTGAGATCGAGCCCAAGATCGAGGCCCAAAAATCGAGCTCCGAATATCTAGCTCCCATGATCGAGCTCCCATGATCGAGCTCCCAAGATCGAGCTCCCTGAGATCGAGCTCCCAAGATCGATCTCCCAAGATCGAGCTCCCAAAAATCAAACTCCGAAGATCGAGCTCCCTGAGATCGAGCTCCCAGAGATCGAGCTCCCAAGATCGAGCTCCCGAGATCGAGCTCCCCTGATCGAGCTCCTTGATCGAACTGGACAGATGTGTAAGTTATTAAAACAGAGGGCATTCGTCCCATTCGCCATTTTTAACAAATTGAAACTTGAACAGAGGCGATTTTTGATAGATTTTCAAGGAAAAGACATTGGGGTAAGTGATTCTAACTTGAATTTGGTCTATAAATATAAATATATCATTATTCTCATCATTTAATTAGTGTTTTGAGATTGAAATTTGGGAAATTTTAGAAATCTCATAGAAATGAATTTTCGAGATTTCGGTATCGATTCAGAGTCAGATTTGAGTGAAACTGCTATGGTTGGACTCATAATTGAATGGGTTGTCGGATTTTATAACTTTCGCCGGATTTCGAGACATGGGTCCCACAGATGAATTTTTAATTAATTTCGGGATTTTTATTAAAAATGTAGTATTTTCGTATGGAATTGATTCCTATAATTTTTATTGATTGTATCGAATAATTTTTGGCTAGATTCGAGCCAGACAGAGTTAGATAATCGTGGAAAATGCCTTATAGTGGATTAAATTGGAACAAGACTAGGTAAGTCTCTTGTCTAATCTTGTGAGGGAAAAATTACCTCATAGGTGATTAAAATTTAATAATTGTTGCTAATTGTGGAGGCTACGTGCGCACGAGGTGACGAGAGTCCGTGCGTAGCTACTATTAATGCTAAAGTTCGGGTAGTTTAGAACTCAAAGCATGAATTACTTGTGTAATTTGTATTCTTTGTTTAATTAATATTATTTGATATATACATATATTGTGAATTGTTAGATAAAAATATTAAAGGATAAAAATCTCATATACTTGATTTTTTATTTAAATTAATTAATTATTAAGAAAAATTATTCTTCCTCCCGAATTAATCTTATAATAAATATACTCTCCTTCCGGAGGTACATAAGAAAATGTCCTCCTTTCTTGTGGAGCGGACCGAACGCCTCGGCAGGATAGATGCATCTATGGATCGCGTCGATCGTCCATCGGCAGTGTACACGACACTCTGGATCGGGTCGTACGTCCTTGGCAGAAATCGTGCTTAATAATAATAATCACACGATATTTTAATAATTTATTTCAGCTTGCGAAGTTAATGGATAAATTGGAAAATCCTTGGAATTTAATGAATTACTATGCCTGCTTGTCGAGGAATTAATTGTTATTCCTGTAAATGAGATTAATTGATAAATTGGAAATTATTTGAATTGAAGGAATTAAATTAATATATTGAGAATTGTTGCATTTGAAGGAATTTGATTATTTCCATTGATGAAATAAATTATTTTAAATTCTGTAAATCATGCTGATTTACATATCCTAGTTGTATTTCAATTATTATTATTGACCCATAGTGAGTGTCAATGTCGGCCATCTCGTCTCTACCACTTCGAGATTAGGCTTGATTCTTACTGGGCACACGTCGTTTACGTACTCATACTACACTTGCTGCACTTTTTGTGTAGGAACTGAGGCGAGTACTAGTGGGGAACCTATCGTCTTACACCCACGTTATCCAGGGGCATAGTGGTGAGCTATTTCTCTGATCCATTCTGCATCTACTAGTGTCTCACTTTGTATTTTTTTTATTCTGTCTATTTTTATTTCAGACAGTATTTGAGGTTTTGTATAATCTACTAGATGCTCGTACACTTGTGACACTAGGTCTTGGCACACACATTAGTAGAATTTGGGTTTTATTATTTTTCTTGGTTTTAAATTTTGTCAATATATGCTTAATTTATTAATTTGGCTTGCCTAGGTGTAGTGTTGGGCGCCATCATGACCTATAGGTGAAATTGGGTCTTGACAACATGGTATCAAATCACTAGGTTCATGTAGGTCTCATAAGTTATGAGCAGGCCTAATAGAGTCTTGCGGATCGGTACAGAGACGTTTGTACTTATCCTCGAGAGGCTATAGGGTGTTAGGAAATTACCTTTCTTCATATTCCATCGTGCAATTGATGTAGTTCTAAATGTCCTTTTCTTATTCTCTCACAGATGGTGACAACACGCTCTAATGAGGTTCCAGACCAGGGAAGAGTTACTCCCCCAGTTGCTAGAGGCTGAGGCAGAGGCCGAGGGAGGGCTCCAGCCCGTGGTAGAGGGAGAGGACGTCCCAGGATTATTCCAGTTATGCCGCCAGTGGGTCCAGCAGAGAATCCCATTATTGAGGAGCAGGGTGAGGTACCTGTGGCAAACCTACTCCGGTGGATTTCACATCTGCACCAGGATTTCAGGATGCCATGGGTCGTATGATGCGCTTCATGGATAATATGACTCAGGCCGGTTTATTTCCGGCAGACCCAACCACATCTTAGGCGGGCGGGGGAGCACAGACCCCTACCGCGCAGGCTCATAGACAGGCAACTGCTATATATCAGACCCAGGGTGCACTACCCGTGGGTGGAGCCCAGCTAGTGGCAGCAGCTACACCTGAGCCCAGGCCAGCTGTAGCCGCCGATCCTCAGAAACTATTAGACAGATGGACTAGACTACATCCTCCTGTCTTTGAGGGTGAGCGACATGAGGATCCACAGGATTTCATTGATCGTTGCAAGGATAGACTGTACAACATGAGGATATTGGAATCCCATGGGGTTGATTTCGCTACTTTTCCGCTAGAGGGTAGAACCCGTAGATGGTGGCAGTCTTATGCTCTTGGTAGACCAGCAGATTCTCCTCCCATGACTTGGGATAGGTTTACCCGTATCTTCTTGGGCAGGTATATTCCACCCTCCCAGAGGGAAGAGTTGCGGTTTCAGTTTGAGCAGCTCCAGCAGGGTCAGATGTCTGTGACTGATTATGAGGCGAGGTTTTCTGAATTATCTCGCCATGCACTTATGATACTCCCTACGGAGGCGGAGAGAGTGCGGAGCTTTGTAGCCGGTTTACATACTGGTATTCAGGCCACTATGGCACGAGAGGTTGAGATGGGTACTTCTTGTGAGCGAGTTGTGGAGATAGCCCGGAAGATTGAGGGTGTGCGTCAGTGGAGCCGAGAGCATATTATGAGAGATAAGAGGTTCAGGTACTCTAGAGAATTCAGAGGTGCTCCGTCTGGGGGCAGAGGTCAGTTCGTGAGGGGGCAGTCCAGCACACCCCCATTTCCATCACCACCACCTCCTTGAGATGCTCCAGTGCGACCTTATCTCAGTGCTATACCAGAGAGTTCCTACTGCCCACCAGCTATTCAAGGTCCTCCTAATGGGTATTTAGTACCCCAGGGCCAGACACTTAGTCAGCAGCCCATCGCACCGAAGAGTTGTTACGAGTGCGGGATCCCAGTCACACGCGGAGGTTTTGCCCCAGGCTTCGGGGTAGACCAGTACAGTAAGGTCAGCAGCCTATGCTTATTGGACCAGTTGCTCCACCAGTAGTCCAACCACCAAGAGGTGGAGGACAGGTGGGTAGGGGTTGTCCTAGAGGTGGAGGTCAGCCAGGCGAAGGCCAAGCAGTTGGCGCTCCAACTCAGTTCTATGCTTTTCCGGCTAGACCAGATGTAGAGGCCTCAGATGCCGTGATTACAGGTATTATTTCTATTTGTGGCAAAGATGCCTCAGTATTATTTGATCCAAGATCTATATATTCATATGTGTCATCTTTATTTGCTCCATTCCTGGGTATTTCTCGCGAGTCCTTGAGTACTCTTGTTTATGTGTCCACTCATGTGGGCGATTCTGTTGTTGTGAATCGGATCTACCGGTCCTGTATTATTACTTGAGATGACCGATTTTGAAATTATTCTGAGCACGGACTGGTTATCTCCATATCATGTTATTCTAGTTATCATGCCAAGACTGTTACCTTGGTTATTCTAGCATTGCCTAAGCTGGAGTTGAAGGGTTCGCCTATTAGTTCATTTAATCGAGTTATTTCTTTTATAAAGGCTCAACACATGATCGAGAAGGGTTGTTTGGCTTATCTAGCCTATGGTCGGGATACTACTGCAGAGACTCCGGCTATTGATTCACTGCATGTAGTTCGGGAGTTCTCCGATGTATTTCCGTCAGATCTTCCAGGTATGCCACCTAATCGTGATATTAATTTCTGTATTGACTTGGCTTTAGATACCCAGCCTATATCTATCCCTCCTATATCTATCCCACTGTATCGCATGGCTCCGAAAAAATTGAAAGAACAGCTTGAAGAGTTACTAGCCAAAGGGTTCGTCAGACCGAGTGTATCACCTTGGGGTGCACCAGTATTAGTTGTGAAAAAGAAGGATGGAACAATGTGTATGTGTATTGATTATCGCCAATTGAACAAAGTCACTATTAAGAACAAGTACCCGTCGACTTGAGGTCGGGGTACCATCAGTTGAAGATTCGGGATTTGAATGTTCCGAAGACTGCTTTACGGACTAGATATGGTCATTATGAGTTTCTAGTGATGTCCTTCGGTTTAACTGATGCCCCGACAGTGTTTATGGATCTGATGAACAAGGTATTCATGCCATATATTGATTTGTTTGTCATTGTCTTCATTGATGACATATTAATCTATTCGCGCAGTAAGGAGGAACATGAGCAGCATATGAGAGTAGTGCTTCAGACATTGTGGGAACAAAAGCTATATGATAAGTTCTCTAAATGTGAGTTTTGGCTAGAGTCTATAGCATTTTTGGGACATATTGTATCGGGCGAAGGTATTAAAGTTGATCCCAAAAATATTGAGGCAGTACAGAATTGGCATCGTCCCACTTCGGCGTCTGAGATCAGGAGTTTTCTGGGTTTAGCAGGTTATTATCATCGGTTCATGGAAGGTTTTTCATCTATTGCAGCACCTTTGACCAAATTAACCCAGAAGGGTGTTCAGTTCCGATGGTCCGATGATTGTGAGTCAAGATTTCAGAAGCTCAAGACATCACTTACTACAGCACCCGTATTAGTGTTACCATTTGGTTCGAAAAATATATACAGTGTATTGAGACGCGTCATGCGTTGGCTTGGGTTGTGTATTGATGCAAGAAGGTAAAGTTGATTCAGGAGCGACTTCGTACAGCAAAGTCCAGACAAAAGAGTTACGCGGATCAGAAAGCGCGGGATATATCGTTTATGGTAGGTGAAAAAGTTCTCTTGAAGGTTTCGCCGATGAAGGGAATTATGAGATTTGGGAAGAAGGGCAAGTTGAGCCCAAGGTTTATAGGCCCATTTGAGGTGTTGAAACGAGTTGGGGAGGTTGCTTATGAGCTTGCATTGCCTCCCAGCCTATCGGGAGTTCATCCGGTTTTCCACGTATCTATGCTCCGGAAGTATCATGCCGACCTATCACATGTGTTAAACTTTAGCATAGTTCAGCTAGATAATAGCTTGGGTTATGAAGAGGAGCCAATTGCCATTTTTGATAAACAGGTTCGCCAGTTGAGGTCCAAGAGGATTTCTGTAGTAAATGAAGGGGCCAACCAGTTGAGGAAACGACTTGGGAGGCCGAGGAAGACATGCATAGCAGATATCCACACTTATTCAGCACTCCAAGTAAAATTCTAAACCCGTTCGAGGATGAACATTTGTTTAAGAGGTGGAGAATGTAATGACCCAACCGGTTATTTTACCTTTTAGAACCCCGTTCCCTAAAACAAAACTTCTCGTATGTCTTGTAATGATTTATGACTTGCGAGGATGGTTGGTTCGGGATTTGGAAGTGTTTGGTGTGAAACCGGAACACTTGGTTCCTTAAGTTGGCCTTAAAGTGCTAAGTTTGACTTCGGTCAACATTTTGAGAAAACGACCCCGGAATAGAATTTTGAAGATTCCAACAGCTCCGTATGGTGATTTTGGACTTAGGAGCGTATTCAGAATTTTATTTGGAAGTCCGTAGTTAAATTAGGCTGAAAATGGCTAAAAATAGGAATTTAAGTTTGGAAGTTTGACCGATGAGTTGATTTTTTGATACCGGAGTCGGAATCCAGTTCCGAAAATTTTCATAGCTTCGTTATGTCATTTATGACTTGTGTGAAATATTCGAGGTCAATAGGAGTTGATTTGATAGGTTCTGACATCGAATGTAGAAGCTGAAAACTCTTAGTTTCATTAAGCTTGAATTGGGGTATGATTCATGGTTTTAACGTTGTTTGATGTGATTTAGAGGTTCAACTAAGTTCGTAAGATGTTTTAGGACTTGTTGGTATATTTGGTTGAGGCTGCAAGGGCCTCAGGTGAGTTTCGGATGGTTAACAGATCAACAATTGGACTTAAACAGTTGCTGCAATTTTTCTCTTCTGCTGGAAATTCTGGGCTGAGATCGAGCCCAAGATCCAGGCCCAAAAATCGATCTCCCAAGATAGAGCTCCCAAGATCGAGCTCCCATGATCGAGCTCCCAAGATCGAGCTCCCTGAGATCGAGCTCCCAAGATCGATCTCCCATGATCGAGCTCCCAAGATCGAGCTCCCAAAAATCGAGCTCCCAAGATTGAGCTCCCTGAGATCGAGCTCCCCTGATCGAGCTCCTTGATCGAACTGGACAGATGTGTAAGTTATAAAAACAGAGGGCATTTGTCCCATTCACCATTTTTAACAAATTGGAGCTTGAGCAGATGCAATTTTTGATAGATTTTCAAGGGAAAGACATTGGGGTAAGTGATTCTAACTTGGATTTGGTCTATAAACATAAATATATCATTGTTCTCATCATTTAATTATTATTTTGAGATTGAAATTTGAGAAATTTTAGAAATCTTAGAAATCTCATAAAACGAATTTTTGAGATTTCGGTATCGATTCGGAGTTAGATTTGAGTATAACCGGTATGGTTGGACTCATAATTGAATGGGTTGTTAGATTTCATAACTTTCGCCGGATTCCGAGATGTGGGCCCCACGGATGAATTTTTAATTAATTTCGGGATTTTTATTAAAAATGTAGTATTTTCTTATAGAATTGATTCCTATAATTTGTAGTGATTGTATCGAATTATTTTTGGCTAGATTCGAGCCAGACAGAGTTAGATAATCGTGGAAAAGGCCTTATAGTAGATTTAAGTAGAGCAAGACGAGGTAAATCTTTTGTCTAATCTTGTGAGGGGAAAATTACCTCAAAGGTGATTAAAATTTAATAATTGTTGCTAATTGTGGGGGCTACGTACGCACGAGGTGACGAGAGTCCGTGCGTAGCTACTATTAATGCTAAAGTTTGGGTAGTTTAGAACTCAAAGCATAAATTACTTGTGTAAATTGTATTCTTTGTTTAATTAATATTATTTGATATATACATATATTGTGAATTGTTAGATAAAAATATTAAAGGATAAAAATCTCATATACTTGATTTTCTGTTTAAATTAATTAATTGTTAAGAGAAATTATTCTTCCTCCCGAATTATTCTTATAATAAATATACTCTCCTTCCGGAGGTACATAAGAAAATGTCCTCCTTTCTTGTGGAGCGGGGCGAATGCCTCGGCAGGATAGATGCATCTATGGATCGTACCGCACGTCCCTCGGCAGTGTACACGACACTCTGGATCGGGTCGTACGTCCTCGGCAAAAATCGTGCTTAATAATAATAATCACACGATACTTTAATAATTTATTTCAGCTTGCGAAGTTAATGGATAAATTGGAAAATCCTTGGAATTTAATGAATTATTTTGCCTGCTTGTCGAGGAATTAATTGTTATTCCTGTAAATGAGATTAATTGATAAATTAGAAATTAATTGAATTGAAGGAATTTAATTAATATATTGAGAATTGTTGCATTTGAATAAATTTGATTATTTCCGTTGATTAAATAAATTATTTTAAATTCTGTAAATCATGTTGATTTACATATCCTAGTTGTATTTTAATTATTACTATTGACCCATAGTGAGTGTCAAAGTCGGCCATCTCGTCTCTACCACTTCGAGATTGGGCTTGATACTTACTAGGTACAATTTGTTTACGTACTCATACTACACTTGCTGCACTTTTTGTGTAGGAACTGAGGCGAGTACTAGTGGGGGACCTATCGTCTTACACCCACGTTATCCAGGGGCATAGTGGTGAGCTGTTTCTCTGATCCATTCTGTAGCTACTAGTATTTCACTTTGTATTTTTTTTCTGTCTATTTTTATTTCAGACAGTATTTGAGGTTTTGTATAATCTACTAGATGCTCATACACTTGTGACACCAGGTCTTGGAACACATATTAGTAGAATTTGGGTTTTATTATTTTTCTTGGTTTTAAATTTTGTCAATATATGCTTAATTTATTAATTTGGCTTGCCTAGATTTAGTGTTGGGCGCCACCACGACCTATAGGAGAAATTGGGTCTGGGCACACTCGGCAAACCCAGCCACATCTCAGGCAGGCGGGGGAGCACAGGCCCCTATTGTGCAGGCTCACGGACAGGCAGCTACTGTATATCAGACCCAGGGTACACTACCCGTGGGAGGAGCCCAGCCAGTGGCAGCAGCTATACCTGAGCCCAGGCCAGCTGTAGCCGCCGATCCTCAAAAATTATTGGATAGATGGACTAGACTACATCCTTCTGTCTTTGGGGGTGAGCGACATGAGGAACCACATGACTTCATTGATCGGTGCAAGGATAGACTGTACAACATGAGGATATTGGAGTCTCATGGGGTAGACTTTTCTACTTTTCAGCTAGAGGGCGGAGCCCGTAGATGGTGGCAGTCTTATGTTCTTGGCAGGCCAACAGATTCTCCTCCCATGACTTGGGACAGGTTCACCAGTATCTTCCTGGACAGGTATATTCCACTCTCCTAGAGGGAAGAGTTGCGGTTTCAGTTTGATCCGCTCCAGCAGGGTCATATGTTAGTGATTGATTATGAGGCGAGGTTTTCTGAATTATCTCGCCATGCACTTATGATACTCCCTACTGAGGCGGAGAGAATGCGGAGGTTTGTAGCCGGTTTACATATAGGTATTCAAGGCAGTATGGCTCGAGAGGTTGAGATGGGTACTTATTATGAGCGAGTTATGGAGATAGCCCGGAGGATTGGGGGTGTGCGTCAGCGGAGCCGAGATCAGATTATGAGAGATACACGGTTCAGGTACTCTAGAGAGTTCAGAGGTGCTCCGTCTGGAGGCAAAGGTCAGTTCGTGAGAGGGTAGTCCAGCAGACCCCCATTTCCAGCACCACCACCTCCTCGAGGTGCTCCAGTGCAACCTTATCTCAGTGCTATACCAGAGAGTTCCTACCGCCCACTAGCTATTCAGGGTCCTCCCAGTGGGTATTCAGTTCCCCAGGGTCAGACACTTAGTCAGCAGCCCATCGCACTGAAGAGTTGTTACGCGTGCGGGGATCCTAGTCCAATGCGGAGGTTTTTCCCCAGGCTTCGGGGTAGACCAGTACAACAGGGTCAGCAGCCTATGCTTACCGGACCAGTTGCTCCACCAATAGTCCGACCACCAAGAGGTGGAGGACAGGTGTGTAGGGGCCGTCCTAGAGGTGGAGGTCAGCCAGGCGAAGGCCAGCCAGTTGGCGCTCCAGCTCGGTTCTAAGCTTTTCCGGCTAGACCATATGCAAAGGCCTTAGATGCTGTGATTACAGGTATTATTTTTGTTTGCGGCAAATATGCCTCAGTATTATTTGATCCAGGATCCACGTATTCATATGTGTCATCTCTATTTGCTCCATTCCTGGGTGTTTCTCGTGAGTCCTTGAGTACTCCTGGTTTATGTGTCCACTCCTGTAGGCGATTCTATTATTATGAACTGGATCTACCGATCTTGTATTATTACATTATGTGGTTATGAAACTAGAGCAAATCTCTTATTGCTCGAGATGACCGATTTTGAAATTATTCTGGGTATGGACTGGTTATCTCCATATCATGCTATTCTAGATTGTCATGCCAAAATTGTTACCTTGGTTATTCCATCTTTGCCTAGACTGGAGTGGAAGGGTTCGTCGGTTAGTTCATTTAATCGGGTTTTTTCTTTTATAAAGGCTCAACACATGGTTGAGAAGGGTTTATTGGCTTATCTAGCCTATGTTCGGGATACTACTTCAGAGACTCCGACTATTGATTCAGTGCTTGTAGTTCGGGAGTTCTCCGATGTATTTCCTTCAGATCTTCCAGGTGTGCCACCTGATCTTGATATTGATTTCTGTATTGACTTGGCACCAGATACTTATCCTATATCTATCCTACCATATCGCATGGCTCCGAAAAAATTAAAAGAATTTAAAGAACAGCTTGAAGAGTTACTAGCCAAAGGGTTTGTCAGACCGAGTGTATCGCTTTGGGGTGCACCGGTATTATTTGTGGAAAAGAAGGATGGAACAATGCGGATGTGTATTGATTATCGCCAATTGTACAAAGTCACTATTAAGAACAAGTACCCGTTGTCGCGTATTGATGATCTATTTGACCAGTTGTAGGGTGCTAGAGTGTTCTCTAAGATCGACTTGAGGTCGGGGTATCATCAGCTGAAGATTCGAGATTTGGATGTTCTGAAAACTGCTTTCCGTACTAGATATGGTCATTATGAGTTTCTGGTAATGTCTTTCTTTAACTAGTACCCCAGCAGCGTTTATGGATCTGATGAACAGGGTATTCGGGCCATATATTGATTCATTTGTCATTGTCTTCATTGATGACAGATTGATCTACTCGCGGAGTAAGGAGGAACATGAGCAGCATATGAGAGTAGTGCTTCAGACATTGCGGGAACAAAAGCTATATGCTAAGTTCTCTAAATATGAGTTCTGTCTTGAGTCTATAGCATTTTTGGGACATATTGTATCGGGTGATGGTATTAAGGTTGATCCCAAAAAGATTGAGGCAGTTTAGAATTGGCATCGTCCCACTTCGGCGACTGAGATCAGGAGTTTTCTAGGTTTAGCATGTTATTATCGTCGGTTCGTGGAAGGGTTTTCATCTGTTGCAGCACCTTTGACCAAATTAACCCAGAAGGGTGTTCAGTTCCGATGGTCCGATGATTATGAGGCAAGCTTTCAGAAGCTCAAGACAGCATTGACTACAACACCAGTGTTAGTATTACCTTCCGATTTGGGGATGTATATAGTGTATTGCAATGCTTCACGTGTTGGTTTGGGTTGTGTATTAATGCAGGAAGGGCGAGTTATTGCATATGCTTCATGTCAGTTGAATCCCCACAGGAAGAATTATCCAGTACATGATTTGGAGTTAGCTGCGATTGTTCACGCTCTAAAGATTTGGAGGCATTATCTTTATGGGGTGTCCTGTGAAGTTTATACTGATCATCACAGTTTGCAGCATATGTTCAAGCAGAGGGACCTAAATTTGAGGCAGCGCAGATGGCTGGAATTACTAAAAGATTATGTTATTACTATCCTATATCATCCAGGTAAAGAAAATATAGTTGCAGATGTCTTGAGTAGAAAGGCGGAAAGTATGGGTAGTTTGGCTTTCATTTCAGTAGAAGATAGGCCATTAGCTTTGGATATCCACTCCTTGGCCAATAGACTTGTGCGGCTGGATATTTCAGAGCCCAGCTTAGTTCTTGCATGTGTCGTAGCTCAGTCTTCACTATTTGAGCAGATCAAGACTCGCCAGTATGATGATCCACACTTGATGGTTCTTCGAGAAACGGTACTACGAGGTGGTGCCAAGAAAGTTACTATTGGAGTGGATGGTGTTCTGCGACTCCAGGATCGTGTATATGTTCCTAATGTGGATGGACTGAGGAAAAAGATCCTGGAGGAGGCACACAGTTCTCGGTATTTTATTTATCCAGGTACTACAAAGATGTATCGTGACTTAAGGCAGCATTATTGGTGGCGACGAATGAAAAAGGACATAGTTGAGTATGTATCTAGGTGTTTAAATTACCAGCAAGTTAAATATGAGCACCAGAGGCCAGGTGGCCTACTTCAGCAGATGACTATACCAGAGTGGAAATGGGAACGAATTACAATGGACTTTGTAGTTAGGTTGTCGCGGACCTTGTGGAAGTTTTATGCAGTTTGGGTGATTGTTGACAGGTTGACTAAGTCGGCATATTTTATTCCTGTTGTGACTACGTATACTTCAAAGAGGTTGGCCCATATCTATATTCAAGAGATAGTTTGGTTGCACGGTGTGCCAATTTCCATCATATCGGATAGAGGCCCTCAGTTTACTTCACATTTCTGGAGAGCAATACAGAGTGAATTAGGGACCCGTGTAGAGCTCAGCACAGCCTTTCATCCACAGACCGATGGGCAGTCAGAGAAGACAATTCTGATTTTGGAGGATATGCTCAGGGCATGTGTGATTGACTTTGGAGGTCAGTGGGATCATTTCCTGCCTTTGGCCGAGTTTGCTTATAATAACAGTTACCAATCCAGCATCGACATGGCTCCATTTGAGGCTTTATATGGCCGTCGATGCCGTTCACCTATCGGATGGTTTGTGCCCAGTGAGGCTAAGTTATATGGTACTGATTTGGTAAGGGATGCCTTGGAAAAGGTAAAATTGATTCAGGAGCGACTTCGTACAGCACAGTCTAGACAGAAGAGTTACACGGATTAGAAAGCACGTGATTTATCATTCATGATAAGTGAAAAAGTTCTCTTGAAGGTTTCGCCGATGAAGGTAATTATGAGATTCGGGAAGAAGGACAAGTTGAGCCCAAGGTTTATAGGCACATTTGAGGTGTTGAAACGAGTTGGGGAGGTTACTTATGAGCTTGCATTGCCTCCCAGTCTATCGGGAATTCATCCTATTTTTCATGTATCTATGCTTCAAAAGTATCATGCCGACCTATCACATGTGTTGGACTTCAGCACAGTTCAGCTAGATAAGAGTTTGGGTTATGAAGAAGAGCCATTTGCCATTGTTGATAAACAAGTTTGCCAGTTGAGGTCTAAGAGGATTTCTGCAGTAAAGGTCCAGTGGAAGGGCCAACCAGTCGAGGAAGTGACTTGGGAGGCCGAGGAAGACATGCGGAACCGATATCCACACTTCTTCAGCACTCCAGGTACAATTCTAAACCCGTTCGAGGACGAAAGTTTTTTTAAGAGGTGGAAAATGTAATGACCCAACCGGTCATTTTAACTTTTAGAACTCCCTTCCCTAAAATAAAACTTCCCGTATGTGCTTTTAATGATTTATGACTTGCGGGGATGATTGGTTCGGGATTTGGAAGTGTTTGGGTTGAAACCGGAACACTTGGTTCCTTAAGTTGACCTTAAAGTGCTAAGTTTGACTTCGGTCAACATTTTGAGAAAACGACCCCGGAATAGAATTTTGACGATTCCAACAGCTCTGTATGGTGATTTGGACTTAGGAGCGTGTTCGGAATTTTATTTGGAAGTCCGTAGTTAAATTAGGCTTGAAATGGCTAAAATAGAAATTTAAGTTTGGAAGTTTGACCGGGGAGTTGACTTTTTGATATCGGAGTCGGAATCCAGTTCCGAAAATTTTCATAGCTCCGTTATGTCATTTATGACATATGTGCAAAATTTGAGGTCAATTGGACTTGATTTGATAGGTTTCGGTACCGAATGAAGAAGTTGGAAATTTTAAGTTTCATTACGCTTGAATTGGTGGATGATTCGTGGTTTTAGCGTTGATTAATGTGATTTGAGGTTTCGACTAAGTTCGTATGATATTTTTGGACTTATTGGTATAATTGGTTGAGGTCCCGAGGGGCTCGTGTAAGTTTTGGACGAATAACGGATCACTTTTGGCTTTTGAAACACTACTGATAACTGTTGGTATTTTTCTTCTGATATCTTATACGTGATCGTGTAGAGTAAGTTGGGCAGAGATGGATTTTTTCTACGCGATCGCGTGAATGGGGTTGCGATCATGTAGGCTTATTTTGGCACTTGAGAATTTGTTCTATGCGATCGTGTGGGCAAGTCCGCGATCGCGTAGGTTGGATTCAGTTGTGCTATGCGAACGCGTGGCTAAGGCAGCGTTCGCGAAGAGTAAACGAAGCTGAAGCTGACCACGCGCTTAATGCTTCACGATCATGTGAGGAGGCTCGCGATCGTGTAGACTTGTGGAGACTATGCTTCGCGATCGCGTAGGGTTAATGTTTGGGCAGTAAAATTTGTGCTACGCGATCCAGTGAGGAAGTTTGCGATCGTGTAGAAGAAATCACTGGGCAAAGAGTTTAAGTTCTGTAAATGGGACGTCGTTCCATTTTCCATTTTTAACGATTCAGAACTCGGATTTAGGCGATTTTTGGGAGATTTTCAGAGAAAACAACGGGGTAAGTGTTCTTAACTCAATATTGGTTAAATTACTCGAATTCATCACTATTTGTATCATTTAATTGGTGAATTGAGTTGGAAAAGTTTGAAAATCCTCTTGGATAGATTTGAGAATTTGAGGGCCGAATTGTTATCGACATTTAGTGATTTTGGTATGGGTAGACTCGTGGTTGAGTGGGTGTTCATATTTCGTAACTTTCGCCGGATTCCGAGACGTGGGATAATCGTGGAAAAGGCCTTATAGTGGATTAAATTGGAGCAAGACGAGGTAAGTCTCTTGTCTAATCTTGTGAGAGGAAAATTACCTCATAGGTGATTAAAATTAAATAATTGTTGCTAATTGTGGGGGTTACGTACGCACGACGTGACGAGAGTCCGTGCGTAGCTACAATTAATGCTAAAGTCCGGGTAGTTTAGGACTCAAAGCATGAATTACTTGTGTAAATTATATTATTTGTTTAATTAATATTATTTGATATATTTGAATATATTGTGAATTTTTAGATAAAGATATTAAAGGATGGAAATCGCATATGCTTGATTTTTGATTTAAATTAATTAATTATTAAAAGAAATTGTTCTTCCTCCCGAATTTATCTTATAATAAAAGTACTCTTCTTCCGAATTCTTGTGGAGCGGGCCGAACGCCTCGCCAGGATAGATGTATCTATGGATCATGCTGCACGTCCCTCGGCAGTGTAAACGACACTCTGGATCGGGCCGTACGTTCTCGGCAGAAATCGTACTTAATAATAATAATCATATGATACTTTAACAGTTTATTTCAGCTTGCGAAGCTAATTGATAAATTGGAAAATCCTTGGAATTTAATGAATTATTATTTTTGCTTGTTAAAGAATTAATTGTTATTCCTGTAAATGATATTTAATTGAAATATTGGAAATTATTTCAATTGAAGGAATTTAATTAATATATTGAGAATTGTGCATTTGAAGGAATTTGATTATTTTCGTTGATTAAATAAATTATTTTAAATTCTGTAAATCATGTTGATTTAAATATCCTAGTTGTATTTCAATTATTATTATTGACCCATAGTTAGTGTCAAAGTCGGCCATCTTGTCTCTACCACTTCGAGATTAGGCTTGATACTTACTGGGTACACGTTGTTTACGTACTCATACTACACTTGCTGTACTTTTTGTGCAGGAACTGAGGCAAGTACTAGTGGGGGACCTATCGTCTTACACCCACGTTATCCAGGGGCATAGTGGTGAGCTGTTTCTCTGATCCGTTCTGCAGCTACTAGTGTCTCTCTTTGTATTTTTCATTCTGTCTATTTTTATTTCAGATAGTATTTGAGGTTTTGTATAATCTACTAGATGCTCATACACTTGTGACACCAAGTCTTGGCACACACATTGGTAGAGTTTGGGTTTTATTATTTCTCTTGGTTTTAAATTTTAGCAATGAATGCTTAATTTATTAAGTTGGCTTGCCTAGCCGTAGTGTTGGGTGCCATCACGACCTATAGGTGAAATTGGGTCGTGACATCTTACCCTTCGCGAACGCGACCACGGCTTCGCGAACGCGAAACTTTACCAGCTCAGACCTTCATGAACACGAACACGACCGCCACCTCGCGAACGCGTAGAACAAGAACCGGGGGTCCCCAATCGCCTCACTCCTCTTCGCGAACGCGATACCTCTCACACGTTCGTGATGCACACACAGACCATACCTTCGCGTTTGCGTTCGCGTCCTCCCCTTCACGAACTCGAAGAACAAAACCTCACACTCAGAAAACACTCTCTGCGAACGCAAGGGCCCACTCGCGAACGCGAAAGAGAAAATTAGAAAAATGCAGCAACAAATATCATCAATCTCACCAAGGCCAAAAATGATTTGTTAACCCCCCGGAACTCACCCGAGCCCCTCGGGACCTCAACTAAATATACCGATAAGTCCTAAAACATCATACGGACTTAGTCGAACCCTCAAATCACCTCAAACAATGATAAAAGCATGAATTACCGCCCAATTCAAGCCTAATGGACTTTGACATTTCAAGGTTCTACAAACGACTCTGGAACCTACCAATTCAAGTCCGATTGACCTCAAATTTTGCACACAAGTTATAAATGACATAATTGAGGTATTCAAATTTTCAGAATTGGATTCCGACCCCGATATCAAAAAGTCAACCCCTCGGTCAAACTTCCCAAAAATTTAACTTTCGGCATTTTAAGCCTAATTCCACTACGGACCTCCAAATAATTTTCTGGACATACTCCTAAGTCCAAAATTACCATACGGAGATATTGAAATCATCGGAATTAAATTCCGAGGTCGTTTACACATAAGTCGACATCCGGTCACTATTTTAACTTAAGCTTTAAACCTTGGAACTAAGTGTTCCAATTCATTCCAAAACCCCACCGAACTCGAACCAATTGCCCCGACAAGTTACAAAATAATTGTAAAGCCCAATTTGAGCAGTAAAGGGGGAAACGGGGTTGTAGTACTCAAAACGACTGATCGGGTCGTTACACTTAGTACTATATATGGCCAATCCAGTCCAAAGAACTCCATCCCAAATATATATATATATATATATATATATATATATATATATATATATATATATATATATATATATATATCAATTGACAGTCAGTCACTCAGTACTGTACAAAGCAAATCCAGCCTAGGGAACTCCATCCCAAATATAAATAAATAAGGCAACTCCATGCCTAGAGAACTCTATCCCAAATATGAATAAATAAGGCAAACCCATGTCTAGGGAACTCCATCCCAAATATGAATAAATAAGGCAACTCCATCCCAACTATAAAGAAACTCCGCTCACTATGTGGGGTGCAGACTCCGGAGGGTCTCCTTCTACGATGCATGATGGCCCTCTAGTTTTCGCTTCTACGGTCGAGCCTTCGCATGTGCGATCCGCTTCTGCGGCCATTTCCCTCCTTAGCCCAGGTCGCATCTGTAACCATGTTTTTGCTTTTGTGGTCGCACGTCTGCGATCAATTCCATCGCAGGTGCGATTGCAGCAGAACTGAAAATTTTTCAAAATTTCTCCAAGTTCAAGTTTTGATCTGTTAACCATCCAAAACTCATCTGAGGCCTTCGGGACCTCAACCAAATACACCAACAAGTCTAAAAATATCATACGAACTTTTTTGAAGCTTCAAATCACATCAAACAATGCTAAATCCATGAATCGCACCACAATTCAAGCCTAATGAAAACTAACGAATTCCAACTTCTACTTTCGATGCAGAAACTTTTCAAATAAAATCCGATTGACCTCAAATTTTGCACACAAGTCATAAATGACATAACGAGGCTATTTCAATTTTCATAACTGGATTCCGACCCCGATATCAAAAAGTCAATCTCCCGGTCAAATTTCCAAACTTTTAAATTCTTACTTTTGCCATTTCAAGCCTAATTTAACTATGAACTTCCAAATAATTTTTCGGACACACTCCTAAGTCTAAAATCACCATATGGAGCTATTAGAATCATCAAAACTCCATTCCGGAGTTGTTTACACATAAGTCAATGTCCGGTCAACTATTTCAACTTGAGCTTTAAATCTTAGAACTAAGTGTTCCAATTCATTCTGAAACCTCTCCGACAAGTCACATAATTATAATTGAACACATGATAAGCAGTAAATGGGGGAACGGGGCTGTAATACTCATAACGACCGACTGGGTTGTTACAAAGTCGTCTCTCTCTCTCTCTCTGTCTCTCTCCCTCTCTCCCTCTCTCCCTCTCTCCCTCTCTCTCTCTCTCTCTCTCTCTCATGCTTCCCTTCTACCATCTCCACCGTCAGATCCAGATCTAAAATATGAAGTCGTGATGGGTCCATTACCGGCGACGAAAATAATGGAGGAGGAAGATCGAAGACATCACCGGATATAGATCTAATTGAGATGCCATAATCCATGGCTTTTTCTCCTTCTTTGTATCTCACATCTGAGTGTATTCGTCTGACCGAAAGCGTATTCCTCCACCAAAGAAGCCACCTCTTTCTCCTCTACTGCCCTTCATGCCGGAAAATTATTGTATAAATGCAGTGTATTTTGTATTGTCGTCCGAGATCTAAAGAGTATTTTGTATTTTTTTCAGAGATCCGACGGAATTTGATTGTATTTTTTATTTTTAAATATAGTGTATTTTGTATTCTCGTCGGGGATTTGACCAAAACTGACTGTATTCTTCATTCTTTAGTGTAAATACAAGATATTTTTAAAAGGATTTGAGTGTATTCTTCATTTTTAATGTAAATACAATAGTATTTTGTATCTTGCCGAAGATCCGACCACGCTTGATTATATTCGTTCTTTTTAAATACAGTTTATTTTGTATTTTTGCCGGCTATTTGACCAGATCTTAAGGGGTAAGCACGGCCAGATCTTAGTAAGATTAATTAAAGAGTTAGGTTTTGGAGCAAAACAAAAATTGTAGTAATAAGTACTTAGAATATACTCCCTCCGGTCTACAATAAGTGATCAATTTGCTTTTTTATTTTGGTTCAAAATAAGTATCCATTTATGTAATCAAGAAAAAATTCAATTTGTTTTTACTCTTTTACCTTTATGCGTATATCCCTAAAAAGTTTTCTTTCTCCTCACATTAAATCCACTATAACTATGTGATCAATATTCAATTAAGAGTAGTTTAGTCATACTAGGTATTTTTGTATAGAATTTAGTATTTTCTTAATGAATATGCCTAAAGTAAACTGATCACTTATTGTGGATCGGAAGGAGTATGAAGTTAGCCGCTCTACTTTGAACCGTTGTGTTCTCATTAAACTCATGCGGATGCAACTTGCAAGAGTTGACAACTATATTAGTTATTACTTAGTTAATAGCAAGTGCCTATTGCCAAGTTTCTTCTTTTTTTTAAGGAATTAAAGCATACCAAGCTGTAAATGCGGGAATAATCCGACAACAATGGAAAGAACACTCAACTACATATGATATTGTTTTTCTAAGTTGGCTTATGAAAACTATCTTTAAAAAGGAGATGAAAATTTTCTCATTTGTTGGTGTATGCCATGTTATTTTATAATCATTTCAAGTTTTACTTCTCCAACAAATATTTATATATTAATATCAATCTTTCGATAAATATTTTTTCACTCACAAGCCAAACACTCGAGAAACATCCAAGAAAAAAAATAGGATAACTTGAAGGTAGTTCGTGTGTATTATCCCAAAATATATTCGGTGAGCCTATTAGAGTCAAAGAGTAAGGATTTGAAGCTTATGAGTTTCATATTCTTGCTCCTAATTTATTAGGTTATAAATTGATAATTCGTACATATATTAAATAAATTTTTTAAGATAAATATAGAATTACATCAATGTTACTCAATTCAATTGAACCTGTATCTTCAAGGCTAGCTCCGCCCCGTGAGTGGATAAAGTATTTGTCTAGATATTGCAATCAGAAGCGCGCCCACATATTTAAAATTGATGGTTCACTTTTTAAAGTTCTTAGCATTGAAATAGTGTATTGTAAATTATGGGTTCAATATGTAATATTTGTTAAAATTTAGTAATGTTTCCCAATATTGGATTCAGTTGAATCCATTATAATTATTATAAACTGCATCTCTAATCCCAATTAACACGTCTGTCTATGCACATTTGATTTAATTTGCGGAATTGTATTAGTTTTAAACATGTCAATAACTTCTACTTGTGTAGTTATAATTTTATATATTCTTTCAAGTATAAAAACAAAAACGAAGAAGGCAGATAAAATTAAGAAATTAATTGTAGTGAAAACAGAAACTTTGAAGTGCAAAGTTTCGCTTTCGATGTAGTCAAATAGAAGAGCATCTTCTGTTGCGAACTTTGAAATCAATCCCGAAAAATTTCTCGGGCTTTTTCACCGGAGCCGGTGGTGGCACAGAACGACTGGAAGTAGCAACATTGCTCGTAGAGCCAACCACGATGAAGATTTTATTTCTTCAAACCGAATACAGAACGAGTAAAAAATTACAGAGATTTTAATCTCGTAATGTCAACCAACGAGTAGAAAATTCGAAGATTTTAGTCTCAAAACTGAGAGTAGTTAATCTTCCACAATCAGAATATAAGATGAATACAGGAAAAATAAATTAAGTTCCTTAAGCTTGTTGGTATACTGTATTCGAAGAAAAATTGAATTACCGTTATAGAACGGTCTAATTTGGATTAATTAATATTGTGTTAATATTAACAAATAAATTTGGTCCAAAAAATCAATCAATCAATTGACCAAATCCGAAGCCGAAGTTGAGCCGAGCGAACGAGTGATGACAGCATGAGACTTGCCTCCTTCTTAACTCTTTAAGAGCTAGAAGAAGAGCAATTGTATATATACCCATCAAAATTCTTTTTCTCTCCCAATATGGGACAATGTCCATTTGTCAAAGAGGGAAAATCAAAATTTTATTTTTCCTCCATTTTTCATTCACCCTCTTTTAAACTCTAGGAAGCTTCTTTTAAGCTCCAAGAAGCTTAAACCCAACAATAATATCACAATTGTGGTATAAATTAATCTCGAAATTGTTAATCTCGGATTCAAAAATTCAACCAACAACAAAATAAAATTATACTGCATATAATCTGTTATCCCACCAACCAAACGAACCCTAACCATTACAAGCCTATGGATTGGATATGTTGAGTAAGATCATAATGCCTATCTTTAAGGGGTAAGCACGACCAGATCTTAGTAAGATTAATTTAAGAGTTAGGTTTTGGAGCAAAAAAAAAATTGTAGTAATATATCAAAGTACTAAGACCCATATATATGAAGTTAGCCACTCTACTTTGAACCGTCGGTGTTCTCATTAAACTCAGGCGGATGCAACTTGCAAGAGTTGACAATTATATTAGTTATCACTTAGTTAATAGCAAGTGCCTATTGCCAAGTTTCTTCTTTCTTTTAGAAATTAAAGCATACCAAGCTGTAAATGCGAGAATAATCCGACAACAATGGAAAGAACACTCAACTACAGGTGATATCTTTTTTCTAAGTTGGCTTATGAAAACTATCTTTAAAAAGGAGAAGAAAATTTTCTCATTTGTTGGTGTATGCCATGTTATTCTACAAACATTTCAAGTTTTACTTCATATTACTTGCTCCAACAAATATTTATATATTAATATCAATCTTTTGATAAATAATTTTTCACTCACAAGCCAAACACTCAAGAAAACATCCAAGAAAAAAAATAGGATAACTTGAAGGCTGTTCGTGTGTATTATCCCAAAATATATTCGGTGAGTCTATTAGAGTAAGGATTTGAAGCTTATAAGTTTCATATTCTTGCTCTTTTAACTTATTAGGTTCTAAATTGATAATTCGTACATATATTAAATAAATTTCTTAAGACAAATATGAAATTAGATCAATGTTACTCGATTCGGCCGAACCTGTAACTTTAAGGCTAGCTCCGCCCCCGTGAATGGTTAAGTATTTGTCTAGATATTGCTATCAGAAGCACATCCACGGATTTAAATTTGATGGTTCACCTTTTAAGGTTCTTAGTATTGAGATAGTGTATTTTAAATTATGGGTTCAATATGTAATATTTGTTAAAATTTAGTAATGTTTCCCAATATTGTATTCAATTGAATCCAATATAATTATTATAAACTGCATCTCTAATCGCAATTAACACGTTTGTCTATGCACATTTGATTTAATTTGCGGAATTGTATTAGTTTTAAACATGTCAATAACTTCTAATTGTGTAGTTATAATTTTATATATTCTTTCAAGTATAAAAACAAAAACGAAGAAGACAGATAAGATGATGAAATTGTAGTGAAAACAGAAACTTTGAAGTGCAAAGCTTCGGTTTCGATGTAGTTTACCCTTCAAGCAACCGTGCCTACAATTGTCAATTGCTAATGCCTTAAATGCCTCACTAGCATTGCCTACTTAATTATTGATGGGCCAAAAGCGTTGCAGCAAAAATACATGCAGAAGCTATTAGGTAAAATTATTTGGATTTATTTCAACAGAAAATTTATTGGAAACCCCTCATTTTAAAATGAATTATTTAATTTTTAAATCCTAATTACGCTTGAGGTATGAAATGAATTTTAAAAAATGTTTCGTTCACGGTAGAGACCATAGTTAATTATGCAGCACATTAAAATGGTGAGTGCTATAGTACCAATTTAGAACAATGCAATAATCTTGATTTAAAAGTTATATCCTTCTCTTTGAATTCCGTTAACATAATCTTGATTTAAAAGTTATTCTTGTTTTAATTGAAGTCAGCGCCCAAGTTACTAGACCTGGGGTGACGAGAGGTTTGGCTAAGACGATCCCTATAATTATATTGATAGACAAACACAAGTACAAATAATTAAGAGGTGGGCGTAGACCTAACCTCCACAAAAATAAAAGGCCTATGCTGAGATCAGAACATATGGTAACTTCTAAACCCAAAATTCCAATCCACACTGCTACCTTATGTACCCTTATACAAATTTTGTTTTTCACCTCCACAATATCTTTACTACACAGCTCTAAATTGGGAGCAAAACCTACAAAATGTACACAAATATAGCTAACCACCGTAGAATTAACGTACGGTGTCTGAGATGTAGCATGCAGTATTTACCGCACCTATTTATGATGTAGCATGCAATATTTACAGCTTCTGCCCAGAAGTTATGGGACAGTTTACTAGAAAAAAGTATAGTCCTAGCCATATATTCAAGTGTCCTATTCTTTCTTTCAACTACTCCATTTTGTTGTGGAGTTCTAGGAGCAGAAAAATTATGACTAAGCCATGCTCATCACAAAATTTAGCAAATTTAGCATTTTCAAATTCAGTGCCATGATCAGACCTAATTGATGCAAGTTGATTACCTAGTTGTTTCTGAGTTTTTCTAACAAAAGAAGTGAACATGTCAAATGCTTCATCTTTAGATGTTAAAAATAATGTCCAAGTAAACCTAGAGTAATCATCAACAAGCACCATCACGTATCTTTTACCACCTCTGCTTAATGTTCTCATTGGACCATAGAGATCCATATGGACCAGTTCCATCGTTCTGGTGGTACTTACCATTTTCTTGCATTTAAAGGAGGATCTTACCTGCTTCCCCCTTGTACAAGACTTACAAACTTTGTCTTCCTTGAACTTGATGTTAGGCAGTCCTATCACCAAGTCCTTAGAGACTAATTTGTTGAGTTGACTCAGACTTGCATGTCCAAGTCTCTTGTGCCAAAGGAGGGGATCATTGTCCAACACACTTAAGCAAGTAAGTTCATTTTCTGACAGTGTGGATAGATCTACAATATATATATTGTTCACTCTTTTTTCCTGCAAAACAATCTTGTCAGTGGTAAGATTAATCACAAATTATTTAGTAGAGGTGAATGCTACCAAGTTGCCTCTATAACACAGTTGTGATACACTAATTAGACTGTATTTTAGGCCATCTATCAAATAGACATTCTCAATCGAGTGAGAGTCAGTCTTACCTACCGTACCAACCCCAATGATCTCACCTTTCTTCCCATTTCCAAATGAGATATTACCTCATTTGAGGTCATCAAGTGAAAGGAACTGGTTCTTGTTTTCTGTCATGTGCTTTGAGCAGCCACTATCCATGTACCATATATGGCTGCTCCCGTTCACTTGGACTGCAAAAGGAAATCAGGGGTTAGTCTTAGGAACCAAAACTAGTTTGGGTCCCTTTCTATAGGCAAAAGGATGAATCAAATTCTTTTTAGCCCAACCCGGCAACCTATTTTTCCCTTGAGCAAACTTTTTATTCTTTTGACTAGCCTTTTCTTTTGCAGTGCATTCACTTTTACTGTGACCAGTCTTACCACAGTGTGTGCAAATTTTATTCTCAGGAAGTGTGAGATACTTGCTTTTGGGATCCCATTTAGGTGGCAGATTTTCAAAGCCAATTCCTCTTCTATTTCTACTATGATGTTCTTGTAGCCATGACAGTGCATCGGAGGACCTGTTCCATTTAAAAGTTCTGTCTAGTTCATGCTTGACCTTGCCTAGATCCTCTGTCAGAATTCTTACCTGCTCATCCTTCTTATACAACTCATCTTTTAGTTTACCTACATTTTCTTCTAGAGTGAGTTGTGTGCAATCAGTTGTCTTCTTACTTTTTCCTAATTTCATTTTTAGGTTTTCAGATCTAAGTTCTAGGACATTTGATTCAAGTGCATGAACCTGATTCTTTAGAGCAGTATTTTCACTTACAGTCTCACTAACTCTAAGTTCCAGGTTCTTATATTTTGCTTTTAAAATCACACATTCCTTAGACAGTTGTTCCTTTTCATTGTTTATATCCTCAGATTCATCAATGAAATCTAGAAGTAACTCAGATAGCCTTTCTTTAGACAAAAACTTAATCTTGTCTTTTAGTTGGATTATACTTACTTCAGATTCCTATCGGATTCTTCAATTGCCATAAGTGCTTGTTCATCTCCATCTTCATCATTTGAGTCCTCATCTGAGCTTTCTCCCCAAGCTGCAACCATAGCCTTTGTTGATCCTTTGTTCTTCTTGGGATGAACTTGTTCCTTCTTTCTATTTCTTCGTTCAGCTCTTTCCTTCTTCCGTTTAATTTCCAATTGAGGGCAGTTTTTGATATGGTGATCAGTTTTCCCACACTTGTAGCAGCCCTCATTGGTCTGCTTTTTAGTTACCCTTGGTTTGTTGTAGCCTCCATTTCTTGAAGAACCCTTTCCTCTCATTAGGTACTTCTTGAAGTCCTTTGTGATCATAGCCATTTCATCTTACTCTAGATCAGAACCTTCAGTGATTTTGAGTGTCAGGCTCCTTTCCTTCTTGGGTACATCCATCTTCATGGTTTGCCTTCTAAGTTCATAAGCAGTGGATTGCCCTTCCCGATTTCCAGGTGGTGCACTCATCTTGATCTTCTCCTAAGGTGTTAGCCTCTTCAAGGATAACCTGCTCTGATATCAATTGATGTTTTAACTTCAATACCACACAAGAGGTGGGGTAATGTGTCTGGTGTCCACTTTTTCGCATGCACAGATTATTGAAGGACCTGGTTCTTATATATGTTCCTTATACTACTGTTGCGGAATAATGAATGCAGAAATTAAAGAACACAAGGATTTTAACGTGGAAAATACCTGGCTCAAAAGGTGAAAAAATCACGACCTGCTTCCCAGTAGGATTTTTCCAAAACTCTTCACTAAATCACTGAGCCAAAAACTGCATTTACAAAACACTTTTGTAAACCTAGGATTAACTCTAATCCCGTTGTGGCACACAGCCTCTAACTGTTGCGACAACTTCAAATTAACTCTAACTTGAATACTCTGAGTACCTATTATAATTGTCTATAGATAAAGATGAAAGGTACAATATGAAAATACCTACTACAATTGAACTAAAATAAAAGACAGACACTTGGAACTGGTTCTTCATTCTGGTTCATGTAGCTTCAGGTTCGCACAGTTGAATCACACACGAACTGCTTGCAAAATGCCTTGCTATTTTGCTCTCAATTCACGTTTAGCTTCTGCTTTTGTGCGTTTTCTGTAGAATGAGAACATCCTGTGATTTATAGAGTTAGTAGAGTAGAAAATAACTAGAGTTCTAATGCTACTCTTCCTTGGTGGAAGAGTTCTAGTTGATCTCAACCTCTAACTCTTTCATTTATCTTGGATAGTGTTCTCTTTAATTAAGGAGTCCTTTTTCTTATCAATTATGCAACCCTTTTCGATCAGGAGATATTAATTAGACCGAGTTAAGCTTATCTCCTTCACGTGCATCCCACACGCTCGAATCTGCCTGTGTCTATGCACACAACAGATGGACTTGGTTCATGCCTGAGCTTCCTTTGTCAATCTTCAAAACTTAGGCCAACATTTCCTCTCATTATTTTCTTTCATATTCAAATTATATTAGAAAGCCCAAAAGTTTGTATAAAGGATTAAATAATGAGCAATCAGAAATGGCTTCTTAATACTTCGTGACCAAACAAATCCCCACTCCTCCATATAACTTCCTAATTAATGGTAAGTGAGTAATTAGATTTCATAATTAGAAGAATCAGAAACAACAAAAGCAATTAACACATTGACACAAAATAATATAAGTATCTCACTGTATGTTTGTGTGTGTCATTGTTACATTGGGAGTTTAGGCTGCTATAACTTGCGGCGATGCACATGAAACATTATCGTGAGGGAGGAACTCAGTCATAAAGTAGTGGAGTAAGGATCAGGACATGAGAAGGTAGTTATGGAGCCTCATATTTGACCAATTCTATTATCTCCCCAAAGAATGCAGCAATCACCTCTCCTCAGCAATGTCAGTTGCTACGTTTAGACGTTGTGGACTTTCGCAATTCGCTTGCTCAAGGTTACTGTGTGTTAGATCATTTTTACGTTCACAATTGTGCTAAGAAGCACGTCCACGGATTTAAATTAGATGGTTCACCTTTTAAGGTTCTTAGTTGAGATAGTGTATGTAATATTTGTTAAAATTTAGTAATGTTTCCCAATATTGTATTCAATTGAATCCAATATAATTATTATAAACTGCATCTCTAATCGCAATTAACACGTTTGTCTATGCACATTTGATTTAATTTGCGGAATTGTATTAGTTTTAAACATGTCAATAACTTCTAATTGTGTAGTTATAATTTTATATATTCTTTCAAGTATAAAAACAAAAACGAAGAAGGCAGATAAGATTAAGAAATTGTAGTGAAAACAGAAACTTTGAAGTGCAAAAATACATACTAGCATTGCCCACGGCACCACGCTATTATTACTAGAATTTGCTTACCTATTTCAACTCAACAGGCTTAAAAACTTGTTGGAATAAATAGATCTCAGCATTTTACTTTTCAGAAAAGAGGCGATGAAGAAGAAGAAAAACCAAGGCTGAAGGTCAAAGGTGAGCAAATAACGGACAAAATAAAGCTAGGACTTGGTCTTAGCTTTTGTTAAAAACCACATGAGAAGCAACGTGGCATCATCTCAGTCGATGTACACAACAATGATGGATCTAATCTGTATCGTTCAAAGCTCTCTCATATTCTAGATCCTTCTCACACGCACACAAAATGTCACATGCAGAAGGAATAATTAGGCAGTTATATTGTTAGACTTAGGCTAGTAAAAATAGGACAAGTGTACAAAATTAATAGGCTATTCTTTTATTTTTTAATTTCTTTACTAGTGATACATTTGTATAAATACACAGTCCTTTGTACAGTGATTTCATTCAGAAATACACAGAAAATTTCGTACTCTCCCCTCTCAATTTCTACAAAACAACCTCAGCCCATAAAGTCAAGGGCCTATATAGGCTCACAACAAAGATGTCTGCCAGAGTACATCAGCTTAAACTATGACCCAATTGATTAAAATGACAATATGACAATAATAGTCCAAAACCAAAATCCAGTAGGCTGCACTACCTAAAGCCCGTAATGATATCATTATCTCCCCTCCTTATTTCCACTTTGATATCATCATTTCAAGCTCAATCGCAGATAATTACTGTTACCATTAGATTCTGAATAATCATATATTTTGACTAATGCAGTTTCTTACAAAATTCACTTGTGTGGCAACAATTGGAATTTCGAAAGAAAAGAAAACAATTACTTCTATTGTGCAAAAGCTTAAGTAATATGTTTGGCTGCCTAGAAAGTGGGTGGAACTGTTAGGGATACAATGGATATGGCCTAGATTCAATCTCATAAATGATGATTTGAACATATTTTGGGAACGTTATTTGATATAAAATATATGGCATTTGATATTCTTTTATCATAGTTATTATTAATTGCTTTATTAATTTAATAAGGTCCTTGATTAAATATTGAGACTTGTCATCGTGATGGGGATCTTGATAATGAGAGTATAGTCTCTTACAACTTAATCTAAATTTGTTCTTGATCGTAGGATTATTAATTTGGACATTAGTAATCTGGCTAGATCAATATTTATTTGATCGTCTTTATGAGATGAAGATTAGTTGATCTCATTAACTAAATCACATAAATAGATGATGCATATAGAGATATGATCATTGAACCGACTCACTAGATAATTTCTAATGGTTAGAATTACCATAAACTGTCAATAGGATATTCTCTTGAAGAATGTGATGTAAGAATTTCCTATGACGTGAGATCATCATAGTAATTGACAAGTTATTTATTGTGCTTTGATACTAGACACCAATGGCCCTAGGGCGATAGTTGAAAGGATATTGGGTACGATTAAATGCTTATAAAATTAGTGATTGATCAAGACGGAATTTATCAACTCTTGGTAATGAGTTTAAGCTCCATGTTGTCATGAATTATAAACGACCAAACTAAGACCATGGCCAGGGCAATTGAATGAAAGAAGAAAAGAGTTTCTTAGGTCATTCAATGTTCGATTTTATTTGACATGAACGCATAGTTGGTCGCCTATTAGGATTCGACAGTTGAACCATATCTTAGGGTGACCCAGAGCTATAAGGACAGAAGGAATTACTACATTATTCTTCTACGGGTTCTTGAGAGTAAATTGTATACTTCATTCTATCCGGTCGTTAAGGAGTGTTGCTAGACGCCACCCTTGATTAGTATATTGATGTGATCAATTTACTACCGGCTTAGTATTGAACCTATGGGGTCGCACACTAACGAGTGTTCTGATCTTTGCTAAAGGATTAATTACTTTACTATTTGACAATTAAATTAAATAATTTAATTAATCAAATAAATTTTGTTATTAGTTCAAATAAAATATTATTGTATTCTTTGCTAGCACAAATGATATAATTAATATTGTGAATAAATTGAAGTTTTCTATTTGGAATAGAAAATTAAATTATCTCTTGGTTGAAATATATATGTGATATATATACATATAATTAATATTTATTTATATAAGGTAGGTATATAATATATTATTTGGAAATCCAATTTAGAATTGGACGAAAAATAAAAGTCCATAAAAGGACGTCTGCAACAAAACATTGGTTTCATGTTTTAATAGGAAAATTCCAATGCTTGGAATTGGACGTCATGGAAAGTCCATGATCGGCAGCCACGGGAAAACCCATTGAGAATGGGATTACGATTTTTCCTTACAAAATTCCATAAAGTTTAATTTCAAAATTAAACTTTTACCTTAAGTAAATCATTACCTCAACTAAATAGGAAAAGGGTTTATAGGTATAAAGGGTGATGGAGAAAAATTTGTAGAATTATTATTATTTCTTGAGAAGAAAAATCACTTTGTGAAAGTGAGAGTACAATACAAAGTCAAGAGAGAAAATACAATTACAAAAAAAGTGTTTTCTTGTTCTTCTATCTTTGCAGTTGAGATTTTTTAGAAAAATTTCAACACAATATTTCATTCAATTTGTTCGCGGGTTTCATTGATCAAAGAGTTGATAGCAAGGATCGGTCTCGGTGTGGATACGCATAGAGTTTTCGCACTATTGAAGAAATTTTGAAACGAGACTCTTTTCACCAGGTACGTTTCAGATCCGATCTTTGACGTGTAAATAAATTTTAAACACGAAAAGATCTTCCTAGGATTGTTATTATCTTCCGCTGCGTGTTACGAGTATCTATATGCCATCCTTCAGTGGTATTAGAGTCGTGGTTTATTGTGTCTAAAATTTATTTATGAAATATTTTAAGATTATATTTGAAGAGTTCAAACCATAATACATGTGTCTTGTACAATAGTCAAATTGTTTGGATGCATATAAATTGATATTATTTTATTGTGAATAAAATATGTATTCATATAAGTTAAACTATTGAGATAGTTCGTAACTTGAATTTGAAATTTCGTACAAGATACGACGGTAATCTATAATAGGTTATTAGATTATACAATTATTTTAATTGTTATTAGTTCATGAGATATAAATTAATAATAATGTTCTAGCATGAATTATTTTATGTGACATATAAGATAAACATGTTAGAAGATGCTGAATTTCGTTTTTGTGTCACGTGCTTGTTCATTACATAATTTTGAATTATTTATTACATGTGATGTAAATTAATTTAGGACTAAGCATGTAGGTAACTTGAACTAAATTCACATTCTATAAAAGATTTGATCTTTATGTTATTAAAAATTATTTTAGTAACAATTCTCTTTTACTAAAATTTGAGTTCTTAAATAATAAAATATAAGATATTTTATTGTAAAGTTATCCATCAAAAGAAATAATTTTATTTATTTCTTGTTTATAAGGAACGGCCTGACAACCAGGAGACTTATAGTTCGAGAATTTGTTAAAATTATTTGTTGCATTAGATATATGGATTGAAAGAATTATTTAATTTTACACTAGATGCCTGGACTACCCGGGGGAGTATAAAATTTAATAAGTTCTTTGCTTTCATGATGGATGAACTCAACTATGCCAATAGGATCGACCTGATTACCAGGAGACTATTTGACATAGAACTATTTAAGGATATTGTATGGGAATACAATTGGTAAAAGTACATACCTTTAAAATATACGTGAGAAACGACTTGATATCCAAGGGGCTCATACATATTGTTAAAGGATTTCTTTACTCCACTAAAAGAAATAGAGATTTCTTAAACTATAATGAGGGTAAATAATTTAAAATAATTAGTGAAAATATCATTTAGATAAAAGTCCATGTCTTTATGATATATGTAAATATGTTCTTATATTATTGCTTTTTCTTTTCTAAATTTTAGATTTCTCAATATGTCTGTTATATCACTGCGTGAAATACTTGAGACCAACAAGTTGGTAGGACCAAACTTTGATGACTGGTATAGAAGTTTGAGAATTGTTATCATGCATGAAAAGCTCATTGATGTGATCGATGAGCCTGAAGACTTGATCTTGCAGTCAATATATGATGCTGAATGTTTTCACTATAAGAAGAAAGAGCATTGGAAGAGAAACTGCAAGGAGTATCTTGCAACTCTAAAGGACAAGAAACAAAGTGAGATATTAATGAAAAATATTTTCAAGGTTTCTTTAGCTACTACTAATTCTTCACTGTGGGTATTAGATACTGGAAGTGGTTATAACATCTGCAATATGTTGCAAGGGTTCAAGATAAGTATGAGACTAAAGAAAGGAGAAGTTAATATACAAGTTGGAAATAGTGCAAAAGTTGCAGCCATACCTGTAAGATCAATTTCTTTAATAATGCCTTTGGGCAAAGTACTTATGCTAGATGATTGTTATTATGTTCTTAAATTTGTTTCGAACATAATTTCAGCTTCTATTTTGGACAAGCATGGGTTTCGCATTATTATAGGCAATGGTATTTGCTCCATTTATTATGGTGATGATTTATATGTGAATGGCTATTTCCAACATGATGTTTATGTCTTACCTAATGTGAACGTTAATTTGATTATGCATGTTTCAAGTCTTAAGAGAAAAAGAGATGATCATGTAAATCATACATACCTTTGGCATTGTAGGCTTGGTCATATTGGAGAGAAAAGAATTAACAAGTTGTACAAGGAAGGGTACCTTGATAAGTATGATTTTGAATCATATCCAACTTGTGAATCTTGCCTCAAAGGAAAAATGACCAAATCTCCATTTACTGGAAGTGGAGAAAGAGTTTCTGAATTATTGGGACTAATTTATACAGATGTTTGTGGGCCCATAAAAATTCAAGCTAGAGGTAGATACTCTTACTTCATCACCTTCACTGATGATATGTCAAGATATGAATTTGTGTATCTTTTGAAATGTTCAAAAGGTTCTGTAGTGAAGTTGAGAAACAGACTGGTAAAAGTATCAAAGTACTAAGGTATGATAGAGGTGGAAAATATCTTAGTGAAGATTTTGCTAGGTATCTCAAAGAGAATGGGATTCTCTCCCAGTGGACATCTCCAGGAACACCACAACACAATGGTGTGTCTGAAAGGAGAAATCGAACCTTATTAGATATGGTGAGATCTATGATGGGGTTCACTGATCTTCCAATAAATTTATGGGGATATGCTTTGGAAGCATCAACATACTTACTTAATAAAGTTCCCACTAAGTCAGTCTCTACAACACCATATGAGATATGGAAAGGACGTAAGCCTAACCTTAAACACATTAAAGTTTGGGGTTGTCCAGCTTATGTTAAGAGACTGCAGTCTGATAAACTTGACTCAAGGTCTGATAAATGTAGGTTCATTGGGTATCCCAAAGAAACAATGGGATAATATTTCTATCACCCTTCTGACTATAAAGTGTTTGTGGCTAGAGGAGCAACCTTTTTGGAAAGGGAATTTCTTTTGAAAGAAATTATAGTGGAGAAATAGAACTTGATGAAGTTCAAGAAATTAATGAATGAACACAAAATCAAGATCATGAGACAGAAGTTGAAGAACCTTTATTGGATGTTTTGAAGTTGACAAGGAAGTTGCCATCTTCAAAGGTTGAAGTTCAAGAACTAAATGTAGTTTAAGAACAGGTTAATGAACCAGTTCCAAACCAAATTGAACAACAACCAAATCCAACACAAGGTGAACATGTTGTACAAGCACCTATTAGAAGGTCTATACGAGAACGTCATGTACCAACTAGATTAAATCTAATGGTACAAGATAATGTATCAAATGAGATTGATCATAATGATGATGAACCTAAGACCTATGAAGAGGCTATATAAAGTTCTGATTATGATAAATGGCATAAGGCCATGGAATCCGAAATGGAATCCAAGAAGGAAAATAAAGTATGGACTTTAGTTGAACCTTCAAAGGATATAAAATCTATAGGTTGTAAATGAGTTTTTAAGAAAAAGATTGGAGCAGACGAAAAGGTGGAGACCTACAAATCTCGTCTTGTTGCCAAGGGATATCGTCAGAAAGAAGGAGTCGACTATGACGAGACTTTCTCTCTCGTGGCAATGCTCAAATCAATTCGGATTTTGCTTGCTATAGCAGCATACTATGTTTATGAAATATGGCAAATGGATGTGAAAACAACTTTCCTTAATGGTGAGCTAGAAGAGGATGTGTATATGACACAACATTAAGGTTTCACATCTTCGTCCGATCATAATAAAATTTGCAAGCTACAAAGATCCATTTATGGGCTAAAGCAAGCTTCTCGAAGTTGGAATATTCACTTTAACAAGACAATAATTTTGTTAGATGCGAAGAAGAACCTTGTGTGTACAAAAAGGTTAGTGAGAGCACAATTATATTCTTAGCATTGTATGTTGATGATATATTTCTCATAGGGAATGACACACCGGCATTGCAAAGTACCAATATTTGGCTATCTGAACAGTTCTCCATGAAACACTTGGGAGAAGCAACTTATATATTAGAAATAAATATCTGTAGAGATAGATCGAGGAAGCTACTTGGACTTTCCCAGTCTTTGTACATTGATACCATCTTAAAGAGGTATAACATGGATAATTTCAAAAGAGGCTATATACCGATAGGCACTGAAATTACTCTCAATATGGAGGATTGTCCTAAAACACCTGAAGAGAGAGAACGCATGAGTAGGATCCCATACGCTAGTGCAGTGGGAGCTATCATGTATACCATGACATGTACACATCCAGATGTGGCTTATGCACTTGGAGTGACTAGCTGATATCATAAAAATACTGATGAGGAACATTGGAAGATAGTAAAGACCATTCTTAAGTACTTAAGAAGGACTAAAGATAAATTCCTCATCTATGAAGATTCTGAGTTGAAACTTGAAGGTTATACTGATGCTAGTTTCTCTTCAGATAAAAATGATAGCAAATCTATTTCTGGTTATGTATTCACCTTAAATGGTGGTGCAGTGGGTTGAAAAAGTTCCAAATAAGCTACAGTAGCTGATTCAGTGACTGAAACAGTATATATAGCAGCTAGAGAAGCTGCTAAGGAAGCTGTATGGATGAAAAAGTTCTTAACTGAACTTGGTGTGGTTCCTTCAATAGAAGGTGTCGTTCCATTGTTGTGTGACAACACTGGAGCCATTGCACAAGCAAAAGAACCAAGATCACACCAAAAATCCAAACACGTTCGGCGAAGGTATCACTTGATAAGAGAGATCATTGAACGTGGAGACGTCTAGATTCAAAAGGTTGATGGAAAGAAAACTGCTCCACACCCATTCACTAAAGCTCTTGACTCAAAAGAGTTTGACAAGGACACGTAAAAATTGGGCATGAAGTACAAGAGCGATTGACTCAAGTGCAAGTGGGAGATTGTTAGGGATATAGTGGATATGCCCTAGATCCAATCTCATAAATGATGATTTGAACATATTTTGTGAACGTTATTTGATATAAAATATATGGCATTTGATATTCTTTTATCATAGTTATTATTAATTGCTTTATTAATTTAATAAGGTCCTTGATTAAATGTTGAAACTTGTCATCGTGATAGGAATCTTGATAATGAAAGTATAGTCTTTTACAACTAAATCTAAATTTGTTCTTGATCGTAGGATTATTAATTTGGACATTAGTAATCCGGCTAGATCAATATTTATGTGATCGTCTTTATGGGATGAAGATTAGTTGATCTCATTAACTAAATCACATAAATAGATGATGCATATAGAGATATGATCATTGAACCGACTCACTGGATAATTCCTAATGGTTAGAATTACCATAAACTGTCAATAGGATATTCTCTTGAAGAATGTGATGTAAGAATTTCCTATGACCTGAGATCATCATAGTAATTAACAGGTTATTTAATGTGCTTTGATACTAGACACCAATAGCCCTAGGGCGATAGTTGAAAGGATACTGGGTACGATTAAATGCTTGTAAAATTAGTGATTGATCAAGATGGAATCTGTCAACTCTTGGTAATGAGTTTAAGCTCCATGTTGTCATGAATTATAAATGACCAAACTAAGACCTTGGCCAGGGCAATTGAATGAAAAAAGAAAAGAGTTTCTTAGGTTATTCAATGTTCGATTATATTTGACATGAACGCATAGTTGGTCGCCTATTAGGATTTGACAGTTGAACCATATCCTAGGGTGACCCAGAGCAATAAGGACAGAAGGAATTACTACATTATTCTTCTACGGGTTCTTGAGAGTAAATTGTATACTTCATTCTATCCGGTCGTTAAGGAGTATTGCTAGACGCCACCATTGATTAGTATATTGATGTGATCCATTTATTACCGGCTTAGTATTGAACCTATGGGGTCGCACACTAACGAGTGTTCTGATCTTTGCTAAAGGATTAATTACTTTACTATTTGATAATTAAATTAAATAATTTAATTAGTCAAATAAGTTTAGTTATTAGTTCAAATAAAATATTATTATATTCTTTGCTAGCACAAAGGATATAATTAATATTGTGAATAAATTGAAGTTTTTTATTTGGAATAGAAAATTAAATTATCTCTTGGTTGAAATATATATGTGATATATATACATATAATTTATATTTATTTATATAAGGTATGTATATAATATATTATTTGGAAATCCAATTTAGAATTGGACGAAAAATAAAAGTCCATAAAAAGACGTCTGCAACAAAACATTAATTTCATGTTTTAATAGGAAAATTCCAATGCTTGGAATTGGACGACATGGAAAGTCCATGATCGGCAGCCACGGGAAAACCCATTGAGAATGGGATTACGATTTTTCATTACAAAATTCCATAAAGTTTAATTTTGAAATTAAACTTTTACCTTAAGTAAATTATTACCTCAACCAAATAGAAAAAGGGTTTATAGGTGATATTATATAAAGGGTGATGGAGAAAAATTTGCAGAATTATTATTATTTCTTGAGAAGAAAAATCACTTTGTGTACAATACAAAGCTAAGAGAGAAAATACAATTACAAGAAAAGTGTTTTCTTGTTCTTCTATCTTTGCAGTTGAGATTTTTGAGAAAAATTTTAACACAATATTTCATTCAATTTGTTCGCGGGTTTCATTGATCAAAGAGTTGATAGCAAGGATCGGTCTCGGTGTGGATACGCATAGAGTCTTCGCACTATCGAAGAAATTTTGAAACGAGACTCTCTTCACCAGGTACGTCTCAGATCCGATCTTTGACATGTAAATAAATTTTAAACACGAAAAGATTTTTCTAGAATTGTTATTGTCTTCCACTGCGTGTTATGAACATTTATATGCAATCGTTCAGGAACTTCAACGTGCATGACAACAAAACAATGTGCTCTTTCACTTGTTTTCTCAACAACCTAACAGCGCTTATTCAAGAGAAAAAACTTATTTTCTGTCTCTGTCTCCAAATAATTAGATACTTATCCCTTTAAGATTAGCCAAACCATCACGTTATAAACTTAACAATTGCACCAACCAATTATTAGTTACATGTACTTACCTAAAGATGCTTTGCTTGACGTCGCACAATTTTTTTAAAGATATTATACTATATATTGTAAGTAACCTAATCAAGTTGGTTTAATATTTTGCAATTAGGGATTCATAAAGTTTATTGGATGATAACTTCAACATAATGACTTGATAGTTTCAATTTTTTCTTCTTTGTCCCTTTGCTTGTGCATAATTAATGTTAGAGATATAGTAGATATGCCCTAGATCCAATCTCGTAAATTATGATTTGAACATATTTTGTGAACGTTATTTGATATAAAATATATGGCATTTGATATTCTTTTATCATAGTTATTATTAATTGCTTTATTAATTTAATAAGGTCCTTGATTAAATGTTGAAACTTGTCATCGTGATGGGAATCTTGATAATGAAAGTATAGTCTTTTACAACTAAATCTAAATTTGTTCTTGATCGTAGGATTATTAATTTGGACATTACTAATCCGGCTAGATCAATATTTATGTGATCGTCTTTATGGGATGAAGATTAGTTGATCTCATTAACTAAATCACATAAATAGATGATGCATATAGAGATATGATCATTGAACCGACTCACTGGATAATTCCTAATGGTTAGAATTACCATAAATTGTCAATAGGATATTCTCTTGAAGAATGTGATGTAAAAATTTCCTATGACCTGAGATCATCATAGTAATTGACAAGTTATTTATTGTGCTTTGATACTAGACACCAATGGCCTTAAGGCGATAGTTGAAAGTATATTGGGTACGATTAAATGCTTGTAAAATTAGTGATTGATCAAGACGGAATCTGTCAACTCTTGGTAATGAGTTTAAGCTCCATGTTGTCATGAATTATAAACGACCAAACTAAGACCTTGGCCAGGGCAATTGAATGAAAGAAGAAAAGAGTTTCTTAGGTCATTCAATATTCGAATATATTTGACATGAACGCATAGTTGGTCACCTGTTAGGATTTGACAGTTGAACTATATCCTAGGGTGACCCAGATCTATAAGGACAGAGAAAATTACTACATTATTCTTCTACGGGTTCTTGAGAGTAAATTGTATACTTCATTCTATCCGGTCGTTAAGGAGTGTTGCTAGACGACACCCTTGATTAGTACATTGATGTGATCAATTTACTACCGGCTTAATATTGAACCTATGGGGTCGCACACTAACGAGTGTTCTGATCTTTGCTAAAGAATTAATTACTTTACTATTTGATAATTAAATTAAATAATTTAATTGGTCAAATAAATTTAGTTATTAGTTCAAATGAAATATTATTATATTCTTTGCTAGCACAAAGGATATAATTAATATTGTGAATAAATTGAAGTTTTCTATTTGGAATAGAAAATTAAATTATCTCTTGGTTGAAATATATATGTGATATATATACATATAATTAATATTTATTTATATAAGGTATGTATATAATATATTATTTGGAAATCCAATTTAGAATTGGACGAAAAATAAAAGTCCATAAAAGGACGTCTGCAACAAAACATTGGTTTCATGTTTTAATAGGAAAATTCCAATGATCGGCAGCCACGGGAAAACCCATTGAGAATGGGATTACGATTTTTCCTTACAAAATTCCATAAAGTTTAATTTTGAAATTAAATTTTTACCTTAAGTAAATCATTACCTCAACCAAATAGGAAAAGAGTTTATATGTGATACTATATAAAGGGTGATGGAGAAAAATTTGTAGAATTATTATTATTTCTTGAGAAGAAAAATCGATTTGTGAAAGTGAGAGTACAATACAAAGCCAATAGAGAAAATACAATTACAAGAAAAGTGTTTTCTTGTTCTTCTATCTTTGCAGTTGAGATTTTTGAGAAAAATTTCAACACAATATTTCATTCAATTTGTTCGCGGGTTTCATTGATCAAAGAGTTGATAGCAAGGATCGGTCTCGGTGTGGATACGCATAGAGTCTTCGCACTATCGAAGAAATTTTGAAACGAGACTCTCTTCATCAGGTACGTCTCAGATCCGATCTTTGACGTGTAAATAAATTTTAAATACGAAAAGATCTTCCTAGGATTGTTATTATCTTCCGCTGCGTGTTATGAATATCTATATGCCATCCTTCAGGAACTTCAACGTGCATGAGAACAAAATAATGTGCTCTTTTACTTGTTTTCTCAACAACCTAACAACGCTTATTCAAGAGAAAAAACTTCTTTTCTGTCTCTGTCTCCAAATGATTAGATACTAATCGCTTTAAGATTAGCCAAACCATTACGTTATAAATTTAATAATTAGACCAACCAATTATTAGTTACATGTACTTACCTAAAGATGCTTTGCTTGACGTCGCACAATTTTTTAAAGATATTATACTATATATTGTAAGTAACCTAATCAAGTTGGTTTTAATATTTTGCAATTAGGGATTCATAAAGTTTATTGGATGATAACTTCAACATAATGACTTGATAGTTTCAATTTTTTCTTCTTTGTCCCTTTGCTTGTGCTTGATTCCTGGTAAGAGAAATTGAGAACCAACCAGTTGAGAAGAGTATTCAATAGTTGCTTCCCTTAGTCTTTACTTGCGTTTTGGTGACTTCCAATTCTTTACAAAGTACGATCTTTTCAAAGCAGGAAACCCATTAATTAACGAAATGGTGTTAGCTTTCTTGTTCTGGATTATCACATTCCTTAATAATTACCTTGAGCAATTTGATAATCTATCAACTGACATAAGATAATCAAGATTCTTCTTCAAAATGAAACTTTTAAATAATGAACAAGTATGCTAGTTCGTTGTCTTAGGCACACTCATTAAGGAAATACAAAATTTTAGACAAAAATAATTAGTGTGACTAAATTATGCTTAATTAAATATTGCAGCATAGTTAATGTGAGGAGTAAAAGACTCTTTAAAGATACGTACATAAGGGTAATTTTGAAAAAACAAATTGAATTTTTTCTTGATTATATAAATGGACAATTATTTTGGACCAAAATAAAAGGGCAAATTGATCACTTATTGTGGATCGGGGAGTATGTCCTATCCCAAATATTGGTCGTTTTACATTAAATTAGGAATAGTTATTCTTTCTTTTTCTCAAATCTACCCTTCATGCTCTAATTAGGGAGTGTTAATTAAGCAAGACATTTAAAGGAAAGATAAAAGGGAATTTAGACAATTATCTCTTATGCTTAAGGCTATATATTAGTATATATCTTTCTTAAGGGTAATGCAAAATACTGTAAAAACAGAGAATATGGACCATATGGAATATAAGAAAAACGAGACAAATAACTAATTAATTGAGGTAGAAGTGAGCGGCCTGTATCAACTCGACAACAAAAAATTCTCGTGTGAGAATGAGCTAACTTTATTTACCCGAAAAACGGATAGAGTTGAATTTGTACATAGTTCTAAGGATATGTGGTATAACTTAATACAAATCTTAAGGATAACTGGACTTGCTCGAGAATAGAGCCATGCAAAATAAACAAAGTTGGAAAGAAGATAATTTTTAGGACTAAGCAAGATGAATCAATGTATGAAGCTTAAAGAAATAACTCTTCAATATAGGAGTGTATGGTATTTTAGTTACAAAGTGAGCATGAAAAAATTGTCTTCTACAAAAATATAGCCATCCTCTTTATAGTGGAGGATCCTACTTTAGATATAATTAAAAATACATAGTGAAAAACCCATGATAAATTAGTTTTTCCCTAATTCCCACCGAGATTCTCTCCCTTGGTGTATTTGCAACGGCTCTTGTCTGTGAGCTCGAGCTCGATCGGCCTCGGTGCCGGTCGGTATTGTTTTTAGAGCTCGATGTGGACTTGAGCTCGATGCCGACTCGGGATCAGGTGATGATTCGGGCTCGGTATCGGTTGGCCTCTGCCCCTTAAGCTCGATTCCACAACATCTCATCATAGTTCGATTCAGACCCGAGCTCGATAATTACTTCGAACTCGATGTTTGACCTATACCTGAAATCTGAAGCTCATTCGTACCATATTCGGATCCCATCTCGATATCACGAAGTCTTCCTTTGGTTCATCATGATCACATCTCAATCAATCGTATGAAGGCCGAAATTAATTTCGACCGTATACAGATAGTCCCCTCGTTTCTCGGAAAGGGCGTTGTGAGAAATGATATGATTTTTCAATGGCTCGATTGGACACACTACTAGAAATCTGGTAAAAACTGACCAACTTTGGTCGGTAATGGCCAATAACCGTCCAAAATGCGACCATTTACGTGTGAAAGATATTTTAGGGGTTGGAAAGGCATACCGACCAAAGTTGGTTGGAAATTACCGACCAACTTTGGTCGGTCAATTAAATTCAAAAAACAAAATATTACAAAAAAATCGACCAAAGTTGGTCAGTATTTTAATTATTTAATCAAAAGATTCACCATCCGGGAATCGAACCGGGGTCTCTATTGTGGCAGGATACTATTCTACCACTAGACCATTGGTGCATTTTATTTTAAGACTGTCTTTTATTTGATTTATACTCTTTAATTGTATTTTCGCACAAAAATACCCGACCAATTTTGGTCGGTTTTTTTAATATTAATTTTTATTTATTTTAATTGAAAAACCAACCAAAGTTGGTCGGTTTCTTGAAAAATAAATTTTACGGGACTCAAAAATAGTTTTTCGCCTTTTTGCGCCAAAGAAAACTGACTAAAGTTGGTCGATTTCGTAAAACCAATTGAAAAATAAAATATTTTGAAAAACCGAGGAACTTTGGTCGGTTTTTTGGCCTGTTCTTTGACCGACCAAAGTTGGTCGGTCGACCTTTGTCGGGTTTTGCCGAATTTTTAGTAGTGACATGCACTGGCGTTTGCATCGAGCCTGACCATGACGTACGTGATAGCTGTCCCATCGGTTTAGCTTACCAAGGCATTTAATGCGTGTCAAACGGTGGTCGGCCACCGCTGATATTGAACTACCATTGCTTTAATCTATAAATGGCCCTTTCTTTTACCAATTATCACTTTTACATCTTCAATCTTCCAAATTTTCTAAGTTCCTTTTCGTCTCTTCTGAGTTCATTCGCAGATCTGTGATTCTTTTATGCAAAATTCTTCTTCTAAACCACCAAATCTTTGTCACCTTCTTTAAATCCAAAAATGGTGAAGATATCAAAAACCGTTCCCCAAAAAAAAAGCTTCTTCTTCCCAATCTGCAACCGACAAAACACCGGTGGATCCACGGTCTGAGGAGTGCGTTTCGGCGATGTGTGTTCTTACCTCTGATTTCAAACTCGATAAAGGTTCGCCGGTTCCCAGCCGATGTGAGCCCGTATCGAGATATATTTGTTCGATAACCGGGGGGGTATATCGAGCAGATAAAAAATGATTGTAACTGGGGGGACAAAAAAATGGTAGTACCGTCTCCCGAAGAAGATATTACTACTCACGTGAAAGGGTTTTTTTAAGTGTGTACACTTACCCTTTTACGTTAGGTCCCCTCGACCCTGATATCATAGATTTTTGTCACCCTAGGGCAGATCCATCCTTCTTTTTGGCGGATCGTTATTTTGATCTGATACTTTGTGAATAAAATCGAGGGTATGCCTTTCACCCTCGATCATCTCATCTGATTAAACCGTCCTCGCCTTTTTCGATGAGGGTTAATAAAACTTCAGCGTCAAGCTACCAAGGCTCTATTCTCGAGCAAGTCCAGTAGCCGAAAGCATCACTAGCTTATACTCTGACCCGAGTAGCATGGGGCACGTGGAATCCCGCATAGGCGAGGACATGGATCGAGGCTGGATGGGCAGGTTCGTTCGAGTAAGGACTTCCGACCTGATTCCGACTGAATATATGCCTTTTCCCGAGGAGTGGAACATGAAGTGTAAGTGTAATTCTGTTGTTATCTCCTACTATTTTGCCCTTTCATTTCTTTTCTCACCGATATCCCCCATTTTTTGTGATGCAGTTGTTCCCTGGATGCCCGACGCAGTTTCCGATCTCAAGAACTGGGTACGGGATCTGGTTTCAACCTCCACATACGTCGAGCGCTCATGGCGTGACTTGTCAAAGGGCCGATGGGAGGCCAAAAATCATGGTAAGCCCCTTTCTCGTATTTTTTGGTAGTTCGAACAAGATATTTTCCATATATTTTAATACATTTTTCCGTATGTAGGTGTGGGAAAAGATGCGATTTTGAGGCCCTCGTCCGTCGAAGAAGAGGCTTCGGCCTCTGTTTCAAAGCTGGTGAAGGAAAATAAGAGAAAAGGGCCTTCGTTCCCAAAGATCCAAAACAGAAGAAGAGGACGACTCGTAAGCCAAAGAAGAATACCATTCCTTTGACTGTAGAATCAGTTCTGCGTTTAAGGGATGAAGACGAAGAAGAAGAAGAAGAAAATGATGGGTCTGCGCTGGTGGCCCGAATGAAGAAAATCATTGATGCCCCACAGGCAGGTGGATCGATGGTGGTTTACTAGGCTTCGCCTCGAACTGAGGATATATCGGATAAAGATTTGGGAAAAGTCCCCGAGCCATTGTGAATCGAGGATATCTCCCATCGAAGTCAACGGATGGTGGATATGCCTGAGGGGGCCGTTCCTGACTCTCTTCGCCCCAAGCGACTCACTTGGGGCAGTAGTAATCGAAGACTCGCCCACTTTCCCTGCTCTTTCCGAAGGGGCGATTCGGGATGCCCAAACTTTGGGGGTCCTTGAGGTAGATGGATCTCATGAGGAAGATAATCCTTTTCGTGATTTGTTTACCGGTGTCGAAGACGTTATCGATACTAGTGATGCATCAGATATTTTCATCGCATTGCAGCAGGCTTTGAACCGGGTAAGCCTTAACTCACTTTGTTGGTAATGTTTTTATGCTTATTTTTCTTTTCTAATTTTTTTTCTTCATTCTTTGCAGGACACAACAGTTCATCGAGAAGCATGTTCTCGGTCTCGAACCGAGTTGTGTCGATACGAGGCTGACCTTCGATGGGTCATGGAGGAGAGGAACTCCCTTAAACTCCTCTTAGGGCAAAAGGGAGAGGAAATCAAAGACCTCCAAGCCGAGTTGGCCAAGGCTCACAAAGATCAGACCAATCTATCCGAGCAGGTAATAATACTTTTAAAAGACTATGTGCTCGATACCGGAATGATGTCTAATGTTTCCGTCTCATAGCTGTAGCAGAAAATTGAGATGATCGGGAAACTCCGTGAGGAGGTCGATGTGATAAAAGCGGAGACCTTGAAGTGGAAAGAAGGTATGGATTGCTTTGATGTAGAGAAGGAGACTGCTCGAGCCCAATTATCATCGGCCGAAAACGGGCTTCAAAGTATGAAGGAAAGAATAGAGGAGCTCGAGGCTCGGTTGGCCTCTAAACTTGCCAAGGCCGAATCTGACGCTGAAAAGGCAAAGGCCGATACGGATGCACTCGTGGCCGTCTATCGGGCCGATGCTGAATCTGCCCAGGTACAAGCAAGAGAGGTAGCCGGTACCGCCGATACTCGAGCACATTGGGTTGACAAACTTGCTAAGTGTCGATCTTGGAGGGAGACCCTCGAGGAGATCTATGCTCGAGGTTTCGATCTTGCTGAAGAGATAAAAATGGCTAAAGAGCTCGAAGCCGATGCTGAAGCCTTGGCTTCCGACGATGACGATGATGGGAGCAAGAGTAGATTGAGAGCGGGGGAAGCCCGGTGGAGAAGAGACCGCTCCCGGAGATAACCAAGAAACTTAGCCCTTAATTTCTATGTTGCAAACAATCTTGTAAAAAATCTTGATATATATATATATATATATATATATATATATAAATATCATTTTCTTTTACCGACTTGCCTCTGTTTTGTTTCTTGCCTTGTGAAGATTTATTTTTATTCATGCCTTATGAATGCTTTCATAAGGATTTAGGCAATTTGATCAAATTTGGACTTTGTAGCCTTTATAACTGAGTGAGCGCTTACTCAAACTTAAAATAAGGTAGCCCGTAGGCTTAATAGTCGAGTTGAGTGATTGTTTGAACTTGAAGTAATATAGCATGTAGGCTTATTAGTTGAGTGAGTGATTGCTCAAACTTGAGATGATGTAGCCCATAGGCTTATTAGTTGAGTGAGTGATTCGAACTCGAAGTAATATAGCCTGTAGGCGTAAGGGTCGAGCGAGTACTTGGTCGAACTCGAAATAAAAGTAGCTCGTATGCTTAGTAGTCGAGTGAATGATTCGAACTCAAAGTAATGTAGCCCGTAGACGTAATAGTCGAGTGAGTGCTTTCTCGAACTCAGAATAAGAGTAGCACGTAGGCTTAGTAGTCGAGTGAATCTTTCAAACTCGAAGTAATATAGCCCGTAGGCGTAAGGGTCGAGTAAGTGCTTGCTCGACCCTTACGCTGAAAACCTTTGACATTTGTCACATTTTCGAACAAACTCCTTTGCATCTTTATCTATATCAATCCAATAATACCCTGCCCTGATTATTTTTCGGACTAATGAATCGGCACCGGAGTGATTTCCACAAGTACCCTCGTGAATCTCACGTAGGATATAATCGGTGTCTCCTAGACCTAAGCATACTGCCAATGGTCCATCGAGTGTCCTTCGGTATAATGTTCCATATGCAGTCAATGTGAATCGAGCACCTTTGGTTCGTAAGGCCCTCGAAATTTTAGGGTCCGATTGGAGCTTTCCGTTCTCCAAGTATTCAATATACTTATTCCTCCAATCCTTGGTTAAGCTTGTAGAATTTATCTCGGCATGACCTTCTTCGATAACGGATCTCGAGAGTTGAACGACAGTCCCCAAGCTTTTCTCGTCTTCATCGACCGATGATCCCAAATTTGCTAGTGCATCGGCCTCACCATTTTGTTCTCGTGGTACATGCTGTAAAGTCCACTCTTTGAAATGGTGTAAAGTGACCTGCAGTTTGTCCAAATACCTTTGCATTTTATCCTCTAGAACTTCGAATGTTTTGTTTACTTGATTTACCACCAGTAAAGAGTCACATTTGGCTTCAATGACTTCTGCTCCCAAGCTTTTAGCTAGCTCGAGACCTACAATCATGGCCTCACACTCGGCCTCGTTGTTAGTCAACCTAGTAGTTTTAATAGATTGCCTAATAGAGCTACCCGTAGGCGGCTTTAAAACGATGCCTAGACCGGACCCTTTCACGTTTGAAGCCACGTCCATGAAAAGGATCCATACCCCCGATGATTTACCCAATTTCAACAAGAGTTCCTTTTCGACTTCGGGTACGAGGGTTGGCGTGAAATCGGCCCACGAAGTCCGCTAAAATTTGAGACTTGATGGCCGTACGGGGTTGATATTTGATATCGTACCCACTGAGTTCGACGGCCCATTTGGCCAATCGGCCTGATAGTTCGGGGTTTTGCAAAATATTACGAAGTGGGTAAGTGGTTAATATGCATATGGGGTGACATTGAAAGTACGGTCTTAACTTTCTAGAGGTGCTTATCAGTGCAAGTGTCAATTTCTCTAAGTGTGGTTATCTAGTTTCTGCTTCTCCTAAGGTTCGACATACATAATAAACGGAAAATTGCATTCCTTGCTCTTCTCGAACTAGGACACCACTTATCGCAATTTCCGATACTACCAAGTACAAGTAAAGTTTTTCGTTTATTTTTGGAGTATGAAGTAGTGGTGGGCTCGATAGATATCACTTCAATTCTTCTAATGCATGTTGGTATTCCGGGGTCCAAGCGAAATTGCTCTTCTTTCTTAGAAGAGAGAAAAATCTGTGACTTCGATCTGACGACATCGAAATGAATCGGCCTAAGACAGCAATCCGTCCAGTTAGCCTCTGCACGACTTTTACACTGTCCACGATGGCGATGTCTTCGATGGCCTTGATTTTATCGGGGTTGATCTCGATCCCCCGATTTGATACCATGAAGCCGAGGAACTTGCCCGAACCGATCCTGAAAGCACACTTCTCGGGGTTGAGCTTCATGTTGTATTTCCTCAAAATCTCGAATGTTTCTTGCAAATGAGCCAAATGGTCTTCTGCGCGCAGGGACTTAACTAGCATGTCATTAATATAAACTTCCATTGATTTACATATTTGTTCCTCGAATATTTTATTTACTAGGCGTTGGTAAGTAGCTCTTGCATTTTTTAGCCCGAATGACATCACATTATAACAATATGTTCCATACTTTGTGACAAATGAAGTCTTTTCTTGGTCTTCGGGGTTCATTCGGATTTGATTATACCCGGAATAGGCATCGAGTAAAGTAAGGAGCTCGTGGCCGGCCGTGGCATCGATCATGCGATCGATATTGGGCATCGGAAAAGAATCTTTGGGGCATGCTTTGTTTAAATTCTTATAATCTACACACATTCTAAGTTTGTTCCCCTTTTTAGGGACTACAACTACATTGGCTAACCATTCGGGATACTTCACTTCCCGAATGGATCCTATTTTAAGAAGTTTAGTTACCTCGTCCTCTATGAATGCGTGCTTTTTCTCGAACTGGTCTTCTCTTTAGCTTCACCGGTTTGAACATAGGGTCCAAGCTTCGCCGATGCGTGGTTTTATCTGGCGGGATCCCTGTTATATCTAAATGGGACCAAGCAAAACAATCTATATTATCGATAAGAAATTGAATAAGTTTTTTCCTGAGTTCGGGGGTCAATCCCGTTCCCAGGTATACCTTTCTCTCGGGAAGATGCCTGATCAATATAACCTGTTCCAATTCTTTGACCGTCGATTTGATGGCGTCAGAATCTTCGTGGATGATAGAAGTTCTAGGGATCAGAAAATCCTCCTCTTCTTCTATTTCCTGCTTCCCCGATTCGGTCGAGGCTGGTGACTGTGATTGCTATTTAACTTCTTGTTTACCTTTGATGCTTGACCTTTCCGAGGTTGGTAATGTTGACATCGGTGTTATCTCATCGACAGCAAATATTTTTCTCGCAGCATGCTGCTCTCCGTACATTGTTTTTACACCATTTGACGTCAGGAATTTTATTACTTGGTGGAGATTCGAAGGTACTGCCCTCATATTGTGGATCCAGGGCCTTTCGAGTAGGGCATTGTACCTCATGTCACCCTTGATTACGTGGAACTTGGTATTTCGGATAGACCCAGCCATGTTTATCGGTAGAATAATCTCTCCTTAAGTTATTTCACTATCCATGTTGAAGTCATTTAAGACCCGAGCTGCGGGCAAGACTTTATTTTGCAGACCGAGTTGCTCCACTGTAAGGCCCCGGAAAATTTCTCTAATGATTTAATATTTTAAAGTACGCCAACGGTATTTGGGAATAGCATGTTAGAGTATTATAGGAGACCCATGGGATAGAACCACATTATTTCGAAATGAAAAGTATATATTTAAGGTGTGTTGAAACATACTAAGGAGTTTTGTGAATGGAAAGAATTCGTGTAGAACAAGTAGGATACATTAAGTGGAAAGGATGTCTCAATTCACACAAGATCCTACTTCAAATGTATGCTGCTACCAAACTATAACGACTTATGAGGTGATCTACCTATAACATTAAAGCCCTTTGAATCTAGTTTCTAACGCTTCAAACCGTTCGTCATTCGAACATTCCTACAAGAAGTTATGATCAAATACCCAAAGGCTGTCCTATAGCTCGCTACAGAGCTCGCAAGGCCAGGTGTAAGACCAGGCTTTAGCCTGGCGAGGCCAGGTGTAATACCAGGCTTTAGCCTGGCGAGGCCAGCCAAAAGTCAGGCTTAACCCGGCTTTAGCCTGGCGAGGCCAGGTCTATAGCCTGGTCCGGAATTTTTGGAGTATCCATTCTTCTATTGTTATAACCCGACCCAACTTCGATAAATAAGCCTTGAAGCTCATTTTGGAGCAAAAAATCTAATATTTTTAGAGAGAAGTGAGAGTGTTCTAGAGAGAGGAAGAAGATCAAGTGCTTTGTTCATCAAGATTTTGTCCAAGCCTTGAAATCCAACAAGAAATCCCTCAAGTTCTTCATCTAAGAGGTAAGGTTCCATACCCTAGTTTTTAATTTCGAATTTGGTAAAAGATGGTTGATTTGGAGTATGATTCTTGGGTGTGAAAGTATTATTTATACATTCATGTACCAATAAGTTTTTATGGGGAGATTGTTGAGCTCAAATGGGTAAAGATTGGGTTGTGAAGTGAAAGAAATCTTGTGGAAGAATCTTGTAACCAATTTGCACATATATTGTTAGATAAAATGCTCAAATGAGCTGAGACCATGAATACCTTCCTAATAATAGTTCAATTTTGTTATGTCTCAAAATAGATTGGGATTGCTAGAATTTCCAGAACGTTGTAGTAATTTAAGGAAAGCTCAAAGCAAGGTATGTTGGCTAAACTTTCTCTCTTGGAATCGAATTCCATGATGTTCCCGTAAGTTCCAAGTATGTTTGTCTCAAGTTCCTTATTCTATGTTCTGAGTTGTTCCCAATAAATTCGATTGTCCCGAATAAGCAAAGTGATGAGAATTGTGTGATCAAAACTTGTCCCGAATATTCCTATCACATTATGTTACCCTTTGGGAATGTGTTCAAGAATGATATGTGTATTAAAATGCTATGTCTTTGAGTCATGTTACAAATGAAGGTTATGAGGCCATATTGTGTGAGAAAATCCTAATATTCCTAAGACTTCTAATTCCTCATAGGTTTACCTAAAGTATTGATTTGTAAATGTCTCATTGTTGATAATCTATAAAGATGGTTGGAAGTAAAATAAGTGAATTGGGGATATAGAGTGTGGCCAACGTGCCAAGAATTTAAGTTATGATTGTGGCTAGTAGTGTAAATGATTTGAGAGGATGTGATAAAGAATATGAAATGAGACTCGACTCAATTGTTTAAAAAAGACTTCGAAAATAGAATTTCCTAAAAGCTTTTGTACTCAATCCATGCCCATAAGTGGCTGCTTTAGCTAATGCTTTGCTTTATAAATATATTCAGGGTGATTTGAGTTCTATATACTCATGTATTGAAATTGTACATTGTCATTTCTGGGAAAGAGTATTGCAAGAATAAATGGTGTATTGATTGTTTATGATTTTTGATGTGTGTTTCAATTGCTAATTGGTATGCCTCATTCTTTAGGAAGAAACCATTTGTGTTTGAAGTTTCCATTTCAAATGGATTTGAAGTATATGATTTCTAAAATATTCTACATGTTGATATTTGATGGGGATCTTTGAAATTGAAAGAGGTGAAAGTGTGGAATATGAAATACGGCCATTGTGCCATGAAAGAAGAATCTTGCGTATGGCCAAGAGAGCCAATAAAATAATATATGTAAATGACTTTGATTGTTAAGTCCCCAAGAGTCATGAGCCTAGATAATTACCTCAAGAGTTCAAGGGAGTGAATAATAAGATGGAAGGGAGATGTCCATTGATAAATGACGATGAACCTTAAGAAAAGGAATTGGGCCCATGTGCCATTGAAATCGACTTATTGATTTACCATGCATGCGCTAATGTAATGAGTTGTGTTTCTCCATGATGAGCATGAACATGAACATGAAATATTCCAATGATATGAGTAATTACGACGTTAAATGTAATGATAAATTCTGTTGCTTTGAGTTTATATATGATATTGTGATTGTGATACACCTCTACCCGCATATATTGGGGTGAGGCGGTAGGACCGATTTGTGTTGAGATTGTAGTATTGTGATACACCTCCACCCACATATATTGGGGTGAGGCGGTAGGACCACTTTGTGTAGGGATTGTGGTATTGTAGAATACACCTCCACCCGCATATATTGGGGTGAGGCGGTAAGACCGCTTTGTATAGGGATTGTGGTATTATGGAATACACCTCCACCCGCATATATTGGGGTGAGGCGGTAGGACCACTTTGTGTAGGTATTATAGTATTATGGAATATACTTCCACCCACATATATTGGGGTGAGGCGGTATGGCCGCTTTGTGTTGGGATTCTGGTATTGTGATATACTTCCACCCGCATATATTGGGGTGAGACGGTAGGGCCGCTTTGTGTTGGGATTGTGGTATTGTGATACACCTCCACCCACATATATTGGGGTGAGGCGGTAGGACTGCTTTGTTGTAGGGATTGTGGTATTATGGAATACACCTCCACCCGCATATATTGGGGTGAGGCGGCATGGCCGCTTTGTGTTGGGATTCTGGTATTGTGATATACTTCCACCCCCATATATTGGGGTGAGGCGGTAGGGTCGCTCTGTGTTGGGATTCTGGTATTGTAATATACTTCCACTCCCATATACTGGGGTGAGGCGGTAGGGCCTCTTTGTGTTGGGATTCTGGTATTGTGATATACTTCCACCTGCATATATCGGGGTGAGGCGGTAGAGCCGCTTTGTGTTGGGATTCTGGTATTGTAATATACTTCCACCCGCATATATTGGGGTGAGGCGATAGGGCCGCTTTGTGTTGGGATTCTGGTATTGTAATATACTTCCACCCGCATATATTGGGGAGAGGCGGTAGGGCTGCTTTGTGTAGGGATTCTGGTAGTGTGATATACTTCCACCCGCATATATTGGGGTGAGGCGGTAGGGCCGCTTTATGTTGGGATTCTAGTATTGTAATATACTTCCACCCGCATATATTGGGGTGAGGCGGTAGGACCGCTTTGTGTTGGGATTCTGGTATTGTAATATACTTCCACCTGCATATATTGGGGTGAGGCGGTATGGCCACTTTGTGTTGGGATTCTGGTGTTGTAATATACTTCCACCCGCATATATTAGGGTGAGGCGCTAGGGCCGCTTTGTGTTGGGATTTTCGTATTATGATATACTTCCACCTGCATATATTGGGGTGAGGCGGTAGGGCCGCTTGTAGGGATTGTGGTATTATGGAATACACCTCCACCCGCATATATTGGGGTGAGGCAGTAGGACCACTTTGTGTAGGTATTATGGTATTATGGAATATACTTCCACCCACATATATTGGGGTAAGGTGGTATGGCCACTTTGTGTTGGGATTCTGGTATTGTGATATACTTCCACCCGCATATATTGGGGTGAGACGGTAGGGCCACTTTGTGTTGGGAATGTGGTATTGTGATACACCTCCACCCACATATATTGGGGTGAGGCAATAGGACTGCTTTGTGTAGGGATTGTGGTATTATGAAATACACCTCCACCCGCATATATTGGGGTGAGGCGGCATGGCCGCTTTGTGTTGGGATTCTGGTATTGTGATATACTTCCACCCGCATATATTGGGGTGAGGCGGTAGGGCCGCTCTGTGTTAGGATTCTGGTATTGTAATATACTTCCACTCCCATATACTGGGGTGAGGCGGTAGGGCCTCTTTGTGTTGGGATTCTGGTATTGTGATATACTTCCACCTGCATATATTGGGGTGAGGCGGTAGAGCCGCTTTGTGTTGGGATTCTAGTATTGTAATATACTTTCACCCGCATATATTGGGGTGAGGCGATAGGGCCGCTTTGTGTTGGGATTCTGGTATTGTAATATACCTCCACCCGCATATATTGGGGAGAGGCGGTAGGGCTGCTTTGTGTTGGGATTCTGGTAGTATGATATACTTCCACTCGCATATATTGGGGTGAGGCGGTAGGGCCGCTTTATGTTGGGATTCTGGTATTGTAATATACTTCCACCCGCATATATTGGGGTGAGGCGGTAGGGCCGCTTTGTGTTGGGATTCTGGTATTGTAATATACTTCCACCTGCATATATTGGGGTGAGGCGGTATGGCCACTTTGTGTTGGGATTCTGGTATTGTAATATACTTCCACCCGCATATATTGGGGTGAGGCGGTAGGGCCGCTTTGTGTTGGGATTCTCGTATTATGATATACTTCCACCTGCATATATTGGGGTGAGGCGGTAGGGCCGCTTTGTGTTGGGATTCTGGTATTGTAATATACTTCCACCCGCATATATTGGGGTGAGGCGGTAGGGCCGCTTTGTGTTGGGATTCTGGTATTGTAATATACTTCCACCCGCATATATTGGGGTGAGGCGGTAGAGCCGCTTTGTGTTGGGATTCTGGTATTGTGATATACTCCCACCCGCATATATTGGGGTGAGGCGGTATGGCCGTTTTGTGTTGGAATTCTGGTATTGTAATATACTTCCACCCGCATATATTGGGGTGAGGCTGTAGGGCCGCTTTGTTTTGGGATTCCGGTATTGTAATAGACTTCCACCCGCATATATTGGGGTGAGGCGGTAGAGCCGCTTTGTGTTGGGATTGTGGTATTGTGATACATTTCCACCCGCATGTATTGGGGTGAGGCAGTATGACCGCTTTGTGTAGAGATTGTGGTATCGTGATACACCTCCACCCGTTTATGTTGGGGTGAAGCGACATCGCCGCTTTGTGTGAAGGTGGTTATAGAGGATCCTCGACTGAGTATCTATAAATGTTAATGGAAGCTCTAAATAAATTTTCTTGACGTTGACGGCTATCTAAGCCCATTTATTGTTGCTATGATTCATCGTATTCATGTCGAATTTCTAAGCCCTTGAATATGTGTACTTGTATTGTGTAAGAGAACACTGTGAACGGTCTATGAGACGCATATGTGTACGATATGATATGTGAACACTAGTATTGTGAACATCGGTATTGTGAACACTAGTATTGTGAACATTGGTATTTGTGAATAGTGATATTGTGAACAGTTGTATATCAGTGTTAATGATCTCCCAAACAAAATCATATATGAAGTTCGTATTTTGGAAAATTATCATGTTTTTAACTAGACATTTGGATATCGTGGATTGTGACTATTTATTTCTATGTGTTGCCTTTTCTGATATGAGCATTCTATTTTGAAAGAGGATTTTGAACTATACATACTAGTGTTATTCGACAGTGCTAAAGTCCTTTTTACCGGGGGCGCTGCATCTTTTAATGGATGCAGGTATACTTCTACAGGATGATATGAACCTTTGATAGGGATCTTCTTCACTACTCAGCTTATGGTGAGCCCGCTACAGTTCTAGTGGGTGTTTGGGTCTAGTTCGTTTTATGTATATAGGTATCCATTGTCATAGAAGCTCCATGTACAATGTGGGTCATATAATTAAAGATTTGATTTTTGTCATGTATTTATGTTCACAGTATTTACAGCTATTTATAGAGTTGTGTACCCACCACGAGAAAGAAAATATGGGCCATTGAGCCAAGTATATTTAATATGAAAGTCATGATTTTATTATGTTATGGTAAATCATGCATGAGTAATGATGAGAGGTTAGTGTAAATTAGGCTTGCTCGACTGGGTTTACTCGGTTGAGCGCCGGTCGCGCTCCACGATTTCGGGGCGTGACATCTATGACCCTCGATCGGATGATATTTGCAAAGCTACCTGGATCCACTAAAACACGCTTAACTTGAACTTTATCTAATAAGATAAAAATTACCAGAGCGTCGTCGTGGGGCTGAGAAATGCCTTCGACCTCTTTGTTGTTGAATGATAAAGTGTCTTTGGTCACGTAATCTAGGGTTCATTTTTCTCTAGTGATCGGTATCTTTGAGCGTTTGAGTATGGGTTCCTGTGGAGTGTCGCCCCACCGATGATTATATGAATGATATGTTGAGGCTCCTCCTGTTCATGTTTTCTGTTGGCGTCTCTCTCTCTCTGAAATAGTTCTTGGCTCGATCGCTGAGGAACTCTCAAAGGTGGCCTTCATTGAATTGACGAGATACCTCCTCCCTTAATTGTCGGCAATCCTCGGTCTTGTGGCTATGTGTGCCATGATATTTGCACATCGAATCCAAGTTTCTTTGGGAGGGATCGGTTTGCATTGGTCTGGGCCACCTAGTATCCTTGATCCTTCCGATTGCAGATACGATGCCCGGTGCATCGATGCTAAAGTTATATTTCGATAATCGAGGTGCCTCTATAGGATTGGCATATTTGTCGAAATCGCATTTTCTCATAAGTCCCCGAGAATTCTTTCCTTGATCACTCCCTCGATTGTTCCGGGCGGAATTGTGTCCTGAATCATTATTCCTTCGATTTGTGGTGTATGGTTGATATCGGTCTTTGTTCGACCTTGGCTCTCTATCGATGTCCCTCTGGTTTTTAATAACTGACCTATTTGGATGTGCTGATCCGGAAGGAGCTCCTAATTGTCGTTCTCGACCCTGAATTTTGACTGATATCGATTGTGCACATCCGCCCAAGTTACAGCTGGATATTCGACCAAATTTTGTTTCAGCTGACGTGATGTTATCAAACTTCACTCATTCCACCCTTGGGTGAAAGCTTGAATGGCCCAATCGTCTGTGACCGGTGGCAACTCCATGCGTTCCATTTGAAATCGGGACACGAATTTCCTCAGTATTTCAATATCCCTTTGTTTTACTTTAAAAAGGTTTGATTTCCTTGTCGCGACTTTTATGACACCGGCATGTGCCTTTACGAAAGAATCTGCCAGCATGGCAAATGAGTCGATAGAATTCGGTGGCAGATTGTGATAACAAATCATTGCTCCTTTCGAGAGGGTCTCTTAGAATATTTTCAACAACACAGATTCAATTTTGTCATCTTCTAAATCGTTACCCTTGATGGCACATGTGTAAAAGGTGACGTATTCATTGGGGTCGGTAGTTCCGTTATATTTGGGAATCTCGGGCATACGGAATCTTTTCGGAATTGGCTTTAGGGTTGCACTCGAGGGAAAATGCTTTTGCACGAATTTTTTGTAATCCAACCCTTTTATCATTGGCGGTGCCCTCGGGATCTGATCGACCCTGGAGTTATATGTTTCTATTTTTTTTTATCATTTTCTTCAATCCGCTTTGTGCTCGCCTCGAGTATCTTAGCAATTTCGGGAGTAGTCCCCGATTCTTGCTCGTTTGACCTTACTACGGCTGGCTCCGTTCTGTGGGTAATTTCTCGAGGTGGATTGGGCTCTGGCCTGCTTGGTGTCTGGCTTTGGCTCTACAACTGAGCTATCGCTACCTGTTGGGCTTGCAGCATTTAAAAATTCATACGCAAGCTAACTCCATTTTCCTCAACGTTATGGGTGACTCGAGCCGCAAATCGAGTACCTCCATGAACGCTATTTTCAGGTTCAGAACGTTGGTTCGCTTCAAGGGCCACATGTGAATTATTTTCTAGTGGTACTTCGACCTGAGCTTCCATGGCATCGATAAATGGCCTTCCGGATCTGGTCGTCATATTGTTGGTTTCGTCTTGAAGGCCTGCTTCATTTTCGATAGGTTAAGCCATTAATTGAGAGTTTGCCATTGCTAGCCAAAAACACTTTCAAAAGACAGGCGTAAAATGGCGTGTGTTTGTAGATTCGTATCAAATAACCATTGTTATCCTTAGCCCCACGGTGGGCGCCAAACTGTTTATCCGAAAAACGGATAGAGTTAAATTTGTACGTAGTTCTAAAGATATGTGGTATAGTTTAATACAAATCGTAAGGATAAATAGAAATATCAAATACGGATTGCAAAGAATGCAAAATAAACAAAGTTGGAAAGAAGATGATTTTTAGGACTAAGCAAGATGAATCAATGTATGAAACTTAAAGAAATAACTCTTCAATATAGGAGTGTATGGTGTTTTAGTTACAATGTGAGCACGAAACAAACTGTCTTCTACAGAAATATAACCATTATTTTTATAGTGGAGGATCCTACTTTAGATATAATTAAAAATACATAGTGGAGAACCCATGATAAATAAGTTTTTCCCTAATTTCCGCTGAAATTCTCTCCCTTAGTGCATTTGCAATGGCTCTTGTCTGTGAGCTCGAGCTCGATCGGCCTCGGTGCTGGTCGGTATTGTTTTTAGAGCTCGATGCGGATTTGAGCTCGATGCCGACTCGGGATCAGGTGATGATTCGGGCTCGATATAGGTTGTCCTTTGCCCCTTAAGCTCAATTCCACAACATCTCATCATAGTTCGATTCGGACCCGAGCTCGATAATGACTTCGAACTCGATGTTTGACCTATACCTGAAATCTGAAGCTCGTTCGTACAATCTTCGGAGCCCATCTCGATATCACGAAGTCTTCCTTTGGTCCATCATGATCACATCTTGATCAATCGTACGAAGGCCAAAATCAAGTTCGACAGTATACAAACTTCATTTTCTCCGCCTTATTCCCCATCTCGACCTATTTGACATCTTAGCGGGCATGTAGGTTCAAAAATAAATTTAGGATTTAAACTTTATGAATTTTAGATTTGCAATTCTACTACATCGCATCTAATTTAAAGGGTTCATTTATTATCTATATATGTTTAATAATATTTGGGCAAAAATACAGAGGGCATGAGCGAAAACTATGAATTCAGATGAACACATAGCGTCTGCACTGGATATGCCCTGTGCGGGTCTAATAAATTAAACTGCATCCCATCTTGATCAAATGCTTATAGTGAGTGAAGAAAGTGATATTCAGGTCTGAATTGAAGCACACTGATGTTAGGAACATTTATTACTTTTCTGGAATTAAACTCATTTAGCAGTGACAAAGAAGATAACCAAAAAAAAAATGTGGTTTTCATGCATATGGTTCAGTTCTGAAATACTTGTACTCAGGGGCAAAGCTAACCCTTCGCCAGAAAATTATACTCCGTATAAAGTAAAATATTATTTGTTATTGATTAAAAATAGACTTTGAACACCCTTACATAGCCCACTGATAAAGATTTGAATATCCTTATTAAATTTTCTGACTTCGTCATTGCTTGTACTTCAGTTACATACACTAGCTTCTAAAAGCATGAATCACATGTTATTTTATGAATCACAAGAAAAGAAATTATTTTATGTAAGGGTGTGATCTTAGCCTGGACCACATGTTACCAATGGTTGAGATCCCATATTGTTAGACTCCTATAATGTTTGACTAGAGAGATAAGAAAAAATAATCTATGCATAACTAATGCATATGAGAAGGAAATAATTTTGACATAATAATTACAATATTTGGTTGAAAGTATTGAAATAATAGCACTCGCGATAATATGTATCTATTTATAAATGACATCATGTTAATTAAGTTTGTACAAGGTAAAATATCATTAAAGTAATCCTCATATATAATATTTCATATATTATTATTTATCTCATAGTAATTCTTTTATTATTATTTACAGGATAAATCATTCATACGCTATAATGTTAACATAACTAGTACGCGAACCAAAGAATGATCGTCTACCTAAGGTGGCAAGGTGCTCAAAAATTATAGAAACTTAGAAAATGAAAACAAAAAGTAAGAAAATTCATTTAAGTTCGAAAGAATCCTTGCCTTCACAAAGCTATTATTTTTATAGTACTATTTTCAGACATTGCGCAATTGCTTTTACTGCTTGGCTTTGTTCAGGAAACTTGGCCCCACTGCAACTCATAATATAAAACCATAATAATAAGGAAAGTGACCCCACCCTCTTTTTTGTATCATATTTTATTTAGACAAAATAGATTAAACATTATATTACTATATCTATAGGGATATACACTACACGGTGGATCAGCAAACGCCCCAGAATCATTGATTCATTGTCACATAGTCACATTGTGTGTGTTTATATATTAGATTAATCTTCAGACGAACAGTATTATAAACTTATATTACAGACATATAATTTTATTAGATTAATCTTCAGACGAACAGTATTATATGTACCTCTTACCCCTGTGCCATATTACCAACCTACATATGGGGTGGGCATCAGTCGTTTCGGTTCGGTTGTGAATGTTATCGATTTGACATATCGGTTATCGATTTATTAATATGCTAAACTGATAACCGAACCGATAAGATATCGGTTATTGGGTATCGGTTAGCTGATTATCGATCCTTATCGGCTCGATTATCGGTTTACCCGATAAGAATAAAAAACATCTAAGAAAATTTATGTTTTTATTATCGAAATCGTGATCATACGAGAAAGGAACTAAATTTTTACTAACTACCTCACTGCGAGAGGGCATATTTCACAGGAAAATAATAAAATCCTAATCTTGTAAATACTAAAGAATCAGTGCAACAAAAGAAATAAATAGAAAAACTAAAAATCTAAACAATTAGTTCTTTAAAATTTAAAACTAAAAATCTTAACCGGAGAATTAAGATGAAAAATTCAGAAAAGTTTAAAACTTACTATAAGGATTATAGTCTGAAGATAAAGAGTAACTCCCGAATGAATGGAGCCATAAGGTGGCTTTATATACTTAGTGGGTAAAATTATAATTTTGTTAAAGCTTATTGGTCTATCGGTTAAACTGTTAATAAAATTGGGCAAACTGAGACCCGAACCGATAACTCAATAGTCAAATAATATTAAATCGTTATCGAACTAATTATCCAATAACTCGATATCGATAACTCAATAGCATTTTATCGGTTCAGGCTATCGGTTATATCCGATATTTGCCCAGCCCTAAACCTACATTCACATTAAGTTGGAGTTAATTATTTGAATGGTCATTTAAGTTAGAAAGATTAACGGTAAAATAATGTTTATATTATTTTTTTTTGACAACAAAATTATTTAAGCATGTCCATATTTGTTTTTTGGAAAATTACCAAGGAAACTCGCAACCGCTTCTCATCGGGTGCGCACTGGATAACATGTTCATTGTACAATAGTTCGCAAATTACATAGGAGATATAAACCGCACTAGACACATCCAGTGCAACGAGCTCTGACTAAGAAGACTGCTGATGAAGGGAATCGATCTCATGTCTCCCGTGAAAAATTTCGTACACCCATTTAATTCATTTCAAAACAAAAAAAAATCACACTTATTTAGAATGAGTAACTGAGATTTAAGTAAGCCAACCGTGTGCCGTGGGGAAAGGACCCCAACTAACATTCAATTAGTGTAAACCCAAGAAAGTCAATATTCTTTGCTTTGGAATTGGGACATCAGACTCCTCTTTTCATTTACCCCAACCCCCTTCCCCCAAAACCAAAGTTTTACCAACCCCAATATCTTTGAGGTTTCAACCACGTATTAGAGCTCACTAATTATATGTAACTTTTACGGGCCAATTCCAATTCCAATTCCAATTAGGTAAAAAGCTCGCACAAAGGAGATCCAGTTTTCTAAAAGAAAAAGAATTCAGTCAGCCCACTTATGAGTAAATGAGTATGGAGTCATGAAGTGTCATCGATATAGCATAAGGAACATTTAATCTAATATTTTTTCGTGAAAATCATTCAAAAATTGCTTTACCCGAACTCAAAAATTGGAAATGGTTGAAAATGGGTCGAAATCCCATTTCCAGAACTTAAATTCTGTTTTTTAGATTTTTATTCATCGCGATCGTGAAAATTCGTTCGCGATCGCATAGAACACTTTTGCCCAGGTTCATTTTACTCTTCGCGATCGCGGAAATGGCTTCACGATCGCAAAGCACAATTTGCACAGGCTGCCCATTTGCACTATGCGAACGCGACATGCCATACGCGAACGCGAAGCATAACCTTGTAGACCTACGCGATCGCGGACCGTTTCATGCGAACGCGAAGAACAAATTTGAGTACCCCAGCTTCTGCCTCATTTCCTCTTCGCGAACGCGTGGGTTAGATCGCGAACGCGAAGCTTTGCACTTCGACCCTTCGCGAACGCGTGCCCTCGGTCGCGAACGCAAATCACAATTGTGCCAGTCCAACTTTCCTCTTCGCGATCGCAGGAATGGCTTCGCGATCGCAAAGCACAAAACACCAGATGACAACAGAAGTTAAAAACCAAATTTTTCTCAAAGTACAAATGGTCTGTAGGTTATCCTTAACTCACCCGAGCCTTCGGGGCTCCAAACCAAACATGCACACAAGTCCTAAAACATCATACGAACTTACTCGCGCGATCAAATCGCCAAAATAATACCTAGAACTACAAACTGAACTACAAATCGAATGAAATTTTCAAGAAAACTTTAAAACTTATATTTTCACAACCGGACGTCCGAATCACGTCAAATCAACTCCATTTCTCACCAAATTCGGAAGACAGGTCATAAATATTATAGTGGACCTATACCAGAATCCGAAACCAAAATACGGACCCGATGTCAATAAATCCAACATCAGTAAATTCTTAAAAATCATTAAGCTTTCAAACTTTTTAATTTTCATCAAAATTCCATATCTCGGGCTAGGACCTCAGAATTTGATTCCGGGCATACGTCCAAGTCCCAAATTACTATATGGACCTAGTGGAATTGTCAAAATACTGATCCGAGTCTGTTTGCTCCAACGTTGACCAAAGTCAACTCAGTTGAGTTTTAAAGCTCTATTTCACATTTTAATCCATTTTTCACATAAAAACTTTCTGAAAATTTTTTACGGACTGTGCACGCAAGTCGAGGAGTGATAAATAGTAGTTTTTGAGGTCTTAGAATATAAAATTAATTATTAAATTTAAAGATGACACTTTGGGTCATCACACAAACGTTGTTCAGAGTCACCACCTTGCTAGAGGTCATCTTCAGGAATATCTTTCCATAACCTTCAATTTTGGTCGTTGAAGAATTTTTCATAAAATTGGTCTCGTCGGGTCCAGTGGAAGCATATGAAGCAAATGCTTCTCTAACAGCACAAACATGGCGGGTGACACCAGAATCAATCCACCACTCCTTAGGATTTTTCACTAAGTTGTATTCAGACAACATAGCGCACAAGTCATCAATATCATCATTTGGTTCAACCATATTTTCTTGTCCCTTTTTCTTCTCTTTCTTTGGAGCACGACATTCTGTAGCTTTGTGTCCACCTTTTCTACGGTTGCAGGAATTTCCCTTGAATTTCTTCTTGTTGGGATAGTTGTTTGGTCCAAAAGGCTTCTTTCGCTTCTTCGAATTAGTTGGAGCAGTTTCAATGATATTTTCTCCCAAAATTGTTGAGTTCCCACGTGTCTTATTTTTTGTAGCTTTATTGTCCTCTTCGATCCTCAATCGAACGATGAGATCTTCGAGTTTCATCTCCCTGCACTTGTTTTTCAAGTAGTTTTGAAAGTCCCTCCATAAACGAGGCAACTTCTCAATCATTGTTGCAACTTGAAATGCCTCATTGATGACCAAACCTTTAGGAAAGAGATCGTGAATTATAACTTGCAGCTCTTGAACTTAGGTAATGACATGCTTGATGTCTACCATCTTATAGTCTAAAAACTTTGCTACAACAAAATTCTTTTAACCGGCATCCTCGATTTTATACTTTTTATCCAATGCATCCCATAGTACTTTAGAAGTTTCTGCATTACTATAGACGTTGTAAAGATCATCCTCCAGTCCGCTAAGAATGTAATTCTTGCACAAGAAATCTGAGTGCTTCCATGCCTTAGTCACTATGAAACGTTCATTGTCAAGAGTTGTTTCCTGCAGAACCAAAACGTCCTCCGTGATGAACTTCTGTAGACTCAAAATAGTCAAATAGAAGAACATCTTCTGTTGCAAACTTTGAAATCATTCACGGAAAATTTCTCTGGCTTTTCCGCCGGAGCCGGTGGTGGCACAGAACGGCTGGAAGTAGCAACATTGCTCGTAGAGCCAACCACGGTGAAGATTTTATTTCTTCAAACTGAATACAAAACGAGTAGAAAATCACAGAGATTTTAATCTCGTAATGTAAACCAAGGAGTAGAAAATTCGAAGATTTTAGTCTCCAAATTGAGAGTAGTTAGTCTCCCACAATCAGAATATAAGATGAATAAAGAAAAATAAATTAAGTTACTTAAGCTTGTTGGTATACTGTATTCGAAGGAAAATTGAATTATCGTTTTATGAACAGTCTAATTTGGAGCAATTAATATTGCGTTAATATTAACAAATAAATTTGGTCCAAAAAATCAATCAATCCGAAGCCGAAGTCGAATCCGAGCGACGACGACGTCGCGAGGTTTGCCTTCTTTTTCACTCTTTAAGAGCTAGAAGAAGAACAATTATATATATATATATATATACCCATCAAAAGTCCTTTTCTCCTCCAACATAGGACAATGTCCCGACGACGCGAGGCTTGCCTTCTTCTTAACTCTTTAAGAGCTAGAAGAAGAGCAATTGTATATATACCCATCAAAAGTCTTTTTCTCCTCCAATATGGGATAATGTCCCTTTGTCAAGAAGGTAAAATCAAAATTTTATTTTTCCCTCCATTTTCCATTCGCTCTCTTTTAAGCTCTAAGAAGCTTAAACCCAACAATAATATCACAATTGTGATATAAATTAATCTCGAAATTGTTAATCTCGGATTCAAAAATTCAACCAACAACAAAATAAAATTATGCTGCATATAATCCCTTATCCCACCAACCAAACGAACCCTAACCATTACAAGCCTATGGATTGGATATGTTGAGTAAGATCATAGTGGCTATCTTTAAGGGGTAAGCACGACCAGATCTTAGTAAGATTAATTTAAGAGTTAGGTTTTGGAGCAAAAAACAAATTGTAGTAATATATCAAAGTACTAAGACCCCTTATATATGAAGTTAGCCACTCTACTTTGAACCGTCGGTGTTCTCATTAAACTCAGGCGGATGCAACTTGCAAGAGTTGACAATTATATTAGTTATCACTTAGTTAATAGCAAGTGCCTATTGCCAAGTTTCTTCTTTCTTTTAGGAATTAAAGCATACCAAGCTGTAAATGCGGGAATAATCCGACAGCAATGGAAAGAACACTCAACTACAGGTGATATTTTTTTTCTAAGTTGGCTTATGAAAACTATCTTTAAAAAGGAGAAGAAAATTTTCTCATTTGTTGGTGTATGCCAGGTTATTCTATAAACATTTCAAGTTTTACTTCATATTACTTGCCCCAACAAATATTTATATATCAATATCAATCTTTTGCTAAATGTTTTTTCACTCACAAGCCAAACACTCAAGAAAACATCCAAGAAAATAAATAGGATTACTTGAAGGCAGTTCGTGTGTATTATCCCAAAATATACTCGGTGAGTCGATTAGAGAAAGGATTTGAAGCTTATAAGTTTCATATTCTTGCTCTTTTAACTTATTAGGTTCTAAATTGATAATTCGTACGTATATTAAATAAATTTCTTAAGACAAATATAAAATTAGATCAATGTTACTCGATTCGGCCGAACCTGTAACTTTAAAGCTAGCTCCGCCCCCGTGAATGGTTAAGTATTTGTCTAGATATTGCAATCAGAAGCACGTCCACAGATTTAAATTAGATGGTTTACTTTTTAAGGTTCTTAGCATTAGATAGTGTATTTTAAATTATGGGTTCAATATGTAATATTTGTTAAAATTTAGTAATATTTCCCAATATTGGATTCAATTGAATCCAATATAATTATTATAAACTTCATCTCTAATCGCAATTAACACGTTTGTCTATGCACATTTGATTTAATTTGCGGAATTATATTAGTTTTAAACATGTAAATAACTTCTACTTGTGTAGTTATAATTTTATATATTCTTTCAAGTATAAAAACTGTGAATACCTAATTTTTGTACTGTTTTAACACCTCCTAAAGTCATTAGTGTTTTGTTACTTTAATTATTTTTTCCAATTTTTGTGTCTTTGATTGCATATTTCCTATCATAAAAATATCAAAAAATAGTTCTTTCTTTATTTGTGCATTTTAGGAATTGACTAACTATTCAATTGATAAATTAATCTAGTTAATTGATCATTTGAATAAGTTACTTAATTAATTTATTTGTTTGTATAAATTTAGTTTAATAAGTAGGATTAAGAAAGAAATTGGGCCAAATTTGAAAGAGAAAGTGGCCAAAAGTGCAAGATAAGGGGCTGCCCTTGAAAGGGTCTGAAACGACGTAGTTTTGCCTCAAAACTACGTTGTTTCATTAAGTGACCCAAGATCAAATCTCACCCATTGATCACCCCTTGATCTAATGGTCCATATTTAATCTCTCAAGAGGTATTTAAAGCCTCAAAAAACTGAAAAATTCCCTCATTTCCCCCCATAACTCTTTCTCTCTTCTCTCTCTTTCTTCTCTCCGCCGCCGCCGCCGGAAATCACCCATCGGTGGCGGACCACCTCCAGACACCTCCAAATTAACACCATGTATTCTCCACAACCTCCTCTTCCCATATCTCCAAACCAATTCCTTCAAAACCCCCTCAAACTCCTTGAATTTTAGATCTAGGAAACTTTAGCCACCACTTTTTGGCTCAAATTCATGAAGCTCCGGCCAACATCACCCTACAACACATGCATGAATGGATAGAGCTCCACGAGACCTATCTTTTCCTACCCATTTCACCCTCTAAAACCCCGTCGCCGCCGGCCCGCTGCCCATTACCCGCCGCGGCTCCACTGCCTCACCACCGCCAAAATGCCCCAAAACCCCATCTTAGCTATTTTTCGACTCAAAGACACTCATTTTTTTTTGGCGAGATGCTGAAACTCATTTCGTTCTAGCATCTACCCGAAAGAAACGTGCATTTCGGAGTCAGGCAGTCGCCTTTTAGCATCTCCGGCGTCTTCTCGTGGCTCGAACAGCTTCAAGCATACTCGTTAGGTATAATCGTCATCTCTTTAATTAATTTCTGATTTTTTATATTAATAGATTAGTTTCTGATTTTTGATTTTTCTGTTTTGGTTGTTTCTTGTTAATTAGAGTTTCAAGTTAGATTTATTTAATTAGTTATCTCTATTTAGTTTAGTGATTTGTTAGATTGTTATTGATCTAAACATGATCTTTAGTGTATTAGCTAAATCATTCACTTAGTTTGTCGATTATTTAGTTGTCTGATTGTTAACGATGCTCGTTCTGGTTTGAGCATTTAGTTTGTGAATTTAGTTATTTGTTTAGTAATTAGTTTGTAAAAATCGAATTCATTCCAATCAAGTTGGTTTGAATACTTAGTTCAATTATGTTTTTAGTCTCGTTTATGCTTTGTCAGTTCATAGTTGTTCATTTTTTATTTTGTGTTGAGCAAGTAGTTTGTTCTTGATGGTTAAAATCTGAAGTTTATGCTATTTTATCATAAAATAGGGTAATAGTAGCCTACTTTTACTAGTAGGGTGGCTGAAATGACATTTGTTTTCTCCTTGCTTCTGACACGACAGATTTTCAGGCTGTCCTTTCAATTTTGGGGACAGATCTTGAACAGTGTTTAGCACACAAAGTCAGTTTTTGGACAGATTTTTGGTGAACTAAAATCTGGCCCAAAAAGGGGACTTAATTTACCTATTTAAGGGGCTGCTATTTCTTCACTTCAAAGACTCTATCTTACACTTGCAGAGATCTTGAGAGTTGCTTGAACACACATATGGTTGAACAAAAAATCACCAGATGAATATTTTAGTAAGCTAAAAAATTTTGTTTTGTGAGTGAATCTTAGAGTGCAAACTTTTAGAAAAGTAGAAGTCTTCTTTAGAGTTAGTTCTAGGTTTCTTCTCTAAAGTTTTCGGGCTGTTTAAACACGATTTGCTGCTGGATTTCTGTTGATTTTGTTGTTGTTCTCTGTTGTTTTCTATTGCTGAGCTTCAATTCATCCCCTGTTGTATTTATTTTCAGCTCTTCAGGTAACCTTCTAAACATTTGTAATGCAGGCTCTTTTTCTTTAATAACAGATGATGAAAAGTTGAACATATTTAGATTATATGTGCATCTTCAATATGGACGGATGTCAAAGTGTAACCTTGAAATCAAATCTCGTGGTTTAAGTATTAAATCTATGACTTTGTTTAATTCTTTTTTTTTTTATTTAGCTTAATAGCTTTCCCAATGTTAGTTTTCAAGTAGTGTTTCTTGAGTAATGGTAGTATTTCACTTAAAAATATAAAAGTTATATAAAGACCTTGTAGTAGGCTAATAAACAAAGAATTTTGTTTGGTTTAAGTTTTTGCCGTTCTTTTCACCGTAAAGTTTTAGAAGATTGCATAAAGGTCTATTTCTTATTACTTTACTGTTTTAGTCGTAAGGTTTCTGTTGTGGTTAGTTTTTCGTTATCTGAATGCTTGTTGTTCCTAATTTTCATATTTCTTTACTTAATCACTTTTTAAATGTTGTTCTTGATTTTACTATTTTTTTCTAATTTCTTTTAGTTTCGTTTAAAGAAAAACAAAAATTATCTCATAAGTTATGTGACAACAATGTATGATGCATAATGGGCTTTTGGTTAGTTGTTAAGCTATTGAGCCACAGTGTTAATTAAAATTAATATGATTGGGCAAATGGGTTAACCTGCTAGTCTATTCTTGTTTTCAAAACTGGCCCATTTTTCCTTAACAACAAAGCTGCCCATTTTCTTTATATAGCTAATTGGGCCAAATAGATTCATTTTAGATGGCCCATTTTGTATACAAAAATTGCAGCAGTCCAATACCAATAAAATTCAAGAGTTTGCCCTTTTTTTTTTAATAACAAAGCTGGCTTATTTTCTTCAACCAATCATTCAACTAGTCCAACACCATGAAATAATAACAAACACGAGTTTGTCTACGTTTGATATCATATTTAGTTAGATAATTTCAATGTCATATCCTTACCTCTTGAATAGATAATTTAGTAACTCAATCACTTCTAATAAAATAATCAAACGCTAGGCAATTTTAGGTGTGTTTCAAATATTGACCATGTGCTCATACACGATCATTGGTCCATGTAATTAATAAAAAAGGCCGCGTGTGCTTTCTCGCTCCTTGACCTTTGTTTAATAAATTATGCTCTTCGGTGATTAATTACATTTAAACCATGTGTACCGACACGTATCTTGTTTTAGTATATATAATTAAATAAAGACCTTGTGTGCTTACACGCTCCAAGGCAAAATTAATAAAATTTAATTATTAATTTTTAAGCGGGCATTTGACGATAGTAATTCAAGGCTAATAAAATACACTTTATCCAAAATTAATTCAAGCCAATTTTAGTCAATAAAAGCGACCGTGCTAGAATTACGGGACTCGGGGAATGCGATATACCTTCTCCCCGGTTAACAGAATTCCTTACTCGGACTTTGTTTTCGCAGACTAATAATAATAGAGTCAAATCTTCCTTTGACTAGGGATTCAAATAAAAGGTGACTTGGAACACCAACAAAATCAATTCCAAATAGCGACTCTGTAAATAAAATAATCTCTATTCAATTTTGTCACTTTAATTGAAAAAAACCTTTAGTCCACGTATTATTTTGCGGGTAGAAAGAGGGTGCAACTAAAACAAAAACGAAGAAGGCAGATAAGATTAAGAAATTGTAGTGAAAACAGAAACTTTGAAGTGCAAAGTTTCGGTTTTGATGTAGTTTACCCTTCAAGCATGCCTAATGCCTTAAATGCCTCACTAGCATTGCCTACTTAATTATTGATGGGCCAAAAGCGTTGCAGCAAAAAAACAGGCAGAAGCTATTAGGTACAAGGCATATATATCTTAAATTCCCCCTCATAAACCCTTTAAATCGTGCGTAAAATCGTATTGTATCTCTGACTTTGTATTAAAAAATTAAATTATTTTGTCAACTTTAAATTAAGACATTCTACTCCTTGTTATCTCATCATTAGTTGAATATGATTTGAAGGTAAAATTTATTTTGAGTTCTACATTATCAAAGTGTGTTTCATATTACTTTCAGTATCAAATTCGCCCCTTTTCTTACCTATACAAAATGTACACATAAAGATACAACTGAACACGTTACACAAGATTGTTTTGGGTAACTAGTATAAAGGCTTAATAGGTAAAATTATTTGGATTTATTTCAAGAGAAAATTTATTGGAAACCCCTCATTTTAACATGAATTATTTAATTTTTTAATCCTAATTACGCTTGAGGTATGAAATGAATTTTAAAAAATGTTTCGTTCACGGTAGAGACCATAGTTAGTTATGCAGCAACATTAAAATGGTGAGTGCTATAGTACCAATTTAGAACAATGCAATAATCTTGATTTAAAAGTTATATCCTTCTCTCTGAATTCCGTTAACATAATCTTGATTTAAAAGTTATTCTTGTTTTAATTGAAGTCAGCGCCCAAGTTACTAGACCTGGGGTGACGAGAGGTTTGGCTAAGACGATCCCTATAATTATGTTGATAGACAAACACAAGTACAAATAATTAAGAGGTGGGCGTAGACCTAACCTCCACAAAAATAAAAGGCCTATGCTGAGATCAGAACATATGGTAACTTCTAAACCCAAAATTCCAATCCACACTGCTACCTTATGTACCCTTATACAAATTTTGTTTTTCACCTCCACAATATCTTTACTACACAGCTCTAAATTGGGAGCAAAACCTACAAAATGTACACAAATATAGCTAACCATTGTAGAATTAACGTACGGTGTCTGAGAGTTGGCATATGAATTTTATCTGGCTTGTATGGTCCTAAAGCATCTCTAGGCAATTCACGTGAGCCACACTAGTGCTCACCCTAGAAATCTCTTTGGAAGTACTGATCCACGTCCAATCCGCACTCAATAGTGAGCGGAAACGGTCGTTGGAAGAATAGTATCCAACAAGAGTCGGGGTCGATTTTCACTGAAAGTTTAATATGGGTGTTAGAAGTATACACTTGACGAGAGCAAATGGAACAACTAAATTGCACTTTCAAACAAAGAGTTTTGATCACTACTTCTAAATTAACTCTAACAATTATAAGCTAAAGAGAAGAAACTAGAAAGCGAATGATTGTTTTTGTTGTTTTTTCAAATGGTTAAAAAGTCTAGGGATATGATCTTAACCTAGGTGTTCGCCTAATAGGTTAAATACGTTAAAACTTATTTTATTGATCGGGGTGTATTATAGCTCTCAACTCTAAGTTACTCACTCAATACCTCTCGGTCATAGAATGATTTTTTCCAATTTGGCTTTCTCAAGCCCAAATGGGTATCAAACTAAATAGTTGATATGAGCTCAAGTCGGGTTCTCACTATCTCTAGTTCAAACCCTTTAATTAGACTAATCAAACCCTTAATTAGCCCAATTTCTAGTTAACCAAATTTTTCTAGTCTCGGAACCTCTTTCTCAAGTAAGAACCATGTCAAATAGACATGAATCAATATTTGCAACTATTAATTCTTAAATTAAAGCATAAACAAGGCTAAATAATCAACACCAAATCATAAACAAACATTAAATTAAATACTCATAAGGTTTACATACTAGGGTTGGGTCACAACCCTAGTAAGAGTCTAGCTACTCATAGTGAGAAAAGAAAACAAAAAGAAAAAAATACTAATTAAACTCATAATATAAGATTAAAATGATAAAATATGATGTTTAAATCCCAAAATAGTCACAAACTTCCTAAAATAGAAAAATACAACGGCTAGAGCAGCTCAAACTTCGAATTTTTGACCTAAAAATGTGATTTTCGTCTATTTATAGTGGCCCAAAATTCGCTGACAAAAATATCTCTCGGGAGTTCTGCGACCGCACAATTCCATGTGCGGTCCGCAGATTGCTTCAGCTTGCAAGGACTTGGATTCTGCAGCCGCACAATTTGTTCTCCGGTTGCAATGCATCTTCTGCGGACGCACAATTCTTGTGCGGTCCGCAGTTTAGGCAAGGCTTCAAGTCTTGGTCATTTGCACACTCTGTGAATTTTGGATTCTTTATTAGTGCGGACCTTGTTCTGCGGCCGTACAATTCACGTGCAGCCCGCACATGTGCTAAAAGTCTTATGTGCTTCTCCACTTGTTCTGTGACCGCAGAAATACCTTTGCGGACCGCACTTCTTATGTCATGCGCCCCTTCTTGCCTTGTGAGTCGAAACACTTCTTTTTAGCCGGATTTAATCACGGGAGCCCGAATTTTCAATATTCCTGCAATTTACACATTTTTTTTAGTGTTAGGAACATAAATCAATACTTTTGGACTAAGAGAGAAGCAAAAAGGTACTAATAAGTGGTCAAAATTCACACTTTTCAAGTACAATTCTTCAAATAAAAATTTCCTCTGTTAGTTTTTCAAATAAATATTTTTGTAAAGATGTACATTTTATCCCATGACTTAGCTGAATTTTATGTATCCAAACATTAGCCAATTTTCAAAGAATTTCTTTTTTGCGTAAATTCTATAAAATCTGCTATCGTTTCATACAAGTAAAAATTGTCGTTAGCTTAATTTCTTATGATGAGTATAACTTTCTTTCGACACATATAGGGGTATAATTTGAGCAAGGTGTTTAATTTCATTAATTTAATATAAATGTTGCATGTTAAGCAAAATGGTAGGCTGCATACATCAAACTCGCTTAGGGTGCGGACTTTCTCTGAACCCTGCATTCACGCGAGATGATTCGTGCACGAGACAGCCTTTTTTATTGTAGGTTAAGCAAATGAAAATTTGATACGTAAAAAGGTATAGATGACAAAACTGACTTTTCGATACTGTTATAGGAAATAAAGGGCACATTACTGCAATAGGAGGCGGTACCTAGAGTGGACAACTCTGCTTTCTCACTCTTTAAATCTCTGAACCTTGATTTGCTTGGAAACTCATCATACAATCTTAATTTCTTATTTTACTAATTCTCTTCTCTTGATCTACAACAGCAATGGCAGAAAATGCTGGAGAAGTAGGCCAGTCAAACCTGCCCAATTTTCTTCTCTCCATTAGACTCAAATATGTAAAACTTGGATACCATTACCTAATATCAAATGCAGTTTATCTCCTCATCGTGCCAATTCTTGCTGTTGTCGGACTTCATCTTTCAACCTTTACTCTTGAAAACCTCATGAACCATCTCGCCATGTTGAAATCTTTTTCAACTCTTGTTGTTTTCTTAACCACAGTTTACTTCATGAGTTGTCCAAGAAATGTTTACTTAGTCGATTTTGCATGTTATAAGCCACATCAATGTTTTATGACATCTAAACAAGGTTTAATAGAAAAAATGTCCGACATTTTGGACGAAGAAAGTTTAAATTTTATAAAGAAAATCTCGAAGAGATCAGGTTTAGGTGAAAAGACTTACGTTCCAGCCGAATCAAAGATCCCATCAAGTGTTCCCATGAGTATTAATCAAAACGAAGCGAAAATGGTTATCATTGGTGCCATAGACGATCTATTGGCGAAAACCGGAGTCAAGATTCGAGAGATTGGGATTGTTATCGTCAATTCTAGTGCGTTTAATCCAACGCCGTCTCTTTCTGCGATGATTGTCAACCATTATAAGCTTGGCGTCAATGTGATTACCTATAATCTCGGTGGCATGGGCTGCAGTGCTGGACTCATTTCTGTAGACCTAGCTAACCGGCTTTTACAGGTTGGTATATCTTCATATCATTTTAAATTTTCAGGTTGAGACACAATTGAATTAAATAACTAAAAGTGTTTTCTCTTCAACAACTTGAGTTCTTAAATTAGACAGTATACTATTCAATATGGTATCAGAGCAGGCAAGAGGTCTCCGGTTCAAATCTCGCTGTCATCCAAAAAGCAAAAGATATTGAGACATAATATGATAAATTTAAGGCGCAGAAACACTTTTATGAAGGTTCCACTAAGATTTAAAAATTAATTAAGGTGTATGTCATACTTTTCCCTCTCTTGGTGGTCAAAATTGCTGATATATTTGTGAAATAACTTAATAGGGGCAAGCCAACTCTTATGCACTTATAGCAAGCACAGAAATAATCTCATCGGTCTACTATTCGGGGAAGATGAAATCAATGCTTTTACCTAATTGTCTTTTTCGAATGGGTGCATCTGCTGCTCTTCTGTCAAACCGTTCCTCTGATCGTCGACGCTCAAAATATCAACTGATGCACGTCATCCGCACACATAAAGGTGCGGATGACAGAGCATTCAATTGTGCCTACATAGATGAGGATGAGGATGGAAAGAAAGGCATTTCATTGTCAAAAGACTTAATGGCAGTTGCTGGTGAGGCCTTAAAAACCAATATCACAACTCTTGGCCCTCTAGTCCTCCCCATGTCCGAGCAGCTCCTCTTTTTCGCCTCCTTAATCGTGAGAAAAGTCTTTAAAAGGAAAATGAAAGCATATATCCCTGATTTCAAGATGGCGTTCGAGCATTTCTGCATTCACGCAGGGGGGAGAGCGGTGTTGGACGAACTTCAGAAGAATCTTGATCTCTCAGAAGTGCTTATGGAACCTTCAAGAATGACTCTTTATAGGTTCGGAAACACTTCAAGCAGCTCAGTGTGGTACAATTTGGCCTACTCCGAAGCCAAAGGGAGGATAAAGAAAGGTGACAGGGCATGGCAAATAGGTTTCGGATCAGGTTTCAAGTGTAACAGTGTTGTTTGGCGTGTGCTAAGGACTGTCGATTCAGCCAACGAAAAGAACGTTTGGACAGATGAGATAGAGGATTTTCCTGTAACCTATTGATGCTTTTATATATCTCGTTTAAATACTAGTTATATCCTAAACAATAAATAATGGTCAGTAACTGAAACTATAAACTCAGTCAAAATCACTCTAGTATATTTGTATACGGATTGTGCACCTAATGTTTGTACAAGTACGTATCTATAATTACAAAATTGTAAGTCAGATGGGGCACCATTGCATTAGTAAAAATTAGATCGTGATTATTAGGATAGTAATGCATTACGCAGAATAATAATAAAAATATATTTGTTCATCATAATATAGTTAACAATAAAATATGCAATGTGTTGTTTGGTTGCACAAGAACGGCAATAATTACTTAGTTGGATAGATCATTTTTATTTTGAAGTGTATTTTCTACATACAATACTAAGCTAATGAGTATTTAATGATTGGAACATTATGACATAATGATGAGACGAAACAAAACAAAAATATAGAAAGATAGGTAATGACATTACCTTGGAAAAGATGGTCACGTGAAGGAAATCTCTTGATGGCACAATGCAATTGGAATGACAAATAATTGGAGTCGGACATTGCATCAATAGAGTTGAAGCAGCGAAGCTTTCGAAAACTAAGCGATGGGCGGTGCGACGCGGCCTCACTTTCTTGCGTTAACCGGCGCGAGGCGACGCCCAACGCGAGAAGTTTGGCGCGTTTCACGTTGCGACCCACCGTTCTGGATTCAAGGTTATTTTGTATACTTTTTTGAATTTGGATTTGATTATTTCATCTAGGCTTTTTTCTACACTTATAAAAAGTCCTTAAACACAATTTTTACAGAATTTTTAATCAAGAGAGAGCATGAAACTGCCGTGAAGGTTGGAGTTCGTCGGATATTACCTTTTCTTTCATCAAACTTAGTAATTTTTATTATCTTTGTATAATTATTATTCCACTATCATATCTATGTAGAGCTAAACTTTACGTTCCAGGGTTGTGGCTCTTTCATGACTATTGTTATTCGGATATTGATTTTGGTTTCTTGATTTATCGTATTGGTTTATTTATTCAAAATCTTGTGCTTAATTATTTGATTGATTGATCACCAATTAAATACTATCTATGAATCTAGAATTGAACTCAAAAGTGAGAATTCTAGATTGCATATAGGATCGAGTAGAGCAAGTTCCTGAACTCGGGCATCGGGGAATGAATTCGCGGTTAGGATAGACATATGCTTATTGCCTTGCTTGGTTATTATACGAAAATTATAAATGTATTCTTGTTGATTCTAACTCTATAGACATATATGTATTAGGTTAGCTTGAATAGGTGAGTAAGACATCGACAAATCATTCTTATGAGGAATATTAACTTTGTCAACTAATAAACTAGATGAATTAATTAGTTAATTCAAGTGAAGAATACAATAAGATTTTTAGGTAGCCCATAACCCTAGATCGTTTTTATCGCATTGATAACATAAAAATCTGCTCTTCTTTTGTGTAGAGTTTATTATTTGCTTTCTTTTTATTTTAATTAGCTTAGAGTCAAATACTTCTTGGATTAATTCTTGCCTAGATAATTAGAATAGTCTAATTTAGTTAATAGTTGATAACAAGTCTTTGTGGGTGCGACAGTCTATCTTATCACTTTATTACTTGACGACCGCGTATAGTTGCGTATGCGTTTGGCCGCAACATTTTCACCTTTGAATCTCAAGGGAGCACCAAACTTACAGCTTGTTTAGATGGTTGTTATTTATCATTTCATAATGTATCGTATAGTATTGTATTGTATTGTATCGTTTTGAAGTATACAATTTGTCACACCTCCTTTTTCCCGAACGGATGGGGGATAGGGGAGTTTTTCCAATTAAAGTGACATTAAATGAAATGGGATTATTTATTTATTCAGAGTCGCCACTTGGAATAATTTATGGTGTCCCAAGTCACCGGTTTTTTTAAAAAATCCCAAATCGAGGAAATTGACTCTATTTTTACGGTCCGCGAACACAGAAGACCGGGTAAGGAATTCTGTTAACCCGGGAGAAGGTGTGAGGCACTCCCGAGTTCTGTGATTTTAGCACGGTCGCTCAACTATTAATAATTGACCTAATTATCTGATTTATTACATATTTGAAACCTATTGTGCATCTTTAACTTTTTAACCGCTTTTAATTATTTATGAAATTATTTCTGGAATAAGTCACTATGTCGTACACTTGTCATTTTGGCACACGTTGCAAACCGCGCCACATGAAATGCACTCGCAATTTACGACGTGCTTATTTTTATTATTGTTGTGGTCAAGTCGCGTGAAACACGCACTTGAGTTTGGAATTATGCATCATGATTATGTCACGGGAACCGTGCCCATAGTCACGATTATTTATTATTAATCGCGTCTAAAGCAAGCTACTATTGTTCATGAATTATTTTCCTAAAGCTAATTTGAGATTATTATAAGGGTAAGAGTTTATAGAATTATGGATATCTATTAATTTATAAGAGATGTCCTAAGTTATGAATTTATTGCTATGGAGTTGATAGCCAATTTTAAAAGATAAAATAAAATCTGCATCTCTTAAAATCGAGCCCAAACCCACAGTCCAATATCAAATGCCAAATAGTTAGCTAATGTCCATGGCTCTTTGCATTCAGTTAAACCAAATGGTATACTTAGTCTTCAATTGCAACTTTTAACAAATAAACAGAGCTAGGATGCTATACTACAGAACACATTCTATTACTCTGCTAATCAAGTAACTAATCAGCAAGGAAAATTAACAACCAAATGAAACCCAACAAATAGTATAAGAAATCAATTCAATCTCATACCCAAGTTATTGACACAAATAAAAGTGAAGTTTCAGGCATTTTCATTAAAATAACCAGCAGAACAAAGGTGAGAGAATAGAACCTTAAGATGTTTTTCCATAAAAAAAAAAATGAAACAAGTTGCTGCCTATAGGACCATCATATGGAGTTCTCGAGCGGAACCTCGCCTTCAACCAAAGAATCTTGGCGACGTTGGAAACTCGAACAGACCTCGAACGCGACTTCGCCGGCGACCTCAAAGTCGATTGAAAAATGGTGTTTTAGAGGATGTTTTAGGTGGAGTTTAGAGGTTATTTGCTGGAGTTTTGGTGTAGAACAGGGGCTATTTTGGGTGGTTTAAAGAGCTGGTATTCATGGCTGTGTTTTCAGGTTACTTCCATGGCTAAATATGGAGTTTTTTGATGATGAAAATAGTATTTAAAGTGTTGGAGAAGAAAGGGATCTGCTTCCTTTAGCTGATGCGCAACGTTTCTCCCTAAGGCTCTCTAATGTTAGGGCGGGGAGGGTCTCCTCTGATATGTGTGTCTGTTTGGTGGTGTTGAAGAGTTATCTTTAGGTAGGGAGAAGGGGCTTAGGGTTAAGGGATTGGGCTTGGATTTAGGAAATTGGGTTGGGTCCATGTCTTGTTGAGTTTTAATTTTGGGCTAAGAAGACTAAAATAATATAATATATTTATAAAAATCACTCTTAATAAACTACTAAAATAAAATTAAATATTAAAAGTAAAACTATATTTTTGTATTTTTAAATGTTATAATAAAGTAAAAAATAGAGAAAATAGGCTAAAGTCATGGTAAAATTAAAATACTATAAACATAAATATACTAACTGACCTTAAACTAAAAATGAAAATATTTTTTGAGTTTTTAAATTGTAATTTGAAGTAAAAATTGATTGAAACTCTATAAAAATTAAAGTTAAGTTAAATAAATATTTTAAACACTAAAATAGCTCAAAAACGTGCCGGATCAAAAATTACGTGCTTACACAATTTTAGATAAATTGTATTGATTGTCGTCGTTTCATTATGGCATGCACCAACAATATGAAGAATAAACTTGTAATATTATAAAGAAAAAGTAAGGTACGAGGTAGAATTATTATATAAAAGGTAGGGTAAAGGATAAAATATGATTATATAATAATAAGGAGGGGCAAGATGAGAGGGGGGAAAAAAGGTAATGACGTGATCACACCATATCGGTCATTCCATAAAGTGACACTTTTCGTCGTTATGTAACGCGAATTTAACGAAACGATATAATAAAATATAAGTAACAATCAAAACAAATATTGTATTTAAAGTGACAATACGATATAATACAATAGCCAACAACCATCCAAACAAGTTGCAAGAGTAATTTTAAGCCACTATAAAAAGATGAGAGGTGAATTTGAACCTTTTTTCTCAAAGAATTTGGACCGGTGAAGATCACATATTCACGCAGGAGCTTCATTAATGAAAAGGACAAATATATCATAAGAATATAAATGGACCAAAAATATAACATAAGGCAAAGTTGAGCATTTCTAGTTATACAGTGGCGAATATAAGTCAAATACTTCTTGGTCAGTCATTGTTTGCTTCCGTGATGCAAAATTAAAGAAAGATATAGAATTGAGTATAAAGAAAAAGACAAATTATATTTGAAATCTAATCTATTTGGATTTAAATATTAGAAAAAAGATTAGTTCATAAATTTGATACGATTTTTTATGACCGCGCTTTGAATATAAAATTCTACAAATGAAAGTTCATGATATTTAAATCTCTATGAAAATGACTATTTTTTAATTACAAGAGACTGAAAATGACTAGCCCACAGCACCGCGCTATTATTACTAGAATTTGCTTACATATTTTAACTCAACCGGCCTAAAAACTTGTTGGAATAAATCGATCTCATCATTTTACTTCCTAGAAGAGAGGCGATGAAGAAGAAGAAAGACCAAGGCTGAAGGTCAAAGGTGAGCAAATAGCGGACAAAATAAAGCTAGGACTTGGTCTTAGCTTGTGTTATGAAAAAACCACATGAGAAGCAACGTGGCATCATCTCAGTCGATGTACACAACAATGATGGATCTAATCTGTATCGTTCAAAGCTCTCTCATATTCTAGATCCTTCTCACACGCACACAAAATGTCACATGCAGAAGGAATAATTAGGCAGTTATATTGTTAGACTTAGGCTAGTAAAAATAGGACAAGTGTACAAAATTAATAGGCTATTCTTTTATTTTTTAATTTCTTTACTAGTGATACATTTGTATAAATACACAGTCCTTTGTACAGTGATTTCATTCAGAAATACACAGAAAATTTCGTACTCTCCCCTCTCAATTTCTACAAAACAACCTCAGCCCATAAAGTCAAGGGCCTATATAGGCTCACAACAAAGATGTCTGCCAGAGTACATCAGCTTAAACTATGACCCAATTGATTAAAATGACAATATGACAATAATAGTCCAAAACCAAAATCCAGTAGGCTGCACTACCTAAAGCCCGTAATGATATCATTATCTCCCCTCCTTATTTCCACTTTGATATCATCATTTCAAGCTCAATCGCAGATAATTACTGTTACCATTAGATTCTGAATAATCATATATTTTGACTAATGCAGTTTCTTACAAAATTCACTTGTGTGGCAACAATTGGAATTTCGAAAGAAAAGAAAACAATTACTTCTATTGTGCAAAAGCTTAAGTAATATGTTTGGCTGCCTAGAAAGTGGGTGGAACTGTTAGGGATACAATGGATATGGCCTAGATTCAATCTCATAAATGATGATTTGAACATATTTTGGGAACGTTATTTGATATAAAATATATGGCATTTGATATTCTTTTATCATAGTTATTATTAATTGCTTTATTAATTTAATAAGGTCCTTGATTAAATATTGAGACTTGTCATCGTGATGGGGATCTTGATAATGAGAGTATAGTCTCTTACAACTTAATCTAAATTTGTTCTTGATCGTAGGATTATTAATTTGGACATTAGTAATCTGGCTAGATCAATATTTATTTGATCGTCTTTATGAGATGAAGATTAGTTGATCTCATTAACTAAATCACATAAATAGATGATGCATATAGAGATATGATCATTGAACCGACTCACTAGATAATTTCTAATGGTTAGAATTACCATAAACTGTCAATAGGATATTCTCTTGAAGAATGTGATGTAAGAATTTCCTATGACGTGAGATCATCATAGTAATTGACAAGTTATTTATTGTGCTTTGATACTAGACACCAATGGCCCTAGGGCGATAGTTGAAAGGATATTGGGTACGATTAAATGCTTATAAAATTAGTGATTGATCAAGACGGAATTTATCAACTCTTGGTAATGAGTTTAAGCTCCATGTTGTCATGAATTATAAACGACCAAACTAAGACCATGGCCAGGGCAATTGAATGAAAGAAGAAAAGAGTTTCTTAGGTCATTCAATGTTCGATTTTATTTGACATGAACGCATAGTTGGTCGCCTATTAGGATTCGACAGTTGAACCATATCTTAGGGTGACCCAGAGCTATAAGGACAGAAGGAATTACTACATTATTCTTCTACGGGTTCTTGAGAGTAAATTGTATACTTCATTCTATCCGGTCGTTAAGGAGTGTTGCTAGACGCCACCCTTGATTAGTATATTGATGTGATCAATTTACTACCGGCTTAGTATTGAACCTATGGGGTCGCACACTAACGAGTGTTCTGATCTTTGCTAAAGGATTAATTACTTTACTATTTGACAATTAAATTAAATAATTTAATTAATCAAATAAATTTAGTTATTAGTTCAAATAAAATATTATTGTATTCTTTGCTAGCACAAATGATATAATTAATATTGTGAATAAATTGAAGTTTTCTATTTGGAATAGAAAATTAAATTATCTCTTGGTTGAAATATATATGTGATATATATACATATAATTAATATTTATTTATATAAGGTAGGTATATAATATATTATTTGGAAATCCAATTTAGAATTGGACGAAAAATAAAAGTCCATAAAAGGACGTCTGCAACAAAACATTGGTTTCATGTTTTAATAGGAAAATTCCAATGCTTGGAATTGGACGTCATGGAAAGTCCATGATCGGCAGCCACGGGAAAACCCATTGAGAATGGGATTACGATTTTTCCTTACAAAATTCCATAAAGTTTAATTTCAAAATTAAACTTTTACCTTAAGTAAATCATTACCTCAACTAAATAGGAAAAGGGTTTATAGGTATAAAGGGTGATGGAGAAAAATTTGTAGAATTATTATTATTTCTTGAGAAGAAAAATCACTTTGTGAAAGTGAGAGTACAATACAAAGTCAAGAGAGAAAATACAATTACAAGAAAAGTGTTTTCTTGTTCTTCTATCTTTGCAGTTGAGATTTTTTAGAAAAATTTCAACACAATATTTCATTCAATTTGTTCGCGGGTTTCATTGATCAAAGAGTTGATAGCAAGGATCGGTCTCGGTGTGGATACACATAGAGTTTTCGCACTATTGAAGAAATTTTGAAACGAGACTCTTTTCACCAGGTACGTTTCAGATCCGATCTTTGACGTGTAAATAAATTTTAAACACGAAAAGATCTTCCTAGGATTGTTATTATCTTCCGCTGCGTGTTACGAGTATCTATATGCCATCCTTCAGTGGTATTAGAGTCGTGGTTTATTGTGTCTAAAATTTATTTATGAAATATTTTAAGATTATATTTGAAGAGTTCAAACCATAATACATGTGTCTTGTACAATAGTCAAATTGTTTGGATGCATATAAATTGATATTATTTTATTGTGAATAAAATATGTATTCATATAAGTTAAACTATTGAGATAGTTCGTAACTTGAATTTGAAATTTCGTACAAGATACGACGGTAATCTATAATAGGTTATTAGATTATACAATTATTTTAATTGTTATTAGTTCATGAGATATAAATTAATAATAATGTTCTAGCATGAATTATTTTATGTGACATATAAGATAAACATGTTAGAAGATGCTGAATTTCGTTTTTGTGTCACGTGCTTGTTCATTACATAATTTTGAATTATTTATTACATGTGATGTAAATTAATTTAGGACTAAGCATGTAGGTAACTTGAACTAAATTCACATTCTATAAAAGATTTGATCTTTATGTTATTAAAAATTATTTTAGTAACAATTCTCTTTTACTAAAATTTGAGTTCTTAAATAATAAAATATAAGATATTTTATTGTAAAGTTATCCATCAAAAGAAATAATTTTATTTATTTCTTGTTTATAAGGAACGGCCTGACAACCAGGAGACTTATAGTTCGAGAATTTGTTAAAATTATTTGTTGCATTAGATATATGGATTGAAAGAATTATTTAATTTTACACTAGATGCCTGGACTACCCGGGGGAGTATAAAATTTAATAAGTTCTTTGCTTTCATGATGGATGAACTCAACTATGCCAATAGGATCGACCTGATTACCAGGAGACTATTTGACATAGAACTATTTAAGGATATTGTATGGGAATACAATTGGTAAAAGTACATACCTTTAAAATATACGTGAGAAACGACTTGATATCCAAGGGGCTCATACATATTGTTAAAGGATTCCTTTACTCCACTAAAAGAAATAGAGATTTCTTAAACTATAATGAGGGTAAATAATTTAAAATAATTAGTGAAAATATCATTTAGATAAAAGTCCATGTCTTTATGATATATGTAAATATGTTCTTATATTATTGCTTTTTCTTTTCTAAATTTTAGATTTCTCAATATGTCTGTTATATCACTGCGTGAAATACTTGAGACCAACAAGTTGATAGGACCAAACTTTGATGACTGGTATAGAAGTTTGAGAATTGTTATCATGCATGAAAAGCTCATTGATGTGATCGATGAGCCTGAAGACTTGATCTTGCAGTCAATATATGATGCTGAATGTTTTCACTATAAGAAGAAAGAGCATTGGAAGAGAAACTGCAAGGAGTATCTTGCAACTCTAAAGGACAAGAAACAAAGTGAGATATTAATGAAAAATATTTTCAAGGTTTCTTTAGCTACTACTAATTCTTCACTGTGGGTATTAGATACTGGAAGTGGTTATAACATCTGCAATATGTTGCAAGGGTTCAAGATAAGTATGAGACTAAAGAAAGGAGAAGTTAATATACAAGTTGGAAATAGTGCAAAAGTTGCAGCCATACCTGTAAGATCAATTTCTTTAATAATGCCTTTGGGCAAAGTACTTATGCTAGATGATTGTTATTATGTTCTTAAATTTGTTTCGAACATAATTTCAGCTTCTATTTTGGACAAGCATGGGTTTCGCATTATTATAGGCAATGGTATTTGCTCCATTTATTATGGTGATGATTTATATGTGAATGGCTATTTCCAACATGATGTTTATGTCTTACCTAATGTGAACGTTAATTTGATTATGCATGTTTCAAGTCTTAAGAGAAAAAGAGATGATCATGTAAATCATACATACCTTTGGCATTGTAGGCTTGGTTATATTGGAGAGAAAAGAATTAACAAGTTGTACAAGGAAGGGTACCTTGATAAGTATGATTTTGAATCATATCCAACTTGTGAATCTTGCCTCAAAGGAAAAATGACCAAATCTCCATTTACTGGAAGTGGAGAAAGAGCTTCTGAATTATTGGGACTAATTTATACAGATGTTTGTGGGCCCATAAAAATTCAAGCTAGAGGTAGATACTCTTACTTCATCACCTTCACTGATGATATGTCAAGATATGAATTTGTGTATCTTTTGAAATGTTCAAAAGGTTCTGTAGTGAAGTTGAGAAACAGACTGGTAAAAGTATCAAAGTACTAAGGTATGATAGAGGTGAAAAATATCTTAGTGAAGATTTTGCTAGGTATCTCAAAGAGAATGGGATTCTCTCCCAGTGGACATCTCCAGGAACACCACAACACAATGGTGTGTCTGAAAGGAGAAATCGAACCTTATTAGATATGGTGAGATCTATGATGGGGTTCACTGATCTTCCAATAAATTTATGGGGATATGCTTTGGAAGCATCAACATACTTACTTAATAAAGTTCCCACTAAGTCAGTCTCTACAACACCATATGAGATATGGAAAGGACGTAAGCCTAACCTTAAACACATTAAAGTTTGGGGTTGTCCAGCTTATGTTAAGAGACTGCAGTCTGATAAACTTGACTCAAGGTCTGATAAATGTAGGTTCATTGGGTATCCCAAAGAAACAATGGGATAATATTTCTATCACCCTTCTGACTATAAAGTGTTTGTGGCTAGAGGAGCAACCTTTTTGGAAAGGGAATTTCTTTTGAAAGAAAATTATAGTGGAGAAATAGAACTTGATGAAGTTCAAGAAATTAATGAATGAACACAAAATCAAGATCATGAGACAGAAGTTGAAGAACCTTTATTGGATGTTTTGAAGTTGACAAGGAAGTTTCCATCTTCAAAGGTTGAAGTTCAAGAACTAAATGTAGTTTAAGAACAGGTTAATGAACCAGTTCCAAACCAAATTGAACAACAACCAAATCCAACACAAGGTGAACATGTTGTACAAGCACCTATTAGAAGGTCTATACGAGAACGTCATGTACCAACTAGATTAAATCTAATGGTACAAGATAATGTATCAAATGAGATTGATCATAATGATGATGAACCTAAGACCTATGAAGAGGCTATATAAAGTTCTGATTATGATAAATGGCATAAGGCCATGGAATCCGAAATGGAATCCAAGAAGGAAAATAAAGTATGGACTTTAGTTGAACCTTCAAAGGATATAAAATCTATAGGTTGTAAATGAGTTTTTAAGAAAAAGATTGGAGCAGACGAAAAGGTGGAGACCTACAAATCTCGTCTTGTTGCCAAGGGATATCGTCAGAAAGAAGGAGTCGACTATGACGAGACTTTCTCTCTCGTGGCAATGCTCAAATCAATTCGGATTTTGCTTGCTATAGCAGCATACTATGTTTATGAAATATGGCAAATGGATGTGAAAACAACTTTCCTTAATGGTGAGCTAGAAGAGGATGTGTATATGACACAACATTAAGGTTGCAAGCTACAAAGATCCATTTATGGGCTAAAGCAAGCTTCTCGAAGTTGGAATATTCACTTTAACAAGACAATAATTTTGTTAGATGCGAAGAAGAACCTTGTGTGTACAAAAAGGTTAGTGAGAGCACAATTATATTCTTAGTATTGTATGTTGATGATATATTTCTCATAGGGAATGACACACCGGCATTGCAAAGTACCAATATTTGGCTATCTGAACAGTTCTCCATGAAACACTTGGGAGAAGCAACTTATATATTAGAAATAAATATATGTAGAGATAGATCGAGGAAGCTACTTGGACTTTCCCAGTCTTTGTACATTGATACCATCTTAAAGAGGTATAACATGGATAATTTCAAAAGAGGCTATATACCGATAGGCACTGAAATTACTCTCAATATGGAGGATTGTCCTAAAACACCTGAAGAGAGAGAACGCATGAGTAGGATCCCATACGCTAGTGCAGTGGGAGCTATCATGTATACCATGACATGTACACATCCAGATGTGGCTTATGCACTTGGAGTGACTAGCTGATATCATAAAAATACTGATGAGGAACATTGGAAGATAGTAAAGACCATTCTTAAGTACTTAAGAAGGACTAAAGATAAATTCCTCATCTATGAAGATTCTGAGTTGAAACTTGAAGGTTATACTGATGCTAGTTTCTCTTCAGATAAAAATGATAGCAAATCTATTTCTGGTTATGTATTCACCTTAAATGGTGGTGCAGTGGGTTGAAAAAGTTCCAAATAAGCTACAGTAGCTGATTCAGTGACTGAAACAGTATATATAGCAGCTAGAGAAGCTGCTAAGGAAGCTGTATGGATGAAAAAGTTCTTAACTGAACTTGGTGTGGTTCCTTCAATAGAAGGTGTCGTTCCATTGTTGTGTGACAACACTGGAGCCATTGCACAAGCAAAAGAACCAAGATCACACCAAAAATCCAAACACGTTCGGCGAAGGTATCACTTGATAAGAGAGATCATTGAACGTGGAGACGTCTAGATTCAAAAGGTTGATGGAAAGAAAACTGCTCCACACCCATTCACTAAAGCTCTTGACTCAAAAGAGTTTGACAAGGACACGTAAAAATTGGGCATGAAGTACAAGAGCGATTGACTCAAGTGCAAGTGGGAGATTGTTAGGGATATAGTGGATATGCCCTAGATCCAATCTCATAAATAATGATTTGAACATATTTTGTGAACGTTATTTGATATAAAATATATGGCATTTGATATTCTTTTATCATAGTTATTATTAATTGCTTTATTAATTTAATAAGGTCCTTGATTAAATGTTGAAACTTGTCATCGTGATAGGAATCTTGATAATGAAAGTATAGTCTTTTACAACTAAATCTAAATTTGTTCTTGATCGTAGGATTATTAATTTGGACATTAGTAATCCGGCTAGATCAATATTTATGTGATCGTCTTTATGGGATGAAGATTAGTTGATCTCATTAACTAAATCACATAAATAGATGATGCATATAGAGATATGATCATTGAACCGACTCACTGGATAATTCCTAATGGTTAGAATTACCATAAACTGTCAATAGGATATTCTCTTGAAGAATGTGATGTAAGAATTTCCTATGACCTGAGATCATCATAGTAATTAACAAGTTATTTAATGTGCTTTGATACTAGACACCAATAGCCCTAGGGCGATAGTTGAAAGGATATTGGGTACGATTAAATGCTTGTAAAATTAGTGATTGATCAAGATGGAATCTGTCAACTCTTGGTAATGAGTTTAAGCTCCATGTTGTCATGAATTATAAACGATCAAACTAAGACCTTGGCCAGGGCAATTGAATGAAAAAAGAAAAGAGTTTCTTAGGTTATTCAATGTTCGATTATATTTGACATGAACGCATAGTTGGTCGCCTATTAGGATTTGACAGTTGAACCATATCCTAGGGTGACCCAGAGCTATAAGGACAGAAGGAATTACTACATTATTCTTCTACGGGTTCTTGAGAGTAAATTGTATACTTCATTCTATCCGGTCGTTAAGGAGTGTTGCTAGACGCCACCATTGATTAGTATATTGATGTGATCCATTTACTACCGGCTTAGTATTGAACCTATGGGGTCGCACACTAACGAGTGTTCTGATCTTTGCTAAAGGATTAATTACTTTACTATTTGATAATTAAATTAAATAATTTAATTAGTCAAATAAATTTAGTTATTAGTTCAAATAAAATATTATTATATTCTTTGCTAACACAAAGGATATAATTAATATTGTGAATAAATTGAAGTTTTTTATTTGGAATAGAAAATTAAATTATCTCTTGGTTGAAATATATATGTGATATATATACATATAATTTATATTTATTTATATAAGGTATGTATATAATATATTATTTGGAAATCCAATTTAGAATTGGACGAAAAATAAAAGTCCATAAAAAGACGTCTGCAACAAAACATTAATTTCATGTTTTAATAGGAAAATTCCAATGCTTGGAATTGGACGACATGGAAAGTCCATGATCGGCAGCCACGGGAAAACCCATTGAGAATGGGATTACGATTTTTCATTACAAAATTCCATAAAGTTTAATTTTGAAATTAAACTTTTACCTTAAGTAAATTATTACCTCAACCAAATAGAAAAAGGGTTTATAGGTGATATTATATAAAGGGTGATGGAGAAAAATTTGCAGAATTATTATTATTTCTTGAGAAGAAAAATCACTTTGTGTACAATACAAAGCTAAGAGAGAAAATACAATTACAAGAAAAGTGTTTTCTTGTTCTTCTATCTTTGCAGTTGAGATTTTTGAGAAAAATTTTAACACAATATTTCATTCAATTTGTTCGCGGGTTTCATTGATCAAAGAGTTGATAGCAAGGATCGGTCTCGGTGTGGATACGCATAAAGTCTTCGCACTATCGAAGAAATTTTGAAACGAGACTCTCTTCACCAGGTACGTCTCAGATCCGATCTTTGACATGTAAATAAATTTTAAACACGAAAAAATTTTTCTAGAATTGTTATTGTCTTCCACTGCGTGTTATGAACATTTATATGCAATCGTTCAGGAACTTCAACGTGCATGACAACAAAACAATGTGCTCTTTCACTTGTTTTCTCAACAACCTAACAGCGCTTATTCAAGAGAAAAAACTTATTTTCTGTCTCTGTCTCCAAATAATTAGATACTTATCCCTTTAAGATTAGCCAAACCATCACGTTATAAACTTAACAATTGCACCAACCAATTATTAGTTACATGTACTTACCTAAAGATGCTTTGCTTGACGTCGCACAATTTTTTTAAAGATATTATACTATATATTGTAAGTAACCTAATCAAGTTGGTTTAATATTTTGCAATTAGGGATTCATAAAGTTTATTGGATGATAACTTCAACATAATGACTTGATAGTTTCAATTTTTTCTTCTTTGTCCCTTTGCTTGTGCATAATTAATGTTAGAGATATAGTAGATATGCCCTAGATCCAATCTCGTAAATTATGATTTGAACATATTTTGTGAACGTTATTTGATATAAAATATATGGCATTTGATATTCTTTTATCATAGTTATTATTAATTGCTTTATTAATTTAATAAGGTCCTTGATTAAATGTTGAAACTTGTCATCGTGATGGGAATCTTGATAATGAAAGTATAGTCTTTTACAACTAAATCTAAATTTGTTCTTGATCGTAGGATTATTAATTTGGACATTACTAATCCGGCTAGATCAATATTTATGTGATCGTCTTTATGGGATGAAGATTAGTTGATCTCATTAACTAAATCACATAAATAGATGATGCATATAGAGATATGATCATTGAACCGACTCACTGGATAATTCCTAATGGTTAGAATTACCATAAATTGTCAATAGGATATTCTCTTGAAGAATGTGATGTAAAAATTTCCTATGACCTGAGATCATCATAGTAATTGACAAGTTATTTATTGTGCTTTGATACTAGACACCAATGGCCTTAAGGCGATAGTTGAAAGTATATTGGGTACGATTAAATGCTTGTAAAATTAGTGATTGATCAAGACGGAATCTGTCAACTCTTGGTAATGAGTTTAAGCTCCATGTTGTCATGAATTATAAACGACCAAACTAAGACCTTGGCCAGGGCAATTGAATGAAAGAAGAAAAGATTTTCTTAGGTCATTCAATATTCGATTATATTTGACATGAACGCATAGTTGGTCACCTGTTAGGATTTGACAGTTGAACTATATCCTAGGGTGACCCAGATCTATAAGGACAGAGGAAATTACTACATTATTCTTCTACGGGTTCTTGAGAGTAAATTGTATACTTCATTCTATCCGGTCGTTAAGGAGTGTTGCTAGACGCCACCATTGATTAGTATATTGATGTGATCCATTTACTACCGGCTTAGTATTGAACCTATGGGGTCGCACACTAACGAGTGTTCTGATCTTTGCTAAAGAATTAATTACTTTACTATTTGATAATTAAATTAAATAATTTAATTGGTCAAATAAATTTAGTTATTAGTTCAAATGAAATATTATTATATTCTTTGCTAGCACAAAGGATATAATTAATATTGTGAATAAATTGAAGTTTTCTATTTGGAATAGAAAATTAAATTATCTCTTGGTTGAAATATATATGTGATATATATACATATAATTAATATTTATTTATATAAGGTATGTATATAATATATTATTTGGAAATCCAATTTAGAATTGGACGAAAAATAAAAGTCCATAAAAGGACGTCTGCAACAAAACATTGGTTTCATGTTTTAATAGGAAAATTCCAATGATCGGCAGCCACGGGAAAACCCATTGAGAATGGGATTACGATTTTTCCTTACAAAATTCCATAAAGTTTAATTTTGAAATTAAATTTTTACCTTAAGTAAATCATTACCTCAACCAAATAGGAAAAGAGTTTATATGTGATACTATATAAAGGGTGATGGAGAAAAATTTGTAGAATTATTATTATTTCTTGAGAAGAAAAATCGATTTGTGAAAGTGAGAGTACAATACAAAGCCAATAGAGAAAATACAATTACAAGAAAAGTGTTTTCTTGTTCTTCTATCTTTGCAGTTGAGATTTTTGAGAAAAATTTCAACACAATATTTCATTCAATTTGTTCGCGGGTTTCATTGATCAAAGAGTTGATAGCAAGGAGCAGTCTCGGTGTGGATACGCATAGAGTCTTCGCACTATCGAAGAAATTTTGAAACGAGACTCTCTTCATCAGGTACGTCTCAGATCCGATCTTTGACGTGTAAATAAATTTTAAATACGAAAAGATCTTCCTAGGATTGTTATTATCTTCCGCTGCGTGTTATGAATATCTATATGCCATCCTTCAGGAACTTCAACGTGCATGAGAACAAAATAATGTGCTCTTTTACTTGTTTTCTCAACAACCTAACAACGCTTATTCAAGAGAAAAAACTTCTTTTCTGTCTCTGTCTCCAAATGATTAGATACTAATCGCTTTAAGATTAGCCAAACCATTACGTTATAAATTTAATAATTAGACCAACCAATTATTAGTTACATGTACTTACCTAAAGATGCTTTGCTTGACGTCGCACAATTTTTTAAAGATATTATACTATATATTGTAAGTAACCTAATCAAGTTGGTTTTAATATTTTGCAATTAGGGATTCATAAAGTTTATTGGATGATAACTTCAACATAATGACTTGATAGTTTCAATTTTTTCTTCTTTGTCCCTTTGCTTGTGCTTGATTCCTGGTAAGAGAAATTGAGAACCAACCAGTTGAGAAGAGTATTCAATAGTTGCTTCCCTTAGTCTTTACTTGCGTTTTGGTGACTTCCAATTCTTTACAAAGTACGATCTTTTCAAAGCAGGAAACCCATTAATTAACGAAATGGTGTTAGCTTTCTTGTTCTGGATTATCACATTCCTTAATAATTACCTTGAGCAATTTGATAATCTATCAACTGACATAAGATAATCAAGATTCTTCTTCAAAATGAAACTTTTAAATAATGAACAAGTATGCTAGTTCGTTGTCTTAGGCACACTCATTAAGGAAATACAAAATTTTAGACAAAAATAATTAGTGTGACTAAATTATGCTTAATTAAATATTGCAGCATAGTTAATGTGAGGAGTAAAAGACTCTTTAAAGATACGTACATAAGGGTAATTTTAAAAAAACAAATTGAATTTTTTCTTGATTATATAAATGGACAATTATTTTGGACCAAAATAAAAGGGCAAATTGATCACTTATTGTGGATCGGGGAGTATGTCCTATCCCAAATATTGGTCGTTTTACATTAAATTAGGAATAGTTATTCTTTCTTTTTCTCAAATCTACCCTTCATGCTCTAATTAGGGAGTGTTAATTAAGCAAGACATTTAAAGGAAAGATAAAAGGGAATTTAGACAATTATCTCTTATGCTTAAGGCTATATATTAGTATATATCTTTCTTAAGGGTAATGCAAAATACTGTAAAAACAGAGAATATGGACCATATGGAATATAAGAAAAACGAGACAAATAACTAATTAATTGAGGTAGAAGTGAGCGGCCTGTATCAACTCGACAACAAAAAATTCTCGTGTGAGAATGAGCTAACTTTATTTACCCGAAAAACGGATAGAGTTGAATTTGTACATAGTTCTAAGGATATGTGGTATAACTTAATACAAATCTTAAGGATAAATAGAAATATCAAAGTAGCTTGACGCTGAAGTTTTATTAACCCTCATCGAAAAAGGCAAGGACGGTTCAATCAGATGAGATGATCGAGGGTGAAAGGCATACCCTCGATTTTATTCACAAAGTATCAGATCAAAATAACGATCCGCCAAAAAGAAGGATGGATCTGCCCTAGGGTGACAAAAATCTATGATATCAGGGTCGAGGGGACCTAACGTAAAAGGGTAAGTGTACACACTTAAAAAAACCCTTTCACGTGAGTAGTAATATCTTCTTCGGGAGACGGTACTACCATTTTTTTGTCCCCCCAGTTACAATCATTTTTTATCTGCTCGATATACCCCCCCGGTTATCGAACAAATATATCTCGATACGGGCTCACATCGGCTGGGAACCGGCGAACCTTTATCGAGTTTGAAATCAGAGGTAAGAACACACATCGCCGAAACGCACTCCTCAGACCGTGGATCCACCGGTGTTTTGTCGGTTGCAGATTGGGAAGAAGAAGCTTTTTTTTTGGGGAACGGTTTTTGATATCTTCACCATTTTTGGATTTAAAGAAGGTGACAAAGATTTGGTGGTTTAGAAGAAGAATTTTGCATAAAAGAATCACAGATCTGCGAATGAACTCAGAAGAGACGAAAAGGAACTTAGAAAATTTGGAAGATTGAAGATGTAAAAGTGATAATTGGTAAAAGAAAGGGCCATTTATAGATTAAAGCAATGGTAGTTCAATATCAGCGGTGGCCGACCACCGTTTGACACGCATTAAATGCCTTGGTAAGCTAAACCGATGGGACAGCTATCACGTACGTCATGGTCAGGCTCGATGCAAACGCCAGTGCATGTCACTACTAAAAATTCGGCAAAACCCGACAAAGGTCGACCGACCAACTTTGGTCGGTCAAAGAACAGGCCAAAAAACCGACCAAAGTTCCTCGGTTTTTCAAAATATTTTATTTTTCAATTGGTTTTACGAAATCGACCAACTTTAGTCAGTTTTCTTTGGCGCAAAAAGGCGAAAAACTATTTTTGAGTCCCGTAAAATTTATTTTTCAAGAAACCGACCAACTTTGGTTGGTTTTTCAATTAAAATAAATAAAAATTTATATTAAAAAAACCGACCAAAATTGGTCGGGTATTTTTGTGCGAAAATACAATTAAAGAGTATAAATCAAATAAAAGACAGTCTTAAAATAAAATGCACCAATGGTCTAGTGGTAGAATAGTATCCTGCCACAATAGAGACCCCGGTTCGATTCCCGGATGGTGAATCTTTTGATTAAATAATTAAAATACTGACCAACTTTGGTCGATTTTTTTGCAATATTTTGTTTTTTGAATTTAATTGACCGACCAAAGTTGGTCGGTAATTTCCAACCAACTTTGGTCGGTATGCCTTTCCAACCCCTAAAATATCTTTCACACGTAAATGGTCGCATTTTGGACGGTTATTGGCCATTACCGACCAAAGTTGGTCAGTTTTTACCAGATTTCTAGTAGTGTGTCCAATCGAGCCATTGAAAAATCATATCATTTCTCACAACGCCCTTTCCGAGAAACGAGGGGACTATCTGTATACGGTCGAAATTAATTTCGGCCTTCATACGATTGATTGAGATGTGATCATGATGAACCAAAGGAAGACTTCGTGATATCGAGATGGGATCCGAATATGGTACGAATGAGCTTCAGATTTCAGGTATAGGTCAAACATCGAGTTCGAAGTAATTATCGAGCTCGGGTCTGAATCGAACTATGATGAGATGTTGTGGAATCGAGCTTAAGGGGCAGAGGCCAACCGATACCGAGCCCGAATCATCACCTGATCCCGAGTCGGCATCGAGCTCAAGTCCACATCGAGCTCTAAAAACAATACCGACCGGCACCGAGGCCGATCGAGCTCGAGCTCACAGACAAGAGCCGTTGCAAATACACCAAGGGAGAGAATCTCGGTGGGAATTAGGGAAAAACTAATTTATCATGGGTTTTTCACTATGTATTTTTAATTATATCTAAAGTAGGATCCTCCACTATAAAGAGGATGGCTACATTTTTGTAGAAGACAATTTTTTCATGCTCACTTTGTAACTAAAATACCATACACTCCTATATTGAAGAGTTATTTCTTTAAGCTTCATACATTGATTCATCTTGCTTAGTCCTAAAAATTATCTTCTTTCCAACTTTGTTTATTTTGCATGGCTCTATTCTCGAGCAAGTCCAGTAGCCGAAAGCATCACTAGCTTATACTCTGACCCGAGTAGCATGGGGCACGTGGAATCCCGCATAGGCGAGGACATGGATCGAGGCTGGATGGGCAGGTTCGTTCGAGTAAGGACTTCCGACCTGATTCCGACTGAATATATGCCTTTTCCCGAGGAGTGGAACATGAAGTGTAAGTGTAATTCTGTTGTTATCTCCTACTATTTTGCCCTTTCATTTCTTTTCTCACCGATATCCCCCATTTTTTGTGATGCAGTTGTTCCCTGGATGCCCGACGCAGTTTCCGATCTCAAGAACTGGGTATGGGATCTGGTTTCAACCTCCACATACGTCGAGCGCTCATGGCGTGACTTGTCAAAGGGCCGATGGGAGGCCAAAAATCATGGTAAGCCCCTTTCTCGTATTTTTTGGTAGTTCGAACAAGATATTTTCCATATATTTTAATAAATTTTTCCGTATGTAGGTGTGGGAAAAGATGCGATTTTGAGGCCCTCGTCCGTCGAAGAAGAGGCTTCGGCCTCTGTTTCAAAGCTGGTGAAGGAAAATAAGAGAAAAGGGCCTTCGTTCCCAAAGATCCAAAACAGAAGAAGAGGACGACTCGTAAGCCAAAGAAGAATACCATTCCTTTGACTGTAGAATCAGTTCTGCGTTTAAGGGATGAAGACGAAGAAGAAGAAGAAGAAAACGATGGGTCTGCGCTGGTGGCCCGAATGAAGAAAATCATTGATGCCCCACAGGCAGGTGGATTGATGGTGGTTTACTAGGCTTCGCCTCGAACTGAGGATATATCGGATAAAGATTTGGGAAAAGTCCCCGGGCCATTGTGAATCGAGGATATCTCCCATCGAAGTCAACGGATGGTGGATATGCCTGAGGGGGCCGTTCCTGACTCTCTTCGCCCCAAGCGACTCACTTGGGGCAGTAGTAATCGAAGACTCGCCCACTTTCCCTGCTCTTTCCGAAGGGGCGATTCGAGATGCCCAAACTTTGGGGGTCCTTGAGGTAGATGGATCTCATGAGGAAGATAATCCTTTTCATGATTTGTTTACCGGTGTCGAGGACGTTATCAATACTAGTGATGCATCAGATATTTTCATCGCATTGCAGCAGGCTTTGAACCGGGTAAGCCTTAACTCACTTTGTTGGTAATGTTTTTATGCTTATTTTTCTTTTCTAATTTTTTTTCTTCATTCTTTGCAGGACACAACAGTTCATCGAGAAGCATGTTCTCGGTCTCGAACCGAGTTGTGTCGATACGAGGCTGACCTTCGATGGGTCATGGAGGAGAGGAACTCCCTTAAACTCCTCTTAGGGCAAAAGGGAGAGGAAATCAAAGACCTCCAAGCCGAGTTGGCCAAGGCTCACAAAGATCAGACCAATCTATCCGAGCAGGTAATGATACTTTTAAAAGACTATGTGCTCGATACCGGAATGATGTCTAATGTTTCCGTCTCATAGCTGTAGCAGAAAATTGAGATGATCGGGAAACTCCGTGAGGAGGTCGATGTGATAAAAGCGGAGACCTTGAAGTGGAAAGAAGGTATGGATTGCTTTGATGTAGAGAAGGAGACTGCTCGAGCCCAATTATCATCGGCCGAAAACGGGCTTCAAAGTATGAAGGAAAGAATAGAGGAGCTCGAGGCTCGGTTGGCCTCTAAACTTGCCAAGGCCGAATCTGATGCTGAAAAGGCAAAGGCCGATACGGATGCACTCGTGGCCGTCTATCGGGCCGATGCTGAATCTGCCCAGGTACAAGCAAGAGAGGTAGCCGGTACCGCCGATACTCGAGCACATTGGGTTGACAAACTTGCTAAGTGCCGATCTTGGAGGGAGACCCTCGAGGAGATCTATGCTCGAGGTTTCGATCTTGCTGAAGAGATAAAAATGGCTAAAGAGCTCGAAGCCGATGCTGAAGCCTTGGCTTCCGACGATGACGATGATGGGAGCAAGAGTAGATTGAGAGCGGGGGAAGCCCGGTGGAGAAGAGACCGCTCCCGGAGATAACCAAGAAACTTAGCCCTTAATTTCTATGTTGCAAACAATCTTGTAAAAAATCTTGTATATATATATATATATATATATAAATATCATTTTCTTTTACCGACTTGCCTCTGTTTTGTTTCTTGCCTTGTGAAGATTTATTTTTATTCATGCCTTATGAATGCTTTCATAAGGATTTAGGCAATTTGATCAAATTTGGACTTTGTAGCCTTTATAACTGAGTGAGCGCTTACTCAAACTTAAAATAAGGTAGCCCGTAGGCTTAGTAGTCGAGTTGAGTGATTGTTTGAACTTGAAGTAATATAGCATGTAGGCTTATTAGTTGAGTGAGTGATTGCTCAAACTTGAGATGATGTAGCCCATAGGCTTATTAGTTGAGTGAGTGATTCGAACTCGAAGTAATATAGCCTGTAGGCGTAAGGGTCGAGCGAGTACTTGGTCGAACTCGAAATAAAAGTAGCTCGTATGCTTAGTAGTCGAGTGAATGATTCGAACTCAAAGTAATGTAGCCCGTAGACGTAATAGTCGAGTGAGTGCTTTCTCGAACTCAGAATAAGAGTAGCACGTAGGCTTAGTAGTCGAGTGAATCTTTCAAACTCGAAGTAATATAGCCCGTAGGCGTAAGGGTCGAGTAAGTGCTTGCTCGAACTCAAAATAAAAGTAACATGCAGGCTTAGTAGTCGAGTGAATGATTCGAACTCGAAGTAATGTAGCCGTAGGCATAATAGTCGAGTGAGTGCTTGCAAGAACTCGGAATAAGAGTAGCCCGTAGGCTTAGTAGTTGAGTGAATGTTTCGAACTCGAAGTAATGTAGCCCGTAGGCGTAAGGGTCGAGTGAATTCTTGGTCGAACTCGAAATAAACGTAGCCCGTAGGCTTAGTAGTTGAGTGAATGATTCGAACTCGAAGTAATGTAGCCCGTAGGCATAGTAGTCGAGTGAGTGATTGCTCGAACTCGGAATAAGAGTAGCTCGTAGGCTTAGTAGTCGAGTGAATGTTTCGAACTCGAAGTAATGTAGCTCGTAGGTGTAATAGTCGAGTAAGTCCTTGCTCAAACTCGGAATAAGAGTAGCTCGTAGGCTTAGTGGTCGGGTGAATATTTCGAACTCGAAGTAATGTAGCCCGTAAGCGTAATAGTCGAGTGAGTGCTGCTCAAACTCGTTGATTTACCTCAATCCTGTTTGCATAATAAATCTCAAAATAGAGGAATTTTTCTTGGATATAAGATATCGGTAAAGTAGAAAACTTTCTTTCCAAGTCATTATACATGTGTTCATGTTTTGCGTCAGGGCTCGGGCCAACTACATGAGCATGGTTCGTTTTGACCATACATGTGTTCATGTTTTGCGTCAGGGCTCGGGCCAACTACATGAGCATTGTTCGTTTTGACCATTTGGCTCTTACAATTTTTCCTATCGGAGCCCTGTTGTTATGAAGTAACTTTCTTGCATCAGAATTTGATAAATTTGAGGGATATTGCCCCCCAGTATTCGAGGTCGATTGTAAAGAGGCCTCGGATACTGTCGAATTGTTTCTAAGTTTGGCACGATCAATGGTTGCCTCATTAAAAACCTTGCCGAAAAACCTATTTGGCATAAAACCAGTCTAAGGGAAAAAGAGTGCAACGCGTGATTTCAGACCTAGGGCTTCGTATTCAAAGGATCCATCCTTGCTCTTGATCGGGCTCCTACAAGGGTTAGTTTCGGAATATAAATGAATATGGGAGGGTCGTACCTTAGCAGTAGTATTGTTTTAGGTGCGACACATTCTAATTGCTTGATAGTTGTTTGTCGTTTATAATACCGAGCTTGTAGGATTCTTTTCCGACATTTTCGAGAACCTCATACGGTCCTTCCTAGTTTGGACCCAGTTTTCCTTTGTTTGGATTTCGGGTACTAAGGGTGACTTTCCTTAGCACTAAATCCCCAGGTTTAAAATGGCGAAGCTTGGTTCTTCGATTATAGTATCTTTCGACTCGTTGCTTTTGGGCGGCTAATTGGACGAGAGCAGCTTCTTGTTTTTCATCCGATAATTCGAGGCTAGTATTCATAGCCTCATTATTTGACTCTTCTGTTGTATATCGAAACCTGGCACTAGATTCCCCGACTTTGATTGGAGTCAAGGCTTCAGAGTAATATACTAAGGAGAACGGGGTTGCCCCCGTACTAGATTTTGATGTTGTTCGATATGCCCAAAGAACTTCGGGTAGGATTACTCTCCATTTTCCCTTAGCATCGTTCAACCTTTTGTTTAGGTTTTGAATGATAGTTTTTTTCGTTGATTCGGCCTGTCCGTTCCCACTAGGGTGATACAGTGTTGATAATATCCTTTTATTTTGTGGTCTTCGAGGAATTTTGTCACTTTGCTTTTGATAAACTGTTTTCCATTGTCACACACTATTTCGGCGCTTATCCCGAATCGACACACGATATGATCCCAGATAAAGTCTATAACCTCTTTCTCTCTTACTTTCACGAACGCCTGTGCTTCAACCCATTTAGAGAAATAATCAGTCATAAATAAAATGAACTTATCTTTACCTGGGGCCGATAGCAGAGGGCCGACGATATTCATTCCCCATTTCATGAATGTCCCTGGGGATAGGACCGAGTGAAGTTGATCTCCGGGTTGATGGATCATTGCTGAAAACCTTTGACATTTGTCACATTTTCGAACAAACTCCTTTGCATCTTTATCTATATCAATCCAATAATACCCTGCCCTGATTATTTTTCGGACTAATGAATCGGCACCGGAGTGATTTCCACAAGTACCCTCGTGAATCTCACGTAGGATATAATCGGTGTCTCCTAGACCTAAGCATACTGCCAATGGTCCATCGAGTGTCCTTCGGTATAATGTTCCATATGCAGTCAATGTGAATCGAGCACCTTTGGTTCGTAAGGCCCTCGAAATTTTAGGGTCCGATTGGAGCTTTCCGTTCTCCAAGTATTCAATATACTTATTCCTCCAATCCTTGGTTAAGCTTGTAGAATTTATCTCGGCATGACCTTCTTCGATAACGGATCTCGAGAGTTGAACGACAGTCCCCAAGCTTTTCTCGTCTTCATCGACCGATGATCCCAAATTTGCTAGTGCATCGGCCTCACCATTTTGTTCTCGTGGTACATGCTGTAAAGTCCACTCTTTGAAATGGTGTAAAGTGACCTGCAGTTTGTCCAAATACCTTTGCATTTTATCCTCTAGAACTTCGAATGTTTTGTTTACTTGATTTACCACCAGTAAAGAGTCACATTTGGCTTCAATGACTTCTGCTCCCAAGCTTTTAGCTAGCTCGAGACCTACAATCATGGCCTCACACTCGGCCTCGTTGTTAGTCAACCTAGTAGTTTTAATAGATTGCCTAATAGAGCTACCCGTAGGCGGCTTTAAAACGATGCCTAGACCGGACCCTTTCACGTTTGAAGCCACGTCCATGAAAAGGATCCATACCCCCGATGATTTACCCAATTTCAACAAGAGTTCCTTTTCGACTTCGGGTACGAGGGTTGGCGTGAAATCGGCCCACGAAGTCCGCTAAAATTTGAGACTTGATGGCCGTACGGGGTTGATATTTGATATCGTACCCACTGAGTTCGACGGCCCATTTGGCCAATCGGCCTGATAGTTCGGGGTTTTGCAAAATATTACGAAGTGGGTAAGTGGTTAATATGCATATGGGGTGACATTGAAAGTACGGCCTTAACTTTCTAGAGGTGCTTATCAGTGCAAGTGTCAATTTCTCTAAGTGTGGTTATCTAGTTTCTGCTTCTCCTAAGGTTCGACATACATAATAAACGGAAAATTGCATTCCTTGCTCTTCTCGAACTAGGACACCACTTATCGCAATTTCCGATACTACCAAGTACAAGTAAAGTTTTTCGTTTATTTTTGGAGTATGAAGTAGTGGTGGGCTCGATAGATATCACTTCAATTCTTCTAATGCATGTTGGTATTCCGGGGTCCAAGCGAAATTGCTCTTCTTTCTTAGAAGAGAGAAAAATCTGTGACTTCGATCTGACGACATCGAAATGAATCGGCCTAAGACAGCAATCCGTCCAGTTAGCCTCTGCACGACTTTTACACTGTCCACGATGGCGATGTCTTCGATGGCCTTGATTTTATCGGGGTTGATCTCGATCCCCCGATTTGATACCATGAAGCCGAGGAACTTGCCCGAACCGATCCTGAAAGCACACTTCTCGGGGTTGAGCTTCATGTTGTATTTCCTCAAAATCTCGAATGTTTCTTGCAAATTAGCCAAATGGTCTTCTGCGCGCAGGGACTTAACTAGCATGTCATTAATATAAACTTCCATTGATTTACATATTTGTTCCTCGAATATTTTATTTACTAGGCGTTGTTAAGTAGCTCTTGCATTTTTTAGCCCGAATGACATCACATTATAACAATATGTTCCATACTTTGTGACAAATGAAGTCTTTTCTTGGTCTTCGGGGTTCATTCGGATTTGATTATACCCGGAATAGGCATCGAGTAAAGTAAGGAGCTCGTGGCCGGCCGTGGCATCGATCATGCGATCGATATTGGGCATCGGAAAAGAATCTTTGGGGCATGCTTTGTTTAAATTCTTATAATCTACACACATTCTAAGTTTGTTCCCCTTTTTAGGGACTACAACTACATTGGCTAACCATTCGGGATACTTCACTTCCCGAATGGATCCTATTTTAAGAAGTTTAGTTACCTCGTCCTCTATGAATGCGTGCTTTTTCTCGAACTGGTCTTCTCTTTAGCTTCACCGGTTTGAACATAGGGTCCAAGCTTCGCCGATGCGTGGTTTTATCTGGCGGGATCCCTGTTATATCTAAATGGGACCAAGCAAAACAATCTATATTATCGATAAGAAATTGAATAAGTTTTTTCCTGAGTTCGGGGGTCAATCCCGTTCCCAGGTATACCTTTCTCTCGGGAAGATGCCCGATCAATATAACCTGTTCCAATTCTTTGACCGTCGATTTGATGGCGTCAGAATCTTCGTGGATGATAGAAGTTCTAGGGATCAGAAAATCCTCCTCTTCTTCTATTTCCTGCTTCCCCGATTCGGTCGAGGCTGGTGACTGTGATTGCTATTTAACTTCTTGTTTACCTTTGATGCTTGACCTTTCCGAGGTTGGTAATGTTGACATCGGTGTTATCTCATCGACAGCAAACATTTTTCTCGCAGCATGCTGCTCTCCGTACATTGTTTTTACACCATCTGACGTCAGGAATTTTATTACTTGGTGGAGATTCGAAGGTACTGCCCTCATATTGTGGATCCAGGGCCTTTCGAGTAGGGCATTGTACCTCATGTCACCCTTGATTACGTGGAACTTGGTATTTCGGATAGACCCAGCCATGTTTATCGGTAGAATAATCTCTCCTTAAGTTATTTCACTATCCATGTTGAAGTCGTTTAAGACCCGAGCTGCGGGCAAGACTTTATTTTGCAGACCGAGTTGCTCCACTGTAAGGCCCCGGAAAATTTCTCTAATGATTTAATATTTTAAAGTACGCCAACGGTATTTGGGAATAGCATGTTAGAGTATTATAGGAGACCCATGGGATAGAACCACATTATTTCGAAATGAAAAGTATATATTTAAGGTGTGTTGAAACATACTAAGGAGTTTTGTGAATGGAAAGAATTCGTGTAGAACAAGTAGGATACATTAAGTGGAAAGGATGTCTCAATTCACACAAGATCCTACTTCAAACGTATGCTGCTACCAAACTATAACGACTTATGAGGTGATCTACCTATAACATTAAAGCCCTTTGAATCTAGTTTCTAACGCTTCAAACCGTTCGTCATTCGAACATTCCTACAAGAAGTTATGATCAAATACCCAAAGGCTGTCCTGTAGCTCGCTACAGAGCTCGCAAGGCCAGGTGTAAGAGCAGGCTTTAGCCTGGCGAGGCCAGGTGTAATACCAGGCTTTAGCCTGGCGAGGCCAGCCAAAAGTCAGGCTTAACCCGGCTTTAGCCTGGCGAGGCCAGGTCTATAGCCTGGTCCGGAATTTTTGGAGTATCCATTCTTCTATTGTTATAACCCGACCCAACTTCGATAAATAAGCCTTGAAGCTCATTTTGGAGCAAAAAATCTAATATTTTTAGAGAGAAGTGAGAGTGTTCTAGAGAGAGGAAGAAGATCAAGTGCTTTGTTCATCAAGATTTTGTCCAAGCCTTGAAATCCAACAAGAAATCCCTCAAGTTCTTCATCTAAGAGGTAAGGTTCCATACCCTAGTTTTTAATTTCGAATTTGGTAAAAGATGGTTGATTTGGAGTATGATTCTTGGGTGTGAAAGTATTATTTATACATTCATGTACCAATAAGTTTTTATGGGGAGATTGTTGAGCTCAAATGGGTAAAGATTGGGTTGTGAAGTGAAAGAAATCTTGTGGAAGAATCTTGTAACCAATTTGCACATATATTGTTAGATAAAATGCTCAAATGAGCTGAGACCATGAATACCTTCCTAATAATAGTTCAATTTTGTTATGTCTCAAAATAGATTGGGATTGCTAGAATTTCCAGAACGTTGTAGTAATTTAAGGAAAGCTCAAAGCAAGGTATGTTGGCTAAACTTTCTCTCTTGGAATCGAATTCCATGATGTTCCCGTAAGTTCCAAGTATGTTTGTCTCAAGTTCCTTATTCTATGTTCTGAGTTGTTCCCAATAAATTCGATTGTCCCGAATAAGCAAAGTGATGAGAATTGTGTGATCAAAACTTGTCCCGAATATTCCTATCACATTATGTTACCCTTTGGGAATGTGTTCAAGAATGATATGTGTATTAAAATGCTATGTCTTTGAGTCATGTTACAAATGAAGGTTATGAGGCCATATTGTGTGAGAAAATCCTAATATTCCTAAGACTTCTAATTCCTCATAGGTTTACCTAAAGTATTGATTTGTAAATGTCTCATTGTTGATAATCTATAAAGATGGTTGGAAGTAAAATAAGTGAATTGGGGATATAGAGTGTGGCCAACGTGCCAAGAATTTAAGTTATGATTGTGGCTAGTAGTGTAAATGATTTGAGAGGATGTGATAAAGAATATGAAATGAGACTCGACTCAATTGTTTAAAAAAGACTTCGAAAATAGAATTTCCTAAAAGCTTTTGTACTCAATCCATGCCCATAAGTGGCTGCTTTAGCTAATGCTTTGCTTTATAAATATATTCAGGGTGATTTGAGTTCTATATACTCATGTATTGAAATTGTACATTGTCATTTCTGGGAAAGAGTATTGCAAGAATAAATGGTGTATTGATTGTTTATGATTTTTGATGTGTGTTTCAATTGCTAATTGGTATGCCTCATTCTTTAGGAAGAAACCATTTGTGTTTGAAGTTTCCATTTCAAATGGATTTGAAGTATATGATTTCTAAAATATTCTACATGTTGATATTTGATGGGGATCTTTGAAATTGAAAGAGGTGAAAGTGTGGAATATGAAATACGGCCATTGTGCCATGAAAGAAGAATCTTGCGTATGGCCAAGAGAGCCAATAAAATAATATATGTAAATGACTTTGATTGTTAAGTCCCCAAGAGTCATGAGCCTAGATAATTACCTCAAGAGTTCAAGGGAGTGAATAATAAGATGGAAGGGAGATGTCCATTGATAAATAACGATGAACCTTAAGAAAAGGAATTGGGCCCATGTGCCATTGAAATCGACTTATTGATTTACCATGCATGCGCTAATGTAATGAGTTGTGTTTCTCCATGATGAGCATGAACATGAACATGAAATATTCCAATGATATGAGTAATTACGACGTTAAATGTAATGATAAATTCTGTTGCTTTGAGTTTATATATGATATTGTGATTGTGATACACCTCTACCCGCATATATTGGGGTGAGGCGGTAGGACCGATTTGTGTTGAGATTGTAGTATTGTGATACACCTCCACCCACATATATTGGGGTGAGGCGGTAGGACCACTTTGTGTAGGGATTGTGGTATTGTAGAATACACCTCCACCCGCATATATTGGGGTGAGGCGGTAAGACCGCTTTGTATAGGGATTGTGGTATTATGGAATACACCTCCACCCGCATATATTGGGGTGAGGCGGTAGGACCACTTTGTGTAGGTATTATAGTATTATGGAATATACTTCCACCCACATATATTGGGGTGAGGCGGTATGGCCGCTTTGTGTTGGGATTCTGGTATTGTGATATACTTCCACCCGCATATATTGGGGTGAGACGGTAGGGCCGCTTTGTGTTGGGATTGTGGTATTGTGATACACCTCCACCCACATATATTAGGGTGAGGCGGTAGGACTGCTTTGTGTAGGGATTGTGGTATTATGGAATACACCTCCACCCGCATATATTGGGGTGAGGCGGCATGGCCGCTTTGTGTTGGGATTCTGGTATTGTGATATACTTCCACCCCCATATATTGGGGTGAGGCGGTAGGGTCGCTCTGTGTTGGGATTCTGGTATTGTAATATACTTCCACTCCCATATACTGGGGTGAGGCGGTAGGGCCTCTTTGTGTTGGGATTCTGGTATTGTGATATACTTCCACCTGCATATATCGGGGTGAGGCGGTAGAGCCGCTTTGTGTTGGGATTCTGGTATTGTAATATACTTCCACCCGCATATATTGGGGTGAGGCGATAGGGCCGCTTTGTGTTGGGATTCTGGTATTGTAATATACTTCCACCCGCATATATTGGGGAGAGGCGGTAGGGCTGCTTTGTGTAGGGATTCTGGTAGTGTGATATACTTCCACCCGCATATATTGGGGTGAGGCGGTAGGGCCGCTTTATGTTGGGATTCTAGTATTGTAATATACTTCCACCCGCATATATTGGGGTGAGGCGGTAGGACCGCTTTGTGTTGGGATTCTGGTATTGTAATATACTTCCACCTGCATATATTGGGGTGAGGCGGTATGGCCACTTTGTGTTGGGATTCTGGTATTGTAATATACTTCCACCCGCATATATTAGGGTGAGGCGCTAGGGCCGCTTTGTGTTGGGATTTTCGTATTATGATATACTTCCACCTGCATATATTGGGGTGAGGCGGTAGGGCCGCTTGTAGGGATTGTGGTATTATGGAATACACCTCCACCCGCATATATTGGGGTGAGGCAGTAGGACCACTTTGTGTAGGTATTATGGTATTATGGAATATACTTCCACCCACATATATTGGGGTAAGGTGGTATGGCCACTTTGTGTTGGGATTCTGGTATTGTGATATACTTCCACCCGCATATATTGGGGTGAGACGGTAGGGCCACTTTGTGTTGGGAATGTGGTATTGTGATACACCTCCACCCACATATATTGGGGTGAGGCAATAGGACTGCTTTGTGTAGGGATTGTGGTATTATGAAATACACCTCCACCCGCATATATTGGGGTGAGGCGGCATGGCCGCTTTGTGTTGGGATTCTGGTATTGTGATATACTTCCACCCGCATATATTGGGGTGAGGCGGTAGGGCCGCTCTGTGTTAGGATTCTGGTATTGTAATATACTTCCACTCCCATATACTGGGGTGAGGCGGTAGGGCCTCTTTGTGTTGGGATTCTGGTATTGTGATATACTTCCACCTGCATATATCGGGGTGAGGCGGTAGAGCCGCTTTGTGTTGGGATTCTGGTATTGTAATATACTTCCACCCGCATATATTGGGGTGAGGCGATAGGGCCGCTTTGTGTTGGGATTCTGGTATTGTAATATACTTCCACCCGCATATATTGGGGAGAGGCGGTAGGGCTGCTTTGTGTTGGGATTCTGGTAGTATGATATACTTCCACTCGCATATATTGGGGTGAGGCGGTAGGGCCGCTTTATGTTGGGATTCTGGTATTGTAATATACTTCCACCCGCATATATTGGGGTGAGGCGGTAGGGCCGCTTTGTGTTGGGATTCTGGTATTGTAATATACTTCCACCTGCATATATTGGGGTGAGGCGGTATGGCCACTTTGTGTTGGGATTCTGGTATTGTAATATACTTCCACCCGCATATATTGGGGTGAGGCGGTAGGGCCGCTTTGTGTTGGGATTCTCGTATTATGATATACTTCCACCTGCATATATTGGGGTGAGGCGGTAGGGCCGCTTTGTGTTGGGATTCTGGTATTGTAATATACTTCCACCCGCATATATTGGGGTGAGGCGGTAGGGCCGCTTTGTGTTGGGATTCTGGTATTGTAATATACTTCCACCCGCATATATTGGGGTGAGGCGGTAGAGCCGCTTTGTGTTGGGATTCTGGTATTGTGATATACTCCCACCCGCATATATTGGGGTGAGGCGGTATGGCCGTTTTGTGTTGGAATTCTGGTATTGTAATATACTTCCACCCGCATATATTGGGGTGAGGCTGTAGGGCCGCTTTGTTTTGGGATTCCGGTATTGTAATAGACTTCCACCCGCATATATTGGGGTGAGGCGGTAGAGCCGCTTTGTGTTGGGATTGTGGTATTGTGATACATTTCCACCCGCATGTATTGGGGTGAGGCAGTATGACCGCTTTGTGTAGAGATTGTGGTATCGTGATACACCTCCACCCGTTTATGTTGGGGTGAAGCGACATCGCCGCTTTGTGTGAAGGTGGTTATAGAGGATCCTCGACTGAGTATCTATAAATGTTAATGGAAGCTCTAAATAAATTTTCTTGACGTTGACGGCTATCTAAGCCCATTTATTGTTGCTATGATTCATCGTATTCATGTCGAATTTCTAAGCCCTTGAATATGTGTACTTGTATTGTGTAAGAGAACACTGTGAACGGTCTATGAGACGCATATGTGTACGATATGATATGTGAACACTAGTATTGTGAACATCGGTATTGTGAACACTAGTATTGTGAACATTGGTATTTGTGAATAGTGATATTGTGAACAGTTGTATATCAGTGTTAATGATCTCCCAAACAAAATCATATATGAAGTTCGTATTTTGGAAAATTATCATGTTTTTAACTAGACATTTGGATATCGTGGATTGTGACTATTTATTTCTATGTGTTGCCTTTTCTGATATGAGCATTCTGTTTTGAAAGAGGATTTTGAACTATACATACTAGTGTTATTCGACAGTGCTAAAGTCCTTTTTACCGGGGGCGCTGCATCTTTTAATGGATGCAGGTATACTTCTACAGGATGATATGAACCTTTGATAGGGATCTTCTTCACTACTCAGCTTATGGTGAGCCCGCTACAGTTCTAGTGGGTGTTTGGGTCTAGTTCGTTTTATGTATATAGGTATCCATTGTCATAGAAGCTCCATGTACAATGTGGGTCATATAATTAAAGATTTGATTTTTGTCATGTATTTATGTTCACAGTATTTACAGCTATTTATAGAGTTGTGTACCCACCACGAGAAAGAAAATATGGGCCATTGAGCCAAGTATATTTAATATGAAAGTCATGATTTTATTATGTTATGGTAAATCATGCATGAGTAATGATGAGAGGTTAGTGTAAATTAGGCTTGCTCGACTGGGTTTACTCGGTTGAGCGCCGGTCGCGCTCCACGATTTCGGGGCGTGACATCTATGACCCTCGATCGGATGATATTTGCAAAGCTACCTGGATCCACTAAAACACGCTTAACTTGAACTTTATCTAATAAGATAAAAATTACCAGAGCGTCGTCGTGGGGCTGAGAAATGCCTTCGACCTCTTTGTTGTTGAATGATAAAGTGTCTTTGGTCACGTAATCTAGGGTTCATTTTTCTCTAGTGATCGGTATCTTTGAGCGTTTGAGTATGGGTTCCTGTGGAGTGTCGCCCCACCGATGATTATATGAATGATATGTTGAGGCTCCTCCTGTTCATGTTTTCTGTTGGCGTCTCTCTCTCTCTGAAATAGTTCTTGGCTCGATCGCTGAGGAACTCTCAAAGGTGGCCTTCATTGAATTGACGAGATACCTCCTCCCTTAATTGTCGGCAATCCTCGGTCTTGTGGCTATGTGTGCCATGATATTTGCACATCGAATCCAAGTTTCTTTGGGAGGGATCGGTTTGCATTGGTCTGGGCCACCTAGTATCCTTGATCCTTCCGATTGCAGATACGATGCCCGGTGCATCGATGCTAAAGTTATATTTCGATAATCGAGGTGCCTCTATAGGATTGGCATATTTGTCGAAATCGCATTTTCTCATAAGTCCCCGAGAATTCTTTCCTTGATCACTCCCTCGATTGTTCCGGGCGGAATTGTGTCCTGAATCATTATTCCTTCGATTTGTGGTGTATGGTTGATATCGGTCTTTGTTCGACCTTGGCTCTCTATCGATGTCCCTCTGGTTTTTAATAACTGACCTATTTGGATGTGCTGATCCGGAAGGAGCTCCTAATTGTCGTTCTCGACCCTGAATTTTGACTGATATCGATTGTGCACATCCGCCCAAGTTACAGCTGGATATTCGACTAAATTTTGTTTCAGCTGACGTGATGTTATCAAACTTCACTCATTCCACCCTTGGGTGAAAGCTTGAATGGCCCAATCGTCTGTGACCGGTGGCAACTCCATGCGTTCCATTTGAAATCGGGACACGAATTTCCTCAGTATTTCAATATCCCTTTGTTTTACTTTAAAAAGGTTTGATTTCCTTGTCGCGACTTTTATGACACCGGCATGTGCCTTTACGAAAGAATCTGCCAGCATGGCAAATGAGTCGATAGAATTCGGTGGCAGATTGTGATAACAAATCATTGCTCCTTTCGAGAGGGTCTCTTAGAATATTTTCAACAACACAGATTCAATTTTGTCATCTTCTAAATCGTTACCCTTGATGGCACATGTGTAAGAGGTGACGTATTCATTGGGGTCGGTAGTTCCGTTATATTTGGGAATCTCGGGCATACGGAATCTTTTCGGAATTGGCTTTAGGGTTGCACTCGAGGGAAAATGCTTTTGCACGAATTTTTTGTAATCCAACCCTTTTATCATTGGCGGTGCCCTCGGGATCTGATCGACCCTGGAGTTATATGTTTCTATTTTTTTTTATCATTTTCTTCAATCCGCTTTGTGCTCGAGTATCTTAGCAATTTCGGGAGTAGTCCCCGATTCTTGCTCGTTTGACCTTACTACGGCTGGCTCCGTTCTGTGGGTAATTTCTCGAGGTGGATTGGGCTCTGGCCTGCTTGGTGTCTGGCTTTGGCTCTACAACTAAGCTATCGCTACCTGTTGGGCTTGCAGCATTTAAAAATTCATACGCAAGCTAACTCCATTTTCCTCAACGTTATGGGTGACTCGAGCCGCAAATCGAGTACCTCCATGAACGCTATTTTCAGGTTCAGAACGTTGGTTCGCTTCAAGGGCCACATGTGAATTATTTTCTAGTGGTACTTCGACCTGAGCTTCCATGGCATCGATAAATGGCCTTCCGGATCTGGTCGTCATATTGTTGGTTTCGTCTTGAAGGCCTGCTTCATTTTCGATAGGTTAAGCCATTAATTGAGAGTTTGCCATTGCTAGCCAAAAACACTTTCAAAAGACAGGCGTAAAATGGCGTGTGTTTGTAGATTCGTATCAAATAACCATTGTTATCCTTAGCCCCACGGTGGGCGCCAAACTGTTTATCCGAAAAACGGATAGAGTTAAATTTGTACGTACTTCTAAAGATATGTGGTATAGTTTAATACAAATCGTAAGGATAAATAGAAATATCAAATACGGATTGCAAAGAATGCAAAATAAACAAAGTTGGAAAGAAGATGATTTTTAGGACTAAGCAAGATGAATCAATGTATGAAACTTAAAGAAATAACTCTTCAATATAGGAGTGTATGGTGTTTTAGTTACAATGTGAGCACGAAACAAACTGTCTTCTACAGAAATATAACCATTATTTTTATAGTGGAGGATCCTACTTTAGATATAATTAAAAATACATAGTGGAGAACCCATGATAAATAAGTTTTTCCCTAATTTCCGCTGAAATTCTCTCCCTTAGTGCATTTGCAATGGCTCTTGTCTGTGAGCTCGAGCTCGATCGGCCTCGGTGCCGGTCGGTATTGTTTTTAGAGCTCGATGCGGACTTGAGCTCGATGCCGACTCGGGATCAGGTGATGATTCGGGCTCGATATAGGTTGTCCTTTGCCCCTTAAGCTCAATTCCACAACATCTCATCATAGTTCGATTCGGACCCGAGCTCGATAATGACTTCGAACTCGATGTTTGACCTATACCTGAAATCTGAAGCTCGTTCGTACAATCTTCGGAGCCCATCTCGATATCACGAAGTCTTCCTTTGGTCCATCATGATCACATCTTGATCAATCGTACGAAGGCCAAAATCAAGTTCGACAGTATACAAACTTCATTTTCTCCGCCTTATTCCCCATCTCGACCTATTTGACATCTTAGCGGGCATGTAGGTTCAAAAATAAATTTAGGATTTAAACTTTATGAATTTTAGATTTGCAATTCTACTACATCGCATCTAATTTAAAGGGTTCATTTATTATCTATATATGTTTAATAATATTTGGGCAAAAATACAGAGGGCATGAGCGAAAACTATGAATTCAGATGAACACATAGCGTCTGCACTGGATATGCCCTGTGCGGGTCTAATAAATTAAACTGCATCCCATCTTGATCAAATGCTTATAGTGAGTGAAGAAAGTGATATTCAGGTCTGAATTGAAGCACACTGATGTTAGGAACATTTATTACTTTTCTGGAATTAAACTCATTTAGCAGTGACAAAGAAGATAACCAAAAAAAAAATGTGGTTTTCATGCATATGGTTCAGTTCTGAAATACTTGTACTCAGGGGCAAAGCTAACCCTTCGTCAGAAAATTATACTCCGTATAAAGTAAAATATTATTTGTTATTGATTAAAAATAGACTTTGAACACCCTTACATAGCCCACTGATAAAGATTTGAATATCCTTATTAAATTTTCTGACTTCGTCATTGCTTGTACTTCAGTTACATACACTAGCTTCTAAAAGCATGAATCACATGTTATTTTATGAATCACAAGAAAAGAAATTATTTTATGTAAGGGTGTGATCTTAGCCTGGACCACATGTTACCAATGGTTGAGATCCCATATTGTTAGACTCCTATAATGTTTGACTAGAGAGATAAGAAAAAATAATCTATGCATAACTAATGCATATGAGAAGGAAATAATTTTGACATAATAATTACAATATTTGGTTGAAAGTATTGAAATAATAGCACTCGCGATAATATGTATCTATTTATAAATGACATCATGTTAATTAAGTTTGTACAAGGTAAAATATCATTAAAGTAATCCTCATATATAATATTTCATATATTATTATTTATCTCATAGTAATTCTTTTATTATTATTTACAGGATAAATCATTCATACGCTATAATGTTAACATAACTAGTACGCGAACCAAAGAATGATCGTCTACCTAAGGTGGCAAGGTGCTCAAAAATTATAGAAACTTAGAAAATGAAAACAAAAAGTAAGAAAATTCATTTAAGTTCGAAAGAATCCTTGCCTTCACAAAGCTATTATTTTTATAGTACTATTTTCAGACATTGCGCAATTGCTTTTACTGCTTGGCTTTGTTCAGGAAACTTGGCCCCACTGCAACTCATAATATAAAACCATAATAATAAGGAAAGTGACCCCACCCTCTTTTTTGTATCATATTTTATTTAGACAAAATAGATTAAACATTATATTACTATATCTATAGGGATATACACTACACGGTGGATCAGCAAACGCCCCAGAATCATTGATTCATTGTCACATAGTCACATTGTGTGTGTTTATATATTAGATTAATCTTCAGACGAACAGTATTATAAACTTATATTACAGACATATAATTTTATTAGATTAATCTTCAGACGAACAGTATTATATGTACCTCTTACCCCTGTGCCATATTACCAACCTACATATGGGGTGGGCATCAGTCGTTTCGGTTCGGTTGTGAATGTTATCGATTTGACATATCGGTTATCGATTTATTAATATGCTAAACTGATAACCGAACCGATAAGATATCGGTTATTGGGTATCGGTTAGCTGATTATCGATCCTTATCGGCTCGATTATCGGTTTACCCGATAAGAATAAAAAACATCTAAGAAAATTTATGTTTTTATTATCGAAATCGTGATCATACGAGAAAGGAACTAAATTTTTACTAACTACCTCACTGCGAGAGGGCATATTTCACAGGAAAATAATAAAATCCTAATCTTGTAAATACTAAAGAATCAGTGCAACAAAAGAAATAAATAGAAAAACTAAAAATCTAAACAATTAGTTCTTTAAAATTTAAAACTAAAAATCTTAACCGGAGAATTAAGATGAAAAATTCAGAAAAGTTTAAAACTTACTATAAGGATTATAGTCTGAAGATAAAGAGTAACTCCCGAATGAATGGAGCCATAAGGTGGCTTTATATACTTAGTGGGTAAAATTATAATTTTGTTAAAGCTTATTGGTCTATCGGTTAAACTGTTAATAAAATTGGGCAAACTGAGACCCGAACCGATAACTCAATAGTCAAATAATATTAAATCGTTATCGAACTAATTATCCAATAACTCGATATCGATAACTCAATAGCATTTTATCGGTTCAGGCTATCGGTTATATCCGATATTTGCCCAGCCCTAAACCTACATTCACATTAAGTTGGAGTTAATTATTTGAATGGTCATTTAAGTTAGAAAGATTAACGGTAAAATAATGTTTATATTATTTTTTTTTGACAACAAAATTATTTAAGCATGTCCATATTTGTTTTTTGGAAAATTACCAAGGAAACTCGCAACCGCTTCTCATCGGGTGCGCACTGGATAACATGTTCATTGTACAATAGTTCGCAAATTACATAGGAGATATAAACCGCACTAGACACATCCAGTGCAACGAGCTCTGACTAAGAAGACTGCTGATGAAGGGAATCGATCTCATGTCTCCCGTGAAAAATTTCGTACACCCATTTAATTCATTTCAAAACAAAAAAAAATCACACTTATTTAGAATGAGTAACTGAGATTTAAGTAAGCCAACCGTGTGCCGTGGGGAAAGGACCCCAACTAACATTCAATTAGTGTAAACCCAAGAAAGTCAATATTCTTTGCTTTGGAATTGGGACATCAGACTCCTCTTTTCATTTACCCCAACCCCCTTCCCCCAAAACCAAAGTTTTACCAACCCCAATATCTTTGAGGTTTCAACCACGTATTAGAGCTCACTAATTATATGTAACTTTTACGGGCCAATTCCAATTCCAATTCCAATTAGGTAAAAAGCTCGCACAAAGGAGATCCAGTTTTCTAAAAGAAAAAGAATTCAGTCAGCCCACTTATGAGTAAATGAGTATGGAGTCATGAAGTGTCATCGATATAGCATAAGGAACATTTAATCTAATATTTTTTCGTGAAAATCATTCAAAAATTGCTTTACCCGAACTCAAAAATTGGAAATGGTTGAAAATGGGTCGAAATCCCATTTCCAGAACTTAAATTCTGTTTTTTAGATTTTTATTCATCGCGATCGTGAAAATTCGTTCGCGATCGCATAGAACACTTTTGCCCAGGTTCATTTTACTCTTCGCGATCGCGGAAATGGCTTCACGATCGCAAAGCACAATTTGCACAGGCTGCCCATTTGCACTATGCGAACGCGACATGCCATACGCGAACGCGAAGCATAACCTTGTAGACCTACGCGATCGCGGACCGTTTCATGCGAACGCGAAGAACAAATTTGAGTACCCCAGCTTCTGCCTCATTTCCTCTTCGCGAACGCGTGGGTTAGATCGCGAACGCGAAGCTTTGCACTTCGACCCTTCGCGAACGCGTGCCCTCGGTCGCGAACGCAAATCACAATTGTGCCAGTCCAACTTTCCTCTTCGCGATCGCAGGAATGGCTTCGCGATCGCAAAGCACAAAACACCAGATGACAACAGAAGTTAAAAACCAAATTTTTCTCAAAGTACAAATGGTCTGTAGGTTATCCTTAACTCACCCGAGCCTTCGGGGCTCCAAACCAAACATGCACACAAGTCCTAAAACATCATACGAACTTACTCGCGCGATCAAATCGCCAAAATAATACCTAGAACTACAAACTGAACTACAAATCGAATGAAATTTTCAAGAAAACTTTAAAACTTATATTTTCACAACCGGACGTCCGAATCACGTCAAATCAACTCCATTTCTCACCAAATTCGGAAGACAGGTCATAAATATTATAGTGGACCTATACCAGAATCCGAAACCAAAATACGGACCCGATGTCAATAAATCCAACATCAGTAAATTCTTAAAAATCATTAAGCTTTCAAACTTTTTAATTTTCATCAAAATTCCATATCTCGGGCTAGGACCTCAGAATTTGATTCCGGGCATACGTCCAAGTCCCAAATTACTATATGGACCTAGTGGAATTGTCAAAATACTGATCCGAGTCTGTTTGCTCCAACGTTGACCAAAGTCAACTCAGTTGAGTTTTAAAGCTCTATTTCACATTTTAATCCATTTTTCACATAAAAACTTTCTGAAAATTTTTTACGGACTGTGCACGCAAGTCGAGGAGTGATAAATAGTAGTTTTTGAGGTCTTAGAATATAAAATTAATTATTAAATTTAAAGATGACACTTTGGGTCATCACACAAACGTTGTTCAGAGTCACCACCTTGCTAGAGGTCATCTTCAGGAATATCTTTCCATAACCTTCAATTTTGGTCGTTGAAGAATTTTTCATAAAATTGGTCTCGTCGGGTCCAGTGGAAGCATATGAAGCAAATGCTTCTCTAACAGCACAAACATGGCGGGTGACACCAGAATCAATCCACCACTCCTTAGGATTTTTCACTAAGTTGTATTCAGACAACATAGCGCACAAGTCATCAATATCATCATTTGGTTCAACCATATTTTCTTGTCCCTTTTTCTTCTCTTTCTTTGGAGCACGACATTCTGTAGCTTTGTGTCCACCTTTTCTACGGTTGCAGGAATTTCCCTTGAATTTCTTCTTGTTGGGATAGTTGTTTGGTCCAAAAGGCTTCTTTCGCTTCTTCGAATTAGTTGGAGCAGTTTCAATGATATTTTCTCCCAAAATTGTTGAGTTCCCACGTGTCTTATTTTTTGTAGCTTTATTGTCCTCTTCGATCCTCAATCGAACGATGAGATCTTCGAGTTTCATCTCCCTGCACTTGTTTTTCAAGTAGTTTTGAAAGTCCCTCCATAAACGAGGCAACTTCTCAATCATTGTTGCAACTTGAAATGCCTCATTGATGACCAAACCTTTAGGAAAGAGATCGTGAATTATAACTTGCAGCTCTTGAACTTAGGTAATGACATGCTTGATGTCTACCATCTTATAGTCTAAAAACTTTGCTACAACAAAATTCTTTTAACCGGCATCCTCGATTTTATACTTTTTATCCAATGCATCCCATAGTACTTTAGAAGTTTCTGCATTACTATAGACGTTGTAAAGATCATCCTCCAGTCCGCTAAGAATGTAATTCTTGCACAAGAAATCTGAGTGCTTCCATGCCTTAGTCACTATGAAACGTTCATTGTCAAGAGTTGTTTCCTGCAGAACCAAAACGTCCTCCGTGATGAACTTCTGTAGACTCAAAATAGTCAAATAGAAGAACATCTTCTGTTGCAAACTTTGAAATCATTCACGGAAAATTTCTCTGGCTTTTCCGCCGGAGCCGGTGGTGGCACAGAACGGCTGGAAGTAGCAACATTGCTCGTAGAGCCAACCACGGTGAAGATTTTATTTCTTCAAACTGAATACAAAACGAGTAGAAAATCACAGAGATTTTAATCTCGTAATGTAAACCAAGGAGTAGAAAATTCGAAGATTTTAGTCTCCAAATTGAGAGTAGTTAGTCTCCCACAATCAGAATATAAGATGAATAAAGAAAAATAAATTAAGTTACTTAAGCTTGTTGGTATACTGTATTCGAAGGAAAATTGAATTATCGTTTTATGAACAGTCTAATTTGGAGCAATTAATATTGCGTTAATATTAACAAATAAATTTGGTCCAAAAAATCAATCAATCCGAAGCCGAAGTCGAATCCGAGCGACGACGACGTCGCGAGGTTTGCCTTCTTTTTCACTCTTTAAGAGCTAGAAGAAGAACAATTATATATATATATATATATACCCATCAAAAGTCCTTTTCTCCTCCAACATAGGACAATGTCCCGACGACGCGAGGCTTGCCTTCTTCTTAACTCTTTAAGAGCTAGAAGAAGAGCAATTGTATATATACCCATCAAAAGTCTTTTTCTCCTCCAATATGGGATAATGTCCCTTTGTCAAGAAGGTAAAATCAAAATTTTATTTTTCCCTCCATTTTCCATTCGCTCTCTTTTAAGCTCTAAGAAGCTTAAACCCAACAATAATATCACAATTGTGATATAAATTAATCTCGAAATTGTTAATCTCGGATTCAAAAATTCAACCAACAACAAAATAAAATTATGCTGCATATAATCCCTTATCCCACCAACCAAACGAACCCTAACCATTACAAGCCTATGGATTGGATATGTTGAGTAAGATCATAGTGGCTATCTTTAAGGGGTAAGCACGACCAGATCTTAGTAAGATTAATTTAAGAGTTAGGTTTTGGAGCAAAAAACAAATTGTAGTAATATATCAAAGTACTAAGACCCCTTATATATGAAGTTAGCCACTCTACTTTGAACCGTCGGTGTTCTCATTAAACTCAGGCGGATGCAACTTGCAAGAGTTGACAATTATATTAGTTATCACTTAGTTAATAGCAAGTGCCTATTGCCAAGTTTCTTCTTTCTTTTAGGAATTAAAGCATACCAAGCTGTAAATGCGGGAATAATCCGACAGCAATGGAAAGAACACTCAACTACAGGTGATATTTTTTTTCTAAGTTGGCTTATGAAAACTATCTTTAAAAAGGAGAAGAAAATTTTCTCATTTGTTGGTGTATGCCAGGTTATTCTATAAACATTTCAAGTTTTACTTCATATTACTTGCCCCAACAAATATTTATATATCAATATCAATCTTTTGCTAAATGTTTTTTCACTCACAAGCCAAACACTCAAGAAAACATCCAAGAAAATAAATAGGATTACTTGAAGGCAGTTCGTGTGTATTATCCCAAAATATACTCGGTGAGTCGATTAGAGAAAGGATTTGAAGCTTATAAGTTTCATATTCTTGCTCTTTTAACTTATTAGGTTCTAAATTGATAATTCGTACGTATATTAAATAAATTTCTTAAGACAAATATAAAATTAGATCAATGTTACTCGATTCGGCCGAACCTGTAACTTTAAAGCTAGCTCCGCCCCCGTGAATGGTTAAGTATTTGTCTAGATATTGCAATCAGAAGCACGTCCACAGATTTAAATTAGATGGTTTACTTTTTAAGGTTCTTAGCATTAGATAGTGTATTTTAAATTATGGGTTCAATATGTAATATTTGTTAAAATTTAGTAATATTTCCCAATATTGGATTCAATTGAATCCAATATAATTATTATAAACTTCATCTCTAATCGCAATTAACACGTTTGTCTATGCACATTTGATTTAATTTGCGGAATTATATTAGTTTTAAACATGTAAATAACTTCTACTTGTGTAGTTATAATTTTATATATTCTTTCAAGTATAAAAACTGTGAATACCTAATTTTTGTACTGTTTTAACACCTCCTAAAGTCATTAGTGTTTTGTTACTTTAATTATTTTTTCCAATTTTTGTGTCTTTGATTGCATATTTCCTATCATAAAAATATCAAAAAATAGTTCTTTCTTTATTTGTGCATTTTAGGAATTGACTAACTATTCAATTGATAAATTAATCTAGTTAATTGATCATTTGAATAAGTTACTTAATTAATTTATTTGTTTGTATAAATTTAGTTTAATAAGTAGGATTAAGAAAGAAATTGGGCCAAATTTGAAAGAGAAAGTGGCCAAAAGTGCAAGATAAGGGGCTGCCCTTGAAAGGGTCTGAAACGACGTAGTTTTGCCTCAAAACTACGTTGTTTCATTAAGTGACCCAAGATCAAATCTCACCCATTGATCACCCCTTGATCTAATGGTCCATATTTAATCTCTCAAGAGGTATTTAAAGCCTCAAAAAACTGAAAAATTCCCTCATTTCCCCCCATAACTCTTTCTCTCTTCTCTCTCTTTCTTCTCTCCGCCGCCGCCGCCGGAAATCACCCATCGGTGGCGGACCACCTCCAGACACCTCCAAATTAACACCATGTATTCTCCACAACCTCCTCTTCCCATATCTCCAAACCAATTCCTTCAAAACCCCCTCAAACTCCTTGAATTTTAGATCTAGGAAACTTTAGCCACCACTTTTTGGCTCAAATTCATGAAGCTCCGGCCAACATCACCCTACAACACATGCATGAATGGATAGAGCTCCACGAGACCTATCTTTTCCTACCCATTTCACCCTCTAAAACCCCGTCGCCGCCGGCCCGCTGCCCATTACCCGCCGCGGCTCCACTGCCTCACCACCGCCAAAATGCCCCAAAACCCCATCTTAGCTATTTTTCGACTCAAAGACACTCATTTTTTTTTGACGAGATGCTGAAACTCATTTCGTTCTAGCATCTACCCGAAAGAAACGTGCATTTCGGAGTCAGGCAGTCGCCTTTTAGCATCTCCGGCGTCTTCTCGTGGCTCGAACAGCTTCAAGCATACTCGTTAGGTATAATCGTCATCTCTTTAATTAATTTCTGATTTTTTATATTAATAGATTAGTTTCTGATTTTTGATTTTTCTGTTTTGGTTGTTTCTTGTTAATTAGAGTTTCAAGTTAGATTTATTTAATTAGTTATCTCTATTTAGTTTAGTGATTTGTTAGATTGTTATTGATCTAAACATGATCTTTAGTGTATTAGCTAAATCATTCACTTAGTTTGTCGATTATTTAGTTGTCTGATTGTTAACGATGCTCGTTCTGGTTTGAGCATTTAGTTTGTGAATTTAGTTATTTGTTTAGTAATTAGTTTGTAAAAATCGAATTCATTCCAATCAAGTTGGTTTGAATACTTAGTTCAATTATGTTTTTAGTCTCGTTTATGCTTTGTCAGTTCATAGTTGTTCATTTTTTATTTTGTGTTGAGCAAGTAGTTTGTTCTTGATGGTTAAAATCTGAAGTTTATGCTATTTTATCATAAAATAGGGTAATAGTAGCCTACTTTTACTAGTAGGGTGGCTGAAATGACATTTGTTTTCTCCTTGCTTCTGACACGACAGATTTTCAGGCTGTCCTTTCAATTTTGGGGACAGATCTTGAACAGTGTTTAGCACACAAAGTCAGTTTTTGGACAGATTTTTGGTGAACTAAAATCTGGCCCAAAAAGGGGACTTAATTTACCTATTTAAGGGGCTGCTATTTCTTCACTTCAAAGACTCTATCTTACACTTGCAGAGATCTTGAGAGTTGCTTGAACACACATATGGTTGAACAAAAAATCACCAGATGAATATTTTAGTAAGCTAAAAAATTTTGTTTTGTGAGTGAATCTTAGAGTGCAAACTTTTAGAAAAGTAGAAGTCTTCTTTAGAGTTAGTTCTAGGTTTCTTCTCTAAAGTTTTCGGGCTGTTTAAACACGATTTGCTGCTGGATTTCTGTTGATTTTGTTGTTGTTCTCTGTTGTTTTCTATTGCTGAGCTTCAATTCATCCCCTGTTGTATTTATTTTCAGCTCTTCAGGTAACCTTCTAAACATTTGTAATGCAGGCTCTTTTTCTTTAATAACAGATGATGAAAAGTTGAACATATTTAGATTATATGTGCATCTTCAATATGGACGGATGTCAAAGTGTAACCTTGAAATCAAATCTCGTGGTTTAAGTATTAAATCTATGACTTTGTTTAATTCTTTTTTTTTTTATTTAGCTTAATAGCTTTCCCAATGTTAGTTTTCAAGTAGTGTTTCTTGAGTAATGGTAGTATTTCACTTAAAAATATAAAAGTTATATAAAGACCTTGTAGTAGGCTAATAAACAAAGAATTTTGTTTGGTTTAAGTTTTTGCCGTTCTTTTCACCGTAAAGTTTTAGAAGATTGCATAAAGGTCTATTTCTTATTACTTTACTGTTTTAGTCGTAAGGTTTCTGTTGTGGTTAGTTTTTCGTTATCTGAATGCTTGTTGTTCCTAATTTTCATATTTCTTTACTTAATCACTTTTTAAATGTTGTTCTTGATTTTACTATTTTTTTCTAATTTCTTTTAGTTTCGTTTAAAGAAAAACAAAAATTATCTCATAAGTTATGTGACAACAATGTATGATGCATAATGGGCTTTTGGTTAGTTGTTAAGCTATTGAGCCACAGTGTTAATTAAAATTAATATGATTGGGCAAATGGGTTAACCTGCTAGTCTATTCTTGTTTTCAAAACTGGCCCATTTTTCCTTAACAACAAAGCTGCCCATTTTCTTTATATAGCTAATTGGGCCAAATAGATTCATTTTAGATGGCCCATTTTGTATACAAAAATTGCAGCAGTCCAATACCAATAAAATTCAAGAGTTTGCCCTTTTTTTTTTAATAACAAAGCTGGCTTATTTTCTTCAACCAATCATTCAACTAGTCCAACACCATGAAATAATAACAAACACGAGTTTGTCTACGTTTGATATCATATTTAGTTAGATAATTTCAATGTCATATCCTTACCTCTTGAATAGATAATTTAGTAACTCAATCACTTCTAATAAAATAATCAAACGCTAGGCAATTTTAGGTGTGTTTCAAATATTGACCATGTGCTCATACACGATCATTGGTCCATGTAATTAATAAAAAAGGCCGCGTGTGCTTTCTCGCTCCTTGACCTTTGTTTAATAAATTATGCTCTTCGGTGATTAATTACATTTAAACCATGTGTACCGACACGTATCTTGTTTTAGTATATATAATTAAATAAAGACCTTGTGTGCTTACACGCTCCAAGGCAAAATTAATAAAATTTAATTATTAATTTTTAAGCGGGCATTTGACGATAGTAATTCAAGGCTAATAAAATACACTTTATCCAAAATTAATTCAAGCCAATTTTAGTCAATAAAAGCGACCGTGCTAGAATTACGGGACTCGGGGAATGCGATATACCTTCTCCCCGGTTAACAGAATTCCTTACTCGGACTTTGTTTTCGCAGACTAATAATAATAGAGTCAAATCTTCCTTTGACTAGGGATTCAAATAAAAGGTGACTTGGAACACCAACAAAATCAATTCCAAATAGCGACTCTGTAAATAAAATAATCTCTATTCAATTTTGTCACTTTAATTGAAAAAAACCTTTAGTCCACGTATTATTTTGCGGGTAGAAAGAGGGTGCAACTAAAACAAAAACGAAGAAGGCAGATAAGATTAAGAAATTGTAGTGAAAACAGAAACTTTGAAGTGCAAAGTTTCGGTTTTGATGTAGTTTACCCTTCAAGCATGCCTAATGCCTTAAATGCCTCACTAGCATTGCCTACTTAATTATTGATGGGCCAAAAGCGTTGCAGCAAAAAAACAGGCAGAAGCTATTAGGTACAAGGCATATATATCTTAAATTCCCCCTCATAAACCCTTTAAATCGTGCGTAAAATCGTATTGTATCTCTGACTTTGTATTAAAAAATTAAATTATTTTGTCAACTTTAAATTAAGACATTCTACTCCTTGTTATCTCATCATTAGTTGAATATGATTTGAAGGTAAAATTTATTTTGAGTTCTACATTATCAAAGTGTGTTTCATATTACTTTCAGTATCAAATTCGCCCCTTTTCTTACCTATACAAAATGTACACATAAAGATACAACTGAACACGTTACACAAGATTGTTTTGGGTAACTAGTATAAAGGCTTAATAGGTAAAATTATTTGGATTTATTTCAAGAGAAAATTTATTGGAAACCCCTCATTTTAACATGAATTATTTAATTTTTTAATCCTAATTACGCTTGAGGTATGAAATGAATTTTAAAAAATGTTTCGTTCACGGTAGAGACCATAGTTAGTTATGCAGCAACATTAAAATGGTGAGTGCTATAGTACCAATTTAGAACAATGCAATAATCTTGATTTAAAAGTTATATCCTTCTCTCTGAATTCCGTTAACATAATCTTGATTTAAAAGTTATTCTTGTTTTAATTGAAGTCAGCGCCCAAGTTACTAGACCTGGGGTGACGAGAGGTTTGGCTAAGACGATCCCTATAATTATGTTGATAGACAAACACAAGTACAAATAATTAAGAGGTGGGCGTAGACCTAACCTCCACAAAAATAAAAGGCCTATGCTGAGATCAGAACATATGGTAACTTCTAAACCCAAAATTCCAATCCACACTGCTACCTTATGTACCCTTATACAAATTTTGTTTTTCACCTCCACAATATCTTTACTACACAGCTCTAAATTGGGAGCAAAACCTACAAAATGTACACAAATATAGCTAACCATTGTAGAATTAACGTACGGTGTCTGAGAGTTGGCATATGAATTTTATCTGGCTTGTATGGTCCTAAAGCATCTCTAGGCAATTCACGTGAGCCACACTAGTGCTCACCCTAGAAATCTCTTTGGAAGTACTGATCCACGTCCAATCCGCACTCAATAGTGAGCGGAAACGGTCGTTGGAAGAATAGTATCCAACAAGAGTCGGGGTCGATTTTCACTGAAAGTTTAATATGGGTGTTAGAAGTATACACTTGACGAGAGCAAATGGAACAACTAAATTGCACTTTCAAACAAAGAGTTTTGATCACTACTTCTAAATTAACTCTAACAATTATAAGCTAAAGAGAAGAAACTAGAAAGCGAATGATTGTTTTTGTTGTTTTTTCAAATGGTTAAAAAGTCTAGGGATATGATCTTAACCTAGGTGTTCGCCTAATAGGTTAAATACGTTAAAACTTATTTTATTGATCGGGGTGTATTATAGCTCTCAACTCTAAGTTACTCACTCAATACCTCTCGGTCATAGAATGATTTTTTCCAATTTGGCTTTCTCAAGCCCAAATGGGTATCAAACTAAATAGTTGATATGAGCTCAAGTCGGGTTCTCACTATCTCTAGTTCAAACCCTTTAATTAGACTAATCAAACCCTTAATTAGCCCAATTTCTAGTTAACCAAATTTTTCTAGTCTCGGAACCTCTTTCTCAAGTAAGAACCATGTCAAATAGACATGAATCAATATTTGCAACTATTAATTCTTAAATTAAAGCATAAACAAGGCTAAATAATCAACACCAAATCATAAACAAACATTAAATTAAATACTCATAAGGTTTACATACTAGGGTTGGGTCACAACCCTAGTAAGAGTCTAGCTACTCATAGTGAGAAAAGAAAACAAAAAGAAAAAAATACTAATTAAACTCATAATATAAGATTAAAATGATAAAATATGATGTTTAAATCCCAAAATAGTCACAAACTTCCTAAAATAGAAAAATACAACGGCTAGAGCAGCTCAAACTTCGAATTTTTGACCTAAAAATGTGATTTTCGTCTATTTATAGTGGCCCAAAATTCGCTGACAAAAATATCTCTCGGGAGTTCTGCGACCGCACAATTCCATGTGCGGTCCGCAGATTGCTTCAGCTTGCAAGGACTTGGATTCTGCAGCCGCACAATTTGTTCTCCGGTTGCAATGCATCTTCTGCGGACGCACAATTCTTGTGCGGTCCGCAGTTTAGGCAAGGCTTCAAGTCTTGGTCATTTGCACACTCTGTGAATTTTGGATTCTTTATTAGTGCGGACCTTGTTCTGCGGCCGTACAATTCACGTGCAGCCCGCACATGTGCTAAAAGTCTTATGTGCTTCTCCACTTGTTCTGTGACCGCAGAAATACCTTTGCGGACCGCACTTCTTATGTCATGCGCCCCTTCTTGCCTTGTGAGTCGAAACACTTCTTTTTAGCCGGATTTAATCACGGGAGCCCGAATTTTCAATATTCCTGCAATTTACACATTTTTTTTAGTGTTAGGAACATAAATCAATACTTTTGGACTAAGAGAGAAGCAAAAAGGTACTAATAAGTGGTCAAAATTCACACTTTTCAAGTACAATTCTTCAAATAAAAATTTCCTCTGTTAGTTTTTCAAATAAATATTTTTGTAAAGATGTACATTTTATCCCATGACTTAGCTGAATTTTATGTATCCAAACATTAGCCAATTTTCAAAGAATTTCTTTTTTGCGTAAATTCTATAAAATCTGCTATCGTTTCATACAAGTAAAAATTGTCGTTAGCTTAATTTCTTATGATGAGTATAACTTTCTTTCGACACATATAGGGGTATAATTTGAGCAAGGTGTTTAATTTCATTAATTTAATATAAATGTTGCATGTTAAGCAAAATGGTAGGCTGCATACATCAAACTCGCTTAGGGTGCGGACTTTCTCTGAACCCTGCATTCACGCGAGATGATTCGTGCACGAGACAGCCTTTTTTATTGTAGGTTAAGCAAATGAAAATTTGATACGTAAAAAGGTATAGATGACAAAACTGACTTTTCGATACTGTTATAGGAAATAAAGGGCACATTACTGCAATAGGAGGCGGTACCTAGAGTGGACAACTCTGCTTTCTCACTCTTTAAATCTCTGAACCTTGATTTGCTTGGAAACTCATCATACAATCTTAATTTCTTATTTTACTAATTCTCTTCTCTTGATCTACAACAGCAATGGCAGAAAATGCTGGAGAAGTAGGCCAGTCAAACCTGCCCAATTTTCTTCTCTCCATTAGACTCAAATATGTAAAACTTGGATACCATTACCTAATATCAAATGCAGTTTATCTCCTCATCGTGCCAATTCTTGCTGTTGTCGGACTTCATCTTTCAACCTTTACTCTTGAAAACCTCATGAACCATCTCGCCATGTTGAAATCTTTTTCAACTCTTGTTGTTTTCTTAACCACAGTTTACTTCATGAGTTGTCCAAGAAATGTTTACTTAGTCGATTTTGCATGTTATAAGCCACATCAATGTTTTATGACATCTAAACAAGGTTTAATAGAAAAAATGTCCGACATTTTGGACGAAGAAAGTTTAAATTTTATAAAGAAAATCTCGAAGAGATCAGGTTTAGGTGAAAAGACTTACGTTCCAGCCGAATCAAAGATCCCATCAAGTGTTCCCATGAGTATTAATCAAAACGAAGCGAAAATGGTTATCATTGGTGCCATAGACGATCTATTGGCGAAAACCGGAGTCAAGATTCGAGAGATTGGGATTGTTATCGTCAATTCTAGTGCGTTTAATCCAACGCCGTCTCTTTCTGCGATGATTGTCAACCATTATAAGCTTGGCGTCAATGTGATTACCTATAATCTCGGTGGCATGGGCTGCAGTGCTGGACTCATTTCTGTAGACCTAGCTAACCGGCTTTTACAGGTTGGTATATCTTCATATCATTTTAAATTTTCAGGTTGAGACACAATTGAATTAAATAACTAAAAGTGTTTTCTCTTCAACAACTTGAGTTCTTAAATTAGACAGTATACTATTCAATATGGTATCAGAGCAGGCAAGAGGTCTCCGGTTCAAATCTCGCTGTCATCCAAAAAGCAAAAGATATTGAGACATAATATGATAAATTTAAGGCGCAGAAACACTTTTATGAAGGTTCCACTAAGATTTAAAAATTAATTAAGGTGTATGTCATACTTTTCCCTCTCTTGGTGGTCAAAATTGCTGATATATTTGTGAAATAACTTAATAGGGGCAAGCCAACTCTTATGCACTTATAGCAAGCACAGAAATAATCTCATCGGTCTACTATTCGGGGAAGATGAAATCAATGCTTTTACCTAATTGTCTTTTTCGAATGGGTGCATCTGCTGCTCTTCTGTCAAACCGTTCCTCTGATCGTCGACGCTCAAAATATCAACTGATGCACGTCATCCGCACACATAAAGGTGCGGATGACAGAGCATTCAATTGTGCCTACATAGATGAGGATGAGGATGGAAAGAAAGGCATTTCATTGTCAAAAGACTTAATGGCAGTTGCTGGTGAGGCCTTAAAAACCAATATCACAACTCTTGGCCCTCTAGTCCTCCCCATGTCCGAGCAGCTCCTCTTTTTCGCCTCCTTAATCGTGAGAAAAGTCTTTAAAAGGAAAATGAAAGCATATATCCCTGATTTCAAGATGGCGTTCGAGCATTTCTGCATTCACGCAGGGGGGAGAGCGGTGTTGGACGAACTTCAGAAGAATCTTGATCTCTCAGAAGTGCTTATGGAACCTTCAAGAATGACTCTTTATAGGTTCGGAAACACTTCAAGCAGCTCAGTGTGGTACAATTTGGCCTACTCCGAAGCCAAAGGGAGGATAAAGAAAGGTGACAGGGCATGGCAAATAGGTTTCGGATCAGGTTTCAAGTGTAACAGTGTTGTTTGGCGTGTGCTAAGGACTGTCGATTCAGCCAACGAAAAGAACGTTTGGACAGATGAGATAGAGGATTTTCCTGTAACCTATTGATGCTTTTATATATCTCGTTTAAATACTAGTTATATCCTAAACAATAAATAATGGTCAGTAACTGAAACTATAAACTCAGTCAAAATCACTCTAGTATATTTGTATACGGATTGTGCACCTAATGTTTGTACAAGTACGTATCTATAATTACAAAATTGTAAGTCAGATGGGGCACCATTGCATTAGTAAAAATTAGATCGTGATTATTAGGATAGTAATGCATTACGCAGAATAATAATAAAAATATATTTGTTCATCATAATATAGTTAACAATAAAATATGCAATGTATTGTTTGGTTGCACAAGAACGGCAATAATTACTTAGTTGGATAGATCATTTTTATTTTGAAGTGTATTTTCTACATACAATACTTAGCTAATGAGTATTTAATGATTGGAACATTATGACATAATGATGAGACGAAACAAAACAAAAATATAGAAAGATAGGTAATGACATTACCTTGGAAAAGATGGTCACGTGAAGGAAATCTCTTGATGGCACAATGCAATTGGAATGACAAATAATTGGAGTCGGACATTGCATCAATAGAGTTGAAGCAGCGAAGCTTTCGAAAACTAAGCGATGGGCGGTGCGACGCGGCCTCACTTTCTTGCGTTAACCGGCGCGAGGCGACGCCCAACGCGAGAAGTTTGGCGCGTTTCACGTTGCGACCCACCGTTCTGGATTCAAGGTTATTTTGTATACTTTTTTGAATTTGGATTTGATTATTTCATCTAGGCTTTTTTCTACACTTATAAAAAGTCCTTAAACACAATTTTTACAGAATTTTTAATCAAGAGAGAGCATGAAACTGCCGTGAAGGTTGGAGTTCGTCGGATATTATCTTTTCTTTCATCAAACTTAGTAATTTTTATTATCTTTGTATAATTATTATTCCACTACCATGTCTATGTAGAGCTAAACTTTACGTTCCAGGGTTGTGGCTCTTTCATGACTATTGTTATTCGGATATTGATTTTGGTTTCTTGATTTATCGTATTGGTTTATTTATTCAAAATCTTGTGCTTAATTATTCGATTGATTGATCACCAATTAAATACTATCTATGAATCTAGAATTGAACTCAAAAGTGAGAATTCTAGATTGCATATAGGATCGAGTAGAGCAAGTTCCTGAACTCGGGCATCGGGGAATGAATTCGCGGTTAGGATAGACATATGCTTATTGCCTTGCTTGGTTATTATACGGAAATTATAAATGCATTCTTGTTGATTCTAACTCTATAGACATATATGTATTAGGTTAGCTTGAATAGGTGAGTAAGACATCGACAAATCATTCTTATGAGGAATATTAACTTTGTCAACTAATAAACTAGATGAATTAATTAGTTAATTCAAGTGAAGAATACAATAAGATTTTTAGGTAGCCCATAACCCTAGATCGTTTTTATAGCATTGATAACATAAAAATCTGCTCTTCTTTTGTGTAGAGTTTATTATTTGCTTTCTTTTTATTTTAATTAGCTTAGAGTCAAATACTTCTTGGATTAATTCTTGCCTAGATAATTAGAATAGTCTAATTTAGTTAATAGTTGATAACAAGTCTTTGTGGGTGTGACAGTCTATCTTATCACTTTATTACTTGACGACCACGTATAGTTGCGTATGCGTTTGGCCGCAACATTTTCACCTTTGAATCTCAAGGGAGCACCAAACTTACAGCTTGTTTAGATGGTTGTTATTTATCATTTCATAATGTATCGTATAGTATTGTATCGTTTTGAAGTACACAATTTTAGATAAATTGTATTGATTGTCGTCGTTTCATTATGGCATACACCAACAATATGAAGAATAAACTTGTAATATTATAAAGAAAAAGTAAGGTACGAGGTAGAATTATTATATAAAAGGTAGGGTAAAGGATAAAATATGATTATATAATAATAAGGAGGGGCAAGATGAGAGGGGGGAAAAAAGGTAATGACGTGATCACACCATATCGGTCACTCCATAAAGTGACACTTTTCGTCGTTATGTAACGACGGATTTAACGATACGATATAATAAAATATAAGTAACAATCAAAACAAATATTGTATTTAAAGTGACAATACGATATAATATAATAGCCAACAACCATCCAAACAAGTTGCAAGGGTAATTTTAAGCCACTATAAAAAGATGAGAGGTGAATTTGAACCTTTTTTCTCAAAGAATTTGGACCGGTGAAGATCACATATTCACGCAGGAGCTTCATTAATGAAAAGGACAAATATATCATAAGAATATAAATGGACCAAAAATATAACATAAGGCAAAGTTGAGCATTTCTAGTTATACAGTGGCGAATATAAGTCAAATACTTCTTGGTCAGTCATTGTTTGCTTCCGTGATGCAAAATTAAAGAAAGATATAGAACTGAGTATAAAGAAAAAGACAAATTATATTTGAAATCTAATCTATTTGGATTTAAATATTAGAAAAAAGCTATTATTACTAGAATTTGCTTACATATTTTAACTCAACCGGCCTAAAAACTTGTTGGAATAAATCGATCTCATCATTTTACTTCCTAGAAGAGAGGCGATGAAGAAGAAGAAAGACCAAGGCTGAAGGTCAAAGGTGAGCAAATAGCGGACAAAATAAAGCTAGGACTTGGTCTTAGCTTGTGTTATGAAAAAACCACATGAGAAGCAACGTGGCATCATCTCAGTCGATGTACACAACAATGATGGATCTAATCTGTATCGTTCAAAGCTCTCTCATATTCTAGATCCTTCTCACACGCACACAAAATGTCACATGCAGAAGGAATAATTAGGCAGTTATATTGTTAGACTTAGGCTAGTAAAAATAGGACAAGTGTACAAAATTAATAGGCTATTCTTTTATTTTTTAATTTCTTTACTAGTGATTTCATATTCACAACAAAGATGTCTGCCAGAATACATCAGCTGAAACTATGACCCAATTGATTAAAATGACAATAATAGTCCAAAACCAAAATCCAGTAGGCTGCACTACCTAAAGCCCGTAATGATATCATTATCTCCCCTCCTCATTTCCACTTTGATATCAACATTTCAAGCTCAATCGCAGATAATTACTGTTACCATTAGATTCTGAATAATCATAGATTTTGACTAATGCAGTTTCTTACAAAATTCACTTGTGTGGCAACAATTGGAATTTCGAAAGAAAAGAAAACAATTACTTCTATTGTGCAAAAGCTTAAGTAATATGTTTGGCTGCCTAGAAAGTGGGTGGAACTGTTAGGGATATAGTGGATATGCCCTAGATCCAATCTCATAAATGATGATTTGAACATATTTTGTGAACGTTATTTGATATAAAATATATGACATTTGATATTCTTTTATCATAGTTATTATTAATTGCTTTATTAATTTAATAAGGTCCTTGATTAAATGATGAGACTTGTCATCGTGATGGGGATCTTGATAATGAGAGTATAGTCTCTTACAACTTAATCTAAATTTGTTCTTGATCGTAGGATTATTAATTTGGACATTAGTAATCCGGCTAGATCAGTATTTATGTGATCGTCTTTATGGTATGAAGATTAGTTGATCTCATTAACTAAATCAAATAAATAGATGATGCATATAAAGATATGATCATTGAACTGACTCACTAGATAATTTCTAATGGTTAGAATTACCATAAACTGTCAATAGGATATTCTCTTGAAGAATGCGATGTAAGAATTTCCTATGACGTGAGATCATCATAGTAATTGACAAGTTATTTATTGTGCTTTGATACTAGACACCAATGACCTTAGGGCGATAGTTGAAAGGATATTGGGCACGATTAAATGCTTGTAAAATAAGTGATTGATCAAGACAAAATTTGTCACCTCTTGGTAATGAGTTTAAGCTCCATGTTGTCATGAATTATAAACGACCAAACTAAGACATTGGCCAGGGCAATTGAATGAAAGAAGAAAAGAGTTTTTTAGGTCATCCAATGTTCGATTTTATTTGACATGAACGCATAGTTGGTCGCCTATTAGGATTTGACAGTTGAACCATATCTTAGGGTGACTCGGAGCTATAAGGACAGAAGGAATTACTTTATTATTCTTCTACGGGTTCTTGAGAGTAAATTATATACTTCATTCTATCCGGTCGTTAAGGAGTGCTGCTAGACGCTACCCTTGATTAGTATATTGATGTGATCAATTTACTACCGGCTTAGTATTGAACCTATGGGGCCGCACACTAACAAGTGTTCTGATCTTTGCTAAAGGATTAATTACTTTACTATTTGATAATTAAATTAAATAATTTAATTGGTCAAATAAATTTAGTTATTAGTTCAAATGAAATATTATTATATTCTTTGCTAGCACAAAGGATATAATTAATATTGTGAATAAATTGAAGTTTTCTATTTGGAATAGAAAATTAAATTATCTCTTGGTTGAAATATATATGTGATATATATACATATAATTAATATTTATTTATATAAGGTATGTATATAATATATTATTTGGAAATCCAATTTAGAATTGGACGAAAAATAAAAGTCCATAAAAGGACGTCTGCAACAAAACATTGGTTTCATGTTTTAATAGGAAAATTCCAATGCTTGGAATTGGACGTCATGGAAAGTCCATGATCGGCAGCCACGGGAAAACCCATTGAGAATGGGATTACGATTTTTCCTTACAAAATTCCATAAAGTTTAATTTTGAAATTAAACTTTTACCTTAAATAAATCATTACCTCAATCAAATAGGAAAAGGATTTATAGGTGATACTATATAAAGGGTAATGGAGAAAAATTTGCAGAATTATTATTATTTCTTGAGAAGAAAAATCGTTTTGTGAAAGTGAGAGTACAATACAAAGCTAAGAGAGAAAATACAATTACAAGAAAAGTGTTTTCTTGTTCTTCTATCTTTGAAGTTGAGATTTTTGAGAAAAATTTCAACACAATATTTCATTCAATTTGTTCGCGGGTTTCATTGATCAAAGAGTTGATAGCAAGGATCGGTCTCGGTGTGGATACGCATAGAGTCTTCGCACTATCGAAGAAATTTTGAAACGAGACTCTTTTCACCAGGTACGTCTCAGATCCGATCTTTGACATGTAAATAAATTTTAAATACGAAAAGATCTTCCTAGAATTGTTATTGTCTTCCGCTTCGTGTTACGAACATTTATATGCCATCCTTTAGTGGTATCAGAGCCGTGGTTTATTGTGTCTAAAATTTATTTATGAAATATTTTAAGATTATATTTGAAGAGTTCAAACCATAATACATGTGTCTTGTGCAATAGTCAAATTGTTTGGATGCATATGAATTGATATTATTTTATTGTGAATAAAATATGTATTCATATAAGTTAAACTATTGAGATAGTTCGTAACTTGGATTTGAAATTTCGTACAAGATACGACGGTAATCTACAAATAGGTTATTAAATTGTACAATAATTTTAATTGTTATTAGTTTATGAGATATAAATTAATAATAATGTTCTAGCATGAATTATTTTATGTGACATATAAGATAAACATGTTAGAAGATGTTGAATTTCGTTTTTATGTCACGTGCTTGTTCATTACATAATTTTGAATTATTTATTACATGTGATGTAAATTAATTTAGGACTAAGCATGTAGACAACTTGAACTAAATTCACATGTTATAAAAGATTTGATCTTTATGTTATTAAAGATTATTTTAGTAACAATTCCCTTATACTAAAATTTGAGTTCTTAAATAATAACATATAAGATATTTTATTGTAAAGCTATCCATCAAAATAAATAATTTTATTTATTTCTTGTTTATAAGGAACGGCCTGACAACCAGGAGACTTATAGTTCGAGAATATGTTAAAATTATTTATTGCATTAGATATATGGATTGGAAGAATTATTTAATTTTACACTAGACGCCTGGACTACCCGGGGGAGTATAAAATTTAATAAGTTCTTTGCTTTCATGATGGATGAACTCAACTATGCCAATAGGATCGACCTGATTACCAGGAGACTATTTGACATAGAGCTATTTAAGGATATTGTATGGGGATACAATTGGTAAAAGTATCTACCTTTAAAATATACGTGAGAAACGACTTGACATCCAAGGGGCTCATACATATTGTTAAAGGATTCCTTTACTCCACTAAAAGAAATAGAGATTTCTTAAACTATAATGAGGGTAAATAATTTAAAATAATTAGTGAAAATATCATTTAGATAAAAGTCCATGTCTTTATGTTCTTATATTATTACTTTTTCTTTTCTAAATTTTAGATTTCTCAATATGTATGTTATATCACTGCGTGAAATACTTGAGATCAACAAGTTGGTAGGACCAAACTTTGATGACTAGTATAGAAGTTTGAGAATTGCTATCATGTATGAAAAGCTCATTGATGTGATCGATGAGCCTGAACACTTGATCTTGCAGTCAGTATATGATGCTGAATGTTTTCACTATAAGAAGAAAGAGCATTGGAAGAGAAACTACAAGGAGTATCTTGCAACTCTAAAGGACAAGAAACAAGGTGAGATATTAATGAAAAATATTTTCAAGGTTTCTTTAGCTACTACTAATTCTTTACTGTGGGTATTAGATACTGGTAGTGGTTATAACATCTGCAATATGTTGCAAGGGTTCAAGATAAGTACGAGACTAAAGAAAGGAGAAGTTAATATACAAGTTGGAAATAGTGCAAAAGTTGCAGCCATAGCTGTAGGATCAATTTCTTTAATAATGCCTTTGGGCAAAGTACTTATGCTAGATGATTGTTATTATGTTCCTAAATTTATTTCGAACATAATTTCAGCTTCTATTTTGGACAAGCGTGGGTTTTGCATTATTATAGGCAATGATATTTGCTCCATTTATTATGGTGATGATTTATATGTGAATGACTATCTCTAATATTATGTTTATGTCTTACCTAATGTGAATGCTGATTCGATTATGCATGTTTCAAGTCTTAAGAGGAAAAGAGATGATCATGTAAATCATACATACCTTTGGCATTGTAGGCTTGGTCATATTGGAGAGAAAAGAATTAACAAGTTGTACAAGGAAGGGTACCTTGATAAGTATGATTTTGAATCATATCCAACTTGTGAATCTTGCCTCAAAGGAAAAATTGACCAAATCTCCATTTACTGGAAGTGGAGAAAGAGCTTCTGAATTATTGGGACTAATTTATACAGATGTTTGTGGGCCCATAAAAATTCAAGCTAGAGGTAGATACTCTTACTTCATCACCTTCACTGATGATATGTCAAGATATGGATTTGTGTATCTTTTGAAATGTTCAAAAGGTTCCGTACTGAAGTTAAGAAACAGATTGGTAAAAGAATCAAAGTATTAAGGTCTGATAGAGGTGAAGAATATCTTAGTGAAGATTTTACTAGGTATCTCAAAGAGAATGGGATTCTCTCCCAGTGGATACCTCCAGGAACACCACAACACAATGGTGTGTCTGAAAGGAGAAATCGAACCTTATTAGATATGGTGAGATCTATGATGGGGTTCACTGATCTTCCAATAAATTTATGGGGATATGCTTTGGAAGCATCAACATACTTACTTAATAAAGTTCTCACTAAGTCAGTCTCTACAACACCATATGGGATATGGAAAGGACGTAAGCCTAATCTTAAACACATTAAAGTTTGGGGTTGTCCAACTTATGTTAAGAGACTACAGTCTGATAAACTTGACTTAAGATCTGATAAATGTAGGTTCATTGGGTATCCCAAAGAAATAATGGAATAGTATTTCTATCACCCTTCTGACTATAAAGTGTTTGTGGCTAGAGAAGCAACCTTTTTGGAAAGGAAATTTCTTTTGAAAGGAAATTATAGTGGAGAAATAGAACTTGATGAAGTTCAAAAAATTAATGAATCAACACAAAATCAAGATCATGAGACACACGTTGAAGAACCTTTATTGGATGTTTTGAAGTTGACAAGGAAGTTGCCATCTTCAACAGTTGAAGTTCAAGAACTAAATGTAGTTCAAGAACAGGTTAATGAACCAGTTCCAAACCAAATTGAACAACAACCAAATCCAACACAAGGTGAACATATTGTACAAGCACCTATTAGAAGGTCTACACGAGAAAGTCATGTACCAACTAGATTAAATCTAATGGTATAAGATAATGTATCAAATGAGGTTGATCATAATGATGATGACCTTAAGACCTTTGAAGAGGCTATACAAAGTTCTGATTATGAGAAATGAAAAAAGCCCATGGAATCCGAAATGAAATCCAAGAAGGAAAATAAAGTATGGACTTTAGTTGAACCTTCAAAGGATATAAAACCTATAGGTTGTAAATGGGTTTTTAAGAAAAAGATGGGAGGAGACGGAAAGGTGGAGACCTACAAAGCTCGTCTTGTTGCCAAGGGATATCGTCAGAAAGAAGGAGTCGACTATGACGAGACTTTCTCTCCCGTGGCAATGCTCAAATCAATTCGAATTTTGCTTGCTATAGCAGCATACTATGATTATGAAATATGGCAAATGGATGTGAAAACAGCTTTCCTTAATGGTGAGCTAGAAGAGGATGTGTACATGACATAACCTGAAGGTTTCACATCTTCGTCTGATCATAATAAAATTTGCAAGCTACAAAGATCCATTTATGGGCTAAAGCAAGCTTTTCGAAGTTGGAATATTCACTTTAACAAGACAATTAAAAAGTTTAATTTTGTTAGATGCGAAGAAGAACCTTGTGTGTACAAAAAGGTTAGTGAGAGCACAATTATATTCTTAGTATTGTATGTTGATGATATATTGCTCATAGGGAATGACATACCGGCATTGCAAAGTACCATGTTTTGCTATCTGAACAGTTTTCCATGAAACACTTGGGAGAAATAACTTATATATTAGAAATAAATATCTGTAGAGATAGATCGAGGAAGCTACTTGGACTTTCCTAGTCTTTTTACATTGATACCATCTTAAAGAGGTATAACATAGATAATTTCAAAAGAGGCTATGTACCGATAGGCATTGTAATTACTCTCAGTAGGAGGATTGTCCTAAAATACCTGAAGAGAGAGAACACATGAGTAGGATCCCATACGCTAGTGCAGTGGGAGCTATCATGTATACCATGACATGTACACGTCCAGATGTGGTTTATGCACTTGGAGTGACTAGCCGATATCATAAAAATCCCGATGAGGAATATTGGAAGGTGGTGAAGACCATTCTTAAGTACTTAAGAAGGACTAAAGACAACTTCCTCATATATGGAGATTCTGAGTTGAAACTTGAAGGTTATACTGATGCAAGTTTCTCTTCAGATAAAAATGATAGCAAATCTATTTCTGGTTATGTATTCACCTTAAATGGTGGTGCAGTTTGTTGGAAAAGTTCCAAACAAGCTACAGTAGCTGATTCGGTGACTGAAACAGTATATATAACAGCTAGAGAAGCTGCTAAGGAAGCTGTATGGATGAAAAAGTTCTTAACTGAACTTGGTGTGGTTCCTTCAATAGAAGGTGATGTTCCATTATTGTTTGACAACACTGGAGCCATTGCTCAAGCAGAAGAACCAAGATCACACCAAAAGTCCAAACACGTTCTGCGAAGGTATCACTTGATAAGAGAGATCATTGAACGTGGAGACGTCTAGATTCAAAAGGTTGATGGAAAGGAAACTGCTCCACACCTATTCACTAAGGCTCTTGATTCAAAAGAGTTTGACAAGGACAAGTAAAAATTGGGCATGAAGTACAAGAGCGATTGACTCAAGCGCAAGTGAGCGATTGTTAGGGATATAGTGGATATGCCCTAGACCCAATCTCATAAATGATGATTTGAACATATTTTGTGAACGTTATTTGATATAAAATATATGGTATTTGATATTCTTTTATCATAGTTATTATTAATTGCTTTATTAATTTAATAAGGTTCTTGATTAAATGTTGAGACTTGTCATCGTGATGGGGATCTTGATAATGAAAGTATAGTCTCTTACAACTTAATCTAAATTTGTTCTTGATCGTAGGATTTTTAATTTGGACATTAGTAATCCGGCTAGATCAATATTTATGTGATCGTCTTTATGGGATGAAGATTAGTTGATCTCATTAACTAAATCACATAAATATATGATGCATATAGAGATATGATCATTGAACCGACTCACTGGATAATTTCTAATGGTTAGAATTACCATAAACTGTCAATAGAATATTCTCTTGAAGAATGTGATGTAAGAATTTCCTATGACATGAGATCATAATAGTAATTGACAAGTTATTTATTGTACTTTGATACTAGACACCAATGGCCCTAGGGCGATAGTTGAAAGGATATTGGGTACGATTAAATGCTTGTAAAATTAGTGATTGATCAAGACGGAATCTGTCAACTCTTGGTAATGAGTTTAAGCTCCATGTTGTCATGAATTATAAACGACCAAACTAAGACCTTGGCCAGGGCAATTGAATAAAAAAAGAAAAGAGTTTTTTTAGGTCATTCAATGTTCGATTATATTTGACATGAACGCATAGTTGGTCGCCTATTAGGATTTGACAGTTGAACCGTATCCTAGGGTGACCCATAGCTATAAGGACAAAAGGAATTACTACATTATTCTTCTACAGGTTCTTGAGAGTAAATTGTATACTTCATGCTATCCGGTCGTTAAGGAGTGTTGCTAGACGCCACCCTTGATTAGTATATTGATGTGATCAATTTACTACCAGCTTAGTATTGAACCTATGGGGTCGCACACTAACGAGTGTTCTGATCTTTGCTAAAGGATTAATTACTTTACTATTTGATAATTAAATTAAATAATTTAATTAGTCAAATAAATATAGTTATTAGTTCAAATGAAATATTATTATATTCTTTGCTAGCGCAAAGGATATAATTAATATTGTGAATAAATTAAAGTTTTCTATTTGGAATAGAAAATTAAATTATTTCTTGGTTGAAATATATATGTGATATATATACATATAATTAATATTTATTTATATAAGGTATGTATATAATATATTATTTGGAAATCCAATTTAGAATTGGACGAAAAATAAAAGTTCATAAAAGGACGTCTGCAACAAAACATTGGTTTCATGTTTTAATAGGAAAATTCCAATGCTTGGAATTGGACGTCATGTAAAGTCCATGATCGGCAGCCACGGGAAAATCCATTGGAAAAGACAAATTGAATTTTTTCTTGATTATATATATGGATAATTATTTTGGACCAAAATAAAAATATAAATTGATCACTTATTGTGGATCGGAGAGTGTATCCTATCCCAAATATTGATCGTTTTACATTAAATTAGGAATAGTTATTCTTTCTTTTTCTCAAATCTACCCTTCATGCTCTAATTAGGTAGTGTTAATTAAGCAAGACATTTAAAGGAAAGATAAAAGGGAATTTAGGCAATTATCTCTTATGCTTAAGGCTATATATTAGTATATATCTTTCTTAAGGGTAATGCAAAATACTTTAAAAACAGAGAATATGGACCATATGGAATATAAGAAAAACGAGACAAATAACTAATTAATTGAGGTAGAAGTGAGCGGCCTGTATCAACTCGACAACAAAAAATTCTCGTGTGAGAATGAGTTAACTTTATTTACCCGAAAAATGGATAGAGTTGAATTTGTATGTAGTTCTAAGGATATGTGGTATAGCTTAATACAAATCGTAAGGATAAATAGAAATATCAAATACGGATTGCAAAGAATACAAAATAAACAAAAATAGAAAGAAGATAATTTTTAGGACTAAACAAGATGAATCAATGTATGAAGCTTAAAGAAATAACTATTCAAAATAGGAGTGTATGGTGTTTTAGTTACAAAGTGAGCATGAAAAAAATTATTTTCTACAGATGTAGCCATCCTCTTTACAGTGGAGAATCCTACTTTAGATATAATTAAAAATACATAGTGGAGAATCCATGATAAATTAGTTTTTTCCTAATTCCCGCCGAGATTCTCTCCCTTAGTGCGTTTGCAACGACTTTTGTCTGTGAGCTCGAGCTCGATCAGCCTCGGTACCGGTCGGTATTGTTTTTAGAGATCGATGCGGACTTGAGCTCGATGCTGACTCGGGATCAGGTGATGATTTTGGCTCGGTATTGGTTGGCCTATGCCCCTTAAGCTCGATTCCACAACATCTCATCATAGCTCGATTCGGACCCGAGCTCGATAATGACTTCGAACTCGATGTTTGACCTATACCTGAAATCTGAAGCTCGTTCGTACCATCTTCGGAGCCTATCTCGATATCACAAAGTCTTCCTTTGGTCTATCATGATCCCATCTCGATCAATCGTACGAAGGTCGAAATCAATTTCGACCGTATACAGATAGTCCCCTCGTTTCTCGGGAAGGATGTGGTGAGAAACGATATGATTTTTCAATAGCTCGATTGGACACACTACTAGAAATCCAGTAAAAACCGACCAACTTTAGTCGGTAATGGCCAATAACCGTCCAAAATGCGATTATTTACGTGTGAACAGTATTTTAGGGGTCGGAAAGGCATACTGACCAAAGTTGGTCGGAAATTACCGACCAATTTTGGTCGATCAATTAAATTCAAAAAAAAATATTGCAAAAAATACCGACCAAAGTTGGTCGATATTTTAATTATGTAATCAAAAGATTCACTATCTGGGAATCGAACCGGGGTCTGTACTGTGGCAGGATACTATTCTACCACTAGACCATTGGTACATTTTATTTTAAGACTGTCTTTTATTTTATTTATACTCTTTAATTGTATTTTCGCCCGAAAATAACCGACCAATTTTGGTCGGTTTTTTAATATTAATTTTTATTTATTTTAATTAAAAAACCGACCAAAGTTGGTCGGTTTCTTAAAAAATAAATTTTGCGGGACTCAAAAATAGTTTCCCGCATTTTTGCGCCAAAGAAAACCAACTAAAGTTGGTCGGTTTCGTAAAAATAATTAAAAAATAAAATATTTTGAAAAATCGAGGAACTTTGGTAGGTTTTTTGGCCGGTTTTTTGACCGACAAAAGTTGGTCGGTCGACCTTGGTCGGGTTTTGCCGAATATTTAGTAGTGATATACATTGACGTTTGCATCGAGCCCGACCATAACGTACGTGATAGTTGTCCCGTCGGTTTAGCTTACCAAGGTATTTAATGCGTGTCAGACGGTGGTCGGCCACCGCTGATATTGAACTACCATTACTTTAATCTATAAATAGCCCTTTCTTTTACCAATTATCACTTTTACATCTTCAATCTTCCAAATTTTCTAAGTTCCTTTTCGTCTATTCTGAGTTCATTCGCAAATATGTGATTCTTTTATGCAAAATACTTCTTCTAAACCACCAAATCTTTGTCACCTTCTTTAAATCCAAAAATGGTGAAGATATCAAAAACCGTTCCCCAAAAAGAAAAAGCTTCTTCTTCCCAATATGCCGCCGACAAAACACCGGTGGATCCACGGCCTGAGGATCCACTGATTTCAAACTCGATAAAGGTTCGCCGGTTCGCAGCCGATGTGAGCCCGTATCAAGATATATTTGTTCGATAACCGGGGGGTATATCAAGCAGATAAAAAATGATTGTAACTGGGGGGACAAAAAAGTGGTAGTACCGTCTCCCGAAGAGGATATTACTACTCACGTGAAAGGGTTTTTTTTAAGTGTGTACACTTACCCTTTTACGTTAGGTCCCCTCGACCCTGATATCATAGATTTTTGTCGGGCAGATCCATCCTTCTTTTGGCGGATCGTTATTTTGATCCGATACTTTATGAACAAAATCGAGGGTATGCCTTTCACCCTCGATCATCTCATCTGATTGTACCATCCTCTCCTTTTTCGATGAGGGTTAATAAAACTTCAGCGTCGAGCTACCAAGGCTCTGTTCTCGAGCATAGGCGAGGACATGGATCGAGGTTGGATGGGCAGGTTCGTTCGAGTAAGGACTTCGGACCTGATTCCGACTGAATATATGCCTTTTCCCGAGGAGTGGAACATGAAGTGTAAGTGTAATTCTGTTGTTATCTCCTACTATTTTGCCCTTTCATTTCTTTTCTCACCGATATACCCTATTTTTGTGATACAGCTGTTCCCTGGATGCCCGACGCAGTGTCCGATCTCAAAAACTGGGTACGGGATCTGGTTTCGACCTCCACATACGTCGAGCGCTCATGGCGTGACTTGTCAAAGGGCCTATGGGAGGCCAAAAATCAGGGTAAGCCCCTTTCTCGTATTTTTTGGTAGTTTTAACAAGATGTTTTCCACATATTTTAATAAATTTTCCCGTATGTAGGTATGGGCAAAGATGCGGTTTTGAGGCCCTCGTCTGTCGAGAAAGAGGCTTCGGCCTCTGTTCTAAAGCTGGTGAAGGAAAATAAGAGAAAAATGGCCTTCGTTCCCAAAGATCCAAAACCAAAGAAGAGGACGGCTCGCAAGTCGAAGAAGAATACCATTCCTTTTACTGTAGAATCAGTTCTGCGTTTAAAGGATGAAGACGAAGAAGTAGAAGAAGAAGAAGAAGAAGAAGAAGAAAACGATGGGTCTGCGCTGGTGGCCTGAATGAAGTAAATCATTGATGCCCCACAGGCAGCTGGATTGATGGTGGTTTACCAGGCTCCGCCTCGAACTAAGGATATATCGGATAAAGATTTGGGCAAAGTCCCCGAGCCGTTGGGAATCGAGGATATCTCCCATCGAAGTCAACGGATAGTGGATATGCCTGAGGGGGCCGTTCCTGACTTTCTTCGCCCCAAGCGACTCACTTGGGGTAGTAGTAATCGAAGACTCGCCCACTTTCCTTGCTTTTTCCGAAGGGGCGATTCGGGAAGCCCAAGATTTGGGGGCCCTTGAGGTAGATGGATCTCATGAGGAAGATGATCCTTTTCGTGATTTGTTTACCGGTGTCGAGGACGTTGTTGGTACTAGTGATGCATCGGATATTTTCATCGGATTGTAGCAGGCTTTGAACCGGGTAAGCCTTAACTCACTTTGTTGGTAATGCTTTTATGCTTGTTTTTCTTTTCTAATTTTGTTTCTTCTTTCTTTGCAGGCCGCAGCATTTCATTGAGATGCATGTTCTCGATCGCGAACCGAGCTGCGTCGATACGAGGCTGACCTTCGACGGGTCATGTAGGAGAGGAACTCTCTTAAACTCCTCTTAGGGCAAAGGGGAGAGGAAATCAAAGACCTCCGAGCTGAGTTGGCCAAGGCTCACAAAGATTAGACCGATCTGTCCGAGCAGGTAATGATACTTTTAAAAGACTATGTGCTCGATACCGAAACGATGGCTAATGTTTTGGTCTCACAGCTGCAGCAGAAAATTGAGATGATCGGGAAACTCCGTGAGGAGGTCGATGTGATAAAAACAGAGACCTTAAAGTGGAAAGAAGGTATGGATTGCTTTGATGTAGAGAAGGAGACCGCTCGAGCCCAATTATCATCGGCCAAAAATCGACTTCAAAGTATGAAGGAAAGAATAGAGGAGCTCGAGGCTCGGTTGGCCTCTAAACTTGCCAAGGTTGAATCTGACACCGAAAAGGCAAAGGCTGATGCAGATGCACTCGTGGTCGTCTATCGGGCCGATGCTGAAGCTGACCAGGTACAAGCAAGAAAGGCAGCCGGTACCGCCGATACTCAAGCACATTGGGTTGACGAACTTGCTAAGTTCCGATCTCGGAGGGAGACCCTCAAGGAGATCTATGCTCGAGGTTTCGATATTGCTGAAGAGATAAAAAGGGCTAAAGAGCTCGAAGCCGATGCTAAAGCCTTGGCTTCCAATGATGACGATGATGGGAGCAAGAGCGGATCGAGAGCGGGGGGAGCCCGGTGGAGAAGAGACCGCTCCCGGAGATAACCAAGAAACTTAGCCCATAATTTCTATGTTGCAAACAATCTTGTAAAAAATCTTCCATTTCGGATGTTGTAAACAATCTTGTATATATATATAAATATCTTTTCTTTAACAACTTGCCTCTGTTTTATTTCCTGCCTTGTGAAGATTTTGTTTTATTCATGCCTTATGAATGCTTTCATTAGGATTTAGGCAATTTGATTAAATTTGGACTTTGTAGCCTTTATAACCGAGTGAGCGCTTACTCAAACTTAAAATAAGGTAGCCCATAGTCTTAGTAGTCGAGTTGAGTGATTGTTTGAACTTGAAGTAATACAGCCCGTAGGCTTATTAGTCGAGTGAGTGATTGATCAAACTTGAGATGATGTAGCCCGTAGGCTTAGTAGTCGAGTGAATGTTTCGAACTCGAAGTAATATAGCCCGTAGGCGTAAGGGTCGAGTGAATGCTTGCTCGAACTCAAAATAAAAGTAACACGTAGGCTTAGTAGTCGAGTGAATGATTCAAACTCGAAGTAATGTAGCCCGTAGGCGTAATAGTCGAGTGAGTGCTTGCTCGAACTCGGAATAAGAGTAGCATGTAGGCTTAGTAGTTGAGTGAATATTTAGAACTCGAAGTAATGTAGCCCGTAGGCATATGGGTCGAGTGAATTCTTGGTCGAACTCGAAATAAACGTAGCCCGTAGGCTTAGTAGTTGAGTGAATGATTCGAACTCGAAGTAATGTAGCCCGTAGGCGTAGTAGTCAAGTGAGTGATTGCTCGAACTCGGAATAAGAGTAGCCCGTAGGCTTAGTAGTCGAGTGACTGTTTAGAACTCGAAGTAATGTAGCCCGTAGGAGTAATAGTCAAGTGAGTGCTTGCTCGAACTAAGAATAAGAGTAGCTCGTAAGCTTAGTGGTCGGGTGAATGTTTCGAACTCGAATTAATGTAGCCCATAGGCGTAATAGTCGAGTGAGTGCTGCTCAAACTCGTTGATTTACCTCAATCCTGTTTGCATAATAAATCTCGAAATAGAGGAATTTTTCTTGGATATAAGATATCGGTAAAGAAGAAAACTTTCTTTGCAAGTCATTATACATGTGTTCATGCTTTGCATCAGGGCTCGGGCCAACTACATGAGCATGGTTCATTTTTACCATACATGTGTTCATGTTTTGCGTCAGGGCTCGGGCCAACTACATGAGCATTGTTCGTTTTGACCATTTGGCTCTTACAATTTTTCCTATCGGAACCTTGTTGTTATGAAGTAACTTTCTTGCATCAGAACTTGATATATTTGAGGGCTAATGCCCCCAGTATTCGAGGTCGATTGCAAAGAGGCTTCGGATACTGTCGAATTGTTTCTAAGTTTGGCACGATCTATGGTTGCCTCATTAAAAATCTTACCGAAAAACCTATTTGGCATAAAACCGGTCTAAGGGAAAAAGAGTGCAACGCGTGATTTCAGACCTAGGGCTTCGTATTCGAAGGATCCATCCTTGCTCCTGATCCGGCTCTTACAAGGGTTAGTTTCGGAATATAAATGAATATGGGAGGGTCGTAACTTAGCAGTAGTATCATTTTAGGTGCGACACATTCCAATTGCTTGATAGTTGTTTGCCGTTTATAATACCGAGCTTGTAGGATCCTTTTCCGACATTTTCGAGAACCTGATACGGTCCTTCCCAGTTTGGACCCAGTTTTCCTTCATTTGGATTTTGGGTACTGAGGGTGACTTTCCTTAGTACTAAGTCCCCAGGTTTAAAATGGCGAAGCTTGGTTCTTCGATTATAGTATCTTTCGACTCGTTTCTTTTGGGCGGCCAATTGGACGAGAGCAGCTTCTTGTTTTTCATCCGATAATTTGAGGCTAGTATTCATAGCCTCGTTATTTGACTCTTATATTGTATATCGAAACCTGGCACTAGATTCTCCGACTTCGACTAGAATCAAGGCTTTGGAGACATATACTAAGGAGAACGGGGTTGCCCCCGTACTAGATTTTATGTTGTTCGATATGCCCAAAGAACTTCGAGTAGGATTTCTCTCCATTTTCCCTTAGCATCGTTCAACCTTTTCTTTAGGTTTTGAATGATAGTTTTGTTCGTTGATTCGGTCTGTCCGTTCCCACTATGGTGATACAGTGTTGATAATATCATTTTTATTTTGTGGTCTTCGAGGAATTTTGTCACTTTGCTTTTGATAAAATGTTTCCCATTATCACACACTATTTCAGCGCTTATCCTGAATCGACACACGATATGATCCTAGATAAAGTATATAACCTCTTTCTCTCTTACTTTCACGAACGCCTATGCTTCAACCCATTTAGAGAAATAGTCAGTCATAAATAAAATGAACTTAGCTTTACATGGGGCCAATGGCAGAGGGCCGACGATATCCATTCCCCATTTCATGAATAGCCATGGGGATAGGACCGAGTGAAGTTGCTCTCCGGGCTGATGGATCATTACTGCAAACCTTTGACATTTGTCACATTTTCGAACAAACTCTTTTGCATCTTTATCCATATCGATCTAATAATACCCTGCCCTGATTATTTTTCGGACTAATGAATCGGCACCGGATTGATTTCCACAAGTACTTTCGTAAATCTCATGTAGGATATAGTCGGTGTCTCCTGGACCTAAGCATACTGCCAATGGTCCATCGAGTGTCCTTCGGTATAATTTTCCATATGCAGTCAATGTGAATCGAGCACCTTTGGTTCATAAGGCCCTCGAAATTTTAGGGTCTGATTGGAGCTTTCCATTCTCCAAGTATTCAATATAGTTATTCCTCCAATCCCAAGTTAAGCTTGTAGAATTTATCTTGGCATGACCTTCTTTGATCACGGATCTTGAGAGTTGAATGACAGTACCAAAGCTTATCTCGTCTTCATCGACCGATTATCCCAAATTTGCAAGTGGATCGGCCTCACCGTTTTGTTCTCGTGGTACATGCTGTAAAGTCCACTCTTTGAAATGGTGTAAAGTGACCTGCAGTTTGTCCAAATACCTTTGCATTCTTTCCTCTCGAACTTCGAATGTTTTATTTACTTGATTTACCACCAGTAAAGAGTCACATTTGGCTTCAATGACTTCTGATCCCACGCTTTTAGCTAGCTCGAGACCTGCAATCATGGCCTCATACTCGGCCTCGTTTTTAGTCAACCTAGTAGTTTTAATAGATTTCCTAATAGAGCTACCCGTAGGCGGCTTTAAAATGATGCCTAGCCCGGACCCTTTCGCGTTTGAAGCCACGTCCATGAAAAGGATCCATACCCCCGATGATTTACCCGATTTCAACAAGAGTTCCTTTTCGACTTCGGGTACGAGGGTTGGCGTGAAATCGGCCCACGAAGTCCGCTAAAATTTGAGACTTGATGGCCGTACAGGGTTGATATACGATATCGTACCCACTAAGTTCGACAGCCCATTTGGCCAATCGGCCTGATAGTTCGGGGTTGTGAAAAATATTAGGAAGTGGGTAAGTGATTAATACACATATGGGGTGACATTGAAAGTACGGTCTTAACTTTCTAGAGGCGCTTATCAGTGCAAATGCCAATTTCTCTAAGTGTGGGTATCTAGTTTCTGCTTCTCCTAAGGTTCGACATACATAATAAATGGGAAATTGCATTCCTTGATCTTCTCGAACTAGGACACCACTTATCGCGATTTTCGATACTACCAAGTACAAGTAAAGTTTTTCGTCTATTTTTGGAGTATGAAGTAGTGGTGGGCTCGATAGATATCACTTCAATTCTTCTAATGCATGTTGGCATTCCGGGGTCCAAGCGAAATCGCTCTTCTTTTTGAGTAGAGAGAAAAATTTGTGACTTCGATCTGACGACATCGAAATGAATCGGCCTAATGCAGCAATCCGTCCCGTTAGCCTCTGCATGACTTTTAAACTGTCCACGATGGCGATGTCTTCAATGACCTTGATTTTATCAGGGTTGGTCTCGATCCCCCGATTTGATACCATGAAGCCGAGGAACTTGCCCAAATCGACCCCTAAAGCACACTTCTCGGGGTTGAGCTTCATGTTGTATTTCCTCAAAGTCTCGAATATTTCTTGTAAATGAGCCAAATAGTCCTCTGCGAATAGGGACTTAACTAGAATGTCATCAATATAAACTTCCATTGATTTACATATTTGTTCCTCGAACATTTTATTTACTAGGCGTTGGTTAGTAGCTCTTGCATTTTTTAGCCCGAATGGCATCACATTATAACAATATGTTCCATACTTGGTGACAAATGAAGTCTTTTCCTGGTCTTCTGGGTTCATTCTGATTTGATTATACCCAGAATAGTCATCGAGTAAAGTAAGGACCTCGTGGCCGGCCGTGACATCGATCATGCGATCAATGTTGGGCAGCGGAAAAGAATCTTTGGGGCATGCTTTATTTAAATCCTTATAATCTACACACATTCTAAATTTGTTCCCCTTTTTAGGTGCTACAACTACATTGGCTAACCATTTGGGATACTTCACTTTCCGAATGGATCCTATTTTGAGAAGTTTAGTTACCTCGTCCTCTATGAATGCGTGCTTTTTCTCGAACTGGTCTTCTCTTTTGCTTCACCGGTTTGAACCTAGGGTCCAAGCTTCGCCGATGCGTCGTTTTATCTGGCGGGATCCCTGTTATATCTAAATGGGACCAAGCAAAACAATCTATGTTATCGATAAGAAATTGAATAAGTTTTTTCCTGAGTTCGGGGGTCAATCCCGTTCCCAGGTATACCTTTCTCTCGGGAAGATGCCCGATCAATATAACCTGTTCCAGTTCTTTGACCGTCGATTTGGTGGCGTCAGAATCTTTGTGGATGACAGAAGTTCGAGGGATCATAAAATCCTCCTCTTCTTCTATTTCCTGCTTCCCCGATTCGGTCGAGGCTGGCGACTGTGATTGCTATTTAACTTCTTGTTTACCTTTGATGCTTGACCTTTCCGAGGTTGGTAATGTTGACATCGGTGTTACCTCATCGACAACAAACATTTCCCTCGCAGCATGTTGCTCTCCGTACATTGTTTTTACACCATCTGACATCGGGAATTTTATTACTTGGTGGAGAGTCAAAGGTACTACCTTCATATTGTGGATCCAGGGCCTTCCGAGTAGGGAATTGTACCTCATATCACCCTTGATTACGTGGAACTTGGTATTTCAGATGGTCCCAACCACGTTTATCGGTAAAATAATCTCCCCTTTAGTTGTTTCACTGGCCATGTTGAAGCCGTTTAAGACCTGAGCTACGGGCATGACTTTATTTTGCAGACCGAGTTGCTCCACGACCCTCGATCGGATGATATTTGCAGAGCTACTTGGATCCACTAAAACACGCTTAACTTGAACTTTATCTAATAAGATAGAAATTACCAGAGCGTCGTTGTGGGGCTGAGAGATGCCTTCGACCTCTTTGTTGTTGAATGATAAAGTGTTATTGGTCATGTAATCTCGGGTTCGTTTTTCTCTAGTGATCGGTATCTTTGAGCGTTTGAGTATGGGTTCCTGTGGAGTGTCGACCCCACCGATGATCATATGAATGATATGTTGAGGCTCCTCCTGTTCATTTTTTCTGTTGGCGTCTCTCTCTCTGAAATGGTTCTTGGCTCGATTACTGAGGAACTCTCAAAGGTGGCCTTCATTGAATAAACGAGCTACCTCCTCCCTTAATTCGAGTTTCTTTAGGAGGGATCATTTTGCATTGGTCTGGGCCACCAAGTATCCTTCATCCTTCCGATTGCCGATACGATGCCCGGTGCATCGATGCTAAAGTTATATTTCGATAATCGAGGGCCTCAATAGGATCAGCATATTTGTTGAAACTGCTTTTTCTCATAAGTCCCCGAGAATTCTTTCCTTGATCACTCATTCGATTGTTCCGGGCGGAATTGTGTCCTGAATCATTATTCCTTCGATTTGTGGTGTATGGTTGATATCAGTCTCTGTTCGACCTTGGCTCTCTATCGATGTCCCTCTAGTTTTTAATAACCGACCTGTTTGGATGTGCCGATCCGGAAGGAGATCCTAATTGTCGTCCTCGACACTGATTTTTGACTGATATTGATTGTGCACATCCGCCCAAGTTACAGCTGGATATTCAACCAAATTTTGTTTCAGCTGACGTGATGCTATCAAACTTCGCTCATTCTACCCTTGGGTGAAAGCTTGAATTTCCCAATCGTCTGTGACCTGTGGCAACTCCATGCGTTCCATTTGAAATCGGGACACGAATTCCCTTAGCATTTCAATATCCCTTTGTTTTACTTTAAAAATGTCTGATTTCCTTGTCGCGACTTTTATGGCACCGACGTGTGCCTTTACGAAAGAATCTGCCAGCATGGAAAATGAGTCGATGGAATTCGGTGGCAGATTGTGATAACAAATCATTGCTCCTTTCGAGAGGGTCTCTCAGAATATTTTCAACAACGAAGATTCGATTTTGTCATCTTCTAAATCGTTACCATTGATGGTACATGTGTAAGAGGTGACATATTCGTTGGGGTCGGTAGTTCCGTATATTTAGGAATCTCGGGCATACGGAATTTTTTCGGAATTGGCTTTAGGGCTACACTCGAGGGAAAAGGCTTTTGCATGAATTTTTTGTAATCCAACCCTTTTATCATTGGCGGTGCCCTCGGGATCTGATCGACCCTAGAGTTATATGTTTCTACTTTTTTATCATTTTCTTCGATACTCTTTGTGAGCTCCTCGAGTATTTTAGCAATTTTGGGAGTAGTCCCCGAGTCTTGCTCGTTTGACCTTACTACAGCTGGCTCCGTTATGTGGGTAATTTCTCGAGGTGGATTGGGCTCTGGCCTGCTTGGTGTCTGGCTTTGGCTCTACAACTGAGTTATCGCTACCTGTTGGGCTTGCAGCATTTAAAAATTCATACACAAGCTGACTCCATTTTTCTCAACGTTATGGGTGTCTCGAGCCGCAGATCGAGTACTGCCATGAACGTTAATTTCAGGTTCAGAATGTTGGTTCGCCTCAAAGGCCACATGTGAATTAACTTCTAGTGGTACTTCGACCTGAGCTTCCATGGCATCGATAAATGGCCTTCCGGATCTGGGCGTCATGTTGTTGGTTTCGTCTTGAAGGCCGGCTTCATTTTCGATAGGTAAAGCCATTAATTGAGAGTTTGCCATTCCTAATCTGAAGCCAAAGACACTTTCAAAAGACAGGCATAAAATGGCGTGTGTTTGTATATTTGTATCAAATAACCACTGTTATCCTTAGCCCCACGGTGGGCGCCAAAATGTTTATCCGAAAAATGGATAGAGTTGAATTTGTATGTAGTTCTAAGGATATGTGGTATAGTTTAATACAAATCGTAAGGATAAATAGAAATATCAAATACGGATTGCAAAGAATGCAAAATAAACAAAGTTGGAAAGAGGATGAATTTTAGGACTAAGCAAGATAAATCAATGTATGAAGCTTAAAAAAATAACTCTTCAATATAGGAGTGTATGGTATTTTAGTTACAATGTGAGCACGAAAAAAACTGTCTTCTATAGAAATGTAGTCATCCTCTTTATAGTGGAGGATCCTACTTTAGATATAATTAAAAATACATAGTGGAGAACCCATGATAAATAAGTTTTTCCCTAATTCCAGTTGAGATTCTCTCCCTTAGTGTGTTTGCAACGGCTCTTGTCTGTGAGCTCGAGCTCGATCGGCCTCGGTGCCGGTCGGTATTGTTTTTAGAGCTCGATGCTAACTTGAGCTCGATGCCGACTCGGGATTATTTAATGATTCGGACTCGATATCGGTTGGCCTTTGCCCCTTAAGCTCAATTCCACAACATCTCATCATAGTTCGATTCGGACCCGAGCTCGATAATGACTTCGAACTCGATGTTTGACCTATACCTGAAATCTGAAGCTCGTTTGTACTATCTTTGGAGCCCATCTCGATATCACGAAGTCTTCCTTTGGTCCATCATGATCCCATCTTGATCAATCGTATGAAGGCTAAAATCAAGTTCGACCATATATAAACTTCATTTTCTCCGCCTTATTCCCCATCTCAACCTATTTGACATCTTAGCGGGCTTGTAGGTTCAAAAACGAATTTAGGATTTAAACTTTATGAATTTTAGATTTGAAATTCTACTACATCGCATCTAATTTAAAGGGTTCATTTATTATCTATATATGTTTAATAAATTTTGGGCAAAAATACAGAGGGCATGAGCGAAAACTATGAATTCAGATGAATACATAGTGTCTGCACTAGATATGCCTTGTGTAGGTCTAATAAATTAAACTGCATCACATCTTGATCAAATGCTCATAGTGTATACAGTCGAAATAGATTACAGCCTTGGCATGTCCGATATGGTTCGAAGGGTGATGTATCGAAGTAAGATCCCGAAGGGGGGGGGGATGAACTAACCTTGAACCCGGGGAGGCTGGTCCGTGTCGAGATCGATACCATAATCGAACTCGAACAGGAAATGTACCATGACGTGGGGTAGACCTATCGTGCTGGTAATCCAAATACCAATCAACACTGGCCTGGGATCAATTCGAGGGATCAAACCAGGATCGGGCTCGAACCAAGATCACAAGTTCGAGGCAAAATCAAGCTCGAACCAAAATCGAGGATTCTAAGCGAGATTGAGCTTGCAGACAAAAGCCGTTGCAGTCCCACTAGAGGGAATCTTGGCAGAAATTATGGAAAAGCTGACTTATCATGGGTCTCCCACTGAATGTTTATTTTATTATACTTGGAGCTGAATCCCTCCACTATAAAACGGCTTCGTTATCATTTCTGTAGACAGGTTCTTTTGAGACTTACATTGTAATAAAAGTATTATATTCCTCTACAGTAAAGCATCGCTCTTCCAGTTTCTTAGATGAATTCTATTTGTCGAATCCTAAGGTTCACTGTTCTGGATAACCTTGTCTAGATTGCATTCTCTCCAATCTACATTTACATTTTATTTATCCTTGCATTTTGTATCAAGTTACACCACATATCCTCGGAACTGCGTATAAATTCAACTCTATCTATTTTTCTAATAAACAGTTTGGCGCCCACCGTGGGGCCGAGGATAACAGTGGTCTTTGATACAAATCTGAAAAAACACGCCATTGTGCTTTGCACTTATTTTCGAAAACATCTTAAATTTAGGGTCAGCTACGAATAACCACCGATCGATTACGAAGCCGGCCTTCAAGATGAAACCAACAACTTGGCACCCGAGGCTCGAATCGAAGTACCCAAAATTCGAGCCGAAATACCACTGGATGCCAATTCGCAAATAGCTTTGGAGGCGAACCAGCGTTCCGAACCTGAAAGAAGCATTCAGGACGGTACTCGATCCGTAGCTCGAGACACCCAAAACCCAGGGGAAATCGGGGCCAGCTTACGTATAATCTTCGAGATGCTGCAAGCCCAACAAGTAGCGATAGCTCAGCTACAGAGCCAAACTCGCGCATAAAGCAGGCCGGTCTCTAATCCACTTCGAGAAGTCACCCCCAGAACAGAGCCTGCCATAGTGAAATCTAACGAGCAAGAATCGGGGACTACTCTCGGAATTACTAAATTGCTCGAGGAACTCACAAAACAAGTCGAAGCCAACGACAAAAGGGTGGAAATGTACAATGCTAGGGTCGACCAAATCCCGGGGGCTCCACCAATGATAAAGGGGCTTGATTCGAAAAAATTCACACAAAAGCCTTTTCCGTCGAGTGCGACACCGAAGCCAAACCCCAAAAAATTCTGTATGCCCGAAATTCCCAAATATAACGGTACGACCGATCCTAACGAACATGTCACCTCTTACATATTGCCATAAAAGGCAACGATTTGGAAGACGATGAGATCGAATCCGTGCTGTTGAAAAAGTTCGGGGAGACCCTCTCGAACGGAGCTATGATCTGGTACCACAATTTACCGTTGAATTCCATCGATTCTTTTGCCATGTTAGCAGATTCATTCGTAAAGGCACATGCTGGTGCCATAAAGGTTGCAACGAGGAAATCAGACCTCTTTAAAGTAAAGCAAAGGCAGGGTGAAATGCTGAGGGAATTCGTATCCCGATTTCAAATAGAACGCATGGAATTACCCCCGGTCGCAGACGACTGGGCCGTACAAGCCTTCGCCCAAGGGTTGACGGGCTAAGTTCGACAGCATCACATCGGCTGAAACAAAATTTGATCGAGTATCCAGCGGTAACTTGGGCAGATATGCACAACCGATATCAATCAAAAATTAGGGCCGAGGATGATCAGTCGAGAGCCCCACACGGACCCGTTCATCAGAACAGAATAGTTATTAATCAAAAGCAGACCGACAGAGAACAAAGGTCGAACAAAGACCGATATCGACCATACGTCACAGATCGGGTGAACAACGGTTCAGCACGCAACGCAGTTCGGAACAATCGAAGGATTGATCGAGGACAAAATTCTCAGGGACTTATGATTAAGAGCGGCTTCGATAAATATGCTAATCCTATATAAGCACCTCGATTATCAGAATATAACTTCAGCGTTGGTGCATCCGCTCTCGTGTCGGCCATCGGACGCATCAAAGACAATAAATGGCCTCGACCAATGCAGACCGATCCTGCCCGAAGAAATCCCAATCAAACGTGCGAATATCATGGTCCCCATGGCCACAGAACGGAAGATTGCACGTAGCTAAGAGAGGAAATAGCTCTCTTATTTAACAAAGGGCACCTTCGGGAGTTTCTCAGTGATAGGGCAAAGAGCCATTTTAGAAGTAGGGATTTCAGCAAGCAAAACGAGCAAGAAGAACCGCAACACGTCATCCACATGATCATCGGCGGCATCGATACCCCTCAGGGACCAATACTTAAATGCACTAAAACATCGATGGTGAGGGAAAAGCGATCTCAGACTCAAGATTACGCACCCATGGGGACTCTGTCCTTTGATGATTGATGATGAAGATGCAGAGGGGGTCATCCAACCTCACAATGACGCGCTGGTAATATCCGTACTCGTGAATAAAACTAAAATTAAGCGTATGTTAATCGATCCAGGTAGCTCGGCCAACATCATCCGATTGAAGGTAGTGGAGCAGCTCGGCCTACAGGATCAGATCGTACCCGCAACTCTGGTCCTAAACGGGTTCAATATGGCATGCGAAACCACCAAAGGTGAGATAGTCCTACCAATAAACGTGGTCGGAACCATCCAGGAAACAAAGTTTCACGTGATCGAAGGCGATATGAGATATAATGCCCTTTTCGGAAGGCCATGGATCCATAACATGAGAGCTGTGCCTTCAACCCTACACCAGGACCTCAAATTCCCGACGTCGGGAGGTGTCAAAATGGTGACGGAGAACAACCAGCCGCGAGAGAAATGTTCACCGTAGACGAAGCTAAACCAGTATCCTCACTTTTGTCGATAAAATGATCGGGCCCGGAAGGAGAACGGGACACCAAATAGCAATCACAGACATCGGCTTCAACCCAGCCAGACAACCAGAAAATCGAAGAGGATGGAGATCAAAGGTTCCCTCGATCTTTCATGATTCCCGATGACTCCGACGCCACAAAATCGACGATTGAGGAGCTAGAGCAAGTCATATTAGTCGAGCACCGGCCCGAGCGAAAGGTATACTTGGGAACGGGGTTGAGCCCTAAACACAGGAAGAAACTCGTTCAATTTTTTATCGATAACATCGATTGTTTTGCCTGGTCCTATTTAGATATAACAGGGATCCCGCCGGACATAACGACGTATCAGCTAAGTTTGGACCCCAGGTTCAGACCGGTGAAGCAAAAGAGAAGACCCTAGTCCGATAGAAAACATGCATTCATAAAGGACGAGGTAACCAAGCTTCTCAAAGTAGGGTCCATTCGGGAGGTGAAATATCCCGAATGGTTAGCCAACGTAGTTGTAGTCCCTAAAAAAGGGGACAAACTTAGAATGTGCGTGGACTATAAGGATTTGAACAAAGCATGCCCCATAGATTCCTTTCCGCTGCCCAATATCGATCGCATGATCGATGCCACGGTCGGCCACGAGATCCTCACTTTTCTCGATGCCTATTCCGGGTATAATCAAATCCAGATGAACCCGGAGGACCAGGAAAAAACCTCATTTGTCACCAAATATGGAACGTATTGTTATAATGTGATGCACTTTGGGCTAAAAAATGCAGGGGCTACTTACCAATGCCTAGTAAATAAAATGTTCGAAGAACAAATAGGAAAATCAATGGAAGTTTATATTGATGACATGTTAGTTAAGTCCCTGCGCGCAGAGGACCATTTAATTCATTCACAGGAAACGTTCGAGATTTTAAGGAAATACAAAATGAAGCTCAAGCCCGAGAAATGTGCTTTCGGGGTCGGTTCGGGCAAGTTCCTCGGCTTCGTGGTGTCACATCGGGGAATAGAGATTAACCCCGATAAAATCAAGGCCATCGAAGACATCGTTGTTGTGGACAGCGTGAAGGCCGTACAAAGGCTAACGGGTTGGATTGCCACCTTAAGCCGGTTCATCTCAAGATTATCTAATCGAAGTCATAAATTTTTCTCTCTACTCAAAAAGAAGAACGATTTTTCTTGGACCCCGGAGTGCCAACAAGCATTAGAAGAACTAAAGCGATATCTATCAAGCGCACCACTGCTTCACACTCCAAAAATAGATGAGAAACTTTGTTTGTACTTGGCAGTATCGGAAGTCGCCGTGAGCGGTGTCCTAGTTCGAGAAGACCAAGGTACGCAATTCCCCGTTTATTATACGAGTCGAACCTTTGGAGAGGCGGAAACTAGATATCCGCTCTTAAAAAAATTGGCACTTGCACTAATAAGCACCTCAAGAAAGTTAAGGTCGTACTTTCAATGTCATCCCATATGTGTGTTAACCACTTACCCGCTTCGTAATATTTTGCACAAACCCGAGTTATCAGGCCGACTGGCCAAATGGGCCGTCGAACTCAGTGGGTACGATATCGAATATCAACCCCGCACGGCCATCAAGTCTCAAATTTTAGCAGACTTCGTGGCCGATTTCACACCAGCCCTTGTACCCGAAGTTGAAAAGGAACTGATGAAATCAGGTACATCATCAGGGGTATAGATCCTTTTTACGGACGGGGCTTCGAACGAAAAAGGGTCCGGGCTGGGTATAGTTTTGAAACCACCCACGGGCAGTACTATGAGGCAGTCTAATAAAACTGTCAGGTTGACTAACAACGAGGCCGAGTATGAAGCCATGATTTCAGGTCTCGAGCTAGCTAGAAACTTGGGAGCAGAAGTCATTGAAGCCAACTGCGACTCCTTGCTGCTGGTGAGTCAAGTAAACAAAACCTTCGAAGTTTGAGAAGGTAGAATGCAAAGGTATTTAGATAAACTGCTTATCACTTTGTGCCATTTCAAACAATGGACTTTACGGCATGTACCACGGGAACAGAATAATGAGGTTGATGCGCTTGTGAATTTGGGGTCGTCGGTCGAGGTAGATGATACGGTCTCGGGGAATGTTGTTCAAATTTTGAGATCGGTAATCGAAGAATGTCACGCCGAAATAAATTCTACAGGCTTAACCTGGGATTGGAGAAACAAGTATATAGAATACTTGAAAAGTGGAAAACTCCCATCGGACCCTAAAGATTCCAGAACCCTACGGACCAAAGCTGCTCGATTCACGTTGGCTTCGCACAGAACGCTGTACCGAAGAACGTTCAATGGACCATTGGCTGTATGCTTGGGTCCGGGGGATGTCGATTACGTCCTACGGGAAGTGCATGAGGGTACTTGCGGGAATCACTCTGGAGCCGATACATTAGTCCGAAAAATAATCAGAGCAGGGTATTATTGGATTGATATGGGCAAAGATACGAAGGAATTTGTTCGTAAATGTGACAAATGTCAAAAGGTTCGCACTAATGATCCACCAGCCTGGAGAGCAACTCCACTCGGTCCTATCCCCGTGGCCATTCATGAAATGGGGAATGGATATTGTCGGCCCTCTGCCATCGACCCCAGGTAAAGCCAAATTTATTTTGTTTATGACTGACTATTTTTCTAAATGGGTTGAAGTGCAGGCATTCAAGAAAATAAGAGAGAAAGAAGTTATAAACTTTATTTAGGATCATATCATATGTCGGTTTGGGATACCTGCCGAAATAGTATGTGACAATGGAAAATAATTCGGCGGCGGCAAAGTAACAAGATTTCTCGAAGACCATAAGATAAGAAGGATACTGTCGACGCCATACTACCCCAGTGGGAATGGACAGGCCGAATCAACAAACAAAAATGTCATTCAAAACTTAAAGAAGAGGTTGAACGACGCTAAAGGGAGATGGAGAGAAATCCTGCCCGAAGTCCTTTGGGCATATCGGACAACGTCAAAATTCGGTACGGGGGCGACCCCGTTCTCCTTAGTATATGGATCTGAAGCATTGATACCAGTCGAGGTTGGTGAACCCAGTACCAGATTTTGATTCGCGATGGAAGAATCAAATAACGAGGCTATGAATACAAGCCTTGAACTATCAGACGAAAGACTAGAAGCTGCTCTCGTCCGAATGGCCGCCCAAAAACAGCGAATCAAAAGATATTATAATCGAAGAACCAAGCTCCGCCATTTCAAGCCTGGGGACTTAGTGTTGAGAAAAATTACCATCAATACCCGAAATCCAAATGAAGGGAAGCTTGGACCGAATTGGGAAGGAACATATAAGGTACTCAAGGACATCAGAAAGGGGTCCTACAGGATCAGCGTTATAAACGGCAAACAGCTATCAAGCAGCTGGAATGTATCACATCTAAAACGGTACTACTGTTAAGGTACAACCTTTCTATATTCATTTGTATCTCGAAACTGACCCCTGCAGAAGTCCGAACAAGGGATGGATCTCTCTCTAGAAAGCACGCGTTGTACTCTTTTTTCCTTAGACCAGTTTTATCCCAAGTGGGTTTTTTCGGCAAGGTTTTTAATGAGGAAACCATTGGTCGTGCAGCATTTATGACAATATCCGAGGTCCTGCAAGAAAGTTATTTCACAGCAACATGGTCCCAATAGGAAAAACTGTAAAGAGCTAAATGGTCGAAGCGAACCATGCTCATATAGATTGGCCCGAACCCAGGCGTGTAATAACGTGCGAAGATAGTTCTCTTTTTTATCGACATCTTATATATCCAATGAAAATTCCTCTAGTTTGAGATTTATTGTGCAATCAGAATTAAGATACAATTCGACCACTAAGCCTACGGGCTACATTACATCGAGTTCGAATCATTCACTCGACCAAGCCTACGGGCTATTTTTATTTCTAGTTCGAGCGAACACTACATTCGACCACTAAGCCTACGGGCTACATTACTTTGAGTTCGAATCATTCACTCGACCAAGCCTACGGGCTACATTACTTCGAGTTCGAATCATTCACTCGACCAAGCCTACGGGCTATTTTTATTTCGAGTTCGAGAAAATACTCACTCGACCATTAAGCCTACGGGCTACATTACATCGAGTTCGAATCATTCACTCGACCAAGCCTACGGCCTATTTTTTATTTCGAGTTCGAGCGAACGCTCACTCGACCACTAAGCATGCGGGCTACATTAATTCGAGTTCGGATCATTCACTCGACTAAGCCTACGGGCTACAATTTCAAGTCCGAGCAAAAACTTGCTAATTACGCCCATGTGCTATATTTCTTCAAATCGAATCATTGACAACTAATAAGCCTAAAGGGCTACATTGCCCCAAGTTTGAGTAAACGCTCGCTCGGTTACAGAGGCTACGAGGTCAAAATTTGATCAATTTGTTTAAAACATTGTGGAAACATTCATAAAGTCCTCGCAAGACGGGAAACAAAAACAGAAGCGAATCGGCGAAAGGGGAGATATGTCTATACACAAATTTATCTACATGGGGTGATTACAACGTAAAAACTAAGAACTAAATTTCTCGACTGGGAGCGGTCTCTTCTTTGTCAAGTCCCCCCCCCCCATTTTCGGATCCGCTCTTGCTCCCATCGTCATCGTCATCACCGTCAGAAACTAGAGCTTCAGCATCAGCTTCGAGTTCTTTTGCCCTTTTTATCTCTTCCGTGAGATCGAAGCAGCGAGCATGAATCTACTCGAGAGTTTCCCTTTTGGATCGACACTTAGCAAGTTCAGCGACCCAATGCGCTCGACTATAGGCTGATTCGGCCGCCTCTCTTCCCTGGACTTGGGCAGCTTCAGCATCGGCCCGATAGACGGCCACAAGCACATCCGCGTCGGCCTTTGCCTTTTCAGCATCGGATTCGGCCTTGGCAAGTACAGAGGCCAACCGGGCCTCAAGCTCCTCAATTCTTCTTGCTTGAACCATGCCTTTTTCCTTCATTTTCTGAAGTTGGGTTTCGGATGACGATAACTAGGCTCGAGCGGTCTCTTTTTTTGCAGCAAAGTGGTCCATACCTTCTTTCCACTGCAAGGACTCCATCCTTATCACGTCGACCTCCTCACGAAGCTTCCCGATCATCTCGATTTTTTGCTGCAGCTGTGAGACCGAAATGTTAGCTGTCGTTCCGATGTCAAGCCTATAGGATTTCAAAAGCATCATTACCTACTCAAACAATTCATTCTGATCTCGATAAGCCTTGGCCAGCTCAGCCCGGAGGTCTTTTATTTCCTCTTCTCTCTGCCCTAAGGAAAGTCTAAGGGAGCTCCTCTCGTCAGTAGCACGGTGCAGGTCAGCCGCGTATCGATGCAGCTCATTTTGGGAATGAGAACATTGTTCTCGATGGACTGCTGCTGCCTACAAAGAAACAAGAAGCTAAATTAACGAAAAACGAACATAAAGACATTACCGACAAAATAATTTTAAAGGCTCACCTGATTCAAAGCCTGCCGCAATCCGTGAAAAAGATCTGATTCATCACCGGCACCAGTAACGTCCTCGATACCAGTAAACAGGTCACGAAATGGATCTTTTTCATCGTGAGGCATGTCTAGATCGAGGGCTCCCAAAGCTTGAGCTTCCCGAATCACCCCTGCGGAAAATACGGGAAAAGTAGGCGAATCCCCGATCGCTGCTGCCCCAAATGACTCGCTTGGAGCGTTCCCCTCGGCTCGGAGGGGTTCGAAGGGCTCTTCGATGGTAACCCCTGCCGTTTGACTCCGATGAGAGGCGTCTTCAACATCCGATAGTTTAGGGACTCTACCTAAATCTTTCTCTGGTATATCTTCAGTTCGATGCGGAGCCTCATAGAGCATCATCGATCCAGCCGGTGATGAGGCATCGGTGGCTCTCTTCGTTCGGACCGCCAGCGTGGACTCATTGTCTTCTTTTTCTTCTTCATCTTTATCCCTTAGACGTAAAACGGATTCTACGGTCAAAGGAATGATATTTTTGTTCGGCTTACGAGCCGTCCTCTTCTTCGGTTTTGGATATTCGGGAACCGAGGCTCTCCTCCTTTTATTTTCCTTCACCGGCTTTGGGACAGAGGTCGAAACATCCTCCTCATTGGACAGAGGCCTCAAGACCGCATCTTTACCCAAACCTGCATATGGGAAACCTTATAAAAAAATATTTTGAGAAACGCCTCGTTCGGATCATCAGAGTCTGAGAAATGAGCTTACCGTAATTTTTGGCCTCTCACCGACCCTTTGACAAATCACGCCATGAGCGCTCGGCATATGTGGAGGTCGAAACAAGAGCCCGTACCCAGTTCTTGAGATCGAGAACCGCTCCGGGCATCCAGGGAATCGCTACATCACAAAAGGATGAGTGTCGATAAGAGAATAAATGGAAGAACAAAATAGAAGCTACAACAAGATCACACTTACGTTTCATATTCCATTCCTCGGGAAAGGGTATCTTTTCAGTCGGGATCAGGTCTGAAGTCCTTACTCGAACGAACCTGCCCATCCAACCCTGGTCCATGTCCTCGTCAACACTCGAGAACAGAGCCTTGGTAGCCCGACGCTGGAGTTTTATTAACCCTCCTCGAAAATGTCGGGGACGGTACAGCTGGATAAGATGATCGAGGGTGAACGACATCCCCTCGATTTTGCTCGCAAAATATCGGATTAGGATAACGATCCGCCACAAAGAAGGATGGACCTGGCCTAGGGTTACCTGATATTATCGACAGAAGTCAATAATAACGGAATCGAGGGGACCCAAAGTGAAAGGGTAAGTATATACGTTCAAAAACCCTTTCACGTAATAAGTGATATCTTCGTCAGGGGTAGGTATTATTACTTCTTTTTCACCCCAATTGCAATCCTTCTTTAACAGATCGAGGTGCTTCTCGGTTATCGAACACATGTACCTCGATACCGGCTCATACCGGCCAGGGACCGATGAACCTTTATCAACCTTAAAATCTGAAGTTAGGACGCACGCCCCGGGAACACACTCCTCAGGCCGTGGTTCTGCTGGTGCCTCATCGGCGACACACTGTGAAGATAAAGCCTTCTCTTTCTGAGGAATGGTTTGCGATATTTTTGCCATTTTTGAATTCAAAATTAAGGAATAAAAGAAAGTGAGAGAGATTTGGTAGAATTGAAGAGGGGTTATTTCGGAAAGAAATCACAGCTTTACTGGTAAATTGGAGAGTACGAAGAAGAACTTGGGAAATTTTGGAAGATAGAAGATGTAAAAATGGTAAAAGATAAAAGTAAGGGTTATTTATAGGTTCAAACGATGGCGGTTCAGTATCAGCAGTGGCCAACCACCGCCTGACATGCATTAAATGCCTTGAAAGACTAAATCGACGGGACAGCTACCAGATGCGTCATGGTCGAACCCGATGGAAACGACAAGATATAATCCGATCGAGATGTTAAAAATCATATCGTTTCTCGTCATATTCTTTCTGAAAAACGAGGGGACTATCTTTATACGGTCAAAATAGATTTCAGCCTTGACATGTCCGATATGGTTCAAAGGGTGATGTATCGAAGTAAGATCCTGAAGGGGGGACAAACTAACCTCAAACTCGGGGAGGCCGGTCCGTGTCGAGATCGATACCATAATCGAACTCGAACAGGAAACGTACCATGGCGCAGGGTAGATCTATCGTGCCGGTAATCCAAAGACCAACCAACACTAGCTTGGGATCAATTCGAGGGCTCAAACCAGGATCGGGCTCGAACCAAGATCACAAGTTCGAGCCAAAATCAAGCTCGAACCAAAATCGAGGATTCTAAGCGAGATCGAGCTCGCAGACAAAAGCCGTTGCAGTCCCACTAGAGGGAATATTGGTATAAATTATGAAAAAACTGACTTATCATGAGTCTCCCATTGAATGTTTATTTTATTATGCTTGGAGCCGAATCCCTCCACTATAAAAGGGCTTGGTTATCATTTCTGTAGACAGGTTCTTCTGAGATTTACATTGTAATAAAAGTATTATATTCCTCTACAGTAAAGCATCACTCTTCCAGTTTCTTAGATGAATTCTATTTGTCGAATCCTAAGGTTAACTGTTCTGGATAACCTTGTCTAGATTGCATTCTCTCCAATCTACATTTACATTTTATTTATCCTTGCATTTTGTATCAAGTTACACCACATATCCTCGGAACTGCGTATAAATTCAACTCTATCCATTTTTCGATAAACATATAGTGAGTGAAGAAAGTGATATTCAGGTCTGAATTGAAGCACAGTGATGTTAGGAACATTTATTACTTTTCTGGAATTAAACTCATTTAGCAGTGACAAAGAAGATAACCAAAAAAAAAATGTGGCGTTCATGCATATGGTTCAGTTCTGAAATACTTGTACTTCAGTTACATACACCAGCTTCTAAAAGCATGAATCACATGTTATTTTATGTATAAACAAAAGGATCGAAGTAAAGAAGGAAGAAGAAAATAAATTATTTTATATAAGGGTGTGATCTTAGCCTGGACCACATGTTACCAATGGTTGAGATCCCATATTGTTAAACGGATTAAAAAAAATAGTGCTATGAACCAGTAGAAATCTAATTGAATTCTCATTTGGATAGTCACTTGGATATTTGGAGTATAAAATTAAATATGAAATGGGAGAGCTTTCAAACGTTTCTAAATGCTGCCCCCCCCCCCCCTCCCCCCAAACCCTTCCCGTGCTAAAAATATGGTAGTATATTTCTAGAATTAAGAGAGATAGAAGTTCAGAGTGGCTTCATAGACGAAGTTGAGATAGAGAAGCACAATATGATAGACTAGTTAGTAATAAAACAGTTGTGAAAACTAAAATTACACTTATCAAAATTTGGCTCTAACATCACGTGAAGGATTTGAACGCAATGGGTAAAATAACTAAAACTATTTTAAGCTGCGTTGAAACCATTTACACAGTCAATCAGAGATATTAATACATATATACTCTAAAGTCTAAGAGATAGTTTAGTTGGAGGGATTAGGAACAATAATCTCAGTATAAAATTTTGCATAAAATTAGATTCCTATAATGTTTGACTAGAGGGATGAGGAAAAATAATACTCCTATAATGTTTGACTAGAGAGATGAGGAAAAATAATTTATGCATAACTAATGCATATGAGAAGAAAATAATTTTGACATAACAATTACAATATTTGGTTGGAAGTATTGAAATAATAGCACTAGCGATAATATGTATCTATTTATAAATGACATCATGGAAATTAAGTTTGTACAAGACAAAATATCATTAAAGTAATCCCCCATATATAACATTTCATATATTATTATTTACCTCATAATAATTCTTTTATTATTATTTACAGGATAAATCATTCATACGCTATAATGTTAACATAACTAGTACGCGAACCAAAGAATGATCGTCTACCTAAGGTGGCAAGGTGCTCAAAAATTATAGAAACTTAGAAAATGAAAACAAAAACTAGGAGAGCGCTAACAAAGACTAAAAAGTAAGAAAATTCATTTTAGTTCGAAAGAATCCTTGCCTTCACAAAGCTATTATTTTTATAGTACTATTTTCAGACATTGCGCAATTGCTTTTACTGTTTTGCTTTGTTCAGGAAACTTGGCCCCACTGCCACTCATAATATAAAACCATAATAATAAGGAAAGGGACCCCACCCTCTTTTTTGTATCATATTTTATTTAGACAAAATAGATTAAACATTATATTACTATATCTATAGGGATATACACTACACGGTGGATCGGCAAACGCCCCAGAATCATTGATTCATTGTCACATAGTCACATTGTGTGTGTTTATATATTAGATTAATCTTCAGACGAACAGTATTCTAAACTTATATTACAGACAAAATATTTGCGTATAATTACATTAGGTCTGTGGCATAGGCCAGTTGTTATTTTACTTTTCAGATTTGATCAGATATAAGAACTTTGTTTGACAAGCATGCTCTCACTCAATTAGAGTCAGGACTATTATTATTAAGTATAAGTATTACAGTAAAATCTTAATGAGGCCTAAATAGGATCACCATTCAATCATACTTGTCAATCCAATATATTTTATAGGGTACTGCATTTTAAACAGTAGAAAGGCAAAATGGATCAAGTTAAACCATTAAAAAATTTAATAGGCTGTCCACCTTTTATGTACCTCTTACCCCTCTGCCATATTACCAACCTACATATGAGGTGGACATCCGTCGCTTCGATTCGATTGTGAATGTTATCGGTTTGACATATCGGTCGATTTATTAATATGCTAAACTGATAACCGAACCGATAAGATGTCGGTTATTGGGTATCGGTTAGCTGGTTATCGATCCTTATCGGCTCGATTATCAGTTTACCCGATAAGAATCAAAAATATCTAAAGAATTTATGTTTTTATTATCAAAATCGTGATCATATGAGAAAGGAACTAAATTTTTGCTCTTAAGAAAAGAGGGAGTAAATTTTAACTTTAGAAAAGAAAACTTTCTTTGCGTTTGAAAATCCCAATGAATGATCTAAATTTTTAAAGTTATAAGTTAGTAGGAGTAAGAAATAAGATATTCAATAATCTAATTTTACTAACTACCTCACTGCGAGAGGGCATATTTCACAGAAAAATAATAAAATCTTAATCTTGTAGATACTAAAGGATCAGTGCAACAAATGAAATAAATAGAAAAACTAAAAATTTGAACAATTAATTCTTTAAAATTTAAAACTAAAAATCTTAACTGGAGAATTAAAATGAAAAATTCAGAAAAGTTTAAAACTTACTCTAAGGATTATAGTCTGAAGATAAAGAGTAACTCCGGAATGAATGGAGCCATGAGGTGGCTTTATATACTAAGTGGGTAAAATTATAATTTTGTTAAAGTTTATTGGCTTATCGGTTAAACTGTTAATAAAATTAGGCAAAACGAGACCCCAACCGATAACTCAATAGTCAAATAATATTAAATCGTTATCGAACTAATTATTCAATAATCCGATATCGATAACTCAATAGCATTTTATCGGTTCGGGCTATCGGTTATACCCGATATTTGCCCAACCCTAAACCTACATTCACATTAAGTTGGAGTTAATTACTTGAATGGTCATTTAAGTTAGAAAGATGAACGGTAAAATAATGTTTATATTTTTTTTTGACAACAAAATCATTTAAGTATGTCCATATTTATTTTTAGGAAAATTATCAAGGAAACTCGCAGCCGCTTCTCATCGGATGCGCACTGGATAATATGTTAATTGTACAATAACTCGTAAATCATACAAGAGATATAAATCGTACTAGGCATACTCAGTGCGACGAGCTCTGACTAAAAAGACTGCTAGTGAAGGAAATCGATCTCGTATCTCCCGTAAAAACTCTGTACACCCATTTAATTCATTTCAAAACAAAAAAGAAATCACTTTTCATTTACCGTGCGCCGTGGGGAAAGGACCCCAACTAACATTCAATTAGTGTAAACCCAAGAAAGTCAATATTCTTTGCTTTGGAATTGGGACATCAGACTCCTCTTTTCATTTACCCCTTCGCCCAAAACCAAAGTTTTACCAAACCCAATATCTTTGAAGTTTCAACCACGTATTAGAGCTCACTAATTATATGTAACTTTTAAAGGCCTTTTCCACAATTCCAATTCCAATTAGGTAAAAAGCTCGCACAAAGGAGATCCAGTTTTCTAAAAGAAAAAGAATTCAGTCAGTTTGTTCACCCACTTATTGATGTACCTCAAAAGATCAAGTAAAATCGATAAAGAAAGTAAATTCGATAAAAAAGAAAAAAAGAGAAAAGAAGGTAGTTTTAGAAATTTACACGAACCTTGAATTTCAAAGTAGAAATTTGTGTTCAAATAATATAAAAGCAAAAAGAGATTATCACGTTATTCCAATGACACCTCTTTTTCCCCACTTATCTCCTTTTTACGGCGTCCGAGACGGCACGAGAGCTCTTGTCCTCATCCCCATCCTCCAATTCTCTTCTTCCTATGATTTACTGCAATTTCCAGTTTTATTTTGCATCTTCCCTAATATTTTCATGCCCTGATTCAATGAATACACCTGAAATCTTTTTTTTTTAACAAAGTAAGCAGATAATACAGATTGTTCCCTTATTAGGAACATTTGGATATGCATCTGAAATGATATACTATCTGAAAGCATATGCGATATAATAACAGAAGATGAACAATATTTATAATTTTGTGTTCTTATTCTTTGTACATTTTATTACAGTTTAAAAGAAAAAAAAGGATAAAAAGAAGAAGGACCGGAAACGGAAAATGAAAAAAGAGTTTCCGATCATCTATCTAAAACTCCAATATTGTATCTTCATATACTTATATTTGTACTTGCTAGAAAGAAAAAAAACAAGAATTCAAAATGTTAGAATAACCCCAAAAAAATACAAAATCTTTAGGGTTTTTCCCTGAGAAGGGAAGCCAATCCGGTGACTACAACTTTGCTTCGTCTATCGCAACTCTTCGGCTTGACAGCTGGGGGTTGCCACATCATCAATACCGGATCCTGCAACGGCTTCTCTTCTTCGCCGGAAGTTTTCTCCGACGGCGTCGAGTTCAACGATGGCGACTTCATCTCATCGCTAACGGAATCTAACGGCGACGATTTGTCACCAAAAATCAAGTTTAACTCGCCGGACTTACTTTCCGATGGAACCTCTTTGCTCTCAGCCACGGCATCAGACTCCTCCGCTGCGGCGGCGCGTGGAGCAGGCGTAATTCTAGTGTAGGGACTGAGCCATTTGGCTTTCATATACTCCGGTTTGCGCCATGGCGCAATGTGCATGCCTTTCTTCTTCAAGCTCTGCCGAGCTGCTTCCGAGACGATTGACACTATCTGCTGAATCCGATCCGCTTTTCCGACGAAGATAAACGGGAGTAATTGCAGAACAGCTTTGTAACTCCCCGTCGATCGCGCTATTTCAAATTCCGATCTGAAATCTAGGTCGATCATCACTCTTTCTCCTTCCACAGTCACATCAATGTACTCATACTCACCTGATAAAAGCACATTCATCTTAGCACAAGAATTATAAATATTCAACAGAGCATGAACACATACAGGAAGAACGCAGTGTATACCAGCAGGAACAGAGGAAGTTTTTTCCCATTTAGATTTGCAGGTCGAAGCTTTATAGCCAATAGCTAAAAGTTCATCAGTGACGATTTTTCTCAAATCGTCCTTGCGCTTGCAAGATTTGTGCTTTTCAACGATTTTTGAAGTGTCAGCTAACAGATTCCTCTCAGCAACACTTGCACAGGGAATTAAGCTCTAAAATTACAACAAAAAGAGAAACAAAATCAGATTATATCAGGAATAAACTGCAATTTTCTTCTTTTATATTGAAGCGATCAATGTTATTACCTTGAAAGTATCGGAAGAATCGCCAAACGAAGAGTTTGTAAGTGAGTCAGAAAATCCAGTAGAGAAATCAAACTCATCATCGGAGCTATCATTGCTGTTACCGTTAAAGCAATTGCATTTCCGGCCGAATTTGGCAGCGGATGGCTTTTCATTGTTCTCTTCGATGAAATTCTCAACCATTTTGTCCAAACATACCGAACTCGGCTCAAACTCAGTGGCGACGGCTCCATCATTAGCAGCGCCGGCGGCACTCGGCTTCTCAGCTGCCGATGAAATCCGTAAAACGCTGGGAAACGGTCGATCAAAGAACCTTTTCAGTCGCGATTTCAACACAGGCGGCTTAACTGTATCATTTTTGATTGATTCTCTATATGTTGAAGAATCGATCGGCTGAACCTTCATCGGAAAAGGCATGTCCAGTTATCAACCAAAAAGGTACTTTTTTCTGCGGTAAACTCTCTCCTTACAGCCTAATTATACTCTTTTGTCAGTTTCTGCTCAATTCTCAGTGCTTTAAAAACCTACTCGCTTTGCGTGTCAAGATCAGAATCCTTTAAATGCCTAAATCCTTAATCACAGAAATTCATGAAAATTTACAGAAATCAATGCTTTGAATGAAAAAAAGTCTCGAGTTCATCGTATTCATGATTCAATCACACCTACTGTTCACCTTTTTCCTTTCACACACCAAAACCAGTTTACACAATCGCGCATAATCCGTTCACCATTATCACTATCACGTTTTCAATTGTGGTAGAAAAAAAATGAAATTTCCAAAACTTGATACCTTTTTCTTCCTTTTACTCTTCGGAGTAGTTGGCGTAGCTGAACAAGAATAGAATGAGTGTATCCATAGTCAGTGCTTCTTATAGGAAACGTGAAGAATAAGTCGTCGCCGGAATATTTATCCCTCCGACGAGGTCGTTATCGCCGGGATGAGGAGAATTACGTTAAAGGGAGTAAAAGTGGGCCTGTATTTGTAAATGATTGCTAGTATTAGCTTTCTTCTTTTTTCTCTCTTTTTTCTTTTTCGTTTTTCTCTCAGTTTTGGTGTTTTGTGAAGTTGAAGTTGAAGTGAGGGAGTGGGTTTTGAGGAGCTTATATAGTATGGAAGGTGAGTTGTGCTGACTAGGATTTTGTACGCCACATCAGTAACCACGTGTCGTGGATAACCCAGTCATGTGACAAGCTGTGGTAAACTTTTTAAGTGATTTCTGATCATGCCACGTGTTAGGAGGTGTTTGCTGGACGGCCAAGATTGGTGGAGGAAACTACTATTCCGTCTCATATTAATAGTCATATTTAATAAAAATAGTTGTCTTAAATTATTTATTATTTTAAAAGTTTAAGACAATATTGATTACTTATTTTTTTTACCCTTAGTAATAATTATTTTTAAAGATAAAAATAACACACAAATAGAATATATATTCAATAAAAAGAGATTATATCTTAAGATATAAATAAAAGTAAAATAAATTAATTATTTTTCTAATTAATATTTTCTAAGAGACTGCTTAAAAAAGAAACACAAGACATAATAATATTAGAGGGAGAGAGTAATGTATATGATCAGTATGACACTTGTAATGAGAGAAGGGAGTAACCGGAATTTTGTAACGTACAAAACGGCATGAGAAATTTTGGACTTTTTTGGGGGAGGTGGGGACAGTTTGGTGGGGTAGGTCTATTTAGTATCTTGCTAAATACAAAACTGGTTTAATGTCCTAAACTACTACCTTCCTCTCAAAGAAAAAGTTAAATGATATTAGAAGCAAATAGAAAATATTGAGTAAAAATCATACTATTAAATTCTTTATAGGATATCAGTAAGTACTTTTCGTGAAATTCGTATGTTGCTCAAATACATAACTGGATTTTCATATAGCTTTGGTTTTAGAATTTAGAGTTTGGAGCTGAGTTTTTGTGTTTTCTGGATATTCATTTTCTATTATGGACTTCACTGCTTAGTTTACTACATATATAAATTCAAAATAACAATAGAAGAGGACGAATTTATTTCTGTAACAACCCTAAATCTAGTGCTCTACGAGATCTATTTCTGCAATTTCTAAAAGTCAAAGTTCCAAATAATAGAAAAAAAGAAACTAGCTGTTCGACCTTTGAAAGTCATGTTTGAAACAATTTAATTAGGACTTATTCTTCAGTAATATAATACTATTCGGAGAAAAAAAACATATTCAATTAATTCTTGATATGTTGTATTTATGACTAGCATTAGAAATAGTGAAGTTTGGGACGCAATAGTCATTTATTTAGCCTTCGTTTGTTTTCATTTATTCTTTATAGGTTGACTCATTCCGATTTGTACAAATTTTAAAATGATTCAAATATTGTAAACTTAAAGATTCATGCAAATGTGACATTTTCACCGTCGTTCCGTCCATTAAGAATTACACAATGCCTCCACTAGAGAACCACTGATAGCCACCTCCTTCAACCACTTCAACTGTCAACCTCTAACAACCTTCACGATAACACCACCAACCAGCTATCTATTGGACTTTTAAGCTTGATTTAGCTTAATTTTAAGTTTGGTGTAGCTTAAAAAGGGTGAATGAAAAATGAAGGGAAAATAAAATATTTGAGTTTCCCTCCTTGACAAAGGGACATTGTCCCATATTAGAGGAAGAAAAGACCTTTGATGGGTATATATATACAATTACTCTTCTTCTAGCTCTTAAAGAGTTAAGAAGAAGGCAAGCCTCGCGCCGTCATCGTCGCTCGGCTCGGCTTCGACTTCGGATTAACTAATTAACGAAAATTCAATCCGGAATAACCTATGACCCGCGACCCGGTCAGGTCCGGCCCATTTTCTTTCCCGGATTATTTTAAATTTGTTTTTCTGTTTTTTCCGCAATATTTCAATAGAAATATTCCCACCTGTTCCAACAGTTATGGCTGTTTCTGAAAGGTTGCAAACCTTTTCAGAAACAGTGCCAAATGGTCTATAAATATGCCTTGAATCCCAGGATCTTTACTTACTAATTTTTTTGATTATCTTCTTCTTCTTCTGCACAATATTTTTCAGTGTGTTTTGCGACCACTGAGTGGTTCGAAGTTCATCGGAATTTTTGGTGCCAATACGCTGGTGAGTTAAATCGTTCTATCCTGGGAGGATAATATTCCAAGATAGTCAGCAAAACTGTTGGAACCCAAGTTCAGGAGCTTCAACTTATTTTTTACGACCTTATTGCTGAAGGTATGGTCGTGAATGAAATGGTTGCAATGATTGAAAAATTGCCTCATTCGTGGAGAGATTTCAAGAACTATCTTAAGCACAAGCGCAAAGAAATGAAGTTGGAAGATCTTGTGATTCGTCTCAAGATTGAGGAAGACAACAAAACATCCGAGAAGAAGTCTCGTGGAAATTCAACGATCATGGGAGTTAATTTCGTTGAGGAGACTGCTCCAAAAAATAAGAAGAGAAAAAAGTCTTCTGGACAGACTAAGGAGCAGAACAAAAAGAAATTCAAGGGCAGCTGCTACAATTATGGAAAAGCTGGTCACAAACCCCTGATTGTCGTCTCCCGGAAAAGGATAAGAAGATGGGACAAGACAACATAGTGAAAAAGAATGATGACATTGATGATCTGTGTGTAATGCTTTCGGAATGCAACCTAGTTAAAAATCCGAAGGAGTGTTGGATTGACTCTGGAGCCACTCGACATGTTTGTGCTATCAAAGAAACATTTGCGACTTACTCTACTGCTGGTCCCGAAGAAGAGCTTTCCATGGGAAATACTGCAACAACCAAGATTGAAGGTTATGGGAAGATATTCCTGAAGATGACTTCCGGCAAGGTGTTAACGCTCAACAACGTTCTTCATGTTCCTACTATTAGGAAGAATTTAGTTTCTACTTCTTTACTTGTTAAGAATGGATTCAAATGTGTATTTGTTTCTGATAAAGTTGTTGTAAGCAAGAGTGAAATGTATGTTGGAAAGGGCTACCTCACAGAGGGCCTTTTCAAACTTTATATAATAGTTGTTGACAGTATGAATAAAATTTCAGCTTCTTCTTATTTATTGGAGTCAAATGATTTATGGCATATTTGTTTAGGACATGTCAATTACAAAACCTTACGAAAGTTAATTAATTTAAAAGTATTGCCTAAATTCGAGTGTAATAAATCAAAATGTCAAATACGTGTTGAATCTAAGTTTGTAAAATATCCTTATAAGTCTATTGAAAGGAATTCAAATTCTTTAGACTTAATTCATACTGACATTAGTGATATGAAGTCGACACCATCTCGAGGTGGGAAAAAGTATTTTATTACTTTTATTGACGATTGCACTCGATATTGTTATGTTTATTTGCTTAATAGTAAGGATGAAGCAATTGAAGCATTTAAGCAATACAAGAATAAAGTGGAGAATCAATTGAATAAAAAGATCGAAATGATTAGAAGTGATAGGGTTGGAGAATATGAATCTCCGTTTGCAGAAATATGTTCGGAATATGAAATTATCCATCAAACTAATGCACCTTACACACCTCAATCCAATGAAATTACGGAAAGGAAAAATCAAAAATTAAAGAAAATAATGAATTCTCTACTAATAAGTTCCGGATTACCGCAGAGTTTGTGGGGGAGGGGGGGAAGCTATCCTTACAGCTAACCGAATACTCAACAGAGTATCCCACAACAAAACGTAATTTATTCCATATGAAAAATGGAAAGGAAGAAAACCCAACTTGAAATATTTCAAAGTGTGGGGGTCTCTATCAAAGGTACAAGTTCTTTTACTTAAAAGGGTTAAAATCGGACCAAAAACTGTAGATTGCATTTTCATTGGATATGCTACAAACAATAAAGCATGTCGGTTTTTGGTTTATAAATCCGATAATCCCAAAATTCATTTTAATACGGTAATGGAATCAGATAATGCTGAATTCTTTGAAAGCATCTATCCGTATAAAACTGAATGCGAGTCGTTAAGTGAAAGACCTAAACGACCTCGGAAAGAACCAAAGAAAAATACTCCAAGTATAGAAGATCCAAGGCATAGCAAACGTCAAAGAACATCTACTTCCTTTGGACCAGATTTTGTGACATTCTTGCTTGAAAATGAGCCTCAAACTTTTAAAGCAGTTATGTCATCTTCTGATTTAGCGTTTTGGAAAGAGGCAGACAATAGTGAGATTCAATCAATTTTGGATAACCATACATGGGAATTGGTTGATCTTCCTCCGGAAAATAAGCCTTTAGGTTCGAAATGGATCTTTCAACGGAAAAGAAAGTTGATGGCACTATTGACAAATATAAGGCAAGACTTGTTGTCAAAGGTTATAGACAAAAAGAAGGCCTTGATTACTTTGACACTTACTCGCCAGTAACGAGGATAACATCTATTAGGGTATTAGTGGCACAAGCGGTCATGTATGGTCTTGAAATATATCAAATGGATGTTAAAACAGCTTTCTTAAATGGAGAATTGGAGGAAGAGATTTACATGGAACAACCTGAGGGTTTTGTGGTTCCTGGTAAAGAAAAGGAAGTCTGCAAACTTGTTAAGTCGCTTTATGGACTTAAACAAGCACCCAAACAATGGCATACCAAATTTGACCAAACAATGTTGGCAAGTGGGTTTAAAATCAGCGAGTGTGACAAATGTGTTTACATTAAAAACACTCTAGGACATGAAGTCATTGGTTGTTTATATGTGGATGACATGTTGATAATGAGCAAAAACATGGCAGATATAAATGCTACTAAGCGCATGTTGGCTAGCAAATTCGACATGAAAGACTTAGGAGTTGCTAATGTGATCTTAGGAATCAGAATTCACAAGACTCCACAAGGTCTAGCATTATCACAGTCTCACTACATTGAAAAGGTACTTGACAAGTTCAAGTATTTAGATTTCAAAATTGCCAAGACTCCAATTGACGTGAGTTATGCACTTCAAACGAATGAAGGTGAAAGTGACTTACAACTGGACTATGCAAGAGTATTGGGAAGTTTGATATATATCATGAATTATACGCGACCATATATAGCATGTACTATTAGTAAACTAAGTCCGTTTACAAGTAATCTCAATCAAATACATTGGATGGCAATGAAATGAGTTTTGGGGTATCTCAAACATACCCAAAATTACGCTTTGCATTATAACAAATATCCATCCGTGATCGAGAGATATAGTGATGCAAATTGGATCACTAGATCATTTGAAGTTAAATCCACGAATGGATATGTTTTCACAATTGGGGGTGGAGCGGTGTCTTGGAAATCATCCAAACAAATGTGCATCACCCGTTCTATAATGGAATCTGAATTCATAGCTTTAGATAAGGCCGGTAAAGAAGTTGAATGGCTTCGGAATTTCTTGGAAAATATTTCATTTTGGCCCAAACCTTTGGCACTTATTTGTATACATTGTGATAGTCAAGCGGCAATTGGCAGGGCAGGGAGCGTTACGTATAACGGAAAATTTCGTCATATACGACGGAGACACAATACCGTTAGACAACTACTCTCTAGTGGTGTTGTCGCGCCCCTCTTTCTCGCGAATCGGGTTTCGACACGTGACAACTCTTTTAAAGGAAGGGGTTAAAAGAGAGAGTCGCCACCTAACGGGTTTGAGGTGCGCTAGGGCATCTGTTTGCAAGTAACTCTGGTTTAACCAGTTTGCGTCACCAAAGATCGGGTAAGGGTTCAAATTACCTCAAGGAGAAGGTGCTAGGCATTTCTCGAGGTCCACCACTGTGGGTCCCAGTCGAACTCGAATTATATGAATTAGTCCAAAATAAAGAGAAAAGACAAGAAGTTGGGCAATTATTATCAGAAATCTACTAACAAACAAAATAATTGATTTTAAGACAAGGTGGTAGGGGGGTCCTAAGTTTTTTAGCCTAAAGGATCATCCCGTGCAACATAAATAATACTTCATAACTCCTCAAGATGGGGTGTTACTCGTATTATTCAGCGGGCACAGACTATCATCTCCTGCTACCTGATTACTATCTTTAAGTTGTTACCTAAAGCGCACTAGTTGATTCTAAATCGCTCCTTATGCGTACACTACTTGTCCCATGCCTATGGTCCAGAAGGCGTTTGGACCTCTATTTTGGGTGGTTCTAGACCTTACTTAGGTTGCTCAAAATGAGAAAAACTAGGCGACATACAAAACAAGTTGGACTTCATGTAAAAGCACATAAGGGTTTAAGTTAGCCTCCACACTTTAGACAACAAATGTACGCAAACAAATTAGGCGTTTGACAGTTTCAGCATTGAGACAAGTTAAAGCCAATAAGCCCTATAGACATGGTTTCTATGTGACCTTGGGATTCAAACGTGCAGGCAGTTTCAGAGCAAGATGTCATTTTGGATACAATTTCTAAGCGACTACACAGTCTGCCTGCTGATTACAGATTATAAGCGATTAAACGTATAAACATGATATCTAGGTGATTTACGTAGTAGTTGGCAGTGATAACTATTGAAGATACTCAGAATTACTCAGTTTGATCCTATAGGCATGCTTTCTAATAGTGGCAACGAAACAGTGTTAAAAGTTTAATATTAACACTTAAAAGCGAGTGGTATTACCCTATAGGCGGGATTTCTAACGATTAACGATTGAAATTAATTTTTTATAATTAGCTCCTGTAGGCATGTCTCCTAGGTGGGTAGTATAACAGCGAATTAACCAATTAAAACCCTATAGGCATGATTTCTAAATACAGATTTTGTAGAACATAAGCTAACATAGCCCTATAGTCATGGTATCTAATGAATATGCTACAGTTATGTAAATTGAAAGATTGGTCATTGACACTTTATTTCCTATAAGCATGGTATCTAATAAAACACATAAGAGCAGAATATGTTAAAAGAATTAAATACTCAGGTCCTATAGGCAAGTTATCTAACAATACATAGAAGCAGAACATGTTGAGTAAATTAAACACCTATAGACAAGATTTCTACCCGTTCATCCGAATATTAGAATATACCCATTTTTTCAATTTTACTAACACCCCAATTATTATTACAACATTATTACAGGCCCAATGAATGAATCAAATTACAAAGTTACAAAATCACTATAGTGGGCCTAAGACAGGCCCAAAGCATACCTAGTCTGGCTAGGCCTTCAAATTCCGTATCCATACAGGTTTCACCACAGCCCAGAAGTCATAGCCAATCAAACCTAGAAAACAATCTTCATTTACACAAAATAGCCAAAACCCAGTAACCACAGCTAATCAACAACCATTTACACAAACCAATTGGTTCATTCAGTAGGTGAAAAGGGAGGCAGAATTAAGCAATTGGGACAAAGTGGCCACAGAACCTTAGACCCTAGTGTGTCAGAGTTCCCAAGGGTTTCAAGAACCCAGGGCAGTGCTCACACTAGGGAGGTTAATAGAGAAGATTTAGGGGGCCTTGGCTTCCAGCCGACCTGCCCAGAATTAGACTCATAACAAAAAACAATCAAAGAAATAGTAATAAAGTAATAGGTTTGGAAAAGCATTTGCAAACACTTTAAGATAATCACATAATGAACATGAACTCGAGAAGCAAACTAATACATTAGGGCAGAGTTACATATGATAAGAAACAAGGAGCCTGGGCTTGCAAAGTTAACATGCAAGGACATTAGACTAGTAAAACCAATTAATACAACCAGTTTAGAACTTAAAGGATTAGATTATACCAAACTCAGGATTAAACAGTATAATACAAACAGGATCAGATACCATAGAGGGCATCAGTCAAGGAAGAAAGGATAACAGGTTATTAGAGGTACAGAATTGGATATTGCAAGAACACATAGAGTGACAGTCATATTCGTAGGGGCACACTATACATTTAGAATGAAGGTCTTAAACAAACTAAGGCATATTAATGACAAAATTTGATCACTAGAGATTCAAAATTAGGCAGAACACATGGATTAAGCCATATAATCAAGGCAGAACATTCAGATTATCAGCAATCACCAAGCTAAACATGCTTCAATCTGTCCAAATTGGCTAAGCTAGGTGCAAAGACATTATTAGGCTAGTAATTATAGGCAGAATTAGACAGGAAAAGAGTCAAGGGAATACATGAAGTCATGCAGTTTCAGAAAACATGCTAACATAATGGAATAAACATTGCGAAGGTTTAGAAACTAACCAGTGATTGTTCAATAAACAAGAAAGAACAGCAAATAGGACCCAAAGTCTCAAATGTGTCAAGTTCCCAAGGGTTTCAAGAACCCAGGGCAATGCTCACACTCAAGAGAGGTCGAAAAAATAGAAGCCAAGAGCCCAAAACAGAACAAGATACTCAACGAGCACAGAGTAAAGCTTCAGTTTTAGTGAAAAAATAGTGATTGAAGTTCTGTCTCAAAGGGGGAAGGGGAATGGGATTTTATAGCAGTAAAATAAGCACATAAATAAGGAAATACAATCAATTAGAACATAAAAAGGAAAGAAGAATACATAAATTAAATTAAAATCGGAGTGGGAGAAGAAGCTGGTAAACCCTAGCTTTTAGTTAAAAAAAAAACAATATCAAAGGAATATACAGAGAAACAGTAGCATAGGACGAATATAGACACAAATAATACTAGAAATCAGAGAATTCTGTAAACCCTAGTTTTAGGGTAAGTAAGAATCAACAGAATATAAACAAATATTTGGACTCACAGTAGCATAGGATGAACATAGACGGAATAACATTCAAAAATCCGGGATTTGAACCGATTTTGGTTCGATTTTGATGAGATCTGCTTGCCATGTTTAGGCAGGCACTATAGGAGAGTAGCCAGCACCAGAAGGGGTTCGAGTATGGTAAGTAATAGCTATGGAATCCCATATTAGGTGGGATTAGGAGAAGATTTAGGGGGCGGCGACTAGGGTTCTTGAAAGAGAGAGAAGGGGTTGAGAGGATATCAGGGTGGAAGATGAGGGGAGAGTGAGGTTAGGGTTAGGCATTTGGGTAGTTAAAGGGAGGGGTTAGATATGGGCCGTTGATCTCAGAGATCAACAACCACGATTAAAAGGGGGTTGGGTCGGGTTTATTTTGATGGGTTGCGACCAGTTCTAGGTTAATGGGGTTATTGGTTTTGGGCTGGGGTTATTGGGCTAGTGTATTAGGTGTTTTGGGCCATTATTTGGTCCGAAAATAGGTTTAAAAGTGGGGCTAGTTTTTAAATACCCAACATTTTAGAAAAAATAATTTTATAAAAGTAATTAATGAATAAAAAAATATTATTTGTTTACTGAAATGATTAAAAATAATAACTTAATATTATAAAAATATAAAAAGTTATTTTTTTGCATAAATAATGTAATTATATATGAATATGGGCTATTATTGCAAAAATATGCAATTAGCCCTAAAATGCAAATGTAATTATAAAAAATGCAATAAAAAATATTTAAAACATACATGTTGGTGTAAATGATAAGTTTAGATGATTAAATCATCATAAAAATAATTTGAAAGATAATTATTGGATATTTATATAATAAAAATATAGAAATAAATTGATTTAAAGCCTTTAGAAATTATGGAAAATTATGAAACAATGCTCGTATAGGTTTATAAGCTAAATGATGATGCATATATACTATTTTGAAAGTATGTATATATATTTTAAAAATATGAGGAAAAAATTGGGTATTAACAGGTGTTATCACGATTGACTACGTAAAGTTAAGAGATAACGTGTCGGATCCACTTACAAAAGGCCTATCTAGAGAGGCAGTTGAAAGATCATCAAACGGAATGGGGTTAAGGCCTAGGAAAAGTCATAATTGTGGTAACTCTACCTAGCAGACTGGAGATCTCAAGAGCTAGGTTTAAAGAGATCAAACAAAGTTATGAATGATGGTTCAACATTGTCAAATAACTTAACCCATTCTCGTGATGAAGACAATGTTCAGAAATCGAGGTAAAGCATTAAGGCTTTTTGCTGAGTCAATAAAACTTAAAGCTTTTTAATGATTTGCTAAGTCTGGCAGGATATGACCATATAGTGTGTCTATAGGATTGCACATTTAGAAATCACCTATGTGAGTGTGAAGTGTAAGCCGCTTAAAGGGGAATGAAAGTAAAGGCCCATTCTCTAAGCACTCATGAAACCAGGCGGTGTTCATGGCTGAAACGAACACAACCGTAAGAACCATAGATGGTTAAGGGTTAATTGTGTGACTTATGTTGTCTAGGTATACAACAAAGCTCGACGGTTCAAAGATATCAAATCTACCGATTGACCGAGTATATCCGATATAAGTTCACTACGGAAAGTTCAAAGGAAACCTACTTATCGAGATGCAATTAATTCTTGCATGTAAAATACACACGTGTCCATGCATTCCTTTATTTTATAGCCATTCCCTATTCATGTGGGGGATTGTTGGGCTTTTAAGCTTGGTTTAGCTTAATTTTAAGCTTGGTGTAGCTTAAAGAAGATGAATGGGAAATGGAGGAAAAATAAAATATTTGAGTATCCCTCCAAAGCAAAGGGACATTGTCCCATATTAGAGGAAGAAAAGGCTTTTGATGGGTATATATACAATTTCTCTTCTTCTAGCTCTAAAAAAGTTAAGAAGAAGGCAAGCCTTGCGTAGTCGTCGTCGTCGCTCACTCGGCTCGGCTTCGAATTTGGATTTGGATTTGAATTTGGATTTGGTCAAAGATCGATTGATTGATTAATATTTTTGGATAAATATTCTTTTAATTATTTAATTAATTAACGAAAATTCAATCCGGAATAACCCATGACCCGCGATCCCGTCCGATCCGGCCCGTTTTTTTTCCGGATTATTTTAAATCCATTTTTCTATTTTTCCGCAATATTTCAATAGAAATATTCCCACCTGTTCCAACAGCTATGACTGTTTCTGAAATGTTGCAAACCTTTTCAGAAACAGTGCCAAATGGTCTATAAATATGCCTTGAATCCTAGCATCTTTACTTAGTAAATTTTTTGATTATCTTCTTCTTCTGCATAACATTTTCTAGTGTATTTTGCGACCATTGAGTGGTTCGAAGTTCACCGGAGTTTTCGGTACCAATACACTGGTGAGTTAAATCGTTCTATCCTGGGAGGATAATATTCCAACAACTCGGGTACTTGAGGGGAATAATTTCCTTAAGGACACACTATGCATTCAGTGGGCTCGATTTATTCCAATATTATTTTTCCAGAATTTATTTCATGCAACTGGTTCTACTAACTTTCTGTTTCTGTTTCTATTTTAGAAAGTTTTATGATTTTTATTGTTTATTACAGTAATACATAGTGAATAATACTATCACCACCACCAACTATCACCATCAGCCACCTTTTTAAAATCATTACCGTCGACCACCACCACACTAATTTTTGGAGTGTGTTTAATCAAACAAATATTTTTACAACATAGTATAAATTAATTTTTGTTCAAAATTTAAGGATGATATCTTATAATCAGAGATATTTTTTATTCAAACATTTTAATTTTAAAATAAAATTAAACAATGCTTTAATAAGAATCATAGTGCTAAAGTTAGGGGCGAATGCAGCCCTTCGGATACGGGTTCGGTCGACTCCAGTAGATTTGATCCTAACTTTATGTTTGTTTTAAGAAAATTATTGAATATGTATAAATTATTAATTTAGAACTGTGTAACTTAAATGAACTACAATTCTGAACCCATAAATTTTAAATTCTGGCTTCACATATAGCAAAAGTATATCGTAAAAAATGAGTGTTTAGTATATTCCTTGATGTCTGTAAACCATGATTTACCGTTGGGTGCCCTTTCAATGGCCAAAATATCCTTATTCAACATGCCAGAGGTGAATAATATTGTCACAAAGCACCAGAGGAAAAGACACTCTTCTTGTAGCATGTTTGGTCAAACTTCTAAAATCTGCTTATTTTGAAAACACTTTACCCAAAAGCACTTTTCAAAAAAATACTTTTGGTGAGAAGTAGTTTGTCACGACCCAAATCGATGGGCCACGACAGGCACCCGACACCTTACTCAACCGGGTACCAACGTAACGTATCTTTCGTATCATACTATCATAGGTAATTGAGCCGGAGAGGCTGTCGTGAGATAAGTAGAATAAAACATGAGGAAATATTCAATATAAGGTGACCCAACTTGATATACCGACTTATACATATTACGTACTGGCCTATAAGGCCATACCAGTATCCGTATATATGACATAGGTCTACAAGCCTCTAAGAGTATATAAATATCATAAAGGTCGGGACAGAGCCCCGCCATACTAAACAATACATATTCAAATTATACTGACCAAATAGGCAACTCCGGAGCAAGTGGAGTGCACAAATACCTTCTGCTGAGCTGATAACCTACTAGGAGAACTCTCAACCTGTCTATCGGGACCTGCAAGCATGAAACGCAACGTCCCCAGGCAAAAAGGGACGTCAGTACAAATAAAGTACCGAGTATATAAGGCATGACGGTAGTATATAAAAGACATGAAAGAAACATGGAGTAAAGAACTCAACCTGAAATTCTGAATAGCTCTGTGAATTATGAAAATTTATAATGTCATGCATGTACGTATAAATGTCATACCATGCATAGGTATATGTGTACATAACATCATCAAGCTTATGAGGGTATCCCATCATATCATTTCAGCCATCGTGGGCAAAATCATCAACGTATACCAGCTGATCAGGTGTTGGTGCGTATATAACGCCTTAATCTTTTTCGTATCCCATATACATATAATATACGCGTATATAACGTATTCTGGTCATGGGTCAATGTACATGTATAAATGCATGAAATGCATAAGAAGTACGTTAATAAGATTTCTCGAATATCATAAAATTAATATGCCTTTTGGACAAACTTTACCAAATACGTATTTTTCTGAGACCCATGAATAGAGGATATAATAAAAATTCACATAGGGAATCAAGAATATAGACATCCCTAGTATTTCTATGAATAGAGTCATTTATGAAAGTTGCGTATTTGCTCGTTTCGTTTGTATCGTACGGATCATGCCAAAAGGAAAGAAGGGATAGCCTTAACATACCTTAACTCCGTTGAGTCCTAAATACCTTCCAAGAAATTCTTCAAACAACTTAATTCAATCTACCACATCATAAGGAGATTCAAAATCAGTGCTGAGTAAATGCTAACTCCGCAACTTAAACTAGTAGTTCGTTTACGTAAATTTGGGCAGCATCTCCCCTGTAACTAGGCCCTCCTCCAATACCATATACCAACAACAACAAGAACACAACAATAACAACATGTGAGCATCATTTTCCAACCTTATCTCCATCATAATATACCACAAAACAGCCCACACACCCTAATCACTTCATACATAAAACGACAACCAAAGTAGTGTCAAACAACTTAAAATAATATAACGATGAACGACCAGCCCACCATTCTGTCATTATGTGGTATTTCTCCACACCATTTATCCTCCAAAAACTTCATTAAACAGTAAAAAAATATACAGCCCAAAGGCAATACGAAACAACCCACAAAACAGTCAACTACAAGTCAAATAACTCGAACTCACAACTTCCGATCACCGTCCCGTGAGTTCTAACTATTAGAAAATGAATTTATCAACCTTCCTTGATATTTAAACACTTAAATACAGATAGTATACATTTTCTTAACTATGAATTACCTTCCAAAACTCAAACCACAAAGAAAAAGAGAAGCGATATAGCGATACTTACATCGTAGGGATCGTTTTAATGTTATCGCTTCTTGATTCCGTGCCCGGGATGATAATATTGTTTGAAGCTCTTATAGAGAGCTTAAGAGTAAAGTTAGGGGTGTTATTTGGGCGAGCTCTCTGGAAAATTGGAGAAAGAGACGAGATGGGATGCAAATATCCCAATTGTTTTAAAAGTCATAAAGGTGATACTTGGCACCCTTTGATTGGCCCTTCTTCCAACGCTTATAACTTTTTATTCGGGTGTCGTATGAATAAACGGTTAAGTGTGTTGGAAACTACATTCCAAGACCTTCAATTTGATATATAATATGTCCCAAAAAGACCTCATATAGCATACAAAATATATTTCTCAAAAAGCTCTATTACATGGCAAATTCTTAGTCGGTGTTTCCGCAACTTTAATCCGATTTTTCTCAAACTTCATATTTTCTATCCAAACATCATATATAGCCCTATTATGACTTTAAAATAATTTAAATCATGATTAACAAGTCTCATATTCATTACGTCACCTTGGGACGCACAAGGTGTAATATAGTTTTTGTTTGGCTAATTAATTTAAAAAACACTTTTGAGCAACAATTAGTGTTTGGCCAAGCTTTTGAAAAGTACTTCTAAGCTAGCGTTTGGACATAGATTTGATTAAAACTTGAAAAAGAGTTTTTGAAGTTATGTTGAAAAATAATTTTTGAAAGCTGAAGTTGTGTTTGGACATACATTTTATTTGAAGAAAAGTTGAAGTTTGGTGAGTGGAAGAAATTTTTTTAACCAAACAATGCCTTAAAACACTTTTTGGGAACTTGAAAATTTTGAAAAGAAAATTTCCAAAACATGGGCATATTTCATAAACAAATAATTTTCTAACATATTTTTGAAAAAATGAAGCCAAAATCTATGTCCAAAGGGAGCTAAGTATATTTTTTCTCAAAAACGTTTTTCAAAAAGGTATTTTTGGGGAGAAGCTATTTTTATCCCTTTCTCCAAAACTGCTTCTGATTCTACTCAAAAATATCTTTTTTTCCTTCTAAGAGCTGGGCCAAACACCTCAATTTTAGCAAAAAATACCTTTGACTTAAAAAAATACTTTTGGCAAAAAAAAGTTTTACCAAACATGCTATTAGTCGGAGAAAAACACAAAAAAGAAGAAAAAGTAGCAACGTCCCCCTTGAAATATCTTTTGTTTTCTTATTAAATTTATAATTTGTCCGCTTGTCTTTCTCGAGTAAAAGCAATTACAAGAAACGGAAAAGGTCCAAATATGCCCTTATACTATACCAAATTGAGCACATTTGCCCTTCGTTAATACTTTAGCTCAAATATGCCCCTACCGTCACATAGTTGATCCATATATGCCCTTAGAGTTACACAATTGGCCCATATATGCCCTTTTCGAAACGGAATCCACCCAAACTAATTAGTTCTTTCGTTAATTGTATTAAAGTGTATTACAAACACTATTTTCTTTTTATTAGTACTTTTTTCTTTACCTTTCTCTTTTCTTTCTTCTTTTTTCTTTTCTTCTCTTTTTTTTTTCCTTTTCTTTCTCTCTTATCCGTTTCCTCCATTAGTGATGTCTTCTCCATTTTCGCCACCAATTTCACTTAACAAAATTCATGAATTCCAATTACTAAGAAAATTCTCTCTTTCCTTTTTATTAGAACTTTCTTTCTTTACCTATCTCTTTTCTTTCTTCTATTTTCTTTTCTTCTTTTTTTTTTCCTTTTTCTTTCTCCCTTATCCGATTTCCTCCATTACTTATGTCTTCTCCATTTTCGTCACCAATTTTACTTGACAAAACTCATGAATTCCAATTACTAAGAAAATTCTCGCATAAGAATATTTTAATAGATTATATGATTGTCAATTTTTTAATTTTTTACTGAACATATATTTAGTTCTAAAAAATTTAACAAAGTAAGATTGAAATAATATTTATGTAACAAAAAATTCGAAATATCCAACAAAACCGAACAATCTAAACCGATATAATTGGTTTGATTTAGTTTTGATAAAACCCGAGCCAACTCGTTCCATGTACACCCCTAATTTACATAGTTAATAAAAAAAATAGAAAATGTCCAGCTGAAAAAAGATAAAAAAAGACTAACAACTCAAATTTATAACACTACAACTTGAACTCTGGGCTTTTAATTATTAAATTATCTTTCTGGAAATAATTTAAATATTTTAATTTTTTGAGTATTGTTAAAGGTTGAGATGTTTTTTATTATTTTAAAGTTTAAACCATAATTTTTGGAACAATTTAATTTCGTTTATTTATAGGGCTAGTGAAATTGGAACTTGATTACCTTATGAGAGAATTTTCTTAGTAATTGGAATTCATGAATTTTGTCAAGTGAAATTGGTGACTAAAATGGAGAAGACATCAGTAATGAAGGAAACAGATAAGGGAGAAAGAAAAAGGAAAAAAAAGAGAAGAAAAGAAAAAAGAAGAAAGAAAAGAGAAAGGTAAAGAAAAAGTACTAATAAAAAAGAAATAGTGTTTGTAATACATTTTAATACAATTAACGAAAGAACTAATTAGTTTGGGTGAATTTCGTTTCGAAAAGAGCATATATGGGCTAACTGTGTAACTCGAAGGGCATATATGGACCAATTATGTGACGGTAAAGACATATTTGAGCTAAAGTATTAACGAAGGGCAAATGTGCTCAATTTCGTATATTACAAAGGTATATTTGGACCTTTACCCTACAAGAAATATAGATTAATGTCACGCAAAGAGTACGTAAAAATACTATTAATTGGTATAGATTTAATTGCAAAAATAATTATCTAGATAAGACATTGGCCTACCTACAAGGAAGTGGAAGTACTATTGATTCTCTTGAGTTTGGGGATGAAGGCCTAAGAAGATATTAAATTGGTATTTATTTGAAAACAAATTACTCCGTACTATCTATATGAGACATCGGTAGTCATATTTCACAAGGGAGTGATTCCAAATAGCTGAAAGTCCAAAATAGCCCCCACAGAGAGAAAAGGAAAAAGTAGAGACAGATAACAATCAGTACTATTCCCTAATCCCCTGGTACCTAATCTTAATTTTTTGGTTTGCTTTTTTGCTTCCTTGGAGTTGCAATATCCATAAGCATTTGGTAATAGGATATGATCCGTAAATTTGATAGCTCTATATATGCTATTAGTCCATTAAAACCTAAAAGAAGACTCTACTTGGCATTTAATGTGTTTTTGGTCAAAAGTTGGACAGGTAGCATTAATCATTAATCAATATATATACACAAGAAATCAAATTGCACATGTTAACACATAACGTAGAAAGGATGGTCCACAAGGCACAAATCGAAGCTACCTACAGAAACATCCCAAATCAGAAAGGGTTAATTAGAACTTGAGAACTGAATTTATAGAAACAAAAAAAAAACAAAGGGGGTGTGGGGGAGGGAAATAAAAGATGGATAAAGAGGGACAAACGTCAAAAGTAGAAGCAATTATCTAATTCATTGATAGCTTCTCGCCCAGTGTCCCTCTAAGGGGGACCATCCGCTCTTCCTTTCCACTCACCGCCTGGTTTTCTTTCTTCTCTGTGTGCGTCAAGTAAATTCATCAATCAACCTCTCAATTGATTTGTACAGATTTATTGATAGTGAAATCTTTTTGGAAAAATTATGCCTGCTTAATTTCAAATGGAAGATATCATGTGTTTCTCGCGCTCGCATGATAAAGTTAGTTTTGGACTTTGGGGGCCATAAATATTTGATCGTGTGTGACACATATTGAATCTCGAAAATTAAGTTGTGAATCTTGTTGATGGGGCACATGGAATTATAAGGTGTGTAAACAAAGTCTAATACTCCCTCCGTTTTAATTTATGTAAATCTATTTGGCTGGGCACGAAGTTTAAGAAAAGAGAGAAGACTTTTGAATTTGTGGTGTAAAATGAGACACATATATTTTGTGTGGCTATAAATCGTCGCATAAAGGTAAATTGTTTCCAAATAAAGAAAGATGTCATTCTTTTGGGCACGGACTAAAAAAAAATAGGTTCACATAAATTGAAACGGAGGGAGTAATTGAAAAGACTAGAATATTACATACTCAGATAAGATGTAGAAATGCTCTAGATGAAGTAAGATCTTTTCGAATAAATCATAGGAATTAGACGCAAAAAGAATAATATTACATGTTAAAAGTATATTTGGGCTAACTTAGGCAAACATTTCTTTCTTATGTATTTTGATCTGATTTCTATCTAATTAGATTTACATAGTACTAGAAACTAGGATCAGAGCATAAATTCTTTCTGAACTTGTTCGGGATTTTCTAATGTACATTTACATTTTACTAGCAATTTAGTACTTTTCTGAATTTCGTTAAGGTGTTTTTACCGTCTCCTTTAAAAATCACGTAACACAGAGGATGTATTCGCTCTACTAAGATGCGTGAGAAACAAGAAAAACAAGTTAAATATTTAATAATTGCGGTCTTTTAAAATTACTGTTCTTACTTATTTCTCGTTCTTATTTTTTTCCTTATCTTATTATTCTCCTTTTACTTTTCTATTAATTTTGTGTACTCAGTTTTTGATTTTTAATTTAGTTAACTTCTTTTTTTTGTTGTTTTTTTTATAAAGACTACAAATGATCTTTATGGCATTGGTAAGAAGAACAACTCCTATCTGTTTTTATTCTAGACAGAAAATAGAGTTTTTTTTTTTTAAGAAATGCAAAGGGGTCGAGGTATTTTTTTGGGGGGGGGGGGGGGGGGTCTAATCATTTAAAGTATTTTGACAGGAATTACTGTTTCCTTGCACGCATATGTTATTTTTTGTCCGTTTATTATACTTTTTAGTCTCGTCGACCATTTATTGTAGACTACTCCTATTACATTTGGATTTAGAGTACGTCATTTGAACCTGGTGGATTCAGCAGACCCACCAATTGACAAGCCCTTTACACGAATGCACTAGCCCAAGTTCTATATTTTTATTATATAGTCAAATTAATTTTTATAGTGGAGTAACTATTTATTAATTCCTTCTCCATTTTTATTTAATGTTTTTTATTTGATAATTTATTTAAGTTGAGTAATAAATAAGAAAAAAAATTCTTCTGCACTTTTACTTTAAAAATCTGATTAGTTTATATAATTTATTAGCTTGATTGTTGAGTTGCGACCAAAAAGTAGACAAGTACATAGTTCTGGTAATTGGTTTGCCGTATGATGTTGGTTTGTTTTATGAATTGGCGTTTGGATTTGCTTTTGCAATAAATGATTCTAGAAAAGAGTTATATTTAGTTTTGGTATATTATCAAAAAACAATAGAGGAATTGTAATAGTATTCAAACGTTTGGAGAAAATCACTAAAAGACTTTTCAGAGATTTGATTCATCTAATTTCGTGCAATGCATCCTTTCACATTTGTTAAATGATTGCAGGTTTCTTTTTCACGTAATGGGTCATTATCCACCACAATTTATTTATATGGACAATCCTATTTACATGCTTATTTTCATTGCCGTAAGATTATTATGGACTAAATCACAAAATCAATCCTCTTATGTGCTAAGCCTCTTTAGTTTCTATCTTTAATTTAAGTCGCCTTAAAAATTAATTTAAATTATTATTGCCGTTTCATTTTGAACCTGCAAGACGTTGTCAACAAAAAAAATGAAGAGGTATTGATTTCGTAACTTTAACGAGACAACAGAATTGATGACATGACCTTTTTGATGATTGTCTCTTGAAAGTATTGGGTCTTCTTCTTTGGTACTACTCATTGTATTGTGGGAACATGGCCTTGTTATTGAGTTGAATACTTTCTGTAACGCTTTTTATTTACCTTATTTAACTTTTTGTGTGTTAGGATAAAGCTGCATACTCATATATGTGTGGGGAAGAAAGAAGGAATAACATTCAAATTATTGGGGCCCAACTTTCATTAGTAGTATTAGTTTTGTTGGGAATCAGTCTCCTCGAAATCGTAGCTCATTATTATGCACTTTAATAATGTGATGTTCTTTTCTTAAAGCGTAAATTAATTTTGAAAACCGTATCGATTAAGTTACTAAAAAAAAAACTCTATTGTATGTAAATTACTCTTTCTGTTCATTTTTACCTGTACTATATGGACTTTACACTCCCCTTAAGAAATAATAAATAAATTTTATAATTTATCATGATACTCATATTATATGATGCATATTATTAATGAATTTGAAAAAATAATTTGAAATGAGTAATTAGTACTATGGGTATAACGGCAAAAAAGAAAGTGTATTCTCTTAATATGCTAAAAGTGACAAGTAAAAGTGAAAATCTATTTTTAGAATACTGGACAAGTAAAAGTGAACGGAAGCAGTATGAGGGAGAAATTCAAAAATAACCAGATTTACAAGTGGTAATTGAAAAATAGCCATAGTTTTAAAAGTAATCGAAATTTAACCACTTTTCATGTAAAGATAAATCTGAATGAAAACACTGTTCAAAATCCGAAAAATATTCCAGCATAATATACTGGAGTTCCAGTATAATATGCTGGAAGTTCATACACAGGTACTCCAATCTCCAGTATATTATGCTGTAACTTTCCGCGTGTTGGAGTTCCAGCATAATATGCTGGAAGTTTATACACGAGTGCACCAATCTCCAGTATATTATGCTGGACCGGTCCATGTTACAGTAAAACCATGACTATTTTTCAATGACTTTGCAAACGCTAGCTATTTTTCAATTATCAGTCCGAAAATTGGCTAGCCCGTGCTATTGTTACGGAGTATGATGCTAAATGTACTCCCTTCATTTCGTTTTACTTGTTCCTGTTTGACCCAAAAACGTAAATCTCGGTTCAAATAGTTAATTCTAATTAAACATAGATTAATCTTAGTTAAGAATAATTTTCTCAAATCTTGATATCAAAAAGATAACTGAGATGCATTTATGAAGACTATAATGATTCCTTGCCTTATAACTACCAAGAACAATAATAATAATATGTAAGATATTCAATAAATGTCAATCTGGTGGCAATCACGTAATTAAGGGAAATAATTTAAGCAACAAAAAGTGAAACAAAGAAAACTTCCACCTGACAATGATTGGATGACAGATCCTCAAACAGTCGAGGATTCCTTGGATCTGGCAAAAATCTTAATGAAAAGTAAAGTTTTGTATTGAGTGAAGAATAAATCTTTTTCAAAGTGTTGTTCTCATAAGAATGAATTTCACGTGCCTTTCCCTTCTCTCTCTCTTCCTTCTACTTATATAGGATCCTTTCCCGAAAAATCCTAATAGTACAAATGTAAGGAATATTCACTAGAATATTCCCTTCCTGATTTCATTTTGAAAACTAGCCGTTACAGCTCTATCATCAGTATTCGGCCACGACCCGCATCGACTTTTCGACCATGACCCTCGTTGATGACTTAACTGCGACTCTCCTCGACTTCTCGACCTTGGTCCTCATCGGCATTTTGACCATGGCTTTCTAAGACTCCCCGACCTCGGCTAATGTGACTTCATGACCGTCTTTAAATGATGATTTACTGTCACGCCCGACCTCGGGAAGCATGATCGCCGCTCAACCGAGATACCCCGGTTAAGCGAGCCTACTAGATGCCTTCTACCCAATCTTGCCCATTAATAATATAAGAATCAGTACAAGAGATAAACATGAGAAGAGTCAAGTGTTTTCCATTCTTTTTCCAATATTCAAAAGAGATTCATTTACGACTTCTAAAATATTACAAGTTTATAGATATGATGAAAAATATGTTTTCCACATACCAACACTTCTAGTTTATTACCCAGTATCAAACACCATGCACAACCTGTCTGCGGAGCCTCTAAGTACAACAAAGAAGAATGAAAGTGCCGGCGACAAGGCCCCGACTATACCTCAAAGCTCAAAATACAACGCCAAATGACACAAGGCCCGAAATAGAGTAGGGTTCACCAAAACCCGCTAAATAGAGAGTGATTGCTAACGAGGACTAAAGCTACCCGCTGATGAACCACCTGCATCCATTGAAGATGCAGTGCCCCTGGCAAAACGGGCATTAGTACATGTGAAATAGTACTAGTATGTAAAGCTAAATGTCCTCTTTTGAAATAGAATGCCAATATAAGAGAGGGACAACCATGGAAACAACAAGCAACGATCAATGATATCCAAATGCCAAGTTAAAATATAATAATTTTTAAAATACGAAGATAATACTGTGAAGATGATAATCAAAATATGAAGATAATATTATTTTTGGTTGGGAGATCCTTAGCACCGATACACCAACGTGAATTTAGCACGAAGTCCGATCACGGCCCGATCAGCTAGGCCATTTCACTAGAAGACATCCAATCTACACAAAGCAGCCCCGCCGCCTCACCCCAATATGTGTGGGTGGATGTGTAATCACAAACACGATCTCTACACAAAGCGGCCCTCCCGCCTCACCCCAATGTGTGCGGGTGGAGGTGTATTCACAATCACAATCTCTACAGAAAGCGGCCCTGCCGCCTCACCCCAATATATGCGGGTGGAGGTGTATTCACAATCACAATCTCTACAAAAAGTGGCCCTGCCGCCTCACCCCAATGTATGCAGGTGGAGTTGTATTCACAATCACAATATCTACACAAAGCGGCTATGCCGCCTCACTCCAGTGTATGCAGGTGGAGTTGTATTCACAATCACAATCTCTACACAAAGCGGCCATGCCGCCTCACCCCAATGTATGTGTGTGGAGGTGTATTCACATTCATGATCTCTACACAAAGCGGCCCTGCCACCTCACCCCAATGTATGCGGGTGGAGGTGTATTCACAATCACAATCACTACACAAAGCGGCCCTGCTGCCTCACCCCAATATATGCGGGTGGAGGTGTATTCATAATCACAATCTCTACACAAAGCGGCCATGCTGCCTTACCCCAATGTGTGCGGGTGGAGGTGTATTCACAATCACAATTTTTACACAAAGCGGTCCTGCCGCCTCATCCCAATATATGCGGGTGAAGGTATATTCACAATCACAATCTCTACACAAAGCGGCCCTGCCGCCTCACCCCAATGTATACGGGTGAAGGTATATTCTGGGGTTAGGTTAATTCAACCTACCCTTCCTCGGTGACAAACGATACTCCAAAAAAAAAATATTTTTGATTTTAATACAAGAAACAGAAATACAATTGCATTTACCTCATAACCTTTCACACCATTTATAGCCTCATTGGCACTTTCAACCACTTATAATATCATTATTTCATTGGCTCTCTTGGCCATACATATGATTCTTGATTCATGGCACAATGATCGTATTTCATATTTCACACTTTTATTTATTTCCTTTCATGCATAATCATCATAAATATCAACAAATAGAATATTCCGAAAATCACAACTTTGAGTTTATTAGTAACGAAGACTTTAAACACAATGGATTTCTTTCCAAGAAATAGAGTAAAACGATTGGCAATCCAAGCATAAGTTAAAATCATAAACGAGTAACTCATCATTTATTTTTGAAATACTTTTCTCCAAAAGGGCAATACACAATTTCAACTCATGAATATATAAGAGCTCAAAACACGTTGTAAATACTTACAAAGTATAGCATTAGTTTAAACAACTACATTTGGGCACGACTTGAGTACATAAGCTTTTAGGCAAATCTATTTTCGAAGTCAATTTGGAAAAGTTGAATCAAGGCTCATTTCTTAACCTTTCTCACATCATTTCATTTCATTGTCACTATTGGCCATAAGTATAACTTTCACTCTTGGCACGGTGGCCACACTTTATATCTCCAACTCACTTCTTTCACTTTCAAGTATCTTTATAGATTATCAACAATATGAGCATTCGAAATCAAGGCCTTAAGTAAACATATGAGCAATAGGAGTTTTAGACACATGGAGTATTCTTTCCAAGTTAAGCATAATGGACTTTCATTTGAAACATGACTCAAAGCCATAACATTTTAATACACATCTCATTCTTGAACACATTCTCGAAGAATAACATAATGTGATAGGAATACTCAGAATACATTTTGAATACATAATTCTCGACACGTTGTTTACTCGAGACAATCAAATTTATTGGGAATAACTCGGAACATGGGAATGAGGAACTTGAGCCAACCATACTTGAAACTTACGGGAACATCATGGAATTCAATTCTAAGAGAGTAGTTTAGCCAACATACCTTGCTTGAGCTTTCCTTATGTTATTACAATGTTCCGAAAATTCTAGCAATCCCAATCTATTTTGAGACATAACAGAATTGAACACAAATTAGACAGATATTCATGGTTTCAGCTCATTTGGGCATTTTATCAAACACTAGGTGTGCTAATTTGACCACAAGGTTCTTCTACAAGATTTTCTTCACTCCATAACCCATTCAATACCAAGAGTTTACTTATATTAGCTCAATTACCTTCCCACCATACTTATATTTACATGCATGCATAAATAACAACTCTCATACCCAAGAATTACACTCCCAATCTCCCATATTCTGCCCAAACTCGAAATTGAAGACTAGGGTTAGAACCTTACCTCTTAGATGAAGACCTTGTGAGTTTTCCTTGTGAATTCTCCAAGTCTTGAACAAGGATTGATGAATAATTAGCCTAGGGTTTTCTCCTCTCTCTCTCTAGAACACTCTCACTTATCTATAAAAATATCAGATTTTTGCCTTCAAAATGACCCCCGAAGGCCTTATATCAAAATAGGGTTGGATAAGAAAATTTCCAAAAATGAACCCCAAAGTCAATTATGTGGTAGCAGTTATGTGGGCAGCAGAATCGATTATGCGGCCAGAAGAATGGATATGCAGGCAGTAGAATTTTTATGTGGCCATCATAATTATTTTTCAAAATTTGCCCATTTTTTGTTCCACTATGCGATGCTTATGCGGTCCACGGAACAGTTATGCGGTTGCAAAATTGATCGCAGAATTGCCTTCTTTTGACAAAAATTTCCATCAACACTTCAGTGCATTCTTCAACTCAAAAAGTTCGTACTGTGGATCACTTTCTACAATCCTCAAACCCATTAGCGTACCTCAGCACCACGAAACCTTATATTCCTTGGCAAAATTTTACGGGGCCTTTTATTCTCCCCCGCTTAAGATTATTCGTCCTCGAATGAGAAGTAGAGTCTGTCCCAAACACTTAACATAACTTATCTCTTTTCTCACACAACCCAAGCTCCCAAATTTTAACTAACTCCCAAATTTCTCAGAAATTTCGGCAGAGTTTTCCTTGTAATTGGGCCTATCCACCTGCTAGAGAATCACCAAAATCACCCTAACAATACATCCATAAATCATCAATGCATCAAAATATATATCAACAACACTAATCTCAACACTAAGGGCAATACATTAAAAAAAGTGGTATCTGAACATGAACAGCACATTTGTTTTTAAAATCGTAACACATAGAAAGTACCTTTCTAATCACAACCATTTGCTATACAAATCAAGTGAAAATATTTTCTTTCCATAACACTTTCTGCCTTCAATGTGATCTTCTCGACTCATAGATTGCGCCATAGCACTTGACGAAGGCAATCTTAACTCCTGGACTTGTCTAACAAGGATGACAATTAGGTACCTCTCATAAGTCAATTACCCATTAACTTTACCTTCAATAGCTCCCACCGGCATGACTGACAAAGGATTTCTAACTACCTTCCTAGACATAGACACATGATATACCGGGTACATGGAGGACAATGATGGGAAAACATCCTACTCATAGTTTGGCCTATTTCCTTCAGGGTTCCATAAGGCCTAATGTGAACTACACCTACTTTACCTTACTTAACAATTCACCCAATATATTCATGGAGAAAATCTTGAGAATAATCTGTTTACTTTCTTCAACTCTAAATCTCTATGCCAAACACTCAAATTAATCCTTTGGCGGCCTTTCATCAATTAATCTAAGATGTGCTAGCATGAATATGACCATAAAGTTTCCTACCCAATACGTTTGATCATTGAATGATGCTTTTTTTTTCCCTAACATGTTTGAACCTTCAACCCCCATAGATTTAATACAAAGAGGAATAGTGGGGTTTCGAGATACAGTAAGTTATGTTACACTCTTAACAGTATTTGACACAAGGAATCTATGCCACAAGCTCACGAGGTTGAAACAGAGGTTGAACACTTGAGAGATTATTATCATTCTGATAGGTTAACCCATTTCCCGATAGTTGATCCTATATGAGAGAACTAGAGATACGACAAACTTGTCTTTCAAATGAATATGCTCATGATATGTGCTTGAATTTTTAAACATCCACTTGAAGTTTGGAGGGAAATGTCGCGGTAAGGCTACTTAACTTTTAACCACACACGAGTGAAACCATGTAGCTAGGACATACTAACATTGGGTTGAAACCATGTTTTGGTTAGAGAGAATGAATACTTTGCTATGAGCTAGATATGTTTCTGCCATAATAACTCTCACACCGTAATACCAGGCCACTTCATGGGCAACTACAATACCAGGAACAAAGTGAGTTACTCACTGAAGCATGATCTAGGTGAACATGAAAGTCATACTGAAATGGGCGAACAATTGATATTCTAACGACGAATTTGTGAGGATTCCAAGTTTAAGAGGAAGCTTAAACTTTATGCGTACATGGGACACCTTTCCATTGACATGTACACCTATAATAAGTGCTCAGATATGCTCTCATGTTACTAGACAGTGAAAATATTTTATGATAATATTCACAAAGGAGTAGAGTGACTGTTCAAACCATAGGAGCCACGTACCACGAAGAGAGAAAGAGTGGCTCAAGAAGGATCTCAACACTAGGCTGCCTTACATTAGATATGATACCACGTTGGTAAACTTTACGACGGTGCATGCATAAGCACCAGTAAGCAGATGTTATCCATCTAAATAAAAAGTTTCTGTAAGAAATTCATCAAGTATAGTCCTTTATTGATAATTTAGGGAAGCAAGTGGGAAATATTAGCAGAGAGTTATAACTCAGTTCAAGGACATAATTATAGAGCTCAATCCCATAAGAGGTTGTAAATAAGAGAATTTATGATAAAGAGGCTTCACGAATAATGCGTCTCATTCAGAAAGTAAGTACATGCAATGTTTTGTGATTCAACGTCTTGTTAAGACTATGTTTATGAAGGCTATTCAATATGGATGTACATATACAACAAGGAAAATTATGTGGTGTTCATAATGATGTAATAAGGAGTGACTTACTTGGTGCTTTTAGGTTGTCAGAGCAGTACCTTAACTGATGCCCCTCGGCTCCATATCCTTAACATACATTAGTACCTTAGTGACATACCTCCGAATAATATCTCCTACATTTCACGCAACGGGGATGAGGTCCATTAAACTTCCTCGCCCCACTGACCTGATATTTACCCTTTTTGCATACATCATAAGCATCCCACTTATCCTTCCTCCAAGCCTCCGTGGCAGGAGTAACAATCTCTGTACCGGTTTGTTGTGTTGGCCTTTGGAATTTCCCAAGCCTACCACCCATAACACTCTCCTAAGCATACTTACAATACGACGCCAAATATTCCTTCCCACATATCGGGCAGAACGTGATGGGTGTACCCAACCTAAGGTTTGTTCTTCTTGTGCCCCCTCTTTCCACAACCATAACATATTTTAATAGTCATCCAACACGTCCCTAAGTGGCGCTTCTTACAAATCAAACATTCTGGCTTATTGGTACAAACAACCCTATTTCGTTTCTTACGTGCTCTCACCATATGATCTGGTGGCACGGTAACATTAATAGGGGAAATAACACTTCCCTTAGTAACTAGTTCTTTCAATCCCTCCTTGCTGCCTCGAATTCGTGGTTTACTCATCTGGAAAATGAGACATGCCGAGAAAATTAGCTTCCTATGTTGAGCTCTATCGCATGACCTAGAGTATCAAAAAAGGTAGACATTCCTAAATGTCCAAGTAGCCTCCTAATTATAGATGTGGTCGACAACACACCTATAAGAAGGACTCTACTAAACATGGCTCCGAGACATCCTAGGACACTTTAAAACCTTAGGCTCTGATACCAAGTTTGTCACACCTCGACCTCGGGGAGCGTGACCGGCGCTCAACTGAGATACCCCAGTTAAGAAAGCCTACTAGATGCCTTGTACCCAACCTTGCCCATTAATAATATAAGAATCAGTACAAGAGATAGACATGAGAAGAGTCAAGTATTTCCCATTCTTTTCCCATTATTCAAAAGAGATTCATTTACGACTTCAAAAATATTACAAGTTTATAAATATGATGAAAAACATGTTTGTCACATACCCACACTTCTAGTTCATTACCTAACATCAAACACCATCAACCTGTCTACGGAGCCTCTAAGTATAACAAAAGAGAAGAATGGAAGTGCCAGCGACAAGGCCCCGGCTATACCTCAAAGCTCAAAATACAACATCAAATGACACAAGGCCCGGAACAGAGTAGGGCTCCCCAAAACCTACTGAATAGAGAGTGATTGCTAACGAGGACCAAAGCTGCTTGCTGATGAACCACCTGTATCTATTAAAGATGCAGCGCCCCAAACAAAATGAGCGTCAGTACATGTGAAATAGTACTAGTATATAAAGCTAAATGTCCTCTTTCGAAATAGAATGCCAATATAAGAGAGGGACAACCATGGAAACAACAAGCAACAATCAATGATATCTAAATGCTAAATTAAAACATAATAATTTTCAAAATACGAAGATAATACTGTGAAGATGATAATCAAAATATGAAGATAATATTATTTTTGGTTGGGAGATCCTTAGCACCGATACACCACCGTGAATTTAGCACGGAGTCCAATCACGGCCCGATCAGCTAGGTCGTCTCATCCGAAGACATCCAATCTACACAAAGCGGCCCCGCTGCCTCACCCCAATGTGTACGGGTAGAGGGGTAATCACAAACACGATCTCTACACAAAGCGGCCCTGCCGCCTCACTCCAATGTGTGCGGGTGAAGGTGTAATCACAAACTCAATCTCTACAAAAAGCGGCCCTGCCGCCTCACCCCAATGTGTGCCAGTGGAGGTGTAATCACAAACACAATCTATACACAAAGCGGTCCTGCCGCCTCACCCCAATATATGCGGGTGGAGGTGTATTCACAATCACAATCTCTACACAAAGCGGCCCTGCCGCCTCACCCCAATGTATGCGTGTGGAGGTGTATTCACAATCATAATCTCTACACAAAGCGGCCATGCCACCTCACCCCAATGTATGCAGGTGGAGGTGTATTCACAATCACAATCTCTACACAAAGCGGCCCTGCCGCCTCACCCCAATGTATGCGAGTGGAGATGTATTCACAATCACAATATCTACACAAAGCCGTCATGCCACCTTACCCTAATGTATGCAGGTGGAGGTGTATTCCGGGGTTAGGTTATGTCAACATACCCTTCCTCGGTGACTAACGATACTCCAAAATAAATATTTTTGATTTTCATACAAGGGAAAGAGAAATACAATTGTATTTACCTCATAACCTTTCACACCATTTATAGCCTCATTGACACTTTCAACCACTTACAACATCATTATTTCATTGGCTCTCTTGGCCATTAATATGATTCTTCATTCATGGCACAATGGCCGTATTTCATATTCCACACTTTTATTTCTTTCCTTTCATGCATAATCATCATAAATATCAACAAATAAAATATTCTAAAAATCACAACTTTAGGTTCATTAGTAATTAAGACATTAAAGACAATGGATTTCTTTCCAAGAAATGGAGTAAAATTATTGGCAATCGAAGCACAAGTTAAAATCATAAACGAGTAACACATCATTTAATCTTGAAATACTTTTCCCCGAAAGGGCAATACACAATTTCAACTCATGAATATATAAGAGCTCAAAACACGTTGGAAATATTTACAAAGCATAGCATTAGTTTAAACGACCACATTTGGGCACGACTTGAGTACATAAGCTTTTAGGCAAATCTATTTTCGAAGTCAATTTGGAACAGTTGAATAAAGGCTAATTTCAAAACCTTTCTCATATCATTTCATTTTATTGGCACCATTGGCCACAAGTATAACTTTCATTCTTGGTACGGTGGCCACACTTTATATCTCCAACTCACTTCTTTCACTTTCAAGCATATTTATAGATTATCATCAATATGAGCATTCGAAATCAAGGCCTTAAGTACACATATGAGCAATAAGAGTTTTAGGCGCATGTAGTATTCTTTCCAAGTTAAGCATAATGGACTTTCATTTGAAACACGACTTAAATCCATAACATTTTAATACACATCATTCTTGAACACATTTCCGAAGGATAACATAATGTGATAGGAACATTCAGAACACATTTTGAATATATAATTCTCGACACTTTGCTTACTCAGGACAATCAAATTTATTAGGAACAACTCGGAATATGGGAATAAGGAACTAGAGCCAACCATACTTGAAACTTACGAGAACATCATGGAATTCAATTCTAAGAGATTAGTTTAGCCAACATACCTTGCTTGAGCTTTCCTTAAGTTACTACAATGTTCCGAAAATCCTAGCAATCCCAATCTATTTTGAGACATAACAGAATTGAACACAAATTAGAAAGATATTCATGGTTTCAGCTCATTTGGGCATTTTTATCAAACACTAGGTGTGCTAATTTGACCACAAGGTTCTTCTACAAGATTTTCTTCACTCCATAACCCATTCAATACCAAGAGTTTACTTATATTAGCTCAATTACCTTCCCACTATGCTTATATTTACATGCATGCATAAATAACAACTCTCATACCCAAGAATCACACTCTCAATCTCCCATCGTCTTCCCAAACTCAAAATTGAAGACTAGGGTTAGAACCTTACCTCTTAGATGAAGACCTTGTGAGTTTTCCTTGTGAATTCTCCAAGTCTTGAACAAGGATTGATGAACAATTAGCCTAGGGTTTCCTCCTCTCTCTCTAGAACACTCTCACTTATCTCTAAAAATATCAGATTTTTGCCTTCAAAGTGACCCCCTAAGGCCTTATATCAAAATAGCGTCGGATAAGAAAATTTCTAAAAATGACCCCCGAAGTCAATTATGTGGTAGCAGAATCGTTATGTGGGCAGCAGAATCATTATTTGGGCAGCAGAACCGATTATGTGGGCAGCAGAATGGATATGTGGGCAGCAGAATTTTTATGCGGCCAGCAGAATTATTTTACAAAATTTACCCATTTTCTGTTCCATTCTGCGATTCTTATGCGATCCGCGAAACAGTTATGCGGTAACAAAATTGATCGCAGAATCACCTTCTTCTGCCATAAATTCCCATCAACACTTTAGTGCATTCTATAATCCAAAATGTTCGTACAGTGGCTCGTTTTATACAATCCTCAAACCCATTAGCCTACCTCGGCACCACGAAACCTTAAATTCCTTGGCAAAATTTTTCGGGGCCTTACATTTGCAGATCCTTCTCGCAGTGTTGGTTTGACCTGAACATCCTAAAGGCAGATTTTGACCCATATAGTTAGTCCCTCCGCTTATTGAGACAGGCCTTAGGCGGGCTTGATGAGCGGATTATATTCATTGCGGCAAAATGATTTGGTGAGCTGGTAAGTCGTAATGATTGAGGCGGAGTGACCAACATAGCCCTTTGTAAGCCGCAAATATTTTATACCATACTACCCATGATTCAAGATGATGTCACGATATATTGCATCATTATGATGCGCGTTCCCGAGGTGTTGCTTCATTTTGTGTATGACTCCTGATTGGATCTGCCGCTTCGATTCTAGATAATGATGAGGCGGCTTTTCGGTTCCGATGCTCGAATCCTTATAAATAGAGGTATGAGGATGTGATTTCAAAGTTAACAGAATTCTCGTATCGAAACCCTTTATTCTCCTCTTTCCCTCATTGCTGTGCAACTTTCTTTCCTGTTCTAGCGATCCTCGCCATTTCTAATTCTTCTTTGTTCGGCGTCTCCTTCTTTTTTGTGGAAATATGTCTAATGTACCTTCTGAATCCAACGAGGGGAGCAATGCGATTCCTTTATCGATGATTTTTCCTCCTCATGGGGGAAACTTCTCTACCACCGCCGCCGAGGATGAAGGCTTCCCAATGGTGGAGGAGATAGTTTCTCGAAATCCCGATGTTAGGTCTGACTTCTCGAAGTTTCTTGAAGACGACCCTGGAACCTTCAAATCATTGATGAAAGAGGACGATTTGACAGAGTTCAGGGCTAAATACGACATTCCTAACCACTTCGAGCTGATCCTCGCTGGGTGGGATGATGTGAAGTTTCATCGCCCTGGGTACTGCGCTTTCTATGCCTACCCTTTCCACGCTGGCTATACTTTTCCTATCCTTCCGCTGGAGGAGGAGTTCTGCCACCACTATGGTGTCTTCCCATCTCAGCTCGCATCGCATGTTTACAAACTCCTGAGGATGCTTACCAAGTTCGCTGAGCTGGCCGGGGTCGAGCTCACGCTTTGCCATGTGGCGCACCTATTTTCCCCCAGCTTTTACAGGGGGGCGATGTTTAATCTTCGCCATCGAGGAGGAAAATGTTTGGTGGTGAAGATAGACGATAAGGCTAATCGCTAGTTCTGGCTCAACTACTTCTTTGTGAAAACTGAGGATGTGGTGGCTGATGTTGACGGTTTTCCTAAGGCTTGGAATCATATTCGTAAGTTCGTGACTTCTTTAATTGTGACCATCTTATTTCTTACCATTTTTGTCCATGACGATAACTTTCTGCCCATTTTTGTGCCGCTACACGCTCACTTCTTTCTCTGGTCGATGATATTTCCGACTGGGTGGGTCGTCTTCTTTCTCACTTTGTGGGGATACGCGAGTGGTCGCGCTTCATCAAAAGGTTTTGCCCTCATACTCCCCGACTGGTAAGTTATCTTTATTATCAGCTTCTTGATCAGTTTTCTCTTTGGGTTCTCTTCGACTGACTTTCGCTCTTTTCTGTATTTTTCTTAACTTCAGCCAGGAGGTCTTCGACGAGATCAAGAGCCCCCGCCCCCGCGTTCAGAAAGAGGAAGAATGCCAAGGACTCTTATTTTGTTACTTCTTCGTCGGTGTCATCTTCGACTCGCACACCGATTCCCCTTTCGGTTATTGTTGCCGCTGCTCATGCCTCGGCTCCTTCTGTTGGTACGTCTCGGTCTGCTCCTCCTTCGACCGCCTCATTATATCGTCTCATAGATGAAGACGAGGAGGAGATGACAACCAGTAAGGAAGACTTGATGCCCCGCAAGAGGAGGCACATGGATACTAATGACGGGGTCGCCTGCCCCGTCGACGTGGAAGGGGGTGATTTTTCGATATGCGAGAAAGTGGCTATCGTCATCAGAGATGAGGATGAACTGGTATTGGAGATTCCGGGGTTGGAGAAGGCTGAAGAGAACACGCCTTCCCCCGTGACGATGGATACAGAAAGGCCGACCATTAGGGTCTCAAAAACTTTATGGCAAGACGAGCTGTCGACTTCACAACCGGCCGATGATACTTCTTTGCCTACCGTTGAAAGGGGCAAAGGTGTTGCTAAGGAAGTATACGAAACCGGCTCGGATATTGATGCCGGCGACCTGCGAATGATGGAGGAAGGTTTCACCCAACTTGAGGTAAGGTTGGAGGGGTCCACGAGGACCATCCTGATCCCTATGGATCGTGACCTTCTAAAGAACACAGAGGACGTGGTCCCCAGCCTCGGCCCCCTAGACAGAGGGTAAGACCCTGAAAGAGTTGAACGATGATACTCTGTCGAGGAGTATTGGTGGTCTCGCTATTAGAGTGAGTTTCTTGCGTTCTGTTTTCTCTTTTTATTTTATTTTTTACCCTTGCTTTTGTTTCTGACTCATTTGTTTTCTTTTTCTGGTCGCAGACGATGATATTAGATATTGAGAGTGCTCGAAGGGAGGAGAGACGTAGGTCAATATTTGCGAGGTTACAACGTAAATATTTCGAGTACTGTGACAAGTACCTGGAGTTTCGCAGGCGGTTTGGTGAGGGCAGCAATTTGCAGACCCTTCGTGATGAATTCAAGGAGAAAGATGAGGAGTTGGTGAGAGTCATCGAGAAGTGCAGTGTCTTTGAAGGGATGTTTCGAAGTAAGGAGGAGGAGCTTGAAATCAGCAAGGGCGTGGAGGCCCAATGTAGCGATCTTCAAGCGCAAGTAGTTGAGCTGCATAGGCAATTGGAAGATTGTCGTCTTCAGTTGTAGGGCCTTATGGGTGAAATTGCTGAGAAACAAAGCGAGCTCGAGAAGGCAGAATCTCTCCATGTGGACGCTCAGAGGAGATTGGAGGTGCTTGAGCTAGCGAACAACACCCTTCGGGCTGAGCGGGAGAATGACCGAACCACGTTGAAAGCTATAGATGAGCGACTAGAGGGGAGGGGAGGGGTGCTAGAGAAAGATAACGCCTCCCTTCATGGTCAAGTGGTCTCATTGGAAGCTGAGAAGGCTCAACTTCTTGCACAACCCTCTTCTTCCCATACTTCGGAATTTCCCAACGTTCCTCGGGCATCGTATGAGGAATGGATTCATGCCGAAGATCAATTAGATGTATATCGAGATTTGTACAAGGCGGGATCCGTTACTGAGGTCGCTCTCAAGGATGTCCGCGTTAAAGCCCGTGAAGCTCGAGTTGCTTGCGGGTATGATCCCGCTACTCCTAAGTACGATGAAGAGGGAGATGATGGAATCGTGGACCATATTGAAGAGGATGCTTGGTGTAATACCGCTTATCCTGATGGTGTGGCTAGTGTAAGTGGGGGTAATCAAGGTGGCGAGGACATCGGTAGTCAGGACGGTGAAGGTGCGGAAGGCCGTGATGGTGGTGACCAGTAGTTTTTCTTTTCTTATCTTTTTTGTTAACCTTTGTCGTGTAGTTGGTAGCGTCTTCATGAGCCTTTGTAAATAATGTTTCAAGTATGAAATGGCAACTTCATTTTTTGCATCTGCTTCTCTACCTGTGGTTTGTTTTTGTGTTTGTGTGTTTTTTAATTCTGTCTCTTGATCGACCCCGTGTCTTTTATTGGTTGTGATCACTTAATGGCGAGTTGCGACCAAAAGTTGATAGGCGTTTATTCGAGCGAGATCGAACATGGTCTTTTGTCAAGACTGCGGCCGAGGGCCGGTACATTCTAGTTCAAGCTAGGTCGGCTATAGCCTGAATTTAGTTATGGCCGAGGGCCAGTAGGTGTTAGTTCGAACATGGTTGAACATAACCTATATTATGGCCGAGGGCCAGTAGGTGTTAATTCGAATGAGATCGAACATAATCTATGTTTAATTATGGCCTAGGGCCAGTATGTGTTAATTCGAACAAGGTCGAACATAACCTATGTTTAATTATGGCTGAGGGCCAGCAGGTGTTAATTCGAACAAGGTCGAACATAACCTACGTTTATATATGGCCGAGGGACAGTAAGTGTTAATTCGAACAAGGTCGAACATAACCTATATTTTAGAAAGATGTGCTAATTATCGTGAAGTTTATTTCCTTGGCATTGTTGCTTTGGTTACATATTTGGAGAAATTTACAAGTTTTGTTTTGGGTGTCGGCTGGAGCTCCAGTTCCAGTCCCCGTCTATCTAGTCCCTTTATTGGTTGACATGGAGAGTACTTGAGAGGTCAAGCAATAAATTAGTAGTCATGGCATCGTTCTCGCGTACTTTGACTTAAACTGTTCTCTTCGTCGCCTCGTTAAAAAACTTGATAAAACCAACTGAGACAAAACTCAAGTGAGGGAAAAAAGAGTACGACTTGGGGGGACGCTTTATCTTTTAGAAGTTGAAGTACTTGAGATGGCTAATATTCCAGTTGTTTGGTAGTAACTTTCCTTCCATTGTTTCTAGTTGGAATGATCCTTTATTTTCCTTTGCCGTGATCTTGTACGGACTGTGCCAATTCGTTCCTAGTTTGCCTTCCCGTGGGTCTTTGCTCACTTGCGTTTTAGCTTTAAGCATGTAGTCCCCGACTTTGAGTGGCCTGACCTATTATTTCTTGTTATAATAGCATTCTGCTTGTTGTTTTTGTGTGATCATTCTTATATAGGCCAAATCTCTTCGTTCTTCGACTTCGTCGAGCTCATGCCTTCTGCTTTCATCGTTGCTCGTACCGCTTTCATGGGAGTACCTTAGGCTGGGTTCTTCGACCTCGGTTGGTATTACTGCATCGGTCCCATAGACCAATGAGTAAGGTGTCTCTCATGTTCTCGTTTTTGGAGTTGATCGATAAGCCCACAATACTTCTGGTAATACTTCCGGCCACAATCCCTTGGCGTTCTCCAACTTTTTCTTCATGATGTTCAGTATCGACTTGTTGGAGGACTCTGCTTGCCCGTTGCCTACGGGGTGATATGGCGTCGAGAGTATCCTTTTGATATGCCATTTCTCAAAGAACTCATCGGTTTTCTTTCTCGTGAATTGGGGTCCATTGTCGCAGCTGATCTCTTTGGGGAGGCTAGACCGGCATATGATGTTCCTCCATATAAAGGTGATTACTTCATGTTCTCGTATATGGGCAAATGATCCTGCTTCCACCCACTTAGAAAAGTAGTCAGTTAAACCAAAAGGAATCGTACGTTACCTCATCCTGCCGGGAGGGGGCCCACGTTGTCCATTCCCCATTTGATGAATGGCCAGGGTGAGGTGACCTAATGGAGGTTATCACCCGCCTGGAGAATCATTGGGGCGTACTTTTGGTATTGCTCACATCGTTTTACGAAGTCCGCGGCCTCCTCTTTCATGGTGGGCCAGTAGTATCCTGCCCGTATGAGGCATCTGACCAGGGCCCGATTGCCGAAGTGAGCTCCACAATGGCCCTCATGGACCTCTTCAAGGACGCGTCGAGTTTGGTTTAGGACCAAGCATTTTGCCTGAGGGCCGCCATAAGTTCTCTTATACATGTCATTGTGGATGATACTGTATTGGCCTTTTTTTTATCATCTGGAGTATGCTGTCCTACAAGTATATAATAATACAATTGCGCCAGTCCTAATTTAAGTTTTTGGTTCTTACCTCGACTTGGTTAAGCGACGAGTTGAGGAGGTGGACCACGCTTCTGTCTCCGGTTGTAATTTTTTTGGTGGCTGCAGTAGCTTAGCAAGGCTATTTGCCTCAGCGTTCTGTGCTTGTGGAATTTGGTCGAGTTGGCATTCATCAAACTCGAGCAGCAGCTTGCAAATTTCGGTATGATATTTTTGTAACTTTTGTTCTTTGATTTGGAAAGTCCTTGTGACTTGGTTGACTACGAGTTGAGAATCATAGCGTAGTTTTAACCGTTTTGCCCCATACTTGAGTGCTAGCCTCAAACCTGTAATTACAGCCTCATTCTCGGCCTCGTTGTTAGTCATATCCGGGCACCTTATAGACTGGCGAATTACTTTGCCGGTTGGGACTTCGAGTACGAGTCCCAGTCTGGACCCTGATGCGTTAGACGCACCATCAGTGTACAGGACCCAGAGGTTTTATGTTTGGGGGGATGTGTGGGTGGCTTCTCTTTCAACTTCGGGCATTACTTTTGCGCTGAAGTCGGCGATGAAGTCAGCGAGCACTTGTGACTTTATTGCTGTTTGTAGCTGGTATATGATGTCGTGCTCGCTCAGTTCGATGGCCCATTTGGACAACCTTCCCGATAGCTCGGGTTTATGCAAAATGCTTCTTAGGGGGAAGTTGTGATGACCGAGATGGGGTGGCATTGGAAATACGGTCTAAGCTTTCGCAAAGCTACGACTAAGGCCAAGGCTAGTTTTCGAGGTGAGGGTACCTCGTCTCGGCGTCGACTAGTGTATTGCTAATATAATAGATGGGGGATTGCATACCTTTATTTTCTCGAACTAGGACTACGCTCACAGCTACTTCGGATACAACGAGGTAAATGAGGAGACATTCCCCTGGCTTCGATATTGAAAGCAATTGTGGTGACGACAAGTATGCCTTTAATTCCTTCATGGTTTGGATGCACTTAGAAGTACATTGGAGGTCGTTATCCTTCTTAAGTACACCGAAGAATCTGTGACACCTATCCGATGATCGTGAAATGAACCTTGATAGGGCAACGATACAACCAATCAACCTTTGAACTTTCTTTTTAGTGGTCAAATGTTCTGATATCCCCTTGATGGCTTTGATTTGATTAGGATTGATCTCGATTCCTCGTTTTGATACCAGGAAACCTAAAAGTTTTCCCGAGTCCATGCCGAATGCACCGTTTTCGAGGTTCAGTTTCATTCCGTACCATCTAAGTATGTCGAATGTTTTTCTCAGATGGTCGATATGATCTTCTTTCTTTTCGGACTTCACCAGTATGTCGTCTATATAGACATCCATCGTATTGGTGAGCTGATCTTTGAACATCCTCGTAACCAACCTTTGGTAAGTTGCCCCTAAGTTCTTTAGCCAGAAGGGCATGACCCTGTAGCAGTACATCCCCTGATGGGTGATGAATGTGGTTTATCCTGATCCTCTTCTTCCATGAGGATTTGATTATAACTTGAATAAGCATCCAAGAAGCTCAGTAATTTGTGCCCGACCGTTGCGTCGATGAGTTGGTCGATATGGGGCAATGGAAACGAATCCTTGGGGCATGCTTTGTTCAAATCTGTGAAATCCACGCACATCCGCCATTTACCATTCTTCTTTTTCACCATGACCACGTTGGTGACCCACTGGGGGTGCTTCGACTCCCTGATGGATCCATTTCTAATAGTTTTTCCACCTCTTCATCTACCGCATCATTAATTGCGGAGTTGAACTAACGCCTAACTTGTCTTACCGGGGGTGGAATGGTCAACGTTCAGTTTGTGTGTGGCGATTTCCTTTGGGATACCTGGCATATCTACATGATAAAAGCCAACAAATCTGCGTTAGCTGTTAAGAATTGACAGAATTTACCTAGTTCCTGAAGCTTGCAGCCGATGTAAGCCTTTTTACTATGGTCGTTGGGGTCTAATTGAATGGGGTCGAGGTCTTTTATGGTTGATCCTACAACTTCGACCACATCCGGGTCTTTGATGTCGTCTCCGATGTCATCATGTGCTGACCTCGACCCTGCTGATTGCTATGCCTCATTTTCTTTATATTTCTTTTGTTGGATGGCCGAGCTGTCTAGGGCGATGCGATTGCATTCTCGGGATATGCGTTGTTCCCCTCGTATACTGAATATTCCCCACGGAGTTTTGAATTTGATGACTTGGTATAAGTTGGAGAGGACGGCTCTCATGGTGTGTATCCATGGTCGCCGTACTATGGCGTTGTATGCTGTGTCTTGATCCATGATGTGGAATGTGGTTTCTATAGTGACGCTGATAAGTGGGGTTTTTGACAGCTTATTAGCGCCTTTTACTTTTGTTTTGGTATAAAAGCATTGAATTGTGCCCCCGAAACTAATGAAATTGTGCGAAATTGTAAGAATGCTGGACGTTGGTGTCCCGAGATAAAATCCGACTCAAAAAGGAATAAACTGAAGCACAAGGCAATCAAGGTTACAGAAGCACAAATGTGCGATCCGCAGAAGAAATTGCGGACCACAGAATTCCATCTGCGACCGCAAACAAAGAGAAAAGAATCTAGCAGACATTTGCGCAAAGTGCAGACTGCACATGAATTGTACGGCCGCAAAGCTGGACTAAGAGTCGAAGATCAGAGAGTATGCAAAAAGACCAAGTCCAGGAGCTTCTGTGAATTGCGGACTGCACAAGATTTGTGCGGCCGCAGTCCTAATTGTGCGGACCGTAGAAGTGTTGCCTTGCGGCCGCAGTCCAGAAATGTGCGACTGCAGAAGAATGCCTCGCAGTCGCAGTTCAGAAATGTGCGGCCGCAGAACTCTAGTTCCTGCCAGATGAAGAAATCTGCAAACCGCATGCGGTCGCAGAACCTCCCGAGGGGCATTTTTGTCCGAGATTTTCAGCCTTGTATAAATTGACGAGTTTCACAAAATTAGGTTAAGTTTTGAACATAGAAAGTTATTGTAGCCATTTTTCTTTGCTATTTTAGAAAGTTTTAGCTTATTTGAGTATTTTAACATTAGATTTCATCATTTTAATCTTCCATTATGAGTTTAATTAGCTTTTCATCTTTATTTTCTTCGAATCCCATAATGAGTAGCTAGATTTTTACTAGGGTTGGCAACCAACCATAGTGTGTAAACCTTATGAGTGATTAATTTTATGCTTGTTTATGATTGGGTGTTGATTATTTAGCTTAGTTCATACTTCAATTGTAGAATTAATGGTTGCAAATATTGATTCATGCCTATTTGATTTAGTATCTACTTGAGAAAGGGGGACCTAGTCTAGGATAACTAGGCTAACAAGGAATTGGATCAATTGAGAGATTGATTATCCCAATTAAAGGGTTCAACCTAGAGATAGTAATAACTCGAATTGAGCTCTTGTCAATTGTTCCAGGTGATACCAATTTGGTCTTGAGAAAGCCAAATTGGGCAAAACCACTCTCTGGCCGAGAGGTAGTGAGCGGGTAATTTAGAGTTGAGAGCTATAATATACCCCAATCGACAAAACAAGCAGTAATATCTTTATCCCATTAGGCAAACACCTAGGTCATGGTCACAGCCCTAGGCTTTTTATCTATTTGGAAAAACCTTAAAACAATTATTTCTAGTCTTCTTTCTTTATTTTGCAATCATTAGTGTAACATTGGAAATACAAAACAAATCCTTGTTGTGGAAGTGCAACCCAGATAATCCAATTGCTCAAATTGAAATATATATCCCTAACTCCCATCTTAGCTCCATGTGGATTCGACCCCGACTCTTAGTTGGGTTTCTATTATTGCACACGGCCGTTTCATACCTCTTTTGAGGTGTGCTTTGGACGTAGCGTCGTTGCCGGGGTGTTAAAAATGGTGTTAGCTATATATTTGGGTGTGTTTTTGGAATGTCTTCTTTTTCTTCCGTGTTACTAGTTTGAGAAATCATAGGTACAACCATGGCAAACAATGAGCTCAAAAATATTTCTTTGGGGGATGTGGACGTCGAGGATGAGCAAGTTGATGAGGTTACTCTTGAACCTCAAGCCAATAGAAGAGGCCGAGTGCCTCATGACAATGTCCCCGCTCCACCCCCACCTCCACCACGAGAGGCTCCACACCGGGTGTTACCAAATGAAGGATATGCTAGTCCAATAGTCCCTCCTCGTATTAGGTCAGGCAACTTTCAAATCACCAATGTAATGCTCACTTTTCTAGCGCAACGAGGTTTCTTCACCGGTGCTCCAAGTAAAAATGCATACAAACACTTAAAGGGGTTTGTGCACACTTGTTAGGGGAGCAAACAAACAAATGCCTCTGAGGATGTGATAAGTGGGAATTTTGACTACTTATTAGAACCTTTTTGCTTTCGTTTTAGTCCAAAAGCGTTTAATTGTGTTCCCGAAAACTGATAAAATATTCTTAATTGCAGGAATAGTGGAAAATGAGCCCCCAAGATTAAATCCAACTCAAGAAGGAGTGATCTGAACTCAAGGACACAAATAGGTACATAAGCTCAAAGTGCGGTCCGCAGATTTGCATCAGCGGCCACAGATTGTGAAGAAACTCCTATCAGAGACAAGTGCAAAGTGTGGTTCGCATATGACATGTGCGGCCGCAGAACCTGGGCAAGAGCAAAAGTTCATAGAACTTGCATCTTATGTTCAATAAAAGTGCGGACCGCACAATTATTGTGTCGGCCACAGAAGAACAGCTACGCGGCCGCAGTCACATTTGTGCGGTCCACAAAAGAGCAATGTGCGGCCGCACTCAAAAATGTGCGAACTGCAGAAAGAGAGAAGTGCGGCCGCAGTTAAAGGGTTGAACCTAGAGATAGTAAAACCCGACTTAAGCTTATCATTAACTGTTTTGTTCAATACCCATTTGGACTTGAGAAAGCCAAATTGGGCAAAATCATTCTCTGACCGATAGGTATTGAGTGGGTACTTGTGTTGATAGCTATAATACACCCCGACCAATAAAACAAGCTTTAAAATTTACAGCCTATTAGGCGAACACCTAGGTGAAGGTCATAGCCCTAGGTCTTTCATAACATTTGAAAAACAACCAATAACACTTTCATAGTTTAAATTCTTAGTTTGTAGTCTTCATTTAAATTAGACCTAGAAACAACCCAAATTTGTGGAAGTGCAATTTGAGATAATTCAAGTTCATACACTATAATATATATTCCTAAGACCCATTCATAGCTCCCTGTGAAAAATCGACCCCGACTCCTTGTTGGGTATTACTATTGCATCAACCGTTTTCATATCCTCAAATAGAGGAGTGAAATTGGATGAGATCAATTTTTGGCGTCGTTGCTGGGGAGCTAAATGACGGTGTTAGCTATATATTTAGGTGTGTTTTTAGAATATCTTCGTTTCCTTCCTTGTTACTTATGTGTCAGTATTGTAGGTGCAATCATGGCAACCAATGAGCTCGGAAACATAGCCATGGGGGATGTGGACATTGATGGTGATGCAATGGATAAGGTCCCTCTTGAACCTCAAGCCAATAGACGAGGACGAACTCTTCAAGACAATGTTCCCGTTCCACCCCCACCTCCACCACGAGCAGCTCCACACCGGGTTTTGCCGAATAAAGGGTATGCAAGTGCTATAGTCCCACCCCTTATTAGGGTGGGCAACTTTCAAATAACCAATGTAATGCTCACTTTGCTCGAGCAACGAGGGTTCTTCACCGGTGCACCGGGTCAAAATGCATATAAACATTTGAAGGGGTTCGTTGATACATGTTGGGGAAGCAAACAAACAAATGTCTCCAAGGATTCTTTGAGTCTAAGGCTTTTTTCCTTCTCTCTACGGGGGAAAGCTTTAGATTGGTTGGAACGTTTGCCAAATCATTCCATTCATACTTGGGATGAACTAGCGGAGAAATTTATTTCAAAGTACTTCTCTCCCATGAACATGGCTATTCTAGCAGTCAAGCAAGAGCCTAATGAACCACTACACGAGATATGGGAAAGATATAGGAAAATGGTGAAAGAGTGCCCCAACAATGATATGATGGAGAACATGATTCAACAAACTTTCTATCGGGGGATCAATACCACCAACCAATGTGTAGTGAATCAACTTGCGGTAGGAACTTTATGACTACGCCTTATGCGGAGGCGTGTAATATTTTGGATGAGATGAAGGATACTTTATTGGCATGGCAATCTAGAGCCAATGTTCCACAAGGTGATCCAAATGCGATTCTTCTTCATAAAGAGTTACATGACGATGGGAAAGCCATAGCCGAGTTGACAACCACCATGAACCAATTGGCAAAGGCTCAACTTCAACAAGTGCAAAACCCGAGGCAAGTCAATGCTATGGAGGGAGTCAATATGATGGTAAACAAGAGAAGAACAAGAAGTCTACAAGTGCAACAAAGAGTGGACAATTTTGTGCAAGATGATAGTGGGTTTGATCAAGGAGATTCTTACAATAATCAAGAAGAAGAGGTCCAATATGTGAACAACTTTCAAGGGCAAAGAAACAACTACCAAGGCCCCAGTCAATAATAATGGAGACTTTCGAATAATCAAGGCAATTGGAATTCTAGCAACCAAGGTAATTGGAATAGTGGAAACAATCAAGTCAATTGGAGTAGAAGCAATAACCAAGGGAATTAGCAAAACAATAATAACTCAAGGCAATTGGGGAGGCAACAACCAAGGCAGGTGGAACAACAACCAAGGAAATCGGGGATCGGGTTTTCAAAGGCCCCCGATGTACCAACAACCGAGCAACCCACATCCTTATCCTTCTCATGGTCCTAGTTCCTCCAACAATGAAATGGGTCGTATTGAGAAAATATTCAAGCAAATGATGGAGAATAATGCCGATTCCGATGCCCAACTTGCTTCACATCACATCAATCCGTAACTTAGAAGTGCAAATGGGTCAATCTCTCAAGCTTTAAATTCTCATCCTAAAGGGGCACTACCAAGTGATACGGTGGTGAACCCGAAGGGTGGGAACACTACGGGGCATGCTATGGCCGTTACTACAAGAAGTGGAAGAGGTGGGAATGCACCTACCTCAAGTCAAAGGCAACTTGTGGATGATGAGCAAGTGGTAGAAGAAGAGGAGATCCTGAACAATGTTGTGCAAGCAAATGATGAAGTGCGGATTGATATTGATGACACGACGGAAGAGACTCAAGAAGATGTGAACCTATCTAGGGATCATATGATTGACATACCAGAAATGGTAGTGCAAAAAGCTAAGGTACCATTGCCTAAACCACCTCCTCCATATCCTCAAAGGCTTACCAAGAAAAATGGCGAGAATCAATTCAAAAGGTTCATTGATATGATGAAGAGTCTCTCTATAAATGTGCCATTAGTTGAAGCCTTAGAGCAAATGCCCAGATATGCAAAGTTTATGAAGGACTTGGTGATAAATTAGAGATCGATGAATTTTGAAACTATCAAAGTCAATCACCAAGTGAGTGCAATTGTGCATTCGATGGCTCCTAAGCTGGAAGATCCCAGTTCTTTTACAATTCCTTGTACCATTGGAAGTGCCGAATTTGCAAAAGCTCTTTGTGATCTTGGGGCGAGTATCAACTTGATGCCCTATTCGGTTTTCAAGACATTGGGAATTGGGCAACCAAGACCCACATCTATGAGATTACAAATGGCCAATCGTACAATGAAGAGACCGTTGGTGGTTATTGATGATGTATTGGTTCGAGTTGACAAGTTCATTCTCCCGGCAGATTTTGTTATTCTTGATTGTGAAGTGGACTATGAGGTGTCGGTTATTCTTTGTAGACCTTTCCTTGCTACGGGGAAGGCTCTTGTTAATGTGGAAGCCGGTGAACTCACTTTCCGGGTAGGTGATGAAAAGGTGGTGTTCCACGTGTGCAAATCTAAGAGGCAACCGAATAGAAATGAAGTGTGTTCGTTCGTGGACTTGGAGACCTATGTCATTATTGATGATACAAGTGCCACGATTAATGTAGGTGACATGTTGGAGGCCGTTTTCCTCAATTTTAATGATAATGAAATGGATGGCTTCATGGAATGTGTTAATTCTTTGCAAGGGATGGGGTCATACAATTATGCACCTCAGAAACTTTCCTTGGATCTTGAGAATAGAAAAACTCCTCCTACAAATCCTTCAATTGAAGAGCCTCCTATCTTGGAGTTGAAGCCATTACCTCCACATCTCAGGTATGAATTCTTTGGCCTTTGCTATACTTTACCGGTTATTCTTTCCTCTTGTTTGACTAACGTGCAGGTTGACTCTACATTGGCGGTGATCCACAAGAGGAAGAAAGCTATTGGGTGGACTTTGGCGGATATTTGGGGAATAAGCCCCGCATTTTGCATGCACAAGATTAATTTGGAGGAAGATGCTAAACCCTCCATTGAACATCAAAGGTGACTCAATGAGTCCATGCAAGAGATGGTCAAAAAGTAGATCATAAAGTGGTTAGATACCGGGGTTATCTACCCCATTTCTGACAGTTCGTGGACTTCTCCGGTGCAATGTGTTCCGAAAAAGGGGGCATAACTGTGGTTACCAATGATAAGAACTAATTGATTCCAACAAGAACGATGACCGAATGGAGAGTGTGTATGGACAATAGGAATCTAAACAAAGTCACAAGGAAAGACCATTTCCCACTACCCTTTCTTGACCAAATGCTTGATAGGTTGGCCGGTCGGGCATTCTATTGCTTTCTAGATGGATATTATGGCTACAATCAAATCCTTATTACCCTAGAAGATCAAGAGAAAACAACTTTCACTTGTCCCTATGGCACTTTTGCTTTCAAGCGGATGCCATTTGGCTTATCAAATACACCGACAACTTTTCAACGGTGTATGATGGCGATCTTTATGGATATGGTAGAGGACTACCTTGAAGTCTTCATGGATGACTTTTTGGTAGTCGGGGATTCTTTTGATGATTGCTTGGCAAATTTGGATAAGGTACTGGCAAGGTGTGAAGAAACGAACTTGGTATTGAATTGGGAGAAATGTTATTTCATGGTCGAGGAGGGTATTGTCCTTGGCCACAAAATTTCAAAGAAGGGAATAGAGGTCGACAAAGTGAAATAGAAGTGATTTCTAAACTTCCACCTCCAACATCCGTGAAGGGTGTGAGAAGTTTCTTAGGTCATGCGGGCTTCTACAGGCGTTTCATAAAGGATTTTTCCAAAGTGGTGAACCCCTTGTGCAAGCTTTTGGAGAAATATGCTAAATTTCACTTCAATGATGATTGCATGAGAGCATTGGAATTGCTCAAGTTCAAGTTGACAACTACTCCCATTATCACCGCTCCTAATTGGAGCATTCCTTTTGAGCTCATGTGTGATGCTAGTGATGTAGCAGTTGGAGCAGTTTTGGGGCAACTCATCAACAAGATCTTTCATCTGGTCAACTATGCTAGTAAGTCCATAAATGATGCCCAAGTCAATTACACTGTGACCAAAAAAGAGCTCATTTCCATTGTGTTTGCTATTGAGAAGTTTCGCCCGTACTTGACGGGTGCAAAAGTGATTGTCCACACGGATCATACGGCACTTTGTTACCTTATGAGCAAGAAAGATTCCAAAGATCGGTTAATGAGATGGGTGCTTTTTTTGCAAGAGTTTGGTATAGACATCCATGACCGAAAAGGAAGTGAAAACCAAGTGGCGGACCACTTGTCTCATTTGGAGGAGGAGAAGGGGAGGCCGCATGATGGCCTTGAAATGAATGACTCCTTCCCCGATGAGCAACTCTTAGCCATTTCAATGAAAGATGTTCCATGGTTCGCGGATCTAGCAAATTTTCTTGTAAGCGGTATCACCCTGGATGAGTTCTCTTCAAACCAAAGGAAGAAGCTCAAACGGGATTGTAAAGACTATTATTGGGATGAACCATACCTTTTCCGGATTTGTATGGATGGAGTGATTAGAAGATGTGTACCGGAGGAGGAACAAGTTGAAATTCTGGGGGCTTGTCATTCTTCGCCGTATGGTGGTCACCATGGTGGAGCAAGAACGGTGCCAAAGTGCTAATTTGCAGTTTCTATTAGCTCACTCTTTACAAGGATGCAAATGATCTAGTCAAGTGTTGTGATAAATGTAAAAAGGGCGGTGAAATCTCAAAGAAAAATAAAATGCCCCACACTACCATTTTGGAGATTGATATTTTCAATGTGTGGGGTATTGACTTCATGGGACCTTTTGTGAGTTCTTGTGGAAACACCTACATCTTGGTCACGATTGATTATGTGTCTAAATGGGTTGAGGCCGTTGCTCTACCCAACAATGAAGCAAGAAGTGTGGTGCCATTTTTGAAGAAGAACATCTTCACAAGATTTGGTACTCCGCGGGCTATCATAAGCAATGAGGGGTCGCATTTTTGCAACAAAGATTTTGACACCTTGCTTAGCAAGTATGGTATCACTCATAAAGTTACGACTCCCTATCACCCTCAAGCTAGCGGTCAAGTGGAAGTCTCCAACCCGGAGATAAAGAGTATTTTGTCCAAAACAGTAAATGCTAACCGGGCGGATTGGTCAAAAGAAGCTTGATGATGCACTATAGGCTTATTGGACTGCTTTCAAAACTCCAATCAGGATTTCTCCATACCGGTTGGTGTTTAGCAAAGCTTGTCATCTTCCGGTGGAACTCGAACACAAGGCCATGTGGGCTTTAAAGAAGTTAAATCTTGATTGGGATACTGCTGGTAACTTGCGGGTTGCACATTTGAATGAATTAGATGAATTCTGGTACCATGCATATGCAAGTTCGTCCTTGTACAAAGAAAGAATAAAGTACCTTCATGACAAATACATCCGAAACTGCGAGTTCAAGGTGGGCGATCTTGTTTTGTTGTTCAACTCACGATTGAAGATGTTTCCCGGAAAGCTGAAATCCAAATGTAGTGGTCCCTTTGAAATTGTGGGTATGACACCTTTTGGTGCATTTGATTTGAAGAACAAAAATGATGAGGTATTTCGAGTCAATGGTCATCGGGTGAAGCATTATTTGGGAAAAGCTGATGATGGCCATGTGGTGGCAGTGATTCATTTGATGTGATGGTAATCTGCATCGTGCCGCGATGTTAAATTAGGCGCTTCTTTGGAGGCAACCCATGTTCCGGCCCACACCGAATGTGAGAGATGTAGGCAAACCTCATCGGTTCCGGCCCACAATTTTCAAAAAATCCAAAAATATTTTCTTTTACTTCCTTCTTTAGAAAGTCTTTCTTTTAGACCCCAATTTTAAAAAAATACAAAAATATTTTCTTTTTAATTTCTTCTCAAAATCCAAAAAATATTTTCGTTCTTCTTTCGAAAATTGAAAAGAAAATTCACAATTCAATTTTTTTTCTTTAGAAGTATTTCTTTCATAAATTCAAAATAAAAGTCCATAAATCCAAAAATATTTCCTTTCTTATTTAGAAGTTTTTCTTTCGAAATGTCGGGAAAAAAAAATCAAAATTCAAAAACAAAAATATTTTTTTTCTTCTTTATAAGTCTTTCTTTCTGAAATTAAAAAAGAAATTCAAAAAAAAAGAGTTAGTTTATTTCCTTTATTCTTGATCCTCCCGAACTACGCACGATCTGATTTATATTCCCACATGATACGTAGGCAACCCACATCAGGTTCGATCGACCAAAAATAAAATAAAAAATGAAATAAAATGAAAATGAAAAAAATAAAATAAAAAATGGTGATGATAATAAGGACCATCTGAGTCCATTCTAACGTGTCTCTTATTTTGAATCATAGATAAAAGTTTGAGGTGGTCAGTTTGTGGCAAGCTGGCAACACAAAATCCAAAGGGAAAATGTCATTGACAACTAACATTGAAGCTGTTACGAGTGGTCAAGAGACTCGGGGTCAGAGGGTTCAACAAGAGTCTACTGTGGTTGAGAAAAATAGAATACCGAAACAGCAAATGACTGAAATGTGTCAAGCATCGGCCAATGGTCAAGGACCACCCCTTTCTCATGTTTTTCCAAAATTCACACCCATCTCGACTATTACCACTCCTGTCTCATTGTCTGATCGATCCTATCCATTTGGGTTCAGTCTTTATCCCAACTGTACGACTATAATTGGAACTTTTATTATTCACTCCCAAAGTGTGCCATTGACAACCAATCAGACAATCACTGCTGTTATGCCCGTTTTCAGTATCCCACAGCCAACAGTGGTACAAAAGAAAAGTCATGAGTCACAATTTGCTACCCAGCAAGAACAATACCATTCTCCTGAGTACTACTCATACCTATTTGATCTTCCTTCAAAGATTGAGAAGCCTACCCAAAAGATGGCACAAGAAGAAATGACCCAAAGAGTGAAAAGCTTAGAACAAAAGTTGAAAAACATGCAAGGGTCGGCAAGTCAGAAGAGTATTGCCTTAAAGGATCTATGTATGTTCCCCGATGTTCGTTTGCCACTTGGTTTCAAGACTCCCAAATTTGAAAAGTATGATGGACACGGAGACCCCATAGCCCACCTGAAAAGGTATTGCAATCAGCTAAGAGGTGTAGAGGGAAAAGAAGAACTAGTAATGGCTTATTTCGGGGAAAGCCTGACAGGGGTAGCCTCTGAATAGTTTATGGATCAAGAAACCTCTCACTGGCATGTCTGGGATGACATGGCCCAGGTCTTTGTCAAACAGTTCCAATACAACATCGATATCACCCCAGACCGCAATTCCGTTTCAAACCTAAAGAAGAAACCAACTGAAAGTTTTAGGGAATATGCCATTAAATGGAGAGAGCAACAGCTAGAGTTAAGACACCCATGGATGACCACAAGCTAATCACTGTCTTCCTTCAGGCTCAAGAGCCAGATTATTTTCAAAACATGATGTCTGCAGTGGGAAAATCCTTCTCGGAAGCAATCAAAATTGGGGAAATGGTTGAGAATGGCTTTAAGACAGGCAAAATTATAAGTCAAGCAATTCTGAAAGCTGCAACTCAGGCTATCCAGATTGAATCTGATAATTTTAGTGACACGAATGAGAAGGATAAAGAAACCATGATGACAATAAGGTCGAGAAGAGGTCCTATGAGAACATCTCGAAGGTATGAGCAACCTCATCAGGTTTCCGATGATTCCCCTGAGCACTACTATCCACCTCAAAACCCACAATACTCTATTGCTCCACTTCAGTACATTGTCCAGCCACCAAGACACCCTAGAAGGCGAGCACCAGCACCGCAAAATCTCTACCAGCCTTCACAAAATTTTCAAGTGCCCTATAACCCACATCCAAGCTAGGGGCATAGAGGGGAACAAAGGTTGAAAGATAATTTTACACAAATAGGAGAGTCCTATGCAAGTGTGTTTGAGAAATAAAAGCATTATGACATGATTGCACATATTCCTCCAAATCATGTGGACCCATGTGCAACAAGCTTTGACCCTTCTAAAAGGTGTGAATACCATTTCAATGCCCAGAGGCACAATGTTGAAAGTTGTCGGGATTTGATAAGAGAAATAGAAAGAATGATCGATGAAAAACTGATTGTGATCCAAGATAATGACACCCAGAATATCACACAGAATCCTTTACATGCACATGATGATGCACACTTTGTGGGGATGATGTGTGATGACATGGAGTATGAGAATCCTCTCGGGAACTTGCCAACTGAAATTGGAGAAGGCTATGGTGATTCTGATGAGCAAATTTGTGGCTAAATGTCAAGCTTAGCAATTGAAAAGTCATTCCCTCCTCACTAGGAAGGAATCTTGGTAGCTTGTTTTGATATTTTTTCTATTATTTGGGATATTCCAGGGTGTGATCCAGATTTTATTTGTTTTATTGAGTCAAACCCTTCTATCCCTCTATTTTGTTTGTGTGAGTCTTGTCTGTCTGTTTTGTTGCTATTTTCATTAGCCGGGTTATTTTAGGGCTGTAACTCGGATTTTAGGTTTTTTGTCTTGTTGTTTACTCAATGAAATACAGTTTGTCCTTTTGTGTCATTCCATGCTTAGTTCTTTTCCCGCTAGTTTTAGTGATATGACATGCATGCGGAATTTTTAGCCAGATCTTAGAAAACTGATTTAAGCTTGAATTGTATAAATGAGAAAAAAGAACTTTTGAGGATGAATAAAGAGTTGAAACACTTTGGAATTAAGCTCGAATAAAATGACCCGTGGAGGTTAATGATCTTTACCTTCAAATCATTGTGAAGGTCGGGTTTGAGGAAGAATCAATTGAAGTTTATTGGAAAGTTTGACATTAATGTTTGAAAAGTGTCTACCGACCACGACACACCAAGAAGACAGACATGTTCATCAATGTTGTGTCGCGAAAGGAAACCATGATTGGCACTCCAGAGGCTAGGAGGCCCTTGTTCTGCTACCCAAATACTTTATACCCTTTGTTACACCTTTTGAGCCTGTGTTATTTTCTTTGATCACCCTCTTTTGGAATCAAGTTTAGAGTCAAAAGTAAAAAAAATGAAAAGAAAAGTCCATGCTCCCAAAGTACAAATTGGGAAAACTCTTAGAAAGTTCAAGTGAAAAAGAAAAAGAAAAAAGAACATTCGAAGGTACATGCCCCTAGAAAATAGAAGCTAGGGCAGTTTGTTTTGAAAACAAAAAAAAAAGAAGAAAGAAGGAAAAAATGAGAAAAAAGAAAGAAAAAGAAAAAGAAAGAAAGACGAAAAAAAATAGTTAGGTCAGATGTTTGAACTACGTTAGACCTGATTCCTTTAAAAAAGGAATACGTAGGCAGCCTTACATGGTTCGGTCCAACCAAATAAGAATTCAAAAAAAAAGAGAAAAAAAAACCCAAAAGTCCCCAGTATATAAAACTGGGGCATGAGTTTGTTTTAGTTTTTTTTAAAGATTCGATTCCGAGAGTTGTAAGTGTACAACCCATCATATTGAGTCTACTTGGAGCCTTGTGCTGTCCCTTCTTTCCAACCCTATCCAAAAACCTTCCAAATAAAGACCTCCTAATCATCTTTCAAGAATGCCAAGAGACGCATGCAATGAGCAATAGTTGTCACACGACATAGAACACCGTCAAGTTGCTCATACAAGAAAGCAAAGAAAAAGGAAAATAAAAGAAAAATAAGAGAGTCTTACTAGTGAAAACCCTCACGGGCACTGTAAGGCGATGGTAAGTAGAGATAAATAAATGAGAGAGGCTTGTTGGTAAAAATTTCTCGGGGCATCACTAGTCGAAAGTGAGTTGTGAAACTGATGCAAAGGATTGGCACGAGCAAGCCTGACTTCAAAGGTCATAAGAATAGTAAAAGGAAAGATTGGTCAGTTTGATAGATCAGACCGTTAAGTCCAAAATGCATGTCATGATCATTAAGGCTAGTTACCGCAAAATAAAAAGAAAAAAAAGAAAAAGAAAAAAAAACTCTTCCTTCTGTCCTTCCGACAGGGGCATTTCTTGTTAATACTTGTTTCTTTGCATCGTTGTGCCCCTTCAATCTGAGTCAGTCCTTGTCAAAACAAGCAAGAAAAGATTTCAAAATCTGCTACCAGCTTTTCAGTTGCACAAAGTAAATTTGGCCAGCACAGTCAGGTGTTACAGTCAACATGCCTTGAGGATTCATGCAAAGGCTTCCCCCCAAAATACCCTTGTCAGCCTACTTGGCTAAAGCAAGCAAAGATAACCTCGAGGTTAATCAGGGGCTCGGGCTCTCTGTAGTACTGAACAAGAACTATAAAGTGTGCACATCATGCAAAAGACACTTACCAGTTGTGATTCTCTCTGACAGAAAAATTGCTCAAAAGCAGAAAGACATTCAAGACATAGAAAAGGTCACCTAAGCAAAGATCTCCAGTTGGGATAAGGCTGATTGAGCCACAAATACAAATGGTACTGGGTGTGAAACGATCAGGGTTGATGTAAAGCAAAAAGTCTCTTGAAACTGACTCAAGCTGATTGAGCAAAAGCCAAGCTGCCCAAGACTCAATGCCACAAACCGACCACCACTTTTAAAACTGACAAAATTTCCTTTGTTTGAAATAGGAACAAAGCAGTGCAAGGAAAGTGGTTCAAAAGAAAAAAAAAGAAAAAAAAAGAGAGAAGAGAAGAGCCGACAAAGGGAAGTTTCTCATATCTTTGCCGTTATTTGTCTTGCTAGTGTGCATAAAATATTGCCATTGCTCTTCACATTTTTTCTCCTAGGATAGAAATCTTAGTCTGATGAATCTTTCTCGTAAGATAACAAAAAAAGACCTAGTCTGATTAATTTTCTCCTAGGATCGAAATTTTAGTCTGATGAATCTTTCTCCTAAGATAGAAGACCTAGTCTGATGAATTTTCTCCTAGGATAGAAATCTTAGTCTGATGAAACTTTCTCCTAAGATACAAAAAAAAGAGATCTAGTCTGATGAACTTTCTCCTAGGATTGAAATCTTAGTCTGATGAATCTTTCTCCTAAGATAGAAGGCCTAGTCTGATGAACTTTCTCCTAGGATCAAAATCTTAGTCTGATGAATCTTTCTCCTAAGATAGAAAACCTAGTCTGATGAATTTTTTCCTAAGATAGAAAACCTAGTCTGATGAATTTTCTCCTAGGATTAACATCTTAGTCTGATGAATCTTTCTCCTAAGATAATAAAATAGAGACCTAGTCTGATGAATTTTCTCCTAGGATCGAAATCTTAGTCTGATGAATCTTTCTCCTAAGATTGAAGGCCTAGTCTGATGAACTTTTTCCTAGGATAGAAATCTTAGTGTGATGAATCTTTTTCCTAAGATACCAAAAAAAAAAAAGACCTAGTCTGATGAATTTTCTCCTAGGATCAAAATCTTAATCTGATGAATCTTTCTCCTAAGATACCAAAAAAAAGAAAAGAGACCTAGTCTGATGAATTTTCTCTTAGGATCAAAATCTTAGTCTGATGAATCTTTCTCCTAAGATAGAAGACCTAGTCTGATGAACTTTCTCCTAGGATCAAAATCTTAGTCTGATGAATCTTTCTCCTAAGATAACAAAAAAAAGGAGGACCTAATCTGATGAGTTTTCTCTTAGGATCAAAATCTTAGTCTGATGAATCTTTCTCCTAAGATAGAAGACCTAGTCTGATGAACTTTCTCCTAGGATCAAAATCTTAGTCTGATGAATGTTTCTCCTAAGATACCATAAAAAAAGACCTAGTCTGATGAATTTTCTCCTAGGATAATAAGTTTTAAAAAAAGGGAAGTCTAGATTAAAAAAAAGGTCAATTTTTAGTTTTCTTAAGTTATCAATCTTTAGTTTTCTTGAAATCAGGGGTCCCGCTTGGAGAATAGGGTCAGTTTTTAGTTTAGTCAAGCTTAGTTTATAGTTTTTCACAAGCTCAATCTCAAATTTAGGAGACGCACTTCCTAATTTGGGTTTTTCAGATTTTTATTTCTGTAGGAGACGCACATCCTAGTCGAGTCTTCAATTTTACTCTCATCATTGCATCCTTCATCAATAGCATAGGTAATTTATAGTTCTGTTAATAACTCACAAATCTTCCTAGTATAAACTGGGGCAGAAAAAGTTTTTTTTGTTGTTTCCGTTTTGCTGTAGTAGCAGGCGCCCACCTGGAGAATGAGGGAATTTATTGCAAGTATTAAGTCAACAGCATGCGCCCACATGAAGAATGAGGGAATTCATTTCAAGTTTTAAGTCAGCATCAGGCACCCACCTGGAGAATGAGGGAATTTATTGCGAGTATTAAGTCAGTGGAATGCGCCCACCAGGAGAATGAGGGAATTTATTTTAATTTTCAAGTCATTTGCAGGCGCCCACCTGGAGAATGAGGGAATTCATTTCAAGTTTCAAGTCAGTTGCAGGCACCCACCTGAAGAACAAGGGAAGTCATTTCAGAATTCAATTCAAGTTAGAAGTAGTAGAATCTTGCCTCAAGAATGCGAGCCGACAGTCCGAGATGACCAAAGGAAGAAGTCTCAATCTAGAATAAAAGAAAAAAAGAAGAAGAGAAGTGAATCCAAAAATGCAGAAGCCAATGAAAGATGTGAACTACTCAAGACATGGCTGAAGTCACAAGCTTTGCATGTCCCGTCTTGATCCGAAAAGCTGAAGAAGAAAGAACTAGCACCTGCAGCTAGCAAGCATCAAGGTTCAAATCAAAAGTCCGCATGAAGAACCATTCAAGACTCAAGATCAAGCTTCAGAAGACTCATAGATAGGAATCTTGTAACTCGTAGCTGATAGGCTTAGTTACTCTTTTTAATTTTTGATTTTGATGTAATAACAGGACCGGAACCTCGGCGGAACGACACCTCGATTGAAATCACTGCGTCTCGGTAGTCCTAGCTACCAAAACTTCCAGAACTACACTGACCTGATTCCTTTATAACCAAGGATATGTAAGTAACCTCCGAAGCAAGGTTCGGTCGAACTTTTCCAAAATGCTTCCCATGGAGTATCAAATGGGCAAAACTTATTCATGATTGCTCACTTTATCTTTGCCCGAAAACTCTTCGTGTTCCCGAGCAAAGATGGGCAGTTGTGAGCACCTAATTTTTGCCCTAATGCAAATCACTCCTAAAAATATTCCAAAATAGTTTAGAGTTGTTCATGCATATTTAGAGTGTTTTAAACCATAAAAAATAATAAGAAAATGTTTAATTTTTTGTCTCATATCATATTAGACATTAATTACATTTAGGATTTAATTACATGCATTATCAAACGAAAATCACAAAACAAATATACAAATCATTTTTACATTTTTAGTTTTAGTTTTAATTTAGTAATTTTCTTTCATTAGTCTTAAGTTGATTAATTAGTAAATTAGGTTTAATTTTGAAAATTGACTTCAAGTTAGGATTTTAATTTCAAATAAAAGAAACAAACAAAGGAAAAAAAGGGGTTACCTTTGAATCTAATCCGGACTGGGCCAATTTTCTTGGCCCCATTGCCTTATTACCCTCCCAAACCCGTCCAAGCCCACGCCTGCCAGGCCCAACCGTTCCCCCTCCCCTTTAATATAAATGCTACTAAGCGCATGTTGGCTAGCAAATTCGACATGAAAGACTTAGGAGTTGCTGATGTGATCTTAGGAATCAGAATTCACAAGACTCCATAAGGTCTAGCATTATCACAGTCTCACTACATTGAAAAACTACTTGAGAAGTTCAAGTATTTGGATTTCAAGATTTCCAAGACTCCAATTGACGTGAGTTATACACTTCAAAAGAATGAAGGTAAAAGTGACTCACAACTGGACTATGCAAGAGTATTGGGAAGTTTGATGTATATCATGAATTGTACGCGACCAGATATAGCATGTGCTATTAGCAAACTGATTCGGTTTACAAGTAATACCAATCAAATACATTGGATGGCAATGAAACGAGTTTTGGGGTATCTGAAACATTTTCAAGATTATGTTTTGCATTATAACAAATATCCCTCCGTGATCGAGGGATATAGTGATGCAAATTAGATCACTAGATCATCTGAAGTTAAATCCATGAGTGGATATATTTTCACAATTGGGGGGTAGAGCAGTGTCTTGTAAATCATCCAAACAAATGTGCATCGCCCGTTCTACAATGGAATCTAAATTTATAGCTTTAGATAAGGTTGGTGAAGAAGCTGAATGGCTCCGGAATTTCTTGGAAGATATTCCATTTTGGCCCAAACCTTTAGCACCTATATGTATACAGTGTGATAGTCAAGCGGCAATAGGCAGGGCAGGGAGCGTTATGTATAACGAAAAATCTCATCATATACGACGGAGACACAATACCGTTAGACAATGAAAAAACTCCCTTATCCCCTCCCCCTCGGGAAAAAAGAGGTGTGACAACTCCTATCAGAGACAAGTACAAAGTGCGGTCCGCACATGACATGTGCGGCCGCAGAACCTGGGCAAGAGCAACAGTTCAGAGAACTTGCATCTCAAGTTCAACAGAAGTGCGGACCGCACAATTATTGTGCGGCCGAAGAAGAACAATTACACGGCCGCAGTCACATTTGTGCGGTCCGCAGAAGATTAATGTGCGGCCGCACTCAGAAATGCGCGGGCCGCAGAAAGAGAGAAGTGCGGCCGCATTTCAGAATTATGCAGCCGCAGGTTTCCATTCCTGTTAGGCTGAAGCAAAGTGCGGACCGCACATGGAATTATGCGGCCGCAGAACCTCCGAAAGGGCATTTTTGTCCTAAAATTCCAGCACTATATAAATAGAAGAGTTTGACTTTTTAGGTCAAGTTTTGACATCAGCAGCTACAGTAGATGTTTTCTTTTACTCTTTTTAGTAGTTTTTGCTATTTTGAGCTTTTAGAATATTGATTTCTGTTATAAATAAAATTGTATTTAAGGTGAATGTCTATATTTTAGAGGGATTTTACTTGGTGGCTAAGTCACTCTTTCCCTATAAATAGAGGGGTCCTATTCCATTGTAATTGATCCAAAATCATTAAGAATTCCCTCTCCCTACTTTTCTTTGCAATACTCTTCTTCTTCTTTTATTGTTTTATAACACGTTATCAGCACGAGACTCTAACCAATTGAGTAGAAGCTTTGGGATTGAGCATAATGATTGTCAATTATTCCATGAACTTCCTTCATGATTAAATTTTGGATTTAAGGTAAGTATTTTACTTTATTTTTCTCTTTTAAATTCTTAACATTCTATAATTTGATTTTAAATACAAACAAAGACAATAAATTTTTATTATAACTCTAATAGAGTTTGTAAGAAATTAGAACCACGCGATGTGGTAAAATTTTTATGCCTTGCCATGATCAAATTCATGTATGATTGTGAGCACAAGAAGTGAAAACCCGTCCCATTGAATTTGCTTCATTCTCATTCCCTTAAGAGAATGAGATAGCAGTATGTGATACGTCTGAAAGAAGATAAAATTATTACCATGAATGTATCAATAGATATGGACGTGGCAATAGACAAAATTATAATCATTATCATTGTGGTAATGAGAACAATAAGTATTCTCAAAATAATCCTTCACTATGTGAAAGTAATATTTGTCATTTGATTTGACATGAGATTTTATAAAGCACATATAGATGATTATGGTCCATTCATGATGTGAATGTGACAATATGTGATTTATGAATACATATTCAATTTTGGAAGAATATGAGCATGCTAGTGGTATATACCACACTTACCTCTAGAAGGAGGTTTGAGAGGAAATAAAACAATAATGTCATTATTATAGCATAAATGGTCGTTGGTCACGTACTTACTGTACGCCAAAATATTTTGGCAATGTTATTATTAAAAGACAACGGTAATGCAAGAAACAAATCTTGCATATAATTTTGACCATAATCATAATGGTATAACTTTCTCTTTAAAATAGATATTCACCATATGGATGTTAATGAATATGTGGTAGTACAAAATTAATTGAGAGCTTTGGAAGGGCCAATTATTACTCAAAGAAACTTATTTAGTTTCTAAAGTATTCGCGAAAGCGATTGGTTATATTGAGACTATAAAGAAAGGAAAGATTTAATATCTTCTATTACTACAACTTGTAGCGAGGCAATATGTATGTGAAAAGCTACCCGCTTTATTCTCCAATTTGTACTACACAAACAAAAGAATATCACAATAAAGTAGACGTTTATTGATATAAAAAGCCATATCATAATAAACTTGGAGTTTATTCACAATTGCACACGTCATGGTGTAAACCTGAAGTTTATCAATATGATAATTTATTCAGTTGGCATAATTGGTTTAGCCATGTTAATTTAAGTATGATGTGCAAAAATAAAAGAGAATTCAAATGGGTAGATATTAAAGAATTAGAAAGTTCTTTACGAATTCTCTTATGTTGCTTGTTCTCGCGATTATTATACCAACTAAAATTGGGATTGAATCCCTTGAATTCTGAAATTTATCAAAGGTGAATATGAGCCTATTCACCTGCCATGTAAACCTTATAATGCATTTATGAGATGGTTACATGTGCATTTATTATTAACCTGCAACCTGATATTTGTGAGGTAACTTGCTCAATAATTTAATTTAGAGCAAAATTTCCAGATTTTCTATTCAAGAAAGTTTATCTTGATAAATTGGTTTACATCACAATTAGTTTAGCAAAATAATTATTGAGTGCCTCCACTTAATAGTTAAACTATTACTTATGAGAACAAATTTATGTATATCAGTTTGATATACGTTATACACGAAAGTATATTATATTCTCCCCTCACAAGTGGTTCAGGGTTAGGAACAAAATTATTTCATCTTATTATTATTGATGTGCGGTGTATATTTTGATTAACACCATAACGCACAAAGGTGGGTTATCAAAGGTTCAGAAAGTAAGTTAGTTTCTCTAACATGAGGGGGAGACAGGATAAACAGTTGAGAAAAAGTTACGTGGAATGAATTATCATGTCTACATCTAGATCCTCGAATAGAATAATATTAACTTGAAGTTCATAAAAAGATAATTCATTTGCAATATATTGCAAAGCATGCCAGACACATTTGTTGACCCAAAGAAAGTAACTATATTCTCATTGCAAATTCTCCTATTAAGTCCTAGAAGGACAAAGTCTATGGTACGCTTAAAGCATATAGAAAAATCAGTTTCAAATAAACTTCTTGATAAAGAAGATGAGAAAATGATCAAAATGATCATAAATGAGGCAAGTGATCTAGAAGATCACATGACATAACACTTCATAAAATCTCATGAGAGATTCAGGTACCTGAATATATGAATGAAGAGATCTCTATGTTATGTCTTTATGAAAAATAAGGAGGTTGGAACCGATATAAAATGGTTTTCGATGACATCTATAATAACGCTAAATATATATGAGGATCTTAAGTTTGGAGAAACAATTCAAGTAGAATTTGGTTTCATATGAAAGACATGTAGTTTTGGATATATAGTTCAAACACTCGAAAGTATAAAGTCTATAGGTGTGTGCAATCACTTTCATGTATTTTATATGTCGGCATGACATGAAAACTTAATATATATCTAAAGTCTATTTATATGGATTATTTGACTATACTTATATGATAATCCCTGAAGGATTTAAATCACATAAAGCATATACAGTTCTTGGTCCTGATGTACCACATCCTAAGTGCAATTTGTGCACATATGTATCTTGCTATAACTATAAGCATGATAATGTGACAGCGAGAATACCTCTATGGAGATATTGAAAAGGCCATTCCACGACAGTTTATGAAGACATTACATCTCTATCAAGAATGATGATTTCAAGGTGTAACATATTCATTCAAGGTAATATGGCTGATTTGTTTATCAAATCTCTACCAACGATAGTTTGAAGATGGTGCACAAGATTGGAATGTGAAGGCTCAAGGATGTGAATTGATGCTCTCATCAGGGGGAGTTAGTACGCATTGTACTCTTTTTCCCTTACAAGATTTTGTCCCACTGGTTTTTCTTACAAGGTTTTTAATGAGGCAACCAAAAGGCGTATTTCTAAATATGTGTACTCTTTTTACTTTTCTAGAATTCTTTTCCCACTAGGTTTTATTTTAGTTAAAGTTTTAACGAGACACATTATCTATTGAATAGATATTCAAGGGGGAGTGTTATAAATAGAATTGTATTTAAGGTGAATGTCTATATTTTAGAGAGATTTTAGGGATTTTACTTGGTGGGTAAGTCACTATTTCCCTATTAATATAGGGGTCCTATTCCATTGTAATTGATCCCAAATCAATAAGAATTCTCTCTCCCTGCTTTTCTCTACAATACTCTTCTTCTTCTTTTATTGTTTTATAACAATTTCATCATTTTAATTATCAATATGGGTTTAATTATCACTTATTCTTCTTTTTCTTCTAATTTAATCATGAGTAGCTAGATTTTCACTAGGCTTGTAACCCAACCCTAGTGTGTAAACTTAATGGGTATTTGATTTATTGTAGGAACTTCATGACTACGCCTTATGCGGAGGCGTGTGAGATTTTAGATGAAATGTCGGAAACATCATCGGCATAGCAATACCGGGCTAATGTTCTTTAAGGTGATCCCAACGTGATCCACCTTCACAAAGAGTTGCATGATCATGGGAAAGCCATTGCCGAATTGACTTCCGTCATGAATTAATTAGCAAAGGCTCAACTTCAACAAGTGCAAAATCCTAAGCAAGTCAATGCCATAGAGGGAGTGAACATGATGGTGAACAAAAGAAGGACCAAGGGTTCACAAGTGCAACATCAAGTGGAGATTTATGTGCAAGAGGATAGTGGTTTTGATCAAGACAATTCTTACAATGAACGAGAAGAGGAGGTGCAATATGTGAACAACTTTCAAGGGCAACAAAACAACTTCCAAGGCCCAAACCAACAATAATGGCGACCCCAAAACAATCAAGACAATTGGAATTCTAGCAACCAAGGAAATTGGAGTGGTGGAAACAATCAAGGGAATTGGCATAACAACAACAATCAAGGAAATTGGAGTGGCAATAATCAAGGAAATTGGGGAGGTAACAATCAAGGCGGATGGGAACATTCAACACAGATGGAACAACAATCAAGGAAATCGGGGGTCGGGTTTTCAAAGGCCCCCGATATATCAACAACCAAGCAACTCGCCTCCTTATCCTTCCCTTGGTCCTAGTTATTCAAATAATGAGATGAGGCGTATTGAAAACATGTTCAAGCAAATGATGGAAAAGAATGCCGATTCGAATTTCCAACTTGCCTCACACAACACATCGATCCGTAACTTAGATGTTCAAATGGGGCAAATCTCTCAAGCTCTAAATTCTTGTCCTAAGGGGGCACTACCAAGTGACGCAGTGGTAAACCTAAAGGGTGGAAATAACACAGGGCATGCCATGGCCATTACTACAAGAAGTGGAAGAGGTAGGAATGTACCCACCTCAAGTCAAAAGCAACTTGTGGATGATGAGCAAATGGTACAAGAAGAAGAGGTCCCGAACAATATAATGCAATCAAATGATGAAGTTCGGATTGATATTGATGATAGTGTGGAAGAGACTCAAGAGGAGGTTAACCTGTCTAAGGATCAAATTATTGACATATCGGAGCCGGTAGTGCAAAAGGTTAAGGCACTATTGCCTAAGCCTCCACCTCCTTACCCTCAAAGACTTGCCAAACAAAATGGCGAGAATCAATTCAAAAAGTTTATTCAAATGATGAAGAGTCTCTCAATCAATGTGCCATTAGTTGAAGCTTTGTAACAAATGCCCGGTTATGCAAAGTTTATGAAGGATCTCGTGACAAAGAAACGGCCAATTAATTTTGAAACTATCAAAGTCACTCATCAAGTGAGTGCAATTGTGCAATCAATGGCTCCTAAGTTGGAGGATCCCGATGTTTTCACGATTCCTTGTACAATTGGAAATGTCGAGTTTGCTAAAGCTCTTTGTGATCTTGGGACAAGTATCAATTTGATGCCCTATTCAGTTTTCAAGACCTTGAGAATCGGGCAACCTAGACCCACCTCTATGAGATTGCAAATGGCCGATCTTACTATGAAGAAACCTTTGGGAGTGATTGAGGATGTCTTGGTTCGTGTTGATAAATTCATTCTTCCGACGGATTTTGTCATTCTAGATTGTGAAGTTGATTATGAGGTGTCGATTATTCTTGGAAGACCTTTCCTTGCTACGGGGAAGACTCTTTGTGATGTTGAAGCCGGAGAACTTACCTTCAGGGTGGGTGATAAAAAAGTGGTATTCCATGTATGTAAGTCTATGCGGCAACCAAATAGCAACGAGGTGTGCTCTTAAGTGGACTTAGTGACCTATGTTATTATTGATGATACAAGTGCCAGAATCAATGTTGGTGATATATTGGAGGCCGTCTTGCTCAACTTTGATGATGACGAGATGGATGGCTTCATGGAATGTGTGAACTCTTTTCAAGGAATGGGGTCGTACAATTATGCACCCTGGAAACTATCTTTGAATCTTGAAGATAGAACAACTCCTCCTACAAAGCCTTCCATTGAAGAGCCCCCTACTTTGGAGTTAAAGCCATTGCCTCCATATATTTGGTATGAATTTCTTGGCCCTTGTTCTATTTTACCGGTTATTCTTTCCTCTTGTTTGACTAATGTGTAGGTAGATTCTACATTGGCGGTGCTCCAAAAGAGGAAGAAGGCTATTGGGTGGACATTGGCGGATATTCGGGGGATAAGCCCTGCATTTTGCATGCGTAAGATCAACTTGGAGGAAGGAGCCAAACCATCTATTGAACATCAAAGGAGACTCAATGAGGCTATGCAAGAAGTTGTCAAAAAGGAGATTATCAAGTGGTTGGATGTCGGGGTTGTTTAGCCCATTTCCGATAATTCATGGACTTCTCCGGTTCAATGTGTCCTGAAGAAAAGGGGCATGACGGTGGTCACTAATGATAAGAATGAGTTGGTTCCTACAAGAACGGTGATCGGGTGGAGAGTGTCTATGGATAATTGCAAGCTCAACAAAGTCATAAGGAAGGATCATTTCCCACTTCCTTTATTAGATCAAATGCTTGAAAAATTGGCTGGCCGTTCTTTCTATTGCTCTCTCGATAGGTATTCTGGCTACAACCAAATCCTTATTGCTCCGGAGGATCAAGAGAAAACAATATTTACATGTCCCTATGGTACTTTCGCCTTCAAGCGGATGTCATTTGGTTTGTGCAATGCACCAATGACTTTTCAAAGGTGTATGATGGCTATCTTCATGGTGGTGGAGGACTACCTTGAAGTTTTCATGGATGACTTCTCAGTGGTTGGAGATTCTTTTGATGATTGTCTTAAAAATTTAGAAAAAGTGTTAGAATGATGTGAAGAAATAAATTTGTTGCTCAATTGGGAGAAGTGTCATTTTATGGTCGAGGAAGGCATTGTCCATGGCCACAAAATCTTAAAGAATGGAATTGAAGTTGACAAAGCAAAGATAAAGGTGATTTCTAAACTTCCACATCCATCTTCGATGAAGGGTGTGCAGAGTTTCTTAGGCCACACAAGGTTTTACAGTTGTTTCATCAAAGATTTCTCTAATGTGGTGAACCTGTTGTGCAAACTTCTTGAGAAGGATACTAAGTTCAACTTCGATGATGATTGCATGAGAGCTTTTGAATTGTTAAAGTTCAAGTTGCCAACTACTCCCATCATCACCGCTCCAAATCGGAGTGTCTCTTTTGAACTCATGTGTGATGCAAGTGACGTAGCGGATGGGGCTATTTTGGGGCAACGCATCAACAAGATTTTTCACTCAGTCTACTATGCTAGTAAGACCATGAATAGTGCCCAAGTCAACTACACTGTTATGTAGAAAGAGCTCATTGCCAGTGTTTGCAATTGACAAGTTCTGCCCGTACTTGATGGGTGCAAAGGTCATTGTCCACACGGATCATGCGGCACTTCGTTATCTTATGAGCAAGAAATATTCCAAAGCTCGGTTGATGAGATGGTTGCTTTTGTTGCAAGAGTTTGATATTGACATCCAAGATAGAAAAGTGAGTGAAAACCAAGTGGCGGACCACTTGTCTCATTTGGAGGAGGAGGGGAGGCCGCATGATGGCCTTGAAATCAATGACTCCTTCCCCGATGAGCAAATCTTGGCTATTTCAATGAAAGAGGTGCCACGGTTCGCGGATCTAGCAAATTTCCTTGTGTGTGGTATCATTCTGGATGATTTCTCTTCAAACCAAAGGAAGAAGCTCAAACGAGATTGTCAAAATTATTATTGGGATGAACCATACCTTTTCCAGATTTGTACGTATGGGGTGATTAGAAGATGTGTACCGAAAGAAGAGCAAGGTGAAATTCTTGGAGCTTGTCATTCTTCACCATATGGTGGTCACCATGGTGGAGTAAGAACATCGGCCAAAGTGCTAAGTTGCAGTTTCTATTGGTCCACTCTTTACAAGGATGCTAGTGAGCTCATGAAAAGATGTGATGAATGTCAACGAGCCAGTGGAATCTCAAAGAAAAATGAAATGCCTCTCACCACCATTTTGGAAATTGATATTTTTGACATGTGGGGTATTGATTTCATGGGTCCTTTTGTGAGTTCTTGTGGAAATACCTACATCTTGGTCACGTTGGATTATGTGTCCAAATGGGTGGAGGCCATGGATGTACCAAACAATGAAGCGAGAAGTGTGGTGGCATTCTTGAAGAAGAATATTTCCACAAGGTTTGGTACTCCGAGTGTTAGTATAAGTTCTGAGGGGTCATATTTTTGCAACAAGGCTTTCGACACTTTACTTATCAAGTATGGTGTTACTCATAAAGTTACAACTCCCTATCATCCACAAGCTAGCGGTCAAGTGAAAGTCTCCAACCGGGAGATAAAAAGTATTTTGTCCAAAACAGTGAATGCCAACCGGACGGATTGGGCCAAGAAGCTTGATGATGCATTATGGGCTTATCGGACGACTTACAAAACACCTATCAGAATGTCGCCATACCGTTTGGTATTCGGAAAAGCTTGTCATCTTTCGGTGGAACTTGAGCACAAGGCTATGTGGGCTCTAAAGAAGTTGAATCTTGATTGGGATGTAGCCGCTAAATTGAGGGTTGTACATTTGAATGAATTGGATGAATTCCGGTACCATGCCTACACAAGTTCATCCTTGTACAAAGAAAAGATGAAATATCTTCATGACAAATACATTTGGAACAAAGAGTTCAAGGTGGGCGATCTCGTATTGTTGTTCAACTCAAGGTTAAGGATGATTCCCGGAAAGCTAAAGTCTAAATTGAGTGGTCCCTTTGAAATTGTGGGTGTGACACCTTTTGGTGCATTGAACTTGAAGAACAAAAACATTGAAGTATTCCGAGTCAATGGTCACCGGGTGAAGCACTATTTTGGAAATGTTGGAGATAGCCACGCCGTGGCGGTCATTCATTTCAATTTATGGTATTCTGCGTCGTGTCGCGACGTTAAATCAGACGCTTCTTAGGAGGCAACCCATGTTTCTTTTTCTTTTTTTTCTTTTGTAGTTAAGTGTTATTTTTGTGCTAACTTGATTTGAAGTGTGCTACGGGGATGACTGCGCCTTACAGGAATTGTGAATAGACATCAGCCTAACTGTTGCATCACTTGCGGACCGCAGTTGAATTGTACAGACCGCACATTTATAGTTGTTGCAGCAAAAGTACTCTGCGGCCGCACAATTATCTTGCGGACTGCACAAATGGAAGGTGGAAAATGCCAACTCTCTGAAGTTGGTATGTCAGAAAAATGGTCAATCTGCGATCGCAAGCAAAATTCTGCGTACCGCAGACAAGACACCAACTTAAGCTCACTAGGTAATAGAGTGCGGACCGCAACTGAAATTGTGCGGCCGCACTCATTCCTCCTTCCCTTAGAAAATCACTTGTATAAATAGAGGGACAGGGCAAGTGTTACACCTTTCCCTCTCTGAGCACAAAATCTTGCACTATATTGAAATTTCTTGGTGAATCATTTGCCCACACGCCCAACAACCGTGATCACTCATCCTTTGCACTCATTCACATTTGGTAAGCTTAAATTCCTTGTTAGAATTTTTCATTTTTTTAGTTTAATTTATAACTTTTTAATTATTTTTAGGCATTTGTCAATAGAATTCAATTGTGTATTCATGCAGGGGTAAATCTGTAGTGGGTTAACTAATACATGCTCATTGGGGACTGGGTCAACGTATTTTCATGCCTTTACGCTGTTACCATGTCAAAATTTGCACAAAAAAGTGAAAAACCTAGATTGAAAGACTGGATTGTTCGTAGTGTTTTGAATTTTGCGGCTGCATCTGAAATTGTGTGGTCCGCAGAAGTTGATTCTAGGGCAGCTTTAGTAAAGAATGGGTCTGCGGCCGCAAGAAAATTATGGGGACCACAGAATTCCCATTACGTCCGCAGAACAACCCTTTCACTATCATCAGAGAGTTTACACTTTGTGACTCAAATATGCGGCCGTGGGTCTAATTTTGTGGGCCGTAGAAATGACGTTGCGACCACACATCAACCAATTCTCTGTCATTAGAGAATTGGAAGATTTTGGGTTTCTGAGATGCGGCCGCAAGTGAAATTGTGCGGACCACACATCACTTTTGCAGCCGCAAAGCTAAATAGTGCGATCTGCAAACCTGCGGCCACAGTATAATTGTACGGACCGCATATCGTTACCATGCAAACATACTGTGTCTGTGATCCTCACTATGTTTTTTGGTGTATTATTGCATATCTCTTATGTACGCCTGAACATTGAATTGCAATAAACAACTGCCTTTGCTTGATACAGACAATGGTTCAATCTAGAGACAGAGGCGACACTTCCAAAGGGAGGGGTGAACCTTATCAGGGACGAGGCAAGAGAGCTTTACCTCTTTGCCAATAGCAAGAACTAAGAAAAAAGACAACAGCCGTAAAAAGCGAGAGGTGCAGATCTCTCCGAAACAAGTTCATACACCCCGTCTAGGGACGTATCAGAGGGGCACCTCAGCCTCTGTTCAGGAACAACCGGCAATACAGTCCAGGCCGCCAGGGAGACTTCAACTTAGGGATGAGCCGTCCTTATCCCACAGCACTTTCGAGGGATCGGAAAGTGCTAGTCAGGCTTCTGAGCCTTTAGCAGCACCAGTCCCTAGGACACAGGATACACCCATTCAGGAAATACCCGATGATGGTAGAGGGGGAGATGCCACAACTGTTGGGGTTGAAAGAACAAAGAAGAAAGAGGTTTGGGAGGACCGATTCGTTAGCCTGGCAGCTTTCACTAGTTTCCGCACGTTGTGGCCGGCGAGGTCGCTAACACTCGAGCGATTATTCTCACTGATAGATTTAGAGAGGTACAACTCGGTCGTGATGAGGAAGTTTAGAGAACGCAAAGGGTGGATGTGGTTTACCCAGAGTGTGATGGATGCTAAGGAATACCTTGTCCGGGAATTCTACTCCAATGTGGCTCTTATCAAAAAGGGGACAAAGGTGACAAAAGTGTGAAACCTCAAAATGCGATTTGATCAACACACACTAAACACATACATGGGCATTAATGATGTCGATCCAAAAGAATACCTGAAAAAGTGTGCACTTGGGGATGCAGTTCGTCCTTGGTTAGCGGAGATTCTAGTTGCACCACCACCATGGATCACCATTGGGGTTCCTATCCACCGGAGCACACTGAGCTTCAAAGAAAAAGGGTGGCAATCATTTGTCTACTGCAGACTGGACTCGAGTCAAAATGAGACTCACTTGCCGATTTCTCGGGCAGTCTTAGTTGCCTCTATTATGGCTGGGTACCCTATCAATATGGGTGTCGTGATGTCAGCCAACATCTCAGTGATCGCCCGGCAAGATGACTTTTCCTACCCATACCCCAACACTATTACAGAGTATCTTACGGATGCGGGGGTGGAACCAAGGGATTTTGATACAAAGGTGAGGCTGAAGAAGCTGTTCTCATGGTACTCACTTATGGATGCGAACAACCCAAAGAAAAAAGGTCAGTCGTCTACCACCACAGGCCAGTCTGATAAGCGAGTTGTGGTAATTATAGAGGCAGTTGATGTTCCATCCACTACAGCCGAGCATTCCTCTAGTGTCGCAGCTATGCCTCCACCATCATCTTATGTCCCTACTATAGTTCCACAGCTTCCACCTCAGCTTTGAAGTCGGTGCCCATGCCTACTGCTCCACTTTCTGCGCTGCAAGTCTCCCAGACATTGGCGAGACTTAAAAACTAGATGCAGATAGCAACTGCAAAGCTGTCTGACTTATCCAGTACTGTTGTAGCATAGTCTACTTTTCAGACACCTCAGTTTCCCCGACAGTTGAGGAGAAATTGAAGAAGATCCTAGAGAGCTAGAACACCATCATGGCTTTCTTGGTACAATACGAGTCAGTGATTGAAGAGCTAGGAAAAGAAGTAAAGAAGATGAGGAAGTCCCAGGCCAGCAAAAAGTCAGTGGACAAGCTCCGAAGATAGGTGACCAAGCTTTTTGTAGCCGGAGATATCCCCTTTGACATGTTAATTGACCCACATCCTTCAGGCCCAGAACCCGCAGCACCATCAGCACCGGTGGCACTAGCTGGCCAGTATGAGGAGCCAGATTCTGCTGCTGACACTGCCGAGGCAGTACGTCAGATGTTCACCAACCCAGTCACACCCAGAGTTGAGGATGATGAAATTCAGTTGAATGAGACTGAGGGCGGTGACATTGCTGGGGATACAGAGATGTCCAAGGAGCCATATGGAGTTTTCTTCACTCATTCCCCTCTTTTACTCTTATTTTATTTAGCATTGGGGACAATGCTTATCTTTATTCAGAGGGGTGGAGTTTATTGACCATATTTGGTATATTCTGAAACATTTGGCCTGTAATAATTTGATATTACTTTCTTTTTCTTTCTTATTGTGTATATACTCTCTCTTTTTCTCTCATTATATATATTCAATAATTTTTGTTTATTAGCTTCTTTATTTTTGTTCCTTTGTTAGTTCTTAGTTTGAGTTAGTATCTACTTTGTTTGATTTAGTAGCTTCTTTTTATATTCTAGTAGATAATAAGCTTTTGGCTTTCTTAATGCCACGGTTCTTTCCAAAGGTAGTTGTTGTGTGAACCGGGTGACTCGTCCCAACGATGGATGGCGGGACAACCTTCTTAAGGGAATGAGTCTGTTTTTGGTGTGTGGTAATAATAGTAGTAGTAATGAATAAAAAGACCTAATTAAGTCATGCTCGAAGAGTAAAAAATGCTTCATTTGGTACCAACACACTTCACTACGTGCTTATGGTTAGAAATAAGGTTTTTGAAATAAATAGCTCTAGTTAGTGACTTTGTGACTCTTGTGTTGACTTTGGCAACCATCGAGTGGTTTAATTGAACCATAGTGATTTTCAATCTTGAATGTGGTCGTTGTGGGCCCTCGACTCTATCCTTTTTAACAATCCAATTGTGTGAGGGGTGAGATGCTTTGTTGCTAGTCCAAGCACCCGCGCGAAAGGTCTAGAACTTGCCTCGAATGTGTTTTAAGGCAAAATCTTATGTTTTGCTTGGCTTGAGAAGTGATTGTAGGCTTTTCTTGGCCCGTTTGAGTTTTCTATTGCCTACCAATGATGTTATCCCTAGTTAACCCCTTTGAGCCTCGAGCCTTTCTCATTTGATAACCATGTTACAAGCCTTTACCCGATTTGTCGTGACCCTCTCTTGGCACCCGAGCTTTCCTTAACACTCTTGTGAAACAAATGGCTAAAAACGTAAGTTTGGGTGAGAGACGAGAAACTTGAAAAAGGTATCAGGGCAATGATGAAAAGGAAAGGCAAGAAAAAGAAAAGAACAAAAAGAAAAAAGCAAAAAAAAAGTGAATAAGTGGAAGAGTTGAAGGGATTCAAAGAGAGGTAATGATCCCAAACATAGAGAAATCAAAGAGAGAGAAAATGAATGTAATGAATATGACCCAACCCTAGTGTGTAAACCTTATGAGTGATTAATTTTATGCTTGTTTATGATTGGGTGTTGATTATTTAGCTTAGTTCATACTTTAATTTTAGGATTAATGGTTGCAAACATTGATTCATGCCTATTTGACTTAGTCTCTACTTGAGAAAGAAGGACCTAGTCTAGGATAACTAGGCTAATAAGGAATTGAGTCAATTGAGAGATTGATTAACCCAATTAAAGGGTTCAACCTAGAGATAGTAATAATCCGACTTGAGCTCTTATCAACTGTTTTGGGTGATACCCATTTGGTCTTGAGAAAGCAAAATTGGGCAAAATCACTCTCTGAACGAGAGATATTGAGTGGGTAATTTAGAGTTGAGAGCTATAACACGCCCCAATCGACAAAACAAGTAGTAAAGTCTTTATCCCATTAGGCAAACACCTAGGTCATGGTCACAACCATAGGCTTTTTATCTATTTGGAAAAACCTTAAAACAATTATTTCTAGTCTTCTTTCTTTATTTTGCAATCACTAGTGTAACATTAGAAATACAAAACAAATCCTTGTTGTGGAAGTGCAATCCAGATAATCCAATTGCTCAAATTGAAATATATATCCCTAACTCCCATCATAGCTCCATATGGATTAGACCCCGACTCTTAGTTGGATTTCTATTATTGCATACGACCGTTTCATACTTTTTTTGAGGTGTGCTTTGGACGTGATCAGATGCCACCGGCCAGAACAGGGAGTGTGATTTCTCCAGATGTTCGCTCAACTGCATTGTTAAAACCAGTTAGCGTCAGACAACGTGGTACTCTCTTATCTTTGAGTTTCATTTGTGCAAGTACTTGAGGATGGATAATGCACGCACCGCTCTCGTCATCTACCATAATGCATCTCCCATCGATATCTAAAATTCGTAAGGTAATAACGAGGACATCATTATGTGAAAAGGTCAAATCATTGGTGTTTGAATAATCAAAGACGATACTTTCTTCGAGTTTGTCATATCATTCGCGAGTGATTGATTGCTTGAGCTTGTGGTAGTGGTGAATTTTACGTTATTGATGGATGAGTCAGCGCTTTCACCGATGATCATGTGGATGGTACGGGCTGGTGAGGGTGGTTTTGGTGGTCCTTGGCGTTGCTCGTGTCCTGAAGTTGGTCCTTCCCCGGTCGCTTCAACTCTTTGAGGTATCCTTGTTTTGTGCCCTCGTTCCTTAGGGCGATGCAGTCCTCAGTTTTGTGCCATCGTTCTTGATGGAACTTGCAGAGGGCGTCAGATTCTCTGGTACTCAGATCTGACCTCATCTTCTACGGCCACTGTACTTTCTGTCCGAGTTTCTCCAAAGCATAGACTATTTCTGCAGGCGACACACAAAAATTGTGAGCTAATAGTAAAGGGGGCATACCTCTTTCATTCCAGTAAGTCCATGTTCTTGGTTTAGACGGGCCTGCTTCGTAGTAGGCGGAGGGTGTGACGGCCGTTCTGACGTACAGTTGGTGTCGTTCCCTGTTAGATCGCGGGGCTGCGAGATCTATTATGGTATCATTTCTCTGATCTTTTCTGGATTCTACCTATATCGAGGTCAATCGATGAGCTGGTCCATTGAGGTCGTCCTCATCTGCTCGGACCTCGACATAATATGCATTATGTATTTCGTTCCACGTGGTTGGAGGGTACTTCTTCAGTCGACTTAATAACTTTTTGGTCGCCCTCGAACCATCCCTGCTCAACCCGTTCTAAAAGGCTGCGACCGCCATCCCTTCCGATACGTTTGGCAGCATCATCCTTACTCGGTTGAATCTCGCGAAGAAGTCCCCTAATCCCACTCCCGTAGACTGGTTAATAGCAAATATGTCGTTCACTCTCGTCTCGGCCTTCTTGGCCCCAGCATGGGCCGTTACGAACTTGTCGGCCATCTCTTTGAAAGTTTCTATGGAATGCGCAGGTAGTTGTGAATACCATGTTAACGCTCTTCCTGTGAGGGTTTCACCAAATGTTTTTAACAATATGGAAGATACTTGTTCTTTGGCGAGGTCATTGCCTTTCACGGCGATGACGTAGTGAGTCACATAATCTTCAGGGTCAGTCATGCCATCATATATCCTGAGGTAGGGCAGCATTGTAAAGGTTTTTGGTATGGCATGTGGGGCGATGGCATCACTATACGGTTGCCAGGCGAACTAGCCGGCATCTCTCTTCGGCAAGATCTTAAGGGCACCCGGTATTTTATCGACCCTTTCTTTGTGTTCTTTTATTTGGTCCCGGAGTGCTTTGTTCTCATTCTCTATTTCCTCCATCCTTTTCAGAATGGCAGCGAGAGTGTCGTCACTTGCACTGTTAATGTTATTGTAAGTAATACATGTCGTTGGAGGAGGATGGAGTTGGTTGTGTTACTCGTCTGTTGGTCGTATAACGCAAGTCCTTGTGTTTTCTGTAGTCGTGTCCCTAGCGCGCTTGCAGAGGACGCTGGTTAGGTGTCAGTTACCCATGCCTCAAGGAGTTTTTTCACAGCTGGGGGCGTCTCCTCCGCCACGGATGTGGAGGCTACCTTACCAAGAGATTTCCTGATGCTGCAGTGAGGAGGAGGTGACCCATCTCGTCTAGGGGAGGCATTGGGCGTTGTGTCTTCGTCTCTTGTTTCACAGCTTTCATTGATGACGTTCATGAGGTTGGTTGGGAGGTCGCTTATTATTCTCATCCTTTCTTCTCTGTTACTTGCCATATTGGGATTTGTGTACACAAAGAAAGGAGATCTTGTTCTTGCTCTTTTTTATACGTTAGTGATCCGTGTTATTTGTAGATCTAGAAGAAACTAAAAATTTAACTAGAAAATCCCCATAGACAACGCCAAACTGTTTGACCCAAAAACGTAAATCTCGGTTCAAATAATTAATTCTAATTAAATATAGGTTAATCTTAGTTAAGAATAATTTTCTCAAATCTTGATATCAAAAGGTAGTTGAGAAGCATTTATGAAGACTATAATGATTCCTTGCAATAGATGCCTTATAACTACCAAGAACAATAATAATACGTAAGATATTCAATAACTGTCAATCTGGTAGCAGTCACGTAATAAGGAGAATAATTTAAGCAACAAAAAATGGAACAAAGAAAACTTTCTCCTGACAATGATTGGATGACATATCCTCAAACAGTCGAGGATTCCTCGGATCTGGCAAGAATCTTAATAAAAAAGTAAAGTTTTGTATTGAGTGAAGAATAAATCTTTTTCAAAGTGTTGTTCTTACAAGAATGAATTTCACGTGCATTTCCTCTCTCTCTTTCTTCTATTTATATGGGATCCTTTCCCGAAAAACCTTAATAGTACAAATGTAAGGAATATTCACTTCCTATTCCATTTTGAAAACTAGTTGTTACAGCTCTATCGTCAGTATTCGACCACGACCCTCCTCGACTCTTTGACCATGATTCTCGTTGAAGACTTGACCGTGACTCTCCTCGACTTCTCGACCTTGGTCCTCATCGGTATTTTGACCACGACTTTCTTAGCCTCCTCGACCTCGGCTCATATGACTTCATGACCGTCTTTAAATGATGATTTGCGGATCCTTCTCGTAGTGTTATTTTGATTTGAATGTCCTAAAGGCAAATTTTGATCCATACAGTTCCTAACTGGTTTTTTCTCCAATTTATTTACTCTTACTCTAATAAAAATGGTGAAAGTAAAATTGAGATAAAATAAATAAATGATACTTCTAATAACTTAGTCAAAATATTTTTTTAATATTGTCAAAAAGGCATGAAAAAAATAAAAGTGACATGTAAAAGGAAATCATGAAAAGAGAGTGATGTTATAGAGAGAATCGCACATTACGAGGAAAATTCAACTTGTAATACTTAGATAGTTCCTTTTAGTAACTAGATGATATTTTAAACTACAAATAGACTATAATTGTTAAGTTTTTTATTTATTCTATGTAATAAAATTATTAGAATATATTTTATTGTTATTTTACTAAATAAGGTTATCCAATTTTTGTAAAATATATGGAATGAGGTAGCCACAATATCCAAGTAGCTCGACTTGCAAAAATATAATATGCTCCTGACAAAAGGGCAGAGTTTGCTTCGGTGATAACATTTGCGAAGCTACTTTATTAATATTCGATATTAGTCTCTTTCCATTTTATTTATTTTATTTTCAAAAATATTCCAAACATATCCAAACAAAATAGAGGCTGCGTCGGTCTCATTAGTTCTTACGTTGTTCTCAAGGAATATTTTGATGACAAGAAGACAAGAATGATCAAATTTCTCTTACACCCGAGTATTTAAATGCCTGAAAAACAGCTTTCCCACATTTCACATGTATATTTTACTTATGGCTAAGATGTATTCGACCTGAAAATATAATAGATTTGCTTTCAATTTGTACATTAAAAAGGAGCTCTCAAAGATAAATTTTAAGAATCGTCTCTTTGCCCTTGCTTTCAATTTGCACATTAAAAAGAGCTTCAGTGTCTAACCTTACAATAGAGAAAATAAATTCATTTGCAATGATATTTCTTTCCTCATTTTTTCACTATCGGTACGCCATAATGGTACGAAAGGTTGAGCAAATTTTTGTTTTTCCAATCATGTCAATTCATATTTAAAGAAGCTAACACTTCCTGGTCGATCTTCGTGATTCTATTTTTCTATATCCAATTTAAAGAAAACTTTTGTTCTCCCAGCACAATTAGAACGGTAGTAATAGTGTTAGTATGATATCTTTTTATTTTTAAATTGCTATTTGTACCACTGTTTGATTCCTATCTTTCGCTTCGATTTTCATAATATCTTGTTGTTGTTACTACTTGCTGCCAATGTTCTTTTCATCTTTTTTTAGCTGAGGGTCTATTGGAAATAGATTTTCTGTCCTCTCAGGGTAGGGGTAAGGTTTGCGTACACATTACCCTCCCCAAACATTACTTGTGGGAATTCACTGGGTTTATCGTAGTTTGCTTCACGCAAAACACAAGAAAAAAAGAAATGAAATTACAAGTTTTTTTTTCCTTTTACGACATGACAAATCGATACAACTATAATGATTTAAATAAGATTAGCGTGAAAAATTCAGTGTTCAGAATGAGGTTCCGTTGCATTTCAAATGGTGTCTTTATCAGCTGGAAGAAAAATTGGGTATCCCTACTTTACAAGAGAAATAATGATTTGGTTATATTAAGAAAGTGGTTGATGAAAACATGAAGGATATTCTGATAGTGAAATCTAGGCTTTGATTTTTTGTTCATTTTCTCTATACCAAAATTAATATTTTCTTTGGGTTATTGTATTGGGCTTACTTTTTATTCCACGGAAAAAACCTCAAAAAAGATTTTATAATAATTATGGTGGATTATTATAATATATTTTTTTGAGCACTGAAGATTATACAGGAGCAGCTCAATAAGGATCCTGGGAACATGATATTGCAGCAGATAGAAAAGGAGAAACACCAAAAACTAAGGCAATCGTCCTACTTAGCAGAGGTGTTCTTGCAGCAAAGAAGCAAGGCTAGTTGGATTAATCTAGGGGATGATAATACCAGTTATTTTTACTCAGTGATAAAGCACAGGATACTTAAGCAAGCCATAGTTCAACTCAAAGATAATCAAGGCAACTGGCAAACAGAACAAGTTATAGCTAGACTGTTTGTTCATTATTATCAGGATCTTCTGGGGAAACAACATGAGGAAAGAATCAGAGCCTTCAGAGGTTTTCTAAGGAATGGTCCAATACTAACAGAGGAGCATCATTTGAACATACTCAAGCCTTTCACTGAAGAGGATGTTAAGAAGGTTGTCTATAGTATTGACATCAATAAGAGTTCTCGGTCGGATGGTTATGGAAGTGATTTTTTCAGAGCAGCATGGAGTATAATAGGAAAGGATGTAGCAGAGGCAGTGCTGGAGTTTTTCCAAAATGGCCAATTTCTGAAACAGATAAATGCCACCAATATTGCACTCATTCCAAAGGTATCAACTCCTGAAAATGCTAGTCAATATAGACCAATTGCATGTTGTAATGTGATCTATAAGGTGATATCAAAACTTATATGCTTGAAGCTTAAAGAAAGGGTTAGCCATCTGGTGTCTGAAAGTCAGACAACCTTTGTATAGATAAGATCCATGGTGCATAATGTTTTAGTTTGCTACGACCTTCTAAGACATTATAACAAGAAAATAACCCCTAGATGCCTTATGAAGATTGACTTAAGGAAAGCATATGACATGGTGAGCTGGGAATTTATAGAAGAGGCATTAAATGGCTATGGGTTTCTAGAAAAATTTGTCAAGCTTGTGATGGAGTGTGTAACCTCAACGAAATATTCTATCATTGTTAATGTAGAAGAGAATGGCTATTTTGAGGGGAGAAGAGGACTAAGGCAGAGGGATCTCATGTCTCCCCTCCTATATGTATTAGTTATGGAGTACTTGTCAAGAACACTTAAGTGTATGAGTGAACTTTCAGATTTTAGGTTTCACCCAATGTGTAAACAACTCAAGCTCACTTGGTATTTGCTAATGATTTAATGATCTTCTGCAAAGGTCAAGAAATATCCATCAAAAGAGTAATGAAGGCACTAGATCACTTCACCAAGGTTACATGATTGATAGCAAACATGAAAAAATCAAGTATATTTGTTGGAGGGGTAGATGAAGCAACTAAGAAGAGACTAATGGAAATAACTGGATTCACAATAGGGACTTTCCCTATTAGGTATCTGGGACTATCACTTTCTTCAAAGAAGTGAAACAAAGTGGATTGCCATCAATTGACTGATAAGATCACTCAGAGAATAAATTATGGTTATTCAAAGCAGTTATCCTATGCTAGACGATTACAAATCATTAATGTAGTACCCTTCTCCATACATAATTTTTGGGGGCTATGTTTATACTTCCTCAGAGTGTGCTTAAAGAAGTTGATAAGCTATGTAGGGAGTACTTATGGGGAGGTACAGAGGAAAAGAAGAAAACACCACTAATATCTTGGGATAAGATTTGTGTGCCTAAAAGGTTTGGAGGACTTAATATTAAGAGATGTCGACAATGGAATATTACAGCTGTTGGCAAGCTTATATATATGGTAGCTATAAGAGAAATGGGGCTTCATTTGGGTGAAGTGGGTTCATGGTATGTATATGAAGCATGACAATAATATCTGGACACATAGGTCGCCTCTGGATTGCAGCTGGTATTGGAAGAAGATAAACTCTCTGAAGGATGACATGATCACTTGGTACATAAATGGCAAATACAGGTTGAATTCTACTGGAAGGTATTCTATTACAGAAAGCTACATTGCTTTCAAAGGTAATCTTACAAAATAGGCTAGTGCTGACCTGGTGTGGACTGCTATTGCTTAACCAAAGCATCGGTTTATCTATGGTTAGCTGTACAGAACAGACTCTTGATAAAAGATAGGCTTCAACAACTGAGTATTCAAGTGGATAACAGTGAATGCTGCCTATGTAGTACACACACAGCAGAAACTCCTATATATCTATTTGTAGAATGTGCATGGACCAGTGTACTTCGAAAGGAATTGGAAAGCTGGTTGAGCATCCAACTCCAAGAAGGAGAGGTGAAGAGGGTAATGGAAAGAATCAGAAGTAATCATTGGAAGCAAGCAACTAAGGAAACACTATCGGCTATTTGGAGTGCTATCATCTACCATATGTGGAGGGCAAGGAACTGGGTCATTTTCAAGAAACAAAGTTTAAATATTGAGCTAGCTGTAGTACAGATTTAGATGGAAATTGTACATAGATTAGAACTTCTAATCCATACTAGAAGAAACTATAGGAAATGATACAAAAAATCATGTGTAACTAGAAAGTCATTTCTCAGGCCTAATTCTTCACATTAATCTTCCTAGAAGGTGGATATGTATGGGGTTAGGTTCTCTTTAGGTGTAGTGTTAACTCATGTTTGTTGGTATGATAATATTCATAGTTGTTACAAAAAAAATAATTATGCTACTAATTCCATTCTTTTATTTTTTATTCAATTTTATATCACTCTTCGAAAACGACGAAAATATAGAGAGATTTGAGATAACTACACTTGCTTAAATTAAGCGTGACTAGGATAGTCTATGATCAGTTGATCATTAGAAAAAGAACCCTGTAAAATATCTATGCTAAGGGTGGAAAGTGGGTCGGGTCGGGCCCGAAACTGCGGGCTAAGTGGGCTAAATGGGCTGGGAGCATTTGGCCCGCTATAGGTGGGCTTGTTCCGGTCTCATAGGCCGATTCTTAGCTAGAAACCGTTAGGACCTGGATTGTTTGGCCCGCCAAGAGATCGAGACCGAGACTGGACCGGTCCTTTGATGAGCCAAACATGCCCAACGGATATTTTTATAAAAAAATATAGTTGTTTGGCTTTTGAAAAAAAGAGTCGTTGGGTGTTTTAAAAATAGTCATTGGGTATTTAAATAAAAGTCATTTAACCCTCCCCCTCCCCAAACTTTTTATTATTATACTTTTTCCCTATTTTCTACTATAAATACCCCCTCATTCTTTCATTTTCTTACAAAATCAATATCAATCTATCAAAATCTCTCTCTAATTTTCTTCTATACTCTCTACAATTATTTACTTTTTCAAAAAAAAATAGTAAAAAAATTATGAGATTGCTACTATTGCTTACTTTATTCCAAAAAATAGTCAAATAATATTGAGGTGTTTATAATTGGTGAAAAAATTGTGAAGTTGGTGAATTGGAGTCTTCAAGTCTTCAACGATAATCAATTTTGAACAAGTTGTTCGTCAATTCGGTAAACTCATTCCAATTCTTAAATATTAATATTATAATTTTGTTTATTTTATTTATTTTCTATTACTTGATTAATTAAGATGTCTTCCTTAAGAAATATTTTTGGTAAAAGTAAGAATAAGGGAAAATCCAAAACTGGCGAATCGAGTGGTACTGATGCTCCTCCTCCTCTGTCCCCGGCACCCCGAACCAAACCCCATACCCGTCCTACACCTACTATTTTTGATACCGATAATAGTTTATTACAATTTAGCGACACTAAATTTTACCATAATATAGCACCCGGTGAACATTTAGACCATGAATTAATGAATGCTCTCTATTCTAATAATTATAATACTATTGATAATAACGATGATGAGGAAATTGATCTTGATGAAACTCAACCGGACGATGATACACCCACTAGTCCTTGAATATCTTTGAGGGCATTGCTTTCAATATCTTTTTACAATATTTTTGTCTTTAAATTTTAATTAAAAAATTAGGTCACAATTCTATAATAAAATTACAAGGCATTGTCTTAAAAAAAATTTAACATCTTTTTGTCTCTAATTTCTATTTAATTTTTTTTTAAAATACTGCTTAGTCGTGGGCCCATTTAGCCCATTGGGACTGCGGGCCCGGCCTGTTTAGCCCCCGGACCATGAGTACGTGGGCCCGGTCCCCGGCCGGTTCTTACAAAAAACACGTTTAGCTCGGGACCGTTTAGCCAGTTTATTTAAGAATCGGGACCGGTCCGGAACCGCGGCCCACAAGACCGGCCTGTTTGGCCTGTACAGGGTCCGGCCTGGCTCACTTGCCACCCTTAATCTATACATAGGAGGTGTCATCATAACTTATTTTATCCTCAAGCAGTCGTTTGGTTGGTGAAACAAAGAATAATAATTTCGTGATAAGATGCAATATCATTTTATTTTATCACACATATATATATACATATTAATTAGTTCCAGAAATTATTGTACGAAAATGGCAAAATTAGTTATCCATATAGAACGTGTAATAGCTGATCTCAATAGATAGGCTAACCAATATCCTTATCTATTCTGTAGGCCTTAACCAATGGAATAGCTACCCCTTTTGTGTAGCAAGTAATCATAGGCTTTCAAGTCACATCCGTCACCTTTTTCTTATAGTTTGGGAAATAAACTAAGAAAATATTAAGGTAAAGTGTGAAGATGAAGGGACCCACTTTGAAATTATAGAGTTCGATAGGTTTTTGAGGACTGGCTATGGTTGTGGCTTGTGCAAAAGAAAGCTTGTGGTTATAATTCATTTACCCATATTCCGTCTAATCCTTTTTAACCTATTCTTCAAAAATGACAATATGATAATATTCAGGAATATACTTCCAAGTGGCTAACTTCTTAAAAGCACTCATGTTCCTTTGTCTTGTACAATTGCACACAGCTAACCACTAGGGTCAGTCTTGTTAAAACAAGTTCAAGAAACCAAATATATCTAGTATCAGTTGATAGTCAAGATTGTTTTGAAGCTTATTGATGCCGTGAAAGATTGAATAGTCTTTTTGTCACACTTTTTCTCAGTTACTCGATTCATTATTCATGTAGTACTTTTTTGCTTAATATTTCTTTGACTTTATTATTACTTGTCTAAACTTCAGAGTTGGAATGGAACCGTCCTGACTAGGGTCATGTGCATTGTGTGATGTGAGGTTTCGACTGCATTCTGTGCTATCATGTGTTTGTCTAGAACTTTCCATGTGTATTAGTCGAAGCGAAATAAGTAAGCTTGGTGAGTTTAGGAGATGATATAGGCGCTTCTTTGATTGTCTATTGAGCTTTTATGCCACCATAAATAAAATTATCCTTAGATAGCTCATTTGAGCCTATAAGCTTTTTCTTTGGCACCCACATTACAAGCCAATTCCCATTTTGTTCTTAATTAAATCTTGTTGAACATTTACCTCTGAAAGCAATTAAATCGCTAGAAGAGTAAGGTGAGAGTTGGGATAACTTTTGAGTGAAACTATAGAAAAGCCAAAGGTGCATGTATATTTTGGAAGATCATTAGCCGGACAATCTAAATTTATGGAGAGTGTTGAAGAAGAAAAAAGAGAAGAAAAAGAAAAGCAAAGAAAATCCAAAAAAAAAAAAAGAGAGAGAAAAAAACAAATATATATATATATACACACACACCTCCTATTCATCATGATCCGGGCTATTGAGTGTATAGATGTGCTTAAAGAAGAAGGGCCAAATTATATATGATTTCGTGGCATTGCTTGAATTGGTCATAAAGAGTGTGTATTTGAAAGTTAAGTGTAGTGTATTAAAGTGCTTAGGATGGTTAGTCACTATACCCAAAATATACCCTACATGTCCCTTATCTTACATTACAACCCGTTAAGACCTAATTGATCTTAGACTTTGCGATCTTAGATTAGTGGAGATATACACTATGGGCAAGCCTATGGTACAACCACGGAATACACATGAAATTCTTTGTGAGAGTGAGTGGTTCTTTGTTCATATATGTGATGTCCTTAAATTATATTCGAATGCATATTTGAATGTGTGGACGAAATACCCTCTTATTCTTTGGTGAGGCACGTGATTCCATGACGGATAGGTGACGTTATTAAACATCTCTTGTTGGGTGAGTGTACGAGTTGAGAGTGCTTATTGGTGATGAGTCGGTCTTTGAGGTTGGGTGGTTATGGGCAGGTTGTTTGAGTGTTTTTAATTGGTCACTAATATTCTGGTATGTGAAAGTTGCGAAAGATATGAATGCATATACAAGGACTTAATTGTTGGTATCAACCATGATCATAAGTGTAGTGTGTTGAATTGCCAAATATTCCTCAATTGTATAATGTCTTGCGTGCATTGTTTGGTTAGCAAGGTTTTAGGTTGCTCAAGTACGAGCAAGAGCTTAAGTATGGGGTGGTGATGTTAGGCTAAATATTCATATTTTTGCATGTAATTTGCCTTACATTATGTCTCGATCTTGTTAATTTTGGTGTGAATATTTGTGACTTGAGCTTAATAATGGTGTTTGTTTATGTAGGAGTCAATTGGAAGTGATTTGGCAAGGTTGCATACAAATTGAAGTAAAAACGGAAGAATTTGGAGGGAGTATGACTTTGGTTGTCACGACCCCAAATTCCCTCCGTAGGATGTTGTGATGGCACCTAGTCTCTAAGACTAGGTAAGCCTATCAATGCGGAATAATAATAAATATCTGAAATAAATAAACTACAATTCAAACAATTTCAACTCCCAAAACCCAGTAAAAATAAGTCACAAGTTTCTAAGAATTTTATCCTCAATGTATCTATATATCAAGGTCTAAAGAAAAATAAGGAAGCAACATAATAATGATAGAAGGGGACTCCGGAGTCTGCGGACGCTGGCAGATATACCTCGACGTCTCCTCGTACAGCTAGTTTAATGATGCATGGTCTGATAAGATGTACCTAGATATACATAAAAAGATGTGCAGAAGCGTAGTATGAGTACACCACAGCGGTACCGAGTAAGTGTCAAGCCTAACCTCAGTAGAGTAGTGACGAGGTCAGGTCAGGCCCTACTGGAAAATAAAAATGGCATGGTAAAATGTTTAACAATATAATAAGATAAAATGACAATGGAAATGAGTCTGGTAGTATGTCACCATTTAATTACACAAAATAGTGAAAATTAATAATCCGTGGAAACAAAATCGAATTTCTCTTCAACTTTAAGAAAAATAACAACAAAAATCAAAGGCAACTACGATCATAAATCAATATCAACAAGGGCACTCCCGAGATACCGCCTCGTAGTCCCAAATCAAGAATAAATTCACAATATCTCATTTACTTATCTCACCGTGGGAGCCTTCACAATTTATTTTAAAGAAAATATTTTTTTCGAAATAACATCCCGCGTTTTAGCCATCCTTATCATACCGCATGACTTCTAGTAGTTCCCCCTACTAGCCACACGTATCAAGCCACCCTTATCTCATTGCATGCGTTTCAATACCCAGACCTTATACCACCGCATGCTTATAAACATTACAATATATCACAATTTGTACCTCAAGTGCTCAAATAATTTAACTTGCCAAAATAATTCAACAACAATAATTTTTTTCACAATAAAGAGCTCACGGCTCGTGTCAAAATAATTCAACAATAATATTTTTCTACAATAAAGAGATCACGGATCATGTCAAAATAATTCAACAATAATATTTTTCCACAATAAAGAGCTCACGGCTCCATCACAATGAGTACGAAAATCTTACAAAAATATTCAGGAATAAATAATTCAGCAAAATAATAATTCAAAATTTTTAATACGTTGTTTAAATACCAAATTTAAAAATGTCAAATACTTTATATTAATAATATTTAATTTAAAGAAAATCAACTTCAAATAATGCACATAATAAAAGAAACCAAGTTTCAATTAAACAGATAAAACAATTAGCAGGAAAAGGTCAAGCAAATTTAAAATATAAATATTAAATCAATAATGAAGAATATAACAAAATAAAATAATTTAATTAATGCGCAACAGTGATCTACATAATAAAAAAACATAATCTTTCACATTTAGCCCGTGTACACACTCGTCACCTCGTGTACACAACTTTTCACACATTACAATTATCAATCCTAGGGAAAATTTTCCCACACAAAGTTAGACAAGTCACTTACCTCGACTTGCTCCAATTTAACCAAGTAGTATGCCTTTTCCTCGATTTTCCGACTCTGATCGACTCGTATCTAGTCATAATTAATTCGATATGCTCAACAAAAATTATAAGAATCAATTTCATAAGAAAATACTATATTTTTAAAAAAAATCCGAAATCAGCTAAAATTTCCCGTGGGGCCCACCTCTCGGAATCCGGCAAAGCTTATACAATCCGACAACCCATTCAATTACGAGTCCAACCATACCAGTTTCACTCAAATCCGACAACGAAATCTCAAAAATTCGTTTTTATGAGATTTCTAAAAATTTTCCAAATTTTCATCTCAATACACTAATTAAATGGTGAAAACAATGATATATTCGTGTATATTGACCAAATCGGAGTTAGAATCACTTACCCAAATGTTTCTCCTTGAAAATCTTCCAAAAGTCGCTTCTCCTCAAGCTCAAGTTCGTCAAAAATGGCAACTGGGGATGAAATCCCCAATTTTATAAACGGTCGAGGCAGTCATCGATCCTGGGTATCGATCATGGCTTCGATCTTTATGGCCCTCGATGTCAAAACCTATCAAATGAAATCCGATTGACCTCAAATTTTTCACACCAATCATAAATTACATAGCGAAGCTATGAAAATATTTGGAACTAGATTCCGACCCCGATATCAAAAAGTCAACTCCCCGGTCAAACTTCCAAACTTTAAATTCCTATTTTAGCCATTTCAAGCCTAATTTCACTACGGACTTCCAAATAAAATTTCGATTACGCTCCTAAGTCCAAAATTACCATACGGAGCTGTTGGAATCATCAAAATTCTATTCCGGGATCGTTTGCACATAATTCGACATCCGGTCACTATTTAAACTTAAACAGTTAATTTTTTATCAAAATTTCATATCTCGGGCTAGGAACCTCGGAATTTGATTTCGGGCATACGCCCAAGTCGAAAATCATAATACGGACCTACCAGAACTGTCAAACTACTGATCCGAGTCCATTTGCTCAAAATGTTGACCAAAGTCAACTTAGTTGAGTTTTAAAGCTCTAATTCACATTTTAATCCATTTTTCACATAAAATCTTTTCGGAAAATTTTACGGACTGCACACGCAAGTCGAGGATTGATAAATAGTCCTTTTCGAGGTCTTAGAACACAGAATTAATTATTAAAATTAAAGATGACATTTTGGGTCATCACATTTTCCACCTCTAAAACAAACGTTCGTCCTCGAACGGAGTTAGAAAAAGTACCTGAGCTGGTGAATAAGTATGGATAATAGCTGCGCATATCATGCTCAGTCTTCCAAGTCGCCTCATCGACCGGATGACCCCTCCACTGAACCTTGATGGAAGCAATGTTCTTTGACCTCAGCTTTCGAACCTGCCTATCTAAAATAGCCACTGGTTCCTCAACATAAAATAGATCCTTGTCCAACTGAACCGAACTGAAGTCTAACACATGAGACAGATCGCCGTGATTTTTCTGAAGCATAGAAACATGGAATACCGGATGAACTGTAAAGAGACTAGATGGTAGTGCAAGTCTGTAAGCCACCTCTCCAACTCTCTTAAGAATCTCAAAAGGCCTAATATACCTAGGGCTCAACTTTCCCTTCTTCCTGAACCTCATCACACCCTTCATAGGCGAAACCCGGAGCAATACCCGCTCACCAACCATGAATGCAACATCATGAACCTTTCGATCCACATAAATCTTCTATCTAGATTGGTGTCACGACCCAAAATCCAACTAGTCGTGATGGCACCTAACCCATCCCGTTAGGTAAGTCAATTTCCAACTAACCAATTTCAATAATAATTATTAAAGCAATTTAAGTGAATAAAGATCCTGATCTTATATAATCCCCAAGAACTGGTAGTACAAATCATGAACTTCTAAGAATAGAGTATACAAAGCGGAAATAAAATAAATACATAGTCTGTCTGAATAGTACATAAATAAAGCTTTTATAAAATCTAGGGCTACCCTGAATAAGGGGCATCTACAGGTACATCTTCAAGTCCCACAACCATCGAGCACAGCAACAACAGCAGCCAACATCTGCACGTAATGTGCAAAAGTGTAGTTTCAGTACAACCGACCCCATGTACTAAGTGAGTAACAAACCTAGCCGTAGTGACGAGCTTCCAGCAAGGTCGGGTCCAAAACCAATAGTCCACAACAATCCATAACAACATAAAACAAATAATACCAGAAGTAACTCAGGGATAAAATACTCGGCCAAATAATGATTTCAAAAAAAATAGTTCTTTCTTTCAAATACATCAGTGAAAACCCAAATCGTTTGCCGAAGTTGCCAATAATATGAATAGTTTGAACACAATAAATTTCTCCAAAAATTTTCTCAATAATAAATAATATGTTTCATTTTTATTCCGGATAACCCGTTTAAAACAAATGCATCACTATGCCGATCTGTCAAAAATGTGTGAGAAATTATGAATGATGTGATGTTGTACAGCATGAGAAAAAATACATCTCTATGCATGTATGTCATGTGTGCATGCCAATGCGATGCAATTCAATGATAAAATCATAAACAGGCCCTCGGGAAAACCTCACAGTCACTCGTGCCACTCGGGCATACCTCACAATCACTCTTGCCACTCGGGCATACCTCACAATCACTCTTGCCACTCGGGCATACCTCATAATCACTCATGCCTCCCAGTCACTCAGCACTCGGCACTCGGCACTCGCATTCAGTTGGTACCTACACTCATTGGGGGGGGGGTGTACAGACTTCGGAGGGGCTCCTTCACCCCAAGCGCTATAATATGCACGGACAATTCACGTGCTGCACGGACAACTCACGTGCTGCACGGACAACTCATGTTATATAATAATAAAGTATGATGCAGGCGGGCAACCCCGATCCACATTCATCCTCACAATCAGGCCCTCGGCCGATATCAAACATGCTGTGGCGTGCAGCCCGATCCCATAAATATGCAACATGCTGCGGCGTGCAGCCCGATCCCATAAATATCCTCACAAATCAGGCCCTCGGCCTCACTAAGTCATAAACCTCTCAAGCCACTCGGGCATTTCAGTAAAATAGGGCATTCTGCCCAAAACATTTATATGCATCAAAATAGAGTCATAAAACTGCCCAGGCATTTCTGCACCTGCGGTGCTTGGGCTCGCACTTGCGCATCCGCATTTGCGGAACAAATTGCGCGCCTGCGAAAATAGCCGGCCCTCTAAAATCTCGCATCTTCGGCGCCATTCTCGCATCTGCGGCGCCATTCTCGCATCTGCGGGCTCGCAGATGCGCATTCCCCTTCGCACCTGTGGTCGCCTCACGCCAGCCTCAGTTCGCATCTGCGCCAACACCTTCGCACCTGCGGCCTCGCAGATGCGGCAAATTTCTCACACCTGCAAGCACGGTCCAGTTCCACACTTGGTCGCTTCTGCGACTGATCTCGCGCACATGCGGCTTTGCACCTGCAATCAAAAGCTTCGCAGGTGCGATCACACCAGTAGGCAGCAGTTCCAGCATTTCCTTAAGTCCAAATTTGATTCGTTAACCGTCCGAAACTCACCCGAGGCCCCCGGGACCTCAACCAATTATATCAACAAGTCCCATAACATAACACGGACCTACTCGAGGCCTCAAATCACACCTAACAACATTGAAACGACGAATTACTCCTCAATTCAAAATCAACGAACTTTGAACTTTCAAATTCTACATCTTGTGCCGAAACACATCAAATCAATCCGGAATGACTTTAAATTTTGCGCACAAGTCACATTTCACATTACAGACCTATTCCAATTTCCAGAATCGGATTCCGACCTCGATATCAAAAAGTCAAACTTCCGGTCAAACTTCCCAAAACTTTAACTTTCGGCAATTCAAGCCAAATTCCACTACGGACCTCCAAATAATTTTTCGGACACGCTCCCAAGTCCAAAATTACAATACGGAGCTATTGGAATCATCAAATTTTGAATTTGAGGTCGTTTACACATAAGTCCATATCCGGTCACTATTTTAACTCAAGCTTTAAACCTTGGAACTAAGTGTTCCAATTCCTTCCAAAATCTCACTGGACCCGAACCAATTACTCCGGTAATTTACACAACAACGGTAAAGTACAATTTGAAAAGTAAATGGGGAAACGGGATTGTAATACTCAAAACGACCGGCCGGGTCGTCACATTCTCCCCCACTTAAACATACGTTCGTCCTCGAACATGCCAAGAGTTGTTTCCAAGCCATCAAACCACTGTTCCATCTTACCACACACGTACCCGGGGGGTGAACCCACGTCACCCTATCCCACATAGGCTTGACTACACAATGCAACTAAAAATCATTAATTTAACCTTAGCCCATAAACCTTGGAGTTTAATTTCCAACCTTTAAAATTTCTTTCAAGACACAAATCTTTTATTTACACACTGTATAAGCCTGAACAAGCTGTATCAAGCTATAGCCATAACTCCAGATATAATCACATTGCATACTACACAGCTCGCATGCTCGTAGCACCATTCCTGATCGCAGTGACTACTCCAAAACCAACCGCATACTAGTATTAAACCCATATCGAACCAAACCTCATACCAAAACCCTCGTACATTGTTGATAATAAAAGAAACACGCAAAATTTCATGACCACTTACCAGATCAACAAGTCACGGAGCCCTCTCGGCCCAACCAGAACCATAATCCCTTTCTGAGCCGACTTTTAATATTATACTCCCGAATATACCGAAATCAAACCTGATAGTACCCATTCTAGGTCCAATGACCTTATATTACTAAACACAATTGTTCCATAGACATGCCTCACCAATATAACTCAGAGCCATAACTCGTGCTATCTGTGCACTAATACGCAACAATTCAAATGTACCCAGTCATGAAAAATGACTCAAATGAGAGAACTGCCCTGCCAGATTAACAAATACCTCCACAACGAAACGCTGAAAATTCATCATACACCGTAGAACCATCACCCGATTCTAACACGAGGTTCATATTATATACCCCGAGCCACCCTGCTCCAAATTAATAACGACATAGAGGCAAATGACAAAAATACCACACAAAACCTAAAAGGACATAACCATTATGCTATCGATCATGTAATACCCAAATACTCATCACACTCAAATTTTGATATAAATCGCAAATAGAACCGCACCATCTATGCACATAACCAATGAATCCCAACTCCTCGTAGCATAAAGGAGTAACTCACAGATCATTTGAGAACACAAATAAGTTCAACATCAACCGAATGACACATCCCTCAATAATAGCAGTATGGAGCCAACCATTCCGGCTCGGTGTAGAATACAAATCTTAATTAGGCCTATCAATGGACTCCCAAATCAACTCTGGTCACCCACAGTAGATAACTAACCCTCCGAAAATTCACCGCGACTAATTCATAATATATCCTATCATCTGACTAGCTTCGGCCACGACTTCACAGTCCGCAACTATGTACAATCTTCTCCTAAAACTCCCAAATTCCAAATTCATAGGACACGTAAATCACCATATTTGATTCCATCTCCACCGCCCGAATGCCTAACACCTCTCTCATACACGATCATCCCATGAGAAATACTTTAAAAGTTCTTCCGTGCCACTTGACAAAATTTGAATATCACAGTCTATCAACCATGTGAGTACCGCAATACTAATTTATACATCTGTAAGTCAAAATACAATGCACCTTCTGAAGTCCGCTCCTTTTTCATACAACACCAAGTAGTAATAGTATTCATCTAGTTATTTGAACCATCCATGTTGTCCAACATTTGTTACCTTCTCTTCAAGACTGTACTGCCACCTTGTACATAAAAATCTAGCTTTCGTACAACACATAACATATATCTTGCCATCATGTGAAAGGCAAAAAAATCTTATTATCAACTTTGATTCACCAATAATTTACATACCATTTTAGTTAGAAACCTTTCTCTTGCTTCTTTCCAGGAGAAAATCACAATACACAACACGTTCTCCACACCGGTAGAAACCATCAAGAATAATTTGGAATCCATTTGCACATAATCAAGCCCTTAAAACTAAATTCCTCTAACTCGACCAAGCCACGCAGGTCGCCAAGTCCAGGTGTATTTCCACAAAGCACTTGTAGAAAAACCCCACATCATAAGCACCCAAAGAACCGATCATATCCATTACCATACTGATCCAACCTACTACCCAGTTGTCCTATTTTCTCTAAGTCCCTTTCGAATTTGTCTTCAGATTGATACTTCTTCTTGCTAAAATATCATGATCTTTAACCACAACTCACCCTACAAACCTTAGCATAGAACCACAACGCCCTACGGCCCATAAGCAATTGTATTCTTCTTTAGCACCTTCAAAAATACCACAACTATAACACTCACTCTGAGAATACATTATGTGAATTTGAAATTGGTTTTCTTACCTTCCTTACACAAAACAAATGTAGATTCCATAGTCATATATAATTTATGCAAGTCCATGCACCATCAAACACAAATCTCAGATTTTATCCATACACAAGTCCGGAAACATTCTCAATTGCTATATATAATTCTCAAACCCACTGAAATTTTCTCGGGAGTCACCCACTTTTCTCAAATCTAATTGCACCGCCCAAATGGGCCAAAAGACATGTTCCCTATTAGCACCACACCACTCAAAGAATTAACTCAACTTTAACACCACATATCAAATTCATACTCCGTGCGCACTACATCATTCATCAATAACAACTCACTCGTCCCGCGAATTTCATTTACTCATACGTGCAATATAATCCTTAACCAAAAATTTCCTTATTCGAGTCATCCTCGATCTCAACTTCTGCAAGTCATAGCTAACTCACAAGTATGCCCCAGACCAAAACTAAAATTTAATATATAACCATGAAATTAAGCCGTCTGCAGCAGGCTCCCCCACTTGGCTCAAAGCCATAAATCATTTCATTCAATAAATCACAATACCCATATCGTATTACTGCCATGATACTACAGTGAGTTCAACGAAAAAATTTCTCAAGCTCATGCAACACCAACCATTAAATACCTCAATCATCCGCTAAGCATGCGTTTATTTCTCGACAGTCAATTCAACTTTCTCAACCAGATTCAAATTCAAATCTCAACACAGACCCTCCGCTGGTAGAAAAGAAACTCGCCACTCAACATTATAAGGAACATACCTACGTAGAATACTCTGCAGGAGATAACCCACCTGCTCATCCTCAAATTGGCATCTTGTTATACCCTTTCGCAACCACAATTACTATGCAATCACTTAATCTTTCTGAGTCCAAATTCATTAACAAGACATGAGAATTTAATTTGTCCCACAATTTAACAATGTGAAAGATCCTTCTAAACATTCATTACCCGAGACTGTTCGTCATATCAAATCGAAAATCAAGCACCCAATGACTTTTTCCTTTACATTTCAAGAAAACACTTCTCGTTATATTCCAATCGTCTTAACACATCTCACGGTTACATCATACCTATCACACTGCATTCTACCGCTCATCGAGCCACAAATTCCACTGTAGGGTCATTACCGGACATATAAGTCCAATTGTACGAGTTACAACTGAAGCTACCGAGCTTAAGCTACGGTCTAAACATGGCCTCAAGTCCTCTAGACTTGCCCATCACCAGAACACAGAATACACATCTCCAACATCGTTCATCGAATCACAAGCCGGCGATGCACAACTGATACTGAGCGCTCATGTGCGCATACGAATACGTGGAAGGAATTCAAAGAGTTATATTTCAAGCTGAATCAATCTCGCACGATAAGGAAAGAAAGATGGGAAGTATATATATCCTAAATGCCCTGTAGCCTCTCGAAGATAAGTATGGACGTCATCATACCAATCCGCAAGACTCTACAAGACACTTGCTCATGACTTGTAAAACCTATGAACCTAGAGCTCTGATACCACCTTGTCACGATCCAAAATCCAACTAGTCGTGATGGCACCTAACCCATACCGTTAGGTAAGCCAATTTCCAACTAACCAATTTCAATAATAATTATTAAAGCAATTTAAGTGAATAAAGATCATGATCTTACACAATCCCCAAGAACTGGTAGTACAAATCATGAGCTTCTAAGAATAGAGTATACAAAGCGAAAATGAAATAAATACATAGTGTGTCTGAATAGTACATAAACAAAGCTTTTATAAAATCTAGGGCTACCCTGAATAAGGGGCAGCTACAGCAGGAACACATGTACATCTTCAAGTCCCACAACCATCGAGCACAGCAACAACAGCAGCCAACATCTGCACGTAATGTGCAGAAGTGTAGTATCAGTACAACCGACCTCATGTACTGAGTAAGTAACAAACCTAGTCGTAGATTGAAAGTAGTGACGAGCTTCCAGCAAGGTCGGGTCCAAAACCAATAGTCCACAACAATCCATAACAACATAAAGAAAATAATACCAGAAGTAACTCAGGGATAAAATACTCAGCCAAATAATGATTTCAAAAAAAATAGTTCTTTCTTTCAAATACATCAGTGAAAACCCAAATCGTTTGCCGAAGTTGCAAATAATATGAATAGTTTGAAAACAATAAATTTCAACAAAAATCTTCTCAATAATAAATAATATGTTTCATTTTCATTCCGGATAACCCGTTTAAAACAAATGCATCACTATGCCGATCTGTCAAAAATGTGTGAGAAATTATGAATGATTTGATGTTGTACAGCATGAGAAAAAATACATCTCTATGCATGTATGTCATGTGTGCATGCCAATGTGATGCAATTCAATGATAAAATCATAAACAGACCCTCGGGAAAACCTCACAGTCACTCGTGCCACTCGGGCATACCTCACAATCACTCTTGCCACTCGGGCATACCTCACAATCACTCATGCCTCCCAGTCACTCAGCACTCGGCACTCGCATTCAGTAGGTACCTGCACTCACTGGGGGTGTGTACAGACTCCGGAGGGGATCCTTCAGACCAAGCACTATAATCTGTAAGGACAACTCACGTACTGTACGAATAAGTCATGTGCTATAATAATAAAGTATGATGCAGGCGGGCAGCCCCGATCCACACTTATCCTCACAATCAGTCCCTCGGCCGATATCAAACATGCTGCGACATGCAGCCCGATCCCATAAATATGCTCACAAATCAGGCCCTCATCCTCACTCAGTCATAAACCTCTCAAGCCACTCGGGCATTTCAGTAAAACAGGGCATTCGGCCCAAAATATTTATATGCATCAAAATAGAGTCATAAAACTGAGTTATGATATGCAATAAAATGAATATGACTGAGTATGAATTTTTAATTTAAAACAAATAATTTACAGCAATATGACCTCTGTGGGTCCTAATAATACTGGCACATAGCCTCAATCATAATTTTTAATATGCTTTTCAGCTTAATTTATCTAACTCATAAAACGCATGGAAAATGCCAAGATCATTTAACTACAAAATTCCACAGAAACAATTATTTCATAATTTCTATAGTGCACGCCCACACGCCCGTCACCTAGCATGTGTGTCACCTCCCAACAGTTCACGAAATACATATATTCAGGGTTCATACCCTCAACTCCAAGATTAGAAGAGTTACTTACCTCGAACAGGCCAAATCCAATGTCGAGCAAGCTAAGCAATGCTCCAGAAATTTCATTATGCGCGTATCAACTTCCAAACGGCTCGAATCTAGTCACAATAATTTGATTCAGCCCACAAAAATTATAGGAATTAATTCCATATCAAAATACTAATATTTTCCAAAGATCCGAAATTGCTCCCCAAAAATTACCCGTGGGATCCACGTATCGAAATCTGACGAAACTCACAAAATACGATAACCCATCCAATTACAAGTTCAACCATACTAATTTCACTCAAATCCGACTCCAAATCGGTATTCAAATTTGAAAAATTCATTTTGTGATATTATAGAAATTTTCTTCTATTTCTCTTGAAGATTCAATAATCTTACACATAAATGAAGATTAATTCATGGAATATAATCACAAGGGAGTTAAGAACACTTACCCCAAGTTGTGTGAAAAACTTTCTCTCCAAAATCGCCCAAACCGAGCTCCAAAATGTCCAAAATGAGAAAAAATCTCGGAACCCTCATTTTAAACACTGCCCCACACATTTTCACACATGCGGTGCCTGGGCTCGCACCTGCGCATCCGCATTTGCGGAACAAATTGCGCGCCTGCAAAAACAGCCGGCCCTCTAAAATCTCGCATCTGCGGGCTCGCAGATGCGCATTCCCCTTCGCACCTGCGGTCGCCTCACGCCAGCCCCAGTCCGCATCTGCGCCAACACCTTCGCACATGCGGCCTCGCAGATGCGGAAAATTCCTCGCACCTGCGAGCACTATCCAGTTCCACACTTGGCTGCTTCTGCGACTGATCTCGCGCACATGCGGCTTCGCACCTGCGATCAAAAGCTTCGCAGGTGCGATCACACCAGTAGGCAGCAGTTCCAGCATTTCCTTAAGTTCAAATTTGATTCGTTAACCGTCTGAAACTCACCCGAGGCCCCCGGGACCTCAACCAATTGTATCAACAAGTCCCATAACATAACACGGACCTACTCGAGGCCTCAAATCACACCTAACAACATTGAAACGACGAATTACTCCTCAATTCAAAATCAACAAACTTTGAACTTTTAAATTCTACATCTTGTGCCGAAACACATCAAATCAATCCGGAATGAATTCAAATTTTGCGCACAAGTCACATTTCACATTACGGACCTATTGTAATTTTCAGAATCGAATTCTGACCTCGATATCAAAAAGTCAAACTCCCGGTCAAACTTCCCAAAAATTCAACTTTCGGCAATTCAAGCCAAATTTCACTACGGACCTCCAAATAATTTTCCGGACACGCTCCTAAGTCCAAAATCACCATACGGAGCTATTGGAATCATCAATATTCGAATCTGAGGTCGTTTACACATAAGTCCGCATCCGGTCACTATTTTAACTTAAACTTTAAACCTTGAAACTAAGTGTTCCAATTCCTTCCAAAATCTCACTGGACCCGAACCAATTACCCCGGCAATTCACACAACAACTGTATAGTACAATTTGAGAAGTAAATGGGGAAACGGGGTTGTAATACTCAAAACGACCGGCCGGGTCGTCATAATTGGGATGTACGAAGTCGATCCTGAATCAACTTAACCTTTTCCAAGGCATCCTGAACCAAGTCTGTACCCAATAGTCTAGCCTCGCCCGGTTCGAACTAACCCACCAGAGACCGGCACCGCCTACCATACATGGCCTTATACGGAGCAATCTGAATGCTCGACTGGTAGCTGTTGTTGTAAGCAAGCTCCGCAAGTGGTAAGAACTGATCCCAAGCACCCCCAAAATCGATCACACGCACGAAGCATATCCTCCAGTATCTGAATAGTGCGTTTGGACTGCCCGTCCGTTTGAGGGTGAAATGTTGTACTCAACTATACTCGAGTACCCAACTCACGTTGTACTGCCCTCCCGTACCGTGATGTAAACTGTGTACCCCGGTCAGAGATGATAGATACCGGTATACCATGAAGTTTGACAATCTCGTGAATATAGATTCGAGCCAACTACTCGGAAGAGTAGGTAGTCATCACAGGAATGAAATGAACTGACTTGGTCAGCCTATCCACAATCACCCAAACTGCATCAAACTTTCGTTGAGTCCGTGGAAGTCCAACAACGAAATCCATAGTGATTCGCTCCCATTTCCATTCTGAAATCTCTAACTTCTGAAGCAACCCACCTGGCCGTTGATGCTCATACTTCACTTTCTGATAATTTAGGCACCGATCTATATATTCCACTATGTCTTTCTTTATTTTCCTCCACCGGTAATATTGCCTCAAGTCCTGATACATCTTCACGGCACCCGGATGAATGGAGTACCGCGAACTGTGAACCTCCTGGAGAATCAACTCACGCAAACCATCTACATTAGGCACATATAGTCTGCCCTGCATTCGTAATACACTGTCACCTCCAATAGTGACTTCCTTGGCATCGCCGTGCTGAACTGTATCCTTAAGGACAAGCAGATGGGGGTCATCATACTAGCGCTCCCTGATATGATCATAAAGAGAAGACTGAGAAACCACACAAGCCAAAACTCATCTCGGCTTGGAAATATCCAATCTATCAACTGGTTGGCCAAGGCCTGAACATCCAAGGCTAAAGGCCTCTTTGCTACCGGTAAATATGCTAAGCTGCCCAAACTCTCCGCCTTACGACTCAAGGCATCGGACACTACATTGGCCTTCCCAGGATAGAAAATGGTGATATCATAATCCTTAAGCAACTCCAACCATCTCCGATGCCGCAATTTAAAATCCTTCTGTTTAAACAGATGTTGTAGACTCCGGTGATCGGTGTAGACCTCACAATGGACACCGTACAAATAATGCCGCCAAATCTTCAAGGCATGAACAATAGCTGCTAACTCAAGGTCATGGACCGGATAATTCTTCTCATGTACCTTTAACTGTCGGGACGCGTAGGCAATCACCCTACCGTCTTGCATCAACACTGCACCGAGACCAATATGCGACGCGTCACAATACACAGTATAAGACCATGAACCTGTAGGTAAGGGGCCGTAGTCAGGGTTGTCATGAGCTTTTGGAAGCTCTCCTCACATTCTTTGATCCACCTGAACGGAGCACCTTTCTGGGTCAATTTGGTCTTAATAGTTGTTCATAATCAATTACAGAATCGTCAATTAACTTCATGTTAACAAAAGTCTCATTTCAAACCTTCACAATACTGATAACGAGATACGAGGCATGAAGACCTCATAATTATTTACCTGAATTAATGAGTCACATTTAACGTCACCTAGGCGGGAACCTACCTCGTAGGTTAAAACTCAATAAGTATAACACAAATTTGGCAAGTATGCACAGAGAATTTCATATAAGAATTTTCAAATAAGCCTAACAGGCATGACTCCATATTAGTACTATAGTATAAATTAGATTTTACAAGGGAGAACTTAAACACAAGAATTTTTCTCACAAGGATCTCGTCCTTATATAACTTTCACCGCAGCCCGTAGCCCGGTTTAAACATATCAGTTTATTTAAAAATGCGAGGATATCATCCACAGTTCTGAATCACAAATAATATGCACATCGTGCCAATCGAAACTTTACATTTGCTCCTTTTAAATAATTTCCGTTAAACAAAATCACAACACATAATGAACCCCACACCGGTAGGGAATATAGTTCACAATTTGTAATGAATTATTCGTAAATTATATCAAAACTTACCGAAATGAGTAACAGAAAGCCACATTTAGCCTCACAGCTCTTATTAGTGACCAACATGGAATGATAGGCGTAGTTATCTCCATAGAATCTCCCAAAAGGAGTAAACACATAAGTAGATTATAGAATTACGAAGCTCACTCATAAATGGAGCACCATAGGAGGACTCGTTTCGATACTGAGAACCGAATCAAGTTAAGGAAATTATTCCTTTATATTAAATCGAGGTCGTACCTATAACGACACCATCTGATGTAGCAACCTCCGCCATACCGTAAAACAAATATATCAACGGTTGGGTCTCCACCTCTAGGACGCCTTCTACCCGCCTGTCCTCCACCCCTAACTAGTCGTGTGGATGGTGTAGTAACTGCAATGGGGCACGTAGCCTGAGTGCTTGATGAAATATGTCCTCCCAAGTTTGGGATAATTTTCTCATGATGTGCCTAGTATCATCGTATTCATAACAACCCCTTTGCGGGTTTGGCTGCTCATATTGAGTCTGTGCTAGATAACTGAAATAACCATTGTAGGAAACTCATGTCGGTGGTGCATTAAAAAAACTTACTGGAGCACCTCGAGTAATTCGATGTGCGGACTAGGCTGGCCGACTGCCCGAGCCCCCCACCATAATGATTTATACTTGCAAAGTAAAATTCACTGAATCCTCCAGAACCTCGAGACCTCTTGATCTTCTTAGTTTTCCTTTTTCCTCACCCCGAACATGTTCTAATATCTTGGCAATTTCTAGCACTAGCAGAAATGAAGTATCAGTTTATAGCTCCCGAGTAGTATAAAATTTTACGATCATAATTGAGTCCTTTAATGAGTCTGTGGACTCGCTCTCTGGCTGTAGGAAGCAAAGTGAGTATGACGGGCTAACTTATTGAACTTGATGGCATATTCTGACACCGTCATGGTGACCTGACGCAACCGTTCAACCCTATGCGACATGCATTACGGAGAGTCCAGGAAACAAACTCTTTCAAAAGCGTATCTGAGAAGTGAGCAAAGTGGGCGGTGTTGCATTGGCTGGTCTTCCCTCTTCACAGGCTTGCCACGAACACCGGTGGAGAACTATCTCTCCCCGGGCCAATTTTTTCTTTTGTTATGCTGACTCAACACTGTTAAGCTGACCCATGTAATAACATACTCTTCGATTCTTCTTTGGGATAACGCTTACCCCTATTTATACACAACGATCACAAAAGTAGAGCTCCATACAGATAAATCTTGGCACGAACCACATAGTCCAGAATCTCGTCAACAACTGTACTTCCTCCGAAGTACCCCAAAATCCGCAACTGTGACGTCCACGCTGAGTAGACCTTCTGTAAATTTAGAGTTGTTTCTCTAACTCCTTTGGTACTGAAGTATAGGATTATTAAGGAGGCGGACATACCGCAAGTCCCAACCTTACCCTCTACAAAATCGCAGGCCTTAAACATGTGTAAATTTTAGGGAACCTTTCAGTACCACATATATACATTTCAGGCCACAACTGATATAACACATGACCCCGCAATCCACCCATTGATAGTGGACTCCCCCCATTCGGTGCGAAGTCATAGGTCACAATGTCTGATGATCCACAATAATAACCTTCACAGCTCGTATAACTCAACCAGATGCCAACGTTCGTTGCACCTCCCCCCCCCACATGATTCACTAGGTGATCTCTCAATACGCCCGCATCTTCAGTCGGAACCACACGTTAAGGCAATGTTTGAATATCTCTGGCTCCCTCGTAGTCCATCTACGGCATCACGAACCGTCGACGCACAACTGATACCGAGTGCGCAATGTCATACACGAGTGGATACAAAGGAATATAAGATATATGTTTCAAGCTAAATCAATGTTGCACGATAAGGAATCAAAGAAGTGAATATTTTCCTAACAGCTCCATAGCCTCCCGAAGATAAGTACAGACATCTCCGTACCGATCCACAAGACTCTACTAAACCTGCTTGTGACTCATAATACCTATGAACCTAGAGCTCTGATACCAACTTGTCATGATCCCAAATTCTCTCTGTAGGATGTCGTGATGGCACCTAGTCTCTAAGACTAGGTAAGCCTATCAATGCGGAATAATAATAAATATCTAAAATAAATAAACTATAATTCAAACAATTTCAACTCTCAATACCCGGTAGAAATAATTCACAAGCTTCTAAGAATTTTATCCTCAATGTCTCTATATATCAAGGTCTAAAGAAAAATAAGGAAGCAGCGTAATAATGATAAAAGGGGACTCCGGAGTCTGCGGACGCTGGCAGATATACCTCGAAGTCTCCTAGTACAGCTAGTTTACCGATGCCTGGTCTGATAAGATGTACCTGGATCTATACAAAAAGATGTGCAGAAGCGTAGTATGAGTACACCATAGCGGTACCCAGTAAGTATCAAGCCTAACCTCGGTAGAGTAGTGACGAGGTCAGGTCTGGCCCTACTGGAAAATAAATAATGGCATGGTAAAATGTTTAACAATATAATAAGATAAAATGACAATGGAAATGAGTCAAGTAGTATGTCACTATTTAATTACACCAAATAATGGCAATTAATAATCCGTGGAAACAAAACCGAATTTCTCTTCAACTTTAAGAAAAATCACAACAAAAATCAAAGGCAACTACGGCCATAAATCAATATCAACAAGGGCACTCCCGAGGTATCGCCTCGTAGTCCCAAATCATAAATAAATTCACAATATCTCATTTTTTTATCTCACCGCGGGAGCCTTCATAATTTAATTTAAAGAAAATATTTTTTCCGAAATAGCATCCCCCGTTTTAGCCATCCGTATCACACCACATGATTTCTAGTAGTTCCCCCTACTAGCCACACGTATCAAGCCACCCTTATCTCATCGCATGCGTTTCAATACCCAGACCTTATACCACCGCATGCGTCTCAACATTACAATATATCACAATTTGCACCTCAAGTGCTCAAATAATTTAACATGCCAAAATAATTCAACAACAATAATTTTTTTCACAATAAAGAGCTCACGGCTCGTGTCAAAATAATTCAACAATAATATTTTTCCACAATAAAGAGCCCATGGCTCATGTCAAAATAATTCAACAATAATATTTTTTCACAATAAAGAGCTCACGGCTCCTTCACAATGAGTACGAAAATCTTATAAAAATATTCATGAATAAATAATTCAGCAAAATAATAATTCAAAATCTTTAATACGTTGCTTCAATACCAAATTTAAAAATGTCAAATACTTTATATTAATAATATTTAATTTAAAGAAAATCAACTACAAATAATACACATAATAAAAGAAATCAAGTTCCAACTAAACAGATAAAATAATTAGCAGGAAAAGGTCAAGCAAATTTAAAATATAAATATTAAATCAATAATGAAGAATATAACAAAATAAAATAATTTAATTAATGCGCAACAGTGATCTACACAATAAAAAAAACATAATCTTTCACATTTAGCCCGTGTACACACTCGTCACCTCGTGTACACGACTTCCTACACATTACAATTATCAATCCTAGGGGGAATTTCCCCCACACAAAGTTAGAAAAGTCACTTACCTCGACTTGCTCCAATTTAACCAAGTAGTATGCCTTTTTCTCTATTTTCCGACTCCGATCGACTCGTATCTAGTCATAATTAATTCGATACAGTCAACAAAAATTATAGGAATCAATTTCATAAGAAAATACTATATTTTTCAATAAAATCCGAAATTAGCTAAAAAAAATTTCGTGGGGCCCACCTCTCGGAATCTGGCGAAGCTTACAAAATCCGATAACCCATTCAATTACGAGTCCAACCATACTAGTTTCACTCAAATCCGACTCCGAATCGACACTGAAATCTCAAAAATTCGTTTTTATGAGATTTCTAAAATTTTCTCAAATTTCCATCTCAATACACTAATTAAATGGTGAAAACAATGATATATTCGTGTATATTGACCAAATCCGAGTTAGAATCACTTACCCAAATCTTTCTCCTTGAAAATCTGCCAAAAATCGCTTCTGCTCAAGCTCAAGTTCGTCAAAAATGGCAACTGGGGACGAAATCCCCAGTTTTATAAACTGCCGAGGCAGCCATCGATCCCGGGTATCTATCATGGCTTCGATTTTTATGGCCCTCGATCCTGGCCTCGGTCATAGCCCTCGATCCTGGGCCTCGAGCTGGGCATTCGATCATGCCTTCGATTCTGCCTTCGATCATGGCATCGATCGAGCCTTCGATCATGGCCCTCGAGTTGGGCCTTCGATCCTGCCTTCGATCATTGCCCTCGAGCTGGGCTTTCGATCTTGAGCCTCGTCCCTGGCTTCGACCCTAGCCGTCGACCCTGGGCTCGATTTCTGCAGTTACAGCAGAAGAAAATTGCAGCAGCTTTTTAAGTCCAACTTTTGATCCGTTAACCATCCGAAACTCACCTAAGGCCCTCGGGACCTCAACCAAATACACCAACAAGTCCTAAAACATCATACGGACTTATTTGAAACCTCAAATCACATCAAACAATGCTAAAATCACAAATCACACCCCAATTCAACCTTAATGAAACTTAAGAATTTCCAACTTCTACATTCGATGTCGAAACCTATCAAATCAAGTCCGATTGACCTCAAATTTTGTACACCAGTCATAAATGACATAACGAAGCTATGAAAACTTTTGGAACTGGATTCCGACCCCGATATCTAAAAGTCAACTCTCCGGTCAAACTTCCAAACTTTAAATTCCTATTTTAGCTATTCAAGCCTAATTTCATTACGGACTTCCAAATAAAATTTCGATCATGCTCCTAAGTCCAAAATCACCATACGGAATTGTTGGAATCATCAAAATTCTATTCCGAGGTCGTTTGCACATAATTCGACATCCGGTCACTATTTGAACTTAAACTTTTAATTTTTTATCAAAATTCCATATCTCGGGCTAGGGATCTCGGAATTTGATTCCGGGCATACGCCCAAGTCCCAAATCACGATACGGACATACCGGAACTGTCAAAACACAGATCCGAGTCCGTTTACTTAAAATATTGACCAAAGTCAACTCAGTTGAGTTTTAAAGCTCTAATTCACATTTTAATCCATTTTTCACATAAAAACTTTCCGAAAAATTTTACGGACTGCGCATGCAAGTTGAAGAATGATAAATAGTACTTTTCGAGGTCTTAGAATACATAATTAATTATTAAATTTAAAGATGACATTTTGGGTCATCACATTGGTGCCCAGGTTCGCGCCAGGCACCAACCAAAACACCAAGGGCAGCAGAGCAAGAAAGTGGACAAAGGTTCAGTGTCCAGGTTGGCGCCAGGCGCCAAGCGAGACGGCTAAGGACGGATTTTGTTTTAATTTGACTAGGACTTGATAGTTTCGACCCTACATGCCCCCAACATGTATAAAAGGGGTTCTAAACCTAATTCTTAGAGGGGGGAGACATTATTAGAGAGACAAAAGGCTAGGGGAACACTTGGATGCAACGAATTACTCGAGTTTTTCTCTCCGTTCTTCCTTAATCTATAGTTTAATGCTTTCAATTATTATCATGGTTGTTAGTATGGTTATGAGTAGCTAAACTCTTTTATCTAGGGTTTGATGGAACCTTTTGGAGGATGATTTTCTGTTGCGTTAATATAATTTTGTCGTTGGATTCTCTCTACTTGTTCAACTACGTGTTTATTGCTATTGATTGAATGCCCATCAATTGACTGTGCCTATTTAGTGTGTATTGCTTGAGATAGGGTATATATTTAGGTAGTTGTTGAACAACATTACTCCTGACATATGTGAGAGATCAATACGGAGAGTTTAAAAGCGGGATTAGAGATAACGAAACCTTGGTGCGATCGCAGTGAGTGGTGAATTAGTGTCAGCTAGCATAACTCGAGAGAATACGTCTAGTAAATTGTAGTAGTTTCTCGAGAGAGAATTACGACACCTGAAGTACTCACGATTGGTAGAGAATAATTAGGCAAAATTATAAAAGACGTAGGGGGAAAGATTCCGACAATTGGGGAAATCGTAACTCTAGACCTCCTTAATCTTGTCTCCAACCCTTAGTATCTTTAGTTGTTAATTCAATCCTTTAATTTGTTAGTTAATTAGTTAAACATAAGAATCTTTATATTTATAACTTAGAAATTATTTGAACTTGTCTTCTTAGTGATAGTCAACAGTTGTAGCTAAACCTTAGTTCTCTGTGAGATTCGACTCCGGACTCTTAGACCGGATTATATTTGCAATGACTGTTTATTCTTTTTAGGACTAGAGTTGGGCATGATCAGAGCCCATTCATTTTCGACGTGGGATTCCATCACCCCCTCCCAACATCAGGGGTCTGGCTCTGATACCATAATAAGAATGGACCTTGAGCATAATTCAATCATAAAAGCTCAAATGGTGAGAATTGTCCAAGCCATATAAAGAGTCCAAGGAACCATCCATCTCCAATGTGGGATTCTATTGCTACATATTTTCATAGAGATTCAGCTCTTAAAACTGGAACACCATCAAAAATACATGTGGTTCCTCCTTGTTTGACTCCCTAACAAAGGCCAAGCTTTTGAACTTGTAATTGTGTAACTTGTTAACACAGCATTGCCAAGCTCAAACTCAAATATGAAACTTAATTTTACACATGTAATCTGCTCATTCTCTGCAGATCCCACAGGGTTTAGCTTCTTCAGAGTTGAGTGGCAAGACAATATCAAGCAGCAACAAAAATTCTTACTGTTGACGTTTTTCCAGTTCTCCGATGGCCTTGTAAAAGATAAACATGGGCAATTCATCCCCTGGAGATTGACTGAACGAACTGTCGAATTAATTCCTCGAAAAACATTGGCCTGTATTTCTGGCTGAGATAGTTTCTGGGAAGCCCTCATCTCCATCTTCTCCATTCAGTGCCGCCACCTCTAGTCCATCTTGACTTGTAGATCCAACCAACTCAATGCCTCTAGATCAAGCGAAGTTTGTTCCTAATGAGGACAATCCTTGGAATGAGAACATTCCTTGATCGAGTTGTGTCTCCCTTTGGTGTATTCCTCGAGGCATCTTCTTAATTTGATACATACTTTTGACTTTCCACACATAGAATGTATCTTCCTTTCCCTATATTTTGGTGTTGCCCTCCTGGACCAACAAGGAATAAATCAAGCTGATCGTCCACCTCATCATTCCCGTCATTATATTGAGGTGAATATAAAAGATGAGTCTCTCTTCCATTACTTCTCAATTTAGACGACGCGCCAATGAGCCCGATTCCTATTATCCTATACCTAAGCTTAGCAAGCAATGGTGAAGCTGCAGAAATCCCCCTTATATCCTCTGAATGATCATACTCCTCAGTATCATCAGATATTATCCAAGGAGTATGTACCAACGCAGACATTACAACTTTTTCAGATTAGGTTTTCGAATTTATTTAAGGAGCATCCTTACATTTGTAATGAAGGCTAAATATTAAGGTTCGATTGAGACAGTTCGAGAAATGTTCATAGGATCATGACAGTGCCACTCAACAACTCTTATTAAAATGCATCGCATGTTTGTTTCTGTCGAGCCGCAAAAAATATATAGTAAGTTTTATTTTTTGCTTGTACTATGTGAAAAATTTATTTTGTATTTTTTTTACTAGTTTTTTAATCAAATAATCGAGTGTCTGTGTTTGGGGGGGTTGCTTTAAAATATTGGTGCTGTCGTTATTCTAACGTACCATCCTTTTCTAGGGAAAGAATAGTTTATATGTTCCCAGGCGTCAAGGTAGCTGGCTACTATTTCATGTGTTCTCGAGTTTCAAAATGATAGAAAGTTCTCCTTTAAGATCTATAATTTTGCTTGCCTTCGCTGTCAATTTTGCCTCCGATAAATAGGATTAGATGTGTTCTTCCGAAATTTGTGAATAAAATTTGATCTCCTTAACACTCAACAAGAGTATCGAAAGGTTACTGCAAATATTGCGAAATGTGGAGTTTATGTCCTATAAAGAAAGAAAGAAACTGATAAATACAATCAAACAAATTTTGTTGCAAAAGTCTGAAGCGGTTAGGATAGTTTGAAAGTCAATTTAGAAAATCTTTTTGAAAAATATTAATACCCTATATACAGAAAGAACATGAATGACAAACGTATGATGAACAAATAGAGATGTATCATTTGCAATACATAGATTCCATTTTAAAATTAGAGCATAGAATCGATTTTAAAATTAGACCAAGTGTTAAAGGAATGAGTCCTTCCATCAATGTAAAATGCACTTACAGAATCTCAGTTTAGTTTATTTCACACGTAATGGGTTCTCAAAATGTAACTTCTTGTGTGGATTAATGATGGACAGGTAGGGGTCAATGCCCACCAAAATGTTGGATTTTAACCCCCACCCCCCAAAAAAGCATTCTTGTATCAATCTAACAATACTAATAACTTGAGATATTACATGCCTAATCGTCTGCATAAATCGTTCACAAGGTTACCTCTGGGGACTTCATAATCAATAGCTGCAACAACATCCTTCAATTTTACAACTCCTTCGCTAAGTTCGCGTTCACCAACAAGTACCATCCAAGGGATCCTCGAATCTCTAGCCCGATCAATATGCTTCATCACTTTTTTATGTATCATGAATTCTGCTTTCACTTTAGCATTCCACAATTCACCAACCAGCTCAGCAGCTAAAGCACTGTCGTCACCAAGAATGCTAACGAGAACTTGAGTTTCAGTGGCTCGGATTTCCTGGAAAATTGTCCAAGGAAAAGTAATGACACCATCAATGACACAGATTGCGTAAGTTAACACTTCAGAGAAAAACATGGGAGAGGGAGGGAGGGAGGGAGGAGCTTATAAAATAATAGGTGGACGAGAAAAGCACATAAAGGTAGGTAATGAAGTGGAGCTAGTACTACAACAAAGTTAGGACATCTTCAGAAATGCAGACTGCACTTGCCATTGAACGGATAAACACAAAATGAAAAACCAAGTAAAACAGAACAGTCTCTCTATTGTTCTCCACCCACCCCATTTTCACCCTACATTTTCAGTTACTTGTGGGAGTACACTCGTTTATTAACTGCATTATGTGCACCATGAAATGCTAGGGACATTCATCAAGTCTTGAGTAGGTTGTAATAGTATCAGTTCTACTGCTTTGTTATAGAATTATGTGAACTGTCTCATTTATAATCTTAAAAAAAGGCTCAAAGATGCTAGAGATGGGACACTTTTATTTACTTATTGATGTGCAAAAAGTAGAGAAGTTACATCATGCACTAAATTTGGAGGATCCGACACGCACCCAACAACATTTTTAAAGAGTCCGAGTAACATAGGTGATAACTACCAAAGTCTATTTCAGAACAAATCAGATATGTTTATTTAGCTACTATCACCTGATTCTTGTCTTTCTGAACCTGTTCCATAATTGCAAATACTCTCTCGATTCCCAGACTAATCCCAACAGCAGGAACCTGCCGTGTGCCAAACATCCCTATTAGATTGTCATAACGTCCACCAGCAGCAATCGAACCAACCTGCAGACATTTCCAGACCAGCGTTAGTGCTCACAGAAGAGAAACTTTCATTTATGAATATTTCATGCACAGACAAATATAATAGGAAGAACAACGAAATAGGAACAGAGAGTTATATATTGGTCTATGCCATAATCAAACTACTAGAACTTCACCAACAATCTGATCTTTCATCAGGGTATAATGATAGGACATTTAAAGAAAACGAGGCTGCACTTGGAGACTTGGAAACATGCTGTTCACCTTGGAAAGAGTCAATTACCTAGAGTAGCGTTCAACTCTGAACATAGTATATGAGACAAGAGGAATCTACAATTATGTACACTGGTTACTCCAGTTTAGATTACTTTTCAGCAATATGAAAGTCAAAGCAAAATGATCAAAGGTACTTGAGAGATACTTTCGACTCCTGATAATGTTGAGAACTCAAACAATTTATATATATATATATACTTCTTAGATGCCCGAATGCACAAAATCTGAATTGATTATCACCACATCAACAAGCCAAAGTTGCAAAAGCATAGTCAACTGGAACTAAAACTCCTTAGCTAACTGAGAGATCTACCTGAGTAGCTCCTTTAAAGACAGCTTCAAAAATGACTCCTGTGTAATAATCAAGGCCTCTTGCAAGGCTCAAGTCAAAAACGACTCTGTCAATACACCTGGACCTCTCAAGAGCTTTAAACATGATATCTAATTCATCCAATGCAAGTGAGGATTCATTGTTCTCCAAAAAACTGCGTTCCAGCTTAAGCTTAGATAACAATTCCACAGGAGGTCCCCTCCATTTGACAAATGTACCAATTCTGTCTGATATCGCATCACTTAAGCCTTTCTCATCCGCCTGGTACAAAATATAGTGGCATTAGAGTGCTAATGACATGCTCTCTCTATTTCAAAAAGATACTCCTTCCGTTTCAATTTAGATGATGTAGTTTGACTTGACACAAAGTTTAAGGAAAAAAAAAAAAGACTTTTGAAACATGTGGTCCTAAAAGCTTATGGGGCAAAGCCATGACATTTGTGTGGATATAAAAGCTTCTCATTAAGGGTAAAGTGGGTAAAAATGAAAAGTTTAAAGTTAAATTATTTCCAAATATAGAAATGTGTCATTCTTTTTTGGAACAGACTAATAAGGAAAGTGTGTCATTTAAATTGAAACGGAGGGAGTAATATTTTTGACAGATTTTTCAACATAAGTCTCTTTAGTATTTCTTTTTATGAAGACATAAGTCTCTTTAGTAATTTGATTAAAAGATCTGGAAAAGCAGTATTTTTCATGTCATTCCTAAGTCCCTTAGTTACATATTGACATCTAATTTCACCATGAAATGGCCCTTGAAAAGTAAATGACTGAAATATGAGGCAATCTTAAGAGGCGGGAACAACAATGATTTTAGAAAATAGATAATCATATATTTAAGAAGAGAAACTACTCAGTAAGAGAACTAAAATGATTCACATATTGCAGTGAGATACTAGAGAAAACCATACAGAGGGAGTTAACCTTCAGAGAATCCTTACCTTCTAACATGCTAGAAGCCCACAAGAACAGATGAATATGATTTATAAAAAACAAAGTTAGATTTTGCACTGAAATTCGAGATCATCCTGGTATCCACACCCCAAGGAAAAAGCGAGGGAAACATGGAAGAAATTAAACATTTCTTCCTTTCATTATATTATCCTTTTTTAAATGTTTTAAAACCAAAACAGATCAGTCAGTTGAACAGTTTAACTGGGAATCAGTAGCACTGCCGTCCAGTTAGACCAAGTTATGACTTGGTAAAGAACATGTGAGATATGGTTAAACCAAACTAGACAACGTCAATGGGTCATCAAACACTCTCATCTCATTGCCCTCCTGATTGGCTTTAATATTGTAAACACCGCAAGAAAAAGAACTCAAACTACTCTATATCCTGAAAGTTCTGGAATGCACAGCACTAAATCACCCCTAGAAAACAAATGTGAGACAAAAGCCATTGAGGTGAAGGAACATTGGCAGTCCAGCAATGCACAAGAGAAGAAACGAAGTGTAAACCTAGGTTGTGTTTCAAGTAGTCCAACCAAGAGAAAATTGCCTATAGATTATAGAAAAAGAGAATACAATTTACTAGGTGTTTTTGCTAAATTTAACAGCACATGAATCAGCATGTTTAGTTGCACTTGTTTTTCATTTTGTGTTAATTACAGGAAAACTGATCCTCTAGTCACACATTATAGACTAGGAGTTAACAACCGAGCCCTGACATAGCTTTAAGATGATCGAAATGCCAACATATGGAGAACCAAGAATGAGAGAAACCAAAACTAGCAAGCCAGTACTAAGCAAAGCACCATTAACAGATAAAATATTGAATAGCCATCTTAATAAAATGTACAAGTTTATGCCGACCTGAGATGATGCCTCACCATTTCTTTTTTTATCTGCTCAAACGATTGTTTATCTAGCTTGTCAATGCTTGAACAAATGGTTCTGAATTTCTCTTGTGGCACCCCGCATATAGCTAACATACCATCAAGCAGCTTTCTATGATTAAGCTTTACCTGAATAAGAAATAAATGATTTACATAATTAGTTAATGTCATACACCACTAATAGGATAGATGACTCCCTATGCATAAGAAAAGATACCAGAATGTTCTGGATTATAAGAAACATAAAGAGAATATATACACAAATAAAAATGGTATCACTCCTGACAGATATGCATAGCCATAAAACAATTAGAAGATTTAAATTGCCCCAATGAAACAGCCAAAAATGCTGTGGTAATGAAGTTAATGATTTGAGAGGGTGCGCAGGGAGAAAAGGGGGCAGGGGAGCGAGCAAGAATCATAAGACAAGATCATATTTCAAGTGATGATTCCAATGTCAACTAACAAGCATTGATTGAATTTAAACATGGCTAGAGAACCATTAGAAAGTTTACCTCGTACTCTCCAATATCAAGCTCATCTAACAACTCGGTCAAGATCTTTATGACCTCAAAATCAGGCATCATCTTCTCAAACTGACCAGCTATATCAAAATCACATTGGTAGAATTCACGGTATCTACCCTTAGACGGATTATCTCTTCTGTACACCTTAGCTATCTGATAACGCTTGAAGGATGTCAGACCATTCATTGCTACGTATCTAGCAAAAGGAACTGTCAGGTCATAACGAAGAGAGCAAAGTTCTCCCCCCTGCAAACGTTGACGGGAAAGCGGATTCATCAGTACCAAAAAGATCAGGAAAAATGCACAACTCGGATTCTAATACTGAAACAATAAAATGCACCTCTTAAACCTTGGGTGCATGTCACAAATATAAGTGTGTGTGTGTGTGTGCATGCGCGAAACCCACATGTGACAAGGTGCACCAGCAAATCAACAAACAAATAGCAGTTGAAACAACTAGGACACCTGATCAGCAAGGTCATAGATTAATTTTGAGTCTTCACCATATTTTCCCATCAGTGTCTCTCTCATTTCAAAAGCGGGAGTATCCAAAGCTGAAGCACCATGCCTTTTGAAAACCTCAACTATAATTGAGAATGCTTTCTCTCTTATAGCCATCTGTTCCTTTGCAAAATCACGTGTACCCTGTGACAAACATTCAGATTTGATGTTAGATGAAAAGCTAACAATGTCCATTTTGTGCACCTAGAAAACAGAGCTATAACTATTGATATTCTTTTTTAAGTTGGTATGTCAATGACGAGGCGATAAAGAATATCAGGACTTAAATTGAAGGTATTTTAATTTCCCAATTAACAACTTTACCTCCTCTTTTTTTTTTTTTTTTTGATAAGGTAACAACTTTACCTCCTCTAACACTGTTCGATAAGATAACAAATTACCTAACAGAAAACATTGTGAAGGTAAGTTAAAGATCAAGTTCCTATTTCTGCCAAGGGGATGAAACATACAAAATTCAGAAATAAGAGTCCAACTTCAACATAAAAGAGTCCTGATAAAATAGGGAGACACTGCACAATAAGTTTACAGCAGAATGCCTTAGCTTCTTAAGTGATTTAGCCTTTCTAGGCTCTAACCAATATTATTAGCCATAAAGCTGATGCAGAAACTTCCCCACACAATCTTTCTTGGGTCCAAAGGGATTTATAGCTGTTAAGGCTTCATAACTTACACTCCACTTCTGAATCCTCTCATTATAGGCCGGCAAATTTTTGTCATTGCATCATCCTTCAGCATTTCCATCCAGTTGCTGGAAAACCTCCACCAAAATCAACATTGACGGAAACTATTCCATAAGAGAAGGCATTGAGCAGAAGCATAACAATTGAATGTCGCAGTGTTTCTTTTTTTGTTCCTTTAGTAAATTGAACATTAAAGTGTTTAAAAAGAAATTGAGTGAAAGCATAAGAGTTAGATTACTTTTGTTTTCGATAAACTTGAGACCTTTTTACAAGGATAAACATCAGAACTTATTCAGAAGTAATAAAGATTAAAGGAAATATATTCATATTCTAAATGACTGCTGCCACATTTCTTATTTTCTTGCGCTTTTAAATAGAATGTTTCCACAGTTCTTGAGCTATATAGCGTTATCGGGTATAAAGGGGCATACGCAGGGATTTTATTAAAGGCCTTGGACCATTCCAGCATTGACTTAATGATTTCGTATCAGTTGACCTGGTATCAAAACCAGATTAGCAGGTTTCCAGCATTGTTTTATGTGTAGCCCACATATCTTTTTCACATAAACAAATAAAGGAGACAGCCAAGTATTAAACCAGTTCCCAAATTATCACAGCTACGAATAATTCAATGAGCGGGGAAAAAGATAGCATAGTATGGTTCCTTGCCTTTGGGAGCTTAGGCAACCGCCGGCTCTCATTGCTCTCCACAATATCTTTCACCTTTCTCAGTAATGTGCCAAATCCCGAGTCCTTCGGGTCCAGCAGAGACAAGAAATGGCGAACCAAATTCTCGAATGCCTCGGTCTGAATAGGCATGCTCAGCAGCCTATCCTTCAAATATTGCAGCAGAGCAGTGGTACCTTTACCAAGAATCTTCTTCTTCTTGCCTCCCTTTTTACCTGCTTTTGCATTGTCCTCGCATACACTCGTATTACCACTGATAAAATCATTTTCTTCGAGCGAAAAGAAAGCAGCTAAGGCCTCCCATGAAACTATTTTCTCTACCATCACCAGTAAGGAGTTAACATCATGTGAAAACTTAACATATTCCTCATCCGAATGAGCTGAAACCAAAGACGCAAAAACAGCTTTCAGCTGATCAGGTCGAGGACATTCTTTTTGAAGCATTGCAGAAATTTCATCATCTCTGGTGCGCTTCGCTCGGTTATAACTGATGTTGCCCAAATCTTTAAGTGCCACAGCCAATGAAAACAACGTGGTGCACATTGCACTAGCTGTTCCAGAAGATCCTGAATTGGATACAACAGCAGAGTTCAGTTGTACACGAGTGCTGGAGTGCAGGAGCCGGCAAATTTCTCTAAACTTGCCGTGCACAACTGGAACACTAGAAACTGCAGGTTCATCAATATTTTTGTTCACGAATTTAGAACCGTTAAGTAAGATCTTCACGTCAGCAGCCACGGAAACGACGTCCTTGGCAGTGGAACCATCACCGGAATCATTCAAGTTGAAAGCTAATATGTCCGCACCCAAAGCCTCGCAGGACAAGGCAGCAACAGCGTCAATAATAACGGACAAAGCTGAACTTCTATGGTCCAATATAGCGGAGATTCCAGATATTGCTGCTACAGAAAAATCGCCTGGCGAAACGCCGTCAATAGTATTATCAAACGAAATCGAGGACACGTCATTGAGGATGATATCAGAGAGCTGAGTGACGGCAGCGGAAGACGAAGAAGAGAGCAAGAGCTTATTTAGGAGGACTACAAGAGAAGCTTTAGACTCCTCGGGTGTTAAATTACTGAGTATTGAAAATGCGGAAGATTGTGTAGGAGCATTAGTGTTGTTGCTGGTTTTGGAATTGGAGGAAGATGATACTTTGGAGAGTGCTGAAGAGTCAATGCTCAGACGACTGAGTCCGTTGGCGATTTCGAAGACGGAGGAGGATGACAGTGATGAGCCTTTTCCACCCACTGTAACCACGCGTCTCTCTTCTGCCATGGAAATAGATTCGCCGGCAAACTCACGGCGGTGAGGGGTTTGAAAAGAATCAGTTGTTTGGGAAAGAAGGGAATAATGGGGCTTTATTTCCTAGTTTGGGTTTTGGGCTTGGTGGGCTGCTGAAATTGGATGAGTTAGCTTTGGGTTTATTTGGAGATGTGGATCACGGTTGGGCTTGGGAGGTTTAAGAGCACGAATTCTCTTCTTTATGTGGCGTGGCCCCGCTTGTGCCTGGTCTTTGAAGAATGTTCTCAATTTTGACTGTGTTGGTAAATAGTCTCAGCGTTGCGAGTCAAATGACATATTTGCCCTTGAGATATAACCTCATGTTCTTGTGGATTTCATGTAAATAAGTTGATTAGATTGTGAGAGCTAAGTTATATCTGTATGATAGAATTTGCAACTAATTTAAATATATTGGTAGAATACTTATATAAGTCTATCATGATGTCATAGATTGTGCAAAGTTGAATAAACAAATAGGTTGAGCTAAGCTCTGTCAATATGAAAGAATTCGCTACCAAATGAACTACAATAATATGATCAATATGGGTAAAAGTTCTATCTTTTTGTCATAGCTGCAGGTGAAAAAAAAATGCATAAATGACAAATTACGAGTTAAGTTATACCAACGTGGTAGAATTCACAATCATTTAAAATAATTCTAAGATCAGTACATTTTAAATTATATCATGCTATCATAGTTTTGCGAAAAGTTAAATAAACAAGTGACAATTCACATCCTACCAATTTGTCACAGTTTGCGTGCCACGATTAAAAAGGCTATTTTCGAACGGTTGTCAAATCCGTGGATGATTTTTAAATACCGGCACGAAAATAGCTTATTCGTGCAAATAACCCGAGCATCACTTTTTGTTCCTCTTTATATCTCCTTTTCACTTAAAAATTCAGTCCCTCTTTTTTACAGAATCTCGGCAACTTTCTTCATTAATCCTTCAACAATGGCATCAGTTAGCATCATCAAGGCCTTGTAGTCAGTCATCATTCTCGCGCAGGAGTCTAGTCTTGCACCAGCTCCGCCGCCTGATGCCGGAGTAGCAAAAAGAAGGCCTTGAGTTTTTAATTATTTGTTTGGATTGGCAGTGGCATTTACTTGTTCTGTTGCTTGGATAGTACGTGTAGATTTGGTGGTTGGAATTTGAAACACTTTTCACTTGATTTGTTTTTGTATTATTATACATGTGATTTTTTATTTTTATTTTGGTCGACTACATGTGATATTATAATATGGTAACATAATATAACTATTTGATCTTCCTTTTTGGTGGAAAAAGTGCTCCGCTATATAACAATTAGTTATATTCTTATTAATGTGAAAAGAGCAAAATTCAAAGTGTAATATTGATCATCTTTATCTTTTAAAAATATAATTTTATATTGGACAAAATTATAACTATAATGTAACGACCCGGCCGGTCGTTTTGAGAGTAATAGCCCTGATCCCCTATTTACTGCTTCTCCCATATCTATTTCTGCTATTGTGACTTGCCGGGAGGTTTCGTTCTGATTTTGGAATGATTTGGGACACTTAGTCCCTAAAACGAGAGCTTAAGTCTTAGGATTTTTTACCGTAGTCGGAACTATGTGAAGACGACTCCGGAATGGAGTTCTGTCGGTTCCGTTAGGTGATTTTGGACTTAGAAGCGTGTCCGGATTGTGTTTTGGAGGTCCATAGCTCATTTAGGCTTGAAAATGGCGAAAGTCGAATTTTTAGAGTTTTGGACCGATAGTGAAATTTTTGATATCGGGGTCATTTTCTAATTCCGAAAGTTGGAGTAACTCCGTAATGTTAAATATGACTTGTGTGCAAAATTTGGGGTCAATCGGACGTGGTTTGGTTGATTTCGGCGTCGGTTGTCGAATTTGGAAGTTTCAAGTTCTTTAAGTTTGAATCGGAGGATGATTTGTGATTTTAGCGTTAGTTGATGTGATTTGAGGGCTCGACTTAGTTCGTATGGTATTTTATGATTGGTTGGTATGTTTGGTCGAGGTCCCGGGGGATTTCGGGTGTGTTTCGGATGGTTAACAGATCAAATTTGGTTTTGGAAGAATAGCTGAAGCTTCTGCACCTGGTGTAATCGCACCTGCGCAGCACTGACCGCAGGTGCGAGCCCACAGAAGCGAGCCAAGGGGCACAAGTGCGGTTTGGAAGGAAGAGGCCAGAGGTCGCAGGTGCGGAGGTATAACCGCATCTGCGCATCCTCAGACGCGGAAGATGGAGTGCAAAAGCGGAAGGGGCCAGGGCGTGAGGGATCGCAGAAGCGGAAAACTTTCGCAGGAGCGGGCGCGCAGGTGCGGCCCATTGCTCGCAGATGCAGACCCAAACCCCTTAAGTCATTTCCGCACCTGCGATGGAAATTTCGCAGGTGCGACTATGGACCACAGGTGCGAGATTTCTGGACAGAACACTTAAATGCAAGGGTTCGCGATTTTTGCTCATTTTCAACATTTTGAGCTCGGGTTTGGCGATTTCTTGAGAGCATTTAGAGGGGTTTCTTAGGTAAGTCCCTTGTGCTTATTTTCATCAATAATCTTGCTTCCCCGTGTATTTTTCCACCTAGCTAGTGTGTATTTAAGGTGGGAATTGAGAATTGGAGGCCAGGAATTTGGAAGTTTGATTTGTGAATTTAGAGGACCATTTGGTGTCGGATTTTAGTAATTTGATATGGTTAGACTCGTGAGTGAACGGGCTTTCGTATTTTATGAATTTTACTCGATTCTGAGAAGTGGGCCCCACAGGCAATTTTTGAGTTAATTTGGGAATTTTCGTTAAAGTGTTGATTTCGTTAATTAGATGAGTCTATTATTATTGTATTTATGATATGTAATTGTGTTTGGCTAGATTTGGGCCATCCGGAGTCGGATAATCGAGAAAAGGGCATTCTTATGGATTGATTGAACTTGACTCGAGGTAAGTGGCTTGCCTAACTTTGTATGAGGAAAATCCCCTTGACTCGATATGTGAGCGCTGTGTACGTGAGGTGACGAGTACGTACACGTGCTAGTTGTGGAAAAACCTGTTTTTCTTACTGAGCAGCAATCCTATTTTCCTTTTATTTTGAGTTATACCATTTTTATGAGTATTAATCTATTTTATTCTTAATTGAGTTATTCCCATTTGCGTAGCTATCCTATTTAGTCTAATACAGCATGTCTAAGTGTCTTAATTACCTATGTGAACTCTGTGCAGCATACTTAGTGAATTTTCTATTTCTTCCTTGATTGGTACTTAGTCTAAATCGTAAGATTTCGTGATGTAGTTGCATTTCTATTTTTTGCGCTGCATATTTACTTTGGGACTACGGAACGGTATTTCAGGAGATCTCCCCTGTCTTGCATATTTACTTTGGGACTACGAAACGGTATTCCTGGAGATCCCCTTGCACATTTACTTTGGGACTACGGAACGGTATTTCGGGAGATCCCTTTGCACATTTACTTTGGGACTACAGAACGGTATTCCGGGAGATCCCCCTGCACATTTACGTTTGGGACTACGAGACGGTATCTCGGGAGATCCCCTGTTTTGTTTCTGTGTACTGAGCTGTTACCTTCTATGATTTTATTGTTGTTAAATTTCAGCCTTTATTTTATTGCGGTATTACACTCTATATTGTTTTATTATATATTTACCAGTAGGGCCCTGACCTGACCCCGTCACTCCTCGACCGAGGTTAGGCTTGGCACTTACTAGGTACCTATTGTGGTGTACTCATGCTACTCTCTGCACATGTTTTTCGTGTGCAGATCCAGGTGCACCTTATCAACCGCACTATCAGTGAGTCGGGACAGCTTTGGAGACTTCAAGGTATATCTGCCGCATCCGCAGACCTCGGAGTCCCCTTCTACTCTTTCTTATGTCTGTTATCTTCTGTATTTTTCCTTGTTAGACTCTGATGTATAGAGACACTAGAGTTTTCCTTCTATAGTTTGTGATTCACGATGTTCTGGGTTTTGGGATTTTTGTGTATTTTTGAATAGTTGGTTAAACTTATATTTTTATTTCATTATTCCGCAAAATGTTAGGCTTACCTAGTTGTGGAGACTAGGTGCCGTCACGATATCACACGGAGGGGAAATTAGGTCGTGACAAGTTGGCATCAGAGCTCTAGGTTCGTAGGTGTCGTGAGTCACAAGCCGATTTATTAGAGTCTCGCGGATCGGTACGGAGACGTCTGTACTTATCTTCAGGAGGCTATGGAACTGTTAGGAAAATTTCACTACTTTGATTCTTTGTCGTGCGAAAATTGCTGACTTCAGAGATTCTAAATTTTTATATTCTATTCTCTCACAGATGGTGAGGACATGTACAAGCGGATCTGATGAACAGGCACTCGCACCCCCTGTTGGAGCCGCGAGAGACCGGGGCCGGGTTAGAGGCCGAGGACATCCACGTGGTGCAACCAGAGCACCCGCACGAGCTGCTACAGAGGAGCCCCCAGTAGCTCAAGCTAGAGGGCAGACACTTGAGATACATGTTGCTGCACCAGCCCTCCATGAGACTCTAGCCCAGTTTCTGAGCATGTTCAGCACCTTAGCTCAGGCTGGATTGATTCCACTTGCTCCTGCCAGATCTCAGGCCGGGGGAGGAGCACAAACTCCCGTCGCTGGTACTCTAGAGCAGCGGGTTCAGGTCGACCAGGTTCCAGAGATTGTACCAATACAGCCGGTAGCTCCAGCTCAGCCCAAGGTTAGGGCAACAGCTTCTGAGGTGGAGTAGCTCAGACTTGAGAGGTACAAGAAGTACCACCCACCTACTTTCAGTGGATTGGCTACAGATGATGCTCAGGGTTTTCTGGAGGAGTGTCATCGTATTCTCCGTACTATGGGCATAGCGGAAACGAGCAGGGTTTCTTTTACCACATTCCAGCTTAGAGGAGCAGCCTATCAGTGGTGGCGTGCTTATGAGTTGAGTAGTCCGGTTGAGGCAGCTTCACTTATATGGACTCAGTTCTCGGACATGTTTTTGAGAGAGTATGTCCCTCAGAGCCTCAAGGACTCATGGCGCGCGGAGTTTGAGCAGCTGCGCTAGAGTGCTATGACGGTGTCAGAGTATGCAGTTCGCTTAAGTGATTTGGCCCGACATGCACCGGACTTAGTTGCCACAGTTCGAGAGAGGGTTCGACGGTTTATTGAGGGACTCCATCCCAGCATCCGGAGTAGTATGTCCAGGGAGTTGGAGATGGATATTTCTTATCAGCAGGTTGTGAGTATTGCCAGGAGGTCTGAGGGCATGTTTGCCCGGGATAGAGAGGAGAGGGAGGCCAAGAGGTCTCGAGAGACTGATTATTATTCTGGAGCTCATGTCCCAGCAGCTCGCCATGGTAGGGGTTATATGAGCCGCCCTGTTCATTCAGCTCTTCAAGCCGCCAGCGGTGTTCCAGCTCCTTCTAGACCCCAGGAGCCTTATTATGCACTGCTAGTATCTAGTGTGCCTTCTGCATGGGGTGTTCCTAGCGGCCAGTCCAGCAGACCTGGCCCGAGCCAGTCACAGCAGCCACGCCCTCCCAGAGCTTGTTTTGAGTGTGGCGACACTCGCCACATGGTGAGGGATTGCCCTAGGATTAGGAGGGGTGCATCTCCACAGACTTTTCAGCCACAATGTGCTCCACCGGGTCCTCATGCTATGATTAGAGCACCAGCTGCCACCCCACCTACTCAACCAGCTCGAGATGGAGGTCGGGGAGGTAGAGGTCGCCCTAGAGGGGGAGGCCAGGCCAGATATTATGCACTTCCTGCTCGTACAGAGGCATTGACTTCTGATTCTGTCATTACAAGTATTGTTCTGATCTGTCATAGAGATACGTTAGTATTATTTGACCCAGGCTCTACATATTCTTATATGTCCTCTTATTTTGCCTCGTATTTGGGCGTATCTCGGGATTCTTTGAGTTCCCCTATTTATGTATCTACTCTTGTGGGTGATTCTCTTATTGTGGACCATGTGTATCGGTCATGTTTGATTGCTCTTAGTGGTTTTGAGACCAGAGCCGATTTATTATTGCTCAGCATGGTGAACTTTGATATTATTTTGGGCATGGACTAGTTGTCGCCCGATTATGCTATTCTTGATTGTCACGCTAAGACCGTGACACTGGCTTTGCCAGGTTTACGGCGGTTAGAGTGGAGAGGTACCTTAGAGTACACTCCCAGCAGAGTTATTTCATTTCTTAAAGCTCAATGAATAGTTGAGAAGGGGTGTGACGCGTATCTAGCTTATGTGATAGATGTCAGTATTGATACCCCTGCAGTTGAGTCAGTTCCAGTAGTGAGGGACTTTCCAAATGTGTTTCCAGCTGATCTTCCGGGCATGCCGCCCAAAAAAGATATTGATTTTGGCATTGATTTGTTACCGGGCACTCAGCCCATCTCTATTCCTCCATATCATATGGCTCCTCCTGAGTTAAAGGAGTTGAAGGAGCAGTTACAGGAATTGCTTGATAAAGGCTTCATTCGGCCCAGTGTGTCACCTTAGGGTGCTCTTGTCTTATTTGTGAAGAAGAAGGATGGTTCTATGCGGATGTGTATTAATTACCGCCAGTTGAACATAGTCACAGTGAAGAACAGGTATTCATTGCCTCGTATTGATGACTTATTTGATCAGTTACAGGGTGCCAGAGTGTTTTCCAAGATTGACTTACGTTCAGGCTATCATCAGTTGAAGATTCGGGAGCCAGATGTCCCAAAGGCTGCTTTCAGGACTCAATATGGTCATTACGAGTTCCTTGTGATGTCTTTTGGGCTGACCAATGCCCCAGCAGCTTTTATGCATTTGATGCACAGTGTGTTCCGGCCTTATCTTGACTCATTCGTCATTGTGTTTATTGACGACATTCTGGTATACTCCCGGAGTCGGGAGGATCATGAGCAGCACCTGAGGACTGCACTTAAGACCTTGAGAGAAAAGAAGTTATATGCAAAATGCCACGACCCATTTTCCCCATCGTATGACGGCGTGACGACACCTAGTCTTTACAACTAGGTAAGCCTAACATTTTGCAGAATAAGGAAATAAAAATATAAATTTAACCAACTATTCAAAAAAACACAACAAATCCCAAAACCCAGAACATCGTGAATCACAAACTACAGAAGGAAAGATCTAGTGTCTCTATACATCAGAGTCTAACAAGGAAAAATACAGAAGATAATGGACATGGGAAAGAGTAGAAGGGGACTCCGAGGTCTGCGGACGCGACAGATATACCTTGAAGTCTCCAAAACTCTCCCGGCTCACTGATAGTGCGGCTGATAAGGTGCACCTGGATCTGCACACGAAAAACATGTGCAGAGAGTAGCATGAGTACACCACAATCGGTACCTAGTAAGTGCCAATCCTAACCTCGGTCGAGTAGTTACGAGGTCGGGTCAGGACCCTACTGGTAAATATAAAATAAAACAGTAAAGAGTGTAATACCGAAATAAAATAAAGGCTAAAATTTAACAACAATGAAATCATAGAAGGTAACAGCTCAGTATACAAAAACATAACAAGGGATCTCCCGAGATACCATCTCGTAGTCACAAATATAAATGTATAGGGGGATCTCCCGGAATACCGTTCCGTAGTCCCAAAGTAAATGTGCAGGGGGATCTCCCGGAATACCGTTCTGTAGTCCCAAAGTAAATATGCAAGACAGGGGAATCTCCCGGAATACCGTTCTGTAGTCCCAAAGTAAATATGCAGTACGGGGGATCTCCCGGAATACCGTTCTGTAGTCCCAAAGTAAATATGCAGTACAGGGGGATCTCCCGAAATACCGTTCCGTATCCCAAAGTAAATATGCAACGCGAATGATAGAAATACAACTACATCACAAAATTCTTACAATTTAGACTAAGTACCAGTCAGGGAAGAAGCAGAAAATTCACTAAGCATGCCACACATAATTCACATAAACAATTAAGACACATAGACATGTTGTATTAGACTAAACATGATAGCTACTCATATTGGAATAACTCAATTAATAATGAAAATAGATTAGTACTCATTAAAATGGTATAACTCAAAATAACAGGAAAACATATTGCTGCTCCGTAAGAAAATCGGGTTTTTATTACAACTAGCCCGTGTACGTACTCGTCACCTCACGTACAACGCTCACATAACACAATAGTTCCAAATCATAAGGGGATTTCCCCCACACAAAGTTAGGCAAGCCACTTACCTCGAACCAAGCTCAATCAATCGGTCACAATGCCTTTCCACGAATATCCGGCTTCGAATGGCCCAAATCTAGCCAAAAGCAATTACATATCATAAATACAACAATAATAGACTCATATAATTAACGAAATCAACATTTTAACGAAAATTCCAAAATTAACTCAAAATCGCCAGTGGAGCCCACGTCTCGGAATCAGGTAAAAGTCATAAATTACGAAAGCCCATTCACTCACGAGTCTAACCATTTCAAATTTACTAAAACCGACACCAAATGGTCCTCCAAATCCACAAATCAAACTTCCAAATCCCTAGCCTCCAATTCCCAATTTCCACCTTAAAAACACACTAACTAGGTGGAAAAATACATGGGGAAGCAAGATTATTGATCAAAAATAAGCACAAGGGACTTACCTCAAGAAACGCCTCGAAATTGCTCTCAAAAATTGCCCTAAACCGAGTTTGTAAAGTCAAAAATGATAAAAATCACGAAGCCCTTCGGTTTTAACCACTGCCCAGGTATTTTCGCACCTACGAAACCTGGGCTCGCACCTGCGGGTGCGCTTGTGCGGAAATTGTGTGCATCTGCGCAATTCACTTACCCCATCTGCCTTCGCACCTGCGATGAAAGGGCTGTATCTGTGCGTGCGCACCTGCGGAATTTCCTTCAGCTTCGACGGACCTTGCGCACCTGCGAAGACCCCTAACGCATCTGCGGGCATCGCAGATGCAAAAAACACCTCGCACCTACGACCCCTGGCACTCCTCCATTTTCCCACTTCTGCGCCAATTTGCTCGCACCTGCGGGCAACCTTGCGCAAGTGCGATTACAGCAGAACCAGCAAAAGCACCAGATTTTCTTAAGTCCAATTTCTTTCTGTTAAGCATCTGAAACACACCCGAGGCCCCCGGGACCTCAACCAAACCTACCAAACAATCCTATAACACCATACGAACTTAGTCGAGCCTTCAAACCACATCGAACAACACCAAAAATCATTGGTATTACCTAAGAACTTAGAATTTTCCAAATTCTACAAACGACGCCGAACCACGTCAAATCTAGTCCGAATTACCTCAAATTTTACACACAGGTCAAAAATGACACTACGAACCTACAACCACTTTCGGGAATCCATTCCGAGCTCGATATCAAAATTTCCACTATCGACCGAAATCACCGAAAAATCTAACTTTCGCCAATTCAAGCCTAAATCTACTACAGACCTCCAAAACATATTCCGGATGCGCTCCTAAGCTCAAAATCACTCAACGGAGCTAACAGAGTCGACGGAATTCCATTTCGGATTCGTCTTCACACAGCTCCGACTACGGTCTAATTTTTAAGGCTTAAACTCACAACTAGGGACTAAGTGTCCCAAAACTCCCCGAATTCCATAACCAATCACTCCGAAAATTCCCAAAAGTAGAAACAAATGTGGGGAAAATAGATATTAAGGGATCAGGGCTCTAATTCTCAAAACGACTGGCCCGGTCGTTACATCCTCCCCCTCTTAAAATAATCGTTCGTCCTCGAACGAGTATAAAGACATACCTGAAACTGTGAAAAGATGAGGGTACTGGGTGTGCATATCCTGCTCGATCTCCCATGTTGCCTCCTCGACCGGTTGTCCCCTCTATTGAACCTTCACGGAAGAAATGTTCTTTGACCTTAGCCTTTTGACCCGCCTGTCTAAAATAGCCACTGGCTCCTCAACATAGGATAGATCCTTGTCCAATTGAACTGAGCTGAAATCCAACACATGGGACGGATCGCCGTGATACTTTTGGAGCACAGAAACATGGAATACCGGATGAACTCCTTCTAGACTGGGAGGCAAGGCAAGCTCATAAGCAACCTCCCCAACTCGACACAACACCTCAAATGGACCAATGAACCTTGGGCTCAACTTGCCCTTCTTTCCAAACCTCATAACGCCCTTCATAGGCGAAACCCGGAGCAAGACTCGCTCTCCAACCATGATTGCCACATCGCGAACGTTCCGGTCCGCATAACTCTTTTGTCTGGACTGGGCTATGCGAAGTCTATCCTGAATCACCTTCACTTTTTCCAAGGCATCCTGAACCAAGTCGGTGCCCAATAATCCGGCCTCACCGAGTTTGAACCAACCCACTGGGGACCGATATCGCCTACCGTATAGAGCCTCATACGGTGCCATCTGAATGCTGGACTGATAACTGTTATTGTAAGCAAACTCCGCAAGTGGCAAGAACTAGTCCGAAGCACCCCCAAAATCTATCACACAAGCACGGAGCATATCCTCTAATATCTGAATAGTGTGCTTGAACTGCCCGTCCGTATGAGGGTGAAATACTGTGCTCAACTCAACCCGAGTACCCAACTCATATTATACAGCTCTCCAGAACTGTGATGTAAACTGCGTACCTCGGTCAGATATAATTAGATACTGGTATGCCATGAAGCCTAACGATCTCACGGATGTAGATTCGAGCTAGCTGCTCGAAAGAATAGGTAGTCATCACATGAATGAAATGAGCTGACTTGGTCAGCCTGTCCACAATGACCCAAACTACATCAAACTTCCGCTGAGTCCATGGGAGACCAACAACGAAGTCCATAGTGATCCGCTCCCATTTCCACTCCGGAATCTTTATCTTCTGAAACAACCCACCCGGTCGCTGATGCTCATACTTCACCTGCTGGCAATTTAGACATCTAGCCACATACTCTACTATGTCTTTCTTCATCCTCCTCCACCAATAATGTTGTTTCAAGTCCTGATACATCTTTGCGACACCCGAATGAATAGAGTACCGCGAACTGTGAGCCTCCTGGAGAATCAACTCACGCAAAACCATCCACATTGGGCACACAAAGCCTTCCATGCATCCTCAATGAACCATCATCTCCAATAATGACCTCCTTAGCATCACCGTGCTGGACTGTGTCCTTAAGGACAAGCAGATGGGGGTCATCATACTGACGCTCCCTGATACGATCATAAAGAGAAGACCGAGAGACCACATAAGCAAATACTCGATTCGGCTTAGAAATATCCAATCTCACAAACTGGCTGGCTAAGGCCTAAACATCCAACACCAATGGCCTCTCTCCTACTGGTAGATATGCTAAACTCCCCAAACTCTCTGCCCGACGACCCAAAGCATCGGCCACCACGTTAGCCTTCCTAGGGTGGTACAAAATAGTGATGTCATAATCCTTAAGTAGCTCCAACCACCTCCGCTGACGTAAGTTAAGATCTTTCTGCTTAAACAGATGCTGCAAACTCCGTTGACCGGTGTAAATCTCACAAGGAACACCGTACAAATAATGCTGCCATATCTTCAAGGCATGAACAATAGCTGCTAACTCAAGATTGTGGACATGATAGTTCTTTTCGTGCACCTTCAGTTGTCTGGACGCGTAGGCAATCACCCTACCGTCCTGTATCAACACCGCGCTGAGACCAATCCGCGATGCATCACAATATACAGTATAAGACCCCGAACCTGCAGGTAATACCAATACTGTGGCTGTAGTCAAAACTATCTTGAGCTTCTAAAAGCTCTCCTCACATTCCTCTGTCCACCTGAATGGAGCACCCTTCTGGGTCAGCCTGGTCATAGGTGCTGCAATAGATGAGAATCCCTCTACAAAGCGACGGTAATACCCCGCCAAACCAAGAAAACTTTAGATCTCTGTAGCTGAGGACGTCCTGGGCCAACTCTGCACTGCTTCAATCTTCTTCGGATCTACCTTGATCCCATCACAAGACACTATATGTCCCAAGAATGATACTGAATCAAGCCAGAATTCACACTTAGAAAATTTTACATACAACATCTTCTCCCTCAAAGTCTGAAGCACGGTCCTCAGGTGCTGCTCGTGATCCTCTTGACTCCGGGAGTATACCAGAATGTCGTCAATAAACACAATGACGAATGAGTCAAGATAAGGTCGGAACACATTATGCATCAAGTGCATAAAAGTTTCCAGGGCATTGGTTAGCCCAAAAGACATAACAAGAAACTCATAGTGACCATATCTGGTACTGAAAGCAGTCTTCGGGATATCCGGCTCCCGAATCTTCAACTTATGATAACCTGAACGTAAGTCAATCTTGGAAAAACACTCTGGCACCCTGTAACTGATCAAATAAGTCATCAATACAAGGCAATAGATACCTGTTCTTCACTGTGACTTTGTTCAACTGGCGGTAATCAATACACATCCGTATAGAACCATCCTTCTTCTTCACAAATAAGACAAGAACACCCCAAAACACTGGGCCGAATGAAGCCTTTATCAAGCGATTCTTGTAACTGCTCTTTCAACTCCTTCAATTCGGGAGGAGCCATATGATATGGAGAAATAGAGATGGGCTGAGTTCCCGGCAACAAATCAATGCCAAAATCAATATCTCTGTTGGGCGGCATGCCCGGAAGATCAGCTGGAAACACATCTGGAAAGTCCCTCACTACTGGAACTGACTCAACTGTATGGGTATCAATACTGACATCTCTCACATAGGCTAGATACGTGTCACACCCCTTCTCAACCATTCGTTGAGTTTTAAGAAAAGAAATAACTCTGCTGGGAGTATACTCCAAGGTACCTCTCTACTCTAATCGCGGTAAACCTGGCATAGCCAACATCACGATTTTAGTGACAATTAAGAATAGCATAATGGGGCGACAACCAGTTCATGCCCAAAATAATATCAAAGTCCACCATGCTGAGCAATAATAAATCGGCTCTGGTCTCAAAACCACTAAGAATAATCAAACACGACCGATACACGCGGTCCACAACAAGAGAATCTCCCACAGGAGTAGATACATAAATAGGGGAACTCAAAGAATCCCGAGATACGCCCAAATACAGGGCAAAATAAGAGGACACATAAGAATATGTAAAGCCTGGGACAAATAATACCGACGCATCTCTATGACAGACCAGAACAATACATGTAATGACAGAATCAGAAGCAACTGCCTCTGTACGAGCAGGAAGTGCATAATATCTGGCCTGACCTCCCCCTCTAGGGCGACCTCTACCTCCCCGACCTCCACCTCGAGTTGGTTGAGCAGGTAGGGTGGCGGCTGGTGCTGTAATCATAGCCTGAGGACCCGGTGGAGCACGCTGTGGCTGAAAAATCTATGGAGGTGCACCCCTCCTAATCCTGGGGCAATCCCTCACTATGTGGCGAGTGTCGCCACACTAAAAAAAGGCTCTGGGAGGAAGTAGCTACTGTGACTGGCTCGGGCCAGGTCTGCTAGACTGGCCGCTAGGAACACCCCATGCAAGAGGCACACTAGATACTGGCGGTGCATAATAAGGCTCCTGGGGTCTAGAAGGAGCTGGAACACCGCTGGAGGCTGGAAGAGCTGAATGAACGGGGCGGCTCACATAACCCCTACCATGGCGAGTTGCTGGGGCACGAGCTCCCGAATAATAACCAGCCTCTCGACACCTCTTGGACTCCCTTTCCTCTCTATACCGGGCAAACATGCCCTCGAATCTCCTGGTAATACCCACAACCTACTGATAAGAAATATTCATCTCCAATTTCCTGGCCATACTACTCTGGATGCTAGGATGGAGACCCATAATAAAACATCGAACCCTCTCTCGAACTGTGGCAACTAAGGCCGGTGCATGTCGGGCCAAATCAGTGAAGCGAACTGCATACTGTGACACAGTCATAGCACCCTAGTGCAGCTACTCAAACTCCACGTGCCATGAGTCCTTGAGGCTCTAAGGGACATACTATCTCAAAAACATGTTCGAGAACTGAGTCCATGTAAGTGAAGTTGCCTCAGCCGGACTACTCAACTCATAAGCACGCCACCACAGATAGGCTGCTCCTTTAAGCTGAAATATAGTAAAAGAAACCCCGCTCGTATAGTACGTAGAATACAATGACACTCCTCCAGAAAACCCTGAGCATCATCTGTAGCCAATCCGCTAAAGGTAGGTGGGTGGTACTTCTTGTACCTCTCAAGTCTGAACTGCTCTGCCTCAGAAGTTGCTGCCCTAACCTTGGGCTGTGCTGGAGCTACCGGCTTCATTGGTACAATCTCTGGAACCTGGTCGACCTGAACCCGCTGCTGTGGAGTACCGACGATGGGATTCTGTGCTCCTCCCCGGCCTGAGATGTGGCAGGAGCAAGTGGAATCAATCCAACCTGAGCTAAGGTGCTGAACATGCTCAGAAATTGGGCTAGAGTCTCCTAGAGGGCTGGTGCAGCAACATGTACCTCAAGTGCCTGCCCTCCAGCTGAAGCTACTTGGGGCTCCTCTGTAGCAGCTCGTGCGGGTGCTCTGACTACACCACGTGGACGTCCTCGGCCTCTACCCTGGCCCCGGCCTCTCGCGACTCTAGCAGGGGGCGCGAGTGCTTGGTCATCAGATCCGCTTGTACATGTCCTCACCATCTGTGAGAGAATAGAATACAGAAGTTTATAATATTTGAAGTCAACAAATTTGTTACAAACCAAATTCGCATACCATAGATCACGCCGTAAGTTAGTCGACGTAAATCCAAGAAGAGATTATCTTTGAGATGATAAGAAGTTAATCCTATTGGTCTTAAACGATACAAGGGTGTATAAGAGTGGTTAACAAGTATTTGAAGTTAAACGAATCAAGGATGTTGTAACCCGTATTTTCGGGTAACACTAGAGGTGATTAATTGTCCCAAGAGGTCTTGTTTTAATGTATTTGAATCATATAATATCCGCATCATAAGTCTTGAAGTCAAGCGAGTTATGAAACAAAAGTCGATAAAAGTTTTCGCAACTTAGGTTTATAATTTTACTTAAACTTTAGGTCAAATGTTACTGCATTTTTTCTCCCAATGTGCTTGGAATTATGGAGTGATCTACCTATAAAATTGAAGATCTATGAGTCTAGTTTCCAACTCATTAAACCGTTCATCGATACGATCTCGGAATAGAGAGATATTCGCGTTTTCGCAAGAGTCCGCCAAGCTATTCTCTATGGGGCCCACAAAGGCGGTTTAAGACATATGGACATATATAAGATACCTCAACCCCGTTTTAAGTCATTAATTTTCAGTATATTCAGACCTTATAACCCTAAAAACAGTCTCTCAAGGTTCTCTCATGATCCAAGGCCCAAACAAAGGGCAAACAACACAAATCAAATGTCGGAAATCCCGTGGCGCTAGTAAGTTTCTTGTTCTTCTTGTTGTTGCTGATTTTTGTGTTGTTCCAGCTCGTGTGGGAGGTTGTTTTAAGTGTTTTATGTCCTGTAAATACACCTTCAAGTTTTTAATATCAACCCTAGGTGATTTCAAGTCTTCTAAAGTAATTCTAGTGCCGAAAAATCCGAATTAATTGCTAGTTTCGCTTCCTTGTTCTTGTGGCAGAATTGAAGGGATATTTCGTGGAAAATTAAGGTCAAATTGGAGTTGTTCTTTCTGTTTAAAGGTAAGTAACCTCTTACTCTATATATATTTAAGATTATCCAAGTTGCAGCTAAGTCGTTGAAGCTAGAACTTGTGAAATATATATATCGAAAGGCTTGGTAGTAATGTTGTTGGTTGGTGGACTGTTTTGGAGGCTCAATATGATTATTAATGATGTTGTTTGGGCTGTTTGGTGATTGTATTGACTTGTGGGAAGTCATATAAATAGGGGAGGTGCTGTCCGTTTCATCGTAAAATAGGTTGCGGTCGATACATAATAGTTACGATGCTTAAACGATAATGATAGTGTCATTTGTCTTATTGTAGACTAAGGAGTCGTGATATTTGCATAGCTTGAGGTTGGGCAGTATATACAAGGTATGTGAGTCTATCCCCTTCATTCTTTTGCATGACTCCGATTGTACATAATGTAATGAACGAGCTCCCAAAGATACTCTACTCTTAGAAGCTAGCAGTACTTACATTGCTGCCCTTCTTATGAAACGATTGATATTGATGTTACTTCTCTTATTCTTATATTATCAATTTTGTTGGTAGTTCCTGATTCTTATAAGATTCTTGATGAAGAGTTAATCCTAATAACGTGTACGAAGGATACCGACCTTACGTCACTCCGAAAGGTTCAAAATGTGATTCCAATAAGTCCAGCATGCATCATATATATGTATCTATTTTACTCTACCGAGCCGCGCTATAGTCGGCCGGGTACGGCACCTATTGTGCAACCACTGATCAGTTGGGTTTTACCGAGCTCCACGTGGCCGGGTACGATTCTACCGAGCCCTATGATGGCCGGGTACGTTTTACCGAGCCTATTATGGCCGGGTACGATATGATGATGGTGATGCCCACAAAGGCGTATGTTTTAAAAGTTTATGTATATATATATATGTATCATGTATTTCATGTCAGTAGCCCTCAGAGGTACCCAGATGTCACAGGTTGTATATTCTCTATCCATGTTTACATTATTGTTCTTACTTATGCTTTCTTGCCTCACATACTCAGTACTTTATTCGTACTGACGTCCTTTTTATTTGTGGACGCTGCATGTCGTGCTGCAGGTCCTGATAGACAGGTAGACGTAGCTCCCCCACCACAATAGGCTGTCCAGTTCAGCGGTTATTGGCGAGATCCCTTCTCCGGACTTGCCGAACTCTTGACATTCTTGTCGACACCAAACCGCAACCTTGATCCTCAACTTCTGAATCCCATGCCGATCACTGCACTTAATCATGCCAATGCGCAAGAGTACAAGAATTTCATCTTAACTTCCGAACTACTAATAGGGTAAACACATTCATCACATAGAAATCTTTTACTTAACTCATTCTAGGAGAACCATTGCAACATGCGAATGAATCCTCATATTCGCAGAAAATACCAACCTCAAGTAGTGGTCTAAACCACCATAACCCCTCCGGGATCCATCTGCACATAACATGCCATAATACTCGAAAGCCTCCAAGTAAGATCGGTTACGGCGATTGTCAAACCTCGCACGTACTGTCACAAATCACATGCATAACTCAATACGCTAAAAAGAACTGATCATTGCCACCATCATGCCAATTTAACCATTATTAGTCGACCCGTCCTTTCCCAATTTATTCTTAACTTGCCTTAGAAATAATAATAGCTCCAATCATTACATCACGAACCTAATTCTGCACTCATCCTGAGTGACCTTATTTCACGAGATCACGCTGTCTCAAATCCCACGAACCATCGCATACCCTCCTTGTGCGCATGTTCGCATCTTCAACTGGTACACCTATTCTGGAAAATATCTCTATGAATCCGAAGTTATTTTCTTCCATTCCTCTAATGCTACACCACAACCAGAAGATAACGTAGAACACTCCAAGCCCCTTTCATAATCTACTGCAAAAGCTCGATACTTGACCATACTACAAGCTCGAAATCCTTAGGCACCGCACTTTAACTTCTGAATCCACTAGGACCGTTGTTGAGAGTCACCCATTCCGACCTGGTCCCGAATATATATCATGCTATAATAGATTGTCGTGCCAAGACGGTGACCTTAGCCTTGCAGGGGTTGCCTCAATTAGAGTGGAGAGGGAATCTTGGCCATTCTGCCACCAAGTTTATCTCTTATGTGAAGGCTCGGCATATGGTTGAGAAGGGGTATCTAGCTTATTTGGCTTATGTCTGCGATTCTAGTGTGGAGGTTCCTTCCATGGATTTAGTGCCGGTTGTTCGTGAGTTTCCAGAGGTGTTTCCTGCAGACCTATCGGGGATGCCACCCGACAGGAATATTGATTTTTGCATTGATTTGGCTCCGGGCACTCAGCCCATTTCCATTTCGCCATACCGCATGGCCCCGCCAGAGTTGAAAGAATTGAAGGAGCAGTTGCAAGATTTGCTTGATAAGGGCTTCATTAGACCTAGTGTCTCACTCTGGGGGTGCACCTGTGTTGTTTGTGAAGAAGAAAGATGGATCGATGAGGATATGTATAGATTATCGGCAGTTGAACAGTCACCATCAAGAACAAGTATCCATTGCCGAGGATTGATGATTTATTTTATCAACTTCAGGGTGCCATGGTGTTTTCAAAGATTGATTTGAGATCTGGCTACTATCAGTTGAGGATTGGGGCATCCGATGTTCCTAAGATAGCTTTTTGGACTCGGTATGGGCATTATGAGTTTCTAGTGATATCATTTGGGCTCACAAATGCCCAAGCAGCATTCATGGATTTGATGAATCGGGTGTTCAAACCCTACTTAGATTCCTTTGTGGTTATGTTTATTGATGATATCTTGATCTACTCTCGCAGTCGAGAGGAGCATGAGCAGCACCTTCGTATCGTTCTTTAGACTCTGAAAGACAACCAATTATATGCTAAGTTCTCAAAATGCAAGTTTTGGTTGAGTTCAGTTGCTTTCTTGGGTCACGTTGTATCAGCAGAGGGTGTTCAGGTGGATCCTAAGAAGATTGAGGCAGTTCAGAACTGGCCTAGACCCACATCAGCTACAGAGATCCATAGTTTCCTAGGTTTGGCGGGCTATTACCGTCGATTTGTGGAGGGGTTTTCATCCATAGCAGCCCCGTTGACCAGATTGACCTAGAAGGGTGCCTCGTTCAGGTGGTCAGACGAGTGTAAAGCGAGCTTTCAAAAGCTTAAGACTGCTTTGACTACGGCACCGGTATTGGTGTTACCCACAGGTTCAGGATCTTATATAGTATATTGTGATGCATCCCGTATTGGTCTGGGTGCGGTATTGATGCAGGGTGGCAAGGTTATTGCATATGCTTCACGGTAGCTAAAGGTTCACGAGAAGAATTACCTTGTTCATGATCTAGAGCTGGCAGCCATTGTTCACACGCTGAAGATTTGGAGGCACTATCTTTATGGCATGCCGTGTGAGGTATTCACTGATCATCGGAGCTTGTAGTATTTGTTCAAGCAGAAGGAACTCAATTTGAGGCAGAGAAGGTGGTTGGAGCTATTGAAAGACTATGATATCACCATATTGTATCATCCCGGGAAGGCCAATGTGGTAGCCTTGCATATATTCCAGTGGGTGAGAGACTGCTTGCATTGGATGTTCAGGCCTTGGCCAACCAGTTCGTGAGGTTGGATGTTTCCTGAGCCCAGTCGTGTTCTAGCTTGTACAGTTTCTCGGTCTTCTTTATTTGAGCATATCAGAGATCAGCAAGATGACGATCCTCATTTACTTGTCCTTAGAGACACAGTGCGGCACGGTGGTGCCAAGCAGGTTACTGTTGGAGATGACAGAGTTTTGAGGATGCAGGGTCGTATTTGTGTGCCTAATGTGGATGGACTTCGTGAGTTGATTCTTGAGGAGTCCCACAGTTCCCGATATTTTATTCATCCGGGCACCGCCAAGATGTATCAGGACTTGAGGCAGCATTATTGGTGGAGGCGAATGAAGAAGGACATAGTTGCCCATGTAACTCGGTGCCTAAATTTCCAGCAGGTAAAGTGTGAGCATTAGAGACCTGGTGGTTTACTTCAGAGGTTAGATATTCCTGAGTGGAAGTGGGAGCGTATCACTATGGATTTTGTTGTTGGACTCCCACGGACTCAGAGGAAGTTCGATGCAGTTTGGGTCATTGTGGACAGGCTGACTAAGTCAGCACATTTCATTCCTGTGGCAGTTACCTATTCCTCAGAGCTTTTGGCAGAGATTTACATTCGTGAGATCGTCCGTCTTCACGGGGTGCCCGTTTCTTTCATTTCTGATCGAGGTACGCAGTTCACCTCGAACTTCTGGAGGGTAGTACAGCATGAGTTGGGTACACGGGTTAAGTTGAGCACAGCATTCCATCCACAGACGGACTGGCAGTCCGAGCGCACTATTCAGATCTTGGAGGATATGCTCCGTGCAAGTGTTATAGACTTCGGAGGATCGTGGGATCAGTACTTGCCCTTTGCAGAGTTCGCCTACAACAACAACTACCAGTCGAGCATTCAGATGGCTCCCTATGAGGCATTATATGGTAGGCGGTGCCGGTCGCCAATTGGGTGGTTCGCGCCGGGAGAGGCTCGGTTTTTGGGCACAGACTTAGTACAGGATGCCTTGGATAAGGTCAAGATTATTCAGGATCGACTTCATACTGCTCCGTCAATTATACAGGATGCCATAGAGTTCGTGATGTTGCATTCATGGTCAGAGAGAGAGTGTTACTTTGGGTATCACCCATGAAGGGTGTAATGAGGTTCAGAAAGAAGGGCAAGTTGAGACCTAGGTATATCGGACCTTTTGAGATTCTGGAGAGAGTGGGAGAGGTGGCTTACAGGCTTGCATTGCCACCTAGTTTAGCAGTTGTTCATCCGGTATTCCATGTGTCCATGCTTCGAAAGTATCACGGCGATCCGTCCCATGTGTTAGATTTTAGCTCTGTCCAGTTGGACAAGGATTTGACTTACGAGGAGGAGCCAGTGGAAATTCTAGCCTAGCAAGTTTGCCAGTTGAGATTAAAGAGTTATCCTTCAGTTCGAGTGCAGTGGAAAGGTCAGCCTATTGAGACAGCTACTTGGGAGTCCGAGTCCGATATGCGGAGTAGATATCCCCACCTTTTCACTAGCCCAGGTACTTTTCTATGTCCGTTCGAAGACAAACGGTTGTATTAGAGGTGGAGAATACGATGACCCAAAAGGTCATCTTATGTTTTAGAACTCGAATCTGCGCTCTTAAGCCTTAAAATCTCATTTTTACCCTCCTCGATTTGCGTGTGCAGTTCGGGCATGTTATCGGAAAACTTTTATGTTGAAAATTGATGAAAATAAGAATTTCTGCATTAAAATGTTGATTTCAGTTGACTCCGGTCAACATTTTTGGTAAACAGGACTAGATCCATGTTTTGACTTTTTCGGTAGGTCCGTATCGAATTATGGGACCTGGGTGTATGCCCGGAATCGAATTCGGAGGTCCCTAGCTCAAGTTATGAATTTTTTATGAAAATTAAAAGTTTAAAAATTAATTGTTTTTAAGAATTGATTTATGTTTGGCATTGTTAGTGCCGGGTCCGTATTCTGGTTCCGGAGCCCGGTACAGATTCATTTTGATATTTAACACTTGTTTGTGAAATTTGGTGAGAAACAGAGTTGATTTGACGTGATTCGGACGTCCAGTTGAGAAAATAGAAGTTTTAAAGCGTTCATGAGAATTTCATTTGATTTGGTGCTAAATTTGTAGTTCTACGTGTTATTTTGGCGATTTGATCGTGCGAGCAAATTCGTATGATATTTTTAGACTTGTGTGCATGTTTGATTTGGAGCCCCGAGGGCTCGGGTAAGTTTCGGATAGGCCACGGGATATTTTGGACTTTGAAAATCTGGTATTTTACCGCAGCACGTGTTCTGGCATGTACTTCTTCGCGTTCGCGAAGGTCCTCTCGCAAATGCGAAGAGTAAACTGATGAGGCAGGGATTGCTTCTTCACGAACGCGAAGGTTTGATCGCGAACGCGAAGCGATGGGGGCGTTACCCTTCACGAACACGTAGTGTTAGGCATTGGGGAGGGGGAGTCAGCCGCTCCTTCATCGCGAATGCGAGCAATGCCTCGCGAACGAGAAGGCCAGGGGGAGTAACCATCGCGAACGCGAGCTGTGTCTTGCGAACGCGAAGGCTTGGAAGTCAGTACCCTTCGCGAACGCGATAGTGCTCTCGCGAACGCGGTGAACACTGTCGCCCAGCACTTAACAGAATCCAAAAACGGGATTTTAGCCAAAAACTCATTTTTCTCAAAAACCAAACGGTGAGAGGTGATTTTTCAAGAGTCATTTCTTCCCCAAATTATTGGTAAGTGATTCTAAACCATTTTCTTTCAATTACCCATTACATTTCTTGAATTTTCAACGTAAAATCTAGAGTTTTCATGGTAGAATTAGGGGTTAGGGTAGAAACTAGGTATTTCGGAAATTTAGGAATTTAGACCTCAATTTGAGGTCGGATTCCAAAACCAATTATATATTCGGGCTCGGGGGTGAATGGGTAAAAGGATTTTGGTCCGAACCTCGGGTTTTGACCAAGCGGGTCCGGGGTCAATTTTTTGACTTTTTAGAGGAAAATTTGGAAAATTTAAATTTATGAAATATAATTGATTTCTTTAGCAATATTTGATATTATTGAGTCATTTTTGAATAGATACGAGTGGTTTGGAGGTGAATTCCAAAGGAAAAGTTGTGATTGAGAATTAAGTGGCCTTCGGAGTAAGGTAAGTGTTGTGTCTAACTTTGGCTTGAGGGAATAGGTATTGTGTGAGTATTTGATACGTGTTTTGTTGTTGAATAAGATGTATAGTTGAGGTGACGAGCATCTATACGTTGTGGTCGAGTCATAGCATGCGAGTGAAATTCCATTCTTGCAAATTTGTAGTCTTAAATCTTGTTATCCATGCTTATTGTTGTTGTTGAAATGTTGGGAGACTTGTATCCGGTTCCACCAAGGTCGATAAAATTGTGAATATTGATTCGAGGTTGAGATATTAAATTGTGAAAGTAATCATTGATGAAAAATTGATTTCTTTGTGAAACTTCTCTCTATCCGTTGTTATTGATTCTGTGAATTATGAGGAGGAGTGTAAAGCACGAAGGATGATGCCGTACATGATTTATTTATATTGTGAGGAAGAGTGTAAAGTACGAAGGGTGATGCCATGCATGATTTATTAATATTGTGAGGAAGAGTGTAAAGCACGAAGGGTGATGCCGTGCATGAATTATTTATATTGTGAGGAAGAGAGTAAAAGGCACGAAGGGTGATGTCGTGCAGTCTTATTTGTTATTTGATGAGGTTGAGAGTAAAAGCACGAAGGGTGATGCCGTGCAGTTTTCCTTGCTGTCTTAATTTCTCAATTCGTTTAAGGATTTCCGGTTTAATTTTGTCTTTTTATTATTCTCACTCTTTATGTTGTATTCCCCCACTGTATGTTCCTCTCCCATAATTTATGCATTATTTCTTTATTAATTGTTGTTGCCACTAGCATGATTATACTGTCCTAGCCTCGTCACTACTTCTGCCGAGGTTAGGCTCGATACTTACCAGTATATGGTGTCGGTTGTACTGATGCTGCACTCTGTACTTTCTATGCAGATTTTGATACCGACTCAGGTTGATCGAGATTTGCTATTGGTCCGCTGTACGGAGACTCAAGGTAGATCTGTCGGCGTTCACAGACCTTGAAGTCCCCGTCTATCTTTTATGTCCTACTGTTTTCTTTCATTCAAACAGTTGTATTTCTTTCAGGCTATTACTTGTAGTAAATTCTAGAATGCTTGTGAATTGTGACTCCAGATCCCGGTGGTAGAAATTAATACAGTTTTATGATATTCCGCACTTATTATATTTCATCTTAGTTAATTATTGTTAATTACTGAATGCAAATAGGAAATTTTTTAATGATTCTTTAACGTTGGCTTGCCTAGCAAGTGAAATGTTAAGCGCCATCACGTTCCCGTCGGTGAAAAATTTCGGGTCGTGACATGGATCCTTTAAATATTAGTAAAAAATATGGATTTTGTAAAGTGTTCAACTATGAAACATGAGGGATAATCAGGAAAATGGTTTTTCGTATCAGATCCTTATAAACAAAATGTAATTAATTTTTTAAAATGACACGCTTTAATTAATTGTAAACAAATGACACGCTTTATGTGGAAACAAACGATAAACATTGATAGATTTGGTATAAACCCAAGATATATCTATATCTATATTATATTAAAAGTACGAAGGCCCTTAGCGAAATGCCGTTTGTCCTTTTTCCCCTTTAAAAATAGAGTTTACATTGGATAAAATAGTAATTTAGTTATTTTCCTAATATGTAGGAATACTCATTTAATTATTTTCCTAATATTTTGGACTACAAAATCAACTAAATTTTATATGTTACATTCTTCCTTATTTGGATTACGTAGAAAAATTTAATAATTAGAACTTCAAAAATATTAACATTTTACTTTATATAGATTTTTACACTTAAATTATATATAAATGGCAAGAAAATGACAGAATTAAAAATATTAACCAAATAGGACGTAACCACTTGGTATTTAGAAGATTATCCCTTTGGACAGATACCAAAAATTCAATAAAAATAAAAGAGGACGTATGACGTTCTTGAAAGATGACGGAGTAACTTTTTTTATGTATTGATTTAGGTAAAACCCTTTTATATACTAAAATACTTTAAAATATACAAAACTATTTCCCACTCATTTGATTTTCTTACAATTTGACAAAAGAATTTTTATTCGATAAAATATAATAACAATCGAATATTTAAAATTTGGTATGAGCTAATATTAAGAATTTAAATAAATTAAATATAATTTATATCTTTTATTGCTAAAAATAAATAATTAAGTATTTGGAATAGCTAATTAGCAAAAAAAACTTAATTTTATTATTTTTCAAATTCATCATACAAGTAAAACTATCTTCAGGTTGACAAAAATCTTGGATTAATAGATATATTTCAATAAAAAAAGACCACATATGATGAAAGAAATTAGAAAATAAAGTCGAATTAATTATAATATATTATTAAAAATTAACTTGGTTAAAATTCAAAATAGAAGAAATAGGAATGAAATAATAAGTATTCAAAATAAGTTGACATTTATTATTATTTTTATTTTTCATCTATTCCAATAAATGGCCCTCTATAGTTTTTTGTATACTTAATAAGTTATTGGTTGTAAAATACATATTCAGTATTAGTCAGTTTCAGACCTTACATTGTTACTTAATTATTCATTTTTCCCATGGAAACTATATGACCTAGCCGTTCATTCCAATATCTCTAAAAAAGATAAATTTTTTTTAATTAGTGTTAATTTGATGACTGTTTGAAGAATTATAATAAAAATATATAACGATTTCGATCATGTTAGATTTAATATTATGTCACAAAAATGACTATAATTTTTGTAAGCTTACCCCAAAGGATATGCCCTTCAAATTAATATAAAAGATATGTGCTCAAATATTTTACGTGTGAACCAGTTTCTTCTTGTAATGACCCAACTGGTTATTTTGACTTTTAAACCCTGTTCCCCTAAATAAAATTCCATGTATGTACTTTTATTAATTTATGACTTGCGGGGATGGTTGGTTAGTGATTTGGAAGTGTTCGTGTTGAAATCGGAACACTTGGTTCCTCAAGTTGGCCTTAAAATGCTAAGTTTGACTTCGGTCAATATTTTTCAAAAATGACCCCAGAATAGAATTTTGATGATTCCAATAGCTCTGTATAGTGATTTTGGACTTGGGAGCGTGTTCGAAATTTTATTTGAAAGTCCGTAGTTAAATTAGGCTTGAAATGGCTAAAATAGGAATTTAAGTTTGGAAGTTTGACCGGGGAGTTGACTTTTTGATATTGGAGTCGGAACCCAATTCCAAAATATTTTATAGCTCTGTTATATCATTTATGACTTGTGTGCAAAATTTGAGGTCAATCGGACTTGATTTGATAAGTTTCGGCATCGAATGTAGAAGTTGGAAATTTTAAGTTTCATTAAGCTTGAATTGGAGTATGATTCGTGGTTTTAGTGTTGTTTGATGTGATTTGAGATTTCGACTAAATTCGTATGATGTTTCAGGACTTGTTGGTGTATTTGGTTGATGTCCCGAGGGATTCGGGCGAGTTTCGGACGGCTAACGAATCAATATTTGGATTTGGAGTTTGCTGAGGTCACCGTCTTGGCGTGACAATCTATTATAGCATGATATAGTTCATGTCAGTAGCCCTCAGAGGTACCCAGATGTCACAGGTTGTATATTCTCTATCACTGTTTACATTACTGTTCTTACTTATGCTTTCTTGCCTCACATACTCAGTACTTTATTCGTACTGACGTCCTTTTTATTTGTGGACGCTGCATGTCGTGCTGCAGGTCCTGATTGACAGGTAGACGTAGCTCCCCCACCACAGTAGGCTGTCCAGTTCAGCGGTTATTGGCGAGATCCCTTCTCCGGATTTGCCGTGGTCTTGGTATGCATTTTTGTTATAGACATTATGGGTATGTCGGGGCCCTGTTCCGGCAATGTTGTAGCACTTATGTTCCTTTAGAGGCTCATAGACAGGTTTCGACTTATGTATGGTTTAGAATGCCTTGTCGGCTGATTTTTGTTGTATAGTCTTTCATGGCATCATGGTAGCTCGTAACCTTATATATAGTTTCTTGACAGTCTTGTCGTCCCATGTTATGTATGTTCATGACATTATCTTTCATTGTTGGATGTTCATGATCCATGTCTACTATTTATATTGATCTTGTCGACCCTTAAAGATAATAAGGAAGGTTAGATAAAATGTACGTTGGTGCTCGGCAAGTATGGCCCGGGTGCTAGTCATGACCCTCCAGTTGGGTCGTGACAAAATTTTTCGCACGACAAGGAATCAAAGTAGTGAAATTTTCCTAATAGTTTCATAGCCTCCTGAAGATAAGTACAGATGTCTCCGTACCGATCCGCGAGACTTTACTAAATCGATTTGTGACTCATGACACCTATGAACCTAGAGCTCTGATACCAACTTATCACGATCCAATTTCCCCTCCGTGTGACGTCGTGACGGCACCTAATCTCTACAACTAGGTAAGCCTAATATTTTGCGGAATAATGAAATAAAAATATAAATTTAACAAACTATTCAAAAATACACAACAAATCCCAAAACCCGGAACATCGTGAAGCACAAAATACAGAAGGAAAGATCTAGTGTCTCTATACATCAGAGTCTAACAAGGAAAAATACAGAAGATAATGGACATGGGAAAGAGTAGAAGGGGACTCCGAGGTCTGCGGACGCGGCAGATATACCTTGAAGTCTCCAAAACTGTCTCGGCTCACTGATGGTGCGGCTGATAAGGTGTACCTGGATCTGCACACGAAAAACATGTGCAGAGAGTAGCATGAGTACACCACAATCGGTACCTAGTAAGTGCCAATCCTAACCTCGGTCGAGTAGTTACGAGGTTGGGTCAGGATCCTACTGGTAAATATAAAATAAAATAGTAAAGAGTGTAATATCGGAATAAAATAAAGGCTAAAATTTAACAACAATGAAATTATAGAAGGTAACAGCTCAGTATACAGAAACACAACAGGGGATCTCCCGAGATACCATCTCGTAGTCCCAAATATAAATGTGTAGGGGGATCTCCCGGAATACCGTTACGTAGTCCCAAAGTAAATGTGCAGGGGGATCTCCCGGAATACCGTTCCGTAGTCCCAAAGTAAATATGCAAGACAGGGGAATCTCCCGTAATACCGTTCTGTAGTCCCAAAGTAAATATGCAGTACGGGGGATCTCCCGGAATACCGTTCTGTAGTCCCAAAGTAAATATGCAGTACAGGGGGATCTCCCGGAATACCGTTCCGTATCCCAAAGTAAATATGCAACGCGAATGATAGAAATACAACTACATCACAAAATTCTTACAATTTAGACTAAGTACCAGTCAGGGAAGAAGCAGAAAATTCACTAAGCATGCCACACATAATTCACATAAACAATTAAGACACATAGACATGTTGTATTAGACTAAACATGATAGCTACTCATATTGGAATAACTCAATTAATAATGAAAATAGATTAGTACTCATTAAAATGGTATAACTCAAAATAACAGGAAAACATATTGCTGCTCCGTAAGAAAATCGGGTTTTTATCACAACTAGCCCATGTACGTACTCGTCACCTCACGTACAACGCTCACATAACACAATAGTTCCAAATCTTAAGGGGATTTCCCCCACACAAAGTTAGGCAAGCCACTTACCTCTAACCAAGCTCAATCAATCGGTCACAATGCCTTTCCATGAATATCCGGCTTCGAATGGCCCAAATCTAGCCAAAAGCAATTACATATCATAAATACAACAATAATAGAGTCATATAATTAATGAAATCAATATTTTAACAAAAATTCCAAAATTAACTCAAAAATCACTTATGGGGCCCACGTCTCGGAATCGGGTAAAAGTCATAAAATATGAAAGCCCGTTCACTCACGAGTCTAACCATATCAAATTTACTAAAATCCGACACCAAAATGGTCCGTCAAATCCACAAATTAAACTTCAAAATCCCTAGCCTCCAATTCCCAATTTCCACCTTAAAAACACACTAACTAGGTGGGAAAATACATGGGGAAGCAAGAGTATTGATCAAAAATAAGCACAAGGGACTTACCTCAAGAAATGCCTCGAAATTGCTCTCAAAAATCGCCCTAAACTGTGTTTGCAAAGTCAAAAATGACAAAAATCACGAAGCCCTTCGGTTTTAACCACTGCCCAGGTATTTCCGCAGCTGCGGAACCTGGGCTCGCACCTGCGGGTGCGCTTGTGCGGAAATTGTGTGCATCTGCGCAATTCACTCGCCCCATCTTCCTTTGCACCTGCGATGAAAGGGTCGCATTTGCGCGTGCGCGCCTGCGGAATTTCCTTCCGCTTCTGCGGACCTTGCGCACCTGCGAAGACCCCTAACGTATCTGCGGGCATCGCAGATGCGGAAAACACCTCACACCTGGGACCCATGGCACTCATCCATTTTCCCGCTTCAGCGCCAATTTGCTCGCACCTGTGGGCTCGCACCTGCGGGTAGCCTTGCGCAAGTGCGATTACAGCAGAACCAGCAAAAGCACCAGATTTTCCTAAGTCCAATTTCATTCTGTTAAGCATCTGAAACACACCCGAGGCCCCTGGGACCTCAACCAAACCTCGCAACCAATCCTATAACACCATACGAACTTAGTCGAGCCTTCAAACCACATCGAACAACACCAAAAATCATTGGTATTACCTAAGAACTTAGAATTTTTCAAATTCTACAAACGACGCCGAACCATGTCAAATCTAGTCCGAATTACCTCAAATTTTACACACATGTCACAAATGACACTACGAACCTACATCCACTTTCGAGAATCCATTCCGAGCTCGATATCAAAATTTCAACTATCGGCCGAAATCGCCGAAAAATCTAACTTTTGCCAATTCAAGCCTAAATCTACTACAGACCTCCAAAACATATTTCGGATGTGCTCCTAAGCTCAAAATCACTCAACGGAGCTAATAGAGTTGACAGAATTCCATTCCGAATCCGTATTCACACAGTTCCGACTACGCTCTAATTTTTAAGGCTTAAACTCACAACTAGGGACTAAGTGTCCCAAAACTCCCTGAATTCCATAACCAATCACTCCAGAAATTCCCAAAAGTAGAAACAAATGTGGGGAAAGCAGATATTAGGGGATCAGGGCTCTAATTCTCAAAATGACCGGCCGGGGCGTTACATAAAATTTTCAAAGTGTGAGTTTTGGATAGACTCAGTGGCATTCTTGGGTCATATAGTATCAAGTGAGGGGATCTAGGTGGATTTGAAGAAGATTGAAGCAGTGCAGAGTTGGCCCAGGCCATCCTCGGCTACAGAGATCCGAAGTTTTCTTGGTTTGGTGGGGTATTACTATCACTTTGTAGAGAGATTCTCATCTATTGCAGCACCTATGATCAGGCTGACCCAGAAGGGTGCTCCATTCAGGTGGACAGAGGAATGTGAGGAGAGATTTCAGAAGCTCAAGACAGCTTTGACTACAGCCCCAGTATTGTTTTTACCTACAGGTTCGGGGTCTTAAACTGTATATTGTGATGCATCGCGGATTGGTCTTGGTGCGGTGTTGATGCAGGACGGTAGGGTGATTGCCTACGCATCCAGACATCTGAAGGTGCATGAACAGAACTATCCTGTCCACGACCTTGAGTTAGCAGCTATTGTTTATGCCTTGAAGATATGGTGGCATTATTTGTACGGTGTTCCTTGTGAGATTTACATCGATCATCAGAGTTTGCAGCATCTGTTTAAGTAGAAAGATCTTAACTTACGTCAGCGGAGGTGGTTGGAGCTACTTAAGGATTATGATATCACTATTTTGTACCACCCTGGGAAGGCCAATGTGGTGGCCGATGCTTTGAGTCGTCGTGCAGAGAGTTTTGGGAGTTTAGCATATCTACCAGCAACAGCGGGGCCATTGGCGTTGGATGTTCAGGCCTTCGCCAGCCAGTTTGTGAGATTGGATATTTTTGAGCCGAGTCGAGTATTGGCTTGCATGGTCTCTCGGTCTTCTCTTTATGATCGCATTAGGGAGCATCAGTATGATGACCCCCATCTGCTTGTCCTTAAGGACACGGTCCAGCAAGGTGATGCTAAGGAGGTCACTATTGGAGATGATGGTGCATTGAATATGCAGGGCAGGCTATGTGTTACCAATGTAGATGGTTTGCGTGAGTTGATTCTCCAGGAGGCTCACAGTTCGCGGTACTCTATTCATCCGGGTGCCGCAAAGATGTATCAGGACTTGAAACATCATTACTGGTGGAGGATAATGAAGAAGAACATAGTAAAGTATATGGCTCGATGTCTGAATTGCCAGCAGGTAAAATATGAGCATTAGTGACCAGGTGGATTAATTCAAAAGTTAGAGATTCTAGAGTTGAAATGGGAGCGGATCACTATGGATTTCGTTATTGGACTCCCACGGACTCAGCAGAGGTTTGATGTAGTTTGGGTGATTGTGGATAGGCTGACCAAGTCGGCTTATTTCATTCCTGTGATGACTACCTATTCTTCCGAGCAACTAGCTCGAATCTACATCCGTGAGATCGTCAGGCTTCATGGCGTACCGGTATCTATTATCTCTGATCGGGGTACGCAGTTTACATCATGGTTATGGAGAGCTGTACAACATGAGTTGGGCACTAGGGTTGAGTTGAGCACAACATTTCACCCTCAGACGAATGAGCAGTCCGAGCGCACTATTAAGATATTAGAGGATATTCTCCGTGCGTGTGTGATAGATTTTGGGGGTGCTTGGGACCAGTTCTTGCCACTTGCAGAGTTTTCTTACAACAACAGTTATCAGTCCAACATTCAGATGGCACCATATGAGACTCTGTACGGTAGGCGGTGTCGGTACCCAGTGGGTTGGTTCGAGCCCGGCGAGGCCAGATTATTGGGTACGGACTTGGTTCAGGATGCCTTGGAAAAGGTGAAGGTGATTCAGGATAGACTTCACACAGCCCAGTCCAGACAGAAGAGTTATGCAGATCGGAAGGTTCACGATGTGGCATTCATGATTGGAGAGCGAGTCTTGTTCTGGGTTTCACCTATGAAGGGCGTTATGAGGTTTAGAAAGAAGGGCAAGCTGAGCCCAAGGTTCACTGGTCCATTTTGAGGTGTTGCGGTGAGTTGGGGAGGTTACTTATAAGCTTGCCCTGCCTCCCAGTCTAGCAGGAGTTCATCCGATATTCCATGTTTCTATGCTCTAGAAGTATCACGACGATCCGTCTCATGTGTTGGATTTCAGCTCAGTCCAGTTGGACAAGGATCTATCTTATGTTGAGGAGCCAGTGGCTATTTTAGGCACGCAGGTCAGAAAGCTAAGGTCAAAGAACATTTCATCTGTGAAGGTTTAATGGAGGGGACAACCGGTCGAGGAGGTGACTTGGGAGACTGAGCATGTTATGCGCAGCCATTACTCCCACCTTTTCACCACTTCAGGTATGTCTTTATGATCGTTCGAGGACGAATGATTGTTTTTAGAGGGGAAGGATGTAACGACCCGGATGGTCGTTTTGAGAGTAATAGCCCTGATACCCTATTTACTGCTTCTCCCATATCTATTTCTGCTATTGTGACTTGCCGGGAGGTTTCGTTCTGGTTTTTGGAATGATTTGGGACACTTAGTCCCTAAAACGAGAGCTTAAGTCTTAGGATGGAACTGTGTGAAGACGACTCTGTAATGGAGTTCCGTCGGTTCCGGTCGCATCGTTAGGTGATTTTGGACTTAGGGGCGTGTTCGAATTGTATTTTGGAGGTCCGTAGCTCATTTAGGCTTGAAATGGTGAAAGTCGAATTTTTAGAGTTTTGGGCCGGTAGTGGAATTTTTGATATCGGGGTCATTTTCCAATTATGGAAGTTGGAGTAGGTCAGTAATGTTGAATATGACTTGTGTGCAAAATTTGGGGTCAATCGGACGTGATTTTGTTGATTTCGACGTCGGTTGTCGAATTTGGAAGTTTCAAGTTCTTTAAGTTTGAATCAGAGGATGATTTGTGATTTTAGCATTAGTTGATGTGATTTGAGGGCTCGACTTAGTTCGTATGGTGTTTTATGATTGGTTGTATGTTTTTTCGATGTCCCGGGGGTCTCGGGTGTGTTTCGGATGATTAACAGATCAAATTTGGTTTTGGAAGAATAACTGAAGCTGCTGCACCTGGTGTAATCGCACCTGCGCAACACTGACCGCAGGTGCGAGCCCGCAGAAGCGAGCCAAGGGGCGCATGTGCGGTTTGGAAGGAAGAGGCCAAAGGTCGTAGGTGTGGAGGTATAACCACATCTGCGCATCCTCAGATGCGGAAGATGGAGCGCTAAAGCGGAAGGGGCTAGGGCGTGAGGGATCACAGAAGCGGAAACATTCCGCAGGAGCGGGTGCGCAGGTGCGGCCCATTGCTCGTAGATGCGGACCCAATCCCCTTAAGTCATTTTCGCACCTACGATGGAAATTCCACAGGTGCAACTATGGACCGCAGGTGCGAGATATATGGATAGAACACTTAAATGCAAGGGTTCGCGATTTTTGCTCATTTTCAACATTTTGAGCTCGGGTTTGGCGATTTCTTGAGAGCATTTAGAGGGGTTTCTTGAGGTAAGTCCCTTATACTTATTTTTGATCAATAATCTTGCTTCCCCATGTATTTTCCCACCTAGTTAGTGTGTATTTAAGGTGAGAATTGGGAATTGGAGGCTAGGAATTGGGCTTTCGTATTTTATGACTTTTACTCGATTCAGAGAAGTGGGCTCCACAGGCGATTTTTGAGTTACTTTCAGAATTTTCGTTAAAGTGTTGATTTCGTTAATTAGATGAGTCTATTGTTGTTGTATTTATGATATGTAATTGTGTTTGGCTAGATATGGGCCATTCAGAGTCAGATAATCGAGGAAAGGGCATTCTTACGGATTGATTGAGCTTGACTTGAGGTAAGTGGCTTGCCTATCTTTGTGTGGGGGAAATTCCCTTAAGATTTGGAACTATTGTGATATATTAGCGCCGTGTATGTGAGGTGACGAGTACGTACACGTGCTAGTTGTGGAAAAACCTGATTTTCTTACTGAGCAGCAATCCTGTTTTCCTTTTATTTTGAGTTATACCACTTTTATGAGTATTAATCTATTTCATTCTTAATTGAGTTATTCCCATTTGCGTAGCTATCCTATTTAGTCTAATACAACATGTCTACGTGTCTTAATTGCCTATATGAACTCTGTGTAGCATGCTTAGTGAATTTCCTGCTTCTTCCTTGACTGGTACTTAGTCTAAATCGTAAGATTTCGTGATATAATTGCATTTCTATTGTTTGCGCTGCATATTTACTTTCAGCCTTTATGTTAAATTTCAGCCTTTATTTTATTGCGGTATTACACTCTATATTGTTTTATTATATATTTACCAGTAGGGCCCTGACCTGACCTCGTCACTCCTCGACCGAGGTTAGGCTTGGCACTTACTGGGTACCTATTGTGGTGTACTCATGCTACTCTCTGAACATGTTTTTCGTGTGCAGATCCAGGTGTACCTTATCAGCCACACTATCAGTGAGCCAGGACAACTTTGGAGACTTCAAGGTATATCTGCCGCATCCGCAGACCTCGGAGTCCCCTTCTATTCTTTCTCATGTACGTTATCTTCTGTATTTTTCATTGTTACACTCTGATGTATAGAGACACTAGGTGCCGTCACGATGTCACACAGACGGAAAATTGGGTCATGATATATAATTAATGTGTGTGTATATATATACTAGTATCTATGAACGTGTGTTGCACGTTAATAATGGCACGTGATGGTTTAACGATTTAAATCATCTGAAAGCCAAAACATATTATTACATTAGCATAATACGTGAATTCAAAACAAAAGGACATTATAAGAACTTACACAAATGATCAATTTAGTCATGTTAGTTAGATAATTACGTATTATAGTTTAAAAGTATTTAATTTGATGGTATCTTACCGAATATTTCTTTGTAGATGATTTTGTTTTTGTATGTTTCATTCTAATGCTTTGGTTCCTTTGCCTTAACCAGAACTTTTGTTGTCGATATTGATATTCCTTTTGAAAGTGCAACATATAGTTGTTCGTGCAAGAAAACATATTGCGATAAATATAGTCCAATATTTAGGATGTTTGTCCTTATGCTTTATTTATTATAATTACAAAACATAAACATACCGAAAATTATTTTCACACAAATTTAAAAGGATATTCTTTAGTTTTGGAAGATGAAAGTTGACTTCGGGGACAAAAATATTCTTAGAAGCACATTGACCAGTATCATAATTTTTGCATGTATGATGTTATTGTCAAAACTTCTATATACCATCTATGTGCTATTACATAAGCTATTCAGTAGATCTAAGTTTTTCAGTAGCATGACGGGCAAAGTTTTCTTCAAAATTATTCTATATGCAATTGAAGATCAATTTTAACTTAGTCTATTACATATACGGTGACACTGACATACATAAGAAAAAATAAACTTGACAACAAATATGTGTGGTAGAAGGCCATTTGGTATTAAAGTATTTAAGTATTCTTCTTGGTAAATATTTTTACTCATATGATAAATTTAAAAAATAATTGAATTGGATTCTCTGGCTAAATAATTAATTGAAAGATTTAATTATTTGGTCTTAACACAAAAAAAATTTAATCTTAATTATAATTTTATCCACCATAAATTTTCTTTTCAAAGAGTAAAAAGATCAATCTGACATCTCTGTTTTAAAAGGCGTTTCTAGGGCGAGGCGTACCAAAAATACCCCGGGGCGATGGTGTGGGGCGAAAGTCTCAAGAGGCGTATGCCCCGTAATTTGGGGCGTACGCCCGGGCGTTCGGGGCATGTGCCCGAGCGTTCGGGGCGTACACCCGGGCGTTCAGGGCGCATTTTTTAGTAAGGAGTAAGCCCTAGAGACTTTTTCAAATTAAAATAAAATTTGTTGAATTAGTCCTTCATATAATACCCAAATTCTCAAAAGTTAGTTTGGTAATTACTCAAAAGGTTTAAAAAGGAACTCAAAAGTATTAAATTTAAAAGTAAAGACCTTTTTTATTGATTTAATCTCTAATTCATAGTTTTTCCAATTTTTTATCTTGTCCGCTAGTCTGCTAATATCTCCCAAAAGCAACGAATATATATATATTTTTTTTTACAAATACAAAGAGAACTACATTTTTCTTCATAGCAGCAAATCTAAAGTTTAAATTGCAGGTTAATCATTCTTTTTGTTCCTCCATATAGAAAACTTTATTCTTTTAGATTCAAATTACTTGTGCTTGTAAGTAACGTATAATAGATTGTTTGATTAGTTTTTTGTGGGGATGGAGCATACATATATATATAGTTTTCTTCAATTTTTATGCAATTTTACCTGTTTATAAATATTAACTGTCATTATATTATTTTATAAAATATTAAAAATTAAATACCTATGGGGTTACGCCCCGCTGAGGCATATGTAAAATGCCCCGCCTTACGCCCACGCCTTTTAAAACACTGTCTGACATTTCACTTTTAGATCTTTATGTATCCAGAATTGTCACGACCCAGAATTCCCACCGTCGGGACCGTGATAGAGCCTTACTTTGCACTTACTAGGCAAGCCAACGTTAGAGAATCATTAAGCCACTTCTTATACATTTCAGTAAATAACAGCAAATAAGCTATAACGAGTTTAAAATGAGTGCGAAAATATATAATAGCCTCAATATATATACACTACTACCCCGATCTGGAGTCACAATTCACGAACTTCTAGGATTTACTACAAGTAAAAGTCTAAAAAAAATACAACTGTTTGAAAAACAAATAGTAAAAAAAAACAGAAAAGATAGACGGGGACTTCAAGGTCTGCGAACGCCAACAGATCTACCTTGAGTCTCCGATGAACCAGTCCGAGCTGCTACGCCTCTCGATCAGCTGGGACCAATACCAAAATCTGCACAGGAAGTGCAGAGTGCAGTATCAGTACAACCGACCCCATGTACTAGTAAGTGTCGAGCCTAACCTCGATGAAGTAGTGACGAGGCTATGACAAGACACCTACATAACAAACCTGTGCAATTTAACAGTATATGTACAAATAACAGCAAGGAAAAACTTGATAGGTAATACTGGGAGGCGGAACATGTGAGGGGAATACGAGATAGAAAACTACAGCAGAATGGTAACTTGAACAACCAATATACTATGAACCAATAAGAACAAGTGAACACAGTAAAGAAAAAATGCACGGCATCACCCTTCGTGCTTTTACTCTCAACCTCACCATAAAATCAATAGAAACGGCACGACATCACCCTTCGTGCATTAAATCTCATAACATGGCACGATATCACCCTTCGTGTATTAACACTCACAATATAACATGACATCACCCTTTGTGCATTAACACTCACAATATGGCACGACATCACCCTTTGTGCATTAACACTCTCCCTTACCATAATGCAATGAATAAATAACAACAGGGAGATAGAATAACAAGTACAAGCCTTACTTCAATATTTGGTTTCACAATATCAACCTCAACTTCGGAATCAATACTCAATTATCACCAGAAGATCCGTAAACATGATAAGAATGATCAATTTAACAATACTAGTCTAAACACTGATAACATGAACAAAGGAAGCTATAATTGCAAGAAACCAAGCCCCACTCGCATGCTTTAACCCGACTACAATGCATAAGTACTCGTCACCTCACATATACGTTGTTCCCCAACATTTAAACATGTAGCAAATAGACAAACAAGTCATATTCCCTCAAGTCAAGGTTAACCACGACACTTACCTTGCTCCGAAGACCAAACTCAAAGCTCAACCACGACTTTTTCTTTCAAACAAGCCTCCGAACTAATAAAATCTAGCAATTTACCAACCAAACGATTCAAATTAACCCTTAGGAACTATCCACAATTGCAAAGAATTTAATTTAGGCCATTATTGAAAGAGTCAACAAAAATCAACACCGGGGGCCGCTTGGTCAAAACCCGAGGTTCGGACCAAAATCCATTTACCCATTCACTCCCGATCTCGATTATGTAACTAGTTTCGGAATTCGACCCCAAATTGAGGTCTAAATCCTCAATTTACAAAACCCCTTAATTCTTCCTAAATCCCTAGTTTTCTACCATGAAAGAGCAAAGATTAGGGCTAGGAATTAATGGGTGATGTTAGAAATGGAAGAAAATGAGTTAAAAAGTACAAACCTATGAATTGATGTTGAGTTATCTCTTCAAAATCGCTCCTAGGCTGAGTTCGAATGGAAGGGTTATGAAATTTTGGGAAAATTCCGGTACTGTTTTATTTTAAGTCACATGCGTCGAAGGGCCTTCCGCATTTGCGATGAACAGCAACCCGAGTGGCTTTCGCGTTCGCGAAGGCTGCTCCCCCTGGCCTTCGTGTTCGCGAGCCAATGCTCGCGTTCACGTAGAAGAATGACCGACCCCTCCCCCAGGTCCCTAAAGCTTCGCGTTCGTGAGAAGCTGGCCGCGTTTGCGAAGGGTAAGGCCCCCATTACTTCGCGTTCGCGAACCAGCTACCGTATTCGCGATTAAGAAAATCACCCTGCCCCAGTTTACTCTTCACGTTCGCGGGAGTACCTTCGTGAACGCGAAGAAGAAGACACCAGATAACAGCTGAAGCACAAAAAAATCAGATTTTCTAAGTTTCAAAACACCCGTAGCCTATACGAAACTCACCCGAGCCCTAGGTGCGCCAAACCAATTATGCACACAAGTCCAAAAACCTCATACGAACTCGCTCGCATGAATAAAATACCATAATAACGCCTAGAACTACGAATCAGACACCAAATCAAATGAAATTCTCAAGAAAACTTTAAAACTTTTATTTTCACAACTGAACGTTCGAATCACGCCAAACCAACTCCGTTTCTCACCAAATTTGACAGACAAGTCATAAATATAATAGTGGACCTGTGCCGGGCTCCGGAACCAAAATACAGACCCGGTATCAATAAGACCAAACATCAGTCGATTCTTAAAAATCATAAAACTTTCAAACTTTCAATTTTTACCAAAAATCAATAACTCGAGCTAGGGACCTCCGAATTCGATTCGGGGCATACACCCAGGTCCCAAATTATGATACGGACCCACCGGGACCGTCAAAACATGGATCCAGGTTTGTTTTCTCAAAACGTTGATCAAAGTCATCTCAAATGAGTTTTTAAGGAAAAATTCTTATTTTTATCAATTTTTTAACATATAAGCCCTCCGTAAGAACATCCGAACTGTGCACGTAAATCAAGGAAGGCTAAAATAAGGTATTTGAGGCCTCGAAACACAGAATTAGGTTCTGAAACCTAAGATGACCTATCGGATCATCATATTCTCCACCTCTAAAATAACCGTTCGTCCTCGAACGGACATAGAAAAGTACCTAGGCTGGTGAAAAGGTGTGGATATCTACTCCGCATGTCTAACTCGGACTCCCAAGTAGCTGCCTCGACGGGCTGACCTCTCCACTACACTCAAACTGAAGGATAACTCTTCGACCTCAGCTGTCGAACCTGTCGGGGTAGAATAGCCACCGGCTCCTCCTCGTAAGTTAAATCCTTATCCAACTGGACAGAGCTGAAATTCAATACGTGGGACGGATCGCCGTGATACTTTCGAAGTATGGACACGTGGAATACCAGATGTACTGCTGATAACCCCGGTGGCAACGCAAGCCTGTAAGCCACGTTTCCCACTCTCTCCAGAATCTCAAAAGGTCCGATATACCTAGGGGTCAACTTGCACTTCTTTCCGAATCTCATTACACCCTTCATGGGTGATACCCGGAGCAACACTCTCTCCCCGACCATGAATGCAACATCACGAACTCTGCGGTCGGCATAACTCTTCTGCCTGGACTGAGCTACGCGAAGTCGATCCTGAATAATCTTGACCTTATCCAAGGCATCATGTACTAGGTTTGTACCCAACAACCGAGCCTCCCCCGGCTCGAACCACCCAACTGGCGACCAGCACCGCCTACCGTATAATGCCTCATAGGGAGCCATCTGAATGCTCGACTGGTAGCTGTTGTTGTAGGCGAACTTTGCAAGGGGCAAGAACTGATCCCACGATCCTTCGAAGTCTATAACACATACGCGGAGCATATCCTCCAATATCTGAATAGTGCGCTCGGATTGTCCGTCCGTCTGAGGATAAAATGCTGTGCTCAACTCAACCCGCGTGCCCAATGCACGCTGTACTGCCCTCCAGAAGTGCGAGGTGAACTGCGTACCTTGGTCAGAAATGATAGACATAGGCACACCATGAAGACGCATGATCTCGCAGATATAAATATTTGCCAACCACTCCAAAGAATAGGTAACTGCCACAAGAATGAAATGCGCTGACTTAGTCAGCCTATCCACAATGACCCAAATGGTATCGAACTTCCTCTGAGTCCGTGGGAGTCCAACAACGAAATCCATAGTGATACGCTCCCACTTCCACTTAGGAATCTCTATCTTCTGAAACAAACCACCAGGTCTCTGATGCCCATACTTTACTTGCTGACAATTTAGACACCGAGCTACATAAGCAACTATATCCTTCTTCATCCTCCTCCACTAATAATGTTGCCGCAAGTCCTGATACATTTTGGCGGTGCTCGTATGAATACAATACTGAGAACTGTGGGCCTTCTCAAGAATCAACTCACGAAGTCCATCCACATTAGGCACACAAATACGACCCTGCATCCTCAAGACTCCATCATCTCCAATAGTAACCTGCTTGGCACCACTGTGCCACACTATGTCCCTAAGGACCAACAAATGAGGGTCGTCATAATACCGATCTATGATGCACTCAAACAAAGAAGACCGAGCGATTGTACAAGCTAGATTACGGCTGGGTTCTGAAATATCCAACCTCACAAACTGGTTGGCTAAAGTCTGAACATCTGATGCAAGCGGCCTCTCACCGACTGGAATAAACGCAAGGCTGCCCATACTCGCTGCCTTTCTACTCAAGGCATCGGCCACCACATTGGCCTTCCCGGGGTGGTACAAAATAGTGATACCATAGTCTTTCAATAGATCCAACCACCTCCTCTGCTTCAAATTGAGATCCTTTTGCTTGAACAAATACTGAAGGCTCCAATGATCCGCAAAAACCTCACACGACACACCGTAAAGATAGTGCCTCCAAATATTCAGCGCATGAACAATGACTGCCAACTCTAAGTCAAGGATAGGGTAATTCTTCTCATGAACCTTCAACTTCCACGACGCATATGCAATCACCCTACCCTCCTGCATCAATACCGCACCGAGCCCAACACGGGAAGCATCACAATATACCATATAAGATCCTGAACCTGTGGGCAACACCAACACCGGCGCTATAATCAAAGCAGTCTTGAGCTTCTAAAAGCTTGCCTCACACTCGTCTGACCATCTGAACGGGACACCCTTCTAGGTCAACCTGGTCAATGGGTCTGCTATAGATGAAAACCCCTCCACAAATCGACGGTAATAGCCCGCCAAACCCAAGAAACTCACGATCTCCGTAGATGAAGTGGATCTAGGCCAATTCTGAACTGCCTCAATCTTCTTAGGATCTACCTGTATGCCCTCTGCTGATACAACGTGCCCCGAGAAAGCAATTGAATCCAGCCAAAACTCGCACTTTGAGAATTTACCATATAACTGGCTGGCTCTTAGAGTCTGAAGTATAATCTTAAGATGCTGTTCATGCTCCTCTCGACTGCGGGAGTAGATCAAGATATCGTCAATAAACACAATCACCAAGGAGTCCAAATAAGGCTTGAACACCCGGTTCATCAAATCCATGAATGTTGCAGGGGCATTTGTCAACCCAAAGGACATCACTAGAAACTCATAATGCTCGTACCGAGTGCGAAAAGCTATCTTAGGGACATCGGATTCCCTAATCCTCAACTGATGGTAGCCAGATCTTAAATAAATCTTCAAAAACACCTTGGCACCCTGAAGCTGATCAAATAAGTCATCAATCCTCGGCAATGGATACTTGTTCTTGATGGTGACTTTGTTCAACTACCGATAATCTATGCACATCCTTATCGATCCATCCTTCTTCTTCACAAACAACACAGGTGCACCCCAGGGCGAGACACTAGGTCTAATAATGGCACATGATGATTTAACCATTTAAATCATCTGAAAGCCAAAAAATATTATTATATTAGCATAATACGTGAATTGAAAATAAAAGGACATCATAAGAACTTACACAAATGATCAATTTAGTCATGTTAGTTAGATAATTACGTATTATAGTTTAAAAGTATTTAATTTGATGGTATCTTACCGAATACTTCTTTGTAGATGATTTTTTTGTGTGTATGTTTTATTATAATGCTTTGGTTGCTCTGCCATAACCAGAACTCTTGTTGTCGATATTGATATTCCTCTTAAAAGTGCAACATATAGTTGTTCGTACAAGAAAACATATTGCGATTAATATAGCCCAACATTTAGGATGTTTTTCCTTATACTTTATTTATTATAATTACAAAACATAAATATACCGAAAATTATTTTCACACAAATTTAAAAGGATATTCTTTAGTTTCGGAAGACGAAAGTTGAATTCGGGGACAAAACTATTCTTAGAAGTACATTGACCAGTATCATAATTTTTGTATGTATGATGTTATTGTCAAAACTTCTATATACCATCTATGTGCTATTACATAAGCTGTTCAACACATCTAAGTTTTTCAGTAGCATGAATGACATAGTTTTCTTCAAAATCAATCTATATGCAATTGAAGATTAATTTTAACTTAGTCTATTACATATACGGTGCCACTGACATACAAAACAAAAAATAAACTTGACAACAAATATGTGTGGTAGAAAGTCATTTGGTATTAAAGTATTTAAGTATTCTTCTTGGTAGTAATTGTTGGTATCATATTCTGCTCAGTCAAAAACTGAAAAATATCTTAGTTTTACCATAAAATTTCGCAATCAACCTTTTATTTAGTTGATCAACATATTCATTTTTGCTAACTAAGATAGCTTTTTAATTTCTATCATGTAATTTGAACAAATTGCGTTTTAAGCTATTGATAGAAATATTTTACTTATTAAATGAACTACTATTACAATTGAGATTGATAACCAAGTGTTCTGGATGAACCAAATCATCTTTTATTAGATGCTCTTCTTTGTTTCTAATACGAAGCAAGAAGTTATTGAATACTGGATATGTTCTTACTTTATATTTCTTGTGAGTTGAATCTTTTTCATTTGAGGCCATAAGTATAATTTTGGCAAGCTAGTTTTTATAGTCTATGCTTTCTTCGATTTTGTAACTATTGATAGTACTTGACAGAAACCACCTTCCAAGCCATTAGTTTTTCACCAAATGGTTCCCTGGTATTCAATATATCTCCAGGGCCATATGCACTTCATCCCATATTATCAATTTTGCTTTTCTTATAAATTTAGCATTGTTGCTCTGCTTTGATATATTTATGATGGTTATTTCAGTTGTTTGAAGAAGTATATCAAATCTATTTGTTATTTTTGCTAACATAGCCATGCCTCATGATTTGACATTTTCAAGTAATGCATGACATAGAAATATTATTTTGATTCTGCCGGAGGCATCTACAAAGCTTGTTCTTGTTCAGGATTTAGCTTTGATTGTGCTTCAACATAAACTGTATGGACGTTTGATTCTTAATACTATAATCACATTTTTTACTTCGTGTTTTAATTTTTTTAATCTCTAACGCTCTTTTTATGGAATATGTTTATGTACCCTAAGAATTTTCTTAACTTGAAAAATATTTTTACTCATATGATAAATTTAAAAAATAATTGAATTAGATTCTCTTGCTAAATAATTAATTGAAAGATTTAATTATTTGGTCTTAACACAAAAAATAATTTATTTTACGTTAATTCAGATTCTTAATATTAATTCATCTCTTGTTTTGAAGATTTAATCTTAATTATAATTTTATCCACCATAAAGTTTCTTTTCAAAGAGTAAAAAGATCGATCTGACATTTCACTTTTAGATCTTTATGTGTGCAGAATCATTAGTGGTATTGACTCTTACCAACCATTTTTCTTTCTATTTCTCACACATTTATATTTTTAAATATTTTCTTAGTTGTTGTTTAATAATTGGGTATATTTTTCAATATTATACAAAATATTGATTAATATATATATTATTTGAGTAGAAAAATAGTTCAAATATAATATGGGTTTATTTGTTCTCAATTTCAACGCTTTATGCAGTCCATTTAATATTACTTTTATTTTATCTTAGTATTGGATATCATGGAGTGGTAATGTATTGTCAATATGGAGGATTCTTATGAAAATAATTTTATTAATCTTTCCTAAATATTTTTAATAAGAATTTAATAGATAAAATTTATTAATTTTAAAATATTAAATATTAAAAAATTAACATAGAAAGTTTTGTAGTCCAAAGAAATATGTTATTTTATTTATGTTCTTCCCCTATGAGTTCTTCTATTTAATATATTAGGATTATTTTGGTCTATCAATATTGTATTTGTGCTTTTATAATAATATAGGCTCTCTTTTTTCTAATTAAATTTAGACAATATAATACATTCTCAAATTAAATTAGTAATAGCACATTATAATACGTTTTCAAATTAAATTAGTAATAGAAATTTTTAAGAAGTATATCCTAAAAGTAATAGGATTATATGCCTTAAAATATGTCTCTATCCCAAAAGTAATTATGCTAATAGAAAAACTAGCGTGTTGCTAAAGATATTAGGTTTACATGCTAACATGTAGTATTATATGTCTATGCTCTAAATTAATTATACTAATAGGAATCCTAAATGTAATCATGTAGGATTTCTAACTTGTAATATTATGTTCTAAAACTAATAGGATTACAAATATCTAGCATTCCGGTTATGTCCTTTTATTGCAAGTTATTATGCTTAATATTAAAAGGTTATTTTTATAAACCGACATTATATTCATGCTTTTATATATATATATATATATATATATATATATATATATATATATATATATATATATATATATATATATATATATATATATATATATATATATATATACACACACACACACACACACACACACAATCAGGGTGTAATCATAAAAAAAAAGGAGAGGACATGATGTGACTAGAAAAAATTACGAATAGGTTGACATTGTAAAACGTAACAAACTCAAAATTGAGGAGATATGTTTTTAAGAATAATTTTACCTTAATTTATTTGCGTGCTAGTTAAGACCGGCTAACTGTGTAACGACTCGACCGGTCGTTTTGGGCATTTATGCTCCTTTCTACTATTTGAAGTCTTGAATACATTCACACGATATATTATGACTTGTGTGAATTGTCGGTTTTGGTTTTTAGGTATTTCAGAGTTAGTTTGGAAGAATGAAATCCAAGGTTTAAAGCTTAGGTTAAAATAGTCACCGAATGTCGACTTATGTGTAAATGAAACCGGAATGGAGTTTTTATGATTTCAATAGCTACGTATGGTGATTTTGGACTTAGGAGCGTGTCTGAAAAATTATTTGGAAGTCCATAGTTGAATTTAGCTTGAAATGGCAAAAATTAAATTTTTCGGAAAGTTAGACCGGAGAGTTGACTCTTTGGTATTGGGGTCGGAATCCAGTTCTAAAAATTTTCATAGCTCTGTTATGTCATTTATGACTTGTGTGCAAGTTTTGAAGTCATTCCGGATTGATTTGATGTGTTTTGGCACAAGATATAGAATTTGAAAGTTCAAAGTTCATAGATTTTGATTTGAGGTGTGATTCGTCGTTTTGATATTGTTTGATGTGATCTAAGGCCTCGAGTAGGTCCGTGTTATGTTATGGAACTTGTTGGTATATTTGAACGGGATCTCGAGTGGCACGGTGAGTTTCAGGGTGAGTTTTGAGCGATGTCCGGGCATTTCGTCACTCAAATATTGTTCTGGAACGTTGGAAGTGCAGACCACACAATTTCATGTGCCGAGGCACATTTTGGAGTGCTGTAGCAGATGAAAAAGTGCTGCAGGAGATGAAAATGTGCGGACCGCAGAAGAAAAATACGGACGACACAATTTTGTCTGCGGCGGCACTTCAGGGGTTCTGCATGTTCGATGGTCCGACTTCGGAGGCTTATATATTTTAATCCACAACGAATTTGAAGATGATTCAAACATGAAAATGGTAGCCCTTCGAATCTAGTTTCCAGAGAGGTATAGCATTAATCATTTGGATATTTATACAGAAAGTTATTGGAATTTTACTGAAGCCTGGTACTGCAAAGTGTTAAAGTGCGGCCTCATAATTTGGAGTGCGACCGCACAATTTGGAGTGCGACCGCAGAACCTGGAATGTGCGATCGCACAAAAATTGTGCGGTCAGCACAATGAGGGGTCAGATTGGGTATTATAAAATCGAGGGTTTGGGTATTATTTTACATTTGGACTTTGGGAACTCGATTTGTAGCGATATTTCGTGGGATTTTCAAGAAATTCATCGGGGTAAGTGATTCTAACTCAAATTTGGTTAATATACATGAATATATCATCGTTTTCACCATTCAATTAGTAGTTTGAGATGGAAATTTGAGGAAAAATTGCAAAATTGGGATTTGAATGTCGATTCGAAGTCGGATTTGAGTGAAACTAGTATGGTTGAACTCGTAATTGAATGGGTTATCAAATTTTGTGAGTTTCATCGTATTCCGAGACGTGGGCCCTACGGAGTAATTTTTGGAGTGGAATTTCAGATTTTGTGGGAAAATATTAGTATTTTGATATGGAATTAATTCCTATAATTGTGTGGACTTTCAAATTAATTGTGACTAGATTCGAGCCGTTTAGAAGTTGATACGCACATAATGGAATTTCTGGAGCATTGTTTAGCTTGCTCGACATTGGATTCGGCTTCTTCGAGGTAAGTAACTTTTCTAATCTTGGAGCTGAGGGTGTGAACCCTGAATATATGTATTATGTGAATTGTTGGGTAGTAACCCACATGCTAGGTGACGGGCGTGTGGGCGTGCACCATGAAAATTGTGACATAGTTGTTCCGTTGAATTTTGTAGTCAAATAATCTTGGCATTTTCTATATAGTTTTATGTGCTAAAGAAATTGAGCTGATAATCATATTAAAAATCATGTTGAGGATGTGTGCCGGTATTATTGGGACCCACAGAGGTCATATTGCTGTGAATTATTTGTTTTAAATTGAAAATTCATACTCAGTCATATTCATGTCATTACATATCATATCTCAGTCTCTGTTGTTATTTATTGATACATCATATCATCATTTTTGGGCTATTTTTATGACATTGTGAGCCCATGATAGAGAGACTGGATAGATTGATGACAGAGTGAGGACGAGGGCCTGATTTTGAGGATAATTATGGGATCGGGCTGCACGCCGCAACATGATATATTGATTATATACTTTATTATTATGGAATCGAGCTGCACGCCGCAGCAGGCCAAATTGGCTTATTATAGCACGTGATTTGTCTGTGCTGATACAAATATTGATACTATAGCACGTGAGTTGTCCGTGCAGCACGTGAATTATCCGTGCAAATTATAGCGCTTGGGCTGAAGGAGCCCCTCCAGAGTCTGTACACACCCTCAGTGAGCGTAGGTACCTACTGAGTGTGAGTGCCGAGTGATTGGGAGGATTGAGTGAATGTGAGGCATGAGTGACTGTGAGGACTGAGTGACTGTGAGGATTGAGTGATTGGGAGGACTGAGTGAAATAATACTGTGAGAGTATGCATATGATTTTATCATTGAGTTGCATCGCATTGACATGCACACATGACATACAAGCATAAAGATGTATTTTCCTCATGCTGTACAATATCACATCATTCAAGATTTTTTACACATGTTGACAGATGGGCATAGTGATGCATTTGTTTTACACGGGTTATCTGAAAAGAAAATGAAACATCTCATTTATTATAGAAAGGATTTTGGAAAAATTATTGTTTTCAAACTTATTCATATTTTTGGCAACTCCGGTAAACGATTTGGGTTTTCATTGATGTACTTGAATGGCAGAACTATTTTCAGAAATCATGTTTTTGCTGAGCATTGGATTGTTGAGTTACTTATGGTCTTACTTGTTTACGTTGTTATGGACTGTTGTGGACTATTGGTTTTGGACCCGACCTTGGTAAAAGCTCGTCACTACTTTTAACCTAAGGTTAGGTTTGTAACTTATTGAGTATATGGGGTCGGTTGTACTCATACTACACTTATGCACCTTGCATGGAGATGTTGGCTGCTGATGTTGCTGTGTTAGCTAGGAGCTGGATCTGAAGATGTACATGTGTTCCGATTGTAGCTGCCTCTTGTTCATGGTAGCCTTAGATTCATAAAACTCTGTTTATGTAATTTTCAAACAGATGATGTATTTACTTCATACCAGCTTTGTAAACCCTATTCTTAGAAGCTCATGATTTGTACTACTAGTTCTTGGGGAAATGTATTGGTTTTATCTATTTTCTTTTAATTAATTGCCTTATTAATTTCATTGGAATTGGATAGTTGATAATTGGCTTACCTAGAAGGTTGGGTTAGGTGCCATGATGTATTTGAGGGCATGAGTAGCTCTGTATGGTGTACTTTGACTTGTGAGAATCGTCGGTTTTGGTTTGCAGGTATTTCAGAATCGAATTGGAAGAAAGAATTTCATTGTTGAAGCTTTAAATTGGGAGAGTTGACCAAGTTTGACTTTTTAGCATTTGACCTCAGATTGGAATTCTGATGGAACTGGTTCCATTAGCTTCGTTAGGTGATTTTGGACTTAGGAGCGCATCCAGAATGTGATTTAGAGGTCCGGAGTGGAATTATGCTTGAATTGGCGAAAGTTTGAAATTTGGCGATTTCGGTCGGCAGTGGAAAATTTGATATCAGGGTCAGAATGTAATTTCGGAAGTTGGAGTAGGTTCTTAGTGTCATTTGTGACATGTGTGAAAAATATGAGGTCATTCAGACGTGCTTTGGTTGGTTTCGGCATCAGTAGCCGAATTTGGAAATTTAAAAGTTCTTAGGCTTGAATCCGAGGGTAATTTGGTATTTGGATGTTGTTTTGAGTGATTCGAAGGTTCGACTAAGTTCATATGTTGATATATGACTTGTTGGTATTTTTGGTCGGGGTCCTGAGGGCCTCGGAGTGATTCCGGGTGGTTAACGGATTTGTCGAAGATGGAAAATGCAGCTGAAGCTACTGCTTCTGCTATTTCCGCACCTGCGGAAGGAAGAGTCACATGTGCGAGTAGCTCTGTATGGTGTACTTTGACTTGTGAGAATCGTCAGTTTTGGTTTGCAGGTATTTCAGAATCGAATTGGAAGAAAGAATTTCATTGTTGAAGCTTTAAATTGGGAGAGTTGACCAAGTTTGACTTTTTAGCATTTGACCTCAGATTGGAATTCTGATGGAACTGGTTCCATTAGCTTCGTTAGGTGATTTTGGACTTAGGAGCGCATCCAGAATATGATTTAGAGGTCCGGAGTGGAATTATGCTTGAATTGGCGAAAGTTTGAAATTTGGCGATTTCGGTCGGCAGTGGAAAATTTGATATCAGGGTCGGAATGTAATTTCGGAAGTTGGAGTAGGTTCTTAGTGTCATTTGTGACATGTGTGCAAAATATGAGGTCATTCAGACGTGCTTTGGTTGGTTTCGGCATCAGTAGCCGAATTTGGAAATTTAAAAGTTCTTAGGCTTGAATCCGAGGGTAATTTGGTATTTGGATGTTGTTTTGAGTGATTCGAAGGTTCGACTAAGTTCGTATGTTGATATATGACTTGTTGGTATTTTTGGTCGGGGTCCTGAGGGCCTCGGAGTGATTCCGGGTGGTTAACGGATTTGTCGAAGATGGAAAATGCAGCTGAAGCTACTGCTTCTGCTATTTCCGCACCTGCGGAAGGAAGAGTCACATGTGCGAGGCCGCTGGTGCGCATGGGAAGTCCGCAGGAGCAGGCAGTGCTGGCTAGGTAGGATGCATAGGTGCGAGTTGGAGGTCGCATCTTCTACGAGCCCACAGGTGCGAAACCTGGGGCGCAGATGCAGAAAGGGGGACGCTGGGCAGGCTTCGCTGAAGCGGTGGCACCTAAGTGAGTTTCGCACCTGCGATGAATTTGGGGCTGCAGATGCGGAACCTAGGCTCCTAAGTGAGTTTCGCACCTGCGATGAATTTTTCCGTAGGTGCGGTGGCACAGAAGCGAGAAATTGTCCGCAGGTGCGAAAAACCTGGGCAGAAAGCATAAATAGAACCCTTCGCGAATTTGGTTCATTTCCACCATTTTTCAAGTCGGTTTTTGGAGCTTTTAGAGTGATTTTTGAATGGTGATTTAAGGGATATCAGTGAGGTGAGTTGCTTGAGCCCTAATACTCGTGTATATGGTGATTTCCCGTTGTTTAATCATGTAATTAGTGAAAATGATGGGTTAGGGCTTGTGATTTTGAAGAGTTTAAATTAAGGATTTGAGGGACCAAATGATGTCGGATTTGGATAAATTTTGTATGTATGGACTCGTGAGTGAATGGGCTATCTAGTTTTTAAAATTTTGTCAGATTTCGAGACGTGGGCCCGGGGGCCGGGTTTGATCCAATTTCGGATTTTTGGGCTAATTTGATAATTTTCTTGTGGAATTCATTCCATTAGAATATTGATGGTATTGTATTGATTATGAATAGATTCAGAGCATTTGGAGGCCACTTCGAGAGGCAAGAGCATTGCGGGGTGGAGATTCGACCGGTTTGAGGTAAGTAACGATTGTAAATCTAGTCCTGAGGGTATGAAACCCCAGATTTCGTATCATTCTACTATTTTAAGGTGACGCACATGCTAGTTGACGGGCATGTGGGCATGCACTGTTGAGGATTGTGACTTGGTCCATCCCATAGCAACTGTAAAGTTGCATATTTTGTTGAAACTATATGATTCTTATATGATTTAGAAAGAGTTTCTGTAAATCGGGCTGAATCCCATGTTTTGGGCCTTGTGCTAGTGCTGTGTGGACCCTTAGGGGCCTTTTCTCAAAATCCTCTCACTGTTTTCGATTGAAAATTTATACTCAGTCATGGTTATACTTGTTTACTGCATAACTCAGTTTTATGACTTTATTTCGATGCATATAAATGTTGTTTTGGGCTGAATGCCCGGTTTTTACTGAAATGCCCGAGTGGCTTGAGAGGTTTATAACTGAGTGAGGCAGAGGGCTTGATTTGTGAGGATATTATATGGATCGGGGCTGCCCGTCTGCAGCAGGCCTTATTGGCTTATTATGGCACGTGAGTTGTCCGTGCAAATTCTAATATGATATTATAGCACGTGAGTTGTCCGTGCAGATTATAGCGCTTGGTCTGTAGGAGCCCCTTCGGAGTCTGTACACACCCACAGTGAGCGCAGGTACCTACTGAGTGCGAGTGCCGAGTGCTGAGTGACTGGGAGGCATGAGTGTGAGGTATGCCCTAGTGGCAAGAGTGATTGTGAGGTATGCCCGAGTGGCAAGAGTGATTGTGAGGTATGCCCGAGTAGCATGAGTGATGGTGAGGTATGCCCGAGGGGCATGACTGACTGTGAGGTTTGCCCGACGGGCTGTATATGAGTGATGTTTTGCCCGAGGGGCTGTTTATGATTTCATCATTTTTTTCACCTTTGCATTTAGTCTCTGTTTGAAAACTGTTGAAAAATATCTTTAAATGATTTTACTGGAACTGGGTTTAAATGAGATGTTTTGATTCAAATCCTGATTTTTAAAGCATGTGATATTTTATGGAGATTTCATGATATGAACTTTATATGCTTTATTGCTCGTCACTACCACTCAACCTTTATTTATTGTTGTTACTTTCTGAGTTGGCGTACTCACGTTACTCCCTGCACCATATGTGCAGAATTCAGGAGTAGCTGGATACGATATCGATTGTTGATTATTCTGGTTGCAGATTTTCTCGGGGATAGCAAGGTAGCTGCTTGGCGATCACAACCCCTGCTCTTCTCTTTCTTATCTTCCTTTAATTGTATTTAGCTATTTTTCCAGACTGAGTTAGTCTTGATATTGTTAGACGGATCGTAGTAGATGCTCATGACTAGTGACACCCAGATGTCGAGCTTTTATTTTTCGTACTTTTATTTTGATTTGAACTCCTTTACGAAGGTTTTTTACGCTAAATGGCCTTGAAATTATCCTTAAAATGAAAATATCGGTTTGTTTTAGAAATGAGTCGGCTTGCCTAGTTCCACGATAGGTGCCATCACGACAGGTTAGGTTTTGGGTCTTGACAGATTGGTATCAGAGCCTAGGTTACATAGGTCTCACGAGTTATGAGCGGGTTTAGTAGAGTCTTGCGGATCGGTACGGAGACGTCAATATTTATCTTCGAGAGGCTGCAGAACCCTTAGGAAAATTTTACTTTCTTGTATTCTACTGTGCGAAATTGATTCAGCTTGGAACATAACTCCTTGAATTTCTTCCACGCATTCGTATGCGCACATAAGTGCTCGGTATCGGTTGTGCATCGCCGGCTTGTGATTCTACGAACAAAGTTGAGATGTGTATTCTGTGTTTGTGGTGTTGGGCCAGTCTGGAGGACTTTAGGCCATGGTTAGACCACAGCTTAGGCCTGATAGCTTCAATTGTAACCTATACATTTGGACTCATATGTCCGATAATGTCCCTACAAGGGAATTTGTGGCTCGATGAGCGGTGGAATGACTTTGTAGTGAGTATGACATAACTGCGAAAGGTGTTAAGATGATATGAATGTGAGGAGAAGTGTTTTCTTGAAATATAAAGGAAGGCCATTGGGTGCTTGATTTTTTGTTTTGATGTGACATACGTTCTCGAGTGTGAATATTTTGAAGGATCTTTCACGTTGTTAAATTTTGGGGCAAATTAAATTCTCATGTCTGTCAATGAGTTTGGACTCAAGAAGAGTAAGTGGCTGTGTAGTAATGGTGGTTGCGAATGAGTATTTTGATGTTGATGGCTCGAGAAAGATAATCTTCGAAGAGACTTAGATTCGGTAACATTCTATTGGTTCTGGTACAGCAGAGATGCATTTCGAGTTGATGCAGTAATTGGGCAGCAAAGTGTGAGGGAAGAGATGACGGGAAGTGTTTCACGGTGGTTGAAGTACTAGCGGGTCAAGTAGGAGAAGTAAAAGTTGAGAAGTTTCTTAAAGGAGATGATTTAACCGAAGTAAGAATGGCAAATTAGTATATGAATTCATTGGTAGGGTAGTCGTGCGCGTTGAGAAAGGGTAGAATGGTTTGGAATTGTGTTAGTATGTGATTTGGCCTGCAGACTCTATTTGGAGTGATGGTTACTGTACAAAGGAAGATTGAATATGGCAAAAGGGAGTTTCTTTGAAATGAAGAGGGATGTGAAGATCTAATTATCGTTTCAAGCGCAATATGACTTGAGTTCGGAAGGTATTGTTGAACTTTTAGTTAATGTCAATAAGGAAAGCACAAACTTACACAAATGATAGGTGATCATTAGCTTAGGAAAATTTGATGATTTCGTAGTTGTTGCACCCAGTGCAACATCGTTGAAAGATGTTAGTAAGGAATTCCACAAGTGGGTTATCTCCTGTGTGCAGCTAGCGGTGCCGTGATATTGATGAAGCTTGTGCGAGGAATATTACTTGCTACCCGATAGGAGGTCTCTTGTGTGATTGTGGCTGGCGATTTAGAATGTTCATGAAAAGCTTAATAAAAGGCTTCGAGAAGTCTGGTGGGTTAAAGGTGTGAGATCTTGGTAATTGAGAAGGAGAAATCCTTGCAGGGTTCTAATTTTATATAATTGCAGCTTAAGGATAAGTGGGGGAGTCAGCTATCGACGAGTTGATTGCACGGTTATGTGCCGTAATTAGTTATGACTTGCAGAAGTCGAGATCGAGGATGACTCGGGTAAAGGAATTTCTGGACACAAGTTATATTACACTCTATGGTTACAGGAGGACCATAAAATAATTGAGTGGTTATTCACGAAGAATGTAGTGTACATGGAGTGAGAATTTGCTCGGTTGAATATGAGTGTGGGTTACTCTTTATTTCCCTTGGGTGTTGGCGTGCTAATGGGGCATAAGTCGTTTCGGTCCGTTTGGTCGGTTAATTCGAGATTTGAGTAGAGTGGATGACTCTCAAGAATGGTTCCAATGGATTCAAGATTTATATATATGGCAAAAAAACTGGGAGTTACATTGAACTGTGTCGAGACTCGTGGCATTTTATATCATTGTGAATTATGCATTTCAGTATCAAGAAGGTGAAGGAAACAGTTTTAGTTTCACATAAAGTCTCATCGGAGTAAGCATTTTGGTTGTGGAAACTTTGGGATACATAAAAAGGGAATTCAGCAGCTTATAAGCCTTAGGGCGGTGTGATTCTATGCTAGAGTTCGTGGGGCAAGTTTTAGTTAAGGATAGTAATTGTTCTAACAAGGAAAAAGTAGCAATTTGAAGGCAATTTGGAAAGGACTTGGAGAAATAGGACAACTCGGTAGTAGGTTGGGTTAGCACAGAAATGGGTATGATCGGTTCTTTGGGTACTTATGACGTGGCTAGTATCTACAGGTGTTTCGTGGCAATGCTCTCGGATTTGGCAACTTGTGTGGCTTGGTGGAGTTAGAGGAATTCAATTCACATAGCTTGGTTATGTGAAAATGAATTTCAAAGTGTTCATGATGGTTTCTACCATGGTTTGAACCGAATATTTTCTACCGGTGTACAGAACGTGTTGTGTGTTATGATTTCCTCCTAGAAAGAAGCAAGAAAGAGGTTTCTGACTAATAAGGTATGTAATTTGCTAGTGACTCAGAGTTGATAATGGAATTCTTATGCTTGTCACATGGTGGCATACTAGATATGGTGTGTTGTGCGGGAATAGGATTTACATGTACAAGGTCACAGTTCAGTTTTGAAGGGAAGGACATAAATTCTTAGGCAGCATGGACGGTTTCAGATGACTAGGTAAATTATATTGCTATTTGGTATGGCGTGATGAAAGTGTACATTTCAGAAGGGGCAGTGTGTTTTGATTTATGGGTACTTCGCTGGTATTGCGGCACTCTCCCGGTTGATCGACTGCTGATATTCAAATTTTTTCCAGGTGGCACAGAAGACTTTTTAAAGTATTTCTCATGGAATAATTGTGTGTGAGAGAGGTGTTAAGCATTCGGGCGATGGAGGTGGAATCAAATAGGGTGGCTCGTGTGTTCTATGGAATTGGAGATTGGGAGTTCTCAGGAGCAGATTGTTTCATGGTTGTGGACTGTGAAGTTGTGGCTGGAGGTAGCCAGATGATATGATATGTTATGATTCAGTAATTGTGGACTTTCGGAGGTTATTTATCTATTGGTGGCTGACCAGAGTTGATTTGGGGCCCATTGGTAGGCCCAATTAGGATATGTATTCTACACCGAGCTGGATTGGTTGGCTCTATACTGCTATTGTTGAAGGATGTGTCATTCGGTTGATGTGAAGCTTATTCATGTTCTGAAATGAGTTGTGAGTTACTCTTCTATGCTTCGAGGAGTTGTGATTTGTTGGTTACATACATATATGGTGCGATTCTATTGTGGCCTTATAGCGGAATTTGAGCGAGAATAGTATTGGATATTGCTTGGTTGATGGCATATTGGTCATGTTTTTTCGGGTTTTGTGTGGTATGGTGTCATTTGCTTCTCCGTGGTTATGGTAATGCACTTTGGGTACTTTATGTCGAATTGCGCATAGTTATTGATTTTAGCAGGGTGGCTTGAGGCGTTTCATATGGACCAGTATTTGGATAGGGTCGCGTATTGCCGCAGAGTTATGTGGAAATATGATCCTTTGTGTAAGATTCATATGTTATGGTTCTGCGGTGTGTGATGGGTTCTTAGCATTGAGTCGGGGTGGTACCCGTTGAGCTTGCGAAATGATTCTCCTATTTGGGTCATTGTTACGATTGGGTACATTTGGAATGTTGCTATCTGGTGCACGGATTGCACGAGTTATGGATTTAGATTGTATTGATGTGTCATGTCACTAGAGTGGTCGTGTTGGATGAGACGAGGTCATTGGGCCTAGTATGGATGCTATCAGATTTGATTGTGGCATAATTTGGAGGATAATATCAGAAGTCGACTTTGAGATTGGCTATAGTTCTTATAGAAGGTACGGGAGCTCCATGACCTGTTGGTCTAATGAATGGTTATGAATTCGGTATGTCTCTTTGATCATCGGCAGTGTACGAAGGTTTTAGAACGAGGTTTTGTCAGATATGAGGTTTACTACCGACACTGGGTTAATTTGAGCCGATACTATGATTAGAAATCATTGGTTCGAGCATTCGAGCTATGTGGTATTTGAATTTGAGTATTTGTGTTATGGTTACAGCTTTTGGTACAGCTTGTTCAGACTTGTACGGTATGTAGATGCGAACTTCTGATCTTAATATGAAATTACGGATGTTGGAAATTTGATTCGAAGGCTTGTGGGCTAGGTTGAATTGAGAAGTTTCAGTTATGCTGTGCTATCGGACCTGTATGAGATAAGGTGACGTGGGATCACCCCCGGGTATGTGCATGGTAAAGTTACATAGCGATTTGATGGCTTTTGGAACAACTCCGGGCACGTTCGAGGATGAATTTATGTTTAAGTGGGGGAGGATGTAACGACCCGACCGATCATTTTGAACATTTGCACTTCGCTCGATTGTTTGAGGGCATGAGTAGCTCCGTATGGTGTACTTTGACTTGTGTGAATCATCGGTTTTGGTTTGCAGGTATTTTGGAATCGAATTGGAAGAAAGAATTTCATTGTTGAAGCTTTAAATTGGGAGAGTTGACCAAGTTTGACTTTTTAGCATTTGACCTCGGATTGGAATTCTGATGGTTCCATTAGCTTCGTTAGGTGATTTTGGACTTAGGAGCGCGTCCGGAATGTGATATAGAGGCCCAGAGTGGAATTAGGCTTGAATTGGCGAAAGTTGGAAATTTGGCGATTTCGGTCGGCAGTGAAAAATTTGATATCGCGGTCGGAATGGAATTTTGGAAGTTGGAGTAGGTTCATAGTGTTATTTGTGATGTGTGTGCAAAATTGGAGGTCATTCGGACGTGGTTTGGTTGGTTTAGGCATCGGTTGCTGAATTTGGAAATTTAGAAGTTCTTAGGCTTGAATCCGAGGGTAATTTGGTGTTTGGATGTTGTTTTAAGTGATTCGAAGGTTCGACTAAGTTCGTATGTTGATATATGACTTGTTGGTATTTTTGGTTGGGGTCCCGATGGCCTCGGGGTGATTCCGGGTGATTAAAGGATTTGTCGAAGTTGGAAAATGCAGCTAAAGCTGCTGCTTCTGCTATTTTCGCACCTGCGGAAGGAAGAGTCGCAGGTACGAGGCCGCTGGTGCGCATGGGATGTTCGCAGGAGCGGGCAGTGTTGGGCTAGGCAGGATGACAGGTGCGAGTTTGAGGTCGCATCTGCGTGCCTGCAGGTGCGAAACCTGGGGCGCAGATGCGGAAAGGGGGACGCTGGGCAGGCTTCGCAGAAGCGGAGGAAACGCACATGTGCGCCTTCGCAGGCGCGGGGTTTGGGGCCGCAGATGCGGAACCTGGGCTCCTAAGTGAGTTCCGCACCTGCGATGAATTTTTCCGCAGGTGCGGTGGCGCGGAAGCGAGAAATTTTCCGCAGGTGCGAAAAACCTGGGCAGAAAGCATAAATAGAACCCTTCGCGAATTTGGTTCATTTCCACCATTTTTCAAGTCGGTTTTTGGAGCTTTTGGAGTGATATTTGAAAGGTGATTCAAGGGCTATCAGTGAGGTAAGTTGCTTGAGCCCTAATACTCGTGTATATGGTGATTTCCCATTGTTTAATCATGTAATTAGTGAAAATTAGGGGTTAGGGCTTGGGATTTTGAAGAGTTTAAATTAAGGATTAGAGGGAGCAAATGATGTCGGATTTGGATAAATTTCGTATGTATGGACTCGTGAGTGAATGGGCTGTCTAGTTTTGTAAATTTTGTTGGATTTCGAGACGTGGGCCCAGGAGCCGGGTTTGAGCCAATTTCGGATTTTTGGGCTAATTTGATAATTTTCTTGTGGAATTCATTCCGTTAGCATATTGATGGTATTGTACTGATTATGAATAGATTCGGAGCATTTGGAGGCCGCGTCGAGAGGCAAGAGCATTGCGGGGAAGAGATTTGACTGGTTTGAGGTAAGTAAATTGTAAATCTAGTCCTGAGGGTATGAAACCCCGAATTTCGTATCATTATACTATTTTGAGGTGACGCACATGCTTGGTGACATACGTGTGGGCGTGCACTGTTGGGGATTGCGACTTGGTCCATCTCGTAGCAACTGTAAAGTTGCATATTTTGTTGAAACTATATGATTCTTATATGCTTTAGAAAGAGTTTCTGTAAATTGGGCTGAATTCCATGTTTTGGGCCTTGTGCTAGTGTTGTGTGGACCCTTAGGTGCCTTTTCTCACTATCCTCTCACTGTTTTCGATTAAAAATTTATACTCAGTCATGGTTATACTTGTTTACTGCATAACTCAGTTTTATGACTCTATTTTGATGCATATAAATATTGTTTTAGCCTGAATGCCCAGTTTTTACTGAAATGCCCGAGTGGCTTGAGAGGTTTATAACTGAGTGAGGCCGAGGGCCTGATTTGGGAGGATATTATATGGATCGGGGCTGCCTGCCTGCAGCAGGCCTTATTGGCTTATTATGGTACGTGAATTGTTCGTGCGGATTTTGATATAATATTATAGCACGTGAGTTATCCGTGCAACACGTGAGTTGTCCGTGCAGATTATAGCGCTTGGGCTGTAGGAGCCCCTTCGAAGTCTGTACACACCCCCAGTAAGCGCAAGTACCTACTGAGTGCTGGTGCCGAGTGCTGAGTGACTGGGAGGCATGAGTAATTGTGAGGTATGCCCGAGTGGCAAGAGTAATTGTGAGGTATGCCCGAGTGGCATGAGTAATGGTGAGGTATGCCCGAGGGACATGACTAACTGTGAGGTTTGCCCGAGGGGCTGTATATGAGTGATGTTTTGCCCGAAGGGCTGTTTATGATTTCATCATTTTTGTTCACCTTTCATTTAGTCTCTGTTTGAAAACAGTTGAAAAATATCTTTAAATGATTTTACTGGAACTAGGTTTAAACGAGATATTTTGATTCAAATCCAGATTTTTAAAGCATGTGATATTTTACAGAGATTTCATGATATGAACTTTATATGCTTTATTGCTCGTCACTACCACTCAGCCTTTATTTATTGTTAATACTTACTGAGTTGGCGTACTCACGTTACTCCCTGCACCCTGTGTACAGAATTCAGGTGTAGCTGGACACGATAGCGGTTGTTGATTATTCTAGTTGCTGATTTTCTCGGGGATAGCAAGGTAGCTGCTTGGCGATCGCAGCCCCTGCTCTTCTCCCTCTTATCTTCCTTTAGTTGTATTTAGCTATTTTTCCAGACTGAGTTAGTCTTGATATTGTTAGACGGATCATAGTAGATGCTCATGACTAGTGACATCCAGATGTCGGGCTTTTCTTTTCCGTACTTTTGTTTTGATTTGAACTCCTTTACGAAGGTTTTTTACGCTAAATAGCTTTGAAATTATCCTTAAAATGAAAATATCGGTTTGTTTTGGAAATGAGTCAGCTTGCCTAGTTCCACGATAGGCGCCATCACGACAGGTTAGGTTTTGGGTCGTGACAGTTGGATTTTGGGTTGTGACAAGGTGGTATCAGAGCTCTAGGTTCATAGGTTCTACAAGTTATGAGCAAGTGTCTAGTAGAGTCTTGCGGATCGGTATGATGACGTCCATACTTATCTTCGAGAGGCTACAAAGCATTTAGGATATTTTCCCATCTTTCTTTCCTTATCGTGTGAAATTGATTCAGCTTGAAACATAACACTTTGAATTTCCTTTCACATATTTGTGTGCGCATGTGAGCGCACGGTATCAGCTGTGCATCACCGACTTGTGATTCCATGAACGATGTTTGAGATGTGTATTCCGTGTTTTAGTGATGGGCCAGTCTGGAGGACTTGAGACCAAGTTTAGACCACAGCTTACGCTAGGTAGCTTAAGTTGTAACCTGTACATTTGGACTCATATGTCCGGTAATGCCCCTACGAGTGGAATTTATGGCTCGATGAGTGGTGGAATGGCTTTGTGATGAGTATGATGTAACTGCAGGATGTGTTAAGACGATTTGAATATGACGAGAAGTGTTTCCCTGAAAAGTAAAGGAAGGCCATTGGGTGCTTTTTTTTTCGTTTTGATGTGACGTATAGTCTCGAGTATGGATGTTTGAAGGATCTTTCACATTTTTAAATTTTGGGACTAATTAAATTCTCATGTCTGGTTAATGAGTTTGGACTCAAAATGATTAAGTGATTTCATAGTAATTATAATTGCGAAAGGGTATAATAAGATACCAATTTGAGGCTAAGCAGGTGGGTTATCCCCTGCAGAGTAATCTACGTAGGTGCATTCCTTATAATGTGAATGAAGAGTTTCTTTGTTACCAATGAGGCGTATGTGTTGAGATATGAATTTGAATCTGGTTGAGAAAGCTGACTTAAGTGTTAAGAGAATGAATGCGAACTTAGCGGACGATTGAGGTATTTTATGGCTGGTGTTGCATGAGCTTGAAAAGAATTTTTGTTGGACCGACTGCAATATTATGACAGTAATAAAGTATGGGTATTATGAGTTATGGAGTGTTTAACTCCATGGCTTTGAGCCAAATGGGGGAGTCTGCTATGGACAAATCAATTCCTGGGTATGTATCAAATTTTTGTTTTGGTTTGAAGTATACTTGGGAATCAGTGATGACTTGCAGATGTGGAGTTCGAGAATGACTCGAGTAAGGAAATTTCTGTATATGGGTTATATTGCGCTTTATGGGTATATGAAAATCACGGGGTGGGTGAGTTGTTATTTGTGAATAGTATAGTGCGCACAGAGTTTGAATTTGATCAGTGGTGTTAAGGCAGGATTACCTCTTTGAGTGTTGCTGTGCTAATGTGGCACGTGTCTTTCAGCCCATTTGGGCAGTGGGGAGGGGGGGGTGCAATATAGATTTGATCAAAGTGGGTGACTCTCGAGAAGGCACTAATGGATTCAAAAATGTATAAGTGGCAATTGAAAATTTTTCGGATTGGTATATTGCTAGAACCGGATTGTTACATTGGATGGTGTCGGGACTTGCGGTAATTCTATATGACTATGGATTCTACATTGCAGTATAAGAAAAGGGAAGAGGAACAATTTTAAATTCACATAAGGTATTTTCAGAGTGGGTGTTTCGGTTGTGGTATTTATAGGGGTAATTATGATGTGGTGAGATTCTACAGATATTTTGGTGGCAATATTCTTGGGTTTTGGTGACCTATGTGGTTTGGTCGAGTTAAAGGACTTTAGTTCTAATAGCTTGGTTATGTGCAGATGGATTTCAAAGTGTTCTTGATGGTTTCTACCATGGTTTGAACCAAATATTTTCTACTAGTGTGGGAAACGTGTTGTGTATTGTGATTTCCTCCTGGAAGGAAGCAAGAGGAAGGTTTCTAACTAACTGGGTATGTATTTTGCTTGTGACTCAGAGTGTTAATGAGGTTCTCGTGTTTTCACTGGATGGCCTAATAGAGGCTGTGCGTTGAGTGAGATTGGGATTTGCATGTGCAAGTATACGATTCAGTTTCAAAAGGAAGGCCACGAGTTTATGGAGCATAGTCGATTTCAGATATTGGCACTAGTGGTATTACCTGAGAAGAGTGTACATTCAGAAGGGCACACTGTGTTTTGACTTACAAATGTTTTGTTGGTATTACGGTATTCGTCTGGTTGATAGACTGCTGATATTCAAATTATTTCTATGTGGCACAGAAAAATTATGAAAGTATTCCTCATGGGATTATCGTGAATGGAAGATGTGTTAGTCATTCTAGTGTTGGAGTTGGGATCAGTTACGGTGATTCATGTGTTCGATGAATTTAGGGACTGGGAGTTCTCAGAAGTATATTATTTCGAGTTGCGGCCTATTTAAGGTGAGTATTTTATTTTAACTCGGTGGAGGCACTAGTTGCGTTAATTATTTGTGATTGCTACGCACTATAAGTGTACATATATATGAGGTTTGAGCAAATGTGTGGGCATCAGGGCAAGTATCCTGATTCAGGAAAATATTTAGGCTATGATATGCCTAGAGTTAATGGTTAAGCGTAAAGTTATGACGTTTCTCTTATTCGTACCTTTGTTGAGAACTATCTGGACTATACTTGAGGTTACAAAGAGGCTAATTCACTGAATAAACCGGGTAGTTACTATTTCTATGTTAACTTGCCGATCTGAAGTGTGATAGCAGACTTTGCACATGCTTACACTATGGCGTGTTATTTATACCAGTCCAGGAGCATGAGAATCTTATTTCATTATCATATACAAGTGTACTTGTTTAATTGCTCATGTATGATATGCTGGGACTGGAGTCTTGTGACCATGCCAAGCGATTCATATTATTGGCATAGGAGTTTTCCGTGCGAGTGATGTTAATGTGAGCTCTAGAAGAGATGGTTATTGTTATTAAGTTTGTGTGTCTTGGTTCTACTATATTTAATGAGCTTATAGCATTGCAGTTGTGGTGGTGGTTGTTGAACTTGCAATACGATTCTGTACTTTGAGACATCTCCCATATTTGGGTACACTAATTGGGAAGTTGTGACTGGAGTTATATTGATGTGGCGCGTCTGTGGGATAGTTGTATTTAATAATATAAGGTCATTGGACCTAGAATGGGTACTATCATGTTTGATTACAGTATATTCGGAAGGATGATATTGAAAGTCGGCTTAGCAAGTGATTATGGTTCTGGTTAGGGCGAGAGAGCTCCATGACTTGTTGATCTGATAAGGGGTCATGAGATTCCGCGTGTTTCTTTCATTATCAGCAATGTACGAAAGTTTTGGAACAAGGTTTTGTTTGTTATGGGGTTTTATACTAGTACTTGGTTGGTTTTTGAGCAGTTACTGTGATCGGGAATGGTGTTGCGAGTATGCAAGTTGTGTGATATGTTATGTGATTATATCTGGGGTTATGGTTATGGCTCGATACAACTTATTCAAACTTATACAGTGTGTAGATGTGAGACTCGGTCTTATAAGAAATTCTGGATGTTGGAAATTGGGCTCTAAGTTTTACGAACTAAGGTTAAAGTAAGGATCTTCAATTGTGTTGTGTTGTCAGGCCTATATGGAATAGGGTGACATGGGATCACCCCTTGGTATGTGCATGGTAAGGTGAAATAGTGATTCGATGGCTTGGAAATAACTCTTGGCACGTTCGAGGACGAACATATGTTTAAGTGGGGGAGAATGTAACGACCCGACCGGTCGTTTTGGGCACTTATGCTCCTTTCTAATATTTGAAGTCTTGAATACCTTCACACGATGTATTATGACTTGTGTGAATTGTCGGTTTTGGTTTTCAGGTATTTCGGAGTTAGTTTGGAAGAATGAATTTCAAGGTTTAAAGCTTAGGTTAAAATAGTCACCGGATGTAGACTTATGTGTAAACGACCCCAGAATGGAGTTTTGATAATTCCAATAGCCACGTATGGTGCTTTTGGACTTAGGAGCGTGTCCGAAAAATTATTTGGAAGTCCGTAGTGGAATTTGGCTTGAAATGACGAAAATTGAATTTTTTGGGAAGTTTGACCGGGGAGTTGACTTTTTGGTATCGGGGTTGGAATCTAGTTCTGAAAATTTTCATAGCTCAGTTATGTCATTTATGACTTGTGTGCAAAATTTAAAGTCATTCCGGATTGATTTGATGTGTTTCGACACAAGATATAGAATGTGAAAGTTCAAAGTTCATAGATTTTGATTTGAGGTGTGATTTGTCGTTTTGATATTGTTTGATGTGATTTGAGGCCTCGAGTAGGTCCGTGTTATGTTATGGAACTTGTTGGTATATTTGAATGGGATCCCGAGTGGCTCGGTGAGTTTCAGGGTGAGTTTTGAGTGATGTCCGGGCATTTCGGCACTCTGATGTTGTTCTGGAACGTTGGAAGTGCGGACCACACAATTTCATGTGCCGAGGCACATTTTTGAGTGCTGTAGTAGATGAAAATGTGCGGACCGTAGAAGAAAAATGCAGACCGCACAATTTTGTCTGGGGCCACACTTCACGGGTTCTGCAGGTTCGATGGTCCGACTTCAGAGGCTTATATATTTTAATCCACAATGAATTTGGAGATGATTCAAAAACGAAAGTTGTAGCCCTTTGAATCGAGTTTTCAGAAAAGTATAGCATTAATCATTTGGACATTTGTACAGAAAGGTATGGGTATTGTACTGAAGCCTGGTAGTGCAGAGTGTTGAAGTGCGGCCGCACAATTTGGAGTGCGACCGCAGAATCTGGAATGTGTGGACCGCACAAAAGTTGTGCGGTCAGCACAATGAGGGGTCAGATTGTATATTATAAAATCGAGGGTTTGGGTATTATTTCATATTTGGACTTTGGGAGCTCGGTTTGTGGCGATTTTTCGTGGGATTTTCAAGAAATTCATCGGGGTAAGTGATTCTAACTCAGATTTGGTTAATATACATGAATATATCATCGTTTTCATCATTCAACTAGTAGTTTGAGATGGAAATTTGAGGAAAAATTGCAAAATTGAGATTTGAATGTCGATTCGAAGTCCAATTTGAGTGAAACTAGTATAGTTGAACTCATAATTGAATGAGTTATCGGATTTTGTAAGTTTTGTTGTATTCCGAGATGTGGGCCCTACAGGGCAATTTTTGGAGTGTAATTTCGGTTTTTGTGGGAAAATATTAGTATTTTAATATGGAATTAATTCCTATAATTGTGTGGACTTAATCAAATTAATTGTGACTAGATTCGAGCCGTTTAGAAGTTGATACGCACATAATGAAATTTTTGGAGCATTGTTTAGCTTGCTCGACATTGGATTCGGCTTGTTCGAGGTAAGTAACTCTTCTAATCTTGGAGCTGAGGGTATGAACCCTGAATATATGTATTATGTGAATTGTTGGGAGGTGACGCACATGCTAGGTGACGGGCGTGTGGGCGTGCACCATGGAAATATTGACATAATTGTTCCGTGGAATTTTGTAGTCAAATAATCTTGGCATTTTCTATGTAGTTTTATGTGCTAAAGAAATTGAGCTGAGAATAATATTAAAAATCATGTTGAGGATGTGTGCCGGTATTATTGGGACCCACAAAGGTCATAATGTTGTGAATTATTTATTTTAAATTGAAAATTCATACTTAGTCATATTCATGTCATTACATATCATATCTCAGTCTCTGTTGTTATTTATTGATACATCATATCATCATTTTTGGGCTATTTTCATGACATTGTGAGCCCATGAGAGAGAGAGAGACTGGGGAGATTGATGACTGAGTGAGGCCGAGGGCCTGATTGTGAGGATAATTATGGGATCAGGCTGCACGCCGCAACAAGCCATATTGGCTTTATATACTTTATTATTATGGGATCGGGCTGCATGCCGCAGCAGGTCAGATTGGCTTATTATAGCACGTGAGTTGTCCGTGTGCATACAGATATTGATACTATAGCACGTGAGTTGTCCGTGCAGCACGTGAGTTGTCCGTGCTGATTATAGCGCTTGGGCTGAAGGAGCCCCTCCGGAATCTGTACACACCCCTAGTGAGCGCAGGTATCTACTGAGTACAAGTGCCGAGTGATTGGGAGGATTGGGTGATTGGGAGGACTGAGTGAAATGATACTCTGAGAGTATGCATATGATTTTATCACTAAGTTGCATCGCATTGACATGCACACATGGCATACATGCATAAAGATGTATTTTTCTCATGTTGTACAGTATCACATCATTCATGATTTCTCACACATGTTGACAGATGGGCATAGTGATGCATTTGTTTTACACGGGTTATCTGGAAAAAAAATGAAACATCTCATTTATTATTGAAAGGATTTTGGGAAAATTATTGTTTTCAAACTTATTCATATTTTTGGCAACTCCGGTAAACGATTTGGGTTTTCATTGATGTACTTGAAAGGCAGAACTATTTTCAGAAATCATGTTTTTGCTGAGGTTAGACCGGCCATGATGTATGGGGCTGAGTGTTGGCCCGTTAAGAACTCACATATCCAGAAGATGAAAGTAGCAGAAATGAGGATGTTGCGGTAGATGTGCGGGCACACTAAGATAGATAAGATTAGGAATAATGATATTCGGGAGAAGGTGCATGTGGCTCCCATTGATGACAAGATGCGGGAAGCGAGGCTTAGATAGTTCAGACATGTTCAGAGGAGAAGCCCAAATGCTCCGGTACGGAGGTGTGAGCAGCTAGTTATGGAGGGCACGAGAAGAGGTAGATGGCGGCCTAAGAAGTATTGGGAAGAGGTGATCAGGCAGGATATGGCGAGGCTCTAGATTTCTGAGGACATGACACTTGATAGGGAGATGTAGAGGTCGAGTATTAGGGTTGTAGGTTAGGAGGTAGTTGAGTCGTGCCTTACTTCGTAACATGGTGGGAATAGCCATGTAGGGTTTTTTTCTAAGATAACTAGTGGGAATGTTGTGACTTACTATTTCTCTTTTCAGTGCAGGTCCTATTTACTAGCTATCGCTTTTGCTTTACATCTTTCTTCTAGATTTCATGAGGTTTCTATTTTTCTTATGACTGTTGTGGTGATACTAATATTTGCTAATATTGTCTCCCTTTACTTTGCATCTTTCTTTTGGATTTCATGGTGTTCCTATTTATCCTATGATTGTTGTTTTGATACTAATATTGTTTCCCTTTTTGCCCCTTTTGTCTTTTTGTTTTTTTGAGCCGAGGGTCTTTCGAAAATAGCCTCTCTACTCCTTCGGGGTAGGGGTAAGGTCTGCGTACACATTACCCTCCCCAGACTCCATTAGTGAGATTTTACTGGGTTGTTGTTATTGTTGTTGTTGTTGTTGTTGTTGTTGTTGTTGTATGTTTTTGCTGAGCATTTGATTATTGAGTTACTTATGGTCTTACTTGTTTACGTTATTATGAACTATTGTGGACTATTGGTTTTGGACCCGACCTTGGTAAAAGCTCGTTACTACTTTCAACCTAAGGTTAGGTTTGTTACTTATTAAGTATATGGGGTCGGTTGTACTCATACTACACTTATTCACCTTGCGTGCAGATGTTGGCTGCTGATGTTGCTGTGTTCGTTAGGAGCTGGATCTGAAGATGTATCTGAATTCCGGTTGTAGCTGCCTCTTGTTCATGGTAGTCTTAGATTCATAAAACTCTGTTTATGTAATTTTCAAACAGATGATGTATTTACTTCATACCAGCTTTGTGAACTCTATTCTTAGAAGCTCATGATTTGTACTAACAGTTCTTGGGGAAATGTATTGGTTTTATCTATTTTCTTTTAATTAATTGCCTTATTAATTTCATTGGAATTGGATAGTTGGTAATTGGTTTACCTAGCGGGTTAAGTTACGTACCATCACGACTAGTTAGATTTTGGGTCGTGACAAACTGATGAGTGCAAAATACAATATATAAATTAAATCATCGCTAGTCAAAAATAATATATTTATTTATCGTCTCCGCAAAGATTGAATTAAACAATATTCTAATAATTTTTGGATTAAAAATAATTTTATTTGGGGTTGAGGCCTGAGAGTGAGCTTTTGAGCGCCATGTCTTCCACATTGTTGGTGGTAGAGAGAGCAAATCTCCGTCAATAGCACAATATTCATTTCCCTTCCTCTCCCTCTTCATAGATATATACTAGTACATTTTAGAATCAATTACCTTTAATTTAAAACGCATCATCAATGATAATAGTTTTAAAACTCTTGTTTCATTTAATTCTGTATATGTATATAAACTCCTTTTCTTACGTAGCAAAGTAATAGAAATTAAGAAAGAAACTAAGACTTTTGAAAACTTTCTTTTTAAACATGTCATAATATTTGTATGATTATAAAAGTCTTTTCTTAAAGTGTATAAATAGAAAATTTATGTTGAACTGTTTTCACATTTAAAAAGTTGTTCTTCTTTCTCGAATGGAGTAAAATTCAAATATTGTCTTATAAATTGAAATGGATCCAGTGATAAATATTACGTTAAAGATATTTGGCAAAATCAAAGGCAGGACGACACGGCCATCCCCGCTAATCACCACCACCACCACCATTGCAATTTTGGTCAAATGGTTCAATAAGCAAGAATCATTCGGTAGCTATGACAACAACATTGTCATTCAGAGTATTGAGCTCAGGGGCGTATCTAGGCTATGGGATATGGGTTCACGTGAACCTATACTTTTCTTCCTAAACTATGTCTAATAATATTATATCTCTTTAAAATTACTTAAATATATATGCTTGCACCCAAACTTAAAGACTCCTATGGTACAATAATTATTGGGTGAACCTCTACAAGTAAAATTGACAGTTCAAATCCCACTCCGGACGATCTTATTTTTAACACAAATTATAAATCACTAAAAATTTAAAAGAATATAATTTTGAACCTATATTTTCAAAAGTGTTATGGGTTCATGGTTAGAACCCAAAATTAAACCTGTCAAATATAAATTCCATATTCACCTCTTCACAGTAGTGCACACATCTTTTTGAAATCCTGGATCCGCCTCTGAATTGAGCTGAGCATGTGTTATGTTTTGATGATTAACAAACCAAATTAATTGTGTTGAATGAACCAGGTTTCATGACACATGTTATTATGCTACTTGACTGGTGTATATATATGTTATATTTTCAATGAAAGAACCAGGTCCCTTGAAGCGGATGTCTGAAGAATATGTGTTTAAAAGTGGCTTTGATGATTAACCAACAACTGAGAAGGAACCAGATTTTGTGAAGATATTTGTTGTGCTGATATACAGAGTTGCAGATGCTTCATGCAAATATCGACAGAATCAGGTCCCTTGAAGGCGCCGATCAGAAGCTATAAGCTTATTCCGATTGCAAGTCACGTGAGTTAGAATTCTTGTTGCAATTTGGATTCCTTAAATGAGTTATTTCGTAGGCTAAAAGTATAGTAATAATTAGAGTAATTGATGGTCAACAAGGATTTATTAATTATAGAAATACTTGCATGGAAAGAAAAAGCGCGTGAATGAGTCTTTTACAGAAAGTTAAATCCTAATACAAGTCGGATTCCTTGAAAAATTAAATTTGTGGGCTACAAGAAAAATATTAGCTGGAGAAATTCGTGTTTGAAAAGGATTTAACAATTATGGAAGTACTTGCATTAAAGGAAAATATTTGAGTAGTTGAAAACAAATAAGGAATCCAAATCCTAAAATGATTCTTTTCCCTAATCGATTTATTTTAGGTTTTGAAACATAAATTGGAGAAGAATTTCGTCCAACCTCATGCCTATATAAAGCATCACGTTGCTTCTATTGAAAAGAATGTTATTCTGCAAAAATACAGATAATCATCCAAAGAAAATAACATTCATAGCAAGAATGTGCTTTCAAGAATTTAAGCTGCACAACTGAAGAACCTGGTCCAGAAGACGAAGCTGTTTTAATTTTTTAGTTGTTAAGTCCTGATTTATTATTCTTAAATCGTTACATATTTTGCTTTTGAGAAGTGTAAACGTAGGTGATCATATTTTGAAGAGTTTATTTTTGTTTTCTAAGTTAGAGTTAGTTTAGAAAGGGGAAGCTACAATTATGTTGATTTTAGGGAAAGGTATTAGAGTTAGTCTCCTTGGTTATAGACTTATAACCTAAAGCTTAGCTACAATTGAGTTGATTATAGGGATAGAGTACTAGAGTTAGTCCCTTTGGTTATTGAGTTGTAACCTAAAATTGCTCTTTGAAGTTAGTGAAGTTTTGAAGGTAAATCTTACGAGGGTAAGTCGTGATTTTTACTCCCTTGAGCAAGGAGATTTTTCACGTAAAATTATTTTATCTATAAATCCGCACTTTACCAGCTATTTGTGTCTGAATCAGGTACGTCAAAGAACCAGGTTCTTTGACTCGCGAAAATTGAGTATGACATAATTCATCCTCCTCTTGTGTCTAGGTGCATCCTAAAATAACAGATAGTTATGGCAACAACATTGTTAGTTAGAGTCCCTATATAGAAAAATATAAGTATGTTGGCATATAGTAGGGCTAATTCTATCTCGCCACTTGAGTTGACCTCACATTGCTCATCCTTGTGATTAGTACAAGCGCTCAGCTTCGAACTTACGATGCATTTCCTCCCTTAGCTCATTTCACAGCCTTCAGCTCATCACACACACACTCCCAAGTCAATATTAGCAACTCAGATCAAGTTATATATTGTTTGACCAAAAATATAAATCTTGGTTCAACTAGTTAGATTTAAATCAAGAAGAGTCAATCTTAGCTAATAATAATATCCTAAAGACAAAGTTATCAGATTTATGACAAATAACTTGTATGTTTGTCCGGATGACAATGAATGTAAGTAATAATGACAGTGTTCAATGATCCAAAAAGATAGAATATGGCATTAGATAATAAGTGAAAATAAATAACATTTAAGTAAATAGAAACATGTGAGTCACCCAAAAAGGGATGAGATCTCTGGATATTCTCTTTGACAATGATGAATGATTAATAAGCCTTTGAATACTTAGATTGTTCTTGGATCCAGTAGAAATGCTAGACGAGAATCTTAGTAAAAAGGTTATTTTTGTATGCTTGTAATAAGACCAGATTCACTCTATAAAGTCAATGTGTTCTTTACAAATAAATATCTCTTCCCCTATCATTGTGTCTCTTTCTATTATAGGGAACATGTTTCTAGAAACCCTAATAGTATATGTACAGAGAATATCTACTAGAATATTCTCTTTTGTGTCCTATCTTAAATCTAGCCGTCATAACTCTGTCTAAGATGCTCGACCTTGACCTTGAACTACGATAATCTCACGACCTTGATATTTGCTGACTCTTCGAGCACCCTTCATCGTTTCGAGGCTACTTCGACTTAGAGAAGATCTTTGTGGAGACCTTACTGATAGCGCGTGGCAGCCAACGAAGGCTTTCATGGTGCTGGCATGGCTTCCTATATCAAAGATATTTTTTGGCCCATACAGTTAGTCCCTCCGCTTATCGAGGTCGTCCTCGCGGGCGAGGTTGATGAGTGGATAATGTCGTTTGTGGTCGAGCTTACTGAACTGGCTATACAGGTCGTGGTCGTCGTACCGATCAGGCAATGTGGCTCTCTGAGGTCCACACATTTTGAATTCTTTGAATTTCCCGGGAAGTCTGTTAGAGCCATCTGGTCCAAGATAAAGAGTGATGTCATGCATTGTCACGACCCAAAATTCTACCACAGGCGTCGTGATAGCACTTAGTCTCTAAGACTAGGTAAGCCGATTTTATAACAATTCAAGCTATTTTTTATATATATATAAACCAACAGCGGAAATAATTACAAATATAACAACCTCCCAAGACTGGTAATACTGAGTCACGAACTCTAACTGAATACATGAAATGATCTCAAGGATCGAATACTCAATACTGTTTGAATAATAAACAACAGTACAATAATATGAAAAGACTCTAAGGAACTGCGACGACCAAGCAGCTCTACCTTGAATCCTTGCAATCCCACTCTAACTCTGTTCGATTCCGATATCTCCAATACTTGGCTCTACTAAATAATGTGCAGAAGTGTAGTATGAGTACACCACAGTCGGTACCCAATAAGTATCAAGACTAACCTCAGTAGAGTAGAGACGAGGTACAATCAAGACACTCACTAGTCTAATAACCTGTGCAATATGATATACACAATAATAGGAAACAGATAACAATAAGGGCAACATAAATCAACCAATGATATGCACATCAGGGCAACAAGAACACCATTAATATCACTCAACAAATAATAAATACAAGTTCACCCAATTAAATCAAGTCCTTTAAATAAATATCTTTCACATATATTATTCCAAATAACTCTCTTTCAAATATAATTTCCTCAAGAAAATATCTTTCAAATATACTTCTTTCGATATATCTCTTTCAAATATAATTTCCTCAAATAAATATCTTTCAAATATAATTCTTTCAATAAATCTTTTTCAAATATAGGTTCCTTCAAATACTACTTTTTGAATAAAAATCCTTCTAAATAAATATTTTGAATATAATTCTTTCAATTAAAAGTCACCATGTGACACCTCATTTCATAATCATAAAAATACAGGTCTCAGCCCACTTTCATATTTTTACGGTAATTCGTGCCCATAATTAAATCATCATATTTCTCCGGCACCTCGTGCCCACTTTCATATCACATCTGCACGGACAGTTCACGTGCCAATAATAAAACCATCATATTTTCCCCGGCACTTCGTGCCCACATTTCATATCTCAACTACACGGACAATTCACGTGCCAATATCATCATTATTTACTCACGACACCCCGTGCTTATATTTCTTTTCATAATCCGCCTGGCAATAGCTACAGGCTCCCAATTTCAACATAAATTAGACTATTATTAATTTACAAACAACAAGACAAATTGCACAACGTATAAAAATAAACACAAGGAAAATCACATCACATGAAAATGACCAATGCAACCACTCCTGACAATAGCCACCTTCCTCCTATAGCCACCCTTATCACTCCTATAATATCCTCCCTTATCCCTCCGCCCTGACAATATCAATAGCCACCCTTATCACTCCTATAGCCACTCTTATCGCTCCTATAACCACCCTTATCGCTCCGCCCAGACAATATCCTAACGTACATAACAACAGTGAAATACCTCCCTTATGCCCACATAATATCAACAGTGAAATGCCACCCTTATATCCTCAAAATAATAACTCAATTAACACAACAATTTACACAGAATATTATCACAACAACGTTACAAAATCAATTCATACCATAATTTTTTCAATGGCCACAACCAATTCCAAAGATATAAAAAATTTTAATTAATTTCACAACAAATAGCCTAAGGCTCCACACAATGTATATAAAACTCAAAAACAATCAACATAGATAGAAAATAATTAGCATAGAGCAACACCTTCATTAATCCAAATTTTTGATAATTATATTAACACTTCTTCTTAAAATTACTTAATTAATTATTTGCATAGGGAAAATCCATAATGAAATTAAATTCCAAGAAATATCAAACTATCAAACTCACGGAATTCACATAAATATACAAGTAATATTCACATCAAATCATCGTATAAAAATAATTTCAATAAATGCGAATTGAGGCATGGCAAATAGATGATTAAATGAATTCCAACAATTATCCAATTTACTACACAATATACTCAAGACTTTAACTCAATAATTTTTTCACATATAAGCCCGAGTACGTACTCGTCACCTCGTGTACACGGCTTTTCACATTTCACAAATGGCACATAAGACTCGATGCCTAAGGAGTAATTCCCCCACTCGAGGTTAGGCAAGACACTTACCTTTTCGAAGTTATGCCGATATTCCAAAATTGCCTTCTTGCTTGAATTGACCTCCGGACCGCTCAAATCTATCCAAATTAATTGTATAACTTCATTAGAATTAATCGAAAATAATTCTGGATAATCAAACGTCGACTTAAAAATTTATTCTAAAACATCAACAAAAGTCAACGCGGGACCCGCCTCTCGGAACCCGACATAATTTTCATGAAATCCAAAAGCCCATTCCGATACGAGTTCAACCATACCAATTTTATCAAATTCCGATAACAACTCGACCTCCAAATCTTAAATTTTTGTTTTTGGAAGATTTTGTCAAAATCTTGATTTCTTCCATTAAAATCCGAATCAAACAATGAATATAATCATAGATTCATGAAATATAATCACTTTAGGATATAGAACACTTACCCCAACCAAGCTTGTGAAAAATCCATCCAGAATCGCCCAAATCCGAGCTCCAAAAATCTAAAACAAAAATGGTGAAATGACCATTTTTGGTCCTTATGATTCTGTCCAGAACCGCTTCCGCGGAAAGAATTTTGCATCTGCACAATTGCAGAAGCGATGGCTAAAGGCGTATCTGCGGACCTTGCCGCTTCCGCGTTCCACTGATCGCACCTGCGATGTCGCAGGTGCGCAAACCTGTCTGCTTATGCGATGAGTTGCCAGCCTTGTCAATGTCGCTTCTGCGATGGCTCCCTCGCTTCTACGTGGTCGCACCTGCGCTCGAAATTCCACAGGTTCCATTCCAACAGCTGCTGCCCAGAAACAACAGAAATCCCAACATTTTCAACAAGTCCAAATTCGATTCGAACCTCATCCGAAACTCATCCAAGCTACCCGGGACCTCGTCCGAATTTACCAATAAGTCTCGTAACACAACACGGACCTACTCGGGGTTTCAAATTACATCAAACAACACCGAAATTACGAATCGCGCATTGAATCGAATTATGAGTTTTCAAATCTTCCAATTTATATATTTTACGCCCAAACGTAACAAATCAATCTGGAATGACTTCAAATTTTGCACACAAGTCATAAATGACGTAATGGAGCTATTCCTATTTCCGGAATCGAAATACGACCTTGTTATCAAAATTCAACCTTCGATCGGACTTTCCAAAAATCTTCTATTTTCCAACTTTCGCCAAAATGCATCGATTTGTCCTATGGACTTCCAAATCCAAATCCGGACATACATCTAAGTCCGAAATGATCATACAAAGTTATTTCCATCATCGAAATTCCATTCCGGGGTAGTTTGCTCAAAAGTCAACTCTCCGGTCAACTCTTTTCATTTAAGCTTTTAAATAAGAATTGTTCTTCCAATTTAATTCCGAATCTTCTGAAAATTAAACTCGACCACACCCGCGGGTCATAATACATATTACGAAGCTTCTCGAGACCTTATGTCACTGAACTGGGCGTAAATTCTTAAAATGACAAGTCGGGTCGTTACATTCTCCACCTCTTAAACAAACGTTCGTCCTCGAATGTGCTAAGAATTATTTTGAGGTTACCAAATTGATGATTTTACTTTTACACATATACTCGCGGTTGATCCCATGTTACCGCATTTGAGATAAACCCGACAATATCATCTCAATTGAGATTATTTCTTTTATCCATATTTGTAAACTTTAAGACCAAATTTCTTACACTCCAAACATTTTCAAAAAGTCCAATTTTTTTCCACATCAGTGCACAATATTAGTCTCAACTGGCTATAACAACTCGTACCTACGCACACATCAACTTATCAGAAATTTTGGCAGTGTCTCCCCTGTAATTGGGCCCATCCACCTGCCAGAGTAACATCAAAACAACTCCTAACAACACATCCACAACCCAATAAAGCACCATAATGTATATATCAATAACACTAATCTCAGTATTACAAGCACTCCATTATCATAATGATATCAGGACATGAAACACATCATATGTATGCCTATCACCACATCTCTGGTCTTAATAGTGGTTCATATTCGATTACAACATCGCCAATTAACCTCATATTAACCAAAACCTCGTTTCGAATTTTCACAACACTGACAACAAAATGTGAGGCATGAAGATCTCATAGCTATTTACCTGTCACGATCCAAAATTCCACCACAGGCATCATGATGGCACCTAGTCTCTAAGACTAGGTAATCCGATTTCAGTTACATTTTGAAGCCTTTTTTTTGAATTAAATAAGTAATCAAAACTAATAACGGAACAATTATGAATATACAACCTCCCAAGACTGGTAGTACTGAGGCACAAACTTTAACTGAATACATGGAATGATCACGAGAACCGAATATACAATACTGTTTGATTAAAAATACAATGAAATGAAAAGACTCCAAGGGACTGCGACGACCAAGCAGCTCTACCTTGAATCCTTACAATCCCGCTTTAACTCTGCTCAAGTCCGATATCTCCAATAACTGGCTCTGCACAAAAATGTGCAGAAGTGTAGTATGAGTACATCATGGTCGGTACCCAGTAAGTATCAAGACCAACCTCAGTGGAGTAGAGACGAGGTACAATCAAGACACTCACTAGTTTAATAGCATGTGCAATATAATATATAAAATAATAGAAAACAGATAACAATAAAGGCATCATAAAACAACCAGTGATATGCACAACAAGACAACAAGAACACCATTAATAAATACAATTACACCCAATTAAATCAAATCTTTCAAATAAAATATCTTTCACATAAAATTCTTACGAATAAAACTTTTTTTCAAATATAATTTCCTCAAATAAATATCTTTCGAATATAAAATTCTTTCACTAAATCTCTTCAAATATAATTTCCTCAAATAAATATCTTTCAAATACAATTCTTTCATATAATTCTTTTTGAATAAAAGTCCTTCCAAATAAATATTTTGAATATAATTCTTTCAATTAAAAAGTCACCATGTGACACCTCATTTCATAATCATAAAAATACGGGTCTCGGCCCATTTTTATATTTTTCATAAATACGGGTCTTAGCCCACTTTCATATTTTCATGGCACTTCGTGCCTTTAATTAACTCATCATGCTTCCCCGATACCTCGTGCCCTCATTTCATATCACAAATGCACGACAATTCACGTGCCAAATATCATTGTCAATCATAACACCTCGTGCCCATATTTCATATCACAACTTCACGGACCATTCACGTGCCAATATCCTCATTATTTACTCACGGCACCTCGTGCCCATATTTCATTTTATAATCCGCCTGGCAATAGCTACCTGCTCCCAATTTCAACATAAATCAGATTGTTATCAATTTACCAACAACAAGATAAATTGCACAAGGTATAAAAATAAACACAAGAAAATCACAACATCACATGAAAATCACCAACACCACAACTCCACATCATCACATATCATCTCTGATAATAGCCACCCTTATCTCTCCTATAGACACCCTTATCACTCCTATAATAGCCACCCTTATCCCTCCGCCTTGACAATATCAATAGCCACCCTTATCGCTCCTATTGCCACCCTTATCTCTCCTATAGTCACCCTTATCGCTCCGCCCAGACAATACTCCAACAAACATAACGACAGTGAAATGCCACCCTTATACCCAGATAATATCAATAGTGGAATGCCACCCTTATCTCCTCAAAATAACAACTCACACAACACAACAATTTATACGGAAAATTATCACGACAACATAACAAAATTAATTCATATCACAATTTGCCCAAAGGCCACAACCAAAGTTCCAAAGATACAACCAAATCAATTTATTTCACAACAATAGCCGAAGGCTCCACACAATGTGTATATCACCCAAAAAAAAATCAACCGAGATAGAAATTATTCAACATAAAGCAAAGCCTTCATTAATCTAAATTTAAATAATTATATTAATACATCTTCTTAAGCTTGCTTAATAAATTATTTGCAGAGGAAAAATCCATAATGAGATTAAATTTCAAGAAATATCAAACCAATAAACTCACAGAATTACATAAATATTCAAATAACAATCACATCAAATTGTCATATAAAAACAAGTTCAACCAACAAGGATTTAGGCATGGCAAATAGATGATTAAATAAATGCCAACAATTATCCAATTTACTACACAATATGCCTAAGACTTAAACCCAATATATTTTGCGCATATAAGCCCGAGTACGTACTCGTCACCTCGCGTACACGGCTTTTCACATTTCACAAACGGCACATAAGACTCGATGCCTAAGGGGTAATTCCCCCACTCGAGGTTAAGCAAGACACTTACCTTTTTGAAGTTATGTCAATATTCCAAAATCGTGTTCTTGCTTGAATTGACCTTCGGATAGCTCAAATATATCCATATTAATTGTACAACTTCATTAAAATTCATCGAAAATAATTCCGGATAATAATACGTCGACTTAAAATTTTATTCCAAAAAGTCAACAAAAGTCAACGCGGGGCTTGCCTCTTTGAACCCGGCATAATAATCATAAAATATGAACACTCATTCCGATACAAGTTCAACCATACCAATTTTATCGAATTCCAATAACAACTCGACCTCCAAATCTTAAATTTTCATTTTTGGAAGATTTTACAAAAATCTTGATTTTCCTCCATTAAAATCCGAATTAAATGATGGATTCAAAGGCATAATCATAGAAATTAATCAAAACAGGATAAGAATAACTTACCCCAAATACCCACATAAGAATCTCTCCAAAAATCGCCTTCTACCAAGCTCCCAATTTGATTTTTGTGTTATGAACTCAAACCCCCGTTTTTGGGACTTTTAATTATGCTCAAGCATTTTTCTTCTTCGCGAACGCAGCCCCCTTCTCGCGTTCGCGTAACACAAATCAGTCTGCTGCCTCAAGTCCTATTTGCAAATGCGTGGCTTCACTCATGAATGCGATGCCTATCTAGCCCTTAACTTCGCGAACGCGTAACACCTTCGCGAACGAGAAGATCAAATGCGTGGGGTCCCAACTGCCTTTTCTTCCTCTTCGCGAATGCGAGATCCAACACGCGAACGCGATGCCCATCTTTCTACACCTTCGCGAACGCGAAACCTACATCGCGAACGCGAAGGCCAAATTCCAACAGCTCTCAAACTTCCTCTACGCGAACACGTAGAAGGAAACCAGCACCAGCAAAATCTAATGCTTCAGCTATAACACCAAGCCCGATTCTAGTTTGTTAACAATCCGGAATACACCCGAGGCCCCCGAAACCTCAACCAAATACACCAAAAAGTCCTAAAACATCATACAAACTTAGGCAAATTCTCAAATCACCTCAAATAACATCAAAACGACGAATCGTACCCCAAACCAAAATCTGTGAACTTTGAACTTTCAAATTCTATATCTTGTGTCGAAACACATTAAATCAATCGGGATTGACTTCAAAGTTTTCACCCAAGTCATAATTGACATAATGAAGCTATTCAAATCTCCAGAATCAGATTCCGACCCCGATATCAAAAAGTCAACCCCCCGGTCAAACTTCCCAAAAATTCATCTTTCGCCATTTCAAGCCAAATTCCTCTACAGACCTCCAAAATATTTTCCGGACACGCTTCTAAGTCCAAAATCACCATACAGAGCTACTGACATCATTAAAATTACATTACATAGTCGTTTGCTCAAGAGTCAACTCTCCGGTCAACTATTTCCATTTAAGCTTCTAAATAATAATTGTTCTTTTCCTTAAATTTAGAATCTTCAGTAAATCAAACTCAACCACACCCGAGGGTCATAATACATATTGCGAAGCTACTCGAGACCTTAAGTCACTGAACATGGCGTTAATTCTTAAAACGACAAGTCAGGTCATTACATTCTCCACCTCTTAAACAAACGTTCATCCTCGAGCCTGCTAAGAATTATTCTGAGGTTACCAAATCGATGATTTTACTTTTACACATATACTCACGGTTGATCCCCCGTTACCACATTTGGCATAAGCCCGAAAACACAATCTCATTTGATATTATTTTTTTTACCCATATTTGTAAATTTTAAGATTAATTTCTTACACTCCAACATTTTCAAAAGGCCCGATTTTTCACAACAATGCACGGTATTAGTCTCAATTGGCTATAACAACTCGTGCCTCCTCACACATCAACTTTCTTGATAGTGTTAAAGTACTTCAAAATTTTTCTGGGGTGTTACATTCTTCCCCGCTTAGGATCATTCGCCCTCAAACACATAACATAATTTATCTCTTCTTTCGCACATATCAATCTCCCAATTTTTTTTTCTAACTCCCAAATCTTTTTCAGAAATTTCGGCAGAGTCTCCCCTGTAATTGGGCCTAAGCACCTGCCAGAGTAACACCAAAACAACTCCTAACAATACATCCACAACCCAACAAAACACCACAATATATATATCAATAACACTAATCTCAGCATTACAAGCACTGAATTATCACAATGATATCAGGACATAAAGCACATCATATGTATGCTCATCACCATATCTCTGGTCTTAAAAGCTGTTCATAATTAATTTCAGCATCATCAATTAATCTCATATTAACCACCACCTCATTTTGAATTTTCACAGCATTGACAACAAAATGTGAGGCATGAAGACCTCATAACTATTTACCCGAATTAACGAGTCACATTTAACGCCACTTGGGCAGTCATCTCATAGGCTAAAACTCAATGTTTACAGCACGAAAATGGCTGAATATGCACATAAAATATACAAGAATTATCAAATAAGCCTAACAGGCATGACTCCCTATTAATATTATTGTACAAATTAAATTTCACAAAGGGAGAATTTTAAACTCATAAATATTTCACCACAAGGACCTCGTCCTTATATAACTTCCACCGTGGCTTGTAGCCCGGTTTAAATATTTCACATCATATAAAAATGCGAGGATCTCTTCCTCAACTCCGAATCACAAGTATTTTGCACATTGTGCCAACTGAAATTTTAATTTCCTTTCTTTCTTCTTTTCAATGTATTCCGTAAATAGTTTTCACAACACATAATGAACCCATACACGGGTAGGGCATATAATTCATAAAATTGAAATCAAATATCCCGAAATCACAAGAAACCCACTGTAGCGAGTAATAAAAATTACTTTTGAACTTATATCCCTCAATGGTGTACAAAAATAAAATGACAGACACGGGCTCACATCTTCAAATCTCCCAACAGGGATAAACATGTAAGTGGGTCACAAAATTATGAAGCTCACCCATAAGTGGAGCATAATAGGAGGACTCACCTCAATATTCAGAACCGAATCAAATTAAAGGAAAATATCCTTTTATAATAGAATCAGGATCGTACCTGTAACGGCACCATCTGGTGTATCGGCCTCAGCCAAATCACAACGATCATATTAACGGGTCGGGCCTCCACCTCTTAGGCGCCCTCTACCCGCCTGTCCTCCACCTCTAACTGACTGTGTACGTGGAGTATTAACTGGAATAAAGCTTGTAGCTTGAGTGCTCTGATAAAATCCACCCCTCCCAAGTCTGGGACAATCTCTTATTATGTGCCTAGTATAACCACATTCATAACAACCCCTCTGAGGTCGCGGTTGCTCATATTGAGTCTATGATGGATTACTGGAATAACCATTATAGGAATCTCGTGCCGGTGGTGCATCGTAAGAACTTACTGGAGCACTCCGAGTAATCTGATGTGCGAACTGAGCTGCTATAATGGGTCCTAACTGAAGAGTAAAATCCACTGAACCCTCCAGATCTTCGAGACCATTTAGCCTCATTAGACTCCCTCTCCTCGCATAAAACACCCTCAATCTTCCTTGCAATCTCCACTACTTGTTGAAATGGAGTATCAGTTTGCAACTCTCGAGCCATGCATATTCTAATATAATAATCGAGCCCCTCAATGAATCTGCAGACCCGTTCTCTGACTGTAGGAACCAAGATAGGTGCATGACGGGCTAACTCACTGAACCTGATAGCATATTTTGACACTGTCATAGTGCCCTGACGCAACCGTTCAAACTCTGTGCGCCACACATCTTGGAGAGTCTGGGGAACAAACTCTTTCAAGAACATTTCTGAAAAGTGAGCCCAAGTTGGTGGTGTTGTATCGGCTGGTCTACCTTCTTCATAGATTTTCCACCACCGATACGCTGCGCCTGATAGTTGAAATATAGTAAAGGCAACTCCGCTCATTTCCACAATACCCATGGTGCAGAGAATACGATGACAATTTTCTAGAAATCCTTGGGCATCCTCTGTAGCTGTTCCACTGAAAGTAGGTGGACTATACCTATTAAACCTTTCAAGTCTCTTTTGTTCTTCTTCTGATGCCTATGGCCTGACCTCAAGCCGAACTGGAATAACAGGTTATACCGGTATTACACCAGGAACCTGATCAACGTGAACCTGCTGCTATGGAGTTGTGGTAGGAGTCTGAGCTACTCCCCCAATCTGCGAAATATTTGGTGCAACAGAGATCAATCCCGCCTGAGTTAATGTCCCAAACATACTCAGGAACTGTGCTAAAGTCTCTTGAAATCCGAGGGTAACAACAGGTGTTTCTGGTACCTGTCCCCCAACTGGAGCTACTGGTGGCTTCTCAACTGTTGTTCTGATAGGTGCTCTAGTCGCATCACATGCCCTTCCTCTATCTCTACCTCGGCCCCAGCCTCTTGCAGCCCTAACAGTATGTGCGGATGCCTGCTCAGCTAACCTGGTAGTATGTGTCCTCACCATCTGTGAGAGAATAGAGATACACATGCTCAAATTCCAAATTCAACAAATTTCGCACGACATGAATAAAAGAAGTGAAAATTTCCTAACAGTTCTGTAGCCTCTCGAAGATAAGTACAGACGTCTTCGCACTGATCCGCAAGACTCTACTAGACTCGTTCGTGACTCGTAGAACCTATGAACCTAGAGCTCTGATACCAACTTGTCACGACCCAAAATCCCACCACAGGTATCGTGATGGAACCCTAGTCTCTAAGACTAGGTAAGCCGATTTCAGTTACATTTTGAAGCCATTTTTTTTTAATTAAATAAGTAATAAAAACTAACAACGGAACAATTATGAATATACAACCTCCCAAGACTGGTAGTACTGAGTCACAAACTCTAACTGAATACATGGAATGATCACGAGGACCAAATATACAATACTGTGTGATTAAAAATACAATGAAATGAAAAGACTCCAAGGGACTGCGACGGCCAAGCATCTCTACCTTGAATTCTTACGATCCCGCTTTAACTCTACTCAAGTACGATATCTCCAATAACTGGCTCTGCAAAAAAAATGTACAGAAGTGTAGTATGAGTACACCACGGTCGGTACCCAGTAAATATCAAGACCAACCTCAGTGGAGTAGAGATGAGGTACAGTCAAGACACTCACTAGTTTAATAGCCTGTGCAATATAATATACAAAATAATAGGAAACAGATAATAATAAGGGCATCATAAAACAACCAGTGATATGCACATCAAGACAACAAGAACACCATTAATAAATACAATTACACCCAATTAAATCAAATCCTTCAAATAAAATATCTTTCGCATAAAATTCTTACGAATAAAACTTTTTCTCAAATATAATTTCCTCAAATAAACATCTTTCGAATATAAAATTCTTTCACTAAATCTCTTCAAATATAATTTCATCAAATATATATCTTTCAAATACAATTCTTTCATATAATTCTTTTTGAATAAAAATCTGTCACGACCCAAATTTAACCCTCCGTAAGGTGTTGTCATGGCACCTAGTCTTTACGACTAGGTAAGCCTAATATTACAAAAAAAAATATAAAAATAAAGATTACTGGGGTGGAGTCCCTCAATGAAGCGACGAACCCTCTCTCTGACTGTAGCAACCAGAGCCGATGCATGGCTAGCTAACTCACTGAAACGAACTGCATACTCCGACACAGTCATATCACCCTGACGCAACTGCTTAAACTTTGCGCGCCAAGCATCCCTGAGGCTCTGAGGAACATACTCACGCAAGAACATCTCTGGCGGCTCTGGAAGGGGACTCGGGTGCCTGGTCGTCGGTCCTCCTAGTACGGGTCCTCACCATCTATATGAAAAAATAGAATAGAATCTTAGAATTTTTGGTGTTAATAACTCGCATGACAAGGAAATCAAAGAAATATGATTGTTCTTAACAGTTACATAGCCTTCCGAAGATAAGTACGGACGTCTCTGCACCGATCCGCGAGACTCAAATAAACCAGCTTGTGACTCGCGACTCCTATGAACCTAGTGCTCTGATACCAACTTGTCACGACCCAAATTTAACCCTCCGTAAGGTGTCGTGATGGCACCTAGTCTTTACGACTAGGTAAGCCTAATATTACAAAAAATAATTAAAAAAAAAAGAAAACATAATATTTTAAAGATAAACAGCATATTGTGAATAGCCAAGAGTAGTACCACTCAGCATATACAAATAATTTCCCAAGACCTTGAATATCACTAAGTCACAAGCTTCTATAATCTATGTAGCTCTATACAAAAGTCTGAAGATAATAAAGAAAGTCTCTAGGCGAGGGAGTAGAAGGGAACTCCGAGGATCTGCGGACGCAAGCAGAAGTACCTTGAAGTCTCCTAGAATCAGCAGCACGCACTAACCCCAAGGCTGATAGCTCGTACCTGGATCTGCACACGAAAACATGTGCAGGAAAGGGCATGAGTACACCACAATGGTACCCAGTAAGTGCCAAGCCTAACCTCGGTCGAGTAGTGACGAGGTCAGGTCAAGGCCCTACCGGAGTAAATATAATAAATTAAACAGTAAAAGATATAAGTAAAATTTACGGTAACACAGTTAAAGAAATTCTCGAAAATTTAACAGTTAAGGGAGCCCTCGGCTCAGAACAAGGTAAACACAGTGGGGAATCTCCCGGGATACCATCCCGTAGTTCCAAATGAATATGCAGTACATGGGGATCTCCCGGAATACGTCTGTAGTCCCAAAGTAAATATGCATTGCTGGGGGATCTCCCGGAATACGTCCGTAGTCCCAAAGTAAATATGCAGTGCTGGGGGATCTCTCGAAATATGTCCGTAGTCCTAAAGTAAATATGCAGTGCTAGGGGATCTACCGGAATACGTCCGTAGTCCCAATTTAAATATGCAACGCAAGATGAAATGGCAGGTATGGCATCGAGTTATACAGTTTATATTGGACACAAATAAGGAAAAATAGGGACTTAACTAAGCATGGCATGCAGAATGTCAATAAGGCAGTTAAAACACGTAAGCATGCTTCTCTAATCTAAGTTTAACAATTAAACGTATCAGTGCAATTTAATAAGGAAAAACAGTTTATGATTTAGAAAGGAAAAACGGGATTTTTGCAATAATAACCTGTGTACGTACTCGTCACCTCACGTATACTGCGCCCACACATCAATTAATATCAAACATCCTAAGGGAAAGTCCCCAACACAAGATTAGGCAAGCCACTTACCTCGAACCGCTCAAATCAACTCGATATCACGTTCTTGCCACGAGTATCCGACTCCAAATGGACCGAATCTATTCAAATTAATTGCATAATGTAAATATAACTACAAGTAACTAATTTAGCTAATTAATTCGAAGCTAAAGCGTGAAATTAGGAAAAACGCCCAAAAAGGTCTCCCTGGGCCCATGTCTCGGAATCGGGTAAAATTACAAATTTTGAGCACACATTCACTCACGAGTTCACTCAAACAAAAATCATCTAAATCCGACATCAAATTCCCATTCAAATCTCAGGTTTTTAATTGGGGAACCTTTTCCCCCATTTTCAAACTTCTACCCTCAAATTCCTTAATTAGACGAGGAAAACAATAATAGTTTTATGTATTTTGATCAAAATAGAGTTAGAATTAGTTACCCAAGAGTTCTCCTTCAAAATCCCTCGAGAAATCGTCCCCTACCGAGCTCTAAATCGAATTGGTGAAAAATGAGGAGTGAACCCTCGAAGCTGCCTCTTCAACCCAACGATTTTCGCACCTGCGCTCATGGGGCCGCACCTGCGATCACGCACCTGCGGAAAAATCATCGTAGGTGCGAAGGTCACTTATCTGGGCTGGGTCCGCACCTGCGCGCTTGAGTCCGCACCTGCGGATGCGCTTCTGCACTCAATCATCCGCTTCTGCAGAACCTTGGGTCCTTCTCACCTCCACATCTGTGACTGCCCTTCCGCAGATGCGGCTCCGCTCCTGCGGATCACTCATCGCATCTACGACCACTGACTCCCCGGCCTAAAAGCGCACCTGCGATACCGGCCTCACTTCTGCGGGGCTGCACCTACGGACTCCCCACCGCAGGTGTGAAAACACCAGAACCGGCAAACTCAAAAATTCCTCTAAGTCCAAACATTCACACGTTAAGCATCCGAAACACCCCCGAGGCCCTCGGGACCTCAACCAAACATACCAACCAATCCTAAAATACCATACGAACTTAGTCGAGCCTTCACACCACATCGAACAACACCAAAATCATGAATTAAGCATGGATTCAAGCCTAAGAATTTAAAATTTTCCAAATTCTACGAACGACGCCGAACCACATCAAATCTAGTCCGAATGACCTCTAATTTTACACACAGGTCACAAATGACACTACGAACCTACAACCACTTTCGGAATTCCATTCCGAGCTCGATATCAAAATTTCCACTATCGGCCGAAATTGCCGAAAAACTAACTTTCGCCAATTCAAGCCTAAATCTACTACAGACCACCAAAACACATTCCGGACGCGCTCCTAACCCCAAAATCACTCAACGGAGCTAACAGAGTCGATGAAATTCTATTCCGGATCCGTCTTTACACAGTTTTGACTACGGTCAAACTCTCAGGCTTAAACTCACAACTAGGGACTAAGTGTCCCAAAACTTTCTGAATTCCATAACCAATCACTCCGGCAAGTCACAATAGCGGAAACAAACGTGGGGAAAACAGTTATTAGGGGATCGGGGCTTTAATTCTCAAAATGACCGACCGGGTTGTTACATCCTCCCCATCTTAAGACAATCGTTCATCCTCGAATGAGTATAAAGACAAACCTGAAACTGTGAAAAGATGAGGGTACTGGCTTCACATATCCTGCTCGGTCTCCCAAGTCGCCTCCTCGACCGGATGACCCCTCCACTGGACCTTTACCGAAGTAATATTCTTTGACCTGAGCTTTCTGACCTGCCTGTCCAAAATGGCTATTGGCTCCTTAACATAAGATAGATCTTTGTCCAACTGGACTGAGCTGAAATCTAATACATGAGTCGGATCACCGTGATACTTCCAGAGCATAGACATGTGGACTACCGGGTGAAATCCTGCTAGGTTGGGAGGCAAGGCAAGCTCATAAGCAACCTCTCCAACTTGCCACAATATCTCAAAAGGACCAATGAACCTCAGGCTCAGCTTGCCCTTCTTCCCGAACCTCATGACGCCCTTCATAGGCGATACCCAAAGCAAGACACGCTCACCAACCATAAATGCCAAATCACGAACCTTACGGTCTGCATAACTCTTCTACCTGGATTGGGTTGTGCGAAGTCTCTCCTGAATAACCTTCACCTTATCCAGGGCATCCTGGACCAAATATGTACCCAACAATCGGGCCTCGCCCAGCTCAAATCATCCCACTGGGAACCGGCACCGCCTACCATACAAAGCCTCATACGGTGCCGTCTGAATGCTGAACTAGTAACTGTTGTTGTAAATGAACTCTGCAAGTGGCAAGTATTGGTCCCATGACCCTCCAAACTCCATCACACAAGCACAGAGCATATCCTCAAGAATCTGAATCGTGCACTCGGACTGCCCGTCCGTCTGAGGGTGAAAGGCTATGCTCAACTCCACCCTAGTACCCAACTCCTTCTGTACGGCTCTCCAAAACCGTGATGTGAACTGTGTACCTCTGTCTGAAATGATGGATACTGGAATACCATGAAGGCGGACAATCTCTCTGATATAAATCTCAGCCAACCTCTCAGAAGAATAAGTGGTCAACACTGGAATAAAATGAGCTGACTTGGTCAGCCGATCCACGATCACCCAAATAGCATCGAACCTTCTCAAAGTCCGTGGAAGTCCAACTACAAAGTCCATGGTGATCCGCTCCCACTTCCACTCTGGGATCTCTAACCTCTGAAGTAATCCACCCGGCCTCTGGTGCTCATATTTGACCTGCTGACAGTTGAGACACTTGGCCACAAACCCAACTATATCCTTCTTCATCCTCCTCCACCAGTAGTGCTGTCTCAAATCCTGGTACATCTTCGCGGCACCGGGATAAATGGAGTACCGCGAGCTGTGGGCCTCCTCGAGAATCAACTCCCGAAGCCCATCTACATTGGGCACATAGATCCGGCCCTGCATCCTCATCACACCGTCATCACCAATAGTCACATCTCTGTAATCACCTCGCCGAACCCTGTCCTGAAGAACTAGAAGATGAGGATCATCATACTGGCGCCCCCTGATACAGTCATAAAGAGACGACAGAGCAACCACACAAGCTAATACCCGTCTAGGCTCTGAAATATCCAATCTCACTAACTAGCTGGCTAAGGCCTGAACATCCAAGGCTAAGAGCCTCTCAACTGCCGGAAGATATGCCAAACTCCCCAAACTCTCTGCCCGGCGACTCAAGGTGTCGGCCACTACATTGGCCTTCCCCGGGTGGTATAATATAGTGATATCATAGTCTTTAAGTAGCTCCAACCACCTCCGCTGACGCAAATTAAGGTCCTTCTGCCTGAACAAGTGCTGCAAACTCCGGTGATCAGTGTAAATCTCATAGGGAACACCGTACAAATAATGACGCCAGATCTTCAGGGCGTGAACAATAGTTTCTAACTCGAGATCATGAACCGGATAATTCTTCTCATGCACCTTCAACTGTCTAGACGCGTAGGCAATCACCCTACCGTCCTGCATCAATACCGCTCCAAGGCCAATCCTCGAGGCATCACAATAGACAGTGTAGGACCCCGAACCTGTAGGCAATACTAATACTGGGGCTGTAGTCAAAGCTGTCTTGAGCTTCTGAAATCTCTCCTCACACACCTCAGTCCACCTGAACGGAGCACCCTTCTGGGTAAGCCTGGTCATAGGTGCTGCAATGGATGAAAACCCCCCCACAAAGCGACGGTCATACCCCGCCAAACCAAGGAAACTATGGATCTCCGTAGCTGATGACGGTCTAGGCCAATTCTGCACTGCCTCCACCTTCTTCGGATCTACATGGATCCCATCACAAGACACTATGTGGCCCAAGAATTCCACTGAATCAAGCCAGAATTCACACTTAGAAAATTTTGCATACAATTGCTTCTCCCTCAAAGTCTGAAGCACGGTCCTCAGGTGCTGCTCATGATCTTCCCTAGACTGGGAATATACAAGGATGTCATTAATAAACACAATGACGAAGGAATCAAGATAATGCCGGAACACACTGTGCATCAAATGCATAAAGGCTGCTAGGGCATTGGTCGGCCCAAATGACATGACAAGAAACTCATAGTGACCATATCTGGTCCTGAAAGCAGTCTTCGAGATATCCGACTCCTGAATCTTCAACTGATGATGACCTGAACGTAAGTCAATCTTGGAAAACACTCTGGCACCCTCTAACTAATCAAATAAGTCATCAATACGAGGCAATTGATACATGTTCTTCACTGTGATTTTGTTCAACTGGCGATAATCAATACACATCCACAAAGAACCATCCTTCTTCTTCACAAATAAGACAGGAGCACCCCAAGGTGACACACTGGGCCGAATGAAGCCCTTATCAAGTAACTCCTGTAACTGCTCCTTCAACTTCTTTAATTCAGGAGGAGCCATATGATTTGGAGGGATAGAGATGGGCTGAGTGCTCGACAACAAAACAATGCCAAAATCAATATCTCTGTCGGGCGGCATGCCCGGAAGATCAGCTGGAAACACATCTAGAAAGTCTCTCACTACTGGAACTGACTCAACTGTAGGAGTATCAATACTGACATCTCTCACATAGGCCAAATACGCATCACACACCTTCTCAACCATTCGCTGAGCCTTAAGAAATGAAATGACCCTGCTGGAAGTATACTCTAAGATACCTCTCCACTCTAATCTCGGCAAGCCTAGCATAGCCAACGTCACGGTCTTAGCGTGACAATCAAGAATAGCATAATGGGGTGACAACCAGTCCATGCCCAAGATAACATAAAAATCTACCATACTGAGTAATAACAAATCAGCTCTGGTCTCAAAACCACTAAGAGCAATCAAACACGACCGATATACGCGGTCCACAATAAGAGAATCTCCCACGGGAGTAGATACATAAACAGGGGAACTCAAAGAATCCCGAGATATCCCCAAATGTGGAGCAAAATAAGAAGACATATATGAATACGTAGAGCCTGGGTCAAATAATACTGATGCATCCCTATGACAGACAGGGACGATACCTGTGATAACTGAAGCTGAAGCAACAGCCTCTGAACGGGCTGGAAGGGCATAGTACCTGGCCTGGCCTCCCCCTCTAGGGCGACCTCGACCTCCCCGACCTCCGCCTCGAGCTGGCTGAGGAGGTGGGGTGGCAGCTGGTGCTGGAAGAATGGCCTGAGGACCCAGTGGAGCACTTGGAGGCTAATAAGTCTGTGAAGGTGCACCCCTTCTGGCTCTGGGCAATCTCTAACCAGGTGACGAGTGTCACCACACTCAAAACAACCTCTCGGAGGGCGCGACGGCTGAGACTGACTCAGACCTGGTCTGCTGGACTGGCCGGTTATAGCACCTAGAGTAGGAGGCATACTGGATACTGGCGGTGCATAATAGGGCTCCTGAGGTCTAGGAGGAGCTGGAACACCGCTGGCTGCTGGAAGAGCTGAATGAACAGGGCGACTCACAAAACCCCTACCATAGCGTGCTGCTGGTGCACGAGCTCCTGAATAATGACCAGTCTCTCGAGACCTCTTGGCCTCTCTCTCCTCTCTGTCCCGGGCAAACATGCCCTCCACCCTCCTGGCAATGCTCACTGCCTGCTGATAAGTGATGTCCATCTCCAACTCCCGGGCAATACTGGTCCGAATACTGGGGTGGAGTCCCTCAATGAAGCGACGAACCCTCTCTCTAACTGTAGCAACCAGAGCCGGTGCACGGCGAGCTAACTCACTGAAATGGAATGCATACTCCGACACAGTCATAGCACCCTGACGCAACTGCTCAAACTCTGCGCGGCAAGCATCCCTGAGGCTCTGAGGAACATACTCACGCAAAAACATCTCTGGCAGGGGACTCGGGTGCCTGGTCGTCGGTCCTCCCAGTACGGTTCTTCACCATTTGTGAGAAAGAATAGAATAGAATCTTAGAATTTTTGGTGTCAATAACTCGCACGACAAGGAAATCAAAGAAATATGATTGTTCTTAACAGTTACATAGTCTACCAAAGATAAGTATAGACGTCTCTGCACCGATCTGCGAGACTCTAATAAACCGTCTTGTGACTCGCGACTCCTATGAACCTAGTGCTCTGATACCAACTTGTCACGGCCCAAATGTAACCCTCCGCAAGGTGTCGTGATGGCACCTAGTCTTTACGACTAGGTAAGCCTAATATTACAATAAAAAATAAAAAAATAAAATAAAGAAAACACAATATTTTTAAGATAAATAGCATATTGTGAATAGCCAAGAGTAGTACTACTCGGCATATACAAATAATTTCCCAAGACCCGGAATATCACTAAGTCACAAGCTGCTATAATCTATGTAGCTCTAAACAATAGTCTGAAGATAATAAAGAAAGTCTCTAGGCGAGGGAGTAGAAGGGAACTCCGAGGATCTGCGAACGCAAGCAGAAGTACCTTGAAGTCTCCTAGAATCAGCAGCACGCACTAACCCTGAGGTTGATAGCTCGCACCTGGATCTGCACACAAAAACATGTGCAGGAAAGGGCATGAGTACACCACAATGGTACCCAGTAAGTGCCAAGCCTAACCTCGGTCGAGTAGTGACGAGTTCAGGTCAAGGATCTACAGGAGTAAATATAATAAATTAAACAGTAAAAGATATAAGTAAAATTTACGGTAACACAGTTAAAGAAATTCTCGAAAATTTAACAGTTAAGGGAGCCCTCGACTCAGAACAAGGTAAACACAGTGGGGAATCTCCCGGTATAATGTCCCGTAGTTCCAAATGAATATGCAGTACATGGGGATCTCCCGGAATACGTCTAAATATGCAGTGCTGGGGGATCTCCCGGAATATGCCCGTAGTCCCAAAGTAAATATGCAGTGCTGGGAGATCTCCCGGAATACGTCCGTAGTCCCAAAGTAAATATGCAGTGCTGGGGGATCTCCCGGAATATGTCCGTAGTCCCAAAGTAAATATACAGTACAGGGGGATCTCCCAGAATACGTCCGTAGTCCCAATTTAAATATGCAACGCAAGATGAAATGGCAGGTATGGCATCGAGTTATACAGTTTATACTAGACACAGATAAGGAAAAACAGGTACCTAACTAAGCATGGTGCACAGAATGTCAATTAGGTAGTTAAAACATGTAAGCATGCTTCTCTAATTTAAGTTTAACAATTAAACGTATCAGTGCAATTTAATATGGAAAAACAGTTTATGATTTAGAAAGGAAAAATGATATTTTTGCAATAATAGCCTGTGTACGTACTCGTCATCTCACGTACACGACGCCCACACATCAATTAATATCAAACATCCTAAGGGAAAGTCCCCAACACAAGATTAGGCAAGCCACTTACCTCGAACCGCTCAAATCAACTCGATATCACGTTCTTGCCACGAGTATCCGACTCCAAATGGCCCGAATCTATTCAAATTAATTGCATAATGTAAATATAACTACAAGTAACTAATTTAGCTAATTAATTCGAAGCTAAAGCGTGAAATTAGGAAAAATGCCCAAAAAAGTCTCCCCGGGCCCACATCTTGGAATCGGGTAAAATTACAAATTTTGAACACCCATTCACTCACGAGTTCACTCGAACAAAAATCATCTAAATTCGACGTCAAATTCCCATTCAAATCTCAGGTTTTCAATTGAGGAACCGTTTCCCCCATTTCCAAACTTCTACCCTCAAATTCCTTAATTAGACGAGGAAAAAAATAATAGTTTTATGTATTATGATAAAAATAGAGTTAGAATTAGTTACCCAAGAGTTCTCCTTCAAAATCCCTCGAGAAATCATCCCCCACCTAGCTCTAAATCGAATTGGTAAAAAATGAGGAGTGAACCCTCGAAGCTGCCTCTTCAACCCAGCGATTTCCGCACCTGCGCTAATAGGGCCGCACCTGCAGAAAAATCATCGCAGGTGTGAAGGTCACTTTTCCGGGCTGGGTCCGCACCTGCGCGCTTGAGTCCGCACATGCTAATGCTCTTATATGCTCAATCGTCCGCTTCTGTGGAACCTTGGGTCCTTCTCACCTCCGCATCTGCGACTGCCTTCCGCAGATGCGACTCTGCTCCTGCGGCTCACTCGTCGCATCTGCGACCACTGACTCCCCGGCCTAAAAGCGCACATGTGATACCAGCCTCGCTTCTGCGGGGCCGCACCTGCGGACTCCCCACCGCAGGTGCAAAAACACCAGAACCAGCAAACTCAAAAATTCCTCTAAGTCCAAACTTTCACCCGTTAAGCATCTGAAACACCCCCGAGGCCCCCGGGACCTCAACCAAACATACCAACCAATCCTAAAACACCATACGAACTTAATCGAGCCTTCAAACCACATCGAACAATACAAAATCATGAATTAAGCACGGATTCAAGCCTAAGAATTTAAAATTTTCCAAATTCTACAAATGACACCGAACTACATCAAATCTACTCTGAATGACCTCAAATTTTACACACAGGTCACAAATGACACTACGAACCTACAACCACTTTCAAAATTCCATTCTGAGCTCGATATCAAAATTTCCACTATCGACCGAAATCGCTGAAAAACTAACTTTCGCCAATTCAAGCCTAAATCTACTACAGACCTCCAAAACACATTACGGACGCGCTCCTAACCACAAAAATACTCTACAGAGCTAACGGAGTCAACGGAATTCCATTACGGATCCGTCTTCACACAGTTCCGACTACGGTCCAAACTCTAAGGCTTAAACTCACAACTAGGGACTAAGTGTCCCAAAACTCTCTGAATTTCATAACCAATCACTCCGGCAAGTCATAATAACGGAAACAAATGTGGGTAAAATAGTTATTAGGGGATCGGGGCTCTAATTCTCAAAATGACCGGCCGAGTCATTACAAAATCCTTCCAAATAAAAATTTTGAATATAGTTCTTTCAATTTAAAAGTCACCATGTGACACCTCATTTTATAATCATAAAAATACGGGTCTCAACCCATTTTCATATTTTTCATAAATACGGGTCTTAGCCCACTTTCATATTTCCACGGCACTTCGTACCTATTATTAACTCATCATGCTTCCTCGACACCCCGTTCCCTCATTTCATATCACAACTGCACGGACAATTCACGTGCCAAATATCATTATCATTTAATCACAACACCTCGTGCCCACATTTCATATCACAACTGCACGGACCATTCGCGTGCCAACATCTTCATTATTTACTCACGGCACCTCGTGCCCATATTTCATTTTATAATCCGCCTGGCAATAGCCACAAGCTCCCAATTTCAACATAAATCAGATTGTTATTAATTTACCAACAACAAGACAAATTGCACAATGTATAAAAATAAACACAAGAAAATCACAACATCACATGAAAATCACCAACACCACAACTCCACATCATCACATATCATCTCTGATAATAGCCACCCTTATCTCTCCTATAGCCACCCTTATCCCCCCTATAATAGCCACCCTTATCCCTCTGCCCTGACAATATCAATAGCCACCCTTATCGCCCCGCCCAGACAATATTTCAACAAACATAATGACAGTGAAATGCCACCCTTATACCCATATAATATCAACAGTGGAATTCCACCCTTATCTCCTCAAAATAACAACTCACACAACACAACAATTTATACGGGAAATTATCACGACAACATAACAAAATCAATTCATATCACAATTTGCCCAAAAGCCACAACCAAAGTTCCAAAGATACAACCAAATCAATTTATTTCACAATAATAGCCGAAGGCTCCACACAATGTGTATATCACCCAAAACAAATAATCAACCGAAATAGAAATTATTCAAAATAAAGCAAAGCCTTCATTAATCTAAATTTAGATAATTATATTAACACATCTTCTTAAGCTTGCTTAATTAATTATTTGCATAGGAAAAATCCATAATGAGATTAAATTCCAAGAAATATCAAACCAACAAACTCACGGAATTACATAAATATTCAAATAACAATCACATCAAATTGTCATATAAAAACAAGTTCAACCAACCAGGATTTAGGCTTGGCAAATAGATGATTAAATAAATGCCAATAATTATCCAATTTATTACACAATATGCCTAAGACTTAAACCCAATATATTTTGCACATATAAGCCCGAGTACGTACTCGTCACCTCACGTACACGGCTTTTCACATTTCACAAATGGTACATAAGACTCGATGCCTAAGGGGTAATTCCCTCACTCGAGGTTAAGCAAGACACTTACCTTTTTGAAGTTATGTCGATATTCCAAAATCGCCTTCTTGCTTGAATTGACCTCCGTACAGCTCAAATCTATCCAAATTAATTGTACAACTTCATTAAAATTCATCGAAAATAATTCCGGATAATAATACGTCGACTTAAAATTTTATTCCAAAATGTCAACAAAAGTCAACGTAGGGCCCGCCTCTCGGAACCCTACATAATTTTCATAAACTCCGAACACCCATTTCGATACGAGTTCAACCATACCAATTTTATCGAATTCCAATAACAACTCGACCTCCAAATCTTAAATTTTCGTTTTTGGAAGATTTTACAAAAATCTTGATTTTCCTCCATTAAAATCCGAATTAAATGATGGTTTCAAAGGCATAATCATAGAAATTAATCAAAACTAGATAAGAATCACTTACTCCAAACACCCATGCAATAATCTTTCCAAATATCGCCTTCTACCGAGCTCCCAATTTGATTTTTGTGTTATGAACTCAAACTCCCGTTTTTGGGACTTTTAATTATGCCCAGGCATTTTTCTTCTTCGCGAACGCGGCCCCCCTCTCGCGTTCGCGTAGCACAAATCAGTCTGCTGCCTCAAGTTCTCTTTGCAAACGCGTGGGTTCACTCGCGAATGGGATGCCTATCTGTCCCTTAACTTCACGAATGCGTAACACCTTCGCGAACGCGAAGATCAAATACGCGGTGTCCCAGCTGCCTTTTCTTCCTCTTCGCGGACACGAGCTCCAACACGCGATTGCGATGCCCATCTTTCTACACCTTCGCGAACGCGGAACCTACATCGCGAACGCGAAGGCCAAATTCCAGCAGCACTCAAACTTCCTCTATGCGAACGCGAGAGGACCTACGCGAACGCATAGAAGGAAACCAGCACCAGCAAAATCTGATGCTTCAGCTATAACACGAAGCACGATTCTAGTCCGTTAACAATCCGGAATACACCCGAGGCCCCCGGGACCTCAACCAAATACACCAACAAGTCCTAAACCATCATACGAACTTAGTCGAGTTCTCAAATCATCTCAAACAACATCAAAACGACGAATCACACCCCAAACCAAAATCTATGAACTATGAACTTTCAAATTTTATATCTTGGGCCGAAACACATCAAATCAATCCAGAATGACTTCAAAGTTTGCACACAAGTCATAATTGACATAACAAAGCTATTCAAATCTCTAGAATTTGATTCCGATCCTGATATCAAAAAGTCAACCCCCGGTCAAATTTCCCAAAAATTCATCTTTCGCCATTTCAAGCCAAATTCATCTACAGACCTCCAAAAAAATTTTCGGACATGCTCCTAAGTCAATAATCACCATACGGAGCTATTGACATCATCAAAATTACATTTCGGAGTCGTTTTCTCAAAAATCAACTCTTCGGTCAACTATTTCCATTTAAGCTTCTAAATAAGGATTGTTCTTTTCTAAATTTCTCACCGACGGGACCGTGATGGCGCCTAACATTTCACTTGCTAGGCAAGCCAATGTTAGAGAATCATTAAACCAATTCCTTATTTCTATTCAGTAAATAACAATAATTAACTAAGATGAAATATAATAAGTGCAGAATATTATAAAACTGTATTAATTACTACCACCCGGATCTGGAGTCACAATTCACGAGCATTCTAGAATTTACTATAAGTAATAGTCTGAAAGAAATACAACTGTCTGAATGAAAGAAAACAGTAGGACATAAAAGATAGACAGGGACTTCAAGGTCTGTGAACGCCGACAGATCTGCCTTGAGTCTCCGGACAGCGGACAAATAGCCAAAATCTCGATCAACCTGAGCCGATACCAAAATCTGCACAGAAAGTGCAGAGTGCAGCATCAGTACAACCGACCGCATGTACTGGTAAGTGTTGAGCCTAACCTCGGCGAAGTAGTGACGAGGCGAGGACAAAACACCCACATATAACCTAAACAGTAAAATCATGCTAGTGGAAATAACAGTAAATAAAGAAATAACGCAAAAATAATGGGAGGGACATACAGTGGGGGAAATACAATATAAATAGTGAGAATAATGAAAAGACAGAATTAAACCGAAAATCCTTAAACGAATTGAGCAAATAAAACAGCAAAGGAAAACTGCACGGCATCACCCTTCGTGCTTTTACTCTCAACCCTACCAAATAAATAATTAGAAAGGCACAGTATCATCCTTCGTGTTTTTACTCTCAATCTCACCAAATAAATGAATAAAACAGCACGGCATCACCCTTCGTGCTTTTACTCTCAACCTCACCAAATAAATAAATAGAACGGCACGACATCACCTTTCGTGCATTAAACCTCTCATAATATACACGGCATCACCCTTCGTGCTTTACACTCCTCCTCACAAATCACAGAATCAATAACAACGGATAGATAGGAGTATCACAAAGAAACCAATATTTTACCCATAATCAATAGCACAATGTAACCTCAACCTTGAATCAATATTCGAAAGTTTCCAAATCTCAATGAAACCAGATATAAATCACCCAACATTTCAAATAACCCGCTTAGCATGGATAATAGAATTTAACGCTACAAAATAGACAAGAATAGAATTTCACTCGCATGCTATGACTCGACAACGACGCATAGATGCTCGTCACCTCACCTATACATCGTATTTAACAACCAAACATGTAGCAAATAAACACATAATACATATTCCCTCAAGCCAAAGTTAGACACGACACTTACTTCGCTCTGAAGGCCACTTAATTCTCAATCACAGCTTTTTCTTTGGAATTCACCTCCAAACCACTCGTATCTATTCAAAAATGACTCAATAATATCAAATATTGCGAAAGAAATCAATTATATTGCATAAATTAAATTTTCTCAAATTTTCCTCCAAAAAGTCGAAAACTCGACCCCGGGCCTGCTTGGTCAAAACCCGAGGTTCGGACCAAAATCCATTTTACCATTCACCCCCGAGCCTGAATATATAATTTGTTTTGGAATCCAACCTCAAATTGAGGTCTAAATCCCCAAATTTCCGAAATTCCTAGTTTCTACCCTAACCCCTAATTCTACCATGAAAACTCTAGATTTTAGGTTGATAATTTAAGAAATGTAATGGGTAATTGAAAGAAAATGGTTTAGAATCACTTACCAACACTTTGGGAAAGAAAATGACTCTTGAAAATCGCCTTTACCCGTTTGGTTCTTGAAAAATGTTGAAGAAATGGCTTAAACCCGTGTTTGATTCTGTTTTATGCACTGGGCGACAGTGTGCATCGCATTCGCGAAGGGTACTGGATGCCAAGCCTTCGGGTTCGCGAGACCTTGCTCGTGTTCACGATGGTTACTCCCCTCTGGCCTTCGTTTACGCGAGACATTGCTCGCGTTCGCGATGAAGGAACGACCAACCCTCCCCCAGGTGTGCCTAACACTACGCGTTTGCGAGGAGTTGGTCGTGTTCGCGAAGGGTAACGCCCCCATCGCTTCGCGTTGGCGACTAAGCCTTCGCATTCGCGAAGAAGAAAACTTTATCTGCCCAGTTTACTCTTCGCGTTCGCGAGAGTACCTTCACGAACGCGAAGAAGGACTTGCCAGAACACCTGCTGCAGCAAAATACCAGATTTTCAAAGTCCAAAACATCCCCTGGCCTATCCGAAACTCACCCGAGCCCTCGGGACTCCAAACCAAACATGCACACAAGTCTAAAAATATCATACGAACTTGGTCACGCGATCAAATCGCCAAAATAACACCTAGAACTACGAATTTAGCACCAAATCAAATGAAATTCTCAATAACACTTTAAGTTACTATTTTCTCAACCGAAGGTCCGAATCATGTCATTTATACTCTGTTTCTCACCAAATTTCACAGACATAGTTTAGATATTATAATGGACCTGTACCAGGCTCCGGAACCAAAATACGGTCCCGATACCATCAAAATCAAGTATTAAGCATATACTTTAAAACCATTTATTTTTTGAAATTCAATTTTAGTCAAAATTTCATTTCTCGAGCTATGGACCTCGAAATTCGATTCCGGGCATACGCCCAAGTCCCATAATTCCATACGGACCCACCGAGACCGTCGAAACACAGATCCAGGCCCATTTACCAATAATGTTGACCGAAGTCAAATAAAATCACCTTTTAAATCATAAATTCTTATTTTCATCAATTTTCAACATAAAGCTTTCTTGAAACATGCCTGGACCGCGCACGCAAATTGAGGAGGATAAATATAACATTTTTAAGGCTTCAGAGCATAGATTCGAGGTCTAAAACAAAAGATGACCTTTTGGGTCATCACATTCTCCACCTCTAAAACAACCGTTCATCCTCGAACGGACATAGAAAAGTACCTGGGCTGGTGAAAAGGTGGGGATATCTACTTCGCATATCGGACTCGAACTCCCAAGTAGCTGCCTCAATAGGCTGACCTCTCAACTGCACTCGAACTGAAGGGTAACTCTTTGATCTCAACTGGCGAACTTGCCGGGCTAGAATTGCCACTGGCTCCTCCTGATAAGTCAAATCCTTGTCCAACTGGACAGAGCTGAAATCTAACACATGGGACGGACCATCTTGATACTTTCGAAGCATGGACACATATAATACCGGATGAACAACTGCTAAACTAGGTGGCAACGCAAGCGTGTAAGCCACCTCTCCCACTCTCTCCAAAATCTCAAAAGATCCGATATATCTAGGGCTCAACTTGTCTTTCTTTCCGAACCTCATTACACCCTTCATGGGTGATACCCAAAGTAACACTCTCTCTCCGACCATGAATGAAATATCACAAACTCTACGGTCGGCATAACTTTTCTTCCTGGAATAAGCTATGCAGATTCAATCCTGAATAATCTTGACCTTATCCAAGGCATCCTGTAGTCTGTGCCCAACAACCGAGCCTCTCCCGGCTCGAGCCACCCAACTGGCGACCGACACCGCCTACCATATAATGCCTCATAGGGAGCCATCTGAATGCTCGACTCGTAACTGTTGTTGTAGGTGAACTTTGCAAGGGGAAAGAACTGATCCCAAGAACCTAAAAAGTCTATGACATAAGCGCAGGGCATATCCTCCAAGATCTGAATAGTACGCTCGGACTGCCCGTCCGTCTGAGGATGGAATGTTGTGCTCAACTCAACCCGCGTACCCAACTCACGCTGTACTGCCCTCCAAAAGTGGGAGGTAAACTGCGTACCTCGATCAGAAATGATAGACACAGTCACACCGTGAAGACGAACGATCTCCCGAATATAAATCTCTGCTAAGCGCTCCGAGGAATAGGTAACTGCCACAAGAATGAAGTGTGCTGACTTAGTCAGCCAATCCACAATAACCCACATGGCGTCGAACTTCCTCTGAGTCCGTGGGAGTCCAACAATAAAGTCCATAGTGATATGCTCCCACTTCCACTCAGGAATCTCCATCTGCTGAAGCAAACCACCGGGTCTCTGATGCTCATATTTTACCTGCTGACAATTCAAGCACCGAACCACATAAGCAACTATATCCTTCTTCATCCTCCTCCACCAATAATGTTGCCGCAGGTCCTGGTACATCTTGGCATCGCCCGGGTGAATAGAATATCGAGAACTGTGAGCCTCCTCAAGGATCAACTCACAAAGCCCATCCACATTAGGCACACAAATACGACCTTGCATCCTCAAATATCCGTCATCTCCAATAGTAATCTGCTTGGCGCCACCATGCCGCACTGTGTCTCTAAGGACAAGTAAATGAGGATCGTCATCATGCCGATCTCTGATGCGCTCAAACAAAGAAGACCGAGCAATTGTACAAGCGAGGACATGGCTGGGCTCAGAAACATCTAACCTCACGAACTGGTTGGCCAGGGACTGAACATCCAATGCTAGTGGTCTCTCACCAACTGGAATATAAGCAAGGCTGCCCATACTCACGCTTTTCTACTCAATGCATTGGCCACCACATTGGCCTTTCCCGGATGGTACAATATAGTGATATCGTAGTCTTTCAATAGCTCCAACCACCTCCCCTGCCTCAAATTGAGTTCCTTCTGCTTGAGTAAAAACTGCAAGCTCCGATGATCGGTGAATACCACACATGGCACTCTGTGAAGATAGTGCCTCCAAATCTTCAGCACGTGAACAATGGCTTCCAGCTCTAGATCATGAACAAGGTAATTCTTCTCGTGAACCTTCAGCTACCGCGAAGCATATGCAATAACCTTTCCACCCTGCATCAACACCGCACCTAGACTAATACGAGAAGCGTCACAATATATTGTATAAGATCCTGAACCTGTGGGTAACACCAATACCAGTGCCGTAGTCAAAGTTGTCTTGAGCTTCTCAAAGCTTACTTCAAACTCATCTGACCACCTAAACGGGGCACCCTTATGGGTCAATCTGGTCAACGGGGCTGCTATGGATGAAAACCCCTCCACAAATCGACGGTAATAGCCCGCCAAACCCAGGAAACTATGGATCCCTGTAGCTGATGTGGGTTTAGGCCAGTTCTGAACTGCCTCAATCTTCTTAAGATCTACCTGAATACCCTCTACTGATACAACGTGACCTAAGAAAGCAACTGAACTCAACCAAAACTAGCATTTTGAGAACTTAGCATATAACTGGATGTCTCTTAGAGTTCGAAGAACGATCTGAAGGTGTTGCTCATGCTCCTCTCGACTGTGAGAGTAGATCAAGATATCATCAATAAACACAACCACAAAGGAATCCAAGTAGGTCTTGAATAACCGGTTCATCAAATCCATGAATGCTGCTGGGGCATTTGTCAGACCAAATGACATCACTAGAAACTTGAAATGCCCGTACCGAGTCCAAAAAGCTGTCTTAGGGACATCAGATGCCCTAATCCTCAACTAATGGTAGCCAGATCTCAAATCAATCTTCGAAAACATCTGGGCACCCTGAAGCTGATCAAATAAATCATCAATCCTCGACAATGGATACTTGTTTTTGATAGTGACTTTGTTCAACTACCGATAATCTATACACATCCTCATCGATCCATCTTTCTTCTTCACAAACAACACAGTTGCACCCTAGAGCGAGACACTAGGTCTAATGAAGCCCTTATCAAGCAAATCTTGCAACTGCTCCTTCAATTCCTTCAACTCTGGAGGGTCCATACGGTATGGCGGAATGGAAATGGGCTGAGTGCCCGGAGCCAAATCAATGCAGAAATCAATATCCCTGTCGGGTGGCATCCCCGGTAGGTCTGCAGGAAACACCTCTGGAAACTCACGAACAACCGGCACTGAATCCATGGAAGGAACCTCCGCACTAGAATAGCTGACATAAGCCAAATAAGCTAGACACCCCTTCTCGACCATATGTCGAGCCTTCACATAAGAGATAACCTTGCTGGTAGAATGGCTAAGATTCCCTCTCCACTCTAATCGAGGCAACCCCTGCAAGGCTAAGGTCACCGTCTTGGCGTGACAATCTAATATAGCATGATAAGGTGACAGCCAATCCATACCCAGTATGACATCAAAATCAACCATGTCGAGAAGTAGAAGATCTACACGAGTCTCAAGACTCCCAATGGTGACCACACACGAACGATAAACACGATCTACAACAATAGCATCTCCCACTAGTGTGGACACATACACAGGAGCACTCAAAGAATCATGGGGCACAACCAAATATGAAGCAAACTAGGATGACACATAGGAGTAAGTAGATCCCGGATCAAATAGAACTGAAGCACCTCTACTACAAACTGAATCAGTACCTATGATAACAGCGTCAGATGGCTCAGCCTAAGGCCTGGCTGGGAAGGCATAACACTGGGGCTGGGCCCCACCACCCTAAACTACATCCCTGGGATAGCCTCTAACTGGCTGGTCTCCACCTCTAACGGCCTGACCTCCACCTCTAACAGTCTGGCCTCTACCTCTGGCTGTCTGACCCCTGCCTCTGGCTGCCTGAGCAGGTGCTGCAGCAACTAGTGTCGGAACCATGGCACGAGAACTTTGATGTTGTGAGCTGCCCATTGCTCGAGGGAAAAATCTAGCAATGTGCCTCGGATCACCACAAGTATAACATAACCTCGGCTGCTGTGACTGCTCCCCCTAAAACTAACCCTGTCGACCTGAATAACCACCCTGATAACTCTGGAGTGGAGGTGCACTAATAGGAGCTGGTGGTGCACTGTAGGCTAGCTGGTCAGAATAATGCATCTGAGGGCCACGACCACCTGAGGCACCGTGGGATGCCTGGAGCGCTGAATGAAATGTCCTGGGAGGATGGCCTCTACCAAAAGTACTCCTGCCTCTAAATGAGGCACCGCTGAACTCACCGGAATGACGAGGTCTCTTGTCAGACCCCTGACCTCCCTGAGTAAGAACCATTTCGTCCCGTCTGGCGACATTAGCAGCCGCCTAAAAAGAAATCTCACTCCTAGTCTCCTTAGCCATTTGCAATCTGACAGGCTGAGCAAGTCCATCAATAAACCTCCTCACCCTCTCTCTCTCTCTCTCTCTCTCTCTCTCTCTCTCTCTCTCTCTCTCTCGGTGGGAAGCAGAAGAATAACATGACGTGCCAAATCCACAAAACAGGTCTGATACTAAGTAACAGTCATACTGCCCTGCTGGAGATGCTCAAACTGATGACGACGCTCCTCTCTCAATGTGATAGGCAGAAACTTCTCTATGAAGAGCTGAGAGAACTGGTCCCAAGTAAGAGCAGGCGACCCAGCTGGTCTAGTCAACAAGTAATCTCTCCACTATTTCTTGGCAGAACCAGTCATCTGAAATGCAGCAAAATCGACCCCATTGGTCTCCACTATACCCATGTTTCGTAGAACCTCGTGACAACTGTTAATATACTCCTGGGGATCCTCTGAAGGAGCACCACTGAAGTGAACAGGAAAGAGCTTGATAAACCTATCCAATCTCCATAAAGCCTCAGAAGACATAGCTGGCCCATCTACGACCTGTGCCGCAATAACCAGCTGAACTAATCTGATTGGCTGAGCTGCTGGATCCTGATACTGGGGAGCTATCTGCTCCAGAGCAGGAGTGGTGGGAGTCTGGGCTCCTCCTCTAGCGTGAGAGACTGCTGGTGCCGTGGGAAATGCGCCAGTCTGGGCCACACTCTCCATAAGGCCCACCAAGCAGACCAAAGCGTCTTGAAGTACTGGGGTAGCAATGAACCCCTCCGGAACCTGAGGTGGTCCGGTAGGAACAGTCTGGGCTTGAACCTCCTTGTCAAGCTCTATCTGAGGATCCACTGCTGGGGCTGCTGCTCGGGCTCTAGGCTGAGCCTTGCCCCTGCCTCAGCCTCTGGCAAGGCCTCGGCCTTGACCTCTGCCCCGCGTAGGAGCTGCCACTGGAGGCTCTGGTTGCTGCTCAGCTGAGGAGGCGGTACGTGTTCTCGCCATCTGCAAGAGAATAAGACTAGAAGAGTTCAATTAGTATTGAGAAAGCAAAATCGCACGACAGAGAAGAATAGAAGTGAAACTTGTTCCTAAACTTCATAGACTCTAGAAGATAAGCACAGACGTCTCCGTACCGATCCTCCAGACTCTACTAAGCTTGCTCGTGAATCGTGAGACCTAGGCAACCTAGTGCTCTGATACCAACTGTCACGACCCAAAATTTCCCACCGACGGGACCGTGATGGCGCCTAACATTTCACTTGCTAGGCAAGCCAACATTAGAGAATCATTAAACCAATTCCTTATTTCCATTTAGTAAATAACAATAATTAACGAAGATGAAATATAATAAGTTGCAGAATATTATAAAACTGTATTAATTACTACCACCCGGATCTGGAGTCATAATTCACGAGCATTCTAGAATTTACAACAAGTAATAGTCTGAAAGAAATACAACTGTCTGAATGAAAGAAAACAGCTGGACATAAAAGATAGACGGGGACTTCAAGGTCTGTGAACGCCGACAGATCTACCTTGAGTCTCTAGACAACAGATCAATAGCCAAAATCTCGATCAACCTTAGCCGATACCAAAATCTGCACAGAAAGTGCAGAGTGTAGCATCAGTACAACTGACCCCATGTACTGGTAAGTGTCGAGCCTAACCTCGACGAAGTAGTGACGAGGCTAGGACAAAACACCCACATATAACCTGAACAGTATAATCATGCTAGTGGCAACAACAGTAAATAAAGAAATAACGCAGAAATAATGGGAAGGGGACATACAATGGGGGAAATACAATATAAAGATTGAGAATAATGAAAAAACATAATTAAACCAAAAATGCTTAAACGAATTGAGAAAATAAAATAGCAAAGGAAAACTCCACGACATCACCCTTCGTGCTTTTACTCTCAACCTAACCAAATAAATAAATAGGATGGCACGACATCACCCTTCGTGCTTTTACTCTCAACCTCACCAAATAAATAAATAGAACGGCACGGCATCACCCTTCGTGCATTAAACCTCTCATAATATATAAGGCATCACCCTTCATGCTTTACACTCCTCCTCACAAATCACAGAATCAATAACAACGGATAGATATGAGTATCACACAGAAACCAGTATTTTACCCATAATCAATAGCACAATGTAACCTCAATCTTGAATCAATATTTGAAAGTTACCAAATCTCAGTGAAACCAGATATAAGTCACCCAACATTTCAAATAACCCGCTAAGCATGGATAGTAGAATTTAAGGCTACAAAATAGACAAGAATAGAATTTCACTCGCATGCTATGATTCGACAACGACACATTGATGCTCGTCACCTCACCTATACATCGTATTTAACAACCAAACACATAGCAAATAAACATATAATACCTATTCCCACAAGCCAAAGTTAGACACGACACTTACCTCGCTTTGAAGGCCACTTAATTCTCAATCACAGCTTTTCCTTTGGAATTCACCTCCAAACCACTCGTATCTATTCAAAAATGACTCAATAATATCAAATATTGCTAAAGAAATCAAATATATTGCATAAATTAAATTTTCCCAAATTTCCCTCCAAAAAGTCAAAAAGTCGACTCCGGGCCCGCTTGGTCAAAACCCGACGTTCGGACCAAAATCCATTTATCTATTCACCCCCGAGCCCGAATATATAATTGGTTTTGGAATTCGACCTCAAATTGAGGTCTAAAGCCCCAAATTTTCAAAATTCCTAGTTTCTACCCTAACCCCTAATTCTACCATGAAACCTCTAGATTTTAGGTTGATAATTTAAGAAATGTAATGGGTAATTGAAAGAAAATAGTTTAGAATCGCTTACCAACACTTTGGGGAAGAAAATGACTCTTGAAAATCGCCTCTACCCATTTGGTTCTTGAAAAATGTTGAAGAAATGGCTTAAACCTGTGTTTGATTCTGTTTTATGCACTGAGCGACAGTGTGCATCGTGTTCGCGAGGCCACTGTCGCGTTCGCGTAGGGTACTGGCTACCAAGCCTTCGCGTTCGCGAGACCCTGCTTACATTCATGATGGTTACTCCCCCTTGGTCTTCGCGTTCGCTAGACATTGCTCGCGTTCGCGATGAAGGAATGACCAACCCTCCCCCAGGTGTGCCTATCACTACCCGTTCGCGAGGAGTTGGTCGCGTTTGCGAAGGATAACGCCCCCATCGCTTCGCGTTCGCGAAGAAGAAAACTTCAGCTGCCTAGTTTACTCTTCGTGTTCGCGAGAGTACCTTCGCGAACGCGAAGAAGGACCTGCCAGAACATCTGCTGCAGCAAAATACCAGATTTTCAAAGCCCAAAACATCCCGTGGCCTATCCGAAACTCACCCGAGCCCTCAAAGCTCCAAACCAAACATGCACACAAGTCCAAAAATATTATACAAACTTGTTCGCGCAATCAAATCGCTAAAATAACACCTAGAACTACGAATTTAGCACCAAATCAAATGAAATTCTCAAGAACACTTTAAGTTATTATTTTCTCAACCGAAGGTCCGAATCACGTCATTTAAACTCTATTTCTCACCAAATTTAACAGACATAGTTCGGTTATTATAACAGACCTGTACCGGGCTCCGGAACCAAAATACGGGCCCGATACCATCAAAATCAAGCATTAAGCATATACTTTAAAACCATTAATTTTTTGAAATTCAATTTTAGTCAAAAATTCATTTCTCGGGCTATGGACCTCGGAATTCGATTTTGGGCATACGCCCAAGTCCCATAATTCGATACGGACTCATCGGGACTGTCAAAACACGGATCCGGGCCCGTTTACCAAAAATATTGACCAAAGTCAAATAAAATCATCTTTTTAAGGCATAAATTCTTGTTTTCATCAATTTTCAACATAAAGCTTTCCGAAAACATGCCCAGATTTGAGGTCTAAACTATGAGATGACCTTTTGGGTCATCACATTTTCCTTAAATTCCGAATCTTCAGTAAATCAAACTCGACCACACCCGCGGGCCATAATACATATTGCGAAGCTACTCGAGACCTTAAGTCACTGAACGGGGCGTTAATTCTTAAAACGATAAGTCGGGTCATTACATTCTCCACCTCTTAAACAAACGTTCTTCCTCGAACGTGCTAAGAATTATTCTGAGGTTACCAAATCGATGATTTTACTTTTACACATATACTCACGGTTGATCCCCCATTACCGCATTTGAGATAAGCCCGACAATACCATCTCATTTGAGATTATTTCTTTTACCCATATTTGTAAATTTTAAGATCAATTTCTTACACTCCAACATTTTCAAAAGGCCTGATTTTTCACAACAACACACGGTATTAGTCTCAACTGGCTATAGCAACTCGTGCCTCCGCACATATCAACTTTCTTGATAGTGTTGAAGTACTTCAAAATTTTTCTGGGATGTTACATTCTTCCCCGCTTAGGATCATTCACCCTCAAACACATAACATAATTTATCTCTTCTTTCGCACATATCAATCTCCCAAAATGTTTTCTAACTCCCAAATTCTTTTCAGAAATTTCTGCAGAGTCTCCCCTGTAATTGGGCCTAACCACCTACTAGAGTAACACTAAAACAACTCCTAACAACACATCCACAACCCAACAAAACACCACAATGTATATATCAATAACACTAATCTCAGCATCACAAGCACTGCATTATCACAATGATATCAGGACATGAAGCACATTATATGTATGCTCATCACCACATCTCTGGTCTTAAAAGTTGTTCATAATTAATTCCAGCATCATCAATTAATCTCATATTAACCACCACCTCATTTCGAATTTTCACAACACTGACCACAAAATGTGAGTCATGAAGACCTCATAATTATTTACCCGATTTAACGAGTCACATTTAACGCAACCTGGGCACTCATCTCATAAGCTAAAACTCAATGCTTACATCACAAAAATGGCTGAATATGCACATAAAATATACAAGAATTATCAAATAAGCCTAACAGGCATGACTCCCTATTAATATTATTATATAAATTAAATTTCACAAAGGGAGAATTTTAAACTCATAAATACTTCACCACAAGGACCTCGTCCTTATATAACTTCCACCGCAGCTTGTAGCCCGGTTTAAATATTTCACATCATATAAAAATGCGAGGATTTTGTCCTCAACTCCGAATCACAAGTATTTTGCACATTGTGCCAACTGAAATTTCAATTTTCTTTCTTTCTTCTTTTCAATATATTCCATAAACAATTTTATACATAATGAACCCCCATACCGGTAGGGCATATAATTCATAAAATTGAAATCAAATATCCCGAAATCACATCAAAACCCACTGTAGTGAGTAATAAAAATTACTTTTGAAATTATAGCCCTCAATAGTGTACAAAAATAAAATGACAGACACGGGCTCACATCTTCAAATCTCCCAATAGGGATAAACATGTAAGTGGGTCACAAAATTACGAAGCTCACCCATAAGCAGAGCATAATAGGAGGACTCACCTCAATAATCAGAACCAAATCATATTAAAGGAAAATATCCTTTTATAACAGAATCAGGATCGTACCTGTAACGACACCATTTGGTGTATCGGCCTCAGCCAAATCATAGCGATTATATCAACGGGTCGGGCCTCCACCTCTTAGGCGCCCTCTACCCGCCTGTCCTCCACCTCGAACTGACTGTGTATGTGAAGTATTAACTGGAATAAAGCTTGTAGCTTGAGTGCTCTGATAAAATCCACCCCTCCCAAGTCTGGGACAATCCCTCATTATGTTCCTAGTATCACCACATTCATAACAACCCCTCTGAGGTCGCGGTTGCTCGTACTAAGTCTGTGCCGGATAACTGGAATAACCATTTATAGGAATCCTGTGCCGGTGGTGCATCGTAAGAACTTATTGGAGCACTCCGAGTAATCTGATGTGTGGACTGAACTGGCCGACTGCTCGAGCCTCCGCTATAATGGGTCCTAGCTAAAGAGTAAAATCCACTGAACCCTCCAGATCTTTGAGACCTTTTAGCCTCCTTAGACTCCCTCTCCTCGCCTAAAACACCCTCATTCTTCCTTGTAATCTCCACTACTTGTTGAAATGGAGTATCAATTTGCAACTCTTGAGCCATGCATATTTTAATATCATAATCGAGCCCCTCAATGAATCTGTGAACCCGTTCTCTAACTGTAGGAACCAAGATAGGTGCATGACGGGATAACTCACTGAACGTGATAGCATATTCTGACACTGTCATAGTGCCCTGACGCAACCGTTCAAACTCTGTGCGCCACGTATCTCGGAGAGTCTGGGGAACAAACTCTTTCAAGAACATTTCAGAAAATTTAGCCCAAGTTGGTAGTGTTGCATCGGCTGGTCTACCTTCTTCATAGATTTTCCACCACCGATACGCTGCGCCTGACTGTTGAAATGTAGTAAAGGCAACTCCGCTCACTTCCACAATACCCATGGTGTGGAGAATACGGTGACAATTTTTTAGAAATCCTTGGGCATCCTCTGTAGTTGTGCCACTGAAAGTATGTGGACTATACCTCTTAAACCTTTCAAGTCTCTTTTGTTCTTTTTCTGATGCCTCTGACCTGACCTCAGGCCGAACCAGAATAACAGGTTATACCGGTATGGCACTCGGAACCTGACCAACATGAACCTGCTACTCTGGAGTTTCGGTAGGAGTTTGAGCTACTCCCCCAATCTGTGAAATATTTGGTGCAACAGAGATTAATCCCGCCTGAGTTAATGTCCCAAACATACTCAGGAACTGCGCTAAAGTCTCCTGAAGTCTGGGGGTAACAACAGGTGTTTCTGGTACCTGCCCCCCAACTGGAGCTACTGGTGGCTCCTCAACTATTATTCTGACAGGTGCTCTAGTCGCAGCACGTGCCCTTCCTCGACCTCTACCTCGGCCCCGACCTCTTGCAACCCTAGCAGTATGTACGGATGCCTACTCAGCTAACCTTGTAGCACGTGTCCTCACCATCTATGAGAGAATAGAGATACACAGGCTCAAATTCCAAATTCAACAAATTTCGCACGATAGGAATAAAAGAAGTGGAAATTTCCTAACAGTTCTATAGCCTCTCGAAGATAAGTACAGACGTCTCCGTACCGATCCGCAAGACTCTACTACACTCGTTCGTGACTCGTAGAACCTATGAACCTAGAGCTCTGATATCTACTTTTAACGACCCAAAATCCCACCACATACGTTGTGATGGCACCTAGTCTCTAAGACTAGGTAAGCCGATTTCAGTTACATTTTGAAGCCATTTTTTTAATTAAATAAGTAATCAAAACTAACAGCGGAACAATTATGAATATACAACCTCCCAAGACTGGTAGTACTGAGTCACGAACTCTAACTGAATACATGAAATGATCACGAGGACCGAATATACAATACTGTTTGATTAAAAATACAATAAAATGAAAAGACTCCAAGGGACTGCGACGGCCAAGTAGCTCTACCTTGAATCCTTACGATCCCGCTTTAACTCTGCTCAAGTACGATATCTCCAATAACTAGCTCTGCACAAAAATTTGCAGAAGTGTAGTATGAGTACACCACGGTCGGTACCCAGTAAGTATCAAGACCAACCTAAGTAGAGTAGAGACGAGGTACAGTCAAGACACTCACTAGTTTAATAGCCTGTGCAATATAATATACAAAACAATAGGAAACAAATAACAATAAGGGCATCATAAAACAACCAGTGATATGCACAACAAGATAACAAGAACATTAATAAATACAATTACAACCAATTAAATCAAATCTTTCAAATAAAATATCTTTCGCATAAAATTCTTACGAATAAAACTCTTTTTCAAATATAATTTCCTCAAATAAACATCTTTCGAATATAAAATTCTTTCACTAAATCTCGTCAAATATAATTTCCTCATATACAATTCTTTCATATAATTATTTTTGAATAAAAATCCTTCCAAAAAAATATTTTGAATATAATTCTTTCAATTAAAAAGTCACCATGTGACACCTCATTTTATAATCATAAAAATACATGTCTCGGCCCATTTTTATATTTTTCATAAACACGGGTCTCAACCCACTTTCATATTTTCATGGCACTTCGTGCCTATAATTAACTCATCATGCTTCCCCGACACCTCGTGCCCTTATTTCATATCACAACTGCACGGACAATTCACGTGCCAAATATCATTATCATTTAATCACATCACCTCGTGCCCACATTTCATATCACAACTGCACGGACCATTCACGTGCCAATATCCTCATTATTTACTCATGGCACCTCGTGCCCACATTTCATTTTATAATCTGCATGGCAATAGCCACAGGCTCCCAATTTCAACAAAAATCAAATTGTTATCAATTTACCAACAACAAGACAAATTGCACAATGTATAAAAATAAACACAAGAAAATCACAACATCATATAAAAATCACCAACACCACAACTCCACATCATCACATATCGTCTCTGACAATAGCCACCCTTATCTCTCTTATAGCCGCCCTTATCACTCCTATAATAGCCACCCTTATCCCTCCGCCCTGACAATATCAATAGCAGCCCTTATCGCTCTGCCCTGACAATATTCCAACAAACATAACGATAGTGAAATGCCACCCTTATACCCAGATAATATCAATAGTGGAATGCCACCCTTATCTCCTCAAAATAACAACTCACACAACACAACAATTTATGCGGGAAATTATCACGACAACATAACAAAATCAATTAATATCACAATTTGCCCAAAGGCCACAACCAAAGTTCCAAAGATACAACCAAATTAATTTATTTCACAACAATAGCCGAAAGCTCCACACAATGTGTATATCACCCAAAACAAATAATCAACCGAGATAGAAATTATTCAACATAAAGCAAATCCTTCATTAATCTAAATTTAGATAATTATAATAACACATCTTCTTAAGCTTGCTTAATTAATTATTTGCAGAGAAAAAATCCATAATGAGATTAAATTCCAAGAAATATCAAACCAACAAACTCATGAAATTACATAAACATTCAAATAAAAATCACATCAAATTGTCATATAAAAACAAGTTCAACCAACAAGGATTTAGGCATGGCAAATAGATGATTAATTATATGCCAACAATTATCCAATTTACTACACAATATGCCTAAGACTTAAACCCAATATATTTTGCACATATAAGCCCGAGTACGTACTCGTCACCTCGCGTACACGGCTTTTCACATTTCACAAACGGCACATAAAACTCGATGCCTAAGGGGTAATTCCCCCACTCGAGGTTAAGCAAGACACTTACCTTTTTGAAGTTATGTCGATATTCCAAAATCGCCTTCTTTCTTGAATTGACCTTTGGACAGCTCAAATCTATCCAAATTAATTGTACAACTTCATTAAAATTCATTGGAAATAATTCCGGATAATAATACGTCGACTTAAAATTTTATTCCAAGAAGTCAACAAAAGTCAACGCGGGGCTTGCCTCTCTTAAACCGATATAATTTTCATAAAATCTGAATACTCATTCCGATACAAGTTCAACCATACCAATTTTATCGAATTCCAATAACAACTCGACCTCCAAATCTTAAATTTTTTTTTTGGAAGATTTTACAAAAATCTTGATTTTCCTCCATTAAAATCCGAATTAAATGATGGATTCAAAGGCATAATCATGAAAATTAATCAAAACTGGATAAGAATTACTTACCCAAATACCCACACAAGAATCTCTCCAAAAATCGCCTTCTACCGAGCTCCCAATTTGATTTTTGTGTTATGAACTCAAACCCCTGTTTAGGGGACTTTTAATTCTGCCCAGGCATTTTTTTCTTCGCGAACGCGGCCCCCCTCTTGCGTTCGCGTAGCACAAATCAGTCTACTGCCTCAAGTCCTCATTGCGAACACGAGGCTTCACTCGCGAATGCGATGCCTATCTGGCCCTTAACTTCGCGAACGTGTAACACCTTCGCAAACGCGAAGACCAAATGCGCGGGGTTCCAACTGCCTCTTCTTCCTCTTCGCGAACGCGAACTCCAACACGCGAACGCGATGCCCATTTTTCTACATCTTTGAGAAAGTGGAACCTACATTGCGAACACGAATGCCAAATTCTAGCAGCACTCAAACTTCCTCTACGTGAACCCGAGAGGACCTACACGAACGCGTAAAAGGAAACTAGCACCAGCAAAATCTGATGCTTCAGCTATAACACCAAGCCCGATTCTAGTCTGTTAACAATCCGGAATACACCCGAGGCCCCCAGGATCCTCAACCAAATATACCAACAAGTCCTAAAACAACATAAAAACTTAGTCGAATTCTCAAATCACCTCAAACAACATCAAAACGATGAATCGCACCCCAAACCAAAATCTATGAACTTTAAACTTTCAAATTCTATATCTTGTGCCGAAACACATCAAATCAATCCATAATGACTTCAAATTTTGCACACAAGTCATAATTGACATAACAAAGCTATTCAAACCTCCAGAATCAGATTCTGACCCCGATATCAAAAAATCAATCCCCCGGTCACACTTTCCAAAAAATCATCTTTTGCCATTTCAAGCCAAATTCCTCTACAGACCTCCAAACAAACCGGGATCGTACATGTAACTAAATCATCTGGTGTATCGGCCTCAGCCAAACCATAGAGATTATATCAATGGGTCGGGCCTCCACCTCTTAGGCGCCCTCTACCCGTCTGTCCCCCACCCCTAACTGGTTGTGCACGTGGGGTAGTAGCTACACTGGGGCCCATAGTCTGAGTGTTCTGATAAAATCCACCCTTCCCAAGTCTGGGACAATCTCTCATAATGTGCCTAGTGTCACCACACTCATAACATCCCTTCTGAGGTCGCGGTTGCTCATACAGACTCTGTACCGGATAAATGGAATAACCATTATAGGAATCCCGTGCCGGTGGTGCATTGTAAGAACTTACTAGAGCACTCCAAGTAATCTGATGTGCGGACTGTGCTGGCCAACTGCACAAGCCACCGCTATAATGGGTCCTAGCTGAAGAGTGAAATCAACTGAACCCTCCAAAACATCGAGACCTTTTGGCCTCCTTAGACTCCCTTTCCTCGCCTAGAACACCCTCAATCTTTCCCGCAATCTCCACTACTTGTTGAAATGGAGTATCAGTTTGCAACTCTCGAGCCATACATATTTTAATATCATAATCGAGCCCCTCAATGAATCTGCCGACCCGCTCTCTGACTGTAGGAACCAAGATACGTGCATAAGGGGCTAACCTACTGAACCTGATAGCATATTCTGATACTGTTATAGTGCCCTGACGCAACCGTTCAAACTATGTGCGCCACACATCTCGGAGAGTCTGGGGAACAAACTCTTTCAAAAATATTTCCGAAAATTGAGCCCAAGTTGGTGGTGTTGCATCGGCTGGTCTACCTTCTTCATAGATTTGCCACCACTGATACACTGCACCTGACAGTTGAAATGTAGTAAAGGCTAGTCCGCTCACTTCCACAATACCCATGGTGCGGAGAATACAGTGACAATTTTCTAGAAATTCTTGGGCATCCTCTGTAGCTGTGCCACTGAAAGTAGGTGGAGTATACCTCTTACACCTCTCAAGTCATTTTTGTTCTTTTTCTGATGCCTCTGGCCTGACCTCAGGCCGAACCGGAATAACAGGTTGTACCGGTACTACACCCGGAACCTGACCAATGTGAACTCGCTGCTCTGGAATACAGGCTCTAGGAGTCTGAGTTACTCCCTCAATATGTGAAATATATGGTGCAACAGAGATCAATCTCGCCTGAGTTAATGTATAAAACATACTCAGGAACTATGCTAAAGTCTCCTGGAGTCCGGGGGTAACAATAGGTGTTTCTGGTACTTGTCCCCCAACTGGAGATACTGGTGGCTCCTCAACTGTTGTTCTGACAGGTGCTCTAGTCGCGACACGTGCCCTTCCTCGGCCCCGGTCTCTTGCGGCCCTAGCAGTATGCGCGGTTATCTGCTGAGCAGACCCGGTAGCACGTGTCCTCACCATCTGTGAGAGAATAGAGATACAAAGGCTCAAATTTCAAATCCAACAAATTCCGCACGACAAGAATGAAAGAAGTGGAAATTTCCTAACAGTTCTGTAGCCTCGCGAAGATAAGTACATACGTCTCCATACCGATCCGTAAGACTCTACTAGACTCGTTCGTGACTCGTAGAACCTATGAACCTAGAGCTCTAATACCAACTTGTCACGGCCCAAAATCCCACCACAGGCGTCGTGATGGCACTTAGTCTCTAAGACTAGGTAAGCCGATTGTATAACAATTCAAGCCATGTTTTTTAATTATATATATATATATATATAAACCAACAGTGGAAATAATTACAAATATAACAACCTCCCAAGACTGGTAATACTGAGTCACGAACTCTAACTGAATACATGAAATGATCTCAAGGATCGAATACTCAATACTGTTTGAATAATAAATAACAGTACAATAATATGGAAAGACTCCAAGGAACTGCGACGACCAAGCAGCTCTACCTTGAATCCTTGCGATCCCACTCTAACTATGATCGAGTCTGATATCTCCAATACCTGGCTCTGCACAAAAATGTGTAGAAGTGTAGTATGAGTACACCACGGTCGGTACCCAGTAAGTATCAAGACTAACCTCAATGGAGTAGAGACGAGGTACAGTCAAGACACTCACTAGTCTAATAACCTGTGCAATATGATATACAAAATATTAGGAAATAGATAATAATAAGGGAAACACAAATCAACCAATGATATGCACAGCAGGGCAACAAGAACACCATTAATATCGCTCAACAAATAATAAATACAAGTTCACCCAATTAAATCAAGTCCTTCAAATAAATATCTTTTACATATATTCTTCCAAATAACTCTCTTTCAAATATAATTTCCTCAAGGAAATATCTTTCAAATATAATTCTTTCGTTAAATCTCTTTCAAATATAATTTTCTCAAATAAATATCTTTCAAATATAATTCTTTCAATAAATCTTTTTAAAATATAGTTTCCTTCAAATACTACTTTTTGAATAAAAATCCTTCCAAATAAATATTTTGAATATAATTCTTTCAATTAAAAATCACCATGTGACACCTCATTTCATAATCATAAAAATACGGGTCTCAACCCACTTTCAAATTTCCACGGCACTTCGTTCCCATAATTAAATCATCATATTTCTCCGGCACCTCGTGCCCACTTTTCATATAACATCTGCACGAACAGTTCACGTACCAATAATAAAAGCATCATATTTTCCTCGGTACTTCGTGCCCACGTTTCATATCTCAACTGCACGGACAATTCACGTGCCAATATCATCATTATTTACTCACGGCACCTCGTGCCAACATTTCTTTTCATAATCCGCCTGGTAATAGCCACAGGCTCCCAATTTCAACATAAATCAGACTATTATCAATTTACCAATAACAAGACAAATTGCAGAAGGTATAAAAATAAACACAAGGAAAATCACAACATCACATGAAAATCACCAATGCAACCACTCCTGACAATAGCCACCCTTATGTCTCCTATAGCCACCCTTATCACTCCTATAATAGCCTCCCTTATCCCTCCGCCATGACAATATCAATAGCCACCCTTATCGCTCCTATAGCCACCCTTATCGCTCCTATAGCCACCCTTATCGCTCTGCCCAGACAATATCCCAACACACATAACAACAGTGAAATGCCTCCCTTATGCCCACATAATATCAACAGTGAAATGCCACCCTTATATCCTCAAATAATAATTCAATTAACACAATAATTTACACGGAATATTATCACAGCAACGTAACAAAATCAATTCATATCACAATTTGCCCAATGGCCATAGCCAATTCCAAGGATATAAAAAAAATCAATTAATTTCACAACAAATAGCCCAAGGCTCTACACAATGTATATAAAACCTCAAAAACAATCAACAGAGATAGAAAATAATCAGCATAGGGCAACACCTTCATTAATCTAAATTTTTGATAATTATATTAACACTTCTTCTTAAACTAACTTAATTAATTATTTGCATTGGGAAAATCCATAATGAAATTAAATTCCAAAAAATATCAAACCCTCAAACTCACGGAATTCACATAAATATACAAGTAATATTCACATCAAATTGTCATATAAAAACAATTTCAATAAATGCGAATTGGGGCATGGCAAATAGATGATTAAATAAATGCCAACAATTATCCAATTTACTACACAATATACCCAAGACTTTAGCTCAATAAATTTTCACATATAAGCCTGAGTACGTACTCGTCACCTCGCGTACACAGCTTTTCACATTTCACAAATGGCACATAAGACTCGATGCCTAAGGGGTAATTCCCCCACTCGAGGTTAGGCAAGACACTTACCTTTTTGAAGTTATGCTGATATTCCAAATTTGCCTTCTTGCTTGAATTGACCTCCAGACCACCCAAATCTATCCAAATTAATTGTATAACTTTATTAAAATTTATCGGAAATAATTCCGAATAATAAAATGCCGACTTAAAAATTTATTCCAAAAAGTCAACAAACGTCAACGCGGGGCTCGCCTCTTGGAACCCGACATAATTTTCATGAAATCTGAAAATCCATTCGGATACGAGTTCAACCATTCCAATTTTATCAAATTCCAATAACAACTCGACCTCCAAGTCTTAAATTTTTGTTTTTGGAAGATTTTGCCAAAATCTTGATTTCTTCCATTAAAATACGAATGAAACGATGAATATTATCATAAATTCATGAAATATAAACACTTTAGGATATAGAACACTTACCCCAACCAAGCTTGTGAAAAATCCATCCAGAATCGCCCAAATCCGAGCTCCAAAAATCCAAAATGAAAACGGCGAAATGAGCATTTTTGGTCCTTATGATTCTGTCCAGAACCACTTTTGCGAATCCGCGCAATCATAGAAGCGATGGTCAAAGGCACATCTGTGGACCTTGTCGCTTCTGCGTTCCACTGATCGCACCTGCGATGTCGCAGATGCGCAAACCTGTCCGCTTCTGCGATGAGTTGCCAGCCTTTTCAATGTCACTTCTGCGATGGCTCCCTCGCTTCTGCGTGGTCGCACCTGCGCCCAAAATTCTGCAGGTGCGATTCCAACAGCTGCTGCCCAGAAACAATAGAAATCCCAGCATTTTCAACAAGTCCAAATTCGATCCGAACCTCGTCCGAGCTACCCGGGACCTCATCTGAATTTACCAATAAGTCTCGTAACACAACACAGACCTACTCAGGGTTTCAAATTACATCAAACAACACTGAAATTACGAATCGCGCATTGAATCGAATTATGAGTTTTCAAATCTTCCAACTTATATATTTTGCGCCGAAACGTATCAAATCAATCCGGAATGATTTCAAATTTTGCACACAAGTCATAAATGACGTAATGGAGCTATTCCCGTTTCCAGAATCAAAATCCGACCTTGTTATCAAAATTCAACCTTCGGTCGGACTTTCCGAAAATCTTCTATTTTCCAACTTTTGCCAAAATGCGTCGATTTGTCCTAGGGGCTTCCAAATCCAAATTCGGACATACGCCTAAGTCCGAAATCATCATGCGAAGCTATTTCCATCATCCAAATTTCATTCCGGGGTAAACTCTTTCTATTTAAGCTTCTAAATAAGAATTGTTCTTCCAATTTAATTTCGAATCTTCCGAAAATCAAACTCGACCACATCCGTGGGTCATAATACATATTAGGAAGCTTCTCGAGACCTTAAGTCACTGAACAGGGCGTAAATTCTTAAAACGACAAGCCAGGTCGTTACATGTGTTATGATGACGCCTTTTCCCGACGCGTTGTGTCGATTCACGTGTGACCCTTGATTAGTTCTGCTATTTCGATCTCCATGCTAATCATGGTCTACGTTTCGATTCTGGTGCCCCCGAGTCTTATAAATAGGGGGTGGTTCGTTGATTTTGAAACTTTCACACACTCAGTCTACTTCATAAGCAGAACTTCTTCTTCTTCGCAGAACCCTTTTACCTTTTTGTTATTTTCTTTGCTTCTCTATCTTTTTCCACAACAATGTCGGACCTCCCATCAGACATCCATATGGAAGATCATACCATCCCTCTAGATGTTGTTTTTCCTGACCAGGTGGAAGACGACGGAGCTGCCGTTGATGAGGAAACCCTACCTACTGTAGAGGAAATCGTACCTTGATATCCTAATGCTAAACCTGACTTCCACAATGCGACGGAAGTGTAACATCCCCCTAGGAGGATGCCACTTATAAATACTAATTTAATACTTATAAATTTAAACATTCTTTTAACAAAAGAAACTAGCAAAAAGGAAAAAACAAATATGCCCATGACTAAACTTCAACATACGACATCTCAACTTAGAAAAAATCTCATAAAAATCTCTTTAAAATTTCAAGATACAACTATGTATAAAAAAAATAGCAACATCTATTTAAGTTAAATCAATACTTTAAAATTTACCAAAACTTTAGTAGAAAAATATCTTTTTCATACACCATTCAAGACTCAAACTAAGCATAAAATCCAACTCTCAATCAAATACAAGCTAGTTAAGTCTTAAAAAAAAATCTCCCAAGTTCAATTCAAGTACCAAATTTAATAAATTACAAGACTTGGGCATAAACACCCCCCAAAATTTTCAAATCATTCACCAAGATTAAGTTACCAAAATAATAGTATCATGACCCAATAATCATTCAAGAGTGTATATCTAAGTGTATCCAATAATCATTCAAGAGTGTATATCTAAGTGTATCATATGGATCATATACAAGTCCACAAAAGTTTACAAAAATAAAAATACATATGCCTATGCAAGTGTGATCTTCATCTAATCTTCTAAAGAGTCTACTTCAAATGATATCCTCAAGCATCTCTCGGCACATCACCTACGATAGTAACTGTCACGACCTAAAATTCCAACATGTCGTGATGGCGCCTATCTCGATACTAGGCAAGCCGATAATCTCATTAAACCACAATTTCTCCTTAAGTTTGAAAATATAATATTTAAATAGAATACAAAATCCCACAAATACGGATACGAACACTCCCCAAAACCTGGTGTCACTGAGTACATGAGCATCTATTATGAATACAAGTCTGAAAAATACGGTCTATAATAGTCTGAGACCAAATACAGTAAACAAGGAGATATGGAAGGAGAGGCAAGGTCTGCGAAACACGGTAGCTACCTCAGAATCTCCGTAAAATCAGCTAAGCAAAAGAATCAACACCTGCTATGACCGGGAACACCTGGATCTACATATGAAGTGCAGGGTGTAGTATAAGTACAACCAACTCAGCAAGTAACAATAATAAATAAAGAACTAAAGATATTGACGAGCTACACAATTATAGTTCACTTTCAGTAATTCCAGCAAAGAATAGACATGCTTTCAAATCCGGCATTTTAAGTCAAATCAATTTTATACAGTTCAAGTTCATATAATCCGGATATAAATCCTTCAAAGATTTCACAACAATGATAGATAGCAACCAAATGCAACAACAAATTCAAAGCAAGTACAGACTCTCAGGCAACAATCACTCAACTCATCACAACAGCTCAACCACTCGGCTCTCAGCCCTCAACACTTACACTCAATGGGTACCCGTGCTCACTGGGGGTGTACACACTCCGGAGGGGCTCCTACAGCCCAAGCGCTATAATCTGCACAAATAACTCACGTGCCATAGTATAAATTTTACGACCCGGCCGGTCGTTTTGAGAGTTAGAGCCCCGAACCCCTATTAACTACTTTCCTCATATCTATTTCTGCTATTGTGACTTGCCGGAATGATTGGTTTTGAGTTTCGGAGTGTTTTGGGACACTTAGTCCCTAAATGAGAGCTTAAGTCTTAGAATTTGGACCATAGTTGAAATTGTATGAAGACGGATCCGGAATGGAATTCTGTCAACTTCGTTAGCTCTGTTGAGTGATTTTGAGCTTAGGAGCGCATCCGGAATGTGTTTTGGAGGTCTGTAGTAGATTTAGGTTTGAATTGGTGAAAGTTAGATTTTCGGCGATTTTGGCCGATAGTGGAAATTTTGATATCGAGCTCGGAATGGATTTCCGAAAGTGGTTAAAGGTTCGTAGTATCATTTGTGACCTGTGTGTAAAATTTGATGTAATTCGGACTAGATTTGACGTGGTTCGGCGTCGTTTGTAGAATTTGGAAAATTCTAAGTTCCTAGGCTTGAATCCGTGCTTAATTCATGATTTTTGGTGTTGTTCAATGTGGTTTGAAGGCTCGACTAAGTTCGTATGGTGTTATAGGATTGTTTTGTAGGTTTGGTTGAGGTCCCGGGGGCCACGGGTGTGTTTCGGATGCTTAACGGAATGAAATTGGACTTAGGAAAATCTGGTGCTTTTGTTGGTTCTGCTATAATCGCACCTACGCAAAGCTGCCCACAGGTGCGAGACCGCAGGAGCGAGCAAATTGGCGCAGAAGTGGGAAAATGGTGGAGTTCCAAGGATCGCAGGTGCGAGGTGTTTTTCACATCTGCGATGCCCGAAGATGCGTTAGGGGTCTTCACAGGTGCGCAAGGTCCGCAGAAGCGGAAGGGAATTCCGTAGGTGCACACGTGCAGATGCGGCCCTTTCATCACAGGTGCGAAGGCTGAGGGGGCAAGTGAATTTTGCAGATGCGCACATTCTTCCGCACAAGCGCACCCGCAGGTGCGAGCCTAGGTTCCACATGTGCGGAAATACCTGGGCAGTGGTTAAAACTGAAAGGCTTCGTGATTTTTGTCATTTTTGACTTTGCAAATTCGGTTTAGTGTGATATTTGAGAGCATTTTCGAGGCATTTCTTGAGGTAAGTCCCTTGTGCTTATTTTTGATCAATAATCTTGCTTTGCAATGTATTTTCCCACCTAGTTAGTGTGTATTTAAGGTCGAAATTTGAAGTTGGAGGCTAGGGATTTCGAAGTTTGATTTGTGGATTTGGAGGATCATTTGGTATCGGAATTTAGTAATTTTGGTATGGTTAGACTCGTGGTGGAATGGGCATTCCTATTTTGTTACTTTTACCCGATTCCGAGACATGGTCCCCACGGGCAATTTTTGAGTTAATTTCGGGATTTTTGTTAAAGTGTTGATTTCATTAATTAGATGAGTCTATTATTGTTGTATTTATGATATGTAATTTCTTTTGGCTAGATTTGGACCATTCGGAGCCGGATATTCGTGGGAAAGGCATTGTGACCGATTGATTGAGCTTGGTTCGAGGTAAGTGGCTTGCCTAACTTTGTGTGGGGGAAATGCCCTTAAGATTTGGAACTATTGTGCTATGTGAGCGCCGTGTACGTGAGGTGACGAGTACGTACACGGGCTAGTTGTGGTAAAACCTGATTTTCTTACTGAGCAGCAACATGTTTTCCTGTTATTTTGAGTTATACCATTTTAATGAGAACTAAACTATTTTCGTTCTTAATTGAGTTATTCCAATATGTGTAGCTATCATGTTTAGTCTAATACAACATGTCTGCGTGTCTTAATTGTTTATGCTAATTATGTGCAGCATGCTTAGTGAATTTCCTGCCTTTTCCCTGACTGGTACTTAGTCTAAACTGTAAGAATTTCCTGATGTAGTTGTATTTCTATCATTCGCGCTGCATATTTACTTTGAGACTACGGAACGGTATTCCAAGAGATCCCCCTGTACTGCATATTTACTATCGGACTACGGAACGGTATTCCGGGAGATCCCCTTGTACTGCACATTTACTTTGGGACTACGAAACGGTATTTCGGGAGATCCCCCTGCACATTTACTTTTGGACAACGGAACGGTATTCCGGGAGATCCCCCTGCACATTTACATTTGGGACTACGAGACGGTATCTCGGGAGATCCCCTATTGTGTTTCTGTGTATTATGCCGTTACCTTGTATGATTTCACTGTTGTTAAATTTCAACCTTTTTTTGCGGTATTACACTCTATATTTTGTTATTATATATTTACCAGTAGGGCCTTGACCTGACCTCGTCACTACTGGATCGAGGTTAGGTTTGGCACTTACTGGGTACCGATTGTGGTATACTCATGCTACTCTCTGCACATGTTTTTCGTGTACAGATCCAGGTGTACCTTATCAGCCGCACTATCAGTGATCCGGGACCGCTTTGGAGACTTCAAGGTATATCTGCCGCGTTCCAGACCTCGGAGTCCCCTTCTACGCTTTCTCTTGTCCATTATCTTTTGTATTTTTCCTTGTTAGATTCTGATGTATAGAGACACTAGATTGTTTTTTCTGTAGTTTGTGATTCACGATGTTTCGATTTTTTGGATTTGTTGTGTATTTTTGAATAATTGGTTAAATTTATATTTTTATTTCAATATTCCGCAAAATGTTAGGCTTACCTAGTTGTAGAGACTAGGTGCCATCATGACGTCACACAGAGGGAAAATGGGGTCGTGACAAGTTGGTATCAGAGCTCTAGGTTCGTAGGTGTCGTGAGTCACAAGCCGGTTTATTAGAGTCTCGCGGATCGGTACAGAGACGTCTGTACTTATCTTCGGGAGGCTATGGAACTGTTAGGAAAATTTCACTACTTTGATTCCTTGTCGTGCGAAAATTGTTGACTTCAGAGATTCTAAATTTTTGTATTCTATTCTCCCATAGATGGTGAGGACACGTACAAGCGGATCTGATGAATAGTCACCAGCGCCCCCTGCTAGAGCCATGTGAGGCCGGGGTCAGGGTAGAGGCCGAGGACGTCCACGTGGTGCAGCCAAAGCACCCGCACAGGCTGCTACAGAGGAGCCCCCAGTAGCTCAAGCTTGAGGGAAGACACCTGAGATACCTGTTGCTGCACCAGCCCTCCAGGAGACTCTAGCCCAGTTTCTGAGCATGTTCAGCACCTTAGCTCAGGCTGGATTGATTCCACTTGTTCCTGCCACATCTCAGGCCGGGGGAGGAGCACAGACTCCCGTCGCCGGTACTCCAGAGCAGAGGATTCAGGTTGACCAGGTTCCGGAGGTTGTACCAATGCAGCCGGTAGCTCCAGCTCAGCTCGAGGTTAGGGCAGCAGCTTCTGAGGCAGAGCAGCTCAGGCTTGAGAGGTACAAGAAGTATGTCCCTTCTATGGCGTGCTTATGAGTTGAGTAGTCCGGCTGTGGTAGCTTCACTTACATGGACTCAGTTCTCGAACATGTTTTTGAGAGAGTATGTCCCTCAGAGCCTCAGGGACTCATGGCGCACGGAGTTTGAGCAGCTGCGCCAGGGTGCTATGACTGTGTTAGAGTATACAGTTCGCTTCAGTGATTTGGCCCGACATGCACCGGCCTTAGTTGCCACAGTTCGAGAGAGGGTTCGACGGTTTATTGAGGGTCTCCATCCCAGCATCCGGAGTAGTATGGCCAGGGAATTGGGGATGAATATTTCTTATCAACAAGTTGTGGGTATTTCCAGGAGATTCGAGGGCATATTTGCCCGGGATACAGAGGAGAGGGAGGCCAAGAGGTCTCGAGAGGCTAGTTATTATTCTGGAGCTTGTGCCCTAGCAGCTCGTCATGGTAGGGGTTATGTGAGTCACCTCGTTCATTAAGCTCTTCCAGCCTCCATCGGTGTTCCAGCTCCTTCTAGACCCCAGGAGCCTTATTATACACCGCTAGTATCTAGTGTGCCTCCTCCACGGGGTGTTCCTAGCGGCCAGTCTAGCAAACTTGGCTCGAGCCAGTCACAGTAGCCATGCCCTCCAAGAGCCTGTTTTGAGTGTGGCGACACTCGCCACATGGTGAGGGATTGCCCCAGGATTAGGAGGGGTGCACTTCCATAGACTTTTAAGCCACAGCATGCTCCACCGGGTCCTCAGGCTATGATTACAGCACCAACTGCCACCCCACCTGCTCAACCAACTTGAGGTGGAGGTCGGGGAGGTAGAGGTCGCCCTAGAGGGGGAGGCCAGGCTAGATATTATGCACTTCCTGCTTGTACAGAGGCAGTTGCTTCTGATTCTGTCGTTAGAGGTATTGTTCCGGTCTGTCCTAGAGATGCGTCGGTATTATTTGACCCAGGCTCTACATATTCTTATGTGTCCTCTTATTTTGCTCCGTATTTGGGTATACCTCGGGATTCTTTGAGTTCCCCTATTTATGTATCCACTCATGTGGGAGATTCTCTTATTGTGGACCACGTGTATCGGTCGTGTTTGATTGCTCTTAGTGGTTTTGAGACCAGAGCCGATTTATTATTGCTCAGCATGGTGGACTTTGACATTATTTTGGGCATAGACTGGTTGTAACCCCATTATGCTATTCTTGATTGTCACGCTAAAACTGTGACGCTGGCTATGCCAGGTTTACCGCGATTAGAGTGGAGAGGTACCTTAGAGTATACTCCCAGTAGAGTTATTTCTTTTCTTAAATCTCAACGAATGATTGAGAAGGGGTGTGATGCGTATCTAGCTTATGTGAGAGATGTCAGTATTGATACCCTTACAGTTGAGTCAGTTCCAGTAGTAGGGGACTTTCGAGATGTGTTTCTAGCTGATCTTCCGGGCATGCCGCCCGATAGAGATATTGATTTTGGCATTGATTTGTTGTCGGACACTCAGCCCATCTCTATTCCTCCATATCGTATGGCTCCTCCTGAATTGAAGGAGTTGAAAGAGTAGTTACAAGAATTGCTTGATAAAGGCTTCATTCGGCCCAATGCGTCACCTTAGGGTGCCCCTTCCTTATTTGTGAAGAAGAAGGATGGTTCTATGCGGATGTGTATTGATTACCGCCAGTTGAACAAAGTCACAGTGAAGAACATGTACCCATTGCCTCGTATTGATGACTTATTTGATCAGTTACAGGGTGCCACAGTGTTTTCCAATATTGACTTACGTTCAGGTGATCATCAGTTGAAAATTCGGGAGCCGGATATCCCGAAGACTGCTTTCAGGACCAGATATGGTCACTATGAGTTTCTTGTTATGTCTTTTGGGCTGACCAATGCCCCAGCAGCTTACATGCACTTGATGCACAGTTTGTTCCGGCCTTATCTTGACTCATTCGTCATTGTGTTTATTGACGACATTCTGGTATACACCCGGAGTCGGGAGGATCATGAGCATCACCTGAGGACTGCACTTCAGACCTTGAGAGAAAAGAAGTTAATGCAAAATTTTCAAAGTGTGAGTTTTGGTTAGACTCAGTGGCATTCTTGGGTCATATAGTATCGAGTGAGGGGATCCAGGTGGATCCGAACAAGATTGAAGCAGTACAGAGTTGGCCCAGGCTGTCCTCAGCTACAGAGATCTGAAGTTTTCTTGGTTTGGTGGGGTATTACCGTCGCTTTGTAGAGGGATTCTCATCTATTGCAGCACCTATGACAAGGCTGATCCAGAAGGGTGCTCCATTCAGGTAGACAAAGGAATGTGAGGAGAACTTTTAGAAGTTCAAGACAACTTTGACTACAGCCCCAGTATTGGTATTACCTACAGGTTCGGGGTCTTATACTTTATATTGTGATGCATCGCGTATTGGTTTCGGCGCGGTGTTGATGCAGGATAGTAGGGTGATTGCCTACGTGTCCAGATAGCTAAAGGTGCAGTAAAAGAACTATAATGTCCATGACCTTGCGTTAGCAGCTATTGTTCATGCCTTAAAGATATGGCAGCATTATTTGTACGGTGTTCCTTGTGAGATTTACACCGATCATCGGAGTTTGCAGTATCTGTTTAAGCAAAAAGATCTTAACTTACGTCAGCGGAGGTGGTTGGAGCTACTTAAGGATTATGATATCAATATTTTGTACCACCCTGGGAAGGCCAATGTGGGGGCCGATGATTTGAGTCACCGGGCAGAGAATTTGGGGAGTTTAGCATATCTACCAGCAGCAGAGAGGCCATTGGCGTTGGATGTTCAGGCCTTAGCCAGCCAGTTTATGAGATTGGATATTTCTGATCCGAGTCGAGTATTGGCTTGTATGGTCTCTCGGTCTTCTCTTTATGATCGTATCAGGGAGCGTCAGTATGATGACCCCCATCTGCTTGTCCTTAAGGACACGGTCCAGCACGGTGATGCTAAGGAGTCACTATTGGAGATGATGGTGCATTGAGTATGCAGGGCAGGCTATGTGTGCCCAATGTAGATGGTTTGCGTGAGTTGATTCTTCAGGAGGCTCACAGCTCGCGGTACTCCATTCATCCGGGTGCCGCGAAGATGTATCAGGACCTGAGGCAACATTATTAGTGGAGAAGGATAAAGAAAGACATAGTAGAGTATGTGGCTAGATGTCTAAATTGCAAGCAGGTGAAGTATGAGCATCAGCGACCGGGTGGGCTGTTTCAGAAGAAAGAGATTTCGGAGTGGAAATGGGAGCGGATCACTATGGACTTCGTTGTTGGTCTCCCACAGACTCAGCGGAAGTTTGATGTAGTTTGGGTGATTGTGGATAGGTTGACCAAGTCGGCTCATTTCATTCCTGTGATGACTACCTATTCTTCCGAGCTGCTAGCTCGAATCTACATCCGTGATATCGTCAGGCTTCATGGCGTACCTGTATCTATTATCTCTAACCGGGGTACGCAGTTTACATCACGGTTCTGGAGAGCTGTACAACATGAGTTGGGTACTCAGGTTGAGTTGAGCACAGCATTTCACTCTCAGATGGACGGGCAGTCCGAGTGCACTATTCAGATATTAGAGGATATGCTTCATGCGTGTGTGATAGATTTTGGGGGTGCTTGGGACCAGTTCTTGCCACTTGCAGAGTTTGCTTACAACAACAGTTATCAGTCCAACATTCAGATGGCACCGTATGAGACTCTGTACAGTAGGCGGTGTCGGTCCCCAGTGGGTTGGTTCGAGCCCGGCGAGGCAAGATTATTGGGTACGGACTTGGTTCAGGATGCCTTGGAGAAGGTTAAGGTGATTCAGGATAGACTTCGCACAGCCCAGTCCAGACAGAAAAGTTATACAGACCGGAAGGTTTGTGATGTTGCATTCATGGTTGGTGAGCGAGTCTTGCTCTGAGTTTCGCCTATGAAGGGCGTTATGAGGTTTGGAAAGAAGGGCAAGTTGAGCCCAAGGTTCATTGGTCCATTTGAGGTGCTGCGTCGAGTTGGGGAGGTTGCTTATGAGCTTGCCTTGCCTCCCAGTCTAGCAGGAGTTCATCCGGTATTCCATGTTTCTATGCTCTGAATGTATCACGGCGATCCGTCCCATGTGTTGGATTTCAGCTCAGTTCAATTGGACAAGGATATATCCTATGTTGATTAGCCAGTGGCTATTTTAGACAGGCGGTCAGAAAGTTAAGATCAAAGAACATTGCTTTCATGAAGGTTCATTGGAGGGGGCAGCCGGTCGAGGAGGCGACTTGGGAGATCGAGAAGGATATGTGCAACCGTTATCCTCATCTTTTCACCACTTCAGGTATGTCTCTATGCTCGTTCGAGGAAGAATGATTGTTTTAAGAGGGGGAGAATGTAATGACCAGGCCGGTCGTTTTGAAAGTTAGAGCCCTGAACCCCTATTAACTGCTTTCCCCATATCTATTTCTGCTATTCTGACTTGTCGGGATGATTGGTTTTGAGTTTCGGAGTGTTTTGGGACACTTAGTCCCTAAATGAGAGCTTAAGTCTTAGAATTTGGACCGTAGTCGGAACTGTATGAAGACGGATCCGGAATGGAATTCCGTCAACTCCGTCAGCTCTATTGAGTGATTTTGAGCTTAGGAGCACGTCCGGAATGTGTTTTGGAGGTCTGTAGTAGATTTAGGCTTGAATTGGCGAAAGTTATATTTTCGGTGATTTCGGCCGATAGTGGAAATTTTGATATCGAGCTCGGAATGGATTTTCGAAAGTGGTTGTAGGTTCGTAGTGTCATTTTTGTCCTGTGTGAAAATTGTGAGGTAGTTCGGACTAGATTTGATGTGGTTCGGCGTCGTTTGTAGAATTTGGAAAATTCTAAGTTCTTAGGCTTGAATCCGTGCTAAATTCATGATTTTTGGTGTTGTTCGATGTGGTTTGAAGGCTCGACTAAGTTCGTATGGTGTTATAGGATTGGTTGGTAGGTTTGGTTGAGGTCCCGGGGGCCTCGGGTGTGTTTCAGATGCTTAACAGAATGAAATTGGACTTAAGAAAATCTTGTGCTTTTGCTGGTACTGCTGTAATCACACCTGCGCAAGGCTGCCCGCAAATGCGAGCAAATTGGTGCAGAAGCGGGAAAATGGAAGAGTGCCAGGGGTCGCAGGTGCGAGGTGTTTTCCGCATCTGCGATGCCCGCAAATGTGTTAGGAGTCTTCGTAGGTGCGCAAGGTCCGCAGAAGCGGAAGGGAATTCTGCAGGTGCGCACGTGCAGATGCGGCCCTTTCATCGCAAGTGCGAAGGCAGAGGGGGAAAGTGAATTTCGCAGATGCGCACATTCTTCCGCACAAGCGCACCCGCAGGTGCGAGCCCAGGTTCCACAGGTGCGGAAATACCTGGGCAGTGGTTGAAACTGAAAGGCTTCGTGATTTTTGTCATTTTTGACTTTGCAAATTCGGTTTAGTGCGATATTTGAGAGTATTTTCGAGGCATTTCTTGAGGTAAGTCCCTTGTGCTTATTTTTGATCAATAATCTTGCTTTGCCATGTATTTTCCCACCTAGTTAGTGTGTATTTAAGGTGGAAATTGGAAGTTGGAGGCTAGGGATTTGGAAGTTTGATTTGTGGATTTGGAGGATCATTTGGTATCGGAATTTAGTAATTTTGGTATGGTTAGACTCGTGGTGGAATGGGCATTCCTATTTTTTAACTTTTACCCGATACCGAAATATGGGCCCACGGGCAACTTTTGAGTTAATTTCGGGATTTTTGTTAAAGTGTTGATTTCATTAATTAGATGAGTCTATTATTGTTGTATTTATGATATGTAATTACTTTTGGCTAGATTTGGAGCCGGATATTCATGGGAAAGGCATTATGACCGATTGATTGAGCTTGGTTCGAGGTAAGTGGCTTGCCTAACTTTGTGTGGGGGAAATCCCCTTAAGATTTTGAATTATTGTGTTATGTGAGCACCGTGTACATGAGGTGACGAGTACATACACGGGCTAGTTGTGGTAAAACCCAATTTTCTTACCGAGCAGCAACATGTTTTCTTGTTATTTTGAGTTATACCATTTTAATGAGTACTAAACTATTTTCATTCTTAATTGAGTTATTCCAATATATGTAGCTATCATGTTTAGTATAATACAACATGTCTACGTGTCTTAATTGTTTATGTGAATTATGTGCAGCATGCTTAGTGAATTTCCTAATTCTTCCCTGATTGGTACTTAGTCTAAACTGTAAGAATTTTGTGATGTAGTTGTATTTCTATCATTCGCGCTACATATTTACTTTGGGACTACTGAACGGTATTCCAGGAGATCTCCCTGTACTGCATATTTACTTTGGGACTACGGAACGGTATTCCGGGAGATCCCCTTGTACTGCACATTTACTTTGGGACTATGGAATGGTATTTCGGGAGATCCCCCTGCACATTTACTTTGGGACTACGGAACGGTATTCCAGGAGACCCCCCTGCACATTTACTTTGGGACTACAGAACGGTATTCCCGGAGATCCCCCTGCACATTTATGTTTGGGACTACGAGACGGTATCTTGGAAGATCCCCTGTTGTGTTTCTCTGTACTAAGCTGTTACCTTCTATGATTTCATTGTTGTTAAATTTCAGCCTTTATTTTATTGTGGTATTACACTCTATATTGTTTTATTATATATTTACCAGTAGGGCCTTGACCTGACCTTATCACTACTCGACTGAGGTTAGGCTTGGCACTTACAAGGTACAGATTGTGGTGTACTCATGCTACTCTCTGCACATGTTTTTTGTGTGCAGATCTAGGTGTACCTTATCAGCCACTCTATCAATGAGCCAGGACTGCTTTGGAGACTTCAAGGTATATCTGCCGCGTTCGCAGACCTTGGAGTCCCCTTCTACTCTTTCTCATGTCCATTATCTTCTGTATTTTTCCTTGTTAGATTTTTATGTATAGAGACACTAGATTTTTCCTTCTGTAGTTTGTGATTCACGATGTTCCGGTTTTGGATTTTTTTGTGTATTTTTGAATAATTGGTTAAATTTTTATTTTTATTTCAATATTCCGCAAAATATTAGGCTTACCTAGTTGTAGAGACTAGGTATCGTCACGACGTCACACGGAGGCAAAATTGGGTCGTGACAATAAATATCTGGATTCGCACGGACAACTAACGTGCTACACGGACAACTCACGTGTTGCACGGACAACTCACATGCTATAGTATAATATAAGGATCCGCACGGACAACTCACGTGCTGCACAGACAACTTACGTGATATAGTATAATATCTCACAATCAGGCCCTCGGCCTCGCTCATTCATAAATCTCTCCAGTCTCTCGGGCTCTCAGAAATCATGAAATCAGCCCAAACAATAATTATATGATGCATCAATAATGAACAATATAGACAGAGATAAAATAATCAAGTAAACTGTGACTGAGTACAAACAACAATTAAGCAGATAGTTCAACATGTACACGGCCTGTGGGCCCCAACAGTGCCAACATATAGCCTAAATATGGTTTTCTAACATGACATATAGTCAAATTTCCACAACACATAGAGAGCACATAGCTATCAACAAGTTATTCAACTTTACAGTTTCCACGGGACAGACCAAGTCACAATTCCCTCGGTGCACGCCCACACGCCCATCACCTAGCACGTGCGTCACCTCCAAAATAATCACATGACACAAAATCCTGGGTTTCATACCCTCAGGATAAGATTTAAAACTATTACTTATCTCAAAACGTGAAATTCTTTACTCTATTATGCCTTTGCCTCGCAAATCGGCCTCTAAATGCCTCGAATCTAGTCACAATTAATTTGTTCAGTCAATAAAATTTATTGGAATTAATTCCATATGAAAATATAATTTTTCCATAAAAATCCAAAATTTAACTCAAAATATTGCTCATGGGGCCCACGTCTCAGAACCCGACAAAAGTTACAAAATCCGAAAGCCCATTCTACCACGAGTCTACCCATACTAATTTTACCAAAATCCGACCTCAACTCGACCTCCAAATCATCAAATCTTATTTCCAAATTTCTAAGTTCAAATCTCCGATTTACACCTCAAAAACAAGTAATCTAGTCGGATTATTTGATGATAATTCAATATTATGGAGTAGAAATGATCACATGTGACTTACCTCAAGATTTCCCGTAATTGCTCGCTCAAGAATCGCCCAACCCGAGCTTGAAATGCCCTAAAATGGCAAAAGCTCGGAACTCCTCCAATTTTATTCTGTTCAGGGCCTGTCGCACCTGCGACCAGATTAGTCACATCTGCGGTCTCGCAGGTGCGACGAAATGTCCGCATCTGCGATCGCCCAAAATGTTCCCTCCGCTTCTGCGCGTTCCTTTTCGCACCTGTGACCTCGCATGTGCAGAATTATCTTCGCACATGCGACTACTGCCCCTCTTCAGTAACAAACTATCACTAAGCATAAAGCTTAGTGGAAAATAAACTTAACTAACATTTCATAATAAAAGAAAGATAAACTATAAAATGAATACAAGGAATAAATTCTAGATTTGAGCTTATTAAAATCAACATCAAGTACTAAATAAAGGTACAATCATCTCAAGAGGGCTAAATATCAAATCATAAAATAGTTCAAGATACCATTATTCAAAATCTCAAATCTCAAGAAGATTTCCAACTATAATCCTAGAAATTCCACCGATTAGTTGATTCGCCCAACACATGCGTCATGAAATTACATCAAAGCATAATCAAGTAACAAGAAGGATCAGAGTCCTAGATCAAGTAGGGTCGTCACCCAATTATCAAGAGAATCAAGAGCTATATTGAAAGTGGATTTCCCATCCATACTCAAAATGGACAAAGTCCATGATTAAGATGAAATGTGAATCCAAAGTCAAGATGGGTCAAGATCCAAACAAAAGGCATGCCAATAAAATTGACAAAGTCACTGTCACAAAAGGGATAAAATCCCAACAAGAATGCAATGATGCTCAAGCAATCCGTATATGTGGGCGAGTTAAATTGTCTTTCAAAGATACTTCACATGACCCACATATGATTTTTAACATATTTGTCACGACCCAAAATCCATTAAAGGTCGTGATGGCGCCAGACACCGCTGTTAGGCAAGCCAAAAATAAATACTTAATTTGGTTCTCATTTTAATATTTCTTGAAATCATATTTCCTTCAATTAAATAGTGAAAGATGGGATTTACAGAGTAAATAATATTATTTTTAACAATTTCAATACAGGACAACCCAAATCACCCCAAAACCCGGTGCCACAAGTACATGAGTCTCAACTAGGAATGTAAAATAAAATACAACATCTGTCCGGAATACAAATTCAGATAGAAGAAATATAAATACTCTAAAGGAGACTCTGCTGGTTGCGGACTCGTAACGTGAAATGCAACTCACCTAATTCCCCGCAATAACCGCGCCTCTGCGCCCACTAGGCCACTAGACATATATGCACCTGCGCAAAAAATGTACAGCAAGTATAATATGAGTACGTAAATCAACGCGTACCCAATAAGTATCACACCTAACCTCAAAGAAGTAGTGACGAGGGGTCGACTTCGACACTTACTATGGGCTATAAATAAAATATCAATGATATAATTAAGCATGGATTACGTAGAACGGCTGTAAGCTCAATATCATGAAATAAGTAAACAATTCTTTTGTTCATAAGAAATTTCCAAATTTATTTTCATCATTTAACATTTTTGTATCTTGGGCCAATGAAAGCAATATCAATTATTATCAATTCCAAAAATATATCATGCGCAAATCATTCTGAGGTCGTACGGCCCGATCCAACATAATATTTAAACTGTGCATTGTCGAGGGTGGAACGGCACGAACCATAGATGTATCTATCTACTACTGAGTCGTTCGGCCCGCTCCATAAAAGAGAAAACACATTAAACAACCAATTCAAGATTTATTAAGGGGCAAATATTCCAAAATTTCAAATTCTCATTTAACGGTTAAGTAAATGAAGTTTAACCTTTTTACAGTTCCTTTATCGAGTTTCTATATGTCTTAAACAATTAAATTAACAAGTAGGGCCGCAAACATCGCAAATACAACATGATATGGGTCCTAGACTACCCGAACATAAGCATATTAGTAGCTACGCACGGAATCTCGTCATCTCGTGCGTACGTAGCCCCTAGAAATAGAAACACATAATGATTTGATTCACCTATGGGGTTAATTCCCTCTTACAAGGTTAGAAAGGAGACTTACCTCGCTCCGAAATTCCATAACCAGCTCCCAAGCCCTTCCAACAACTCAAACCGATGCCCAATGCTCCAAAACTAGTCAGTGAATATGCAAACCCATAAATATATGCTCTAATACTCATTATAATTCAATTAACAACAATTTCCAACTCCGTTCGAAAAGTCGATAAAATTACCCTCGGGCCCACGTGCCCGAATTTCAAAATGTTTTGAAAATCACTTCCTTCTACGCGTTCGCGACTGCCCAATTGCGTTTTCGTAGATCCATCAAGCCCTTCACCACGTTCGCGTCTCCCCCATTGCGTTTGCGATGGGCAAAATCCAGCAGCCCCCAAAAGTCTCCTTCGCGAACGCATGAGTCCCTTTGCGTTCGCGAAGAAGGAAACCAGATAGCACCAACAGCAGCAGCAAATCATTCTGTTTTGGTCCGAAACCACCCCGAAACACACCCGACCCCCCTGGGACCCTGTCCAATCACCCAAACCAGTCCCATAACATAACACAAACTTGCTCTAGGCCTCAAATCACACCAAACAACATGGAAATCATGAATCGCACCCCAATTTGAGCTTAATGAACTTTAGAACTTAAAACTTCCACATTCGATGTCGAAACCCATCAAATCACGTCCGATTGACCTCAAATTTTGCACACAAGTCACATTCGACATTATGGACCTACTCCAACTTCTAGAATCGGAATCCGACCCCGATATCAAAAAGTCCACTCCCGGTCAAACTTTTCAAAAACCTTCAAATTTCTAACTTTCACCAAATGACCCCAAAAACACCTACAGACCTCCAAATCCACATCCGGGCGCGCTTCCAATACCAGAATCTCCTTACGGAGCTATTCCCAGACTCAGAATCCCAAATGGACATCGATAACATTGAAATGCACTTCAACCCAAATTTATAAAATTCTTCCAAAAATGCCAGCTTCCACAATAGGCGCCGAAATGCTCCCGGGTCATCCAAAACCTGATTCGGACATACGTCCAAGACCAAAATTATCATACGAATTTCTTGGAACCTTCAAATCCCGATTCCAAGGTCGTTTACTCAAAAATACACCTTAGTCAATTCCTCCAACTTAAAGCTTCCGAAATTCGAATTTTCTTTCCAAATCAACTTCGAACTTCCCGAAATTCAATTCCGACCAAGCGCACAATTCATAATACCTGATGTGAAGCTACTCAAGACCTCAAACTGCCAAATGATGTGCTGAAGCTAAAAATCACCGGTTGGGTCGTTACAATATTCATAACTCAATCACAAAATTATACCCTCAATGATGATCACTAATAAATCAAAATGCCGCAAGATATTCTTTCTCAAGCAACAAAGCAAGTAAACTAGTAAAGTTGCAACCAAATCGATATGACAATTAATTTAAAGTAAAGTAAACATTTCACCAAACCTTAACCTCTTACAATATATCAAAAAATTAAATTGAAAGAAACACTCAAGTTTATGTGCAAACCTTGGAGCTTTAGTGTTTCTAAAGCTCAAACGACATAAAGGGATTTAAGATCTTCTAAGCCAAAAAAAGAGCGATTTACCTAAGGTGTGCTCCTTAGCTTGAATGAATATTTCTTGTACCTTAAACACGTAATCAACACTCACTTAAGGTCTGAATTTTAAAGATTTTTAAACCAAATCATGATGAATATCAAAAGGGGGACTAAATCAGTCACAACGATTTTACAAATAATCTGGCAGCAACTCTGACATGTATTTCAGCCCCCTTTTTGACATAGTAGACATCATAACTAACAATTCTGGTCTTCATAACAATTTAGATCTTTGTCTTATCTTTCTATATAATTGCTAAGCACTACTATCACGACCCAAAATCCACTATAGGTTGTGATGCCGCCTAACGCCGCCGTCAGGCGAGCCAACGTTGATTTATCAATTTATTTACTCATTTTATTACTTTCGAAATTATAATCTCCATTACTTAAATAGTATAAAATGGAATTTACAGGGTAAAATGATAATAACTACATGAACTACAATAACGAACAACCAGTAGGAACCCCAAAACCCGATGTCACAAGTGCATGAGTATTGTTTAGGGAGTACAATAATAATACAATATCTGTCCCGAATGTAATAAGACATAATAAAATAATTAGTATAATGGAGACTCGGTGGACTGCGATGCGTAGCCTGGAATGCTTCTCACATGAAGTCTCCTCAACAGGTGCGCCTACGCGCCAAGGTGATCATCAAATGAATATGTCAGATCCTGCACATTTAGTACAGAAGTGCAACATGAGTACGTAAATCAACGCGTACCTAGTAAGTATCTAGCCTAACCCCGGAGAAGTAGTGATGAGTGGTCGCCATCGGCACTTACTAAAGGTCCAATAATGCAATATAATAAAACATAAGCAGGAATGAAGCATACGACAATGATGGGGTAAATCTATATATTACATAATCTTCCAATTACTTCTTTTAAAGTATGAATTTCTAGATCTTGTATTCTACCTTAACCGCATAGAAAATGTCAAGTGTCAATCTCAAATAAATAAGGAATACCATATAAAACGTCGGGCATTAGTGGAAGGTTTATCTCGTGAATATTCGGACTAATAACGTTATAACGCACGATTTCCGCCGAGGTCGTTCGGCCCGATCCAGAATAATGTGTACACTGCCAAGGGTCGTGCGACACAAACCATAGATGCATCTATATACTGCTAAGGCATTCGGCCTGCTCCACAAGAAAGGAAGGAAGTTATCGAATCACGAGACACGTGTTTACAATATAGTACATGAGCACATAACGAATATAATCTTTACGCTTCTCAAATAAATTGCCCACAACTCAAAGTGTTAAGGCTCGGCCTATTACACATATATTTATTTCTAAATCAAATTCAGATATAACTTTAATTAATTAAGCCAGTAGAACGAATTCAAATAATTCAATTATTACATGATAAAGTCCTAGGTCTACCCAGACATAAACATGTTTTAGCTACGTACAGACTTTTGTCACTTGTGCGTACGTAGCACCCATAACTAGTTGCACATAACAATAAATATCACCTAGGGGTAGTTTCCCCGCACAAGGTTAGAGAGGAGACTTACCTCGCTCTGAAGTTCCAAAACTGACTCCAACATCTCTCGAACACCTCAAATCAAAGCCAAACATCTCGAAACTAGTCACACCACATGTAATTCAATCACAATATACTCCAATGCTTACAATTTAACAATTTATAAAAATTCTCAACTTCACTCGAAAGTCAATAAAATCAACCCTCAGGCCCACGTACCTGGATTCCAAAACTCTTCGAAGATAAACTTTACCCATAACACTACGAACTCAAATATATGATTTATTCCTAACTCCCTGTCCAATTTCGTGGTCAAAATCCAAAAATACCAATTTCTAGGTTTTCTTCCAAAAGTCCCCAATTCCTACTAATTTTCATGTTTAAATCCATACACAAACCATGTATTTAACTTGTAATAGGTGGGAATCACTTAACTTGTGTTTCTTGATGAAAATATTCCTTTGAAGCTCTCCAAAATGCCCCAACCAAGTGAAAATAAAAGGAAATGGGCCAAATCCCCCTTTTAAAAGAACACCGCTGCCCAGATGACCTTTCGCTTCTGCGATCAGCTTGGCCACTTCTGCGACGAAATCCACGCTTCTGCGAAGTCGTGCCCAACAGCCTCTGCCACTTTTGTTCTCCATGCACCGTATTTGCAATCATGCTGGTGCGGAAATTGCTTTGCACCTGCGGCCTCTGCCCTGACCTCCAGTAGCTTCTACGACCTACCTCCTCGCTTCTGCAACGCCTCACCCGCAGGTGCGGTTCCGCTTCTACGGATACTCGATCGCATCTGCGGTCTAAGCCTTCCCCAGAAAAATCTGCTTCTGCGCTAGCCTAGCCATTTCTACGAAGTCGCATCTGCTGCCCTTTTTCCGCATGTGCGATTGCACCAGCAATTGGCCACAACTAGCATTCCTCAACTTTACATTTCGATCTGATTCCGATCCAAAACTCACCCGAAGCACCCCAGGATCCCTTCCAATCACACCAACAAGTCCCAATACCTCATATAAACTTACCTAAAGGCTCGAAATGCCACAAATAACATCAAAATCATGAATGGACAATCAAAATCACCCTTTCAACTTTCAAGCTTCCAAACTTCGACGAACGCATCCGATTCATATCAAAACATTCCGGAATGATGCCAAACTTTGCGCACAGGTCATAAATCACAATACAAACCTATTCCAATGCTCGGAATCCCAAACGGACATCAATAATATTAAAATCAACTTCAAGTCAAACTTAAGAAATTCTTAAACTTTCAAAATGCCAACTTCCCATAATAAGCGCCGAAATACTCCCAGACCACCCGATACTCAACCAAAACATGCGCCTAAGTGCAAAATCTTCACACGAACCTATTAGAACCTTCAAATCCATTCTGAGATCGTTTACTCAAAAGTCAAATCTTAGCCAATTCTTCCAACTTTAGGGCTCACAAAATTATAATTTTCTTTCCAAATCAACTCCGAACTTCCCGAAGTTCAATTTCGACCATACGTACAAGTCATAATACCTAAAGTGAAGCTACTCAAGGCCTCAAACCGCCGAACGACGCGCTAGAGCTCAAAACAACCGATCGAGTACAACTACAATCCGAGTTTTAGAGAAAATGTTACACTCAAAATACTAACGGCTGCCCAGTTGAAAAATGGGATTAAATCTCTTTCTTTCAACATCTCAAATTCTCTAACAACAAACATAATAATTTCACCAAAATATGTTGAACAAGATTCTTACCACAAGTTTGAGAGAGTTTCTCCACAAATCCAAACCTAGGGTTTCAAATAAGCTTAACCCATCTTGATTCTTGAAGATAACATTCCAACATATTCAAAAGATAAAGATTAAAACTTTTATGTAACCAAATAATCATGATGGTAGTAGGAGAATGGTACTTGTGTGGATTGAGAGTTCTCCAATAAAAGAGCTAGAAGAAAGAAGAAGGAGAAAATATATATATATATATATATATATATATATATATATATATATATATATATATATATAGAGAGAGAGAGAGAGAGAGAGAGAGAGAGAGAGAGAGAGAGAGAGAGAGAGAGAGAGAAAGAGATTTTTCTAATAAAGGGTTATCTCCCAAATGGGTAGAAGTTAGATATTATCTTTATCAAATGGGTCAAAAATAGATTTCAACAATCCAATAAGATATAATAAGTCTTTTTTTCATACCCCCCCCCCCTTTTTTTAATCAAATAAGGTAGAAAAATTAAATTTAATAAAAATGATAAAACATTAGCAATAAAAACAAGATCACCTAAATACACATAATTTATTTATAAAATTCAGGGGATTCCAGGAAGTGGTGATGGAGAGGTTTAAATCTACGATGATAGTTGAACGATTAACCAATTTCAAGTCTAGGCTAGGCTCGACCTACCTGATTATGTGGACTTGTTCCCTGCGGGCGATGACGAGGTGCGGGTTCATTGTCCCAGCTTCTACGCCCTTTACGCATATCTATTCTTAATCATATATTCGTTCCCTTTGCCGTCATTGATAGAAGAGTTATGAAACTACTACCAATGTATGCCCGGCACAACTCGCCCCTTATATTTTCAAGGTGGTCCTGATGTTGACGAAATTCGCCGAATTGGCCGATTTTGACATATCAGTGTGCCACCTGATCCATCTCTTCGCCCCCATTTCTATCGAGGGACGTTGCTGAATCTTCGCCACCGCGGAGGAAAATGTTTGGTGGTAAGGATGGATGACAAGGCTAGTCGTCATTTCTGGCTTGACTATTTCTTTGTCAGGACCGAGGTCGTAATGTCCGTCGTCACAGGCTTCCCTGAGGCTTGGAACCCTACTCGTAAGTGCTCGTATCTATTTTATATATATATATATATATATATATATATATATATATATATATATATATATATATATTTCCAATGTTTTCCTTATTGTTGGTCGGTTAATTGACTTTTCCCTTTTTGCAGCTACTACTCGACCTTTCCAGACAGTGACCCACATTGCCCATTGGGTTAGCCAGATTTTTCCTCATACATTTTTTCTTAGAGATTCAGACCGTCACTTCCCTCGGCAGGTTCCTTATTCCCTATCGTTGATATCGTGGTTTCTTTGCCTATGTCTGTTACCTTTGTTGATTTCTTCCTTTCTTATTTTTCTTTAGCTTCGATCAGGGGGTCTACGAAGAGGTCGATAGCTCCCACTCCCTTGCTCCAGAAGAGGAGGTCCACTACGCCTTCAGTCTCTGCCCCTGCCTTGGCCATGGATGCTCCTGCCTTCATTCCAACTCCACCCATCACCACTTCCGCCTCCGTTTCCGCTCCGGCCGTTGAGACTTCTACCCCTCCTCTATATTCACTCATTGACGAGGACGATGAGAGTTTGCCCAATGATAGAGATCTGCAACCTCAAAAGAGGAGGTCTGTGGATGTGGGTGATGGGGTCACTCTAGCCGTTGATGCGGCGGAAGGGGACTTTTCGTTACGTGATACAACGATGATTTTTGTGAGCAATAATGTTGAACCTAGTCTCGAGGCTCCGAGGTCGGTTAAAGCTAATGTATGCGTGTCTCTTCATTCTTAGGGGACAGAAATCGAAGGGGATGGCTGCTGGAGGCCGTGTCCTTTTACGGCGAGAGGAGGCTTCAACCTCTCGGACAGCCACAACCACTTCTTTGCCTCTGTCGATAGGGGCAAAAGTATTGCTAAAGAGGGTGATGAGTCAAGTTTCGATGTGGACGTGGACGACCTGAGAATGATTGAAGAGGGGATTACCCAGCTCGAGGTGAGGTTAGAAGGGGCTCGAGGACTATCATGATCCCTTTGGATCGTGACTTGTTGGTGAACACTGAGGAGGTAGTCTCGGTCCTCGGTCCTCTCAGTTCCGAAGTTGAGGGTAAGACCCTTAAGGAGATAAATGGCGGTACCTTGTCGAGAAGCATTGATGGCCTCGCCCTTAGGGTGAGTGTTTTTTATACTAACTTTTTCCTATTTTTTAGAGTATTCAAAGTTCTAACCTTTTTTCACTTCTTTTTGGGCTTGCAGACAGTGATTTTAGAAATTGAGAGCGCCCGAAGGGAGAAAAAACGTAAAGAGATCTTCGTGAAACTGAAAGATAAATACCTCGAGTACCGCAGCAAGTATCACGATCTCCGTAGTCAATTTTGCGGGGGTGGCGATATGCGGGCCCTGAGGGAAGATCTGAAGAAGAGGGATGAGGAGCTGGTGCAGGCCATAGAGAAGTGTAGTGTCCTCGAGGGGACGTTTAGAAGTAAGGAAGAGGAGCTCGAGGTTAGTGGGGCATAGAGGCCCAGTGCAGTGATCTTCTGGCTCAAGTGGATGATTTGTGAGGGTAACTTGAAGAGTGCCGATTTCAGTTGGAGGCCCTTAGCAGTGAGATTGCTGAGAAATAGGAGGAACTTGAGAAGGCGGAGTCCTCTCGTTTGGACGCTCAGAGGAAGGCAGAGATGTTCGAGTTGCCATATAAGACTCTTCGAGCCGAGCGGGAAAATGATCAATCAATAGCGAGAGCTAAAGAAGACCGGATCGAGGAGAGGATCGGGGAGCTGGAGAAAGACAACTCTATCCTTCATGATCGAGTGACCGCTCTAGAGGCTGAGAAGGCTCAACTACTTGCACGGTCGACCTCTTCCAACACTTCTAATTTTCCCAGTGTACCCCGAAAGTTATACGAAGAATGGATCCATGCCGAGACCCTATTAGATGTGTTTTGGGACTTGCATGGAACGCCTATGCTTCATCCCATTTAGAGAAATAGTCAGTCATAAATAAAATGAACTTAACTTTACCTGGGGCCGATGGCAGAGGGCTGACGATATCCATTCTCCATTTCATGAATGGCCATGGGGATAGGATTGAGTGAAGTTTCTCTCCGGGCTGATGGATCATTGGTGCAAACCTTTGACATTTGTCACATTTTCGAACAAACTCCCTTGCATCTTTGCCCATATCGATCCAATAATACCCTGCCCTGATTATTTTTTGGACTAATGAATCAGCACCAGAGTGATTTCCACAAGTGCCCTCGTGCACCTCACGTAGGATGTAATCGGTTTCTCCTGGACCTAAGCATACTGCCAATGGTCCATCGAATGTCCTTTGGTATAGCGTTCCATTTGCAGTTAATGTGAATCGAGCAACTTTGGTTCGTTGGGCCCTCGAATTTTTAGGGTCCGATGGGAGCTTTCCATTCTTTAAGTATTCAATATACTTATTCCTCCAATCCCAGGTTAAGCTCGTAGAATCTATCTCGGCATGACCTTCTTCGATCAGAGGAGGATGGGGAAGAGGGTGTAGATCGGATTAAGGAGGAGGCCTGGTATGATACCGCATATCCTTAGGGCAAATGTGGTGAGGATGTCGGGGACCGAGGTGGTGAGGTCGCAGAGGGACGTGATGGCGATGGCCATTAGTCTTTCTCTTAGACCTTTTTTGTGTATTTTTGTCAGCGTCTTTAAGAGCTATTATAATGAAATTTTTATTTGTATATGAATGTTTAAGTTGTTTTCTGCACCTTCTTCCATACCTGTTACTTGTTCCTGCACTTGTGTACTTTGCTTTTGTTGTTTGCTTGTTATGATTTCTTCTCTTTCTATTGTCGTTATCTTCTAGTCGGTCGTAGCCTTGTTGATGAATTGTCGCGTGTGCCTCTTTATTTGGATTTGGGTGATAGGTGTTGTTTGAACTTGGTTGATTTTGGTCTTTTGCCAAGTTGTGGCCGAGGGTCGGTAGGTGTTACAAGAACGCGGTCGAGCTTAACCTTTTATTAACTCACGGTCAAGGGACGATAGGTGTTTTCGAACTCGGTCAAACTTAACCTTTTATTAAAATGCGGCCAAGGGCCGAAAGGTGTTATTCGAGCTGGGTCAAACTTAACCTTTTATTGAATCACGACCGAGGGCCGATAGGTGTTGTTTGAACTTGGTCGAACTTAACCTTTTATTAAAATGCGACCGAGGGCCGAAAGATGTTGTTCAAGCTGGGTCGATCTTAACCTATTATTAAATTGCGGCCGAGGGCTGATAGGTGTTGTTCGAACTTGGTCGAACTTAACCTTCACACAAAAGGTGTTATGATAAACATAAATTGTTTATTACTTTGACGTTGTTGCTCTGGTTACATAATTGGAGAGAGTTACACATTTTGGGTATTGGCTGGCTTTCCAGTCCCAGTTCTAGTCTATCTAGTCCCTTCATTGTTTGACTTGGAGAGTATTGAGGATTCGGGCAATGAAAGAGAAAAACAGTCCCTCCCTCGTATACTTCGACTCGAAGTGTCCCCTTTGTCACCTCATTAAACACCTCCTTGAGAAATCCCTAATGGGACAAAACTCAAGTGAGGGAAAAATAGTATAACTCGGGGCCACTTCTTCCTTTTAGAAGTTGAAGTATTTTAGGTGGTTGATGTTCCAATTGTTCGGTACTTGCTTTCCTTCCATTGTCTATAATTGGAACGAAACCTTGTTTGCTTTTGTTGTAATTTTGTACGGGCCATCCCAATTTGTTTCCAGTTTGCCTTCTCTTGGGTCTTTGCTCGCTTGAGTTTTGGCTTTGAGTACGTAGTCCCCGACTTTGAGTGGTCGGACCATTGCTTTCTTGTTGTAATAACATTCTGCTTGTTGCTTCTGGGTGACCATCCTTATGCACTTCATATCTCTTCGTTCATAAATTTCTTCGAGTTCCTGCCTTTTACTCTCATCATTACTAGTACTGCTTTCGTGGGAGTACCTTAGTCTGGGTTCTCCGACTTCGACTGGTATGACTACTTCAGTTCCATAGACCAAAGAGTATGGTGTCTCTCCTGTGCTCATCTTCGGGGTAGTTCTATACGCCCATAATACTTCTAGGAGTATCTCCGGTCACAGTCCCTTAGCGTCTTAGAGCTTTTTCTTCATGATGTTTAATATGGACTTGTTGGAGGATTCTGCCTATCCGTTACCCGCCGACTGATACGGGGTTGAAAGTATCCTCAATGTATGCCATTTCTCAAAGAATTCGATAGTTTTCTTTCCCTTGATCTGGGGTCCATTGATACAGCTGGGCAAGACGAATCGACTAATGATGTTTCTCCTTATAAAGGTGATTACCTCTTGTTCGCATATTTTGGAGAACACTCCTACTTCCACCCATTTAGAGAAATAGTTATTAAAACCAAAAGGAATCGTACATTACCTCGCCCTGATGGGAGGGGGCCCACGATGTCCATTCCCCACTTGATGAACAGCCACGAAGAGGTGACTGGGTGGAGATGTTAGCTTGCTTGGTGAATTATTGGGGCGTATTTCTGACATCGCTCGCATTTCTTCACGAAATTTGAGGCATCTTTTTTCATGGTGGGCCAATAGTATCTTGCCCGTATGAGACACCTAACAAGTGCTCGATTGCCGGAGTGAGTGCTGTAATGTCCTTCATGGACTTCTTCGAGGACACGCTGGGTTTGGTTTGGGCCCAAAGATTTCGCTAGAGGGCCGTCGTATGTCCTTTTGTACATGTCGTTATGGATGAGATTGTATCTGGCTGCTTGCATTCTTAGTTTTTTGGCTTCGTTTTTTGTCGTTTGGGAGTGTGCGATAATACGATTGCGCCAATCCAAGTTAAGCTTACAGATCTTACCTCAATTTGGTCTAACGATGAGTTGAGGAGGTAGACTACGATTTTATACCCGATCGTGATGATTTTTGTAGCTGCGGCCAATTTGGCGAGGCCATCTGCTTCAACATTCTGCGCACACGGGACCTGGTCGAGCTGGCATTCATCAAACTCGGGACCCAACTTACTGATCTCGAAATGATATTTTTGCAACCTTTGTTCTTTGATTTGAAAAGTCCCTGTGACTTGGTTGACTACGAGCTGGGAATCACATCGGAGCTTCAACCGCTTCGCCCCATACTTGTGTGCTAGCCTCAATCCTACAATTACGGACTCATACGCGGCATCATTGTTAGCCATATATGGGCATTTTATGGACTAGCGAATTACTTTGCGAGTAGGGACCTCGAGTATGAGTCCCAGTCCGGATCCAGAAGCGTTGGATAAGCCATTGGTGTATAGGACCTAGAGGTCTTGTGTTTGGACAAAAGCTCAGATGGATTCCTTCTCGACTTCAGGCATTATCTTTGCACTGAAGTTTGCGACAAAGTCGACAAGCACTTGAGACTTTATCACCGTTCGCAGCTGATATGTGATATCGAGCTCGCTTAGCTCGATGGCCCACTTGGCCAGCCTTCCCGATAGCTCAGGTTTATGTAAAATTCCTCTTAGGGGAAAGGTGGTAACGACCAAGATAGGGTGGCACTAGAAATAGGGTTTAAGCTTTCGTGAAGCTATGACTAGTGCCATGGCCAGTTTCTTGAGGTGCGAGTACCTCGTCTCGGCGTCGACGAGTGTTTTGCTAATGTAATAAATGGTAGATTGCGTACCTTTGCTTTCTCGTATTAGGACTGCACTTACTGCTACTTCGGAGATGTCCATGTAGACGAGGGGATGTTCCCCGGGTTCTAGGTTTGAGAGCAGAGGTGGTGATGATATACACACCTTCAGTTCTCGCAGATCTTGTACGCATTCAGGGGTCCACTCGAGGCCGTTGTCATTTTTAAGTACTCCAAAAAATTTGTGACATCTGTCAGACGACCGCGAGATGAATCTCGATAAGACGGTGATTCGACCAGTCAACCTTTGGACTTTCTTCTTGGTAGTTAGGAGCTCCTGTATCCTTTTGATAGCTTTGATTTAGTCTGGGCTGACTTCGATCCCCCATTGTGACACTAAGAAGCCTAAGAAATTCCTAGAGGCTATGCCAAACGTGCATTTCTTCGGGTTTAGTTTCATTTTGTACCGTCTTAGTATGTCGAAAGCTTCCTTCAAATAGTCGATATGGTCCTCTGCCTTTATGGACTTGACCAATATGTCGTCGATATATACTTCCACGGTCTTTCCGGGCTGATTTTTGAACATTCTCGTGACCAATCCCCTGCATTCTTTAACCTAAATGGCATGACCCTATAACAATATGTTCCTCGGTGGGGATGAATGTGGTTTATCCTGGTCCTATTCTTCTATAGGTATCTGGTTATAGCCTGAGTACGCATCCAAAAAACTCAATAACTCGTGCCCGGCCATTGTGTCGATGAGTTGGTCGATATGCGGTAACTTGAAGGAATCCTTTGGGCATGCTTTGTTCAAGTCCGTGAAGTCTCCACGCATCCGCCATTTCCATTTTTCTTTTTGACCATCACTACGTTGGCAATCCATTTGGGGTATTTTGACTTCGTAATGGAGCCATTTTCTAATAGTTTCTCCACCTCCTCGTTGACGGCATCGTTGATTGTGGGATTGAACTTACGTCTGACCTGCCTTATAGGGGGTAGAACGTATCGACGTTTAATTTGTGTGTGGCGATCTCTTTGGGGATGCCCGGCATATCTGCATGGCTGAAGGCAAACAAATCTGCATTAGTTATTAAGAATTGACTAAATTTACCTGGTTCTCTATAATGACCCGGCCAGTCGTTATGAGTATTTTAAACCTGATCCCCTAAATTATGTTTTCTCTATGCTATATTATAGTTATGTAACTTGTGTGGATGTTTGGTTTGGAGCCCCGAGGGATCGGATAAGTTTCGGATGGGTTTGGATTGTACCGCGCTCTTATTTGATGTTTCAGCGTGGTTTCTTTTGGCATAAAGGGTACCACATGTAGACATCTAATTTTGACCCTCCCCGAAACCTTATACCTTTTTAGTGCTTGGATATTTCTTTTAGTTCTAATATTGTTATTTAGTGTTAGTTTTATTCTAATTTAGATGTACACAATATAAGTAATTAACACGTAGTATCTTGCTTTTCTATGAGATTTAGTCTTTTACTATTTTAATATATACATATTATTTACTTTTTCCTTTAACAAAATTTGTGACCTCATGTCATTTTCATAAAATAAAATATTTAAAAAAAATCAGAGAGTAGAGAGATAGAGGACAGAGGAAGAGAACACAAACCTTTCGGATATCTCTCTTCTTTACGCTTCTTCATATCCACAGTCCATTGTCCTAACTCAAATTATGGCACCTTAATATTTAAACCCAACACTCAACCTGTAGCAAAACCACTGAAACAACATCACGTGATAACCTTGAGCCTCTATTTGTATCTCAAAATTTCCTCATTATTATCATTATTATTATTATTATTATTATTATTATTATTATTATTATTATTATTATTATTATTATTATTATTATTATTATTATTATTATTATACATTGTTATTATTATTATTATTATTATTATTATTATTATTATTATTATTATTATTATTATTATTATTATTATTATTATTATTATTATACATTGTTAAATCTTTTGCCATGTTCCTTATTATTTATTTCTAATAGGGCCCTGACTTAACCTCGTCACTACTCTACTGAGGTTAGGCTTGGCACTTATTAGGTACCGCTGTGGTGTACTCATGTTATGCTTCTGCACATCTTTTTATGCAGATCCAGGTACATCCTACCAAACCAGGTATCAGTGCGCTAGCAGTACGTGGAGACTTCAAGGTATATCTTCCAGCGTCTGCAGACCTCGGAGTCCCCCTCTATCTTTATTATGTTATTTCCCTTATCTTTATTAGACTCTGATATATAGAGATATTCGGAATAAATTCTTAGAACTTGTGACTTCTATTTTCGCCGGGTTTTGGGAAAATTCTATATGTACTAAGTTGTTGAGTTTTAATAATATTTATGATTATTTTAACCATTCTGCATGTTGATAGGCTGACCTAGTCTTAGAGACTAGGTGCCGTCACGATATCCTACGGAGGAAAAATTTGGGTCGTGACATTCTTGGAGTTTGCAGCCGATGTAGGCCTTTTTGCTGTAGTCACTGGGATCTAATTGAACGGGGTCGAGGTCCTCTACAGTAGAGTCTGCGGCTTCGACCATTTCGAGATCCATGATGATTTCCTTGTCTCTTCTTGTGTCGACCTCGGCCCTGTTGATTGCTATGCCTCGTTTTCCTTGTCTTTTTTCTATTGGGTTGTCGTGTTGTCTAAGGCAATGCGGTAGCATTCCCGGGACGTGTGCTATTCTCCCCCTATGATAAATATCCCCCAGATATTGGGAATTTGATTACTTGGTATAGGCTAAAGGGGATGGCTCTCGTGGGATGTATCCACGGTCATCCTACTATGGCATTGTACGTGGTGTCCTAGTCCATAATGTGGAATATTATCTCCAGCGTTATGCCGCCAGCCAAGACGGGGAGTGTAATTTCTCCCGATGTCCGTTCAACTACATTATTAAAATCAGTTAGTGTGATGCACCATGGTATTTGATGACGTCCACAACACACCTCGATAAGAGATATAATACAGTCGTATGCAATGTAAATTACCCAACTATGAGTCAGGGTCGAATCCACAGAGAGTTATGAGGTGTGTTAGGAGTATATATTTGAAGCAAGCGAATGGACTACCTAAAATTGCACTTCCACAATAGAGTTTTGATTTCTACTTCTACTATTACTATAATGATTGCAAGCTGAGGAAAATAGATTAGAGATGAATGTTTTTGGTATTTTTTTCAAATAGTTTAAAAGCCTAGGGATGTAGCCATGACCTAGGTGTTTGCCTAATGGGTTAAATACATTAATACTTGTTTTGTTGATTGGGGTATATTACAGCTCTCAACTTTACGTTACCCACTCAATACCTCTCGGTCAGAGAGTGATTTTACCCAATTTGGCTTTCAAGTCCAAATGGATATCAAACAAAATAGTTGATATGAGCTCAAGTCGGGTTCTTACTATCTCCAGTTTGAACCCTTTAATTAGGCTAATCAATCTCTTAGTTAACCCAATTCCTTGTTAGCTAAGTTAACCTAGACTATGTCCCTCTTTCTCAAGTAGAGACTAAGTCAAAAAGGAATGAATCAATGTTTGCAACCATTAAATCTAATATTGAAGCATGAACTAGGCTAAATAATCAACACCCAATCATAAAATTAAATACCCATAAGGTTTACATACTAGGGTTGGGTCACAACCTAACAAGAATCTAGCTACTCATAATAAAAATTGCAGAAAATAAAGAAGAAAAGACAATTAAACTCATAATGAAAGATTAAAATAATGAAATCTAATGTTTAAACACTAAAATAATCTAAAACTTCCTAAAATGGTAAAAAGAAACGGCTATAGCAGCTTTGAACGTTCAAACTTGACCTAAATTTGTGAAACTCGTCTATTTATACTGGGCTAAAAATAGCTGACAAAAATGCATCTCGGGAGGTTCTGTGGCTGCAAAATTCCATGTGCGGTCAGCAAATTACTTCAGTTGGTAGGAAGGAGGATTTTGCAGCCGCACATTTCTGGACTGCGGCTGCGAAGCAACTTCTGCGGCAGCACAATTCTTGTGTGGTCCGCACTCTTGAAAGGCATCAGAACTTGGTCTTCTGCACATTCTCTGAACTTGAAAATATTTGTCAGTGCATACCCTATTTTGGGACCGCACAATTCATGTGCGGTCCGTACATTTGTCAAACTCCTGTTGGGCTCTTTAGCTTGGGTTGCGGACACAGATGGAATTCTGCGGTCCACAATTTTTTCTGCGGACCGCACATCTCTGCTTCTACGCCCGTTATTGCCTTGTACTTCGGAACACTCCTTTTTAAGTCGGATTTCATCATAAGAAACCATACTTCCAGTATTCCTGCAATTTGCACAATTTCATTAGTTTCGGGAATATAATTCAATACTTTCAAACTAAAACAAAGCAAAAAGGTGTTAATAAGCAGTCAAAATCTCCACCTATCAAACTCCCCCAAACTTAAGTCTTTGCTTGTTCTCAAGCAAATAAATTAGTTCCCACCTCCTAAAGTTAAGGGTCATTTCAGCGAGTCAAAGGTGAGCCATTCACACATCAGTTGGGACCAATAATTATCCACACTACTCATGCCTTATCAACAAGGCGACAAGTTAAACATTCATGCACATATAGTTCTAATGTAATATTTGAGTTTCAAGAATTGACTTTACTCATCAAGGACTCTTGCTCTATCATGTAGGCCATGGTGGACTCCAAACTCTTCCTCCTCTACTTTCCATTTGCCAAGCTCACTTTAAGAAGTTAGCACTTAATCCGAAGATTCTTGAAAGGTTCACTCATCTCTCACAAGAGAATGTCACAAGTACGGCTTCATGTACCATAGGCTTGACCCTCATTTAGATCGCTACTAATGTAAGCTCACTCAGTTTGAAATCAATTAAGACTTTTTTCGGGATGTAATGAAGGTTTTTGGGTTAGGGTAGGATACTGTATGGGTAAGTGGTTACACCTTTTCTCAAGCACTCCATCTTTCATTTCTCGGTTCACACTTGCCAATTCTTAGAGGCACTTTCTTTTCATTGGGGACTATAGAGACTTAACATCACTCTTTCTTGTTCATTTAATTCTTTTTCTCCCTTTTTGATTTCTCAATGCTTGGGATCATTACCTCTTTTTGAATCCAATCAACCCTTCTACTTATTCACTTTTTGCATTTTTCTTTATGTTCTTTTCTTTTCTTGCCTTCTCTTCTCATAGAGATCATTTATTTTCTATTTTTGTGCCTTGATATTTTTTTCAAATTCCTCATCTCCCCATTTGTTTCACAAGAGTGTTAAGAAAAGTCCGGGTGCCAAGAGAGGGTCACGACAAAACGGTTAAAGGCTTGTAACATGGTTATCAAATGAGAAAGGCTAGAGGCTCAAAGGGGTTGACTAGGGATAATGACATTGGTTGGAAATAGAAAAATCAAATGGGCTAAGGAGAGCATACAATCACTTCTCATACCAAGTAAAACTTAGGATTTCGCCTTGAAAAACATTCGGGGCAAGTTTCTAGATCCTTCGCACGGATACTTGGACTAGCAACAATTCATCTCACCCCTCACACAGCTAGATTGTAAAAGAGGATAGAGTCGAGAGCCTACAACGACCACATTCAAGTTTAAAGATCACTATGGTCCAATTAAACTACTCGATGATTACAAAAGTCAACACAAGAGTCACAAAGTCACTAACTAGAGCTATTTCTTTTGAAAAACTTGACTCTAACCATAAGCACGTAGTTAAGTGTGTTGATGCCAAATAAAGCATGGTTGACTCTTTGAGCATGACTTAATTAGGTTTTTTTATTCATTACTACTGCTATTATTACCTAAACACTAAAACGGACTCGTTCCTTTAAGAAGGTTGTCACGCCATCCATCGTTGGGACGAGTCACCCGGTTCACACAACAACTACCTTTGGAAAGAACCGTGGAGTTAAGAAAACCAAAGGTTTATTATCTACTAAAATATAAAAAGAAGTTACTAAACAAAACAAGAACTAATACGCTACTAAAACATTAAAAAAAAGCTAATAAGCAAAAACAAAGATAAAGAAGCTAATGAGCAAAACTACTACAGATAGAATCAATATACATAATAAGAGAGAGAGAACATATATACATATAAAAAAGAAAAGAGATAATATGATCAAATTATTACAGGCCAAATGTATCAAAGTGCCAAATGTGTCAAATAAACTCCATCCCCACCCACCCACCAAAATAAAAATAAGCATTGTCCCCAATGATTAGCAAAATAAGAGTAAAAGAGGGAAAAGGTGAAGAAAACTCCATATGGCTCCTTGGACATCTCTGTGTCCCCAGCAATGCTATCGCCCTCAGGATCAGCCAACTGAATCTCATCATCCTCAACTCTAGGTGTGGCTAGGTTGGCGAACCTCTGACGCACTGCCTCAGCAGTGTCAGCAGCAAGGTCTGGCTTGTCAGACTGGCCGGCTGGTGCCATCGGTGTAGATGAAGCTGAAGGATCTGGGGCAGAATGGTGTGGGTCAAGCAGCATATCAAGCGGGAGATCTCCGGTTGTACCAATCCCGGTCACCTCTCTCCGGAGCTTGTCCACTGACTTCTTGCTGGCCTGGGACTTCCTCGTCTTCTTTACTTCCTTTCCATCTCTTCAATAACCAACCTGTGTTGTACCAAGGTGTCCATGATAGTCTTATGATTCTCCAAAATCTTCTTCAATGTCTTCTCAATGTCAGAAGGAACCTGTGATGCCTATAAGGTGGACTGCACTGCAACAGTACTGGACAAGTCAGACAGCTTTACAGTAGCTATCTGCATCCAATTGTTGAAACTCGCCAATGTCTGGGAGACTCGCAGTGCAGATAGTGGGTAAGTAGGCATCGGCACTAGCTTCAAAGACGAGGTGGGAGTTGTGGCAGGAGCTGCAGTAGGGACTGTGGATGATAGCGGAGGCATAGCTGCGGCACTGGAGGAAGGCTCAACCAAAGTGGATGGAACATCAACTGTATCATGAGCTACCATTGCTGGCTCACCAGACTATCCTGTGGTGGTAGGAGGCTGAACTTTCTTCTTCGGGTTGCTCGCATCCATCAGTGAGTACCAAGTAAAAGGCTTCTTCGGCTTCACCTTTGTGTCATAATCCCTCAACTCTACCTTTTCATTAGTGAGATATTTTGTAATAGTATTGGGATATGGGTAGGACGAGTCATCTTGTCAAGCGATCACTGAGATGTTGGACGATATCACGGAACCCACATTGATTGGGTACTCGGCCATAATAGAAGCCACTAGAACTGCCCTAGGAATCGGAAGGTGAGTCTCATTCTGGCATGGATCCAACCTGATGCATACAAAGGTTTGCCACCCCTTTCGCCTCAAAACTCAATGTGCTCAGGTGGATGGGAACCCCAGCAGCAATCCATGGTGGTGGTAGCCTAGTGGTGCCAGAATCTCCGCTAACCAAGGTCATACCTCGTCTCATATTGAACACTTCTCCAAATACTCTTTCGGTTCAACATCCACGAAGCCCAAGTACGTGTTGAATGTATGCTAATCAAACCTCACCTTGAGGTTATGTACTTTTGTTACGTTCGTCCCCTTTTTTATATGGTCCACATTGGCATAGAATTCACGGAGTAGGTACTCTTTGGCATCCACTACGTTTTGGGTGAACCACATCCACCCCTTGCGTTCCTTGAACTGTCTCAAAACTGTTGGGTTATACCTCTCCAAATCTGTCAACAGGAACTGTCGCTCAAGAGTTAGCGACCTCACTGGCCACCACACACGAAAGTTGGTGAAGGCAGCCAGGATGAAAAAGCAGTCCTCTCAAACCTCTTTCTTCTTTGATATTTCAAGGCCGGCAACTATAGCATCTCCCCCTCTGCCATCATCGGGGATATCATGAACTGGTCTATCCTGTGCCTCAAGGACTGATGTAGCCGATGGCTCAGAAGCCTGATTAGCACTATTCGATCCCTCAGAAGTGCTATGAGATAAGGACGGCTCGTCCCTGAGTTGGTATCTCCCTTGCAGCCTTAACTGTACGGCCGGCTGCTCCTGAACAGAGCCTGAGTTGCCCTCGGATACTTCCCTATACGGGATATATGAGCTCGTCTCCGAGAGATCTCCACCTCTCCCTCTGACGGCTGTTGCTTTCTTCTTTATTGTCTTTGGTTAGCCAAGGGTTAAGGTACTCTTGCCTCGACCCCGAGAAGGTTCACCTCTACCTTTTGAAGTGTCGCCTCGTCCTCTAGATCGAACCATTGTCTGTATCAAGAAAAGGCAATTGTTAGTTGTAATTCAATGTTCAAACATATACAGGAGACATACAGGTAAATGATAGCCAGAGTACACAGTGAGGGTGTTCAGTTAGATCATGTTTGCAGGGAACAAGATCGGTGGTCCTTAATTCCTCATCTACGGCTGCAAGATAGTACTATCTTGTCCTCGAGTCTTATCTGGGTAAGGACTCGGGGATGGATAATGCACACTTCACTTCCATAGTCTACCATAATAAGTTTGTCATCAGTATCTAAAATATGCAAAGTAATGACTAGAGCATCATTGTAAGGGAAAGTCAAACCGTCAGCATCTAACTCATCGAAGATGATACTTTCTTAGAGTCTGTCATACCGTTCGCAGGTGATAGATGTTTGAGTTTGTGAGTTGTGGTGAATTTAACGTCATTGATAGAGGATTCATCATTGCCGCTGATGTTCATGTTGATAGTACGAGCTGGTGATGGCGGCTTCGGCAAGCCTTGGTATTCACATCCTCTGGCAAAGTTGTTTCTCCCCTTGTCGCTCAATTGCTCTTTGAGGTGTATCTGTTGCAACATGTTTAAAACCTCTTGCCTGAGGGTGATGCAATCTTCTGTTTTGTGTCCGTGCTCCTGGTGGAACTCGTAGAGGGCGTCTGATTTTCTGGTGTTCGGATCGGAGCTCAGCTTTGGTAGCCACTTCACCTTCGTTTTGAGTTTCTCCAGAGCGTAGACTATTTTTGTAGGTGACATAATTGTGAGCAGATAATAAGGGGGCATACCTCTCTCGTTTCAGTGCGTCCCCGTTCTCGGCTTGGATGGGCCCTTCTCATAGCAGAGAGAAAGTGGGGCGGAGCCCTGACGTATGGCTGGTGTTGTTCCCTGTTGGGTCATGAGACCAGGTGATCCCTACGGATGTTGTCTCTTCATTCTTTCCTGGACTCGACTTGTACCGAGATGAGCCGATGAGTTGGTCCGTTGAGGTCGTCCTCATCTGATCGTGCTTCGGCACAGTAAGCATTGTGGATCTCGTCCCAATTAGTTGGGGATATTTTATCAACCGGCTCAGCACTTTTTTAGTCGCTCTCAAACCATATCTACTCAAACCGTTTTGAAAAGCCACGACCGCCATCCCTTCGGACACGTTTGGTAGGGTCATTCTTACCCCGTTGAATCGGGCGAGGAAGTCCCTCATTCCCTCTCCTAAGGACTGCTTGATGGAGATTATGTCATTTACTCTTATTTCATCTTTTCTGGATCCGACATGCGTCATTACGAACTTGTAGGGCATTTCCTTGAAGGTTTCTATGGAGTAGGTTGGTAGCTGTGAGTACCATGTTAATGCCCCTCCCGTCAGAGTTTTGCCAAATTTCTTCAGCAAAATAGAAGACACTCGTTCCTTGGTGAGGTTGTTGCCTTTCACGACAAGGACATAATGAGTCACATGATCTTCGGGATCAGCCATTCCATCGTATATCCTAAGATACGGTGGCATTTTGAAGGTCTTTGGTATGGAATGCAAGGCTACTTGTTCGTTGTACGACTACTCCACTAACCTGCAGTGTCCCTCTTTGGCAATAGCCTAGGGGCGCCCGATATCTTGTTGACTCATTCTTGGTGTTCTTTCATTTGATCTCTGAGTGCTTTATTTTCATTCTCTATTTCTTTCGTCCTCTTTAGAATAGCGGTGAGGGCATTGTCACCTATATTGTTAGTAATAATGTGAGTTATACCTGGTGTTGGAGGGTCTGGTTGGTCGCCTTGTTTGTCTGCCCATTGCACTTTGTAGGTTTTTGCGGTCTCTGTAGTCGTGCATGGAGTGGGCTTGTTGAGCACGCTTACTAGCGTATCGGCCAGCCATGCTTCGAGGAGCTTTTTCACGGCCGGTGGCGTCCCTTCTTCTGTGGACTTGGAGGCCCCTTTTCCATTTGGTTTTGTTATGCTACAATGGGGGAGAGGCGGCCTCTCGTGCCTAGGGGAGGCATTGGGCGTCACGTCTTCACCTAATGTTTCACAAATCTCGTTGATAGTATTCATGAGGTTTCTAGGGAAATCACCTATTACTTTGGTCTTCTCTCCTTGGTTACCTACCATGTAGGTTTCTGTACGTGCAAAGAAAGAGAAAGATCTTGGGGTTTGTGAGGTTAGTAACTCACGTTAGCTGTAGATCTAAAGGAAACTAAAAAGTTAGCTAAGAAATCCCCACGGATGGCGCCAAACTGTTTGACCAAAAATATAGATGTTGGTTTAACTAGTTAGATTTAAATAATGAAGAGTCAATCTTAGCTAATAATAATATCCTAAAAATAAAGTTATTGATTTTATGACAAATAACTTGTATGTTTGTCCAGATGACAATTAATGTAAGCAATAATGACAGTGTTCAATGACCCAAAAAGATAGAATATGGCATTAGATAATAACAAGTGGCAATAAATGGCATTTAAGTAAATAGAAACATGTGAGTCACCCAAAAAGGGATGAGATCTGTGGATATTCTCTCTGACAATGATGAATGATTGATAAGCCTTTGAACACTTAGATAGTTCTTGGATCCAGTGGAAATGCTAGACGAGAATCTTAGTAAAAAGGTTATTTTTGTATGCTTGTAATAAGATCAGATTCCCTCTATAAAGTCAATGCGTTCTGTACAAATGAATATCTCATGTCCCCTATCATTGTGTCTTTTTTCTATTTATAGGGAACATGTTCCTAGAAACCTTAATTGTACATGTGCAGAGAATATCCACTAGAATATTCTCTTTTGTGTCCTATCTTAAACCTAGATGTTATAACTCTGTCTAAGATGCTCGACCTCGACCTTGAACTATGATTACTTCACAGCCTTGATCTTTGCTGACTCTTCAACCGAGCCCTTCATCGCTTCGAGGTTACTTTGACCCAAAGCAGATCTTTGTGGAGACCTTACTGATAGCACGTGGCAGCCGACGAAGGCTATCATGGTGCTGACATGGCTTCCTATATCAAAGATACTTTTTGGCCCATACATATATGAACTAGTCATTTTGTAATGACCCAACCTGTCATTTTGAGCTCTAGCGCATCGTTTGGTGGTTTGAGGCCTTGAGTAGTTTCACTTCAGGTATTATGACTTTTACGTGTGGTCGGAATTGAAATCCAGGAAATTCGGAGTTGATTTGGAGAGAAAATTGTAATTCCAAAAGCTTTAAGTTGGAAGTGTTGGCTAATTCTAATTCTAATTCTAACTCGGAATCGGGATTGGAAGGTTCCAACAGGTTTGTATGATAATTTTGGACTTAGGCATATGTCTGGATCGGGTTTTGGATGACCTGAGAGCGTTTCGACGCCAATTGTGAAAAGTTGGCATTTTGGAAGAATTTCATAAATTTGGGTTGAAGTACATTTTGATGTTATTGATGTCCCTTTTGGATTCCAAGTATGGGAATAGCTCCGTATGGTGATTCTGGTATTGGGAGCACGTCCGGATATGGATTTGGAGGTCCGTAGGTTATTTCAGGGTCATTTGGCGAAAGTTAGGAATTTGAAGGGTTTTTGAGAAGTTTGACCGGGAGTAGACTTTTGGATATCGGGGTCAGATTCCTATTCCCGAAGTTGGAGTAGGTCCGTATTGTCAATTATGACTTGTGTGCAAAATTTGAGGTCAATCGGACGTGATTTGATAGGTTTCGGCATCGATTGTAGAAGTTTGAAGTTTTAAAGTTCATTAAGATTGAATTGGAGGGTGATTCGTAGGTTCGATGTTGTTTGGTGTGATTTGAGATCTCGACTAAGTTCGTAATATGTTTTGGATGTGTTGGTATATTTGGTTGAGGTCCCGAGGGCCTCGGGTGGATTCCGGATGGTTAACGGATCGAGTTTAGACTTGGAAGGAAAGCTGAAGCATTTGTCTTCTAGTGTAGCCGCACCAGAAGACTTCCCTTCTTGATTCCTTATCGTGCGATTTTTTTTTTTTAGGCTTATGTCTTTATTTCCTTCCTACTCAATCTTATGCTACGTGAAGCGTTTGTTATCAATTGGTAATCGAAGAATTTTAATGGTACTATAGGCGTGGGGCAGGATGTTTCTCTCTGCGCATTCGAGCAAGTTATTATTGTCTTCTTGCGGAAGGGTGTTCTGTCATTTCGGCTCAGTAGCTGTATTTTTGATGGTTTTGAGGCTATGCGCAGGTTACCATGATGTTCGTACGTTGCTATCGCACAGTAATGGTGTAATGGTAGGATGCTTGTTTAGGCATCGAGGCAGTGAATGACCTGAAAGGAAGTTTTACTCAGTGCATGATTCAGAGATTCAGTATTTTATTTCCAGTGGAGGAAAGGCAATCAGACTAAGAATGTTCAGATTTGGGTTGATGGAGTAACGAGACTTGGTATTTTCATCGATGATGTGGTGCCATTGTCCTTGTTGAATGTGCTAAGTTTGCCAGTATTATGGTTTTCTTCAATTCGCCTTTGAGGGCGGGGTATTGTGAAATGGTATTGGGGAAGCGGGTGTCAGAAATCACGGTGTGCAGTGGTTCGGAATCAAATCGGTGTTCCTAGTGTTGATGGCTCGAGAAAGATGATCTTCGGGGAGGTTTAAAATTGGTAGCGATTTATTGATCCAGGTGCTACAGAGATGGATTTTTTATTTAAGGATACAACTGGGCAGTGAAGGATGAGGAAGGACATATGGGAGGCGTCTTGCAGTGGTTAAATTTTTAGAAGTCCAGGTGTAAGAAACAGGAGTCGGGTAGTTTCTTAAAAGAGAGGGTTTGACCAAAGTGGGAGAGTAGCAGAGTAGCATATGGGATCTGTGGTAGGATAGTTGCATGCCTTGGGGAAAGTTTAGAGTGATTTGGGATTTATGGCAGACAGTGACTAGGTCTACGGACTAATATGGAATATTGGCTACTATACTGAGGAAGATTGGATACGACGTGAAGGAGATGCTTGATATGAAGAGAGATGCAACATGAATTCGGATTGGAATGTATTGTCGCACCTGTAGTTGATGTCAATAGGGAGTGAACGGATTTGCACAGCTGGTGGAGGAGCACAGGCTCAGAATGGTTTATTGATTTCGTAGTAATTGTGCCCAGAGCAGCGTCGTTGGAAGATGTCGGCATGGAAATTTCAACGGGTGGGTTATCTCCTATGAGCAGGTCAACGGTTGCATGATTTCGATCAAGTTTCTACAAAGAGTTCTACTTACTACCCAGCAGGAGGTCGAATGTGCGGTTGTGGCTGATGGTTCAGAATGTTTATGCAAAGTTTAAAATGGGATGGTGAGAATTTGGTGGGTTGACGGTGCGAGATCATGGTATTTGAGAAGGAAGAATCGTTGTGGGCTCTATATTTTGTGATGGTAGCTTAAAGCTAAGTGGGGGAGCCCACCGTCTGCGATTCGATCGCATGGTTTTCTGCTTGTGCGGATTCTAATTATCGGTGTGTTGGTGGGTTATTATGACTAAGGAAAGAAAAACATCAGTGGTAATCCGAGCAAAGGATTTGAGGAATATATGCTACATTTGGTCTTATCAATTCATATTCAGGTTTTGGGAAGACTTAGAGTTATGCTTCCCTGATAGGGTGTTCACGTGCTAGCAGCGCCCTAGAGTTTGATTATGTTCGGGACCAGGTCAGAGTGGGTGACTCTCAACAACGGTTCTAGTGGGTTCAAGAATTAAAGTGCAGCACCTAAGGATTTTACGTCCGTTGTGTGGTTAAGTATAGAGATTTTACAGTGAATTATGAAAGGGACTTGGAGTGTTCTATGTTATCATCAGTATGCGGTGCAGAATTGAATAAATGGGAGAAAATAACTTCGGAATAATAGAGGAACTATGAGAATGGGTGTACCAGTTGAAGATGCTATTGGGCACGTAAGGAGGGTATGAGATGGTTCATGAGTATTGGGATGATGTGGCCTCGTGATTCGGATCACTCGGGATGAGTGCGGATTGATTTCATTATATTTTGAATGGAGCTATAATTATTTCTAAGGAAAGTACAGAGAAATTAGAAGGAGTTGGTTCGGTTAGCAATGATTGAATCGGCATAATGGTGGCAATGATCAGTTCCTTCAGCGTGTTAAGTTATACAAGTGATTGGTGACGGTATGTGCGAGGCTTGACGGACAACGTAAATTGATTTATTTGGAGGCATTAGATTATTAAGGCTTGTTATGTATTGATGGATCCCGGAAGAGTTATGGAGGTTTAGACCACAACTTGAGGTTTGTATTTTCTGCGGTTATGAGAACTCAGTCATGTGTTGCAATGGTCCTCCTGAAATGAGTTAAGTGAAAGGTTTCTATATGATGAAGTGTTTATTCTATTAGTGGTTTAGGAGTTATGATGAAATTCGTGTACTCTCGCGTAGTGGCATGTTAAGTGCAGTAAGCGGCAGGGGAATTGGAAGTTGAGGATCAAGGATGCGGTTCGGTGTTGACAAGAATGTCACCATCTTGGAAAGCAGGAAAGAATTCAGATGTTTATAGTAAGCTGATATTGTCCTTAACGTCACCTGAGGTCGGTGTCATGTGGAAGAGGCTTTGTGTATTAACTTGCGGATTTTTGATTCACTTTATAGAATTAGAACGGTTGGCGTTATGGATGTGCGGACTTTGCTACCTGAGCGGAATGGTCGTGGGAGCATGCCCCACGGGGAGGATTGTATAAGTGCGACATGTAGTCACTTGATTGATTAAAGATTGGAACCAAGTATGGAGATTGTGGTACTATGGCTAATGTGAGAATTTATTCCTGAAAGGCACTCTGTTCAATTGGTTGTGAATTGCGGAAGTTTGTTCCGTATATGACGGCTATTCTTGGGGGTGGATCCTTGAAAGGTTATTAGCTCAGTATAGTACGATCAGAATTGGCTTGAGGTCCGTGAATGGATCTAAATGTGAATGTGGGATCTATATCAGGCCGGATGTGTTCATTTCAGCATAGCGTTTCTTACGGAGGGGTCTTCGGTCCTTGGATGTTATTTCAATCGTCAGCCATTCCGTGTAATCTCTATTATGCCATATGGGTTGTGAGGCGGTTTGATTATTCGCACTCGTGTTGAGATCCCGTGTAATTTGGGGTGTTGTGAGAGCAGGATGGCTCTCAAGATACAGGTCATTTATTTCACCTTAGTTGTGCTTGAGTTTCGTAGCGTATGGCACTATTCATCTCCCCAGGATTTGTATTATGCGCTTCGCGTGCTTATGGTTGATATTTAGGTATTTCGCATGTATGAGCATTTTAGCTCGGTTAGTATTTCCTTATAGAGTATTATGTGTGGATTGGGTGGCACGCTGCCACGAGTATCATGGTTGGATCGGGTTGCACACCGCAACGGTATCATGTGTGGATCGGGTTGCACGCCACAACAGTGTGATGTTGAGTACCGTTTCCCCATATCTATTCTTGTGTGCTTTGATTCTCATTTTCTGAGGAGGGTTCATAACATGCTTTCGGTTGTTTAATTAGTTACGTGGGTGGAGTAGTTCTTTCCAGAGTTCATTTTTCCTTATGTATCACATGTGAGTTTGTAACTTGTTAGCACATGGTGGCATCATATGAGACTTTTGGCAGTGTCTGAGATGGCTTATTGCCTGAACAGCTTATACTGGGTGAGACGAGATCATTGGATCCGGGATCATTGCGATCAGATTTATATGAGTCACATTAAAGAGTAAATATCGATATTCAGTCCAGAATGAGGTAATGGTTTTTTTGGGGAGGAGAGACTCCATGAGTTGTGATTCGGCAGGTGGTTATTAGTTTCTACATATCTCTTCTGTCGTGGCAGTATTGCGAGAGCGGAAAAGGGACTTATATGCTTCATGAGGTGTGTTGTAGGCATCAGATTCGTGGGATTTCGGCTATTGTTGTCAGGGGATGTCATTATGGTCATGTGAATAATGCGGTGCATGGTGTGAATTCAGTAAGAGTATACAATCAGCTATTAGTACAACGTGTAGTGATGGATACGGTGTTCGTATGTTGGGAACAGACCTGGTAGAGAATTTCAGATGTTGGAATTTGGCTCTAAGGCTAACTTGATTGAATAAAAGGGAGAATCTTCAAATTTTCTCGAGCTAATTTTCTCAACTGGGTTGTCATAGCACGAGTAGGTTCACGAGGTGTTGACCAGTGATTTCAGACAACTCCAGAGCATTTCTTAGCACGTTCGAGGACGAACGTATGTTTAAGTGGGAGAGAATGTAACGACCCGATAGGTCGTTTTGAGCTCTAGCGCATCGTTAAGAGATTTGAGGCCTTGAGTAGTTTCACTTTAGGTATTATGACTTGTACGTGTGGTCGTAATTGAAATCCGGGAAGTTCGGAGTTGATTTGGAGAGAAAATTCTAATTCTAGAAGATTTAAGTTGGAAGAGTTGGCTAAGGTTTGATTTTTGAGTAAACGGCCTCGGAATAGGGATTGGAAGGTTCCAACAGGTTTGTATGATGATTTGGACTTGAGCGTATGTCCAGATCGGGTTTTGGATGACCCGGGAGCGTTTCGACGCCTATTGTGAAAAGTTGGCATTTTGGAAGAATTTCATAAATTTGGGTTGAAGTGCATTTCAATGTTATTGATGTCCCTTTGGGATTCCGACTCTGGGAATAGCTCCGTATGGTGATTCTGGTATTGGGAGCACGTCCGGATGTGGATTTGGAGGTCTGTAGGTCATTTCGGGGTCATTTAGCGAAAGTTAGAAATTTGAAGGGTTTTTGAGAAGTTTGACCGGGAGTGGACTTTTTGATATCGGGGTTGGATTCCGATTCCAAAAGTTGGATTAGGTTCGTAATGTCAATTATGACTTGTGTACAAAATCCGAGGTCAATCGGACGTGATTTGATAGGTTTCGGCATCGATTGTAGAAGTTTGAAGTTTCAAAGTTCATTAAGTTTGAATTGGAGGGTGATTCGTAGTTTTGATGTTGTTTGGCGTGATTTGACGCCTCGACTAAGTTCGCAATGTGATTTGGGATGTGTTTCTATATTTGGTTGAGGTCCCGAGGGCCTCGGGTGGATTCCGGATGGTTAACAGATCGAGTTTGGACTTGGAAGGAAAGCTGAAGCATATGTCGCAAAAGCGGTTTTGGCTAGGGAAGGCTGGGACCGCAGATGCGGTCGAGTTCCGCAGAAGCGTGACCGCACCTGCGCACGTGGAGCCGTAGAAGCGAATGCGCAGAAGTGCGTATGGGGCCGTAGTTGAGGGGCCTGAAGGAGGACCGCAGAAGCGGTATTTCGGTCACACCTGCGGGACCACAAAAGCAGTCAAGTGACCGCAGGTGCGAGAGGTCGCTGGGCAGTGTACTCTTTTAAGAACGGGATTTGGCCCATTTTCTTTCATTCTCTCTTGGTTTGGGCGATTCTTGGAGAGGTTCACGTGGAGGTTTTTATCATCAATGGCAAGGTAAGTTATCCCCACCTATTTTGAGTTAAATACATGGTTTTTATATGGACTCAAACATGGAAATTGGTAGAAATTGTGGAATTTTTGGTAGAAAACCTAGAATTGGTATTTTTGGATTTTGACACCGAATTTGGGCTTGGGATTGGAAATAAATTATATATTTTAGTTCGTGAGGTTTTGGATAATGGTTATCTTCAAAAAAATTCTGAATCCGGGCATGTGGGCCCTAGGGTGATTTTTATCGACTTTTTGAGCGGAGTTGGGAATTTGTCTAAATTGATCTGTTATGAGTATTAGAGTATATTGTTATTGGTTTGCATATTGTTTGACTAGTTTTGGAGCGACGGGCACCGATTTGAGGTGTTAGAGCGACGTTGGACGCGGTTACGGAATTTCGGAGTGAGGTAAGTCTACTGTCTAACTCTGTGAGGGAGAAACTACCCCTAGGTGATATATTTAATATGTGTAACTTGTTGCGGGGACTACGTACGCATGAGGTGACGATAGTCCATACGTAGTTAGATTCATGTTATTGTTTGGGTAGACTTAGGTTTACATCATGTAGTACTTGCACTATAGGGATTATCCTTGCTCGTCTAATTCTTTTATTTCGCATTTTGACTTGAAACTAGACATGCGTATAGTGATGGACTTGCTATTGTAGAGTTTTCGCGAGTTTTATTACTTGCCACGGAATAATGGTGTTCCTCTTACGGATTTCTCGAGCGTTATGCATTGTCATCGAATAATTTTCCCTAAAAATTATAACTCACATGTTCATTCGTGAGTGAGGGTCAAGGACCCGTTTAAACTTCTTATTCTAATGAGATCGGGTCGTTCGCCTCTGCAGGATTTATGTACCACACTCTCATGGGAGCGGTCTGTTCGCCTCGATAGTTTAAAAGATACATCTATGGTTCGTGTCGTTCGACTCTCGGCAGTGTACAGTTTAATGTTTATGTTGGATCGGACCGTACGCCTCGGCATAAAAATATCCTCATGGAATCGTGCATAATATTTGGCAAGAAGCCAGAGTATCTGTGAGTCTTTCCCTAATTCGAATCATAACAACCTATTTGGTGAGGTCTATTTTATATATATATATATATATATATATATATATATATATATATATATATATATATATATATACGCGCGCTCCGGTTGAGGAGGAATTGCTAATTAAGAGCTTGAGTTTATTGTAAGGAGGATAATTGTACCACAGATTTACACTTGTTTATTTCATTTATTTACTTTGCCTCATATTTGTTCCCCTCCTTACTATACCTGATATTATTGGACCACTAGTGAGTGTCGATGTCGAGCCCCTCGTCACAACTCCTGCGGGGTTAGGTTAGATACTTACTGGGTACACGTGGATTTACGTACTCATACTACACTTGCTGCACATTTTTGTGCAGGTACTTTTATATCAGGTGGTCCTTTGGGCACTGAGGCACGGATGATGCGGGGACTTGCCGCGAGTTGCATTTCAGGTTAGGATCTGCAGCCAGCAGAGCCTCCTCCAGGGTTATTTGTATTTTTCCTGTTTAATTTGTATTCCGTACAGATGCTGTATTTTATTTTACTTCCTAGTTGATGCTCATGCACTTGTGACACCAGGTTTTGGGGGTACTTATGAGTTGTTCAGTATTGTAGTTGGGAAAATATTATCATTTACTCTGTAAATTTTATTTTTGATTATTTAATTGAAGGAAAATTTCGATTTCAAAATACTAAAATGAATAATCGAGTTAATCAACTATTGTTGGCTTGCTCGATAGCGGTGTTAGGCGCCATCACGATCATTAATGGATTTTGGGTCGTTTGGCCCATTTTCTTTCATTCTCTCTTGGCTTGGGCGATTCTTGGAGAGGTTCAAGGGGAGGTTTTTATCATCAATGGCAAGATAAGTTATCTCCACCTATTTTATGTTAAATACATGGTTTTTATATGGATTCAAGCATGGAAATTGGTAGAAATTGTGAGAATTTTGGTAGAAAATCTAGAATTGGTGTTTTTGGATTTTGACCACGAATTTGGGCATGGAATTGGAAATAAATTATATATTTGAGTTCGTGAGGTCATGGGTAATGGTTATCTTCAAAAATTTTCGGAATCCGGGCACGTGGGCCCGAGGGTGATTTTTATTGACTTTTTGAGCGGAGTTGGGAATTTGTCTAAATGGATTTGTTATGAGTATTAGAGTATATTCTTATTGGTTTGCATATTGTTTGACTAGTTTTGGAGCGACGAGCACCGATTTGAGGTTTTAGAGCGGTGTTGGAGCCGGTTACGGGACTTCGGAACGAGGTATGTCTCCCGTCTAACTCTGTGAGGGGGAAACTACCCCTAGGTGATATATTTAATATGTATAACTTGTTACGGGAACTATGTACGCACGAGGTGACAAGAGTCCATACGTAGTTAGATTCATGTTATTGTCCAGGTAGACTTAGGTTTACATCATGATGTACTTGTACTATAGGGATTATCCTTGCTCGTCTAATTCTCTTATTTCGCATTTTGACTTGAGACTAGACATGCGTAGAGTGATGGACTTGCTATTGTAGAGTTGTCGTGAGTTTTATGACTTTCCACAGAATAATGGTGTTCCTCTTACGGATTTCTCGCGTGTTATGCATTGTCATCGAATAATTTTCCTTAAAAATTATAACTCACATGTCCATTCGTGAGTGGGGGTCAAAGACCCGTTTAAACTTCTTATTCTAATGGGATCGAGCCGTTCGCCTCGGCAGAATTTATGTACCACACTCTCATGGGAGTGGGTCATTCGCCTCGGCAGTTTAATAGATGCATCTATGGTTCGTGTCGTTCGACCCTCGGTAGTGCACATTTTAATATTTATGTTGGATCGAGCCGTACGCCTAGGCATAAAATTATCCTCATGGAATCGTGCGTAATATTTGGCAAGAAGCCAGAGTAACTATGAGTTTTTCCATGATTCGAATCATAACAACCTATTTGGTAACAACCTGCTTGGTGAAATCCAGTATACACATATATATGCTCCGGTTGAGGAGGAATTTTCTAATTAAGAGCTTGAGTTTATTGTAAGGAGGATAATTGTACCACATATTCTCACTTGTTTATTTCATTTATTTACTTTGCCTTGTATTTGCTCACCTCCTTACTGTACTTGATATTATTGGACCACTAGTGAGTGTCGATGTCGACTCCTCGTCACTACTCCTCCGGGGTTAGGCTAGATACTTACTGGGTACACATGGATTTACGTACTCATACTACACTTGCTGTACATTTTTGTGCATGTACTTTTATGTCCGGTGGTCCTTTGGGCACGGAGGCACGGATGATGCAGGAACTTGCCGCGAGCTGCATTTCAGGTTACGATCCGCAGCCAGCAGAGCCTCCTCTAGGGTTATTTGTATTTTTCCTGTTTAATTTGTATAGCGGACAGATGCTGTATTTTATTTTACTTCCTAGTTGATGCTCATGCACTTGTGACACCGGGTTTTGAGGGTACTTATGAGTTGTTCAGTATTGTAGTTGGGAAAATATTATCATTTACTCTGTAAATTTTATTTCTGATTATTTAATTGAAAGAAAATTTCGATTTCAAAATACTAAAATGAGTAATCAAGTTAATCAACTATTGTTGGCTTGCCTGACAGCGGTGTTAGGTGCCATCACGATCATTAATGGATTTTGGGTCGTTTGGCCCATTTGCTTTCATTCTCTCTTGGTTTGGGCGATTCTTGGAGAGGTTCAAGTGGAGGTTTTTATCATCAATAGCAAGGTAAGTTATCCCCACCTATTTTGAGTTAAATACATGATTTTTATATGGATCCAAGTATGGAAATTGGTAGAAATTGTGGGATTTTTGGCAGAAAACCTAGAATTGGTATTTTTGGATTTTGACCACGAATATGGCCATGGAATTGGAAATAAATTATATATTTGAGTTCGTGAGGTCATGGGTAATGGTTATCTTCGAAAATTTTTGGAATCCAGGCACGTGGGCCCAAGGGTGATTTTATCGACTTTTCGAGCGAAGTTGGGAATTTGACTAAATTGATTTGTTTTGAGTATTAGAGTATATTCTTATTGGTTTGCACATTGTTTGACTAGTTTTGGAGTGACTAGCACCGATTTGAGGTGTTAGAGCGGCGTTGGAGCCGATTACGGAACTTCGGAGCGAGATAAGTCTCCTGTCTAGCTCTGTGAGGGAGAAACTACCCCTAGATGATATATTTAATATGTGTAACTTGTTGCGGTGACTAAGTACGCACGAGGTGACGAGAGTCCGTATGTAGTTAGATTCATGTTATGTTCCGGGTAGACTTAGGTTTACATCATGTTGTACTTGTACTATAGGGATTATCCTTGCTCGTCTAATTCTTTTATTTCGCATTTTGACTTGAGACTAGATATGCGTAGAGTGATGGACTTGCTATTGTAGAGTTTTCGCGAGTTTTATGACTTTCCACGGAATAATGGTGTTCCTCTTACGGATTTCTCGCGCGTTATGCGTTGTCATCGAATAAATTTCCTAAAAAATTATAACTCACATGTTCATTCGTGAGTGGGGGTCAAGGACACGTTTAAAATTCTTATTCTAATAGGATCGAGCCGTTCGCATCAGTAGGATTTATGTACCACACTCTCATGGGAGTGGGTCGTTCGCCTCGGCAGTTTAATAGATGCATCTATGGTTCGTGTCGTTCGACCCTCGACAGTGCATAGTTTTATATTTATGTTGGATCGGGCCGCACGCCTCGGCATAAAAATATCCTCATGGAATCGTGCGTAATATTTAGCAAGAAGCCAGAGTAACTGTGAGTCTTTCTCTGATTCGAATCATAACAACCTATTTGGTGAGATCCATTATATATATATATATATATATATATATATATATGTGTGTGTGTGTGTGTGTGTGTGTGTGTGTGTGTGTGTGTGTGTGTGTGTGTGTGTGTGTGTGTGTGTGTGTGTGTGTGTGTGTGTGTGTGTGTGTGTGTGTGTGTGTGTGTGTGTGTGTGTGTGTGTGTGTGTGTGTGTGTGTGTGTGTGTGTGTGTGTGTGTGTGTGTGTGTGTGTGTGTGTGTGTGTGTGTGTGTGTGTGTGTGTGTGTGTGTGTGTGTGTGTGTGTGTGTGTGTGTGTTATTGGACCACTAGTGAGTGTCGATGTCGAGCCCTCGTCACTAGTCCTCCGGGGTTAGGCTAGATACTTACTGAGTACATGTGAATTTACGTACTCATACTACACTTGCTGCCCATTTTTGTGTAGGTACTTTTATGTCCGGTGGTCCTCTGGGCACGGAGGCACGGATGATGCGGGAATTTTCCGCGACTGCATTTCAGGTTACGATTCGCAGCCAGCAGAGCCTCCTCTAGGGTTATTTGTATTTTTTCTGGCTAATTTGTATTCCGGACAGATACTGTATTTTATTTTACTTTCTAGTTGATACTCATGCACTTGTGACATCGGATTTTGGGGGTACTTATGAGTTGTTCAGTATTGTAGTTCGGAAAATATTATCATTTACTCTGTAAATTTTATTTCTGATTATTTAATTGAAGGAAAATTTCGATTTCAAAATACTAAAATGAACAATCGAGTTAATCAACTATTGTTGGCTTGCCTGACAGCGGTGTTAGGCGCTATCACGACCATTAATGGATTTTGGGTCGTGACACATTTTGCTCAATCTTGTAGTTTAATTTAGTCAGGTTGCAATATTGATGAAAACTTTCCCAGCCAACTTGTGACAATTGACAAGTTAGTAATATGGGTATGTATAAGTTGATCACTGATGTAAAATTATACTCGTATTCATGTTAGTACACTGAAAAGCCAAGGAATAACAAGGAAAACCTAAAGCTTGACCTATATATAATAACAGCAATATTGAACTTGTTCCCAAAGGTTTATCTAGCAACTTGGAGAAGATAAGTTCGGAATCCAACTACACGATATTAATTCTCCGCGAGCCCATAGTTTCAGTGAGTTGGTTTATCTCGCAATTGTGCTTGTGAGATGTATTAAACCGGTGAACTAATCGAGGTACGTACATTTAGGTTAAATCGAAACATACATAGTCATTTTTTTCAACCAAAAAAAAAAACGAACAAGAAAATCTTAAGCGGGATGGAGGTGCTGAAAATAGCAACCCAATTATTTCAAGAGTTTAATGAAAGAGACAAAAACATACTCCTTTTGTTTCAGTTTATGTGAACTTATTTCTTTTTTGGTCTGTTTCAATAAAAATAATCCCTTATAGATTCACATAAATTAAAACGGAGAGAATACTAATAACATTGATTGAGGGTGATGCCTAATGAGTAAACTCGAGAAAATAACTTGATGCAAGTTGGAAAATCATCAAAAAGTGATTCTATTGAGACTACTAGTACATAAACTATACCGTACAGTCTGTGCTTCCACTAATATATATATATATATATATATATATATATATATATATATATATGGATTGTTGTAAAGTAAGTTGACGAATCAGAAGATTTGCTCGAAGGTTTTGTTAGCAATTGAATTTGATCAGCTTGAGCTTAGTCTCCGGTTTATAATATATCATGAGATTCGAAACTTATAAACTCAAGCTTGGGTCAATAGAGTCAGAAACGGAGTTAAAATATGAAGTTTATCGGTTTTAAATTTACCGTCAAACTCATAACTCGTTATAGTTAGTGGGTTCACAATTGAATATTTACACATATTTAATGGGTTTTCTAATATAAATATAAAGTCTAAACAAAAGCTACTGAATTCGTCTTAATCCGAAACATACTCTCCGGAGCACGAAACACTTTTTATCATGGTAATATGGATCTTTGTAGTTTGTACGAAAGGTGTGTGCACAGGAATCATGTCAACCTTTTTCTCCTTTATATGACATATATTTAGCTGAAGTAAAGTTATTCATCGTTATTTTGGTAATTGTAAGTATGTCATACAGCATTTATTTCGAATTGGATGTGTATTTTTCAAGTGACCAGTAGTCTCCACAAATTTTTCTATTTAACCTTAAAGACAGAAGATACATTTCAAACTCTCATTAAATAAGTGCAGTACTCAAAATGGAGTAGCACATTTAAGATTTTTACACCCCCTTAAGAATATTTAAGTTATTCTTGATCTCTCGTTTAATTATCTCACTTAATTAACATATCACTAATTAAAACAATAAGAATAAATTGAAAAAATAATAAATAATGTTGAAGTTACAGCCCTTTGAGCTCATGTTGAAGTTACAGCTCAGTCAGTTTACAAATCGTATCAATTAGTGAGTTTGGCTAGCTCGAAATCAGTTTACCTAAATTAAGGGGTGCTTCCGAGAATCAGTACTTTGAGTGTTTGATAGATTTTAAAAAAAAATCAAGTTTGAAAGTTTTTGAAAGAAACAAACAGAAAAGGAAAAAGTTGTAAACCTTATCAAATGATATACAACCACTCAATACTAGCCACATCTGTCCAAAGTATTTTGAAGCTTTTCTTTTATGCTTTGTATTTCTCGTACTTGTCGGTGCATTCACTAAATTTTGCATAGGGACAGAAGGGAGTGAGTTTGGTTGCTTCTTCTCCGCACTTGTTTTTCTCCGTACCCGTTTCGCATGCGCTTCGGGAGTTTCGCTCTCCTCTCTTTTAACCAGAAGTCTGGATTTCAAGCCATGGGAATGGATAAATTCTTAGTAAGGAGCGTTTCCCCCAAATGGATTCTACGCGACACGTATCCGGATTAGTTGGATTTTAATGAGGGTACCGAACACCGGATGAGAAATCAAAAAAAAACGGATCCAAAGTTTAAAGTTTATGAGTTTATTATTTTAAAAAATAATTTTAAGTGCTAATAATTAGATTCAAAATTAAATATTTATTCCATTTTTATAAATTTCTTAATACTATGGGTGTCAAGGGGTCGGGCTATTGGAAAAGGAGACCGGCCGGTCTCCGTACCGGGCCGGTTACCGGTTTCAAAATACCGATTTTACTGGTTCCGTGCCTCGCCGGTGAAAATTTGAACCGGAATGGTTCCGAGCCTAAGGCGTCGGGACGGTTTATTTTTGTATTTTGTATAACTATCATAATTTATATTAAAATAAAGTAAAAATGTAAAACATAAAAACAATCTTATGAAAAGAGCATTTGAATAAATTTCAAAGGCTTTAAAAGCCTTATATTTTAATATTTCATTAAGAATTTAAGATAATACAATGAAGATAGAAAAAAATTTAACTTATAATTTGTAAGTTTTTTTTATTCAAACTTGCAAATTAAAGTTTACATTTTACAAAAATTAAATTAAAAAAAAATAGTAAATTCAAATTTGAATTATTAAATATAAATCAAGAACTTCTAAGGTTTTGCATTGCCTTAGTAAGTTCTTCATAATCAATATGAACTTCTTGGCCATTTTCTGGAGTGTTAAATTCAGATGGGTTACTATGTGTTAATATATCTCCAAGTTCCTCGTCTTCTGGTTTATCAACATCTTAACGTCCCTGATTTCTTCGTTCCGATATAATCCAATCTCTAAAACATACTAAAACTTCTAATGTATTGCTTCCCAATGAGTGGCGGGTGTCTCCTAGTTATTGTCTTGCTTGACTAAATGCACTCTCTAATGCAACAGTTAAAATTGGCACATTTAGCACGTCCCGAGCCATAGCGGAAAGAACAGGAAATTGCTTTTCATTATCGTGCCACCATCCCAATGGTAAAAATTTCTTTGTGCGAGGCTCTGTTTGCTTTTGCAAGTAGAATTGAAGTTCATCAATGTTCTTGCTACTGGTTTGAGTGGAAGAAAATGTAGACCAAATATTATAACCCTCAAGGCCTTCCTTCATCTTCTTCCATGGTAGCAGATGCAGTAGAAGTGGTACAATGCATAGTGACATTAACATTGCCTACATTAATAGCATCATCATCAATTATATTTGCATAATAATTATATATTTGTTGTAAATAATCATTTAGCTTGTTCATACAACAAAATATATTAGGGGTTTCATAGAACAATATATATATGGGGTTTCAGTTGGTCCAATCTCCATATAAGTATATAAAGCATTGATTAATTGGTGACAATTAGACATCTTAATATAAGGATTTAAAACAACACCAATTAAGTAAATAGGAGGAATTGAAAAGAAATATGTTTTGAATTTTGCTTGCATTTTTTCAACAACATCCTTATATTTTTCTTTCTTCTTAAATTCAGAGAGTAGAAAATAATTTTCAGCTATATGTACTAAAGTATTAGTTGTTAATATACGGTTTGGATCAGTACAATGCCCATTAGCAACTTCAGTTATCGGCAATCTATATTTGTAGCAGCATTTTAAAAATAAGTATGTACAATTCCATCTAGTAACAATTTCATCTGGCATGAATCTGGGGTTAAGGTTATGTTCGGTACACTTAGTCTTAAATTCTCTAATTCTAGATTGTCTATTATTTCCTTGAATAACACCAACTTCTCTTCTAACATGAGTAATCTCAGTCAAAAATAAATCAAGGCCATTTTTAATAATTAAATAATAAACATGACATGCACACCTAACATGAAATATTTCGTCAAGTGGTGATTTCAAATGTAGTCTTAATATTGAAATAGTGGCGTTATTGTTAGAAGCATTATCAAAAGACATACACAATACTTTTTTATAAGATTGTAAAATACAACAACTTCGCTAATAGTAGTACTTATAAAAATACCAGCATGATTTTGATCTTCATCATATTTAAAAGTGATAATACGTTTTTGCATACAATAATTATCATCTATCCAATGACATATAATTGTCAAATAATCATTTCCATTAACAGCATGGCCAATATCAGAAGTTAGAGAAACTCTACAAGGAAGGTGGTTGTCACGACCCAAAATCCCAACATGTCGTGATGGCGCCTATCTCGATACTAGGCAAGCCGATAATATCAATAAACAATACTTTCTTTTAAGTTTAAAAATATAATAATTAAATACAATACGAAATCCCACAAATATTGATACGAACACTCCCCAAAATCTGGTATCACTGAGTATATGAGCATCTAATATGAATAAAAGAAAAAAAATACGGTCTATAATAGTCTAAGACCAAAATACGGTAAACAAGGAGATAGGGAAGGAGAGACAAGGTCTACGAAACACGGCACCTACCTCTGAATCTCCGAAAGATCAACTGTACGAGAGAATCAATACCCGCTATGTCCAGAAGCACCTAGATCTGCACACGAAGTGCAGGGTATAGTATGAGTACAACCAACTCAGCAAGTAACAATAATAACTAAGGAACAGAAGATAGCGACGAGCTATACTGTGATGACCCAAAATGTCATCTTTAAATTTAATAAGTAATATTGTGTTCTAAGACCTCAAAAAGTATAAATTATTATTTCTCGACTTGCGTGCGCAGTCCGTAAAATTTTTCGAAAAGTTTTCATTTGAAAAATGGATTAAAATATGAAATAGAGCTTTAAAACCCAACTGAGTTGACTTTGGTCAATATTTTTAGCAAACGGACCCTAATCAGTATTTTGACAGTTCCGATAGCTCCGTATCGTGATTTGGGACTTGGGCGTATGCCCGAAATTTAATTTGGAGGTTCCTAGCTCAAGTTATAACCATTTAACAGAACTAGCAATTTAAAGGCTAAAGATTTTCAAGTTTAACCACAGGGTTAACTTTTTGATATCGGAGCCGAAATCTGATTCTGGAAATTTAAAAAGCTCCGTTATGTCATTTATGACTTGTGTGCCAAATTTAAAGTCATTCCGGATTCATTTAATATGTTTTGGCACGAGATTTGTAAATTAAAAAGTTTAAAACTCAAAGTTTGAATCGGGATGTGAATTATAATTTCAGCGTTGTTTGGCGTGATACGAGACCCCGAGTAAGTCCATATTATGTTATTGGACTTGTTGTTATATTCGTACGGGGTCCCGAGTACCCCGAGGATAATACGGATTGAAATTGGAACAAGAATCGGACTTAAGCAAAATCTAAAATTTTGCCTTCTATTATAATCGCACCTGCAGATTTTTTTTGACCGGAGGTGTGAGCTCGCAAAAGCGAGCCTTCCATCGCAGATGCGCCCGGGTGTGGCTGGGCAAAGGTCCGCAGGTGCGGAAACTTGCACGCACCCACGCGTCCGCCGAAGCGTACTTGGCAATCGCAGAAGCGGAAGGCAGCGCAGGTGCGCATTTTTCATCCGCAGGTTCGAGGCCTCGCCTGGCAGCCCCATTTCGCAGATGCGAGCTCGCATGTGCGAGTCCAGGAACCGCAGGTGTGAAAATGCCTGGGCAGTGTATATATCGAAGAATCCGATATTATTTTCACATTTTAGTTGTTTTGAGCTCGGTTAAGGCGGAATTTTGGGAGATTTTCACAGGAAACATTGGGGTAAGTGTCCCTTATCCTATATTGATTATATTTCATGATTCCATACTCGTTTATATCATGAATCCATAAATTTATGAAAGAAAAATCAGATTTTTCTAAAATCTTCCAAAAACGAAAAATTTAGATTTGAAGGTCCATTTGATATCGGACTTGGATAATTTTTGTATGGTTGAACTCGTAGCGGAACGGGTGTTCGAATTTTGCTAGTTTTTCCAAGATTTGAGACGTGGGTCTCATTGTCGAATATTTTAATAAATTTTGGATTCTTATCCGAAAAATTAGTAAATTCATATGGAATTAATTTCTATGATTCAAATTGAGTATATTGAATTGTTTATGAATAGATTTGAAACTTTTGGAGACGAATTTAAAAGAAAAAGTTGTGGTTGAGTAATTGATTGGAATTTGCAAAGCGAGGCAAGTGTCGTGGTTAACCTTGACTTGAGGGAATAGAACCCTTAAATTATTTATTATGTGAAATGCATGTGAACGACGTATAGGCGGGGTGACGAGTATCTATACGTCGTCAAATTAATTATTTGCCTGCTTACTTGAAAAATTATAAATTATTTTAAATCATAAATTAATTATTATAATAATTATTTCTCTCATATTCTTTGTCAAATAATAATTCTTGAATTCCTGCATTAATTGATATATGTTATTTGAACTATGTACCTTAATTGTTATTTGACATTTAGCATATTAAATATTAAACTGCATATTTTTTCTCTGATTTCCATAATAATTTGCTATTTGCCTTTGTTTGTTTCATAATTAAATCATAATTATTGTATGCTTGTTGTCTTATAATTTTATATTAATTGTTGCATTTATTGGGGAAATTTCTTCTATAAGAATTGGTAAATGAATATGTTGGAGGAGCGGGTTGCATGCCGCAACAGAATTAATTATAATGAATATATTAGAGGATCGGGTTGCACGCCACAACAGACTTATTTAAAAGTCAATATTGTGGGATCAAATTATACGCCGCAATAGACTTATTTAAAAGTCAATATTGGGGTATCGGATTGCACGCCGCAACAGACTTATTTAAAAGTCTATATATATACTTGGTTGAAATAAATATATGACAGACTTGATTAAAAGGAATATATTGGGAGAGCGGGTTGCACGTTGCAACAGAATTGAATGTGAATATATTGTGACAGCGGGTTACACGCTGCAACAGAATTGATGCAAATGATAATTGGTTATGACTGCTGAGTTGGCTTAAATTATTATAAATGAGTTACCTGATTTATTTCTATTATTGTTGTTGTTATTAATATTGCGTACAGGTAATGTAAGTGACCCGCCTTAGCCTCGTCACTACTTCGTCGAGGTTAGGCTCAGCACTTACCAGTACATGGGGTCGATTGTACTGATACTACACTCTGCACTTCTTGTGCAGATTTCGAAGTTGGTCCCAGCGGCGTACTATAGACTTGCTCGGATTTCAGCTACCAGAGGAGACTTGAGGTATAACTGCATGGCGTCCGTAGTTCTGAAGTCCCCGTCTATTTTACTTTAGCTGTGTGTTTATTTTCAAACAGCTTTATTTTATTCAGATCTTTATTTGTATTTATTCAAGAAGCTCGTGCAATTGTGACACCAATTATGGGATGGTATTTAGACATCGTTGTTTTTATGGATTATTTTAATATATTTCAAACTTTGCTTCTATATTTGTTTCTTTGATTATTAATAATTTAAAGATTGTTTAAAAATTAGTTAATATTATTCTAACGTTGGCTTTCCTAGCAAGTGAAATGTTAGGCGCCATCACGGTCCAAAAGTGGGAATTTTGGGTCGTGACAGTTGGTATCAGAGCACTAGGTTACATAGGTCTCAAGTGTCACGAGCAAGCTTAGTAGAGTCTGAAGGATTGATACGGAGACGTCTGTACTTATCTCTCAGAGGCTATGGAGTTTAGGAACAATTTCACTTCTATTCTACTCTGTCGTGCGATTTTATTCTATCATCGATGATTGAACCATTCTACTCTTATTCTCTCGCAGATGGTGAGAACACATAATACCTCTACCGATGGATAGGGACCAGAACCCCAGGTGGCAACTATGGCCAGGGGTAGAGGTCGAGGCTTAGGCCGTGCTAGAGGCTGAGGCAGAGCTCAGTCTAGAGCTCGAGCAGCTGCACCTGTTATAGAACCTTAGGTGGATCTTCAGGAGGAGGTTCCAGTTCGGAATGTACCAGCTGGACCAGTTCAGGTCCTGGAAGGATTCATAGCTACTCTAGTGCTTCAGGACGCTCTAGTCCGTTTAGTGAGTCTTATGGAGGGCGTATCCCAGAATGGTACATTTCCAATGGTACCATCCATTTCACAAGCTGGGGGAAGAGCACAAACTCCCACTACTCCCGCTTCAGAGCAGATGGCTCCCCAAAATCAGGCTCCAACAGCCCCGCCAGTTGGGGTAGTTCAGCTAGTTGTTGTGGCACAGACCAGTGATAGGCCCGCCATGTCTTTTGAGGCCTTATTGAGACTGGATAAGTTTACTAAGCTCTTTTCAGTTCACTTCAGTGGTACACCTTCTGAGGACCCACAGGGTTATCTTGAACGCTGTCACGAGGTGCTACGGAACATGGGTATAGTTGAGACCAATGGGGTTGATTTTGTTGTATTTCAAATGACGAGTTCCGCCAAGAGGTGGTGGAGAGATTATACATTGACTCGACCAGTCGGATCACTTGCACTTACCTAGGAGCATTTCTCTCAGCTATTTTTGGAGAAGTTCCTCCTTATCACACTGAGAGAGGAATTCCGCAAGCAATTATAGCATCTACAGCAGGGCAGTATGATTGTTACTCAGTATGAGTCCTATTTTGTGGATTTGGCCCGTCATGCTCTTCTTTTACTACCTACGGAGGGAGAGAGAGTGAGGAGTTTTATTGAGGGACTCACTCACCCTATCACACTTTAGATGGCCAAGGAGATCAGAAGTGAGATTTCTTTTCGGGCGGCTGCTAATGTCGCAAGGAGGATTGAGATGGTTCTTGCACAGGAGAGAGGGCAGAGGTCCGATAAGAGGCCTCGTCAGTTCGGTGGTTTCAGTGGTGCCTCGTCTGGAGGCAAGGGTAATTCTGGTAGGGGTCATCCTCCCAGACCGTTTCATTCAGCACTTCATGTATATCCCGGTGCTTCAAGGAGTCATAGTCCTATTATGCCTTACTCTGGGCAGCCAGTATTCAGTAAACATTCAGCTCCTATCAGTGCATCACCTCTCTAAATTTACTACATCGGTTATCCGGCCCATTTGGGTCAGTTTCAGCTTCAGCAGCCACGGTATCAGGATGGGTGTTATGAGTGTGGGAACATTGGTCACATCAGGAGGTATTGCCCTAGATTAGCGAGTAACAGATCTCGGCAAGATTCTCGTGCCATCATACCGGCACTGGTTGTTTCACCGCCTACTCAGCCAGCTAGAGGTAGGGGTCAAGCAACTAGAGGTGGAGGTCAGGCTATTAGAGGTGGAGGTTAGGCCATTAGAGGTGGAGGTCAGACCGTTAGAGGTAGAGACCAGCTAGTTAGAGGTCATCCCAGAGACGCAGTTCAGAGTGGTGGGGCCCAGCCTCGATTTTATGCTTTTCTAACTAGGCCTGAGGCCGAGTCATCTGATGCTGTGATCACAGGTATTATTCCAGTTTGCCATAGAGATGCTTCAGTTCTATTTGATCCAGGATCTACTTATTCATATGTGTCCTCCTACTTTGCTTTATATTTGGTTGTGCCTTGTGATTCTCTGAGTGCTTCTGTGTGTGTATCTACACCGGTGGGAGACTCTGTTGTAGTAGATCATGTCTATCGTTCGTGTGTGGTTACTATTGGTAATGTTGAGACTAGTGTGGATCTTCTACTTCTTGATATGGTAGATTTTGATGTCATCTTGGGTATGGATTGGCTGTCCCCTTATCATGCTATATTGGATTGTCATGCCAAGACAGTGACCCTAGCTATGTCGGGGTTACCTTGGTTAGAGTGGAAAGGAACTCCTGGCCATTCTGCCAGCAGGGTTATTTCTTATATGAAAGCTCGGCGTATGGTAGAGAAAGGGTGTCTAGCCTATTTGGCTTATATTCGCGATCCCAGTGTGGATGTCCCTTCTATGGACTCAGTACCAGTTGTTCGTGAATTTCCAGAAGTATTTCCTGCAGATCTGTCGGGGATGCCACCCGACAGAAATATTGACTTATGTATTGATTTGGCTTCGGGCACTCAGCCTATTTCTATTCTACCATACCGTATGGCCCTGCCAAAGTTGAAAGAATTGAAAGAGCAGTTACAAGACTTGCTTGACCAGGGATTCATTAGACCCAGTGTCTCGCCCTGGGGTGCACCGGTATTATTTGTAAAGAAGAAATATGGCTATATACGGATGTGTATAGACTATCGGCAGTTGAACAAGGCCACTATCAAAAACAACTATCCACTGCCAAGAATTGATGACTTATTTGATCAGCTTCAGGGTGCCAAGGTATTTTTGAAGATCGATTTGAGGTATGGTTACCATCAATTAAAGATTAGGGCCTCTGATGTCCCTAAAACAGCTTTTCGAACTCGGTATGGGCATTACGAATTCCTAGTGATGTCATTTAGGTTGACAAATGCCCCAGCAACATTTATGGATTTTACGAATCGGGTGTTCAAGCCTTATTTGTACTCTTTTGTGGTTGTATTCATTGATGATATCTTAATTTACTCCAGCAGTCGAGAGAAGCATGAGCAGCATCTTCGAAGTGTGCTTCATATTTTGAAGAATAATCAGTTAGATGCCAAATTTTCAAAATGTGAGTTTTGGTTAGACTCAGTTGCCTTTTTGGGGCATGTGGTATCGGCAGAAGGCATAAAGGTGGATCCTAAGAAGATAGAGGCTATTCAAAATTGGCCTAGACTTACTTCAGTTACAGAGATCCGGAGTTTCCTGGGTTTGGCAGGTCCGATAAGAGGCCTCGTCAGTTCGGTGGTTTCAGTGGTGCCTCATCTGGAGGCAGGGGTAATCCAGAAGGGTGTCCCATTCAGATGGTCAAACGAGTGTGAGTTGAGCTTTCAGAAGCTCAAGACCGCTTTGACTACGGTGCCAGTGTTAGTATTACGCACAGGTTCAGGATCGTATACGGTATATTGTGACGCATCTCACATTGGGCTTGGTGTAGTATTAATGCAAGATGGCAAGGTAATTGCATATGCGTCGCGACAGTTGAAAGTTCACGAGAAGAATTATCCTGTTCATGACTTAGAATTGGCAGCCATTGTTCATGCCCTGAAGATTTGGAGGCATTACCTCTACGGTTCTCGTGTGAGGTAGTTACTGATCATCACAGCCTTCAGTATCTGTTCAAACAAAAAGATCTTAATTTGAGGCAGAGAAGATGGTTGGAGTTGTTGAAAGACTATGATATCACCATTTTGTATCACCCCGGAAAGGCCAATGTGGTGGCCGATGCTTTGAGTAGAAAGGTTGTAAGTATGGGCAGTCTTGCGTATATTCCGGTTGGTGAGAGGCCAAAAGCTGCAGATGTTCAGACTTTGGCTAATCAGTTCATGAGGTTAGATGTTTCAGAACCCAGTCGGGTTCTAGCTTGCACAGTTGCTCGGTCTTCTTTATATGAGTGCATCAGAGAAAGGCAGTATGATGATCCTCATTTACTTGTCCTTAAGGACACGGTGCGGCACAGTGATGCCAAACATGTTGCTGTGGGGGAAGATGGGTTCTGCGAATGCAGGGTCGTATTTGTGTGCCTAATGTGGATGGGCTTCATGAATTAATTCTTAAAGAGGCACACAGTTCCAGGTATTCAATTCATCTAGGTACCGCCAAAATGTATCAAGATTTGCAGCAACATTATTGGTGGAGGAGAATGAAAAAGGATATATTTGCATATGTAGCTCGATGTCTGAATTGTGAGCAAGTTAAGTACGAGCATCAGAGACCTGGTGGTTTGCTTCAGAAGTTAGAAATTCCTGAGTGGAAGTAGGAGCGTATCACTATGGATTTTGTTGTTGGGATCCCACGGACTCTAAGAAAATTTGACGCAGTTTGGGTCATTGTGGACAGGTTGACCAAGTCAGCACATTTCATTCCAGTGGAAGTTACATATTCTTCAGAGAGGTTAGCTAAAATTTACATTCGTGAGATTGTCCGCCTTCATGGTGTGCCCGTGTCTATTAGTTTAGATTGAGGTACGCAGTTTACCTCATATTTCTGGAGGGCTGTACAACATGAGTTAGTCACGCGGGTGGAGTTGAGTACAACATTTAATCCATATACAGACGGATAGTCAGAGCGCACTATTCAGATATTGGAAGATATGCCACGCGCTTGTGTTATAGACTTTGGAGGTTCTTGGGATCATTTCTTGCCACTTGCGGAGTTTGCTTATAATAATAGCTACCAGTCGAGCATTCAGATGGCTCCATATGAGGCATTATACGAAAGGCGATGCCGATCGCCAGTTGGTTGGTTTGAACCGGGAGAGGCTCGATTGTTGGGTACCGATTTGGTACAGGATGCCTTGGATAAGGTCAAGATTATTCAGGATCGACTTTGCACAACTCAGTCTAGGCAAAAGAGTTATGTCGACCGTAAAGTTTGTGATATTGTATTCATGGTTGGAGAAAGAATATTGCTCCGAGTTTCACCTATGAAAGGTGTAATGAGGTTCAGAAAGAAGGGCAAGTTGAGCCCTAGGTATATCGGACCCTTTGAAATTCTTGAAAGGGTGGGTGAAGTAGCCTACAGGCTTGCATTACCACCTAGTTTATCAACGGTTCATCTAGTGTTCCATGTGTCTATGCTCCGGAAATATCATGGTGATCCGTCCCATGTGTTAGATTTCAGCTCAGTCCAATTGGGCAAAGCTTTGACTTACGAGGAGGAGTCGGTGGCTATTCTAGCCCAGCAGGTCCGACAGTTGAGGTCTAAGATTTATCCTTCAGTTCGGGTGCAATGGAGAGGTCAGCCGGTAGAGGCATCTACCTGGGAGTCCGAGTCGGACATGCGGAGTAAATATCCACACCTTTTCTCCAGCTCAAGTACATTTTCTAACTCCGCTCGAGGACGAATGTTTGTTTTAGAGGTGGAGAATATGATAACCCAAAATATCATCTTTAAATTTAATAAGTAATTATGTGTTCTAAGATCCCGAAAAGCACAAATTATCATTACTCGACTTGCGTGCGCAATCCGTAAAAGTTTCCAAAAAGTTTTCATGTGAAAAATGGATTAAAATGTGAAATAGAGCTTTAAAACCTAACTAAGTTGACTTTGGTCAATATTTTTAGCAAACAGACTCGGATCAGTATTTTGACAGTTCCGGTAGCTCCGTATCGTGATTTGGGACTTGGGCGTGTGCCCGTAATTTAATTTGGAGGTTCCTAGCTCAAGTTATGACCATTTAACGGAACTAGCAATTTAAAAGCTAAAGATTTCTAAGTTTGACCACGGGGTTAACTTTTTGATATCGGAGCCGGAATCCGATTTCGAAAATTTGAACATCTCCGTTATGTCATTTATGACTTGTGTGCCAAATTTGAAGTCATTCCGGATTCATTTAATATGTTTTGGCACGAGATTTGCAAATTGAAAAGTTTAAAACTCAAGGTTTGAATCGGGGTGTGAATTGTAATTTCAGCAATGTTTGATGTGATACAAGACCCCGAGTAAGTCCGTATTATGTTATTGGACTTGTTAGTATATTCGTATGGGAAACCCGAGGGTGATACGGATTGAAATCGGAACAACAATTGGACTTAAGCAAAATCTGAAATTTTGCCTTCTGTTGTAATCGCACCTGCGGATATTTGACCGCAGGTGCGAGCTCGCAAAAGCGAGTCTTCCATCACAGATGCGCCCGGGCATGGCTGCGCAAAGGTCCGCAGGTGCAGAAACTTGCACGTACCCGCGCGTCCGCAGAAGCGTACTTGGCAATCGCAGAAGCGGAAGGCAGCGCAGGTGCGCATTTTTCCTCCGCAGGTGCGAGGCCTCGCCTGGAAGCCCCATTTCGCATATGCGAGATTTTTCTCGCAGATGCGAGCTCTCATGTGTGAGTCCAGGCACCACAGGTGCGGAAATGCCTGGGCAGTGTATATATCGAAGAGTCCGATATTATTTTCACATTTTGGTCATTTTGAGCTCGGTTAAGGCGGATTTTTGGGCGATTTTCACTAGAAACATTGGGGTATGTGTTCCTTATCCAATATTGATTATATTTCATGATATCATACTCGTTTATATCATGAATCCATGAATTTATGGAAGAAAAATCAGATTTCTCTAAAATCTTCCAAAAACGAAAAATTTAGATTTGAAGGTCCATTTGATATCGGAATTGGATAATTTTTGTATGGTTGAACTCATAGCGGAACGGGTGTTCGAATTTCGTGAGTTTTTCTGGGATTTGAGACGTGGGTCCCACTTTCGAATATTTTAATGAATTTTAGATTTTTATCCGAAAAATTAGTAAATTCATATGGAATTAATTCCTATGATTCGTATTGAGTATATTGAATTGTTTATGAATAGATTTGAAGCTTTTGGAGACAAATTGAAAAGGAAAAGTTGTGGTTGAGTAATTGATTGGAATTTGCAAAGCGAGGTAAGTGTCGTGGTTAACCTTGACTTGAGGGAATAGAACCCTTAAATTATTTGTTATGTGAAATGCATGTGAACGACGTATAGGCAGGGTGACGAGTGTCTATACGTCGTCAAATTAATTGTTTGCCTGCTTACTTGAAAAATCATAAATTGTTTTAAATCATAAATTAATTATTATAATAATTGTTTCTCTCCTATTCTTTGTCAAATATTAATCCTTGAATTCCTGCATTAATTGTTACATGCTATTTGAATTATGTGGCTTAATTATTATTTGACATTTAGCATATTAAATATTAAACTGCATATTTTCTCTCTGATTTTCATAATAATTTGCTATTTGCCTTTATTTGTTTTATAATTAAATCATAATTATTGTATGCTTGTTGTCTTATAATTTTATATTAATGGTTGCATTTATTGGGGAAATTTCTTCTATAAGAATTGGTAAATGAATATGTTGGAGGAGCGGGTTGCACGCCGCAACAGAATTAATTATAATGAATATATTGGGGGATCGGGTTGCACGCCGCAATAGACTTATTTAAAAATCAATATTGGGGGATCAGATTGCACGCCGCAATAGACTTATTTAAAAGTCAATATTGGGGTATCGGATTGCACGCCGCAACAGACTTATTTAAAAGTCTATATATATACTTGGTTGAAATAAATATATGACAGACTTGATTAAAAGGAATAAATTGGGAGAGCGGGTTGCACGCTGCAATAGAATTGAATGTGAATATACTGTGAGAGCGGGTTGCACGCTGCAACAGAATTGATGGAAATGATAATTGGTTATGACTGCTGAGTTGGCTTAAATTATTATAAATGAGTTACTTAATTTATTTCTATTATTGTTGTTGTTATTAATATTGCGTACAGGTAATGTAAGTGACCTGCCTTAGCCTCGTCACTACTTCATCGAGGTTAGGCTCAACACTTACCAGTACATAGGTCGGTTGTACTGATACTACACTCTGCACTTCTTGTGCAGATTTCGGAGTTGGTCCCAGCGGCGTACTATAGACTTGCTCGGATTTCAGCTACCAGAGGAGACTTGAGGTATAACTGCATGGCGTCCGCAGTTCTGAAGTCCCCGTCTATTTTACTTTAGCTGTGTGTTTATTTCTAGATAACTTTATTTTATTCAGACCTTTATTTCTATTTATTCTAGAAGCTCATGCACTTGTAACACCAAGTCTAGGATGGTATTTAGACACCGTTATTTTTATGGATTATTTCACTATATTTCAAACTTTGCTTCCGCATTTGTTTCTTTTATTATTAATAATTTAAATATTGTTTAAAAATTGGTTAATATTATTCTAACGTTAGCTTGCCTAGAAAATGAAATGTTAGGCGCCATCACGATCCAAAGGTGCGAATTTCGGGTCGTGACATACACAGTTACAGTTCACTTTCAGTAATTCTAGCAAAGAATAGACATGCTTTCAAATCCAGCAGTTTAAGGCAAATCAATTTTATACACTTCATGTTCATGTAATCCGGATATAGAATCTTTCAGAGAATTTCACAACAATGACAGATAGCAACTAAATGCAACAACAAATGAAAAGAAAGTACAACCTCTCAGGACAACAGTCACTCAACTCGTCACAACAGCTCAACCACTCGGCTCTCAGCCCTCAGCACTCACACTCAATGGGTACCCGCACTTACTGGGGGTGTACAGACTCCAGAGGGGCTCCTACAGCCCAAGCGCCATAATCCGCACGGACAACTCACGTGCTATAATATCCTGCACGGACAACTCACGTGCCATAATATTCTTACCTCACCTACAGGCCCTCGACCTTACTCAATCCTCAACCTCTCTAGTCTCTCGGGCTCTCAGAAATCACAAAGATCAGCCCAAACAAAGATAACATAGTGAATCAACAAATATCAAGAAAGACTGAAGTATGATGCACAAGTAAAACCATGACTGAGTACAAGACAACAATTAGCAAATAATTCAATAAGTACGTGACCACTGCGGGTCCTAACATTACTATCACATAGCCTAAGCATGATTTCTAACATGATTTTACATTCAAATTTCTTCAACCCATAGAGAGCATATAGCTAACAACAAGTTATTCAACTTTACAGTTTTACGGGACGGACCAAGTCACAATCCCTTCGGTGCACGCCCACACTCCCGTCACCTAGCATATGCGTCACATCCAAAATAATCACATGACACAAAAATCCGGGGTTTCATACCCTAAGGACCAAATTTATAATTGTTACTTACCTTAAAACGTGAAATTCTTTACTCTACTATGCCTTTGCCTCGTAAATCGGCCTCTGAATGCCTTGAATCTAGTCACAAATAATTCGTTTGAGTCAATAAAATTTATTGGAATTAATTCTATAAGAAAATACTAATTTTCCATAAAAATTCTAAATTTAACTCTAAATAAATCGCCTGTGGGGCCTATGTTCCGAAACCCGGCAAAAGTTACAAAATCCGATAACCCATTCAATTACGAGTTCAACCATACTAATTTCACTCAAATCCGACTCCGAATTGGTGTTGAAATCCCAAAAATTTGTTTTATGAAATTTCTACAGTTTTCCCCAAATTTCCATCTCAAAATACTGATTACATGATGAAAACAATGATATATTTATGTATGTTAACCAAATCTGAGTTAGAATCGCTTACCCCGATGAATTTCTGGAAAAACCCAAGAAACTTCGTCACAAACCGAGCTCCCAAGGTCCAAAAATAAAATAATAACCTAAGCCTCGGTTATATAGTACATTATCTGAACTCACCATGTGCGGTCTGCACAATTCCAAGTGCGGCCGCACATCCCAGCTCCTGCGGTCGCACAAAAATGGTACGGTCCCGCCTTTTGGTGACTGCACTGCCATGACTTAGTATTTTAGCCATAACTTTCTCTACAATTGTCTAAATGATGAATTCTTTATAATTGTAGAAACTAGACACAAAGGGCTACAACTTTTGTTTTTGAATCATCTCAAAATTCCTTGTAGATCAAAAGATATAAGCTTCCGCAGTCGGACCGGCGAATCTGCAGAACTCCCTAGAGTGCGACCGCACACAGAATTGTGCGATCCGCACTCCTCCTCTGAGGTCTGCACTTTTTTGCAGCGGTCCGCACTCTTATGTGCGGTCTGCATTCTTATGTGTGGTCCGCACCTCTCCTTTGCCTCAGCACCCCAAAATGTACGGTCCGCACCCCCCAAAAGTGCCAGAACAATATCAGAGTGCCAAAATGTTCGGACTCGCTCAAAACTCACCTCGAAACACACCCGAGGCTCCCGGGACCTCAACCAAAGGTACCATCAAGTCCTAAAACACCATATAAACATAGTCGAGCCCTCAAATCACATCAAACACCGCTAAAACCACGAATCATATCCCAATTCAAGCCTAATGAACTTTGAAATTTTAATTTTCCACAAACGACGCCGGAACCTATCAAATCACGTCTGATTAACCTCAAATTTTGCACACAAGTCATAAATGACATAACGGAGGTATTTCAATTTTCAGAATCGGATTCCGACCCCTATATCAAAAAGTCAACCCCCCGATCAAACTTCCCAAAAATTCAACTTTTGGCATTTTAAGCCTAATTCCACTACGGACCTCCAAATAATTTTTCGGACACGCTCCTAAGTCCAAAATCACCATACGGAGCTGTTGAAATTATCAGAATTCAAAGTTGAGGTCTTTTACATATAGGTCCATATCCGGTCAACTTTTCTAACTTAAATTTTCAATTATGAGACTAAGTGTCTTATTTCACTCCGAATTCCTTCGAGACCCAAACCAACTACTTCGACAAGTCATAAAACAACTGTAAAGCATAAATTGAGCAGTAAATGGGGGAACAGGGTTATAATACTCAAAACGACCGGCCGGGTCATTACATTCTCCCCCTCTTAAACAAACGTTCGTCCTCGAACGGGTTTAGAATAATACCTGGAGTTTCAAATAGGTGTGGATATTTGTTCCGCATCTCCTGCTTAGTTTCCCAAGTAGCTTGTCTGACTGGCTGGCCTCTCCACTGTACCTTTACTGATGATATGTTCTTTGACCTCAGCTTTCGAACCTGCCAGTCTAAAATAGCCACCGGCTCCACATCATAAGTCAAATTACCGTCCAGCTGTACTGTACTGAAATCCAGAATATGAGACGGGTCCCCGACATACTTTCGGAGCATGGATACATGGAACACTAGATGAACACCTGATAGACTAGGTGTCAAAGCAAGTTCATAAGCCACCTCTCCAATTTTCTTAAGTATCTCAAAAGGCCCAATAAACCGAGGGCTCAACTTGCTCTTCTTCTCAAACCTCAACACACCCTTCATGGGTGAAATCTTGAGCAGAACCTTCTCCTCAACCATGTGAACAACATCACGAACCTTCCTGTCGGCATAACTCTTCTGTCAGACTGTGTCATGCGAAGCCGTTCCTGAATCACTTTGACCTTCTCTAAAGCATCCTGAACCAAGTCAGTACCCAATAGCCTAGCCTTACCCGGCTCAAACCAACCCACCGGAGACCGGCACCGTCTCCCATACAAAGCCTCATACGGAGCCATCTGAATACTCGACTGGTAGTTGTTATTGTAAGAAAACTCCGCGAGTGGCAGAAATTGATCCCAAGAAACCCCCAAAATCAATTACACAAGCGTGTAACATATCCTCCAATATCTGAATAGTGCGGTCGGACTGTCCGTCCGTCTGAGGGTGAAATGTTGTACTCAACTGAACCTGTGTGCCCAATTCTCGCTGCACTGATCTCCAAAAATGTGATGTAAACTACGTGCCCCGATATGATATGATGGACACTGTTACACCGTGTAGACGAACAATCTCACGAATATAAATCCTAGCCAACCGCTCCGAAGAATAATAAGTGCCAACTGGAATAAAATGCGCAGATTTGGTCAACCGATCTACTATCACCCAAATAGCATCAAACTTTCTCAAAGTCTGTGGAAGCTCAACTATGAAGTACATGGTAATACGCTCCCACTTCCACTACGGAATTTCAAGTCTTTGTAGTAATCTGCCCGGTCTCTGATGCTCGTACTTTACCTATTGACAATTTAGACACCGAGCTACAAACCCAACTATATCTTTCTTCATTCGCCTCTACCAATAGTGTTGCCTCAAATCATAATACATCTTCGCAGCGCCTGGATGAATAGAGTACCGCGAACTGTGAGCTTCCTAGAGAATCAGCTCACGCAAACCATCTAAATTAGGCACACATAGCATGCCTTGCATCCGTAATACACCGTCATCTCCAATAGTGACTTCTTTGGCATTACCGTACTGAACCATGTCCTTAAGGACAAATAGATGTGGATCATCATATTGGTGCTTTCTGATGTGATCATATAAAGAAGACCGAGAAACCACACAAGCCAAAACTCGATTCGGCGCGGAAATATCCAATCTAACAAACTGGTTTGCCAAGGCCTAAACATCCAAGTCTAAAGGCCTCTCTGTTACCGGCAAGTAAGCTAAGCTGCCCAAACTCTTCGCCTTACGATTCAAGGCATCTGCCACTACATTGGCCTTTCCGGGATGATAGAGAATGGTGATATCATAATCCTTAAGCAACTCTAACCATCTTCGCTGCCGCAAATTAAGATCCTTCTGTTTAAACAAATGTTGTAGACTCTGATGATCGGTATATACCTCACACTGGACACCGTACAAGTAATGCCGCCAAATTTTCAAGGCATGAACAATAGCTGCTAACTCAAGATCGTGGACTGGATAATTCTTCTCATGCACCTTTAACTGTCTGGACGCATAGGCAATCACCCTACCGTCTTGCATCAGCACTGCGCCGAGACCAATACGCGACGCGTCACAATACACAGTATAAGACTCTGAACCTGTAGGCAACACCAATACTGGAGCTGTAGTCAAAGCTGTTTTGAGCTTCTGAAAGCTCTCTTCACATTCATCCGACCACGGAGCACCTTTCTGGGTCAATTTAGTCATAGGCGATGCAATAAACGAGAAACCCTCCATGAAGCGATGATAATAACCGGCCAAACCGAGAAAACTCCAAATCTCAGTAACTGAAAATGGCCTAGGCCAATTCTGAACTGCCTTTATTTTCTTTGGATGCACCTTAATTCCTTCACTGGACACTATATGCCCCAAGAATGCCACCGAATTAAGCCAGAACTCACACTTTAGAGAATTTGGCATAAAGTCTCTCCTCTCTCAGCCTCTGTAATACAATACCCAAGTGTTGTGCATGCTCCTCCTGGCTACGTGAGGACACCAGGATATCATCAATAAACACTACGACAAATAAATCAAGATATGGCTGGAATACACTATTCATCAAATGCATAAATGTTGTTGGGGCATTGGTTAGCCCGAAAGACATCACAAGAAATTCATAGTGGCCATAACGAGTTCTGAATGCCGTCTTTAGAATATCCGAATCTCGAATTTTCAACTGGTGATACCCAGATCTCAAATCAATTTTGGAGAACACCCTCACCCCTTGAAGCTGGTCAAATAAGTCATCAATACGCGGCAAAGGATATTTATTCTTGATTGTAACTTTGTTCAACTGCCTATAATTAATGCACATCCGCATAGTACCAACTTTCTTCTTCACAAACAGAACCAGTGCACCCCAATGTGACACACTAGGCCTAATAAACCCCTTATCAAGGAGTTCCTGAAGTTGCTCTTTCAATTCTTTTAACTCAACTGGTGCCATACGATATGGAGGAATAGAAATGGGCTGAGTGTCCTGCACCAAGTCAATACCGAAATCAATATCCCTGTCGGATGGCATACCCGACATATCTGCAGGAAATACATCCGAAAAGTCTTGCACAACCGGTACTGAATCAATAATAGGAGTATCAACATCAACATCTCTCACAAAGGCCAAATATGACAAACATCCCTTTCCAACCATACGTTGGGCCTTCAAATAAGAAATTACCCTGCTAGGAACAAAATCTAGAGAACCTCTTCATTCAACCTTTGGCAACCCCGGCATCGTCAATGTCACGATTTTTGCGTGATAGTCCAGAATAGCATGACATGGAGACAACCAATCCATACCCAGGATTACATCGAAATCAACCATACCGAGTAATAAGAGATAAACTCTGGTCTCCAGTTTCCCAATAGTTACCACACACGACCGATACACACGGTCTACAATAATAATATCGCCTACCGGTGTAGATACACAAATAGGTGAAACTAAGGACTCACATGGCATATCCAGATGATGAGCAAAATATGATGATACATATGAATAAGTGGAACCAGGTTCAAATAATATAGAAGCCTCCTTGTGGCACACTGAAACCATACCTGTGATTACTGCATCTGAGGCAACAGCATCTGGCCTAGCAGGAAAAGCATAGAATCGGGCCTGACCGCCACCTGATCGGCCTCCCCCTCTTGGGCGACCCCTAGCTACCTAACCCTCACCCCGAGCTGGTTGGGCGGGTGATGGAACTGTTGGTGCTGGTGCCGTCAGTCAAGGACTCTACTATGGAGCCCCACTTAACAGCCTAGGACAATCTCTCTTGAAATGACCAAATTCTCCGCACTCGAAACAAGCCCTCTTATGACGGAACTGCTGCTCCTGATAACCTGAGGAATTACCTGTAGAAGCCTGAGTGGACGAGGCATAATGAAAACTCTCTGCTGGTAGTGCACCGAATGATTACTGGCCTGAGTGAGCACTGTAAGAACTATGGCTAGCTGATGCACCACGATGAGTTGGATGACCCATCTGAGCGTGTCTGTAAGAACGATCCCTACCGTAGTAAAATTGACCCCATGAAGGAACACCGCTGAAATCACCTGAACCACGAGGCCTCTTAGCCTCCATCTCAACCCGCTCCTGGTTGTGAACCATCTCAATCTGACGAGCAATGTCAACAACCTTGTCGAAAGTAGCACCAGACACCCTCTCTCTAATCATGAGTAATTGTAGCTGAAAAGTGAGGCCATCTATGAACCTCCTGATCCTTTCTCTGTCTCTAGGAATCAACCAGATATCATGATGGGCAAATTCTGAAAATCTCATCTCATATTGTGTCATGGACATATCACCCTAATGAAGCTGCTCGGACTGCCAGCGCAGCTCCTCTCTGCGGGACAGAGGCACGAACTTTTCCAGGAATAGACCGGAGAACTGCTGCCACGTAAGGGGTGCTGCACTGACTGGCCTACACCTCTCGTAAGCCTCCCACCATCTGAAGGCAACCTCAGAAAACTGAAAAGTAATGAACGAGACTCCACTGGCCTCTATAATACCCGATGTCTGAAGTATCCGTTGACACTTATCCAGAAAACCCTGAGCATCCTCTGACTCAGCACCGCTAAATGGTGGAGGTCGAAGCCTCTCAAATCTCTCAAGTCTCCTCTGCTCATCATCTGCCATAACAGGAACTATCGGGGACTAAGCAGTTGTAACCGGATGGACTGGTGGTGCCCCCGGTATATGAAGTCCCTGTACTACTTGGTCTGGAGTACGGGCAATAGGGGTATAAGTACCTCCCCAGGCCTAAGAAGTGGCAGGTGCGGCCTGAGCCGAAACCACCTGAGCAAGATCAGTGCAAACTGTCAATATCTGGGCCAAAGTCTCCTGAAGGCCTGGAATCTCAATAGGCACAGCTGGTGCCTGAGCTGGTCCTGTCGGCTCAGCTATATCTGGAATATGCTACTGACCTGGAGCAACTGGTGGTACTACAGGTATGGGTCCAACTGTGGTACGAGCTACACCTCGACCTCTACCTCGGCCCTGGCCTCTCGCGACCCTAACTGGTGGCACTGGTGGCTGACCATCCGATCCGATAATACGTGTCCTCACCATCTGTGAGAGAATAGAATAACAGAAATTTAGTTTTCGGAATCAACAAATTCGCACGACAGAATACAATAAAGTGAAATTTTCCTAAGGGTTATGCAGCCTCTCGAAGATAAGTACAGACGTTTCCGTACCAATCCGCAAGACTCTACTAAACTTGCTCATGACTCGTGAGACCTATGTAACCTAGGCTCTTATACAAACTTGTCACGACCCAAAATCCCAACCTGTCGTGATAGTGCCTATCTCGATACTAGGCAAGCCGATAATATCAATAAACCACACTTTCTTTTAAGTTTGAAAATATAATTATTAAATACAATACAAAATCCCACAAATACTGATACGAACACTCCCCAAAACCTGGTGTCACTGAGTACATGAGCATCTAATATGAATACAAGTCTGGAAAAAAAAAATACGGTCTATAATAGCCTAAGACCAAAATATGGTAAACAAGGAGATAGGGAATGAGAGACAAGGTTTGCGAAACATGGCAGCTACCTCTGAATCTGCGGAAGATCAACTGTACGAGAGAATCAACACCCACTATGTCCAGAAGCACCTGGATCTGCACATGAAGTGCAGGGTGTAGTATGAGTATAACCAACTCAGCAAGTAATAATAATAACTAAGGAACTGAAGATAGTGACGAGCTATACAGTTATAGTTCACTTTCAGTAATTCCAGCAAAGAATAGGCATGCTTTCAAATACAGCAATTTAAGTCAAATCAATTTTATACAGTTCATGTTCATGTAATCCGGATATAGAATCTTTCATAGAATTTCACAACAATGACAAATAGCAACTAAATGCAACAACAAATGAAAAGCAAGTACAGCCTCTCAGGGCAACAGTCACTCAACTCGTCACAACAGCTCAACCACTCGGCTCTAAGCCCCCAGCACTCATACTCAATGGGTACCCGCGCTCACTGGGGATGTACAGACTTCGGAGGGGCTCCTACAGCCTAAGCGCCATAATCCGCCCGGATAACTCACGTGCTGCATGGATAACTCACGTGCTATAATATCCTGCACGGACAACTCACGTGCCATAATATCCTGCACGGACAACTCACGTGCCATAATATCCTACACGGACAACTCACGTGCCATAATATCCTTACCTCACTGATAGGCCCTCGGCCTTACTCAGTCCTCAACCTCTCTAGTCTCTCTGGCTCTCGAAAATCATAAAGATCAGCCCAAACAAAGATAACATAGTGAATCAACAAATATCAAGAAAGTCTGAGGTATGATGCACAAGTAAAATCATGACTGAGTACAAGACAAAAATTAGCAAATAATTCAACAAGTACGTGACCACTACGGGTCCCAACAGTACTATCACATCACCTAAGCATGATTTCTAACATGATTTACAATCAAATTTCTTCAACATATAGAGAGCATATAGCTAACAACAAGTTATTCAACTTTACAGTTTCACGGGACGGACCAAGTCACAATCCCTTCGGTGCACGCCCACACGCCCGTCACCTAGCATATGCGTCACCTCCAAAATAATCACATGACACAAAAATCCAGGGTTTCATAACCTCAGGACCAAATTTATAATGGTTACTTACCTCAAAACGTGAAATTCTTTACTCTGCTATGCCTTTTCCTCGCAAATCGGCCTCTGAATGCCTCGAATCTAGTCACAAATAATTCATTTCAGTCAATAAAATTTATTGGAATTAATTCCATAAGAAAATTCTAATTTTCCATAAAAATTTGAAATTTAACTCAAAAAAAATTGTCGTGGGGCCCACATCGCGGAACCCGACAAAAGTTACAAAATCTGATAACCCATTCAATTATGAGTTCAACCATACTAATTTTACTCAAATCCGACTCCGAATCGGTGTTCAAATCCCAAAAATTCATTTTATGAAATTTCTACAATTTTCCCCAAATTTCAATCTCAAAATACTGATTACATGATGAAAACAACGATATATTCAGGTATGTTAACCAAATCTGAGTTAGAATCACTTACCCCGATGAATTTCTTGAAAAACCCACGAAAAATCGTCTCAAACCGAGCTCCCAAGGTCCAAAAATGAAATATTAACCTAAGCCTCGGTTATATAGTACATTCTCTTAACTCACCATGTGCGGTCCGCACAATTCCAAGTGCGGCCGCACATCCCAGCTCCTGCGGTCGCACAAAAATGGTGCGGCCGTGCCTTTTGGTGACTGCACTGCCATGACTTAGTATTTTGGCTATAAATTTCTCTACATATGTCCAAATGATGAGTTTTTTATTTTTCTGGAAACTAGACACGAAGGGCTACAATTTTTGTTTTTGAAGTATCTCAAAATTGCTTGTAGATCAAAAGATATAAGCTTCCGAAGTCGGGCTGGCGAATCTGCAGAACTCCCTGGAGTGCGGCCGCAGACAGAATTGTGCGGTCCGCACTCCTCCTCTGAGATCCGCACTTTTCTGCTACGGTCCGCACTTTTATGTGCGGTCCGCACCTCTCCTTTGCCTCAGCACCCCAAAATGTGCGGTCTGCACCCCCAAAAGTGCCATAACAATATCAGAGTTCGAAATGCTCGGACTCGCTCAAAACTCACCCCGAAACACACCCGAGGCTCCCTGGACCTCAACCAAAGGTACAATCAAGTCCTAAAATACCATATAAACTTAGTCGAGCCCTCAAATCACATCAAACACCGCTAAAACCACGAATCATACCCCAATTCAAACCTAATAAACTTTAAAATTTCATGTTTCCACAAACGACGCCGGAACCTATCAAATCACGTCCGATTAACCTCAAATTTTTCACACAAGTCATAAATGACATAACGGAGTTATTCCAATTTTCAGAATCGGATTTTGACCCCGACATCAGTCAAACTTCCCGAAAAATTCAACTTTCGCCATTTCAAACCTAATTCCACTACGGACCTCCAAATAATTTTTCGGACACGCTCTTAAGTCCAAAATCACCATACGGAGCTGTCGGAATTATCTGAATTCAAATCCGAGGTCTTTTACACATAGGTCCACATCCGGTCGACTTTTTTAACTTAAATTTTCAATTATGAGATTAAGTGTCTCATTTCATTCTGAATTCCTTCCGGACTCAAACCAACTACTCCGGCAAGTCATAAAACAACTTTAAAGCATAAATTGAGCAGTAACTGGGGGAATGGGGTTATAATACTCAAAACGACCGGCCGGAGCGTTACAGTGGTCAAACAAATAACGTATGTATGTCTGATATTGTCCATGAAGTCTAAAGATATCAGATCTACAAGTACTTTTAGGGATACCTTTAAATATTATAAATCCTTTGAATATACATAATAAAATATGATGAAGAAGCAAAAGAAAAAAGGTAGACAACCCAAAGCAATCATTTTTGCTAGCTCCTCACGATCCTTCATTTATCATATTTCATAAGTCCTCTAGTATTAGGGTTTAGAGTTCCTTGATTTTCATCTAAATCAGAGCCCCATTCTATAGGATGATTAATTCTCATATATCTACTAAGTGTCCTAATCCCCCCTAAACTTCCTCCAGTCTTATGTTTAAAATCATCTTTACAAATTTTGCATCTAACTCTATCAGAATTCTCTATTTTCTCAAAATATTTCCAAACTTTACTTCTCCTTCTCTGATTACTAGTCGGGGCCACATGTGATATACTACTAATGCCACGACTATCACCCCTGCTACCAACTCCAATACTACTAGATGTAAGTGGTGTCTCATCTTCAATTTCTAATTCATTATCCTCTATACCGAATCTTCCTGTAATTGTTCATAATCTACATTATTATCAGATGATGTTTAAGAAACATGTGTAAAGTCATTTAAATAACTACTAGAAGTTGAAGTAGTACCTCCTTTTCTATTTTTTCGATTACCCCGATCAGCAACCTTATTACAAACTCTTTTTGCAGCATTAAACATATTGTGAAAATTTAACTACTAATAAAAATTAAATATACAAATAAAATATTAAATAAGAGAAAGAGTTGGAACGAGCACACCGAATTCCGCAATAAATTAAACACTTGATGATTTTTGAAGTCTTGAAATTGAATTTCACAACTCCGATGTTACCACGAAGAAACGTCAATTGTTCAAAATTCAAACTTCAAATAATACCATAAATAAAATTCCAAAAAATAAATGAGAGCCAAATAGTTGATTGCAATTTAGGTGAAGAATGAGAGAATAACAATTGAGAATTGAGAGATGAGTGAAGAAATGAAGAGGGGGGGGGGAGATATTGTCACGACCCAAAATCCCCCCACAGGTGTCGTGATGGCACTTAGTCTCTAAGACTAGGTAAGCCGATTATAATAACAATTCAAGCCATTTTTTTTAAACATACAATTTAATACAAGTATCAAAACCAACAACGGAAATATTCAAACAACCTCCCAAGACTGGTAATACTGAGTCACGAACTCTAACTGAATACATGAAATGATCTCGAGGACCGAATATACAATACTGTTCGAATAAGAAATTAACAGTACAATAAAAATGGAAAGACTCCAAGGGACTGCGACGACCAAGCAGCTCTACCTTGAATCCTTGCGATCACACTCTAACTTTGTCCGAGTCCGATATCTTCAATACCTGGCTCTGCACAAAAATGTGCAGAAGTGTAGTATGAGTACACCACAGTCGGTACCCAGTAAGTATCAAGACTAACCTCAATGGAGTAGTGACGAGGTACAGTCAAGACACTCACTAGTCTAATAACTTGTGCAATATAGTGTACAAAAATAATAGAAAATAAATAGCAGTGATAGCAACAATAATGAACTAGTGATGTAAATATAAAGGCATCAAGAACTCCATAAATATTGCTCAAACAGATAATGAACACAAGTACAACCAATAATCAAGTCCTTCAAAATATACATCTTTCATCTATAAGTTTTTCAATAAAAAAAATCTCTAGACTATAATCCTTTCCAATAAATATATTTCGAATATACTTCCTTCAAATAAATATCTTTCAAATATAATTCTTTCAAATAGATATCTTTCGAATATAATTCTTTCAAATAAATATCTTTCGAATATAATTCTTTCAAATAAATATCTTTCGAATATAACATTCTTTCAAATAGAAGTCACCATGTGACACCTCATTTCATAATCATAAAATACGGTCTCAGCCCACTTTCATATTTCCACGGCACCTCGTGCCCATATTTAAATCATCATCTGCACGGAAAGTTCACGTGCCAATAATAAAAACCGTCATATTTTTCCCCGGTACCTCGAGCCCACATTTCATATCTGTTGCGGCGTGAAACCCGATCCCATATAATATTATCGGCCCAGCAATAGCCATAGACTCACAATTTCAACATAGATCAGACTATTATCAACTTTACCGAAACAACAAGACAAGTCACACAAGATATAAGGATAAACACAAGAAAAATTATAACATCACATAAAAATCACCAACACAATAATCCCACATAATCACATATCAATTACCAACACAATAAACCTACATCATCACATATCATCCCTGATAATAGCCACCTTTATCTCTCCTATAGCCACCCTTATCGCTCCTATAACCACCCTTATCGCTCCGTATAATAGCCACACTTATTACTCTGCCCAGACAATATCCCAGCACACATAACCAAAATGAAATGCCACCCTTATACCCACATAATATCAATAGTGGAATGCCACCCTTATATCCTCATAATAACAACTCAAATCACACAACAATTTACACGAACTATTATCACGGCAACACAACACAATCAATTCATATCACAATTTGCTCAATGACCATAACCAATTTCAAAGATATAGCAAATTAATAAATTTCTCAATAAATAGCCCAAGGCTCCACACAACGTATATAAAATCTCAAAACAATAATAGAGATGAAAAAGTAACTCAGCATAGGACAACGCCTTCATTAATCTAAATTTTAATAAATATAAATTAATGCCTCACTTTTAAACTTATTTAATAATTATTTGCAGATAAGGATTCCATAATGAATTTAATTCCAAGAAAAATATCAAATCAACAACATACGGAACTCACATAAAAATCCAAGTGATAATAATACCAAATTATCATATAAAATACAAATTCGACAAATAAGGAATGGGGCATGACAATTCAAGGACTTACTAATTTCCAATAATTTTTCAATTTAATACATAAGGGCGTCTACGAATTTCAACCGATATAATTTACATATATAAACCAAGTACGTACTCGTCACCTTGCGTACACGGCTTTCAGTCACACAATTTACACATAAGACTCAATGCCGAAGGGGTAATTTCTCCCACTCAAGGTTAGGCAAGATACTTACTTTTTTGAAGTTATACCGATATTCCAAAATAGTCATCTTGCTTAATTAATCCTCTGGATAGCTCAAATCTATTCAAATTAATTATATAATTTCATTAAAATTCATCGGAACCAATTCCAGATAATATAACGTCGATTTAAAAATTTATTTTAAAAAGTCAACCAAAGTCAACGCAGGGCCCGCCTCTCGGAACCCGACAGTATTTTCATAAAATTCGAACACCCATTCTGATACGAGTTCAACTATACCAATTTTATCAAATTCCGATAACAACTCGACCTCCAAATCTTAAATTTTCGTTCTTGAAGAGATTTTGCAAAAATCCCAATTTCTTCCATTTAAATCAGAATTAAACGATAAATATAACCATGGATTTATGAAATATAATCACTTTCGGATATTGAATACTTACCCAAGTCGAAGTCGTGAAGAACTCCTCCAAAATCGCCCCAAAACCGAGCTCCAAAAATCCAATTGAAAATGGCGAAATGACCATTTTTGGTCCTCAAGTTTCTGCCCAGTTTTGCACCTATGGGCAGATTTGTCGCATCTGCGGACTCGCTTTTGCGAGCCAAAATGCGCATCTGCGAAGCACAACAGTACACTGCCCAGCAGAAGCTCGCATCTGCGGAAGAAATCTCACATCTGCGATGTCGCTTCTGCGATAAAACGATCGCTTCTGTGATTACACCCACTGCTGCCAGCTTCCGCTTATGCGTATTCTTTTCTCGCTTCTGCGATCCCGCATGTGCGAGAATTGCTTCGAACCTGCGACCACTGCCATGTCCCTTCCCATTTCGCTTATGCGATGCAAAGCGTTGCTTTTGCGATGAAGCTTCCGCAGAAGCGAAAACATCAGCTGCTGCCCAGAAATTCCAGCAGCTTTCTTCAAGTCCAAATTGATCCGTTAACCACCCGAAATCCACCTGAGGCCCTCAAGACCTTAACCAAATTTACCAACATGTCCCAAAATACAATACAAACTTAGTCGAGGCTTCAAACCACGTCAAACAACGCCGAAATTACGAATCGCGCATCGAATCGAATTATGAGATTTCAAATCTTCCAACTTCTATATGTTGCGCCGAAACGTATCAAATCAATCCGGAATGACTTCAAAATTTACACACATGTCATAAATGACGTAATGAAGCTGTTCTAATTTCCGCAATTGAAATCCGACCTCATTATCAATCAATCTACTTACGGCCGAATTTATGAATATTTCTAGAACTTCATTTTCCAACTTTTCGCCGAAATGTGCCGAATTGTCCTACGGACTTCCTAATCCAAATTCGGACATACACCTAAGTCCGAAATCATCATACGAAACTATTGACATCATCAAAGTTCCATTCCTGAGCCGATTGCTCAAAGGTCAATTCTTTTCATTTTAGCTTCTAAATTAAGAATTGTTCTTTCAATTTAATTCTGAATCTTCCGAAAACCAAACTCGACCGCACACGCAAGTCATAATACATATTACGATATTGCTCGGGACCTTATGTTGAACGGGGTGTGAATTCTTAAAATGACAAGTCGGATAGTAACAGGTATATTTATAGTTTTTCAAAGGGCTAAATTAGTAAATACTAAAAGTGTTGTTTTGAAAAAAAATGCCCAAAAAAGTGCTATTCTTGCAAAATAGCCGTTGGGCAGCGGTCAAAATGGCAGCTGACCGTTGCCGGCGGTCAACTATATTAAAAAAAATAAAATTTTGAAATAGCCGTTGAACCGGTGTGGTCTATAACCGGACTGGACCAGTCCGGAACCGGGTCAACCCGGCCCGTTTGACACTTTACTTAATACTAACCATATATTACACTGTACATACGCCCACTGTAAATGCGGCACCTCCCTTTACTGCATTACTCACAAAACCAAAGGAGACAGCATCACAACCTTCCTTCAATTTCAAGAATACTTTTTTTTTTCTTTTTAATCTTTCCAAAAGCATAATAGTAAAAGCTTATAAATATTTGAAAATCCCGAAAACCACTCCAATAAAATACTCCATAAACTACTACTGATCGGGATTCAAAATCCACCGCTCTTTACTCTGCTTACGGAGCTTGACACTCTCCAATGGCGACCCATTTCCCCACAACATACTCACGCGCCGTTGCACGCGCCTCCATTCCACCTCCCAATGAACCCAAACTAGAATACCCATTTTTCCTTTCTACCAGAAAATTACAAAGCCATTGGAAATTAAATCAAAGAAGAAAGAAGAGTTCAAGAATCAAGGTGTCAGATGATGGCAAAGACTCATATTTGGATATGTGGAAGAAAGCAGTGGATCGTGAGAGGAAGTCAATTGAGTTTCAAAAAATAGCTGAGAACACCGCTGCTGATGAAGAAGAAGAAGTGAAAGAAGAAAACCCAGAGGTGTTGGAGAAGAAGAGCAATGAATTCAACAAGATTCTTGAAGTTTCACCTGAGGAAAGAGATAGAATTCAAAGAATGCAGGTAATTGATCGTGCTGCTGCTGCCATTGCTGCTGCCAGGGCATTGCTTCAGGAGAATCCTGTGCCGCAGAAGGATAGCATTTCGGTTGAATTGAAAGCTAATGGCGATGGAGCTGAGGAAAATCAACAACAAGGTAAAGCTTGGTTCTTTCATTATCTTTTATTTTTCCTATTCACAACATTTCTTTGATATATTCTTACTCCTTGCCACATGTAGAAAAATTCTTAACTTCTTGTTAGTAGCAGATGCCAACATATGAGTAGTGGGTGCACGTACACCCGCTCTCGGCTTGGACTTTATATGTATATAGAAATTAGAGAGAATCTTTAAGAATATGCATACATATTAACAATTACTCTTTTTGTAGAGATGGTTTTAGGAGAATTGTCTATGAGTCTGATTTAAACAGTTTGCTAGAACTAAAAGTGTGTAATCACCCTGATTCAAGAAAACATATTGTTGCTTCGTTAACTTAGGCTGATGGCATTAAATTAGGATATAAACTCGTGTTAGAGCTTCTTTTACCCATTCAGTAGTATGTATTCTATAATGAGCACTCAGAGTATACAAAGGTCACTATGATAGTTGTCCATAACCTTTTGCATTCTCAATTTCGTTTTTGAAAGCTATGGTATATCTGCTATAGGATTTACTGATTTTTCTGAATTCATTTTGTCAAAGAAATAAAGACACGAGGCAGAGTTTCGCTTTCAAAATAATTTTGCTTCATATTCTTTAACTTTTTCTTGGTCTCTTTCTAAAATGACCATTCTTTTCTATATTCACATTCAAAAACAATCATAGCTATCCTCTTTTCAATCTTAGAAGTGAAACCATTTGATTACTATTTACTATTGAAATCTTTTAATTTTAGAAATTTCTGACTTTTTTCTTTGTTAGCAATATTAACATTCCTTTTATTATGCTCTTGTTCTATAATTCCTATGAGATAGAATGTCAACTCGTGATTTACGGCACTTGATCCAATAGTAGGAAAAACATTTTTATCTGCAAATTGGGAAGTGACAATGAGGTTTTGCTTTATCTTGAGAGCTTGAAAGTAAAGGCTCCGGGGACTACTTAAGTGTGTGTAAGGGAAAAGAAGTTTAAAACAAATGGTCATATGACATACTCTTATCAGATACTTGATGCTTTTTGCATTTCCAGTTAATAAATATATTTCTCTTTCTAAGAGTTTCATCTTCCATTCTCGGACATGTCTATCTATTAGTTGCAGTCTTGGAGATTATCTTAACCTTGAATTGGTCGCAGGGCACTTAATTATGCATTCAATATAGTTCCTCCGAGGACTCATTTTTATACATGCTTGCTTGATGTTTGCATGTCAGGTTTCTAATTTTCAAATTCACGTTTGAAATTGTAGTATTGATTTCTAGCATACTGTTACATTCATGAAGTTTGCTTTTAGAAATTGATAACTTTGTTCTCCAAAGGTGGAGTTGCCACTTATTCTTTTGACTCATATTGCTATGTTCTGTTGGTTGGATATCCAACAACGATATTGATGATGTTTCAGTGCTGACATGATTCAAGAAACTTTTGCTTCTATGTAACTGCGCTTAAGCTTTTCTTCTTTTAATGCCTAAGTTTTTGTCCCTCATTCTTGTAAATTTAAAAGCTATTGTTAACTGGACAAATAAAATGAAATAAAAGAATCCTTTCTGCTTCTACTATCCTTTTTCCTTATTTTCTCCCTTCCCAATGCTGAAAGAAAACAACCCCTTTTTCTTTTCAAGAATTATGGCCTTTAATGAGTTCAATAAGAATCCCTGTTCTTATTTGCTGCACACTTTGTTATGAGATTCCTCTTTCTGCAACATAGTTGAAGTCCTTCTAATAGCTTCGATCTCACTTTTGGATTGAATGGAGCTGCCTCGCTCTCCAAGATTTTGATATACAGTTTAAGCCGTAATGTTTTCTTATGTGTGGTGGTGTCGTACTTCACAATTTTAGGAAATACTATGATATTACTTGATTGCTCATACTTCACAGAGAAATGTGATATTACTTGTTCCAATCTTTTACACCAGTGCTATTACATTGTGGCTCAATCATATAATATTTGTACTTGAACAGGATCGCAGAATGTCATCTCCATTGTGCCTAAATCAGGAACCATTATGGGAACACCAGGTCCAAGCTTCTGGTCCTGGACACCTCCTTCAGATAGTTCTTCTGATGACATTCAAATGAAATCAGATGGGTCTCTGTCTCCAGACCCACTAAACCCTGTGAGAGAGAAAGAACGATCTCCAGATTTTCTATCTATCCCATTTCAGAGCGCTTCGGTTGATAGCAAACATAATCCTCCCCTTCCACCTCTTCAATCACATTTAGAGGTTGAAAATTTGGATGCTTCCAGCTCAACACCTGAGATACCTCACCAGGAGGAGGAACGTGAACTTGGCATTCTGTTCTCCGCAAATGCAGCAGAAGCAGCTTATGCTCTTAGCCAGGAAAACGAGGCATCATCCCTGGGAATCAATCCTGATGGATCAAGATGGTGGAAGGAGACCGGGACTGAACAAAGACCTGACGGGGTGGTCTGCAAGTGGACACTAACCAGGGGCGTTAGTGCTGACAAAACTGTTGAATGGGAAGACAAGTATTGGGAAGCTGCTGATGAATTTGGTCATAAGGAACTAGGTTCGGAGAAGTCAGGACGAGATGCTGCTGGAAATGTGTGGCATGAGTTCTGGAAAGAATCAATGTGGCAGGTCAGACTTGATGTTCTTGGTCATAATGATATTGATAAGTTCTCTTTTGTCTATTGGTCTACAGAGTTCAACTGCAAGACTGCTTTTCCTGAGGGGGAGGGTATAAGAGGAAACTTACTGTGAAGTGTTAGATAATTACATAAAATTTCCTTGTTCATAACTTCTTTCCTAAAACTTCTTAGATGCTTTTGGTGAGACAAGGTTCAAATTTATCAATACCTGTTGTCTAATTAACGTACGGTTTCTTCTCAATGAAGCTACAGAAAATTAGGCACTAGAAACCTGAACTTTAACAAAATCATGTGACATGATGAGGTGAAAATTAGCTACGTAACCTGGAAATCAAACAGTATGATCATGATCATATTGGTGTTCTCCCCCCTCTTCGGTAGCTAATGCTATTGAACTGAACATTGTATAAAAACTTTGTGCTCCTATTTTTTCTTTCCTTGTTTTCTGTCCTCTAACTTTGTGTGAAATTTCCATTCTTAACATTCTAAATGACAAAAAACAATGCTGCTGTACATTTCTGAAGATAGGTTTAACTTGGAAGGATAGCCTCTGAATGGGGCTTGAGAAATTATGGAAAAACTTTATCAATTTTAATACACTTTATGTGTATCTTCTCTTATTTTCTCTTTAATGTGGCTCTGTGCAGAGTGGTGGGCTTGTCCACATGGAGAAAACTGCAGATAAGTGGGGAATGAATAAGAAAGGTGAGGAGTGGCAGGAGAAATGGTGGGAGCACTATGGTGCTGGTGGCCAAGCAGAGAAATGGGCTCATAAGTGGTGCAGCATTGATCCAAACACACCCCTTGAGGCCGGTCATGCTCATGTTTGGCATGAAAGGTATTAAGATATATGTGTTCTATTTTCAACTTAAGCTCTTAGCTCAAGTGCACTCAGGTAACTAGCATTGAGTTTAACATGGAAAACCACTCTAGCTACCTTTTCTTTCTTCTTGGACTTGTAGCAAGCATTAGTCATTTATTTTTAATTTTGGTAGCTTAAAAGCATTTCTCTGGCAGATTTTGTTGTTCTTGAACTACCAAACCTTCAGATTGTTCCAAATTCAGATGTTACTGTGATATTCTTCCATAAAGTTTGAAGCGCTCTACTTTTATGTTTTCTCAAACAAAGCATATCAATATGAACCCATATAGATATAAGTTTAAGATGTTTGAAGCCCTCAATTTTGCATACACTTGTTTACTTTATTAAAATTTCTTGTATTGAAGTGAAAGCTACCCTGCCATCTCTGAGACAGTTTTTTTCTGAATGTTGTCATACTCTAATTGCATTGATCATAGGATTGCTAACTTTAAGAACTTTGTGATGCTTATATTTACTATACAACGTTACAGCTGCTTTCTGCTTATCAGTTAGTAGTTCTCTTCACGTTAATATGAATTCCTTTTTAAGTACAAAACTTTTACCTTATCAAAAAAAAAAATGATTCTTACTAAGTATGGTACAAATCCATTTGGTAGGTGGGGCGAGAAGTATGATGGAAAAGGCGGCAGCACAAAATATACTGATAAATGGGCTGAGCGCTTTGAAGGAGATGGTTGGGCGAAATGGGGTGATAAATGGGACGAGCACTTTGATCTAGACGCACATGGAGTCAAACAAGGGGAGACATGGTGGGCAGGCAAAAATGGAGAGCGTTGGAATCGCACTTGGGGAGAGGGGCACAATGGTTCAGGATGGGTGCACAAGTATGGAAAGAGCAGCAGTGGGGAGCATTGGGACACCCATATAAATGAAGAAACCTGGTATGAGAGATTCCCTCATTATGGTTTCTACCATTGCTTTGAGAACTCAGTCCAACTCCGTGAAGTCAAGAGACCTTCTGAATGGCCATAAGGAGTAGTATTTTGCTGCTAATCTGACCAGGGATCGAGGTAGAGTACAGAACATATTATATGTTCGTTCAGCTAATCAAAGCTATTATGAAAAGAGTATAGAAAATATACATGCCCTCTGATGTTAGTTCAGCTCTTGTAAGATAAGTTGTAGGAGCATATTTTAAACAAAGAAGTTGCCTATATATTGCTACAGTACGTATTTGCTAGTAAAGGCATAATACCTTATGGAATTTTTTTCTGTGTGTGTTGAAGCTATTAAGCTAATGATAATCAACTGCAACCTTTTCTACGTGCTCGGGGAAGACATGATATAGCTTTTTCTCCTTCCTAAATTAATTAAGCTGCTCATATATGTTTGGATACCAAGGAACAGAAGAGGAAGAATGGAAAAATATTTAATTTCCTTTCTTCTTCAGTTTGGGAAAAATAACTTTTTGTAGTTTTACGAATTCCGAAATATTCCAAAATTCAACTCCAAGTGAAATTTAAAATTTTCATGGCCAAACACTGATTCCGGAAAAAAAGAGAAAATTTTTATATGGCTAAACGGCCCCTAAAAATGTCCTCAAATTCATTGTATCTCTTTGATTCTTTGTGGCTCTTATTTTCTTGTGGGTTCCGGGATTGTTATGGGATTAATGCAAATAGTTTAGTAAATATGACAAGCCTTTTGAATTTCTATAAGCAAACAATGGAAAAATTCTAGTTTTCAAGTGCAGAATTTGGAGAAGAAAAATAGAGTTTTTGGAGGAAAAGACATGTACAGAAAGTGAGATTTATGCAAAATAAGCACATATTTTTGGAGAAGTAAAAACCAGGTTACGATGAAAGGATTAAGACAACTTCTTATCCAAAATATTTGATTTATGATTTTTCTTTAAATAGAATTCCTAGCATCAAATTGCAAACATCCCCTTGTATAGGGTTCCAAACCTATCTAACTAATAGTAAGAGAACGGCTTTTAACAATGAATTTGCTAAATACATCAGAATGAATGTGATGCTGCTTTAGGTTGCAAGATTTGTGGCCTTAAGAAGGCCATTGTAAAGAATAAGTTCCAAGCAAAACTAATAAAATGTCTTGTAACATTATCTTGACTTATTGCCTTTTTTATGCTTTTATTGCCTATGTGCAGTGAAGACTTATTGAAATTAGTAGAAATTTGCTTTTTAAATTTAATTGTTGACGTTCTTGTTGAATCCTAAATCGAATTTGATAGTGTTCTGCGTTTGTATTATAGGACTTTCCATTTGATACTCGTCTCCCGTCATTTTGACTGACTATTCTCATTCCTTTGTGTTTAAGGTGGGAAGAAGAGAAAAACGCGTTTTGTTGGAAACTTATTGTGAGGCTTATTATTATTATTATTATTATTATTATTATTATTATTATTATTATTATTATTATTATTATTATTATTATTATTTAAATTTTGGATTATTATGTACTGAAGCAACAACAAAAAAATCTTGCATGTTTTCAGGAAAATATTTTTCAGTGTTCCGTTGGAGTAAAAAATATTTTTTGAAAAGAAAAAACATTTATTAAAAATCAATAATAATGTTAGCAATTCGATGGTGTTCTAAGAAAATCTTTTAATGCCAATGATTGATAATAATGTCTAATAGTATATTGTTTGGCCAAACTTTTAAAATGTCAAAAAGAAAGAAATAAGCACTTATTTAAGAGAATTGAAGGTTTTTGGCTAAAAACTTCTTAGAACGTAAAGAGCTAAACAAAACTGTTTACGAACTAAACGTTCACCAGGTGAAAAAAAGAGGAAGAACTAAACCATTCCCAAATCAAAGTTCCTACAACTGCAAGTTTGTAGCTATTGTTGAATTCGTAATCTCTGTAACCATTCTAGTGCCATTTACCACCGCTTGTCCCTGTGAAATATTTTGTGGGCTAACAGGATTTTGATCGAAAAACAAAGCCTAGATTTTACTAAAACTTAGTAAGTACCATACATCTATTGTGAATACAATTTAGTAAGTAATTCTCAAGGTTGTTAGGCTGCTGCTTCTTTTTTTCTACTACTTGACAAATAGTATTGTCGGAAAAATGGTCCAAGTCCTAAAGCAAACTCTAGTGTTATTAGTGAGTTTATAAAATGTGCTCGTTATTAAACATTCCAACCTAAGATACCACGGCCATCAACCCTAAGTGTTAGGGCTCCGCCTCTTTGAGCTTGACTTGACAACGAGAGTGTTGTCATGGGACATCATGAGTGTTGCCCAGCTAAGGTTCACGTTAGCACCAACACAAAAAGGGAAACAGACAAGTGATGGCCAAGGCTTTGAGGGAGGCAAGGTAGCTTGGCAAGGGCTTGACAATGAGATGCGAGCTGAGGGTAACACTATGGCATGACAAAGGCATCAAGGCATGGGGCAGTGATGCCAAGGTAAGACAAAAACGAAGTGGGCAAAGGTAGGCTAAGTGCAACGAAGGCATGCGCGCAAGGCAGACTTGTCATGACATTGGGGCGCGGCAAAGGGCCATGTGCATGGGCAATGGCATGGGCTAAATGCGGCTGCAATGCACCTGAGAACAAGGCATTGGCACCTGATTCAAGCCAAGGCATGCACATGGGCAGCAAGTTCCAGTATTGACAAAGTCAAAGGCGGTTACAAGGCACATGTTGTGCACATGACGACGTTTGGCTTTTTGTTCAAATATGGAAGGTTATGCTAGCACATTTTGGGGCCATATTTCCATTATATTAGCATGATCTACATGATCCTAGTAGTTGGGGGATGTCAACTACACTAGGCTAAAATAATGGGTTGTGTGGGACAAGAGTCTAAGCCTAAGTTCGACAAATGTAAGGCAAAAGGGCTGTCATATGTTCTACAAATGTGCAGCACTTTTATTCTTGTAAAAATGTTTGGGAGCACATTGGAAAGTTAGGAAAGAGTCCTACGTCTATTTTCAAGAGTGAAAACGCCTAGGTCATGAGTGATCTTTTTGTACACGGTTGTACTTCACGTTGAGTTTCTTTGTATACTCGAGTTAAATACAAAGTTGAAAAAATAGTTTCCTGTATATTGTGCCTTGTGTTCTTGTTTATTTCTATTGCCTTTACTTAAATTTTGTAGCCTAAATCAGTCCTAAAACATACTACATTGAAACTGCCTAAAAATATTCTAAGTTCAAAGTTGTTGTAATTTTGGCTAAGTGTTGTGAAAAGGCTGAAGTTGGGCGTGAGGCCTAGTTGCCGCACAGGCTGGTTTTGGAGGAAAAAAATCAGGCCCATGACAATTGGTATCAGAGCGGAGAAGGTTCGTGATGGAGACACGACGGGCAGTGGCAGATTTCGTGGCCTTGTTTGAGAACATGGCCGGTGGTAACAATGAATTGCGGGAAAGGCTAGCGAAACTGGAGGCATGGATTGGAAATGTCCCTGAAGGTGATGAATTTCAGACCCTTGTGACAAGGCTTGCCTACTTTGAGGCAGAATTGGTAAGGCTAAGTCAAGAGAATGCAGATCTGAAAAGAGAGACAGTGGTACTGCGACGTGCGCTGTGCGAGGATGCTCCTCAACGTGGTGTTGATCGTCTTAAGGTAAAAATTCCTGAACCTAAAGCATTTGGTGGTGCAAGGAGTGCACGTGAATTAGAGAATTTTCTTTGAGATATGGAACAGTACTTTCATGATATTCGTGTGCAAGATGAGAAGGAAAAAGTAACCCTGACTAGCATATATTTGAGTAAAGATGCTAAGTTGTGGTGGCGCACTCGTGTGGCTGAAGATAAAAGTCTTGGCAGAATAAAGATTGAGTCGTGGGAGCGGCTTAAAAAGGAGTTGAAGGATCAATTCCTTCCTAGCAATACATCTTGGATTGCTTGGGACAAGCTGAAAAAGTTTAGGCAAACCAGTTCGGTGAGAGCATATGTCAAAGAGTTCACTACTTTGATGCCGAGTATAAGCAATTTGTCGGAAGAAGACAAATTGCACAACCTCATGAGCGGGCTGCAACAGTGGGCACAATTGGAGTTGCGTAGGCAGAATATTCAAAACCTCGCAAGTGTTGTAGAGGCAACCAATGCATTGGGTGATTTTCACTTGGGTGAAAAGACTTTTACTTCAAAGTCCAATGAAGGAAAGAAAGATAAGGCAAATGAGTGGAAGAAATGTGAGAATAACAATGCTAATGAAGACAAGGGGAATGGAAAGCAAGAGGCTTGAACCTTAAAGAGCAAGGAGCAGGGCAATAAATTCAGTGGTTGTTTTATTTGTGATAGGCCACATCGAGCAAGGGACTGCCCAAAGAAGGCACTGTTGAATGAAATGACTACTATGGACAAGAGGGAAGCATTGGAGGCAATGACCAGCGACAAACAAATGGCCGGGGTCAATGCAATTGTGGCTGATGAGAAGGGAGGCCAATGGGCGTTTCTTGTCAACCCCTTAGGACTCATTAATTAAGCTAAATCGACAAGGACGTCGAGTTTCAAAGGGTGCAGGTGGTTTGTTAGGGCTCCGCCTCTTTGAGATTGACTTGACAACGAGAGTGTTGTCATGGGGCAGTATGAGTGTTGCCAAGCTAAGGTGCACGTTAGCACCAAGACGAAAAGGGAAACGGGCAAGTGATGGCCAAGGCTTTGAGAGAGACAAGGCAGCTTGGCAAGGGATTGACAATGAGATACGGGCTAAGGGTGACACTATGGCATGGAAAATGCATGGGGCAGTGATGCCAAGGCAAGGCAAAAATGAAGTGGGCAAAGGCAGGCTAAGTGCAACGAAGGCATGCGCGCAAGGCAGACTTGTCATGACATTGGGGCGCGGCAAAGGGCCATGTGTGTGGGAAATGGCATGGGCTAAATGTGGCTGCAATGCACTTGAGAACAAGGCATTGGCATATGATTCAATCCAAGACACGCACGTGGGCAGCAAGTTCTAGCATTGACAAAGTCAAAGGCGGTTACAAGGCACATGATGTGCACATGACGACAATTGATTTTTTTCTCAAATATGGCAGGTTATGCTAGCACGTTTTGGGGCCATGTTTCCATTATATTAGCATGATCTACATGATCCTAGTAGTTGGGGGATGTCAACTACGCTAGGCTAAAATAGTGGGTTGTGTGGGACAAGTGTCTAAGCCTAAGTGCGACAAGTGTAAGGCAAATGGGCTGTCACATATCCTATAAATGTGCAGCGCCCTTATGCTAGTAAAAATGTGTGGGAACACACTGGAGAGTTAGGAAAGAGTCCTAAGTCTATTTTCAAAAGTGAAAACGCCTAAGGTCAAGAGTGATCTTTTTGTACACGGTTGTACTTCGAGTTGAGTTTTCATTATGCTCGAGTTAAATACAAAGTTGGGAAAAGAGTTTCCTATATATTGTGCCTTGTGTTCTTGTTTATTTCTGTATACGGGTAAAAACCAAGTTCATGATATACTCCGGTTCCAATAAGGTAAAACGAGCTCGAGATATGATCGCGAAGGATCGGAATCGAAGCAAAGGTCTCATGGAGTCAGAATCTGGGGGCACATTGTCTGCCTTCGAGAATATCGGGGTCATGATTCGAGATCGATCCAAATCCTAAAAGACTTCGGAGAACATTATCGGGCAATCAAGCACGACCAGTAGAATGTCGTAATATCCGCGATCGGTCGGATATCACAGCGTGGATCTCGGCACGTATCGATGACGAACCGGCAATAAGTTAAACAGATTATTTTACCTTTTATAGAGTTATACTTAGAGTAGGATTCTCCTACTATATAAAGGGGATTTGATAATTCATTAGGCACATTGTAACACGCATTCCAAAGCAACATACTACTATTTTCACTGTTATTGTAAGCTTTTCTCTCGTTCATAAAAGTTGCTCACTGTGAGCCCGGATCGAGGGTGAATGCTTCACTAAGGCTGGAATCATCCTCCTCGCGTGGTTTGAATTTACTGTATTTTTACTTTTTCATTCTAGCTCAATTTATCATTTTGTATCAAATTAATCCGCATATCCTTAAGACCACTTACAAATTTAGTTGTTATCCGATTTTTAGGATAAACAGTTTGGCGCCCACCATGGGGCTAAGGATAATAGTGGCAATTTGATACAAATTTCCATAACACACCCTACTTCACACTTGTTTTTTGAAGTATCTTTGATTTCAGGTCAAAGTTTGAAATGTTGAACTCCCAATCTGCTCCTCTAAATACGGATGCTGAGTCTGGCCACCATGGAGAGAACAATAATACGGTGCCCGGTAACGAGGTTCCCCCTACCGATCCTAACAGAATTTCAACTGCGGACCCGATCGACGCCAACTCACATATGGTCATTAACACGAATGTGCCTACCGGTCCTGAGAACAGTGTCCGTGGGGGAGTCTGATCGGTAGCCCAAAATGCTCATAACGGTGAAGTAGATAGGATCAACTTAAGGGTGATATTCTAAATAATGCAGGCTCAACAGACATCGATAGGCCAAATGAAGCTGAACCCGGGACCAACCCTGAGATAATAAAGATGCTCGAGGAATTGACAAAACAGGTAGAAATGGGGGGAGAAAATAAAATTGAAGCCAACAACAAGAAGGTGGAGACCTACAACTCGAGGGTCGACCAAATTCCCGGAGCACCACCGATATTGAAAGGCTTAGACTCCAAAAAGTTTGTTCAAAAACCTTTTACTCCGAGCGCAGCTCCGAAGCCGATCCCAAAGAAGTTCTGCATGCCTGAAATTCCTATGTATAACGGAACAACTGATCCAAATGAACATCTGACCTCGTACACATGCGCCATCAAGGAGAATGAATTGAAAGATGATGAGACCGAATCTGTCCTCTTGAAAAGGTTCGGAGAGACCTTGTCAAAAGGACTTATGATTTGGTATCACAACTTGCCCCCAATACAATTGACTGATTTGTTATGCTTGCGGATGCTTTTGTAAAAGCGCACGCCGGAGCCATCAAGGTCAAGACCAGGGAGTCAGACCATTTCAAGGTAAAGCAAAGAGATAACAAGATGCTCAAGGAGTTCGTGTCAAGGCTTCAAATGGAACGAATGGACCTGCAGTTGGTGGAAGACGATTGGGCCGTTCAGGCTTTCACCCAAGGACTCAATACTCGAAGATCATTGTATTCGCAGTAGTTGACGCAAAATCTGGTAGAATATCCGGTTATAACTTGGGCTGACGTGCATAGCCGATACCAATCAAAAATTACGGTCGAAGATGATCAGCTTGCGGGCCCTTCCAGGTATGTTTATCCCATTTGATCTAGTGAAAGATCCAAAAGAGACATTGATTATGAACCAAGGTCAAGTAGAGATCGGTATCAACCGTACAACGGTGATCGTAGGGGTAACGGGTCTGGACAAAACCGTGTGAGAAGTGAAAGGAGAAGCGATCGAGGTCAAAATAAATAGGACTCATGAGTAAAAACGGTTTCGACAGGCCCATCGGGCCTAAGAAAGCGACGAGGTTATCGGAGTATAACTTCAATATCGATGTTGCTGCTATCGTATATGCCATCGGACGCATCAAAGACACCAAGTGGCCTCGACCTATACAGTCTGATCCAGCCCAAAGGGATCCCAACTTAATATGTAAATATCATGGCACTCACGGCCACAGACTAGAGGATTATCGACAATTGAGAGATAAAGTAACCCGGTTATTCAACAACGGACATCTCCGGGAGTTCCTGAGTGATCGAGCCAAAAACCATTTCAGGAATAGAGATTCTAGTAAGAAGATCGAGCAAGAGGAGCCTCAGCACATCATTAACATGATCATCGGTGGGGTCGACATTCCCCAGGTGCCGATGTTAAATATCACCAAAGTATCCATGACGAGGGAAAACGAATTCGAGATTACGTGTCAGAAGGAACATTGCCTTTCAACGACGAGGACCCTGAAGGCATCGTACAGCCCCACAATGTTGTACTAGTAATATTTGTACTCATAAATAAATCTCGAGTTAAGCGTGTGTTAATTGATCCAGGTAGCTAGGCCAATATCATTAGATCGAGGGTCGTGGAAAAATTAGGTCTATAAGACCAAATCGTGCTTACAGTCAGGGTTCTAAACGGATTCAACATGGCATGCGAGACCACTAAAGGGGAGATAACATTACTAGTGAACACCGCCAGAACCATTCAAGAAACAAAGTTCTGCGTGATCAAAGGAGACATAAGGTACATTGCTCTGTTCGGGAGACCATGGATTCACAACATGAGGGCAGTACCCTCGACGTTGCACCAGGTGCTGAAATTCTCGATGCCGGGAGGGACTAAAGCAGTTTACAGAGAATAATCGGCCACAAAGGAGATGTTCGCGGTCGACGAGGTGATCCCGATATCCGCACTTTCGACATTGAAGGGTCTAGGTCTGGTGGCCAGAGACGAAACCAAATAGCAATTACCGATACCTGCCTCGATTGAATCGGAGAAGCAGGGGACGAATGAGGATGACGATTACGGAGTTCCCAGGTCTTTCATAGTCCCCGATGATTCTGACTCCCCCAAATCAACAGTCTAATAACTAGAGCAAGTCATATTGATCGAACAACTACCTGATCGTAAGGTACACCTAAGCACGAGGCTAAGTCCCGAGCTCAGGAAAAAACTCATTCAATTCCTTATAGCCAATAAAAAATGTTTCGCTTGGTCCCACCTTGATATGACAGGGATTCCGCCGGAGATAACTACTCACAAGCTAAGCCTGGATCCGAAGTTTGATCCGGTCAAGCAGAAAAGGAGGCCTCAGTCCGAAGTCAAGCATGCATTCATCAAGGATGAGGTATCTAAACTCCTTAAAATAGGGTCCATCCAGGAGGTTAAGTACCCGGATTGGTTAGCAAACGTAGTAGTAGTACTTAAAAAGGGGAATAAATAAGAATTTGTGGAGACTATAAAGACTTAAACAAGGCATGCCCGAAGGACTTTCCCTCTGCCAATCATTGATCGCATGATTGATGCCACGACCGACCAAGAGATCCTCAGTTTTCTTGATGCCTACTTCGGGTACAACCAAATTCGGATGGACCTAGACGACCAGGAAAAAAATGTCCTTCATCACTAAATACGGTACCTACTGCTATAACGTAATGTCATTCTGACTAAAAATGTCGGTACCACTTACCAACGCCTAGTAAATTGGATGTTCGAATAGAAAATAGGAAAATCAATGGAGGTTTACATTGACGATATGTTGGTTAAGTCCCTGCGAGCAGAGGACCAATTGAAATATTTGCAGAAAACCTTCAATATATTGAAGAAATACAATATGAAGATGAACCCAGAAAAATACGCATTCGGAGTCGGGTCCGGGAAATTCCTCATATTCATGGTGTCCAACTGGGGAATCGAGATTAATCTCGATAAAATCAAGGCTAACGAGGACATCATCATTTTGGATAATGTCAAGGTCGTTCAAAGGTTAACCGGGCGTATAACCGCTTTGGGTCGATTCATCTCGAGGTCCTCTGACAAGAGCCATCAGTTCTTCTCAATGTTGAAGAAGAATAAGAATAACTTCACATGGACCCCAGAGTGCCAACAAACCTTGGAGGAACTCAAGCAGTACCTCTCGAGCCCATATTTGCTTAATACTCCTAAGGCAGATGAACAATTATACATATACTTGGCAGTATCCGATGTAGCGGTAAGTGGAGTCCTGGTCCGAGAAGAGGAAGGTATGCAATTTCCTATCTATTATGTTAGCAGAACCTTAGGCGAGGCCGAAACTAGGTATCCTCACCTAGAAAAATTGGCGCTCGTTTTGCTAAATGCCTCTAGGAAGCTAAAACCGTATTTTCAATGCCATCTTGTATGTGTTGTGACTACTTACCCATTAAGAAATATAATGCATAAGCTCGACCTCTTGGGACGATTGGCCAAATGGGCCGTGGAGATCAGCGGGTACGATATCGAATATCGACCCCAAACCGCCATCAAATCTCAAATTTTGTCGGACTTCGTGGCCGACTGCACGCCAGCCCTAATTCCTGAGGCCAAGAAGGAGTTGTGTTGAACTCGGGGACCTCTTCCATAATTTGGCCCCTATTTACGGATTGTGACTCTAATGCAAAGGGGTCCGGACTTGGCATCGTGTTGAAGACACCGACAGGTAATATAGTTAGGCAATCTATTAGAACTATAAAATTGACTAACAACGAGGGCGAGTATGAGGCCATGATTGAAGGTCTTGAACTAGCTAAAAGCCTAGGGGCCGAGGTGGTCGAAGCTATGTGCGACTCTCTCCTCGTGGTGAACCAAGTCAATGGAATGTTCGAAGTCAAAGAGGAATGAATGCGAAGATACCTGGATAAGCTACAGGAACGTTACATCAGTTTAGGGAATAGACTTTACAACATGTACCTCGGGATCAAAATAGCGAGGCCGATGCCTTGTTAATTTGGGATCGTTGGTCGACGATGATGAATTCAACTCAGGAGCGGTCGTTCAACTCATGAAATCGATAGTGGAGGAAGGCCATGCCAAGATAAACTCGACAAGCTTAACCTGGGACAGGAGAAACAAATACATAGATTACTTGAAGACCTGCAAACTTTCCTAGAATTCTAAATAATCGAGAGCTCTGCGTACGAAGGCGACCCGGCTCAGCTTGTCCGAAGACGGTACCCCATTCAGAAGAGCATTCGATGGCCCACTAGCCATATGTTTGGGACTGGGAGACACCGAGTATGTTTTGAGGGAAGTCCACGAGGGCACCTGAGGGAACCATTCGAGTGCCGAATCATTGGTTCGGAAGATAATCAGAGTCGGCTACTACTGGATTGACATGGAAAAAGACGCAAAGGAGTTCATGCAAAAATGCGATGAATGTCAGAGGCATGCTCTGATGATCCATCAGCCCGGGGAACCGCTGCATTCAGTCTTGTCACCTTGGCAGTTCATGAAATGGGGAATGGACATCGTTGGTCTCCTGCCTTGGGCGCCTGGTAAGGCTCAATTTATCTTATTTATGACTAATTATTTTTCTGAGTGGGTGGAATACCAGGCATTTGAGAAAGTCAGGGAGAAGGAGGTTATTGATTTCATATGGGACCACATAATATGCCGATTCAGAATGCCGACCGAGATTGTGTGCGACAATTGGAAGCGGTTCATCGGCAGCAAAGTGAGCAAGGATTTCGAGGACCATAAGATCAAAAGGATCCTATCAACACCCTATCACCCTAGTGGAAACGGGCAAGCAGAGTCCACGAACAAAACCATACTCCAAAACCTCAAAAAGAGGTTGACCGATCCCAAAGGGAAATGGAAGGAAATCTTGCCCGAAGTCCTATGGGCATATCGTACGATCTTAAAATCCAGTACTGGGGCCACCCCGTTATCGTTGGTCTACAGTACTGAAGCTCTTATACCGGTCGAAGTAGGAGAACCGAGTCTCAGGTTTCGATATGCGACCGAAGAGTCAAACGACGAATCCATGAGTATGAACCTGGAACTGTTAGACAAAAGGCATCAGGCCTCCCTCATCCGGTTGGCCGCCCAAAAGCAACGGATTGAAAGATATTGCAATCAGAGAGCCAACCTTTGACACTTCAATGTCAGGGACTTGGTGTTAATAAAGGTGACACTGAGTACCCGGAACCCGAACAAAGGGAAACTGGGACCTAATTGGCAAAGTCCATATCGAATTATTGAGATCACCGGCAAAGGATCGTACAAACTCGAAATGGTGAACAGTGAGCGGCTACCGAACAACTGGAACATAACTCACTTAAAACGATATTACTGCTAAGGTACGCCTCCATTCATTACTTTTCTTTTAATATATTACGGATTGGACTAACACTTGCAGGTAACGACCAAGGAATAATGCAACTATTAGGCCTGAAAGCATGCGTTGCACTTTTTTTTCCTTGAACCGGTTTTGTCCCAAATGGGTTTTTAGCAACATTTTTAATGAGGCAACAGTGGATTGTGCTAAATTAGAATTGAAGACCGACTATGAACCAGAGTCAAGGTTCGCATCAACATTATCCAATCCCTCTCTAAGATCGGCCTCGAATACTGGGGGCCATCACCCTCGGGTAACAATTTTAGCAAGGAAGGAAACTTCATGCTTAAACAAGTCTGGACTTGGTGAATAGAAATTGTTGTAAGGGCCAAACGGTCAAATGAACCGTGCCCACATTGACTACTTAAGACATAACATGAAGCTTGTACACACTTTCAATCTTGTATGTTGCACATAAATAAAAGATGTTTCTACCTTGCAGATACATACTTTGTCTCTTAAAAATTACTGTATTTTGATACTTAAGAACACCAGGCCCAAGGTCCACCTCTATTCGAATCCAAGAGATCACCCCCGCTCGGGGACTGCTGTCATGGGCAAGCCTGGATGGCTCGGGCTACAAAGCCCGGGGGCACAAAACCTATTAGACAGTGCCCGAACTTCAGAGGCTACGACCATCCCTATTCGGGGACTATTATCCCGGGCAAGACTGGATGGCTCGGGGTAATAGACCATGGGGCAACACCCGAACTTAAAAGTCTACGGCCGTCCTAGAACAGCTCGGAGACGTCTAAGACCGTAACCAAAACATAAGGCCTTCAAAATTTCTAAACCTGTTCAAAGGCTACCCTCGACAAAATTATAATCTAAAAAATTCTAAGTAAACACTTCGGGTAAATCTTCCGGTCATACCAAGCCCCCACGATTCTTAAGACAAAAAATATCAAGAACGAGCATTGTTCGAACCTCCGAACAAGACCTAATTATCACGTGCTAAGGCATTCAAAATCTTTGCGATCGTAAAGAAAAAAGAAAAAATAAACAAGCTTGAAATTTGTCAAAAGGAAAAAGCCTTGTATATATACATAATTTTTACAAAGGCAAAACGGCCTCAATAAAATACAAAAGTACAAAAGCGAAGAAAAATCTACAAGGCACCTAAGAAGCCCGATCTTCGCCGGAGCCCGCCTCATCACTGGAACCATCGGGGTTTCCCCGTCCTCGGGTCCGCCCGAACCCTCGAAATCTTCCTCTTCCTCAGGGAACGCCAACTTCTTGGCCTCGACCTCGAGCCTCTTAACATTTTCAATATCGACCGATAAATCGAACCCCCGAGCATGAACTTCCTTGAGAGCCTCCCTCCAAGACTGCTGATAAGTAGGGATTTTGACCGCTTATTTGCTCTCTTTTACTTACGTTTTAGCTCAAAAATGCTTAAAGGTATTTTCGAGAACTAATGAAATGTGTTTTCTTGCAAGAATATTGGAAAATGAGCCAAAGAAGTGAAAATCAACTCAAAAAGGAGTAAAATTGGACAAGACCCAAAACAAGGCAAAAAGGGCTACAGTGCGGACCGCACAATACTGTGTGCAGCCGCAAACTCTGAAAATGCACTGATAGAATTTCTTCGCAGAGTGCGGATCACACAATTATTGGGCGGCTGCAGAAGACTAGATTCAGAGACTTGTACTTTGGGAGCTTGAAGATATGCAGACCACACTATTTATTGTGAGGCCGCAGGATGCCAAAATGAGGCCGCACTCATAAATGTACGGTCCGCAAAATGAAGCCCAAATCCAGTCCAAAAGCAAGAGTGCGGCCGCACTCAAAAATGTGCGGTCCGCATAATTAGAGGAAGTGCGGACGCATCTCACTTTTATGCGACCACAGAAAGCCAACTTGACCAGACAGTCTCAAAGTGCGGACCATACACAGAATTGTGCGGCCGCACAACCTTCGCAGGGGCAATTTTGTCAGATATTTTTAGCTGGGTATAAATAGATCTTTTTGTCATTTTTAGGTTAAGTTTGGTGCACCTGAACACTTAGAACCGTTTTTATTTACTGTATTGGGTAACTTTGTACTAGTTTAGCATTTAAACATTAGATTTTTTTCCTTAATCAATTATTATGCATTTTATCTTAGTTTCTTCTTTAATTTCTTCATTTTTCATGAGTAGTTAAACCCTTAGCTAGGGTTGTGACCCAACCCTAGTATGAGTACTTAATGAGTGGTTGATTTAGGGCTTATTTATGATTGGGTATATGATATTTAGCCTAGTTCTTGCTTGAATTTTAGAATTGATGGTTGCAAACAATGATTCACGCCTAATTGACTTAGTCTATACTTGAGAAAGTGAGACTAAGTCTAGGAAAACTTGGCTAACAAGAAATTGGGGTGAACTCAAGAAATTGATAGCCCCAATTAAAGAGTCGAATCTAGAGATAGTAAGACCCGACTTGAGTATTTATCACTTGTTTCGCGAGATACCCATTTGGACTTGAGAAAGCTAAATTGGGAAAAATCACTCAAACTACCTAGAGGTATAGAGTGAGTAATTGCGTGTGATTGCTATATTGCATCTCGATCAACCAAACATGCCCTAAAGCTCTAAATCCGTTAGGTAACCAACTAGGCGGATGTCACAACCCTACATCTTTTATAACTTGAAAAACATTATCTCTTAGCTTTACAATTACAAGTATTAGCGTAAAAGTAGAAGTAGAAACAACAATTGAAAATGCAGAAGTATAATCTTAGGCACGTCATAAATTCACACTAGGTATATACCTAATCCCATATCAAGCTCCCTGTTGAATCGACCCCGACTCGTGTTGGGTTTTTATTATTGCATCGACCGTCTCGCGACCTAAATTAGTGGTATGAGTTTAGGAGATATCAACTGCCACCTCACATATTTGATGATGGCCTTCAGGCGTTCCTGAGCTGCCTTAGCATCAGCTTTGTACTAGGCCACCATCTCTTCAGCGTTGGCTCCGGTTAATTCCGCCGCTGACTTGGCTATTTCAAGCTCCTTGGAATGGGTATCCCGTGCGGAAACGGTCGAGCCCAGCTGAGACTGGAGGTCTTCGATATTTTGGGACCAGGTTTCATCTTTCTCCTTCATCGATCAAAGTTAGGCCTCCGCCGAGGCCAGTTGCTCCTGTGCAGTCTCCTTTTCCAAAGCTAATAAGTCCATCTTGCCCTTCCACTCTTCATCTATGGCCTTGACTTCGTCCATCTCAGCCCGGAGCTGGTCGACCCGATCAACCTTCTGCTGGACCTGCGGATTCTTCACTTCTGGATATGGATTGAGCATGGTTTTGCGGACCGCATAATTTCCATCGCGGTCGCATAGGAGACTTCCGCGATTGCATAATCTTGACGCGGACCGCACTTCCTGTTTTTGCTTAAAATGTAAACTCTCTGAATTTCAGCAACCGCGGTCCGCGTAATTCCAATCACGACCGCGCAGGTAATTTCGCGGCCGCATCTTTCTGATGCAGTCCGCGTTCATGTTTTAGCCCAAAAATCCATCTATCTTAATCTTCCTTTTGTGAACCTCAAAATAGTGCTCGCGACCGCGTTGTAGCTTTCGCTGCCGCACAATATTTGTATGGTCCGCGTTTCACATCTTTTGGCCCAGTCTTGGTTTTTGTTCAAGTTTTGACTCCTTTATGAGTTGATTATGACTCATTTGGCTCATTTTGAACAATCCCTGGAAGGAAGCATATTATATTAGTTTTCGGAAATACCTTCGCGCATTTTTGGCCCTAAACACAAGTAAAAGAGAGCAAATAGCAGGTTAAAATCCCTACTTATCAACTCCCCCAAACTTAAGCTTTTGCTTGTCCTCGAGGAAATAGGGTAATTCTCACCTTCACAAGAAAAAGAAAAGGATATTTCAGCTGGCCTAAGGTGACTCCATCAAGCATCAATTGGGACTAACAATTACCCTCAACACAAATGAATTATCAACAATATCATGTTATGACCTTTTGAGTACTATAGTTCTAATATGACACTAGAGCATCAAGAGTTGACTCAATTCATCAAGGAAGCTCGCTCTATCACATAGGTCATTATGGATCCCAAACTCCTCCTCCTTTACTCTCCATGAACAAATCTCACTTTTTAGAATGTACTACTCAAAACAAGGATTGTGAAGAAGTGCGCTCATCACTCTCTAGCATCGTCGCGCTCCCCGAGTTCGGGGTGTAACAATTTTCAAGGGAGGTTTAGGAGCCGGTTCATCGGTAACAACGTTAGCAGCGGATCTCCCGAGGTCGACCACGTCGGAAGTGGTTTCGTTGGTTCCGACAATCGTTTGGGAGGTAGAAGCGACCTTTTGGGGAACAAATTTTGAGGTTTTTGTTATACGAGAAGTCTTGAAGGAGATAGAGAAAGGTTGAAAGCTGGAAGCTCATATGTGTTGCCTTGAGTGGATGATGAGTAAACATTTCAAAGGAATCTCGAATAACGGAGGTAAAAATTCTAGAATATGAAAATGAGTAGTGAAATCCTGAGGGTACGAGGGTGGGCGGTTTGATGTAAAATAAAAAATGAACAAAAGAGGGATTATTTATAGTGGCTTCGTGGTGTTTCGCCTCTAGGGACAGCAACTGGCGGCTGACGTGCATTTAATGTCATTATGACATGAATGACGAGACGTTTCAGGCTTTTTGTCATTTATGTCACGGCGTATTGAAGAAGGAATAAGGGTGTTCATGTTGTTTCTCGTTAGCTTGTTCTCCGAGAAATGAGGGGACTATCTGTATATGGGTAAAAACTGAGCTCATGATACACCCTGGCTCCAATAGGGTAAAACGAGCTCGAGATATGATTGTGAAGGATCACAATCGAAGTAAAGGTCTCATCGAGAAAGAATCCGGGGGCACGTTGTTTGCCTTCGAGAATATCGGGGTCATGATTCGAAATCGATCCAAATCTTGAAAGATTTCGGAGAACATTGTCGGGCAATCAAGCACAACCAGCAAAAGGTCATAATATCCGTAACCGGCCGGATATCACGACGTAGATCTTGGCACGTATCGATGAAGAACCGACAATCAGTTAAACAAAAAGATTTTTACCTTTTATAGAGTTGTACTTAGAGTAGAATTCTCCTACTATATAAAGGGGGGTATGATAATTCATTAGGCACATTGTAACATGCATTCCAAAGCAACATACTATTATTTTCACTGTTACTGTAAGCTTTTCTCTCATTCATAAAAGTTGTCCATTGTGAGCCCGGATCGAGGGTGAATGATTCTCTAAGGCTGGAATAATCCTCATTGCGTGGTTTGAATTTATTGTATCTATACTTGTCCATTCTTACTCAATTTATCGTTTTGTATCAAATTAATCCGCATATCCTTAAAACCACTTACAAATTTAATTGTTATCCGATTTTGAGGGTAAATAATTTCTGTTGCCTTTACTTAAATTTCGTAGCCTAAATCAGTCCTAAAACTTACTACGTTGAAGTTGCCTAAAAATATTCTAAGTTCAAAGTTGTTGTAATTTTGGCTAAGTGTTATGAAAAGGCTGAAGTTGGCGGTGAGTAGGGGTGCTTATCGGGCGGATCAAGCGAATAATTACGCTTAACGGTTCGACTTATCGGTTATCGAATTATAAATGTAGTAATTCGATAGCCATCCAATAAGACAACGGGCGGATTGGTATCAGATTAATAATTATCGGTCGGTTATCGTACGATTTATCGGATAAATCAAATATTTTTTTGAACAATCCTAGTCTGTTGCTACATGGTAGAATCACTATTTTAAAAGGCATTTTCGGGCTGAGCCCTGGGGCGAGGCGCACCAAAAACTCCCCGGGGCGATGGTATGAGGCGAAAGTCTCAAGAGGCGTACGCCCGGGTATTCGGGGCGTATGCCCGGGCGTTCGAGGAGCGTTTTTTAGTGAGGCGTAAGCCCCCGAGATTTTTTTAAATTAAAATAAAATTTGTTAAATAAGTCCTTCATATAATAACTAAATTCTCAAAATTCAGCTTGGTAATTACTCAAAAGTTTTAAAAAGGAACTAAAATATATTTAATTTAAAAGTCAAGACCTTTTTTATTGATTGAAGCTCCAATTCATGATCTTTCTCAATTCTTTATCTTGTCCGCTAGTCTGCTAATATCTCCCAAAAGCAACGAATGTCCAATTTTTATTTACAAATACAAAGAGAACTTCATTCTCCTTCATAACAGTAAATTCAAAGTTCAAATTGCAGGTTAGTCATCCTTTTTGTTCCTCCATGTAGAAAACTTTATTCTTTTCGACTCAAGTTACTTGAGCTTCTAAGTAGCATATAATAGATTATTTTGACTAGTTTTTTGTGGGGATGAAGCACGTATATATATTTCACATATTTATAGTTTTCCTCATTTTTATGCAATTTTCTTTATTTTTTATACAATTTTACCTGTTTATAAATATTTACTGTAATTATATCATTTTATAAAATATTAAAATTAAATACATATGGGGCTTACGTCTCGCTGAGGCTTATGTAAAATGTCTCGTCTTACGCCCACGCCTTTTAAAACACTAGGTAGAATATGTTTACACTTTGTAATTTGTACTCGATTGTCGAATGAGTCAAATAAGAAATATTTTAACCTATAAATTAAGGCTATTATGCTACGTAACAAAGCTCCTAATAACTAGAAAAGACTGAAACTTTATCTCTAAATTATTTAGGTACTTTAAAATATGACATGAATGCACCAGGCTTTCATGTTTACATAACATCGCATAATACCATGTTACATGGTTTTATTTTTTTTCTATTTAAAATTCAATCTAATCGACAAAGGAGAAAATGGAATAAAAAGGAATTCTAATGAGGATAAAAGTGTAAATATAAAAAATTTAACGGGTTAACGGTTTATCCGATAAGAAAATTAAGTAATTCGCCCCCAAACTGTTAAACCGTTAATTATAAAATCTCAATCCGTTCATCAACTATTACTCCGATAATCCTATACTAATAAACCAATAAATCATCGATTGAATTTGATTAACGATTATGATTCGATTTTAAACCGTCGGGAACTATCGCACAGGCTGGTTTTGGCGGACAAAAGTCAGGCCCGAGACACTAAGCTAGAGGCTGAACTTTAAAAGACTGTGAATTTGGGGATTGTGCTAAAATACTGCGAAGTTTAAAATACTGTGAACTTTAAGTCAGCCGCGGACATCGATTGAATTTGGGGATTGTGCTAAAATACTGTGAACTTTAAAGACGTAAGATTTTATTATTTGAATAATGCAAAGTAGCAAAATCAAAGGACATAAATGTGCTTGGCTGTCAAGACGCGCTTTTGCTTTCCTTTGGCTCTACTGCCGAGGTGCCTCTCTATTGGATCTTTTCTATCTCATCTTACGCTGAAATATATAGGGTAGATATTTACTCGCTTAGAATATTTACACTAAATCATAATCATTAAATTATCAGGGTTAAGTAATTTAATTAGGTACCATAGTAAATGACTTATTTGTCTTTGTCACACTTCTAAATAAAATACAAACTTCTAGAAAATAAATAAGTATTTTGAATAAATTATCCTTAATTAAATTTTGTATATTGTTAACTTGACATATTGGAATATGTAAATATGTACAAATTTGAAAATTTATAGTTAATTCATTCTTGATTATGTAAAAATAACACTTATTTTTTACCAAAATAAAAAGGCAAAAAAATCACTTATTATAGATCAAAGAGAACAATTAACAATGGTTAATAAAAAATATGTGCAAATACATCTCATGTATTTATTAACTTTATGTAAATATTAGTGCAAATAAGTTTTTACCAGACACATTTTATAATAATAATAATAGAAAGAATAAGAGACGTAGAAGAGGTGGAAGGGTTTCGTAAGAATTTTACGACTAGGGTTTCAAAGAAGTCAAGCTTTTCAGTTTGGACGAACTCAAATATGACCTACATACCTACTTTGAGTTTCGACGGAAGAAAATTCTAATGTGGTTAAATTTGTTTTTCATTAATTTATGATTAAAAGCATGTACTCTCTTGAATCTTGATACAAAGAAATCTCATAAATTTTATATTTACTGCACATTACATGTCATGAATGCTCTGTTAGTCTTTCTATTCATAGGTCAACAAAGGCATTAGTTGTTGTATTTTTATGAAGGAATAAGTCCAAACAAACACATACTTTAATTTATGAAAAGTTCCATTTCTCCAAATTACACGTTTTCATGGAAGGACATAAGTTTGCTTTCGAAAAGACGTGTCTTTTTGAGGTCTACTATTATGAATGCGACAATTTTATCAAATAATCATCACCAAGATTTAATTATTTCAGCAACGTTCAAGTCCCAAAACTTCACAAAATTGCTCGAAAACAAGGTATTCGATTGTGAATGATAGCAAGCAGAGCAAGCCTTTTTTATTTATTAAAATTATTTTACAGGTAGAGCATGCAGTTATGCTTACTAAAAATAAGATGTCGCCTTAATCGCGTTATATATATATATATATATATATATATATATATATATATATATATATATATATATATATATATATATAGAGAGAGATTTTCAATAGGGTAACTGGTTGGCCACCAATTACCTTGAGAGTTGTGTACAAGAATATCCAGCTCGATACTTTGACTAATTGTTTTTCTAATGCTCTTTGAATCTCAAAGTAACTTTACATATGTGGAAAGAATAAGTTAAATTTAAATAATAACTTTTGTAAAAACGCAAACTTAAAATGTCGCAAGCTCAAAAATTAAAATTTTGCAAGCAATGCCAGTGTTCTCATTGGGTGGATCAATATTTGTTGAAACAGAAAAGAAAAAAAAAAACAATATGATCCCCTATTTGTAAACAAAAAATATTTCCTTTTATATTTGAAGACAATTTATCTTTATACAATAATTTATATTCACACAAAATATATATACATTATTTTGTGTCACAAATTCAAAACTCTATACCCAATTAAATATTTTTTATTTTTTCTTAAACTTACTCAGATTGAGATAAGTTAAATCGGGGAGAGTATTGAATTGAGTTTTAGTCGAAATACAACAGTACACACCTCCCCATGCCTTCTCCGGTCTTCTCTTTCAATGCTCTCTGTCCCATACTCATCTAACTAGTCCAGCTGTTTGTATTTATTTACTTAGTAGGAGTATCATTTTTTTTATCTTTCAAAAAACAAAAAGGAGGAAATAATTTCTCTTTAATTTTGTGCATCGGAGGGGGTAGGGGTTTTTTTGGGGGTTGTGGGGGGAAATATTGAAGAAAAAGCAGCACAAAGTGCAGAATTGTGGTCTGATATGGGGAGGTGACAAAGTCATGACTTATGAGACATGACTACAACAACAATTAATCCCAATACTAACTTCATTTCTGACTCCGCCAAATATGTCAAAATCTTGTTAAGAGAGACTTATAATTACTATATTCCTTAACATACCATCTCATAGAAAATATTACTAGTACTTCTACAAGATTAGCTGATTTTTTCTTAGATATGTGTTTAATTATATATGTAATACTTTTCTCACGTACTTAATTCAGTCTTTACACCCTAGATTGTTGACTCTAACTTCCCTAATTTTCTTTTCAATAGGAGTATTTGTTTCCACATTTTTGGTGAGCTTGAAAAGAAAATGGGATGCATTTATTAGTAAGCCCCCTCTTGACATACTCCTTCCGTTTTAGTCCGTGCCAAAAAGAATGACCTCTTACTTTATTTGAAAATAATTTATCTTTATGCAATAATTTATAGTCACACAAAATATATACCACAAGTTCAAAAGTTCACAACTTCTCTACATAAAGCCCAGCGAGGATTGAGCTATACTCAACTTCCTTTTCTCACATTTTCTACTCTCTTCCTCTCTGTTTCAACTTTCAAGCTGTTCTTTCTCTGTCCTTTCGAGTTACAAAAAAGTCCAAAGTAAGTCATGGGAGATATACTGAACCAAGATCAAATTGTTGAATTGCAAGAAGCTTTCAGTCTATTTGACAGAGATGGAGATGGTAGTTACTAGTCTCTTTAACTTTTTTTCCTTTGGGTCGTTCTTATTGTTTTTGTTTTTGAATTATAAGTTGTTTTTAACTTTGATAATGTGATGTTTCAACGAATTCCATATAACAGGTTGTATTACAGTTGAAGAATTAGCGACAGTTATAAGGTCATTGGATCAAAATCCAACAGAGGAAGAGCTGCAGGATATGATCACTGAAGTTGATTCAGATGGGAATGGAACCATTGAATTCACTGAATTCTTGAACCTTATGGCCAAGAAAATGAAGGTAAATTAAACCAAATAATTATAAGGTGTTTTATATCTTGCTTTTCCTCCCTCTGAATATATGTCCAGCTAATAGCTCTTTGCAACTTACTTTTGACACTTGGAACAAATTATCTCTGTTATCCATATGCATGAGAAAAAAGTATGCCAAATCTTTATTAAGCAAGGCTCTAATTAGGGGTTAAATTCTTGTTATTTCTTAAACAGGACACTGATGCTGAGGAAGAACTTAAAGAGGCTTTCAAGGTGTTCGACAAAGATCAAAATGGTTATATATCTGCTAACGAGGTCAGTCTTTTTCCAAATTAATCAACTTTTAAGTATGGTTCTATTCGAGTTCCGTGAATTTATAAATTTACTACTATTTTTTAGCTCGAACTATATATGTATACATATTTAGAAAATTAAAATGTATGTAATATAAATCACATTCTTTCTAGGTTGACTTTGGTGAACAAACCACAAACTTGTTATCATTTGAATAGATGTTGAATCACGCAACATATTAAAATTACTTGTCTAATGTGAAATTACATTCCAAAAGAATAAATAGTAGTAAAAGTAAAGCTAAACGCCTTTTTTTTTTTTATCGTAACTTAATTGTTGTTTTGAATAAATTTAATTATCATGTTATGCTATTTGCTTCCAATATGCTGTAAAATATCCGTGTTCTAATAGTATATCAAAATACTCTTATAATCACTAGATCTGTTTCTAGTCCATCGTGTACGGCCGGTACTCATATTGTTGACGAGGACCAATCAAAAAGAAAACGATTTTTTTAAATATAAAAGAACTACATATACTCAATGGATATATTAAAAATAAATTCATTCTTATCACAACTAATAGGGTTTAGTGGAAGGAATTTAGTTAACCCCTGGCTGCTAAGGGCTTGACACGTGAATTGATCTGTCATTATAATAAAATATTCTTATTTATACAGTTGTTTCAAACATGTCTCTAAACCAATCCTTTTCGTCCAATGAATTTTTCCATAGTTCACACTGAGCAATGCACTGGCTCGTTTGACTTTCTTTTTTAGTTTAATTAAGTCTAACTTTCTGGTTAAAATACAGGAAATTATAACCAAGATATTGAATTGAAATTTGTGTTTGATCCTATGCAGCTGAGGCATGTAATGATCAATTTAGGGGAGAAACTAACAGATGAAGAGGTTGAGCAGATGATTAAAGAAGCAGACTTGGATGGTGATGGTCAAGTCAACTTTGATGAATTTGTGAAAATGATGATGAACGTCGGATAGAACTTAGATGCGCAAAAGCATTAATTAAAATTCATAATTTCTTTCTTTATTCTTTTCAGATGTCCTTATTATTGTTCTTTTATTATTTATTTAATTTTTGTTAACTCGTCAACGTACCAACCAAGAAATTGTAGGATGATTTGATTGTTATTGTCTGAAATTGTACTCTTTTTTTTTTCTTTAAATTTGTAATTCTTTCAATTTTATTAGAAGTGAAATCAGTTTGTTGGAAAAATGATTTGGAGCACCAAGTTTCTACATGTCCTAGTGGATGCTGCCTGGAACTCATTTATAATGATGCTCGGATATAACATCATTTCTTTCTTTGATGATCAATCTCAAATGCTAATACTTGATAGTCCATTGGATGAATTAAAGTATCTCTACACAAATAACTGGTCGGATTCATTATATAGATTATATACGATTATATATATATTCTACATTTATCGGCTATATAGTTTATAGCAGTCATCACTCAAATATATATCGTAGCTCTCTCTCTCTCACAGATAGATACCTCTATTCTTCCCAATGACAAGAAGTTCACAGCCAATCTTCTCTAGCCTAGTTTCAGCTGTCATGTATTCTAAACAACCTGAGTCGTCAATGACAAGAAGTTCACAGCCAATCTTCTCTTTTATGTCTGTAATGTATCCATTAATTAACTCTTCAGCAGCATCACAACCCTGCATAATTCCGTCTTGATGCAGGGAATTGAATGAAAAAGCAGGAGATGCTACACACATCATTTCCTGGTTTAAATGAAACTAGCTGCAATATGCACTTATCCATCAGTTCTGTGCTACGCGACTTCTCAACTCTTGCACCTTCTTGTTCAACAATACCAGCTGTCAGCTCTTCCTCATGATTAACAGCAGTAGTAAATTTAGTATGGGCTATTCCATTTTCAGGCACCAATTCAATAACTTCCTCAGTATCCATTGGTTGCTCCACATGTGATTGATACTCAGTAGGAATGACAAGAGTTCGTATACGTGCATTGTCATTTATCTTAGCCACATTTCTTACATAATCCTCCTTAATTATGGTTGAAGGAGCTGCATCATCGATCTGCAATTCATGAATTGCCTCCTTGACTCAGTTTTGTTAAGATCACAATTCTTCCCTGCATTTTCTGATTGATTGGGCAGCACATTAGTCTCTTCAGTAGGATCCACACATTTGTCTTCTGGCTCAGGAATCGTTGGAAAGGAATTGAATAGAAGAACCATTTGAGCATCTTCAGACTGCGGGCCAGTAGTATCTCTTTAGTTTGAATTCGTTTCCATTGTTTTATCTCCTTCAGTATTGAGCCCAACACCATTTCAACCTGATTTCCATCACACAGAAGTTCATGCTTTTCCTCATTTGATCTTTCTGTTAAAGCTTCAGTTTCTCCCATAACCAAGTCATCTCTTTGCTAATCATCTGAAATAAAACTCTTGTCTGCACGTGTGATTTCAGTATTGAAATGGTGAGCTTATCCTCATTATGGCTTGATATTTCTGGAGATTCTTGTTCCTTTCTAGATGATGAAATGCAGTCTCTTTCTAGCGCCTCAGTGGAAACCTTCAACAATTCTTCTGGATCAAACTCTGGAACTACTTCAAGTGATATGCATCGCAAATTAAGATCTGATGAAATTTCTTCTGCTTGACCTGTTGCAGTTTTTACCACTCAGAATAGTAACTAGAATGGTTTGTTTTAGCTATGATATGATAGCTTATTTCGCAGTTTCTCCTTCGTCTTGAAAGTAGTAGAGGCAAACAAATTAGGAACTACTCTTGCAAGGACAACTACGGACTGTAATATTACTGTTACATATTGCTCATTGTAGCACTCCATTTTGTACCAATGCATATTAATATATACTAGTTACTAGTTAAGATGAACTATCTTTTGACACCAAATAAGATGGTTTGTTCTTCCTTCTCTCCTCTCTTATCTTTTGGTATCTACACAACTCTTTTGTTTATTAGCAGATTTTAGGAATAATCTTTGAACTTGCTAAAAAATGCTTAAGTTACTTAAACCAAGTTGAATAAGGGGTTGATTTGTGAGTGAGGTTGGGGGGAGTGTTACCTTTCTCTTTAGGCTTTACATGAGTATCATCATTTTCCTCCAAAATTGATTCCAGATTCTGGTTAATGTTTACCCCATCTTTCTGGCAAGAATCAACATCAACCTGAACATTGATGTCTGGATTAACTGAGTCATTTGGTTCTAGTTGAACCTCTGAAAGTTGATAAGGATGCTGAGTTTCTGTCTCTTTGTTGTATAACTCTACAAATGAAATACAAACAAGATCTTCTTGGTCAAGAAAACGACACTTGCCATAAACCAAATTGGTATAGTATTTTTTACTACAGAAGTGAAGCTATTCCATAACCATAGAACCATAACTACAACAAACCTTGTTTGTCACCTTCAGTGTAAACATTAGGATCTTTAGTAGTTGAACTCTGCAGCATTTTCATGATAAGAATCTTTCGTTTCACCTTCAGGAGCTAGCTAGGTTGCTTTCTCCTTGGACGTTGTCTGCATTAACATCATTTGGGGGTTTTAAAAATTATGTCATTAACGCTAATCACAAAAATGTCTTTTCTATCTCATTCTTAACACTTTTTTCTTAAAAATTGATATAAATTTTGAAGTGTCTTAAAAATTAAAATCTCGTGCCAGATACATTCGTGGAGGTATACTTTCCTTAATAATTCCTCCGTATTGATGTTCTAATAAAACTATTCAAGATTACTAAATATAATCTCCGTTGTAGTCTAGTTGGTCAGGATACTCGGCTCTCACCCGAGAGACCCGGGTTCAAGTCCCGGCAACGGAATTTTTTTTTTGAAAAACGAGACATTGATATATTTGTTCTTTTTCCTAATTGGTTTGTGGTATGAACCTTGCGTTATATGCTTTCGGCTTAGATAAATAATAGGAGTTCTTATTTAAACGTTCTTTATAGATTCAAATCATTGGTCCTGCAGCATATAGATATTTTTTTACCAGCTCCATATATTGAATATGCACCCACTGAAAAGCCGCTTACATATGCCATTATGCAACTGTTTCAAGTTTCTTTCTTCTTTATTTTCCTTCTTTTTTGTGAAATGAAAATACTATACATTTAGAAAATATCCAATTGTACGAATATCTCTTTTTGTTTCAAGTTTGATCAATATCTATACTGTAGTTTTCGGAAAATTAAATTTAATTGGTAAAGCTTTTATAAAAGAGAGATGATGGACGGAGGGAGGAGAGAGAGAGAGAGAGAGAGGGGGAGGTACCGGAGGGACGGGGGTGGCTGGACTGGCTAAAGAACAAAGAAAAGAGAAAGAGAAAACAAGAGAGAAAGAAAGAGGTCGGGAATAGGGTTTTTAAAATAGCTTTCCGACTGTTTTGGTCGGAACTTTAATATTTATTTATAATAAGTTTAAAGTTTTCAATTGCATCGGTCACAAATTAAAATTTTAAATTTTTGCAACCGATTTGGTCGTAAATACGATCAACGGTGAAATTTTGACTTTTAAATAGAGGCGGATTCGGTCGAAAATTTGGTTTCAGGATTTTTGCGCTAATTTTTGCGACCACTATTGTCGGAAACATGGTCAAAGTTATTTAATAAAAATATAACTAATTTCTTTTTAATTTTTCGACGGTTTCGGTCGAAAATTTCCAACGGCTATTTTGGCAGAGGAAACGACTAGATTTTAAATGTCATAACGGCTATAATGTGGTAGATTTTTTTTTTAAAAAAAAATTAGCCGTTGGGCCCGGATAGACCCGTTTAGGACCGCTTGAACCGGCCCACTTCCCGGCCGGTCCTGGTCTCCCGGGCCTCGCCTATGAGACCGGCCCACTACCCAGCCCACCTCCCTACGGTCCCGGTCCTATTCGGTTAGGACCGTTTAGACCCACCGCCCATTTGGGCTTGCGGTCCTGGGCCGGACCCGGTCCTAACCGACCCACATGCCACTCTTACTCCATAGGGCATAACCAGGGGCGAATCTATGTTGGGTAACTGACCAGCCTTCGTCGAAAAATTACATTATATATATATATATATATATATATATATATATATATATATATATATATATATATATATATAGGTAAAATATTAGGTTTAAGAGGTATATAACATATAGTAAACACCATTTGTGAGAGAATATTTTCTCTTCTTTCAAGTTTGAACACCCTTGAGGAAATTTCTGACTTCGCCACCGGGCGTAACAACTTTTTAACCGTATAAAAACCGCAATATTAATATTCAAATCAGTTATAGGAATACACATGGGAATAATACTCTCTTGTATAGCAATTGGCAAAATAAGAATTATAATAAAAGTTTACTAAACTAGTATGAGAATTTATCATCAAATAGTTAACTCCAGGTGATTTATTGATAACATGATTTATTGAATGAATAGAACTAAGTCATTTAAAATTTGTGTGTTCCCCATTTTAATGAATGTGCATGTAAAATATTTAAACCTAGACAAAATAAGACAAAGTTGGATAATTTGGAGTCAAACTCATTGTTATTTACAGCTCTAGAAAAAATTACTAATTGCGGCTATTATTTAGTGGCAATAAGTGATTTGCCGCTAATTGTTTCCCGACACTCAAATGTTATTGGCAATAAATTTAATGTTAGGAGTAGATACTCTTTGTCACGATCCAATTTTCCCTTCGTTTGGGTATCGTGATGACACCTAATCTTAGGGACTAGGTAAGCCTAATATTAATTGAAACAACAACATTATTTAAATAACATCTAACAATTTGAAATAGGAATCTCTTAAAATTTACAACTTCCAAACCTGGTAGTACAAAATCCGAAATTAAAGAGGAAATTAATGATAGATTAGTGGAATATAACCAAAATAGAGTGTAGAATCATTACCCAATCGATATCTCTGAAACTCCCTCAAAATCTCGTCTAAATCCGAGCTCCCGCAACACCCCCGTTTTTGGAAACGATATAAGTCTACCCAGGTCTTTAAGCATCGCGAACGCGGAGAAAGGCTCGCGTTCGCGAAGAAGAAAAATGAAGGCTGCCAGAAGACCCTTCGCGAACGCGAGCAAATGGACGCGAACGCAAAGCACAAAGGACAGGAACCTACGCAAACACGAAGAGGAAATATTTGGCGGGCCAACAGAACACTACGCGAACGCGAAAGACAATTCGCGATCGCGAAGAAGAACATCATATGACTGAAAACAACAGTTCAAAATAGGAGGAAATGACTCGTGGCCCATCCGAAACACACCCGAGGCCCCCGGGACCTCATCTAAACACACAAACAAGTTCCATAACCTAATACGGACTCGCTCGAGGTCTCAAATCACATCAAACAACGTCGAAACTACGAATCACACCATGAATCGAACTTATAAACTTTCAAACCTTCCAACTTCTGAACCCGTGCCGAAACTTACCAAATCAACCCGGAATGACGTCAAATTTTGCAGACAAGTCCCAAATAACATAACGGAGCTGTTCCAACTCTCGGAATCGCATTCCGACCCCCGAAATCAAAAAGTCCACTTCCGGTCCAAATCTCCAAAAATTCGACTTTCGCCATTTCAAGACTAAATCAGTTACAGACCTTAGATTCACAGTCCGGACATGCTCCTAAGTCCGAAATCACCCAACGGAGCTAACAGAACTGACGAAACTCCATTCCGGAGTCGTCTTCACACAGTTCCGACTACGGTCAAAATTCTAAGACTTAAGCTTCCGTTTTAGGGATTAAGTGTCCCAAATCACTCCGAATCATCCGGTAATTGAATTCAACCACGCACACAAGTCAATGCACATAATACGAAGCCACTCAGAGCCTTATGCTACCGAACGGGACTTAAATTCTCAAAACGATCGGTTGGATCATTACACTCTTTTAGTGTCAATTGAAAGAAATAGCCATTAAAAGTTTAATGGATAGACAAATTTTAGTATTTTATATTATCTCCAACTTGTTTCCTCTAAATTTTCACTCCCGCTTACTAATTCCCTCCCTATAAACCACAAAAAGTACCTTCTTATTTCAAACTCTAATTCAGCCACCGTCCAAATATTCCTTTTTATTCCATTCCTATTAATCGCAATTTTCCTTGCTGGCTATCATCCGAATGCCGCCGACGCCTTTACCATGGCCAGCCTCCGCCAATTTCTATCTGGATCAGGAACCTCATCTCTAATCAGCCTCCGCCAATTTTTAGCATTTTCACAAATACCGAGCCCTACGTTTGGGTTTTATCTTTTTTTTCCTTCTATTTTGTTATTGTATTTTGATTAATTTTTTATTTTAGTATTTAGTTTGTGCCCTAGTTTTTAACTTAGATATGCTCAATTTCAATATTAATTTCTCATAATATATGTACCAACCTAGATATCGTGTACTTAGTTGTTTGTTGTGTGGTTGTGGTGGATTATTAGGTATTATCAAAGTTTCTCTATTTAATTTAGTAAATTGATTGTTGGAACACTGCTATTTACCCAAAAAGGATGCTATACTTCATAATTCTGATTAAAATTTTGCTTTCTTTGAAGAATTGATGTAGTAATGAAAAGTGAATGGCGTCTCCGATGATTAATAGGCCTTCTTGGGATGATACTGGTAGACTACGTTATACGAGCTTGTAGTACACACTGATTGAGTTTATTGTAGTACACGGTGATTCGTGGGGAAGAGAACTAAAATTTGGAAGGAGTCATAACTAGGCTTTACATAAAACACCGATGCTATAATAGCCAAATACAAGTCAGTATTTCGTGGTCAGTGAGAGTTATGTTTCGATGTGGGTAAGGAACTGATGTCACGATCCCCAAATTCCCTCCGTAGGATGTCGGGATGACACCTAATTTCTAAAACTAGGTAAGTTTATCAATGCGCAATAAAAATAGAAATTTGAAATAAATAAATCTGAAACTTTACATAATTACAACTCCCAAAATCTGGTAGAAATAAGTCACAAGCTTCTAAAAATTTTATCCTCAATGTCTCTATATATCAAGGTCTAAAGAAAATAAGGAAGCAACATAATAATGATAGAAAGGGACTCCGGAGTCTGCGGACGCTGACAGATATACCTCAAAGTCTTCGTGCACATGCAACTCACTGAAGTCGCGGCTGGTAAAGAGTACCTGGATCTGTACAAAAAGATGTGCAGAAGCATAATATGAGTACATTACAACGGTACCCAGTAAGTGTCAAACCTAACCTCGGTAGAATAGTGACGAGGTCAGGTCAGTCCCTACTGAAAAATAAATAATGACATGGTAAAATGTTTAACAATATAATAGAGAAAATGACAATGGAAATGAATCAAGTAGTGTGTCACCATTTAATTACACCAAATAATGGCAATTAATACCTCGCGAAAAAATAAAACAGAATTATTTTCAACTTTAAAAAAATCACAACAATAATCAAAGGCAACTGCGGCCATAAATCAATATCAACAAGGGCACTCCCGAGGTACCGCCTCGTAGTCCCAAAATCATAAATAAATTCACAATATCTCATTTCCTTATCTCACCGCGGGAGCCTTCACAATTTATTTGAAAGAAAATATTTTTTTCGAAATAGCATCCCATGTTTTAGCCATCCTTATCACACCACATGACTTCTAGTAGTTCCCCCTACTAGCCACGTGTATCAAGCCACCCTTATCTCATCGCATGCATTTTAATACCCCGACCTTATACCACCGCATGCGTATCAATATCACAATATATCATAATTTGCACCACAAGTGCTCAAATAATTTAACTTGCCAAAATAATTCAACAACAATATTTTTTCACAATAAAGAGCTCACGGCTCCATCACAATGAGTATAAAATTCTTACAAAAATATTCAGGAATAAATAATTCAGGAAAATAATATTTCAAAATCTTTAATACGTTGCTTCAATATCAAGTTTAAAAATATCAAATACTTCATATTAATAATATTTAATTTAAAAAAAATCAATCTTCAAATAATGCACAGAATAAAAGAAACCAAGTTTTAACTAAACAGGTAAAACAATTAGCAAGAAAAAGTCAAACAAATTTAAAGTATATATCTCATATCAATGATGAAGAATATAACAAGATAAAATAATTTAATAAATGCGCAACAGTGATCTACACAATTTTAAAATATAATCTTTCATATTTAGCCCGTGTACACACTCGTCACCTCGTGTACACGACTTTCAACATATTTCAATAATCACATCAATATCAATCCTAGGGAAAATTTCCTCCACACAAGGTTAGACAAGTCACTTACCTCGACTTGCTCCAATTTAACCAAGTATTATACTTTTCCTCAATTTTTCGACTCCGATCGACTCGTATCTAGTCATAATTAATTCGATACAGTCAAATGAAATTATAGGAATCAATTTCATAAGAAAATATTATATTTTTCAATAAAATTCGAAATTAGTTCAAAAATCGTCTGTGGGACCCACGTCTCGAAATCCGACAAAAATTATAAAATCCGACAACCCATTCAATTACAAGTCCAACCATACCAGTTTCACTCAAATCCGACTCCGAATAGACAAAGAAATCTCAAAAATTCGTTTTTATGAGATTTCTAAAAGTTTTCCAAATTTCTATCTCAATACATTAATTAAATGGTGAAAATAATGATATATTCGTGTATATTGACCAAATCCTAGTTAGAATCACTTACCCCAATGTCTTTCCTTAAAATTCTATCAAAAATCGCATCTGCTCAAGCTCAAGTTTGTTAAAAATGGCGAATGAGCCCTCTTTTATAAATCTGCCCAGGCAGCCTTCGGAACTGGGCCTCGATCGTGGCTTCGATCATAGCCCTCGAGCCTAGGCCTCGATCGTGGCTTCAATCACAGGCTCGAGCCTGGGCTTTCGGTCATGGCATCGATCATGGCATCGAGCTCGGTTCTTCGATCATGGCCTCGATCCTGACATCAAGCCATGGCCTTCGATCATGGCCCTCGAGCCTTGCCTTCGATCATGGCTCTCGAGCCTTGCCTTCGATCATGGCTCTCGAGCCTGCCTTCGATTATGGCTCTCGAGCCTTGCCTTCGATCCTCGGCTCGATTTCTGGGCTTGATTTCTAGGCTCGACTTCTGGCCTTCGATTTTTGGGCTCGATTGCTCAGCAGAAGGAAATTTACAACAGCTTTTGCAGCAGCTGTTTAAGTCCCATTTTTTATCCGTTAAACATCCGAAACCCACCCGAGGCCCTCGGGACCTCAACCAAATATACCAACAAGTCCTAAAACAACATACGAACTTATTTGAAACCTCAAATCACATCAAACAACGCTAAAATCACGAAACATGCTCCAATTCAAGCTTAATGAAACTTAGAATTTCCAACTTCAACATTCGATGTCGAAACCTATCAAATCAAGTCCGATTGACCTCAAATTTTGCACAAAAGTCATAAATGACATAACAGAGCTATGAAAATTTTCGAAACTGGATTCCGACCCCGATATCAAAAAGTCAACATCTCGGTCAAACTTCCAAATTTTAAATTCCTATTTTAGCCATTTCAAGCCTAATTTCACTACGGACTTCTAAATAAAATTTCGATCACGCTCCTAAGTCCAAAATCACCATACGGAGATGTTGGAATCATAAAAATTCTATTCCGGGGTCGTTTGCACATAATTCGTCATCCGGTCACTATTTGAACTTAAACTTTTAATTTTTCATCAAAATTCCATATCTCGGGCTAGGGACCTCGGAATTTGATTCTGGACATACGCCAAGTCCCAAATCACGATACGGATCTACCGGAACTATCAAAACACTGATCCGAGTCTGTTTGCTCAAAATATTGACCAAAGTCAACTCAGTTGAGTTCTAAAGCTCTAATTCACATTTTAATCCATTTTTCACCTAAAAACTTTTCGAAAAATTTTACGGACTACGCACACAAGTCGAGAAATGATAAATAGTGCTTTTCGAGGTCTTAGAACATAGAATTAAATATTAAGTTTAAAGATGACATTTTGGGTCATCACATTCTCCACCTCTAAAACAAACTTTCGTCCTCGAACAGAGTTAGAAAACGTACCTGAGCTGGTGAATAAGTGTGGATAACAGTTGCGCATATCATGCTCGGTCTCCCAAGTCGCCTCTTCGACCAGATGACCCCTCCACTGAACCTTCACGGAAGCAATGTTCTTTGACCTCAGCTTTCGAACCTGCCTATCTAAAATAGGCACTGGTTCCTCAACATAAGATAGATCCTTGTCCAACTGAACCGAACTGAAGTCTAACACATGAGACGGATTGCCGTGATATTTCTGAAGTATAGAAACATGGAATATCGGAGAGACTAGGTAATAATGCAAAGTCTGTAAGCCACCTCTCCAACTCTCTCAAGAATCTCAAAAGGCCCAATATACCTAGAGCTCAACTTGCCCTTCTTTCCGAAACTCATCACACCCTTCATAGGCGAAACCCGGAGCAATACCCGCTCACCAACCATGAATGCAACATCACGAACCTTCCGATCAGCATAACTCTTCTGTCTAGATTGGGTTGTTTGAAGCCGATCCTGAATCAACTTAACCTTTTCTAAAGCATCTTGAACCAAGTCTGTACCCAATAGTCTAGCCTCCCCCGGTTCGAACCAACCCACTGGAGACCGGCACCGCCTACCGTATAAGGCCTCATACGGAGTCATCTGAATGCTCGACGGATAAATGTTGTTGTAAGCAAACTCCGCAAGTGGTAAGAACTGATCCCAAGCACCCCCAAAATCTATCACATAGGCACAGAGCATATCCTCCAGTATCTAAATAGTGCGTTCGGACTGTCCGTCCGTCTGAGGGTGAAATTTTATACTCAACTCCACACGAGTACCCAACTCTTGATGTACAACCCTCCAAAACCGTGAGGTAAACTGTGTACCCCGGTCAGAGATGATAGATACCGGTACACCGTGAAGTCTGACAATCTCGCGAATATATACCTGAGCCAGCTGCTCTGAAGAGTAAGTAGTAATCATAGGAATGAAATGAGCTGACTTGGTCAATCTATCCACAATCACCCAAACTGCATCGAATTTCCTATGAGTCCATGGGAGTCCAACAACGAAATCCATAGTGATCTATTCCCATTTCCATTCTGGAATTTCCAACTTCTGAAATAATTCACCCGGTCGTTGATGCTCATACTTCACCTGCTGGCAATTTAGGCACCGAGCTACATATTCCACTATGTCTTTCTTTATCCGCCTTCACCTATAGTGTTGTCTCAAGTCCTGATACATCTTTGCAGTACCCGAATGTATAGAGTACCTCGAACTGTGAGCCTCCTAGAGAATCAACTCACGCAAGCCATCTACATTGGGTACACATAGCCTGTCATGCATCTATAGTACACTGTCATCTCCAATAGTGATTTCCTTGGCATCACCGTGCTAAACTGTATCCTTAAGGACAAGCAAATGGGGGTCATCATACTGACGCTCCCTGATACGATCATAAAGAGAAGACTGAGAAACCACACAAGTCAAAACTCGGCTCACCTCGGAAACATCCAATCTGACAAACTGGTTGGCCAAGGCCTGAACATCCAAGGCTAAAGGCCTCTCTGCTACTGGTAAATATGCTAAGCTGCCCAAACTCTCCGCCTTACGACTCAAGGCATCGGCCACTACATTGGCCTTCCCAGGATGATAGAGAATGGTGATATCATAATCCTTAAGCAACTCCAACCACCTCCGCTGACGCAAATTAAGATCCTTCTATTTAAACAGATGTTGTAAACTTCGGTGATCGGTGTAGACCTCGCAATGGACACCGTACAAATAATGACGCCAAATCTTCAAGGCATGAACAATAACTGCTAGCTCAAGGTCATGTACAAGATAATTCTTCTCATGCACCTTTAACTGTCTGGATGCGTAGGCAATCACCCTACTGTCTTGCATCAACACTACGTCGAGACCAATACGCGATGCATCACAATGCACAGTATAAGCCCCTGAACCTATAGGTAATACCAATACTGGGGCTGTAGTCAAAGCTGTCTTGAGCTTTTGGAAGCTTTCCTCACATTCCTCGGTCCACATGAACGGAGCACCATTCTGGGTCAATTTGGTCATAGATGCAGCAATAGAAGAGAAACCCTTTACAAATCGGCGATAATACCCTGCCAAGTCAAGGAAACTCTGGATTTCCGTAGCCGAGGATGGTATGGACCAACTCTGCACTACTTCAATTTTCTTCGGATCTACCTTGATCCCCTCGCACGAAACTATATGACCCAAAACTCCCACTGAATCAAGCCAGAATTCACACTTGAAAATTTTGCATATAACTTCTTTTCTCTCAAAGTCTGAAGCATAGTCCTCAGGTGTTGTTCATGATCTTCCCGACTCCGGGAATATACCAGAATGTCGTCAATAAACACAATGACGAAAAAATCAAGATAGGGCCGAAATACACTATCCATTAAGTGCATAACTGTTGCTGGGGCATTGGTCAGCCCAAAAGACATCACAAGGAACTCGTAATAACCGTACCGATTCCTGAAAGCAGTCTTCTGTATATCTGGCTCCTAAATCTTCAACTGATGATAGCCTGAACGTAAGTCGATCTTAGAGAACACTCTGTCACCCTGAAGCTAATCAAATAGATCATCAATACGTGGCAATGGATACTTGTTCTTCACTGTAGCCTTGTTCAGCTGGCGGTAATCAATACACATCCGCATAGAACCATCTTTCTTCTTCACAATTAAGACAGGAGCACCCCAAGGCGATACAATGGGCCGAATGAAACCCTTATCAAGCAACTCCTATAACTGTTCTTTTAATTATTTCAACTCCGCTGGGTCCATACGATATGGTGGAATAAAAATGGGCTGCGTACCCGGTAATAAATCAATGCCAAAGTCAATATCTCTATCGGG